>NW_026562377.1:17926250-19335000 GCF_027474105.1 Poeciliopsis prolifica
GCAATCTGAATATTTTAAAAACATGAAGCACTTTTGGCATAAAGAGCCAAAAAATTACACATGCTGTAAATCAGCATGTGTAATTTTCAAAAGTTTTTTTTTTTTTCACAAAATTTTAATTCACCTTTGTTTTATTTTTGGAAAAGTCTTTGGGTACACTAGGTTTATAACTCAACTCCACACATACCGTCCCAATAATATCTAAAAATGATCCCTGGCAATTTGAGGAGAACTCATACACTTCTTCTTCGCAGAACTGATGGAGCTTTTTTAAACAGTTTCAAGTCTGGCTCTTCGGCATATTCAGCACATTTTCTATGTTCCATGTTTTCTATTTTAGTCATCAGCCACTAAAGATTTGTATGGTTTATTAATTTCAAAACCAGTTTCACAGTGTGTTTGGGATCATTGTCCTGATCAAAGCTTGCTCAGGTCCATTTGGTGCACTACGCAAAATTAACAAATAAACAATAAGATCATTTTGAGTAGGAAATTGATTTAGTCTGTTTGGTTTCACAGAAGACAGTGACTTCGTTCCAGTGCTTCTATTTAATCTGGATGACTGACTAGTTTCTGAAGAAGAGGAGCAAATGAGAAATAAACACCGAATGAATGATTTAAATAGAGAGCAACAGGAAAGAGTGTCAGTCATGGCAAAGGGTTAAAACTATTATTTCACTTATTTATTTTGAAGTCTTTAAGTAGCTCCAGAAGCTCTTATCATCACAGGATTTGATGGCCAGAAAAAAAGTTTAGTTTCTTTTTAATTTCACAGAGGGCATTTCATCAAACATTAAATATCTTTGAAAACATTTGTCTAGTTTTTATTAACTTGTATGCATTAGAGTAAATCTACATTATGTTCAAGATCTTTAAAATTGACGTTTTGTGTTCTACAATCACGCCTCCCTAAAATCATAATCAAAGCTCCAAATTATTATCATTCATTGTCATGAGTCTATGTAAATCTCTGGCCAGCAGAGTCTATTGTCAAGTAAACAAGAAATACTAACATAACAACCTTGAAATCTCAGAAACTGGGCTTGACTTTGTTACTCATGTGAAACGTGTCATTGTCAGGGAACGATTTCAAACAAATGTTCCTCTGAGGATCAATTTTACCTTTCTGGGTGGATGTTTCTGTTTTTAATAATTTTTGTTGTTTTTTTTTTCACCAAAAGAAAAAGTTAGAACAGGTCAACTTGCAAAACACTTCAGACTGAATGATTCATTGGAGGCTCAAGTCTGGTTTGCACTATTTATATACTGGTTTTGCCGTTCTGTGAGTCATGCCTGCTTCGAGTTACAGTCTTTTTAAGAGGTCTTATGCCGGCAGTGACCAGTGTTCACTGTGGAGCTCGATCATCAGCCTGCAGAAGAAACTGGAAGGTGCAATGACACACTATAATAGCAGATACTCAAGAGAGCTGAATCTGTTAAGTCTTGATTCTGCATCACGTTGGCAGAGGTTGTTTACAGAAGACAAGAATATGTGTGTTTGTGTGAGTGCATTTGTCAGCGTGCAAATATGTGTGTTCCTTTGAGTCACTCCTCTTTTCTTTTTTTTTTCCCCCGCTGAAATAAATATGCAGAGCACATCAACTGTTTGTGCTTAGGCAAAATAGATGGCAGTGCTGGTGAGCAAAACATCTATCATTTCTGCCTCTGATTAATAGTTGTCCTGGGGATGGCTTTTCTGCAGAGGGAGAGGGAGGAGAGGACGAGGCGGGGGAATAACTGGAAAAAAAAAAGAAGACAAAAAAGCAAAAAAACAGCAGTGGAGAAAGAGTGAAAGGGAGGTGATGTGGAGAGGATGCCTCCTGGTTACTGATCTGAAATGGTTAAATGGAGAGAACTCGGAGAGCTAAGAAATGTCTGCAGATGTCTCCTGTTGTGTTGCAATTGTGTGTTAAACCGTTTTCTTTTTCTAAGCAAAGCAAGACAAAGGGATCATGTCATGGTTGGGAAATCAAAATGGTGAATCAAAAAACCACAGATAATTATGAGGCTTGATGATCTGGAAATTTTTGTTCACCAAAATCGTCAACGCTGTCGTTAAATATCAATGCCCTGGCAGTGAATTATTAGATTCATTTTTCTGTGTTGTTCCATGACCAACGTTTTCTCTGTAGATTGCAAGACTGTTGTTTGTCATGTAGTTGCTAAATTATAAACTGGACTCAACAGAACTAATTACATGCTCACTAACAAGTCCCTATAAAAAGTGTTCTTTGTCATAAAACAGTTTTTATAGATGATTACATTTTAAGTCTTTTTAGTTTAAAGTTCTTGTTTTCTTCTGTTTGTCGGAAACCAATTGGTTTCTTGAATATCAGCACAGAAAGATAATTGAATGATCAGATTTCTAATCGATGTGAAATTAAACAGAACAGATACCCAACTGTTCTCACCTACAGCTGCTGTACTCCTTGGTGGGACCTGCTTTGTGTTGGCACTTTATCATCTCATCAGTGAGAATTAATCTCACACATCGACTACAAGCAGTGGAGATGTTGACAGGCTCCTCTCTGTTATTATTTATTTGTGGATTGAACACAAAAAAACAATTAAAAGGGTTGAGCTTTGGTGATGGGTTCAAACTCCGCTTTGACCCGTATGTGTTCCTCTAATTTCCCACTTTTTGCAGTCTGTTAATGCCTCTTGAATTATACTTCGCCCCTCATGGAAGTCATGTGACCACAGTTGACCAATTGGAGGAAAAATACAAGATGCAATCAGATGACCAGGGGAATTATGTTGATACCAGGTTCTTTCTTTCTTTCTTTTTTTGTGACAAACTATGTGAAACCTGTAGACTGGACGACTAGCGGGATGTTTTCATTATCTTGGAATTGGTGAGTCTGAATTATTTGTTTAGCATTAGCTAATAATGCTTGACTTTTAGCAGATCCAATATCACTTGTAATGCATCATGTGACAATTATGGATTATTTGTTGCTTTCTTCAATGTGCAAACATGGTACATAAGTATTCCACTATAAATGGTAATGTATTTATTTAGAATTGGGGATTCGTTTTGGATTTATATGGATTGATAAGGTACACATTGCCATGCTTCAATTCAAGTTAGTATTTGCCATTAACTTTATTTATAAACCTTACAAGTCCTGTTTGTCTGTAGCCAGATTGGACTCTGAAGAACCTGGATTTCTTCTACCTTATATTCACATAATTGTACACAATTTATGGTATTTGGTTTGTTTTTCTTATATATTTTACACATTTTTGTTTATTATAATACATGGTGCCATGTATTTCAGTCTCTTTCATGAATTACTGTTCTCCAACTCCAGTAGGTGAATCTAATCTTCTGTGTTTCAGCCTGTTTAACAGAGTAGCAGCGTAAGTCAGCTAAATGGGTTCTATAATTGTTGCAAAAGAAAAATTTGAAGATAAATTTAAAGTTAAATCCTTGCTGTTTCTCTGAAGTAACATACAACAAGCTGCTACAGATAAAGATATATTCAGATGGACGGTCTTAGAATATGTCACTTTTCAATAAAATTACATCTAACATATTGTTTTCTGCAAAGTGATTACCTTGTACTTCAAGACTGATGAAATGTTGTTTTGCATCCTTGGTTCATTTGATATGCAGGGATATGAATATGAAAATTAGCCCCGCCTCGCCCGTCTCCTGCTTGTCTGCAACCCTCCCCCACTCTTCCTCGTCCTTTGTAAGCAGACATCAACCCAATCACTCACGATCCCAGTGTCAGATATTATCTCTGGATAAAGTCAAAGAGTCAGGTTCAAGGGTCGTCCACGGTTGATTTTATACTTGACATTCACAGATTCTTCCAGACAAATTGTGGCCATGTCTGAAAATACTGCAAGCTGGAACATGTGTAGATTGTGAAAAAAAAAATCCAGCATAAATACAAACGTGCACTTCTTTAAAGTAAGGTAGTAGTAATATGTAACTACTAAATTGTTCTGTTTCTTTTTTTTTTCCTGATGATTTTTATTTTAAATTTTATTCACTAAGATGTCATATGAAGTTTCCACTGAAATACAAAAGATCTCTCAAGGGCAGAAGTCCAGCAGGCTTTATACACGTGAAGCAGAGACATATATCGATGCTGCAGGACAGAAGCCTTCAAGGGTCAGAATTAGGTTGCTGTTATAAAATATTGATTACTTCAATTATTTATGTTTACTAAAATGGCGTAATTAAGATATGTATTTGTGCTGACTCGCTTAACACTATTTTGTGTCCAAACAGCGTAATGTAGAAATTGGTGACTTAACACATAAACAAAGAGTTTTATTTGGTTTTAAGATGTGCATCAGATAAAAGGCTGTTGAGCTACATCTATTTCCCTTAAACCAAGACGACAGGACTCTGGCAGGGTTACTCCAAAGATCGCGCCCAGTTAGAAGAAACATATTAGTCGAAACAAAACATTGCGTTAAATCTAAATCCGAATGTATGTGTTCACATAAAGCACATCTCCAAACTGACACTTAACTTGACCTGAATGAGTTGTTTTTTCACACCTGATCCAGTTAAAAAACCTGTTGCATCCAAGAGGAGAACTTAAAACCAATTAAGTGCCACAAGGTACAACATTTACACCTAGTCAATGCAAATCTGCATTAAAATTACATTGCAACTGCCTTGATTTCCTTCATATTTTCGTGTTGCAATGCACGCCTGATTTTACAATTCAAGTTGTTTCTTTTAATATATTCATCATGTAAATTGCAAGCCAAAAGGTTGATTACACATTTATTTATGTCCACATGTATGTGTGAGAGCAGTATGCCATCTGCTCTGGAAGAAGACGGTTGAATGCAGACAAAGAAAACAGTGCGGCTAATGTAAAGTAGCCTTCGCCTGCTGCCTGACACCGGTCACTGTTCTTGTCCTGTGAGTGATTTTCCACATGTGTCGATGTGAAAAAAATGGTGCAAGATAATGAATATGTAGGTCGCATCAACTGAGTTTCTGGAAAGCTTAGCCTTCCCTCCATGCAGCATAAACACATCCACTAACACACAGCTAGAAATAAAGCAACCCTGATGCCTTAAATCAGCCATTTTTAGTTACTGTAGCTAAATCCGAGGAGATAGACAGCGTGAGGAAAGGATGCTACAGTCCTAAAACAGACTTCACGCCCACAGACTGTACTGTCTCCCCAGGAAACCAAAAAAGCGCTAGTAAGCGTGTTGCAGAGCCTTCCTTTCAGTGAGGAGCCTGCAGTGGCATTCCCCATGGCATCCTGCAGTGTTGGCTCATTTTGATGTTTCTCCTTTCTGTGGAGTTAACTGCTCTCATTCAGACTTTTGAGTTTTTTTTACAGCCTTGTCTAAATCGGGTGTAAAGTTCACATAGGGGAACAGGCTTCCTTGGGTTTATGCATCAGGATGTTAAGAGCAAAGAATAGAAACAAGCGATCCAAACAATACTTCATTCATAAGTCTACCAACAGGAATGCCAGCTTGAAATTTTGCTTCCCTCTGTGCCTATTTTGGGAACCTAAAATATTTGGTATGTTTCACAGTAAAGCATCTCCTAATTTTTTTTTTTTTTTTTTTTGTCTCTTGCTCTCTCTTTTTAAATCTTCTTCCTCCCACAATTTTTTCCAGTTTGCCAGTGTGGGTGTACAGAATAAATGTTTACTTTCTATGTGGTGTTATTCATATCAGCACCACCCCCACCTCTCCTCTGACAGAATCACAATCCAGCCTGCCCACCCTCCAACACACTAGCCATCTTCCTTGCATGATGACACGCACCTCCAGCTACCATGTTGGTTTCTGTCCTCCTGGTGACCCTGCCTCTGTATTCAGGGTATCCAGAATGGGCAACGAGCTGGGATTTTGGGGGTGTCTTTTATAACAGACATCACCTAGACTAGTATTTACAACTCCATATTGCTGGAAGAGATTTAAAATCTGTACTATGATTTTGGCACACAGATTTTAGAATAGATCATGTTTACCTAAAAACCTGCCCTATATCGCTAAATTTCATGTTATCAGGATAACACTATACAGACTGGACAGCAATATGTGCATCAGTGCTACAAAATGTCACAGAAAATGTGATAAATATCACCGTAAGCTGATAATGACTCTTATAAATATGGAAACCCTCTGTCTGCGCTGATGATGTTTCATTCACCTCTGCAGACTGATTGCTTAGAAGTGCGACAATTGACGGCTCCAATTTAAACATTATGGGCAAACTACTGAGACGGTAAGTTGAAACCTGAATTTTAAAAAATCAGGATGCTGACTTCATGGCAAAAGTAACCAACCCACAGAAACAATGAACAACTGAATTTAACCCCCTCATCTCAATTTGCACATATTAAATAAGGTCACATCAAAAACAAAATACATACTTCAAAGGTCACACTTCTGTTTTGATGCAAGTGTGGCTCAAATATTGCACACAATGTCACCTATTCCTATACTAAGCTTTGCAAATGGTCATTCTGCGTTGATGGAAGTTCCCTCCCCTCAGCATGCTGAATGCATGGAGTGGCTCCAACTGAGGTTAGCATGAAATAAAATGCTGTAGGAAAGTATTTTCCTCCTCACAAACTTTCCCAGGAGCTTCCAGACTAACAAAGCCGCCGAAATGGAGCAACAATGACTCAAATGTGATCTCACAAAAGAAAGAACAACATCCAAAGCACTGCAGGTGTCTGCTAAGAGTTGTGGGAAAGTCCCTTACATTTTGAACTGGTTTTGACTGACAAACAATGCAGCCAAAAATGTGCGACCGTGAAAATGCTGACGAGGTTCACCTGTTGGTGGGATTCACAACAAAGACAGTTCATGGTGAACATATACACATGTGTTTTGTTTTGTTTTTTTATTTGAAGAAAACCACTTGCAGGGAAACAAAAAAATTTGCCCTAAGGAAAATCCACATTCTTTGAAAAATAAACTGAATTGAAAATCTGACACTGAGCTGGCAGGTGAAGGAGGCACTGGACTGAGTTGTTTGGGGCAGCCAGGAGAGAAGTTGCTTTCTAGATGGATTTGGATTATGGAGGTCCAGGTGAGTTAGCTATACTGTTGTTTTTTCAGATCTAGATCTGAAAAAAAAAATTGTCTGTTCCCATACAATAAGTTAAGTTCAGTTAAGGCTATTGTTCATGATGGAGTTCAAGAAATAGATATTATATTGAGCATTTGTGCAAAAATGTCATCCATCAGTGAGCTCTAATCCCCAAAGCTACTGCTGAGCAAAAAGATCACAAAAGCCAAAGGTTTGACTTTTGATCAGGTTTGATCAAAAGATCAGGTTTTCTAAAAAGCATCTTCCCAAGACTTTGGGGAAAATATTCTGTGGACCGATGAGACAAAAGTGAAACCTTTTGAAATGTGTGTATTTTTTTTTGTTTTGGTTTTTAATTATTAGTTGTTTTCTGTTTCTGCTGTCCATGCCTTATTTTATATTGGTCCCCTCAATCTAATGTTTACTTTTGGATGGTTTAAATCTTAGTTAGCCATTTTATTTATTTATTTATTTTCCCCTTTCTTTGCTTCTCACCTACAATTTCTCTCTTCCTCTCTCCTCAGTCTGCATGCCTGGTCTGTCTTCACCCCTGCACTCTGTTCCAATCAGCTTTCTGTCCTTTGTGCAGTAATCAAGCTCCCCAGTATTTGTCCCCAGTGACATTCAGTCATTTCTTATTGGATCCTTCCATTGCCTACCTCAGTTCTGTTTGTGTTTGCTGTGTGCCTGTCGTGTGTTTTCCATGTAAGTACATTTGTCCTTGGTTTTCATTTGATCAAATGTTCAATCTCTGCACCAGAGTCCTTTGCAAACCAAACATGACAAATAAAGCATTTCAGAAGAGTAACATAGAAGGAGAAGTGCTATGTTCTTCGGACGTTTCGCAGCTTCAGAATCTTTTTTGACTTTCCATAACTGGAAGAAAATCTGTTTTTTTGCGTTGGGCCAAGTTGGACATGATGGCTTTTTTCCCACTTAATCAATACAATTCTGATTTCAAAACTGTTTTACTGAGGTTGTCTTGTCTTTGTCCAATATTAAAATTAGTTTAATGATCCTTATGAACACAAGAGGGAACAAATACAAAACTGTACTTTCTGGATTAAGTGAGTTCGTCATTATTTGAAAACTCATGCGTTAGTAGGTTAAACTTTCATCCCTACATGGTTAATTAGTTCATTTATTTGAAACAAATAAATAAAATGGGACTGTAAAAGCATCATGAAATTTATACCCTGCAGCTCAATAACTCACACAACATACACAGCAAGTGAAATGATGTGGAAATCAAACTTTACAAATGGTTCAACATCTGATTTTCTTATATTTAAATTAGCTCAAAACATGTTTTTATCTTTCCAATATACAATGGCAAGATAGAAAATGGTGTGACAAAATCAATAGGTTCATCATGATTTTAGTAATTTAACAAAAATTAGCATTGTGTTGCAGGTCCATTACTTAAAGGTTTGCGATGCGAAGTGGTGGGAAGGAATGATGTTCATAATAGCACCGGTTCTCTCTTGGAGGACATGAAGGAGCAGACAACCGTCAATCCCCGACTCCCTGGTGTGACAACCCCCATTACCCGTCTGCTAAACCCCCGTCTCCTCCCCCGCCTCCTACACACAGACACATCCAAACACATACATGTATGTTCACACACAAAGCGCCTTAGGGCAGTGGGAGGTCACGCCGCTCTGTGCTGGCTGCCAGTGGCGTGTGGGAGACATGCAGCAGAGACTAACAGTGATGTACGGGGCATGCACGCGCCACTGTGGGCACGCACGCCGCCGAGCGTGCTCCAGAGCATGTCTTTGAGCAGAGAATTAACAAATGTGACAGAGTGAAGGCCTGGGATGGGGGAGGGTGTGGGATCGTACAGAGTGCAGACAAGAGACAACAGCAGAAGAAGAGGAGGAGGAGGAAGAGAAGAGATTTGACACAGCCTTGTTTTCCAAGTAAAACAGAGTCATGTTTTTGGTGTGGTGGTTGAATTTACACTAATGATGCAACTTCCTGGCCCGCCTGCCAGCCAGTTGCAGGCGCTACGTGTTTCTCTGCCACCGCTGTTCTGGTCCTTATCTGATTGAAGCTGCACTTTGTCGTGCCCACCCAGTGTGGTTGAGGAAGATCAAGACACCACAAAGCCTGCAACACAAATAGTGTGCTTCCACTTTAACTTTTAACCCACTCTGGGCTGACTGTGCCCTGCTCTCTCTTCTCTGTAATGTCATCACAGCTTTTCTAAGAAAGAGAAAGCCAGTATTACGCTGGTGGGGATGCAGGGAGATGGATAGTGGAAGATGGAAAAGAGAGAACCAGCAGGCCAGAATGTGACCACATATTTTACTGTGGTTCTTTTGGGTTTGGCGCAGTTTCTAGTGGTTCTTATTCAAAACTACAGAGGAAACCACATTGGAAAAACAGTTCTTCCTTACTTATCACCCAGGACTAATGAGACAGTATGTGTGGTGACATTATAATGCCTTGTTGCATCATCAGGACACAGTGGACACCAAAACTTAATTTATGGAAGCAATACATGCCATAAATTATAAGGCAAGGTCAGGCTTACCAGTTATCCTGAAGCCTGCATCCAAGTTGTTCCTTGTGCTAGAATTCAGTCAGGAGTAGGAAGGAGTAAAATTTTCCCCTATTAACTGTAAAGTCACTTCAAGAAGGCAATGCATCATTCATTATCTATGATTTCATTTATATAAATTAACTCTGAATATCCTAACACTGTTTCTTGCGAAAGTTTTAATACCTCTGAACCTTTTCGCATTCTGTCACTTTGCAACCACAAACTTTAATGCATGTTATGTGCTGCAGATGCATAAGTGTACAGTGGAAGAAAATGCATGGCTTCCAATGTTGTCCTGTGAAAATTTAATGTAGACTTAGATGTGGCCTGTATGTATTGGTGGCAAGACGACAGCCTTAAGAAGTTCATGTCAGAGTTTTGAATTTTTTTATCTGGCACAGTGGTCCCGTGCTATTCAGAGGTCAAGGACCAAACATGCTTGAAAACCCCTTTAAAAACCATTAGAAATGGTCTATTTGTTCAAATCAAGAAAAATGCCTTTATACAGCACATTTCAGTAATAAGGCAGTTCCAACTCTACATGACAAAAACATGACACAACTAACAAATAAAACAAGTTTCTCAAAATCTCATTGAGACATCAAGTTATTAATCCTCTAAAAGAAGCATCGCTTTCGTCTTTCTATCTGCATTTTCTTTCATCTATTTAGATATTCTCGACAAAAAATGTGATCAAATAATTTGAAGTTATAGTCGACAGAAGAATCTGCTAATTGGTGAATCTGCGAATACTGAACCACAAATAAACTGGGGTTTCCAGTAAATGGTTTTGAACCACCTTGCATTAAAACTTCAGCCATGAGAAGATGCACACAGCTCAATGCTTGAGTATTCAGGAAGAAAATATGTTGGAGACACAAAGATACCATAGAATTAAACATAATTTCAGTCTATGAGAAATCAAGATAACATTCAACCTATGTGATAAAATGTTTCACATCATACACCTGACCTAAATCAATTTGCAAATCTGTGACAAGTTTTGAAAACTGCTATTCACAGATACTCCATCCAATTTGACTGTGTGTGGAAAATTCACTCTTTGTCTGAAGATGGTTGACACATACAGCAGGCTAAAAAACTTGAAGTTTCAACTAAGTGTATTGCAAGTTGTCTTCTCAAAGTATTGACCCGAGGGGACCAAACACGAATGCATGCTACACTTTTTTCTTGTAAAAATTGAGAAACGTGTATCATTTTTCCTCCCGTCACAACTCTGCACTATGTTCTGCTGGCCTAGCACATAATAGTTGAATAAAATATTGGTTTGTGGCTGTATTGTAACAAAATGTGGGGGATAAAACTTTTAGAGGCAAGCTGTTATAGATTGCAGGGCTGAGAGACTTCACTCCAAAACATAGCAGGAAGGGGCAACAGCAAACTGAGATTGCCTCTTGCTCAGGTGATGCATCTGCAGCTCACTCCTCTACTTTGAAAATGGTAATTTTTTTAAATTCTGCCTCCTCTGCCTTTTCCACCAGGGCATACTTTTCTGTCTAGCAAGCTCTATATGTCTGTCAGTACTTTCCATTGTTACTTTCTTTGTCTTTTCGTCTTTGCCTTCCCTACCTTTTCCACACCTGCTGAGTATGATGAGATCTCAGCTGTGGGCGATGTTTGTGTACACGTCTCTGTCCTCTCTGACTGTGAGAAGGTGGACCCTAACGCGGGAATAAAATGCGAGTCCACTTGCAGACAGGTGTATTCTCGTTGCACGCACCAAATCTTCGTACTTGGGATGAGCTGTGCAGCTTCCCACAGAACTCATGAGAACATTACATTCTCCGCTCAGCCACTCTCACTTCCTGTTTTATTTGGGTAAAATAGACTTTAAATACGACTCTGGTTTTATTTGGAGCTACTGTTAAATCCTCGAGTGTATACTAAGATTTGTTAGGTTTTGGCACAACTAAAAAAAAAAGCTAAAACTTGAAAATAAAAATTGGCAGTCACTCTATGACATGCATAAAGCAGTTTCATTAACAGCAACCAAACAGAAGCACCATCCCAGCATTTGCTTGAAAAACAATCATTTCTGGACAATGCAATCAGAGGCAAGGCCAGCAGATTTATTGATGCAGTTGTTCTTTTCCCGCAGCCATCAGTTCAGCTCGGATTACTTCTGCTGCCGGCTCAGACAACAGTTTTGCCTCACAGATCTCACTTTGAGTCTTGCAAACAGGGCAGTCAAATGCAGCGACAGTGGAACCTCCTCATTGGTGCAAATTGTGCCAAATTGACACAACATTTAGACTTTTTAAACACAAGTCTGTCTGAAAGTAAATAAGAAAAATAGTTTGAAGGTCATATGAAAGTAGTTTTAAGCCAATGAGTATGCTTTTCTTATTGTTTAAGGTTTTAATTCTACAAGTTGGTAATAAAAGAAGCCAGCTTTATTTGTGCACTTTGTTTGCAGGTAGGCTAAAAATGTGTAAGCAACCTCTATAAAAACTGTTGGCTAAAACCTGAAGGCATGATGCAGAAGAACTATTGTTGGTGATTAAGGTTTACACAGTAATAGCACCATTGTCATTAGAGTGCCTAGACAGAGAAGATTTGCAAGTACAAATGAAATTGCAAGCATTACTTTAGTAAAGCATGTACAATATAAAGCCCATCGCAGCCATGTTGCCACAGATTTTTCCTTAAACCCCCCCCCCAAAACTTCATGGCGTAAGTGGGACTGCACAGTGGCACGGTAGGCAGCCATGTTGCCAAGAAGGTCCTGGGTTTGATTCCTGGCCCGGGGTCTTTCTGCATGAAGTTTGCATGTTCTCCCTGTGCATGTGTGGGTTCTCTCCGGGTACTTCGGCTTCATCCCACAGTCCAAATACATGACTGTTAATTGGTTAATTGATTTCTCTAAATTCTCCTTAGGTGTGTGTGTATGTGTGTGTGTGGAGGGTGTGTGTGTGTGTGTATGTGCGTGTGTGTGCGTGCGTGTGTGTGTGTGTGTGTGTGTGTGTGTGTGTGTGTGTGGGGGGGGGGGAGGGGTGTGTGTGTGTGTGTGTGTGTGTGTGTGTGTGTATGTGCGTGTGTACATGTGTGGTTGTTTTTCCTGAGACAGAGTGGCGACCTGTCCAGGGTGTGAAATGTCTTGCTGGGGATAGGCACCAGCACCCCTCCTAACCTCTCAAGGGACAACGGTGTAGAAAATGGACGGATGAGTCCAACAAAATGTACTCTGAGGAAATACGCTTTGTCTGCACGGAAAACGTACTCATCTTTGCTCGCTGGATGCCTGGTGAAGCTGTGATATGAGCAACAGAAAGTAATTGGATCTTTCAGAAAGGTTTTGCAAGCATCTCACAACTTATGACTAACCAGAGTTTAATTAGTTAAATAAGACTGCTGAATTCAGTATTCAAGACATTAGGCATTTAATTCCCAATTAAGTCAAAGATGAGTATTTGATGTTGGTATTTTATTTAGGCTTTACACTGAAATGCATTTCAGTGTAAAATATATAAATAAACATATCTGTAGGACATTATTGGTTGTGTCGCAATCTTTTACAAAAGTCGTTCCCTCTGACTTTTTGTGGAGTTCAGTGTCACAAGGTAAATGTGATGCTGGAATGACTCAGGTGGCCACATTAGACCTTTTGACCTGTGACCTTGACCACATCAAATCTCATTCCCATTCAGAATCTGAGGTCAATTCTTAAAAAGCAGGTGAACAACGAGATGCCAATAAATTATGATAAACTAAAAGAAATAGGGAGACCAAAATAGTATCCAACATCCATTAAGCAAGATGGAAAGATAATATAATAAGAATATTTCTATTATCTAAAGAGAGTTTGGATAGATTAGAATTTTGCTTAAAAATAGGAATTTGAAATTGATCAGATGTCTTTTAACCCCTTGCTACTGCAGAACAGATAATTGCCTACAAAAACATGAAAATGCTGAAATTATAGGAGAAAAGTTTTGCCTGGTCAGGATTGTGCAACATATCTTTGCATTTTCCAGCTCTCTCTTAAGTCTTAAAAGCACAAGGTTGTCGTGCCTAGCCTGGCCCAACTGGATCGTATTTCATCATCTTACCAAGAAACCACAGCAGAGCAGCCCCTTTCTTTTTAAATGCAGGACTGTTTTCTGCTTGCATTCCAGGTGAGGCCTCATCTTTCACATGTTAAAACTGCACATGATGGTGAGCTGCCTTAAGCTGCTTGTAAATCTGAAATAGCAGCACATGCGACTTTAAATGAGACATCAGAAAATGTAACACAGATGTTTTCTAGCAGTCAAGGCTTTTGTGATGTCCAGTACAATATGCCGATTCACGTGTTTACAGTTAGCACTAACGTTGAAAGTTTTAACAGGGATCACAGAGATACAATTGACGGATTTATTTTTCTCACGTGCTGCTATAACCTGTACTTTCAAGCATGCGACACAGAAGCTATAATCCTTTCCTTTTTGTCTTTGTATCTAATTATGGGAGAGTTCAAGGATCTGTCTTCACTGCAGCCAAGCCCTGCTGCAGCCGCTGGGTGTAAGAGACGTGAAGCTGTCTGAAAGGGGGGAGGGTATGGAGGGTGTTGGCCATTTGGGAATGGTACAGATAAACTGGGTGACCAAGTGGTGTGATGCAAATCAAAACCGACAAACAGCCACAAAGGCAGCCAGACAACCAAAACAGCTGGTAGATAGACATCCGAAACAGAGAGGTTCACATTTGTGAAAACAGATTACTTAAAATTGCTAATGTTCTGTAAAAACATTCATTCTCCTTGAACTTTTTCACTTTTTGTCAAGTCAAACCTCTAAATCCATTGCATTTTATTGAGTCGGTATGTTGATTTTTATGCAACTCACCAACTCAGTGTAGTGCTTAATTGTGCGTTTGAATGTTAAGATTGTAGCATCCATTTGTATTCGGGACCCTGTGGGTCAATAAATGGCCTGCACTTGTCAAGCGCTTTATCAAGTCCAGAGAACCCTAAAGCGCTTTACACTTCATTCAGTCATTCACCCATTCACGCACACATTCACACGCTGTTGTGAATGTGGCAGGATGCTTTGTGGAAACACATTTTGTTGCAGTTACAGCTGCAAGTTTTGGGGATATGCCTCTATTGACTTTGCATAAAACATTTTCAACTAGATTGGTTAGAGACATCTGTGAATTATCTACATTTGTATATTTATAAAAGATCAAGTGTAATATAGCCGTTGTTTCAATTTTTGGAAAATCATCCCATCAATTTTCTTCAAAACATTTCCCTGCTGCTCTAATGGTCTATAGAGGCCATCCTGGTGAGATGCCTGTTTTGTTAAATATAAATTTAACTTCTCAACCTACAACTACTGTGATTTTTTTTTTTTTTTCATACAGATACGATTTTAAAGCTGTGGTTCAAGAAGCTCAAAGGTAGCAAGGAGGTAATCGTTATAGTTTCACTGTGATGTATGTAACAGGGATTTCTTCTAAATGAGACAATGAGTCTTGAGATGTTTTTTCTGTTTAAATAAAGGATTACACTGACAAAAAATGGAATGAAACTGTCTTATTTTGTACTGAGAGACAGCAAAAAGAAAAATAATGTAAGTTTATTTTGTGCGCATATTTGTCATTATGACTCCCTTCACTCCTACTTGCACCCAATTGTCTATAAATCTCTCCACCCTGTTGAGCTACTCAATGGCACAAAATAACAGTAAAAAAGTCTTCAGTGGAACCAGTTTGGCCTTCAAGATTCACTTTTTCCGTACTGCATGCAAAGTGTGTGTTTGTTTTACTTTTCTTTGCAAGATGCACGATTTAAAGAAGATAAAGAGAAGTGAATTGAAAGAAGAGGTTGAAAAGAAGTTTATGAAGCTACTTAAGGTCAAGTCTGACTCATGGAACTGCAGGGTGGAGGGTTCATTGCTGTTTTGAGTTTGGTTGTTTTTAGATTGTTTTTCTTATTTTACTGGCTCGAGATAACACTACAACACACACACACACACACACACACACACACACACACACACACACACACACACGCGCACGCACACACACACACACACCACACACACACACACACTTGACTCACGCGCGCGTGCAAACACACACGCTTTTAGGCTCTGGGGACACCTCTTGAGGCAGGTGGAGAAAAAGACTTTCATTCGTTTGGCATTGAATCATTTAATCTGTGATCAATTAGAATTTGGCATCGCAAGGGCAGAGCTCAGGGAATTCCTCAGTTGTTATGGACTGCGACTTAAAGTGCTTTTTCCATCCCATGCAGGCAGATGTGCAGGCAGAGGGAAACTCACAGGGGTGCCTGAACGCCCTCTATGAGTCAAAGCTGTTGAAGCTGCTTCATCTCATGAATCTGCAGACTCACGTGACTCAAGCATTTAACACACATTTAATGTTAAAGAAAGTCAACATGGACTGTAGTGGTCAGCGCTTGAAGGTTTGCAATCATCTTACTTGCTTAAGATAAATAGGGAATATAGTGTTTCTCTAAAAAAATGCTTTAAATTAGATTGTATCAATAGGTAATATTTCATCTTTATTACTATGAAGAAGTAAGATTATAACTACATTTATGTAGTTGTACACTTTGACCATAAGGACGAATGTTATATTAATATGACTATTGTTGTCCCTCCATCTTCTGTATCTACTTAGGTCCATTGGGGGTGAGTGGAGTATGTGTGTCTGACCTTAGCAGGAAATAGCAGGGAGGGACATAGTACAGGTCATTAGTCCATAACATAACATGGCCAAAATAAGCGTTTTACACACACAGAAGAGGAATTTAGAATCACAACTAAAACCAAAATCCTGAGCACCAAAGGGGAAAAAACACATGTGCTCCTGAGATCATGCAAACTTCAAGATGGACACCTGCACAGACGAGATTTACATGAAAACCGGAGTGGATTATTTAACCTGATTTTTTTAAATGTATGTACCAATATAAATATAATATTTAAGACATTTAAACTCAGAAAAACTTTACATCTGTTTGTTCAAAGTTTAAGACCACTACCATCATCTGAGCACTTCAGAAAGGCTGGGGAAAACAGGGATCCGTGAGGTAAATGACGTCATGAGGGGCACCCACAGTTTTGCATGCCCCTCGCCTGTTTTTACAAACCTTAAGACATTTTTATTAAGGGTTAGATCAGGACAACATGCAAGATGGTCAAAAGGAAGAAGATTTTCTCTTCTCAGAGAAGAAAAATGTCTCCTTTTTCTGACAGATGTAAATTGCAGTATTTTCCTATTGGAAGCCAAGCTGTATGCCTGCAGTCAGATCTCCAAGTAGCCAGCTAGCCTCATGCATCTGGCAATCCACCAGATGCATGTGTTAACTATCATACTTATTTCATTGTTGAATTGAAAATAAAGACTAATAATAAACACATTCATTAAAAAAAAAAACTGTCTAGAATTAATTATGTTCTTTTCAATGTAATTAGAGCTATAAAGGGAGACATTTTTGCAGTGAGATTATTTAAATCTACTAAACAGTAACGATGTGTGTATGAGCCTCATGCTTTTTGTGAATATTCAAGATTTAAGATATTATGCCCCGTAGGTGTTGAAAGGATATTGAAATAAATCTAGCTTTTTCCTGTTTAAATGTTCATGTCCATTTCCTTTTTGTATTAAAATATTTTTTAATATTAAAGGGGGGAATATAATTCAGAGATGTATGTATATGACGCAGTAGGAAGAGTAGTCATTCAGGTCAAGTCAGATCTCCACAGGACTGTGAGAAACTGTAGTTTTGGTAACGGTATTAATAAGCACATGTGCCTCTATGAAGGCACTACTTTTTCTTTACCTGTGGGCGTCTCCTGCTGTCAGGCTACTGACAGTAGAATCACTCCTGGCTCTAAAATCAAAGTTAACCAATTTGGCTTTTGTTTATCTTACAGCTGGAGCTTGATGTTGAACTGTCCTGGTTCCTCTCTGTGTTGGAGAATACTTACCTCCTTATAGCTGCCGTGGGATGGATGTTGGATATATAAGGATGAGCTGTGCAGAGTAAATATGACCTGAATCAGGATGGTCATGTTCAGGTCTGCTTTATGAAACCACTTTTTATTAACTCGTTGCATGTAGAGCAACATTAATAATACAATTTATTACATTTTCTGCAGTCGACCTCATTTCTAGTTGAATGAAGTTGAGATCTATACTAACTACGCTTATCTGCAAACAAAAACATGTGCTGCTGTAACTGTGGTACTTACATTTAAGCACTTTTTTATGCATTTTTTAAATCATTTTTCTGAAGGTGTATTTTCACAAGCTCCTATATTTATACTCACCCGTTTATGTACAAAATGCTTCCGACACAGCTTCTGCATTCTCATCCAATGAGATGTTGTGCCCCTCATTTGTCCTCCGGCTGCAAAAACTTGGGCTTTAATTGATCGATTTCTCCGTCGTTTCCCACAAATAACCTTATAGACCTAATGTAGGATTTCTTGGAGAATTTTCTTGCTTGTCATCTTTGCCTCAGTGTTTGCTAAAGGCAAAAATGACTCAAAAAATGTCTTAACGCATTATTTTCCACTACCTTTGCCATCATGACACTGTTTTTTTATTAGTGGTTTGCTCAAACTCCACATGGGGGCGGAGCCAGAGTCATGTCGATTGTAAAAGTAGAACTAAAATAATGTATAATTTTTAAATTCTTTTACAAATAAATTTTTAACAGTTTGACATGTAGCGTATGTTTGTTGCTTGTTGCCTTGCAGAAAAACCTTGTTCTTCATTTTGAACAGGTCTTTTGAGTTATGTCCCTATGAGTTTTGCACATTCAAAGACCAATATCTTTATGGATTCTCATTTGCAAACTAGCTTGAGTTAAATTTTTAAAAGGACTTCCAATGGACAATTTGAACACATTATTTTGCTGTTATCTCTGTCACTCCATTATAGCTCTGCTGGGAGGTGAACTTCTTACCAATCCAAAGTCTTTTGCTGGCTCTAACATGTTTTCTGTCTTGTATTTTACTTGATCCATCAACTCTAACCAGCTCCACCAAATCTGCAGACAGAAAGCATCCCCATGAAAAGATGCTACCACCAACATGTTTCACCCAAGGGCATGATGGATTCCAGGTGTGTTTTTGTGATACATTGTATTTTGGCTGCAGGGTTGAAAACTTCAGGCAGCTCTCCTTGTTTTCTCACCTTACTCTGCTTTAAATTTATTCAAAACTGATAACAGTTTCCTGTCTAAGTATGTTCTTTGGTCTTTATTAGTTTGTTCATTTACACTAATTTCATCCATTGGTTTCTTATGTTGTATGAAAGAATATCCTGAACTTTATCGTTTTCCTTATTGCCAAATTACTAGGCACATATTGAAATGTCAGACTCGTCTTTCTATCAACTGTGCATCTACACACAGCAATGCAATGTTGCTATGACGATGTGCGTATTTAACAGTGTTTGAAGACAGATAAAGTCAAGAGCTGGTTTTAGGAATATCTTGAATGAATGTAAATAGTTACACTGAAAATAAGCACAGATCACCTTCTGCAACAATCAGCAGCCTCAACTCACTTATTGGTTCTGCAGGTAACACTTGAAGGATTAGTCCTGTGACGCATGAGTGCTTGATCTAATCACCTGTTAATTATGGCTCTGGTAGTGCTTCTCTTATCACAGGTACATCTGATATCTGACATATCAAGTGACAATATAAACACGTAAGCTGAATAAATGAAAATGATTGTTCAAGAAGAAAAACCAAAGTATTTATGCAAAAATGAGAGAAGTCAGAAACCAAAAACATAAAGAGAAACGTTTCAGATTTTTTGCCTACACATCTGAAAGCTAAAAATTCATTCCTTTAGTATGATCTTGAATGCATGTTATTGTAATCATGAAGAAAAAAAGATGAAGTATGAAGTCAAGACCTATTTTTACTGTCTTAATTGAAACAACATATTTTCTCAAATTCAGTCAAAATTTGAATTAGCAGGCCTGATGTCCAAAAAATAAAAAAGACAACTGAATTTCTCAGTCAGTGCATCTCTGTAACAAGTCTGATCAGTGCATCTGCAGAACAGTTTCACGCCTGTGTTTGATACAATAGCTCTGTCATTTAGTATCGATCCTACAATGGAATACATTAACATTGCTGTCTTTCCCTGAATATCATTTTTGTGGAGTACCTCAAGAGATGTTACTTGGTGACTTTCCTTTTCCACTCTTACCACCGTTTCCAGTTGTTAGTCACAAAAATAAACAACACAAAGTAACAATTAGACAAACCCTGAATCAACAGGCCAGACATCCAAAAGAAATAGATGGCAAGTTGTAATCTGACCAATTTAAATGCCACTTGGCTTCAACATCAATTCTCGTCACTCACTCCATATAGAACTCATTCAACACAAAGGCAAGAGCCTGCAAGAAAAGGCTTCATTAGATAATATTTCCATCCCTGTGCATGAATCAAGGCCTGTCAAAGTGCTGGTATGTTTTTAAGAGACCAAAGAGGGAGGATAAACCAGCAACCCTGTCCCGAACAGGGGAGTAAAAGTACCCGGCAAACCTTTCCCCATCCACCCCTTTTTTTCTCCTCACGTTGATGAAACTCCACAAAAAAAAAAAAAAAAGAGTGTGCGTTTCCCTTTAAGAAGCCCCCACCGTTTGCAGAGCGGAGGGAGGAGGAGCAGGTCAGTGGAACAGCGACTGAGAAGGAGGAAAAAAAAAAAAAAAATCCAACTGCTGACGGTTTCAAGCCCCCCAGTAGAAACTGTGCCTGATTTGTGGCCAATGTTGGAGATGTAAAAAAAAAAAAGAAGGGAGGGAGGGAGAGCGAGAGAGAGGGAGGAGGGAAGAGGATGGGGAGGAGGGAGGAGGAGAGGGAGGAGGAGTAGAGGAGGAGGGGGGAGGAAAAACACTAAAGGGGTAGCTATGGAGATGGAGCGTTTTCCTGGCTGCTTTCTTTGACAGGTGTTGAGTGGGGCAAAAGTCTTAAAACAGAATTCAGCATGTACGCCAAAGGTAAAGGAGCTGTCGTCCCTTCCGATAGCCAAGCGAGAGAAAAGTAAGTGGATTGTGTTGCTTTATTGTCAGAGTTTTTTACCTGCTTAAACGTGAGGGGGGCAGCGGAGGGGCGCACAACTTTCTAAACTAGGTGGTGTAATTTAAAGGAGTGCGCCGCAGTAAAGTGCGCTCCTCCTCAACTCATCCGACCACCTTGGAGGTGCGTCTCTTAAACTTTTTCCTTAAAAAAAAAAACAGAAAAAAAACGCACACTTCTCGTGAGTAATTATACGCCTGTCGTTTCCCAACAATGTGAGCGAACAGCTCTGTAAGTTGGTGCGGGATTGTTGGACGAGATCACGGATTGTGTTTTTAGTCACCCGGTCATTTATAACGCGCACTTGTGCGGCGGTAAAAGTTGAGGAGGCATTGTCGTCGGGGTGGGGGGGAAACAAAAGCATGTGTCCGTGGTTGCGTGGACTGCTCGCGTGTGTCTCCGTGAAACTTTCGGGGATGAAGCCGCTGGATGCTCGGATGGATTTGGTTCTTTTTAGCGGCTCGAAGCGCTCAGGCTGCGCGGTTTTGGTGCGTAAAACACGGGGCGCAGGCACTTCAGGCGGCAAGAGGAGGGAAGCTCTGTCCCGTTCAGCAACCACGACAGTGCTCAACTTTTAAAGTGAAAACCGCAGCTTTTATTTTATAGAGAAGCTTTATTTCAAGCAGATATCGTCCCCAAAAATCCCATGTGCCATTTTAGATTTGGTCCAATAAACTCGTTTTCTGGTTTATTAGGAGCAACTTTTAAATGTCATAGTCCCGACAGAGTGATGGCTGTCCCTTTTCTGCTCAGCTTCAGTAGGGTAAATATAATAATAATAATAATAAAGTTTTTTTTTTTTTTTATGTGAGCCTTGGGGAGTTCTTTGTATCATCGCGCTGCTGTTCTGTCACCATTACGCACCAAACAGTACGAGTTTGTGGAACAGCGAGCCGGGCTCCCCGTGGAGATGCAGTTGTAATCCCTAAAACAATGTCAAGTCCTTGGGAGGCTGTTGCGCGATCCCCGTCATACGTTTGTAATGGAAACATAATTTCTTTTGAGACTCTCTTATATGTTTTGATGCACTGCCGTGTCATTGTCCATTGATTAGGCTTTCTAGTGATGCGAGTCACTTATGCGCTTAGTGGAGGCTTCCTCGAGTAGCGACTTTGTGCACATCTGCTTGCACGGAGCGTCTGATTTCACCCTGAACTCCCGTTATTTCGTAGAAAATTTGAGAGTTTGTGTATTTGCGTGTGCTGACATGGAGGAGTGAATCCTAAATGAAAACAGTCCCATGTGAGTTTATGAGCAGCAGCAGGCGGGCTGACCTTTGAACCAGCATATGATGCTTTAATATTGCATATGAAGCGCCAGCATCTCAGTTTACGCCGGTTTGTGGAGCCTGGGTTATTTACAGTATGGTGAAAAGCCATTTATAATTTAAATAATGTGTCTTTAGTCAGTTCTTAGTTGTGCTTGCTTGTTCAGGGGACTGTGGATTATGTTGCATGTGTCACTAGGAGTGAAATCAGCGCAGAGGCAGCATGTATTTCAAATGATAGTGTAGGTGGAGGATTAATAATTTAACTCATAAAAAGTACAAGTCTTTTGAGAAAAGCTGCAAATGATGAATGAGTCTAACTCGAGGTTGCTTAAATTACAAAAACAACCCTCCTGTTTGTTTTTCCACCCTGCTGTTTCCTTGCATTTAAATATATGTCATTTATTTGCAGCAACTTGCTTCTTCCATTAGACATCACAATTTTAACCCTCTCCAGGCAGATGTTGCAGATTTGCAACAGCTAAATGCTACTTAGCTAGTCTTTGCAAGTAATTTGAGCCTGAGAGGGTTAAACGTGTTCAGTGAAATACAAAAACTTCACTACACTTTAACTTTTTTTCCATTTTGTCAGTAATTACAGATGCTCCATATATTTATTAGAAAATGCATAACTGTGAAATGGAAAGAACATGACACACAGTTTTCAGTGTTTTTATTTATTTTTTTTAAATAAATGAAAATCCAGAAGACATTTAATACATGTTCAGACCTGGCTCTAATTAGTCTCAAGTCTGGACTTTGACTGGGCCATTATAAGAAATGAACACAATTTATCTAAACCATTAACAATGGAGCTCTGTTTGTTATTTCTGTTGTCCTCCTAGAAGGTGAATAAACTTCCTGTGCATCGGTTCTGAAACTGCTGAAGGAAAGCGTCATCACAGCATGATGTGGCCACCACCATTTTCCCTGTGGTCATAAGTTTTTCTAGGTATTTTGTGGTATTAATGTTTTTCTGCCAACTTTACAAGAAAGTTTCATTTTGTCGTGATCGTATCTGGTCAGAGAACCTCCCAAGTCTATGGCAAACCCTTCCATGACTGACTTTCTCGTAGCAATAGCTTCCTTCTTGCAACGTTCTGAGAAATGCCAGATTTGTAAAGTGCATGACTGCAAACAGATTCTACTTGAGCTGTGGATTTCTGCAGCTCCTGCAGAGTTGCCATGGGTCAGCAGTTCAAACACACGCTTTACAGTTTTAGATGATTAGCTCAAGAATGCTTGGTGAATTTTAGAGCTTCGAATATTATTTTATATCTAAATTCAGCTTTAAACTTTTTCTCCACCTCATAAGTGACACATTCCTGGTCCTGAAACCTTCGCAGAACAGCCACACATACAGAAGTTTAAATACACAAAAGTCCAATTTTTTAATAGTCGATGGCAGTTGATCGCCATCTAAATCTCTCACAAGCGGCAGAGTAAAGGGGTTTAAATACGCCACTACATTTTAAATATTTTACCTCGTGAAGGAGCTTTTGAAGCCTTGTTTATTATCCCAGGAAAATACAATAAAGTTTTAGGTTTAAACGGGACATAATGGGAGAAAGTGAATATTTTTGCAAAGCAGTGTATGTGGGGTGTATATCCGTCACAGGCCAGCAGGTAACGTCCACACATCACCGAAAAGGCTTGCCCTCTCCCCTCACCTGTCTTGTCCCCCTAACTCGTCCCGCAGGGCTAACACATGTTCCCTTGTAATCATGGAGCTCACAACAGTGGCTTCAGTGAATTATCATATTCATATTTACATATTCATTCAACTCTTTACATATTGGCCTAATGAAAAGAAGGCTCTCCAGATGGATGTGTATGGCATTAAGGCAAGAGTTTGGCATGAGAGCTGCAGCTCTTGTTAGAATTTGCCTTCAGGTCTTTCTAGTTTAATAAAATGTATGAAAGATTTCATGACATTAAGTAAAATAAGAATGCAAAAGTGAGCTGGAAGTACAGTGCAGGTGCTGCACTTGCATGTTTATCTTGGTGTTGTTTTAATGAGGAACAGGTGATGCAATGTTTCAGCTAGGAGCGCAAAACTTGTTGACACCAACATTTAGGAAATATTAGTGTAGAGAAATGTTTTGCTTGCACAGCTGGAGGAAGTCAGACCGCATGGGTGTGGACAGAACACATGAGTTACACTCGAGCATTAATGTTTCATAGAAAAACTTGTAGAATGAAATATTAATGGTTATGTCTATAAACATTTTGATAAACTGCCTCCTTGCTTTGCTCTTGCAGTGCAAAATTTTAAAAAAATTTTATGCTCGTGTTGAAAACAACAAGAAGGCCTCTTGACTTCTTTTTCATATTTTTCTTTTTGCAAATGTGCAGCTGCTTTTTAGGAATTTATCTTTTCTCCTGAAATATTTCAACCATATTTCAACCAAAAAAGAGTTCACACTGAACTTCTCAGTTGCATGCTGTGGATCTCTGGCGTAGTGTACAAAATGTTCCTAGATACAAGCTCAACAGTGTGGTTGAGTGTGTTTAGGATGCTGTGTTGCACAATGTAGGATTTATATATATATTTATATATATATATAAAATCCTGTAAAGCCTTAAAACTGAGACTTGATTTTGTTCAGCAACATAACACAGACTGGCATGCAGAAAATTAGGTGGATACCTAGCCAAGCAACCGCCATATAACTGGGGTTCAGCCAGCTGGGCTCACTTTCCTCAGGCCACAGGTAGCAGGAGTGTAGGGTGTAGGGGTGTGTTTACACCAGATCATTGTGTAAGGTTATTTTCATGGAAACAGATTTACGTATTGTGATAATGAAAGCAGAGGAAGAACCGATGCATGTTGTCATAAAAAAACATTCAGATCAGAAATGGAAGAAATTCTCTTTGTTTGATTCTGTTTGAGTCAATTACTGAAAAATTAAACTTTTCTCTTCTTATTTATTAAACACATGAAAACTAAGAATGAGTTATTTTCAGTCTATAACTCGTTGATGCACGTTTTGGTTTTTGTAAAGATCTGATCAAAGTTAATTGCAATTTTGTTGACGCATACATGAGCATAACCTTATGATTCCTTCATTTTCTGTTGGATGCAATGCTCTCTCTAAAAAATAAAGAACCCTCACAACATTTCTATATTTTCTAAACCTAAGAAAAATAAATAGGACTCAACAAGTCAGAACTCATGGAAAATCAATCATATCTATTTTGCAGAAAAAGCCTTGTCGGTGGACTTTTACTTCAAATTAATTTTGAAAGGAGTAAAAACTGGTGTCAAGCCAGAAGGACAGATGTTCAGGCAGCAAGAAGGTGCTGGGGTTGATTCCCAGCTGGGACCTTTCTGCTTTGAACTTGCATGTTTTGTCTCAGGATGTGTTGGTGTTTGCATGTCGGGTTGAACGGCTGCTGTAAGTTTCCCTGTGGTGTGTGTCAGGACTCTGTGTCTCTTTGCTGCTCTTTGAAGGACTCATAACTCCCCTACAAACTCCTGGGGAAAGACCCCAGAACCACAGAGGAAGAAGCGGATATAGAAATACATAAAAAGTCACGGATGAGTGGAAGAACTTAACACAGCAGCTTTAAAATTAGTGGTCTTTTGGAAATCTCTTTCAGTTTGTTCTAGTAAATCCGGTGACCTAAATTAAAGGTTCCATTCACAAAAAATAAGTTTAAGCTCGCTCAATCATTATCTCTTAAGAAGGGCCACAGTTAGCAGTCAGGGAGCAAAATAATTTTTTAATACTCTGTTTGTTTACAGTACTTTTTGGTGTGATTTCAAGTGATTCTATATTTGTTCGGGTGAAGAACTTCAAGTGCAAAGTTAATCAGTTTGTTTTGAACGCAAGTTTCTTTACATCCTCCGCTCCTCCTCTGGCTCCTCCCACCTATTTACATGCCGTTTAGCAGGGGATCTTCAGCTCTGAATGCATGGTTTTGATTCTACACAGATGGCTCAGCCATCTGCATTTTAGTCTTTTGAAGGAAGCATAAAGAGCTGCACAGGAACACAGGCAGAAACAGTATTCAGAAAAAAGTAAAGAAACCCTTGATTTACCCCCAGCGCCCTTTGGGGTGACGGCGCTCCCATTCAGATGTGTCAACAGTCAATTAATGCCGCCTGTTGTCAGCCGCTTTTGGTGCATCCGCACAAATTTGTTGCCCTTCGCACTCAAAATAAAGTAGGCAGCGTAAATATTGAAGCTCTGTGCCTGAAGTTGTTAATCAGTTTGGCAACACTGCACACCGAGCAGAACAGTTTGTCTCTTATTAACATACAGAGGAAAGCATCTGTGCGAACAGCAATGAGGTGAGTGTCAGGTGATAATAGGAAACAGATGAATGTTTTGAATATTTGGACTAATTGCTTCATGGTAGGTTATGTCATTGTTGCCCTCATTAACTACTCGCTGATGAAACTCATTAATGGCGAAACCTGTACCAGTAACATCCAAAGTGCTCCTTATCCTAAATCTTCAGGAAAGCCTGAGATGTTTCTTTGTGGTGAAAGGAGATCATCAGAGCTAAACCGGGTACCGGTGAGATGATCATGTTGCCACGATGCGTCCACATGAATGCAGACCCATTTCTGTGCGTGTGTGAGAAATGTCTGGATTAACCCGTGGCTGAAGCCGTTTGTGTTTACATGCTCATTGACGCTGATTTGTTTTGACAAAGGAACCGCCAGAACAAAGACAGGCAAACAGAAACAGCACGCGCGCTGGGAATAAGCGTCAGTGAAACATCTTTACAGCATCACAGAGGTCTGAAGCAGGCACCAGGTCCTTCACTCACCTCCATATAACTTCATTTAACTCTTTATTTGTGTTTCCCAGCAGAATATTTCTCTGTGAGCATAGAGAAATCTTGTTGACCTCGTAAACCATTCCACATTTTATTAAATCACACACACAGTTTAGTGTTTTATTGAGATTTTGTGTGACAATCCATAACACAGGAGTTCATAATAATTGGTAGAAAAATGACACCAAGATTTCAAAATATTTTACAAATTACCAATAAAAATCTAGAAAGTGTGGCATTGTCTTGTATTGAGCTCCCTTGACTCTGACACCAATGTAGTCAATTTCTCCTTCTGTGTAGATTATCCTCAGTATAAGTTCAGCTGTTGGTATAGTTTGTTGGAGAACGTTAGTGAACAAACATCAACATGAAGGAAAACAGCAGAAAAACGTCACAGAAAACGTCATGGAGGATTTTAAAGCAAGGTTGGCTGATAAAATAATGTTCTAGCTTTGAACAATTCACAACGTTCTGTTCAAACCAATCATGACATAATCATTAATCTGTTCAGACAAACCTGTCATTAAACAAGACAGCTACTAACAATCACTCTAGAGCAGCTGCACAGCTCAGGTGTAGCAATCATGTCATTCACTTTACAAATCTGACCATTATCACAGAATTTAAGAAGAAAATCATTGCTGAAAATAATTTGAGGGAGATTTGCAGTTCACCGCAAACACGTGGAAGAAGATGCTGTGGTTGGATGTGACTAAAACCAAACTTCCTGCCAAACGGTCCAGAAAGCTTTCACCGCATGTCAGCCCATCCCTACAGGGAGCCATGCTGTGGCGGCATCATGCTGTGGGGTTGCTTTTCTTCAACACTGCAAAAACACAAAATCTTACAAAGTGTTTTTGGTTCTAGTTTATACTGCAAATGTTTTAACAAACTTGAAATAAAACAAAACTGACTTACAAGTAAATCTTTAGCAAGACATAGAAGCTTGTTTTAAGTAACCAATTCTTTAATATTGATGAAAAACTACTTGACAGATTATTTAACTCATAAGAAGGTATTTTTCCCATGCTATAAGTTAATTTATCTGCCAATAGAACAAGTACTTTTTCATCAGTATTAAGGAATTATTCACTTAAAACAAGTTTCTATATCTTGCTGAAAAGTTACTTTTTGAACTAATGTGTCTTATTTTAAGTGTAATAAGATATTTACCCTAGAAACTAGACCAAAAATACTTGTTGAGATTTTGTGTTTTCGCAGTGAAGGAAGCTGCTCAGAGTTAAAAACAGGGCAGCAGTGGAAGGAAACGTGTTGGGAGGATAATTTGGCGACTTCTGAAGGGAAATGGCGCTTAGGGTCGACAGATTAAAGGGGGTTGGACACATACATAGCATTACCTGCTATGTATGTGCTGGTTTGTCACATTTTGAAGTTTGGGTTTAAAATGCAACAAAATGTCTTTATAAAATCAACGATTAGTTGCATGAGACACTGTATATTTCTTTCTTCTTGTCTCAAAAACTGGATCAGCTTCTTCCTTCTTCATCACCTCTTTGCACTTTTTACCTCGTTCTGGCACGGCGATCACTGCTGAATTATTCAAATCAGGACATGAAAGTTAATTTTCTCACTGTCTGCGCTTTAGCTGGCTAAACTCAGCTGGGATGCCTGCATCTCTGGGGGCAAGTGAAGGAAAGGGAAGGCTGCCTGGGACAGCCTGGGGCTAAATGTCAGGGTTTGCTCCTCAGGACGATGCAGGCAGAGAGATCTTCTTGATGAATAGATGTGAAACAAAGTGCTGTTCCGCTTGAATGAAAAGGAGGAGCTAAAAGAGAGAGAAAATCACAAAGGGGCTGGTAGACATTTTTTCCCCCCCCTGTCCTCTGGCTACAATCCTGCTCAATGAGTATGGAGTAAAAATAGATGCAAATGATCCTGCAGCTGAAAGAGCATGACAGACAGATGCTCAGTGAACCTACTATCATGGGCCGTGATGTTGAGTCAGTTACAGGTCAAACGAGCCTCCTCCCACTCAGTCTGATCTCCCACTTCCCAGCGTATGATTAGCATCAGAGCTTTCCTTTGCTGCATTTCATCAGTGAGACGGTGAAAGCCAGAGGAGAGGAAATGGGAGACACTGAGGAGAAGGCCATGTGTGGTTTGTCTTGTAAACATCTCATCTTTTATTCCTGAGTGACACTTGTAAGCATGCGGCGGGGTCACTAAAGAGGAATATACTTTTCAGGTGTCCATAGAGGAGAAAAGAACCAGACGGCGATTTGGTTTACCTCGTACGCACACCTGTCGTAGTGAGCATGCTTCTTTTAGAAAACCGCATCATCGGCTTGCATGGAAGGTCCTGTTCTGCAGAGTTACACTTACTGCTTCTGACAGAGTAACAAAAGGTGTCCCCTGAAGCCTGGATTGAATGAGTGTTTTTAAATAATGCATCGCAGCCAGGGCAGGTGCCCATCGCTGGTGCGCAGTGCCCCTCAGATCACACCGGCCTCCGCCATGAAAATTTCATTGCCGCAGAACTCATGGGAATGTCTGGGGGATCCTGTACAGCGCAAAAGAAAAAAGGGGGGGGGATATAGGAACTGACGCTTGCTGCTGGGTGTTTCACACCGCAAATAGGGGCTCAGTTTTACACATTACAACAGTGGACTTCCCCTGCTTTCACCGTAACGTCACTGCCATGTGAACTGTTCAGCCTGACACAATGGAAACTAAATGTGTAAATGTAACATGGGAAAAAAATGTCCTTAAATGGAAAGGGCTGTTTTCAGAAATATTAAGTCAATGTGCTGGAGCACTTCTTACATATGTTTTCTTCAACACTACTGAACAGAGAAAATGCATCAAGTTGTTTGGCTGTTCTGCTTCCAGTGCTTGCAAGCGGCGGCAGCAACCCTTACTGAATCTTGTTTCATAATATGAAGATGCTAAAACAACTTCAGGTGAAATAACATGTCAACAATTCATTAGTAATGTGAGGTGCATAAAATCCATGCAGCAGTGTTCCTGGAAAAATTCAGAGGTAAATAAATAAACAACTTTAAATAAAAATACAGACTTTTGAAAAAAATTAGAATAAAAAAATAGGATGCCATATATTAAATTAAATCTTAAAAACCTTATAATGTCAGACCTCCAACAGACCTCTTGAAACAAAAACAAGAAAAAAAAGACTGCAAATGTTTGACTCTCCAGGGAGGTGTGCAGGGATGAAACTGTTACTCTCTAAGCAAACATGAAGGCCAGACTAAGTTTAAATAAAGGCAAACTAAAGAGCTGACGTTCTGGGATAATGGTCTTTGGACATATTAGTCTAAGATATAATTATTTAAACACTAGAAAAAAGAAGGGATATGTTTGACCTGAGCCAAGTAATATATTCTGTAAAATAAAACTTTGAAGGTGGAACCGTCATGTTTGGGGATGTTTTACAGAAGCGGGGCCTGATCAGCTCACCAACAAAGAGTCCATCATGAATCATATCATATCATTGAGGAAATTGTAACAGTAACTCCTGGATTGAATCAAAGACCAGATGTTGATTTCCTGCAAATTGACTTGACATGAGCTGAACATGGCAAGAAACCCACGTTGGCCCCTGATGCCCCGACTAGAAGTAGCTCAGTGAAGTTTTTTCAGCTAAAGATTGTAACTCTAGTTAGTGACAGGAATGGTGCCCTAACATTTTCTCAGTTTTGTTTAATGAGTAAAATAATTGCCCTTATTTTTTGTTGCATACATGCAATTATTTCACTTCCCTTCCCAGAGACCTTTTTTTTTAAATCAGCAATTTAACTGAGAGGTGTCCTTTGTTTTTTTTTTTTACCCTATTATATATCACTAAATCAATGTGAAAAAGAAAGCAAGATGCAATTATGTCATACATCATGTGGAGGACTGGCAAAATAAACAATTGGCCCTGGTTTTCCTGATGCTGCTCCCTCCGGTCCTGGCATCTCTTAAGCTGAAGGGGAGCCCAGTCAGCACATATCCTTTGCCTCATGCTGCAAGAGAGTTAAAAGGGCAATAAAAAGGGCATGGTTACCAGTATAATTAAGCAATTTAATGGAGATTTTCATTTTAGTTTGTTTCTTTTCAGCTTGTTGTTTTCCTTAGTCTTCATCTAAAGATGTAGATAAATGCAGCAATTTCTCTGTTCCACATTCGTGCCTCACCAAAAACTGTTCTCAAATCCAGAGAAAGGGGGCTTCACATGGAACATACATAAATGCAGCTTGAAAGCATGTGTTTTATTGTTAATTTTGGCTTTAACCATCTGGGAATGAAATTGAAATTCTCTTTAAGAGTCCTGAGTGGTGAGACTGTAATTCGCCAAATTAGTCATAAAGTCGATCAAATTGCACATTTTACTCTTAGTTTCTAGCATCCGGCATGTAGAAGTGAGTGAATCTTCGTCAATGCAGACGGCATAGCATGGACTCAAAGATAATTCACATTTACAGTTGCAATGCTGCAACACATCCAAAAAAACGCCTTGTTGATGTGGTGATCAAACCGTGTACTCCATTATTAAATTTTAATCATATGATTCAGCAGAACCCGATTATTCGTCTTTTTTTTTAGTTCCACTCATGACTGAATGATCCCTGCTTTAGCTCAGTCACATCTGTCAGGAGGCTGGAACAGTTTAACATGTTTGACCTCCTCTGCATGCAAAATAATAGTTTTAAGTCTAATTAGTTATTTTTGTGAGTGTAAGTTTTGACATGTTAGATTTGACAGCTTTAACCCATTTCTAATCCTTACTTATAAAATTATGTTGTTTTTTTTAATAATGCAATAAATACATGCTATACTTATATTAAAACATAATTTTCATTTCATATTTTTGGAGAAAGATTTAGCGTTTAAAATAATATACAGTATTATTCCATAATAATAAAAACAGTCATTAATGAAATCTGATTCATTTTCAATGAAATGTTATTTAGTTTGCATGTGCTGGTGTACAATAGATAATCAGCTACTTATGTGGTTTTAAAGCAGAGAAAAGTTTGTGATACTGCTTTCTGTTTGTTGTGAGCTTAAGCTGGTATGGATCAGCTGCAACAAATTGTTTTCCTTTTAGCAGATGGATGTCGGTTCATGCCACTTAGTTGCATTCAATTCTGATTATCCAAAGCTTAAAAAATCTGGTTGCTCAACTGTTGGCCTAGTTCAATATTGATTCACTCAGCATCATCGACCCAAACAACATATCTCCGTGTCTGTGCCAGCCTGAATGTGTGTGATCTGTATAGAAATAATTGTTTATTACCGACGAAAACATTGCAGCTTCGCTGAAATCTGGACATTTGTGCCTGTACATATTGTAGAACTATTGCAGGTACATCTTTTGTCCTTGATTGTTTGAGGAGAATGATGCAGTTTTGTCTGAGTCTGTAAAGTTCAGTTAAATGTAGGCGACAGCATTTGAGTTGCTTGGGATGATAGCCTTGAGCTTTCTGACGTCTGGGCCAGCTTTACTTATCAAGATCCCTTCTGGTGACTGTGTGATGAGCACTAATAAGGCAAAGGTAGTGACAAGTAACAGGAGTGAGTCAGCTGCTGTGAGAAAGTAATTTGTTCTGGAAAAGGAGGGTTTGCATTTATGTCTCAGCTTCATTACAATTCCCTTCATAAACTCTCTGCCAATATCAGATCAGCAAGAAAAACAAACGAAAAGAAAAAGGTAACGACTGCAAATGTTTTGTGTCATAACTGAACAGAACAAGAATGAGTGTTTTCAATTACAGATTACGATAAAGGTTTTAAAAGTGATGCTAGGAATCATTCATTGTCGTTAGGATGCAACTTATAACAAAAAAATGCTGCAATAATGTAACCTGTATTAAAAGACTCCAGAGTGAGTTAGTTCGTTCGTTAGCTAGTTTTGATGGCAGTGCCTTTGGCCGCAGCCAGCAGCAGACGACAGCCTTCATCCAGCCTAATGGAGCCAGCCAGGTGGATGAGGGTCTTATGAACCGACATCAACCAGAATTGGTCTCTCTGATCATGAATCTTCCATGAAAAGCAGCGTTTCATCGTCACCAGTGGTCACGGTCACTACCAAGCATTGGCAGTGTCATTTCACATGGCTTAAAGCTACATGGTGTGAGGCAACGGCATGTTTTGGAGTTGATTTGCTTTTTGGGTAGAGATTTGTGTCACCTCCAGAGTCTCAAGACATAGTTGGCTGCTTAGAGGTTTGGTGCTGGAGATTCGGGAATCATTGCCTGAAAGTTCAAAGGTCTTTGTAGCCTGGAGGTTACGGTTAGCTTCTTCAACAGTAGTGAAGAGTCGGCCAGAAGAGTCGACTGGGAGAAACCCTGACTAATGTAAGCAAAATTTACAATTGTATGGGTGTGAGTCGAACCCCCTGGTGGTCAGCCGCCATATTACATTTATTGTAAAAAGTCCTTAACAGAAGTAGCAGTTTTGAATCCAGCAGAAACTTAAACGATTCAAAGATTATCTAAGCTTTTGTGTATAATGTTTGCCTTTTTTTAAATTTTGAACGTTGAATGTTATAGAAAAAAAAATCTTTCCAACTTGCAGGTCTAAAGAAAAGTTATGTTATTTTTCATCTAACCATCAATTTTCAACATTACCCTGTGTGATTACACCTCACAGCAAGACAGATCTGAATTTCACTCAGAGGGCTGAAAGAGTATTGACGTGTGCAATTTGCATGTCCTTCCTTACTGTCAGAGTCCCAATGCTTTGATATTACTTAGTATAATAAAAAAAAAGTATAGCAAGGTTCGGTCAAGTCTTTGGCTCCGTTCACACTGTTTGTGATCACTTGTGAGCAGCTCAAAGAACACCTGGTTGACAGGATGAGTCTCTCTTCCTTCAACTCTGGAAACGTTTAATCAAATCTCGTAGACTTTGACATAAATGATTGCTTTTTTCCATATATGAGACCACATGCCATAGACTCTAGTGATGTGACGCTTGAGCATGTTACAGCATGTTTTGCACAACAGAAAGAACACCTTCTACAGTGAACACGACGGACATTTGCAATGTAACTAGAAGACTACTCACTTGTTTGCTGAATTTTGTCTGCATTTTTCATTTCCCATCTTTTGATTTGTGGCATAGTTGTCATACAAGAGATTTATTACAAAGGTTGTTTCCATTATGCTACTCTGACTCTTTAACCTCAAGAACTTAATAATTAATAACCCTGAACCTTTGGCTCCCCCTGTGTTGTTTCGTCTATTGGAGTTTATCAACATCTGAACGTAAAATCAAAAATCCTTAACACAGAGGTTTTGAGTACTATTGAAAGTTTTTTCTTTCTATATTAATTTCCCACCTGGTTCAGTTGTTTATACAATTGGGATAGGAGCAAAAACAAACATCGCCATTTCTTCTACCAGGATCCTACTGGAAACAGGCTTTGTGATGGGTGAAAATTTAAGAATTCAGAGTATTTTTAATATCTTCTCTGTTTTTTGTCAACTCAACATCTAACATGTTCTTGTGTTGTAAGATCAGAGCAATGTTACAACTCTAGTTTGGTTTAATTGACTTTGGTGAAATGATGTCACTGGTTAGTGTCAATCTTCAAATAATAAAAATATAATCGCAGGAAAACAAAGACTGCATTTTCCTGTGATGAGACGAACATAGCTAATGCACAATGTCCAAAAATAATTGTGCGACATGATAAGGATGCGACAAGGATGTAGGTTTTTCCCGTTCTGATGTGATGTAGATCTGGGTGATGTCTGAGTATCATGTCTGAGCTCATTCCTTCTCTCCCTTGTCCCATGTTCCTCAGAGTGTCTACACCGTTTTGTTTTCAGTGTCTCGGCCTGGACAGCAGACGGCCTAAAACCACAGGGATATGGCCAAGTGCCACCAAAGCTTTTTAGCTCTTCGCTAAAGAGCCTCACATCACATATTTACAACCTCGCCACAATGTATACGATCTTCGCACGGCAAAAGCTTTGTTTATCTCGTCTTCGTTTCACGTGAACAGTGAGGATTTCAAAGGCCTCACCATCCTGTTCCATTGCTTTCCTACAATGAAATAAGTGTGAATCCTTCAATGATTTCTAAATTGTATAATGATGTGGGGAAAAAAAGCATTCTGAAACCCAAAAACTTTTTTCTCTCTTCTTTGTTTTCCAGGTTAGCTTTATACGTCTATGAGTATTTACTGCACGTTGGCGCACAGAAATCTGCACAGACCTTCCTTTCAGAGGTAAGATGTCCAAATGAAACTTCCTGTTTGAAAAGGATGAGTGTGAGTCCCCTTCTATTGTACGAGGAATTTACATAGTGGGTCTTTCCGGGTTCAACAATTATTCCCTAACCTACAGCCAACAGTGGACGTTAGCCAGTTTCTATGTTCAGAATAATACAAACATTGGTTGGACTACATAGCATGATTAACCACCCCTCTATATGAGGTTCATTTGGAATCATAAACTGTGTAATTATATATATTGTGAGGACATGTTGCTTGTGTTCTGTTTTGATGCAGCCAAGTTAAACCTTGATTGTTTGAAGTCAGTCCTAACAATTTGCTCAAGGTCTACTGGAGATATTAGCCTCTTATTATGCCTCTAGTCAGTAGAAGTTGTAAGGGCTCTAATGTGTTGCATCCTTTTACTAATGGACATCCTTCCTGCTAATGGTTCCATGTTCGGGCTTTCTGCAGCTGAACACGTCTCTTGCACACAGGCTTTATTTAGCTCTGTGAAAGACGCTCACTTCTAGTGAAAGAAAAAGTGGCAGGTCGACTTCTGGCCACTTTATTCCAGGACATATTTGTCTGTCACGTCATCATGTTAACTCGGGTCAGAACGACATGGTCAGTGTTGCAACTATTTGTACTCAGGAATCCAGACTATGAAGGAATTTTATAAACATGTGTTGTCAAACATGTTTTATCTCATTGTAAATTTAGTGAATTTTAAAGAATTGAACAAAAATGCATTAAAAATATATAATTAGCCGGTTCTGGTATATGCACAAAAATAGATCAAACTTGCATTGAAAGGCATTAACACACATCCATACCTATATGTGCTACGTATAGTAGAAATTGTCAACAAGTAGAACTTTTGCTCAAGTACAAGTAAGTAGTTATAGATAAAATTATTTGGTGAAATTACTTCTAGTAACTGGATATAATGTAATCAGATAGACTATATATATATATATATATATATATATATATATATATATATATATATATATATATATATATATATATATATATATATATATATATATATATATATATATATATATATATATATATATAAAGCACAGTGTAGCAGATGTTTTTTTTTTTTTTATATGGAGCAGCAGATGTTGACATCCAAATATAACAGCAAGCTGAGCAGAGAGAAAATAACATCAGAACAAAGCCATCCATGTACGAAATTATGATGCAAAATCGACTTTTTTTTAGCTTTATATCATGCTTTAATGTCATTCTACCGTCAGATAAGTACCAGTGTTGCTTTGACTCACTCCTTGAGTCTGCCGTGGCAACCTAAATGCCGGCTCATACAATACGCTGCATATTTCCACAACAAAAGAGCAGGACTTTCTTCAAAAGACGGTAGTCCATTTTTGAGGCATTAAATTACAAAGTCAAATTTATTTTAAGTAGTTTTTAATACATACATAACTTTCATAACAAATGAAGGCAACAGTTTCTTTATTGTACCTGAGAAATAAATGATTACTCGACCACTTAAGATTATCAAAAAGGCTTAAATCTGGTTGCAAAATCTTTTAGAGACGATCAGGCTTTTGGAGCTCTGACCTGCCAAGTTGGATTTGACTTCTTGCCATAGAAAAACTAAGTTGTGTAAATTTGATTTTAACTTAGTACTTAAATGTAACAAATATATACCATAAAGAAGAGCTGCAATTTCTCTGATGGTGTCCGTTCTGAATAACTTCCTTTGCGTAAATGGAGATAAAACAGCACTATATGCATTTATGTATTGAAGCAAATGGCACAAATCTTTAGCTGAGATTAACTCGATTCAAAACATGTCTCGTAGAGCATGCTTTTTGTTGATACAATTATTGATAGAAAGAACAGAGATAGTGATATAAAAACATCTTCATTCTGTATCTTCAAGTTGTATGATGGCTTCACAAATCAGAGGCCACTATACAGTTTGAAAAAGCACAGTGTAGCAGATGTTTTTTTTTTTTTATATGGAGCAGCAGATGTTGGTAAAAGTACTTGCACCAGGTGCTGCTTAAGTGTGTACTTTAATATGCACCCTGTTCAGTAAATAATAATTTGAAGTGGAAACAATCAGATAAATCAACTCTAAATACTGTCAATAAGATCAATATGCTGTTGTTCCACAGCAGTATTGTAAGAATGTTGCATAAAATGTTTCATTATTCTTTCATTTGCCTGACCCCTCTGAAAATAACTTTCAAAAAGTTTAAAATGCCTCAAATGTTTTGAGATTTTTGATTTAAAGAATAATAATTTTTAAAAAAAACAGACAAAAATGTCATATTTGACCTCAACAACATTGTGATGGCCACTGCCATTTCAAATTTATATATATATATATATATATATATATATATATATATATATATATATATATATATATATATATATATATGTGTGTGTGTGTGTGTGTGTGTGTGTGTGTGCGTGCGTGCGTGCGTGCGTGCGTACGTGCGTGCGTGCGTGCGTGCGTGCGTGTGTGTGTGTGTGTGAAAAATACAAATCTGAGTATGATGGAGAGAGCAGCACTGTGAGATACAGCAGTTAGGCTGCAGAAAGCTTTGATAATTTCAGAGGCCTTATGGGTGAATCTTCTCCCAGAGATTTAAGTTTTATCGTTAGGCTGCTGGAAAGGGGTGAAATTCAGGGTCACTGGCAACCAGAGGCGCACAAACACAGAACTGAATTAAAACTGCATATTCACAGACAAATTCACATGGTGTACACATGCACACGTGGTATTCAAACCCAGTCTTTTAGATGGAGTTGTCTCAAATGTAGCTTTATCTTTGAGTGCACAGCATGAGGATTCACCAGTGTCCATTTATTGGCTTTCTAGAATATTTCCAGTGTATTACCATTTATTTGAAAAGGTTTGCTGTGTTGTCTTTTTACTACATGAAATTTTGTCAGAAAAAAGTCAAAATTTTTTCTATAAGACATTTCATAAACTACGAAAATTTTGCTTTTGTTTTAGTAGCATAGGACGACATTAGATCATAGGGAAATACTACGAATGCATCACTTTACTATACAATTGACGTTGCATAAACAAATTGATTCTCACCTCATTCAGATGGCGCTTAAACTAAAAATTAATTCATGCACCACTGATACAGATTTAACACAAGCGCGACTCAAATATCCCAGAATTTATTCTATAACATGCGTTCATCTAATGCTGTATTCTCCAGATAGCTTACTGACATCATCTACTGAAAACTTAAAAGCATGAGAGTGACAGCATGAACTCCTCTTTTGATGAATTTGTGGTCCAAGTTGTCCAGTAATATTGACTGGACACCTTGGGGGACTTTATATAACATTATAATTTTATTTTAATGCTATGAGACGTGATCAGACAGCAGAAGTAACATTCCTAATCCTGATGCAGCTGAGAACTGAGAACCAATGATCTCCAATAAACATGAACTTTTGGAACAACAGCAACACACATACTTGCCTGTTTGATTGATTTTCAGAGACCAGTAAAGAAACCATTACAATGTGGCACAGTGGTTAGAGTGGCCGTCCTGAGTTTAACTGCTGCATGTCTTTACTCCTCTTCTCTCTGCCTGTCAGATTACTTTCAAGTAAAAGGTCTTAAGTGCAGAAAAAAAACAACATTAAAAACAGAACACCAGGTTTTCATTGTCCTTTTTTAGTAGGAAACACTTTATTTTGGCTATGCTTTTTAATCTGATTTTTTAAAAAAAACAGTCTACTCAAGTGATTTGTACTCTTGAATTTTTGGGACCGTAAACAATCCCTGCTGTCTTATGTTCATAAAGTTGGAGTGATATTATTGATTCAATAGGTGTGCAGAGGTAGCAGGGTAATTAGCTTTACGCATCTTAGTAACAACTACAACAATGTTTTTCTGCTAGTGTTTATGCCTTGGATATTCATACCAATCATTGTAAATGCAGCTGGACGTGCAAGACTGGTTTCATGTTGTGAAACCCAGATATGTTAATGCTGTGGTACTCCTTTGAACTGGAAATCAATTGTGCTTGAGATTGCTGCCGTCCATCAGCAGAGATAGCATTGGTCTGGTCGATGCAGGCTGACCAAGCCACCTGCTGCTTGTGCATCAAAATATGTAAAACTTGTAACTGTCCTCTCATGTGCAGCTTCCCCTCCTGATACTGGAAGGAGGGGAAGCTGCAGACAAGGAAATTACAACTTTGTGTCATTATACAAACTCACGTTGCATGAAGTGACAAGTGGGAGCCATCAAATCTGCCTGGCAAATTGCTATCGAAATGTTCGTATGACATGATTTCATCAAGACTTTAAAGAAAAATTATATAGTGTAATACCCATGTGAGCAATCACAAATGTGTTTTTAATAGATTAGGGACTTTTATAGTTGCAGATAAACTTAAGGTCCCACACAGATACACCTGCTCATCTAATGAGCGCGCTATCAACCAGCCTCTCCGGCCTTAATTAGCCTCTGTTCCTCCTCTAGCGGGAAGCGCCCGCACTCACTCACGTTTATAGTATCCACACAATGCGCCGCCGGTCCCCGAGAGGACTTCACCGCACTCTGCTCTCCTGCACAGTGCAGCACTCAGCTCTTTAGCAGCATTAAATCAACAGGCCCACAACAACGCGCCGCACATCACATCATTATAAGTGGCACTGGGGAAATCTGTAGGATAGACACTTTAATAGAAACCTGGGGCTTGTATCTGTTTTTTTTTCTTCTTTTTTTTTGATACAAAGCACATATAGAAGAGAAAAATAGAGAAATCTCGGCCCTGTCATGCTGACTTCACATACTGTATGTAGACTGTATGTAGAGGCCCTGAATCTTTGCTGTTTATGTGTGTGGAGCCATGTCAGTGGTCGGGTGTGCAGCAGGCAGTTGGTCGGCTATCTCTCATTGGATCTTATCTCAGAGTCCAGATACAGGCAGGAGCTTGGCTGGTTTTCTGAGGGCAGCGGAGAGCACTGCTGCTTCAAGACAGTCACACTGTCTTACCCACGAACTCTTCTGCTCTGCGCTATAGATCACTCCCTGGCCGATTATTTCTCCCAGAGTGTCGCTCTGTCAGCTTAAAGTTGGGAGGAACGTTAAGCAAAATGGTTACATTATGAATAAAACATGCTGCAGCGTCTAATTTGTCATTCTTCTCCTTTGTCTCTTGCCGTGAATGTTCTTTCTCTTTCCCTGTTTCTCACAGATCCGATGGGAGAAGAATATCACACTTGGGGAACCGCCAGGATTTTTACACTCATGGTGGTGGTATGTGTTCATTCATCCTCTTGCTTTTGTTTCTTTGCTCGGCCACACACACAATTCTTTTTAAACATCTCATGTTTATACCCAAGAGGTAATCTTAAAGGTTTGAATGAATGTGCAGGGGTGAAATGGAGGCAGTATTTGCAGGTACAGCAACTGCATCATCTCCTGGTCTCTTGACTGACAACTGAGCTCCGTTATTTGAAGGCTTTTTTCAAGGTGTCTCTCCATGAAGTGTTCACAGTTCAGTTAATGTCAGGAATCACTGACACATCCTCCAATCATTGTGGTTGTTGTGACTGAACCCCACTCACTCCCCAGTCCCTCCTGTGAATGTGGCACAGAAATCACATTTTACACTACAGCACACTTGTAATGATAAAAGTTAACTGAATAGCTTTAGCTATAAATTCACATTACATCAACTACTAACACTAGCTCTTAGCAAAACTCAAAAACAGGACGTTTATCAGCCATCTCCGGTGACTATCTAAGGTTTGAGAAGACAGAGAAGAGACAGAAAAACAAAGCACAGACATAAGACTGTAGTTATTTTTGTGTAACAGAAAAAAAGCTAAATACACAGAGCTAATGGAAATAATGTCCAATAATTGAAACACGCTGAAGAGGTGTTTCACATCAAAAAGCCTACAGTGCAAAAGCACAAAATTGTAGCAAGTTGTCAAGTTTCTAGTTGAAATATCTTAGTACATTTGAAGTCAATTTTAAGTCAATAAATCCTTTATATTGATGAAAAAGCATTGATTCCACTGTCAGATTATTTCATGTACAGCATTGAAAAAATGTTTTGTTACAAGTGAAATAATTTGAACTTTTCGTACATGAACTATTGACTTAAAAGAACTAGAAACTAGACAAAACTACTTGATTAAATTTTGGTGTTTTTTGCAGTGTATGCTGAGTTTAAGGGAGCAGGAGCTCCATTTATTTAGGGAGCGCAAAGGTAGAAACTGATTTGTCACCGGTCCTTTTGAAGAAAAAAAACAAACAATAGGTCAGCCGTCTCTTCTATTGAAAGAAAATACAGACAAATATGACCCTCATGATTCAAAGATAATTCACCAAATGGAGGGCAAGAGAAGGAAAGAGTGTGGAAAAGTGGTCAGCGGTTTGTTGAGCAGTCTAAGCCTATAGCAAGGTACAAACAAAGACAAGAGAGAACTCCTTTAAGTTCATCAAAAGGAAAAGTTTCAAGCCTTAAAAAAGGCGTCTGCTATACGGACAGGAACTAGTAGGCGATTCCAAAGGAGAGGAGTTTGATCAGCCTCTTACTCTACTTTCAGACACTCGAGGAAAAAATATGTGGCGAGGTTTTTTTTCGCTCATCAACAATAGAGTAATATTAAATTGGGTCTTGTATTGGCTTTCTTTTCTGCTGTCACTCAAATGCAGACTCTAATCTTCCGGCAACAACTCACGTCCCATGAGGTTTCAGTTCGACTTTCTTTTCATTTTAATTTAAAGTGACATCATTTTAGCAATTAGTCCACATCATTTATATATAGACTTTTTACATGCGTGATTCCCGAACTCTAGAGTGCAACTTTTTAGAAGTGCTATTTGTTACTTTCTGTCTTACAAATGAGAACAGAGGACACGTATAAAAGAGTGGAAATGGTTAGGAATCAACTGATGATGTGAATAGTTGGTTTCTTAAAACACTTTATGGATCTCTAATTGATCTAAAGGTGTTTTCTTATCATTTAATTCACTCGTTATGTCGTTCTACGCTCAAACTACTGTCACAAAATGTAAAACGTGTTTTGCTTTTTCACTGTCAGCTTGAATTTTTTTCTTTTTTTATGAAAAAGCTCCCAAAACCTCTGTGTCCCATCCAGTGTGTTTGCTCTAACTGCTGACCATGGTAGGGGGGGTTGCATGAGTGGGTTAGTCAGCCGAAGCCTGCTGTTGTTTGCAAAAGGTTTTCATGCACCTGTCCCTGTCCCTGTGTATTGGCCTCATGGCTGGAAACCCTCTGCTCCCATCATCAGAACTTACAGACTCCAACCTGAAGCTCTGTGTCATAAAACAAAGTCTTTTCAGACTCTTCAAATAAGTCTGTCAAATCATTTAATGCTGCACAAATGGAGAAATGTGTTTTTTTTCTGTCTGCCTGGAAGAGCTGTGTCAATGGACTCAGAGATTGACACAAATGCTCATCATGAGTGGGAGAAAAAAAATGCATCAGACAGAAATTTTGTTGTGAATTACAGGCCTTTATAAAGCTTTGACAATAAAACAAATACGGCTAAATGCGTTGAATTTAGCCGATTCCAACAAAACACGACTGCGGCGTTAACGTCTTAAACTGTTATAAGCATCTTACAGTAATGATAAGCGCATTTCCATGAGTACAGCTGCAGATCTTCTGTGTCTTATATAGAATGTGTAGATTCTCACATTAACTCTGATGCAGAAAGTTCAAAACGGTCAATTTCAGTTTAACTTTCTCTGTTTCCTGCTGAAAGTTTTGCTCTCGCTCACTCTCTTGCAGCCTGAATGAACTGCAGACATTATACAACCCACATAAATATAAATGTTTGTTTTACTTTTTGAAGCACAACTTCTCCTTCTTGATTTGAGAGTCATTGCAATTCACCTTTTTACCTCTTTAATTTATACTTTAGTGTCTGTGTGTGTGTGTGTGTGTGTGTGTGTGTGTGTGTGGGTGGGGTGTGTGTGTGTGTGTGTGTGGGTGTGTGTGTGTGTGTGTGGGTGTGTGTGTGAGTGCGTGCGTGCGTGCGTGCGTGCGTGTGTGCGTGTGTGTGTGTGTGTGTGTGTGTGTGTGGGGGGGGGGGGGGGGTGTGCGTGCGTGTGTGTGTGTGTGTGCGTGTGTGTGTGTGTGTGTGTTTTGTGTTGCCCTGTGATGGAGTGCTGCCTTTTTGGGAACTGGAAAAAGTGAAAATACTATAGGTTGATGATATGAATCAGTGTTACCTTTACACCAGGATAGTTTATACTACCAGAACAAAACTGTTATTGTAAATGTATCTGTCAGATTGACAGATAAGTTTTTGGCAGAGAGAAGAGAAAGCAGGCAGGACAGAAAAAGGAACAGGAACCGGAGCAGACAAAGAATCCGGCTGGCAGCGAGGCAGGCAGGTTGGATCCTTAGCCAGGCAGCACGAGAGCCGAGGAGAGGGGATAAGAGCTTTGACAGGGTCCGCTTTGTTTGTCATTCATGCTATCCCGCTCATCCCCAAAGCCCCCCGGCCAACCCTGTGTAATAAACCCGGACATGCGGCTTCATTCATTCATCCTCTCCTGCCCCCGTGTGTGTTGTGATTGTGCAGCCTGTTGACACGGCTCATAATGGCCCTTAAAGAGCCTGGCTTCTCTCAATCTGACAGCCACCAGTCATACTGACGGAGTGACATTCGCAAACACACAGTGCAGCATTAGTTTGCTCTCTACTCTGCTGCAACCAGTGAGAGGGCGTCTGTGTGTGAAAGTGGAAAACAGAAAGGAAAACCAAGCACTCTTGAGTGTGTGTCGTAACTGTACTGATGTATTTCATTGGTGTTGGGAGATGACACTGGCCTGGGAGTGGAGGGAGATGATTATCTGGGCTATGGAGGGCACTCTCCAGTGTAGTGTGACCTAGCTGAGGGCTCTCTGTCTGGGCCGCGGAGCACATGGACCAGACTCCATCCTGGCTGTGCGTGGAGTCTGGGGAGCGAAGGGGTCGGCTGCTTGAGGAGGACAGGAGGCGGAGCCCCCGTCTCCACCTTTGTGCCACCCAGCTCACCCCCCCTCCAACCTCCAGCATCCCTCAAAACAAAAGCTCCAGATGGCAGAAAAGCCACCAACCTCCCTCATCCCTCACCCACCGCTCCTCCTCCCTCAACCTTTGTCTGAAGGCCCGTCCCTTTGTTTGCGGAAGAGAGAGACCCCCTAACGGATTAACTCTTTGCATTCCAGCCTCTTTTGTGTTAAACAGCCAAGCCTAAGACCCCGACCCCACCATCACCCCGGCCCCACCCCCACTGTCTCCTCTTCAGCTCCTTGGTGTGCATTTTCTATTTTTTCTTTTCTGAATCACTGTTTCCTGTAGGACTGTAAAGGTGGGTGGGTGTGGGGGAGTGGCGGGGGAGGGGGGGTTCAACAAGAAAGGAAAAAGTGGAGAGACCTTGGGAGAGGGGGTGCAGGCGGGGGTCACTCATCCACATCTGTTGTTATGGGTGGAGGGATAAAGAAAGGGCTCAGTGAAGGCTGCAGGTGTTGATTGTGTCATTAGCCGCCTCTCTATTGGCCGATGTTAGTTGTCGCCTTTTTTATCCCAGAATCGATAGCTTTAACCAGTTTTCACTGGATGGCCTCTGAGTCTTCAGCGCCCTTCCCCCTGACCCCCACCCTCCTAAAGACTCACACCACCCTTCACCGTAAACCACAGGCCAACAACGTTATGTAGATATCTCGCTTTGATGGGCTCTAGCAGACTTCTGAGGATCAGAGACAGCAGAAAACATTCTTCCAGAAAAATCTGACTCTATCACTTCCTCTTTGACTAATTAATGACCTCATTCTTCTTAGTTTCATGTCTTTTTGTTGTCAAGTCTCTCAATATGAGAAATTTTAATAATTTCAATTCCATCTTGGATCATCACTGACTCGTCTAGCTTCACAACCTCTAATTAAGTCCAAATATCCAGAAAATATGTTGATCTTTTTTTTTTCTTGCGAACCTAAAGGTACAAATAGTTTATTTTGTACAATTCTATGAAAAAGAAACATTTGTTTCTTTATAGATTTTTGTTTGTACTTATTTTTCTCGGGTAAATATTACACGGATAACCCGAATGATATAAAACAGTGTTTTTAAATGATTATTGTTGTCATTAAAGGAGAAAAAATTTGCCAAACTAATATAGTCCCAAATTCCCCTCATCGTTAAGTGTAATTAACTAGATGTATGGATTTAGTTTCAGCAGCCACACCCAGCTGGGTTCAGTCTAACATCAAACCAACAAAGCATTTCTGAAAAAGAACATCATACATATACAGTCAAACATGGTTCTGGTTCTGTGTTGGTCTGGGCCTCCTTTCTGGCTTCAGGTCTGTTGATTGTGCCACACTTTACACTTTACTTCTACAAGAAAATTCCCAATAAAATTTTGCAGCCATTAATTTATTGACTTAAAGCTCTTCTCCAGACAGCGCAAATACAACAACAACAAAAAAAATTAAATAATAGTCGTCTTTGCCAAAATTGTAAAACACCAGATTCATATGAATTAATTTGTCACATACACTTTTATTTTTTTGTGGTAGATGCTGTTTTATAAATTGAGCTAAACCCAATTCTTTGTGCAATAATAATATTGTGTTCTTGGACTACCTTGCGTACTTCGACACGCAACAGTCGTTCTTAAAACGACTGTCCAGGAGAGTGTTTTATGCACACATAAAATATAAATTAACTATAAAAACACAGGTGGATAAAGAATTACAAAATAAGAAACACAAGAAATGATCTGACTGGCACACTATTGTAAAGATTTTTGACAGGTTTCAAAAACATTTGGGTTACATTCTCGGTTTGGGGGGTTAAAACTTCAATTTGAACAACATTTTTTGTAAAATTTTCCTGAAATCTTTACAGCTTTCTAACCTTGGGGTCAAAGTTCTGCAAACAAAGGCTCAGAGCGAATGTACAGGGAAGCTTGTCTTTGGGCGGTGCAGATTTCATCTTGATTAAATATTGATTTATGCTAAAATAATAAAAAGGAAGCTGACAATGTCATGTTCTGCATGTAACAAACTATATCTAAGTTCACTCTGACTGCAATGAACCTTTATTAGTGCTAATTCAATTAAATTATACCATAATTAGACTGAAGCGCGACCTGTTCTGTCTGTTTTTATAAACTGCTTCCACAATGATTAGCTCTTTTGTAATATTTGTCTGAGAGCCGCACAAAACCACAAATCCACCATCGTTTGTTTGTTCATTTTCAGCCAGTGGTTCTCTTGCATGATGTAATTTCCATATTTTATTACCCACAATGTAATGGTAGTTTCCCTTAGTTTCATGTTACAGTATTGTTATTGCTTCCACCTGCTTGATGAATGCATTTTATATAATGGCAGGAGAGTGTCTGCTGTTCAGGGCTGCAAGAAGAATTGGAGAGCTTGTGTTTCTCCACCTCCTCGCTTTGATTCTAACATTTCTGTCCCATTAAGAAGAGTCTGTTCTGATAAGATGAGCTCCGTTGGCTCTGTGTAATTTTATTTCACTCTTTCTTCCATTCATGCTCTGCCTGCCTCCTTATCTCCATCTGTCTCCACCTTCCTCTTAATGTCTGTTTCTCTTTCTGCTGACTGACCAGCTGACACAGACAGGATTATCATATGGACTCGTCTGTTCAGCTTTCCCTCTCCATCTTTGTTTGTTCTCCTTGTTATAATGGGGGGGAAAATGCGCACTGTAACCGCTGGCTTTGACAGGCCGCAGTTAATTACAAATAATTATCGTGATGGCATTTCATTTTGGTAATTGTCTTCTCCTGGATGCACGGACGCTAATCCTCTTCCTCCTCTGTCCTCGAAATAAAATGCACGTGTGTGTGTGTGTGTGTGTGTGCACTCACGCAGCTATCTTATACTCACTTTTCATCTAAATAAAGGAGCTGGATTCAAATCTCTCCTGTAGCACTTCAAAGTAAAGAGCAGTTAAACTTTGCAACCTCGGAGCAGAGATGTGTGCCTCAAACACCAGTTACTTCCCTTAAGACCATAAAGAGCTTCCCGTGATGAGATGATTAGATTGAGATGATTAGATAATTGGATAGAAATGTTGCTGTTACAAGGGTGTGTAGGAGTATCAGATTTCTTGTTGATTGCTTGTGCTAATTAACTGTGAATGTTGACTTCCCTGATAATTTCTACAGATTAGCGTCTCTTTGAAAGGATGTGACAACAACTTTGACACAGGTTTTCCCTCCAAATTGTGCTGCGATTGTCAGGTTTGTGCTGAAAGGCTTAAGCCCCTTCATAGAGTACGATGTGCCTCGGAAAAGCATCTAAACCCCTCTTGTCTTGAATTTTAATGGCCGTTTAGGTCATGTGCCCACAAATACCAGATCCTAATTGTGAAGTGGAAAGAAAAGGATTTGAAGTTTTTAGTATTTATTTTTGTAAATAGAAATCTGAAAAGTGTGGGATGTAGTTGAATTTAGCTGCTAGACTTTAGGGATTTCTTCCACCAGTTTTACATCTGTCGAAACTGACAATTTCTTGACAAATCATCAGTTTTCAAGTTTTTTTTACGCATTCTCTATCAGATTTAGGTCATTTTAATACTTGGATATTGTTTGATCAAAACCATTTAACTATGGTTGCATGATTAGTCTTGCTTTCCTGCTTGAATGTGATCCTGTAGGAAAATAACCTCATCTATCAGAAATTATTCTTTGACAAGGAGCTCCTTCAACAAGAATTCTCACGCAATTACACAAATCCCTCAATAAATACATATTTTTCCAGTCTTTGTTGCAGGTTTACTTCTAGCGTTGTTTTCATCCCCTCCTGTTTTCCCTGCAGTTCTGATCAGCTTTCCCGTCCGAGTTGAGTCAAAGCATCCTCACAGCGTGACGCTGCCACACCTATTTCTCACTGTGACGTTGATGTTTTACTACTCAACCTCCAGAAGCCGTTTTCTTTCCCCATCTGGTTCTGATGAACGTATGCACCGACGGACCAGAACACTAAACTCCGGTCCGATGAAGTCAGAAGGTGTCGCCCCTTCGACGCCTTCTGACTCTTCTTTCCAATAACTCGGAAAATAAAATTAGGTGTTGCTTCTCATTATTTCCATCTAATAGCGGTTCCTCTCCGCCATAGTTGTTTGGTTTGACCCCTTAGGTTTTTGATGTTAAAGACCACAAAGTTTTGATCTCATCTCAATTTGTTGTGGCATTCTTCCAACAATGGCTTTTTTTTCTGTTGCAGATTTTTTTGGGGGCTGCAACTAACAGTTCTTGTAATCAGATTCTTCCAGCTGATCTGTGGATTTCTGCACCTCCTTTAGAGTTACCACAGAGCTTTTTCTGTCTCTTCCCTCGCCTGTTGGTTGAGGTGGATGGTCGTGTCTGAAAAGCTTCACAGAGCAGCTGGGTTTACACTGAGAGTTAAGAGCACACAGTTTGACTCTATTGACTAATTAGAGAACTTCTAAAGGCAATTGGTCGCACTGGATTATTTGTCGGGGTATCAGAAATCTGCAATGATGCCGACGCTGCTCAGGTCAGCTGCAGTGAAGAAACAGCTTGAGGCAGTTCAACCAGAAAACAAAGATCTTGATTTACCAGTTCATCTACTTTCCAAGTATCGTTAGATATTGATCATTGCTGAAAAACACTGATTCCGGATGGATGGATGGATGGATGGATGGATGGATGGATGGATGGATGGATGGATGGATGGATGGATGGTGATGGATGGATGGATGGATGGATGGATGGATGGATGGCCTCAAAGTACAGGAGGCCAAAAATATATGCATTTTCATATTCTTAATTTGAAAAATTTTCTGAAGGCCGTACTATATTGCTTCCACTTACAACTATGTTACTTTGTAGTGTGTCAAAAATTATGAAAAGTTTAAGATGCATTTAAACTTTTGGATTCATCTTCATATCCTAAACTTCCTCCCACCTGCCTCACTTCCCATTCCAGCGCTGCAGAAAAATGTCAAGCTCAAAATAATATCAGAATAATGAAAGTCTCGGTTTGTACATTTACTCCCATCCTAACAGTGATTCTTCCTCAGATTACGCTACAGAGACGTGGCGTGTATGAGATTTCCCTGCGAGGCGCAGAGGCACGCAGGTCAGCTGTTCAAATTGCAATATATTATCGACTTCACAGGGCAGGAGGTGTTAAATCACCTTACCCCCCGCTGCGCCACCGACCCGGTGGTGTCTTCCCCGTAACAAACTCTAACCCGAGTCACATTTCATTTCCCAGAGAGCCGATTGGATTTGCGATGGTCGCGCCTCCTTGCCGCGGCTCGTCTCCGATGGCGCAGCAATCTCTTTAACGCCGGCCGATAGATATGATAATGTACGCTGGCTTTATTGTGAAGTGACAGGAGAGCACACAATGCATGCTCTCTCTCTGTTCTTCAGAGCACCTCGTTGTCTAGAAAGTACTCCGATGCGCACTAAGAACCCAAGGGCAATGACTCTCTTCTAAAAGTTTAAATAATTTAATGGCACATTTCAATTTGAGCTTTTTTGTTTTAGATGTCGGTATGATGTGCTACAGGGTTTAAATGAGATGTTTATTCATAATTTTCATTCTAGGACACCTCTTGTTGCACCTTTATCTTGTCGAAGCCCTCAGATAGTAAAATAAATAAATAAAATGAAGAAGGAAATTATCAATTGGCTTTGTTTTTGTTGAAAAATAAGGCGGAATGCGACTGAGCCACTTTCTGACAATCATGGGCAATTGATATTTTCTCTTGACATATTCTATGGAGGCGTCCTTCCATCAACAAAAGTAAGACAGCTAACAGCTTATTTGCACCTTTAAAAGACTGCAAAGATGTCCCCTCCTGAGATCTCCAAACACATGGTCCATAAAATCAATATGGTGAGGAAGGAGATCTGCTTTATATGGACTGCCTTACCAAGTACTTAATTTCAGAGCAGTAATTAAGGGCCCATTTGGAGTGGAACCTTGTGGCCCCTGTTGCCCTGGAGGACTGGACCTGCTCTAGTTAAATTATATGAGGACGGCTGATTGGACAGTAAGTAACATAATCAGAGCTGATTGGTCAGTAACCTGCAGGTCGGCAGGGCAGGCTGAAAGGAGCATCTGGAGGTCCTTCATGCTAACAGCTCTTTGGAGATCACTCTAAGTTTCTGAAGTGGGAGGAAAGGGGGAACTCTAATGAGCATTCTGAGATGAAAAACTCCAGATTTAATAAGTAAAACTTTTAAAATATGAACTAAAATGAACCTGTAGCTTTGAGCTTCTTACACTGTTAAACTGTGGAAGCAGGAGGGGAAAAACTCGGGGTTTAAGGTTTTAGATGTTCTGCTTTTCAGAAGTATTTCAGAGATTACATTGTATATATGATAGTATATGAAACACGGTTTGTTAATATTGATGTTATTATCATTGTTACCAACAATTAATACCACTCTTATTGCTATTATTAATTCTGTTATCATAATGGCAGCTATTAACAGTATTATTAGTACTATAAGAACTACGACTGTTACTTCTGCTGACATTATTACTACTTTTAATGTAATTACTATTAATACTAATATTATATTCCTCTAGCTATTATTTCTGCTACTATTATTATTTCTACTCAAATTGCTTCTGTTAAAACTAATACTACAGTTTGGCTATTGCTACTATTACTATCACTACTGATGATGCATTATTATAATAATTTCTTTTATGCCTGAAGCAGAGATTTCCAACACTTTTGTAACCAAATGACATTAAATATGTTTAGTTACGCAGATTTTAGTTTAGTGGGAAACAATTTATCTAGGCTTAATTTTTTTCAGACTGTTAGGAGAGAGAGTTAAGTAAAAGCATCATGAATAAGAATGACACTTATGATTTTTTTTTTTAATTTCACCAAATGCTTTGCACTTCGTTTGCACACACTCTTCAATCAGCGTCTCCTTTTCTTGATCTGAGTTGAGTTATTGCTGGTGTATTTCATATTCACAAGAGGCGAAAGACAAATGCAAATCTAAATCTTTATTAATTAATTTTCATCACAGAAAAGACCTTAAGGAAGCGAAACATTGCAAAGGTTTCTTGGTTTAATTTTGGTATGCATTTCTCTCTGAATTGTACAAAGTTCGACAGACTTAGGTAAAAAAATAAATAAATAAATTTACAGAAATATTTGTTCACTTGTTAACTTCATTCCAGCTTGTATCGCTTATGCAAATTTTTGAAGTCATCGAGGTTTGTTTCACCCTTTGCATGTGTTGTGCACAAACCTGTCTGCACCAGATACATGAATTGTTAGTTGATGTTCTCACTGTTGTCGCTGTCTTGTCCCGTGTTCACAGTGTATTCTGGGATCTGTACTGCGCCGCCCCGGACCGGAGGGAGACATGCGAACATTCCAGCGAGGCCAAGGCTTTCCATGACTATGTGAGTGAACTCCACCAATACTGCTCCAGCATGGCACACACACCGCCACACACACACACACACAGCCACACACACACACACACACCCATGCACGCATACAGATCCAACATTTTCATGCACGCACATGCAGAGTGTGATCGTAATTGTTGTCATAATGCTGCTGCGGCTCCCTGTTATCTGACAGTGTTTATGCGATGCAGCTTTAACGCTGGATGGGACAGACTGCGAGGCAGACGGCTAAAATATTCTGCTTTTAAAAATGTATGACCCAAGAACACCAGCTTCATATTTTATGGAAAAACCCTTGGAGTCCCATCCTTGAAAATCTGCTACTTCACATATCCTGCCACAATCAGATATGATTCGCTCCCCTTTTGTTACATCGGCTTAACTTTGTCCTTTTGGCTGTTCTGACCTCTTTGGTCCTAGCCACTCTCTGCTTCCTGGGGTGAGAGGTCAGGATAATGCCTGGCTGCTTATTGGTGCACTCATGGTTTCAGGAAAGTGGAAATGCACAAAGCAGCAGGCTGATCACAGAATGGCACCAACACCCTCCGTCACAGTCACACACGATGCAGGAGACGCTGCCAGGCGGCGCTTGTTATGGCTACCGGGGTCGGACTTGGCGATTGGAAAGGTCAGGGTCGGTGGCCCCTCCTGACCCTCTCATCTTTTGAAAAGTTGCACACATTTTTCTTGAAATGACTATTTTGATGTACGTCTTTTGTCAATCTGTCAGAACCGTGATGAACGTTTGCAGCGTGTTACCTGCTACATGTTTGATAAAGGATTACATAGGTGTGTGGATGCTGACTGAATGAGCTGCTGCTTCAGCTGTAAGATTACCATCCTGTGAGGGCAGGAGTTAAACCTGAAATGGATTAAAGGTGCTATTCTTACCGCACGCTCTTCATTCAGGCTGTTTTAGCTTGTAGCCATTCACCCATTCAGCTGAACTCTCTTGTGAGGTTTGACAGAAAAAAGTGCGAGCGCTTGTCGGCTGAACAGATTACATTTGCTGCGCATGAACTATTCATATCTATGTGGGCACTAGTTGAGTGTATGTGTTTGCCTCCGTGCTTGTCTGCGCGTGTACATGTGTTGGACCACCATAAGATTAATTACATGGTTAATTAAACCTAGTTGTTAATTAAATCTGACAACTGTGTCTAATTAATCTAAATGCCATATAATTTCCTACACCTTTCTCCAGAGGTAGGCCAGCTGGATTCCTGTGTGTCAGCTCTTTAATGGCTGCAGTTTGACAGCGCTGGTCAATATATGGCTTAATGTGTAGGTCTGAGTTCTGCTGTTGTTCAGGGCCTTTGAATGTGCTGAAGTCCTTCACTGCGTAAAATTAGCCAGCAGAGAAAGACATATGAAACATGGACAAATGTGTCAAATTAAAGTTTAGCCGGGTTCCCTCACATCTGAGCTGATTTGTATCCTTTAAATGGAGAGTTTGTTTCCTCAGAAAGCTTATCTGAACTCTGCTGTGAACCGAACGAGCAAGCTCCGGCTGAAAATGCTTGGTTCAATTACAAAAGGAACGCTGATGTGGTTTGCTCAGAGTCAGAAAACAAAAAGAATTTTGAGTGAACCAGGGAGGAAATGACACATAAAAAGTGATCTTAAAGCATTTAAATCCTCGCAGTACCTGGCTCTGCTTCTGAGGAAGCCCAGCTGGACAGCGTACTTTTTTGTTTTCTGCTGCCTTTTTTTTCTTCTTCTTCTTTGCTGCATTTGTCTTTTATACACAGAGCCACACCACCTCTCTCGATGCTCATACTGAGCAGCTTTTTACAATAGCGCCCCACATTCCCAGCTGTTGTGACTGCTTGATGCAAAAGTGCTGTGTGAATGCACCTAAAATCAAATAATGGTGGGTTGGACTGAACAGAAATGGTGACTAAGCGGTCCGATTGTATTGGTTTTTATTTAAAGACTTGAAGCGTGGCTTGACTTTCAGCCTGGTTTCAAGTTCAGGATGTCAGACTTATCATATGTTCAACATGGAGGGCTAATTTAGTCTGTCAAAACTGTTAAACCTCTGTTTATGTGCTGGTGCAGTTGTTAACACTTTTGCTTCGCAGTAGGAAAGTCCAGGGTTTCTATCCTTGCTGAGAGGTTTCTATGTGGAGTTTGCACGTTTGTTTGGGTTTTCTCTGGGTTGCGCTGCTTCCTCCCACAACTCAAAACCAACCATTTTAGTTTAACTGACTTGCATCTGACTCTGTGTAGCGTTCCAAAACCCTCACCCACTGACCACTAACAGACTGAAACAAGCTGAAACCTTGCAAGGATTAAATGGGTTTTGTGAAGAAATAGACATCATAATTTCATTTACTGAGAAAAACATGTGATCAGAAAGAGTTAAGCCGTTTTTCCTTTGGTTTTCAGCTGATTCTTGATGTTGAACTTAATCTGAAGTAAGATCCCAGAGGGTGTGGCAGAGTTCCCGCTGATGACTAAAAAGAGAAGGTGAAGGTGTGAGCGAGCTTTCGTGCTTTTCGTAAGTGTGTGTCTGTGCGACAGAAAGAGACGGAGAGCGTGTCAGGGTCGCGGTGTGTGAATCCTCGGGGTAATGAGGGGTCTGTCGGTCTCTGATTAACTTCAGCTCCCTGGTCCCCGCAGACAGACGGCCTGAGCGAGTCTCCATCATGGCCCCTTGCTGATAACGGATACCTCGTTCCCCTGAGTCTGCCCGGATTACAGAGTGAAAAACAACACGGCTCCCAGGAGCTGCACATGCTTCGCTCTGCGTGCCGCTTGACAAGGATGGCAAAAGGAGAATGTGAAGGATAGACCAGGACTCATCTTTTAGATGAGTCCTGACTTCAGTGGGATATTATCTGCCTGAGATGACAATAAGAACAATATAAGCAAAGTACTGTAAATTGAAATTTCGATCCACAGTTTCCCTAAACACAATTTGGTTGCCAGGAAACATAAAGTGAGTGCAACAGTCTTGGTTAGAGATCTGGATTCTCAGTTTGGCTTGATTTGTAGCCACATCTCACGTCCTTCACCGACAGCAGTGGTGGAGACTTGATGCCAGACTCTTGAGTTTGGGGAGAGATGCTGAAAAATAACGTGCTAATCCCCAGATCTGGGAGACCGGTTGACAACTAATCCAGGGGAGTGCAGAGGAATTGGATCTCTGGACGCAGTCCCAGAACTAGAGCCCTTTGCCTGTCTAGGTAGCTGGTGGGCTTCACCTTTAAATCGGGAATTTTCTGTTTATCACTTTACAGGTTGCATGTAAACACTCCCACTTCCAGCAAGGCTTATATGCATAACACACACCCACACTCTTATGCAAATGAATACACACACTCAAACTGAGTGAGGTAGAGTATGATAAAGAGCCTGAAGTCTTGTAAAGTAATCTTTTCCTTTCTTAATTGTTGGATTTGTATTTCAGCCTTCCTCTTCACATTGCCTTTTAATCATGTTTATTTCCTAAAAGAGATTGGCACATCTTGCAGTCCTCTTTCTCTTTGGGAATTTGGACGATCCTCAAAAGAGTGCTTTGTTGGGTAAATGGATTTGATTATAAGAGCATGTCTTTTGTAATGCAATATGAGTGATTAAAGCATGCGAGCTTTGTGATGAAGAAGGCAAACATGTTTACGGACGGACAGGAACTCACGCCTGCGCACGCACACCCCTGGCGCGTTTGCGTTAAAAGAAGGAGCCTCTTGTTTTGGACTCGGCTGAGGCGCGCGCGCACGCTCTCGCGGTCTGAGACAAACCAAGGCTTTCAGGAAACGTTACGCTCGGCCTCGCTGCAGACTTTTTGCTTCGCCCCAGCTGGAGGTCGCGACCCCAAACATCTGCTGCTCTCGCAAGGCTGGGTTCACCGCCTGCGGAGAGTCACAGATTTAGTGCCACAAATGCGTCACTCACGTCACAGCACTTCACTGACTCCGGCGAGCTTCTGGTCGACTGATGAAGATGATGATAGCTGGCAGAAAAGTCAGGAGGAAATCAAAAAAACATTTTGTGTCGAGAGAAGAGTTGTTTGTTTCACTTGATTTTTTTCTTTTCCATGTTTTTATTCTGACAATCGAGCTTAAGGGAAAAAATAGACGACAATTTACTTGAAGAGATTTACTGATAGTGTTTTTCCAGTTATGGAAAACAGCCTTCATAGTTATTGAAAGGTGAAAATCTGATTATTTTTTTCTTAAGTAAACTGCTTAGTGTGTTTCTTAATGGTTCTATATTGGTTTTAAGTGGGTCACTGGTTTATTGACCACATCAAAACTTGAGTTTCAGATTTGATTTGTTTCCTGAAAGAAATATCTTGAAATGCACTGAAGCTGCTGAGGTGTCTCTACTTCAGAGTTTTCTGGCATTCTTGTTTAATTGTAGATTATCAGTAATTTAGGGGTTTGTTTTGCTTTTTATTTTATTTTAACAGGGAATGCCAACTCTGGCTTGGAAATGCAAACTCGCCGGCGGTCAGAAGGCTTGTATCCAGGTCAATGGTTAATTATGACACTGCTTATATGCTTTCGCTGACATGATAAATGTAAACAACTGAATTCAGACTTACTTTCTGAGAACTGAAACTTAAAAATAAACTTTGTGTCATTCCAGCAGCTAAACTGAGTGTAAATAAAAAATAAAAATAAAAACCAATGAAGTGATTCTGAATCCAGAATTAAAAGAAAATCTTGTTTATATGTAAATACGTTTTCCCCTTCCCCTTAGCAGATTTCAACAAAACTCTCAAAACAAAATTGCATCAAAAAACAGCAGTGTTGTGTTTGCAGACATATAAAAGTAATAGTTTTCAGTTTTAGTGGGATTGCCAGTATGGAAAAAATAGGGTTTTTAGTATTTGAGCTGCTCAAAAGGTGGATTTCATCATTCAGTCTCTTGCTGAATGGTTGGTCCTGGATTAACTTGCTAACCTTATCAAGAGGACATGAGTAATGGATCTGAGAGTAACACCTGTTGCTGTTCAGTCAGTCTTTTTCTATAAGTTTATCTATTAAAATCGAAATTAAGTCAAATATAAATTTTGAGAATAAAACTAAAACTTAGCGTGAATGAATTCTGTTTTTTTTTTCACAGTTAAAATAACTTTTTAAGTTACCATTTGAACAAATGGCATTGGATCATGTAGATTTTATAAATATTTCTTTGATTACTGCCATACTCTGAAAGTGTGAAATTATCATAGTGTGAAAATCTGAAACTGAAATGTATCTGTCTTCATGGCTGTATGAGGATTCTTTTTTTTTTTTTTATTACAAATTATCCTCTTCAAGTACTTTAACCATTTCCACTTTCAGTTTTACATTGGAAGCAATGAAGGTTTTTAATTTTAGAAAAACACTGTAAACATCAGAAAACCTTAAATCTCACAACACGACAGAAATACAAGTCAAGCTTCTTAACTAGAGTGTTTGACAAGTCGTCCATCTAGTCGGTGACACTTGTCCTGTTAGCGTTTCAGCTCCTGATCGATTAGTCCACATGAATAGATAAGAGGGAAGGAGAGCGTTAAGTCGAGCTGCTCGGCTCGGAGTGGCAGCCTGCGGATGGATGGAGATGCTCTGCTGACTGTTGCTGGGGGACTCTTTGAGAGGGTTAAACATTTGCTCGGCTCAACCACAGTAACAGGTGGCAGGAGGGGAGGAGCCGCGCTCTGTAAACAACCGCTGATGGCCGAGCCTTTGTCTGGACGCCGAGTGCGGCGTTCTGTGTGTTTTCCATCACTGCCGCTTGCTGTGTTGCTGCACCAGGTGCTCACTTTCAGCCGGTCTCCTTTTCTTTTCTTTTTTTTTTCCTTTATCAGTCTTTGCTCTTCTTTCAAAGGCACAATTTTACTCGTCCTACACCATCTTCCCCGCTTCAGTTTCTCTCAGGTCTTTCTCTCCATCCCTCCTCCAGACCTCTCCTGCTGCTCTTTCTCTCTTTTCTCCTCTGCTCCACGTTCCCTTTCTTGGAGGAGATTGATTGGCTAATCTGGCTGGATGCCAGCGGTGCCCGCTTCCTCGCTCGAGGGAAGGAGTGAAGCGGCATGACGACATGCAGGAATAATAATAACACCCATACTGCAGGAGGAGCGGGTATAGACAGAGGATGCAACCTGGACTCGGCTTGTTTTGATATCTTCTTCATACAGATTCTCCTGGTTATTTTCAGATTAGACCATAACATTGTGTGCTATTTTGTCCGTCCTCCGACCATCCCCAGCGCCGCCTCTCCTCCTCCTTCATTCACTCCCTGTTTTGTCTTTTAATATCAAACAGCACGTGGAGTGCAGGCAGCAGGCTGAGCGAGAGGATGCTGCCTTTGTGCGGCGTTGTTTACCGTTGTTACAGCCTAAATGAAAAAGGCCAGTCGGCTCCTGTGTCTGTGTGTATACCTTCCTCTATCTGAGGGAGGCAACAAAGCCTGAAAATGCTGCCCTCAAGCTGTGTCTGTGTGTGGAGGTCTAGAAGTGACAGAAGCACGAGATCAAATATTGTTTATGGTTGCCTCCCTCGCAGGTTCATTCTGTGCAGGCTTGCACTGAGCTGTGGTTTAGCATTTGATCTCAACTATGTAAGGACAAGCTGCTGGATCTCTGTTTGACAGAAACAGACATGGAGACGGACACATGAAGACAGATAAATGACACACAGTGATACAGCGGAGATGCACACACACACAAAAAAAGATTTGGAGGTGTAACAACGCTCAAGTGTCCGAAGACACCAGGATCTCCTTTTGAAGTCTGCGTTTTTCCTACTTCATCTGACTTTTGGTGTTAGCCTCCTGCATGCTGCCCTCCTAGTCAGACCAGCGTAAATGTCATCAACCCGGATATTGTGGAGGCCGAGCCTATTTAATTTCCCTAACCCAGTTATCCGTTAATGCCTATGAACACTTTGAATGACTTTTTTCCACCTGTGCTTTCTGTGCCTTCTCATTTGACCACCATTTCTACTTCAGTTTTCTAATTTCAGGATTTAAAGTGAGCTTCAATGATTAAAAAAAAGGTTTACATTTATTACATCTTTGTCAACTGTGATCATACAACTCTAACCTGCACAAATGCCAAAAAAGTGACTCCACTTTTAAGGCTTTTTTCGGCTTTTATCCTTCAACTTTTACCCTCAAATTACGGAGAATTGCACAGTTTCACCGAGTAAATCTCTTTTCAGTGAATCAACTTTTTTCCACGTCTTTTCTCCAAGCTGAGGGGAAAAAAAAGGGCTTGCAGCTCTCTATTACTGCCATTCCTCATTAGATCTAAAGTTGTGATGATAGTTAGAGGGATTGTCAGTCAAATCCAAGGAAGCAGAAACTATCTTTAAACATACACTCCTGTAGGTTAAAACCCACAGACAGATCAGAGGCCACTTCCTTCTTTTACATCAGGTTCCTAAATTAAGACAGCTCAGCCGGGAGCTCATATATAGCTGTATGAACATATATATATATATATATATATATATATATATATATATATATATATATATATATATATATATATATATATATATATATATATATATATATATATATATATATATATATATATATATATATATATATATACATATGTTTCATATATATATATATATATATATATATATATATATATATATATATATATATATATATATATATATATATATATATATATATATATATATATATATATATATATATATATAATCACAAGAGGGACCTAAGTTGACAACTGGAATTGAGCTATCATTTGGATGAAGCTATCATTTAAAGAGACTATATGACCATAAACAAATGTGTAACAGGAAGAGCAGAAGTGCTTTCAATGAAAGCACTTCTCACTAATCAAAATGGCCAGGTGCAAATTTTAAGCATCTTTAGCTGATGTAAGAAGTTTTATTCATCTTGTGCTTCCACCAAAAGCACATTGAGCATGGTAGGAGGTTTCCACAGCTGTAAATTAGCTATGTCAAAAAAAAGTCTAAAACAAGTTCCACTCCTGACTAAATTAACTCTTCCAACTCAGTGAAGCTGCGTAAATTAAGAAACCAGAGTAATAAAAGCATTCCTTGAGTTAAATAACTCTTCGGCACCCCGTCCTTTTCCTTTTCTTGGTCCACTTTTACTTTGCTCCTGCCCCTCTGTCAAACTCTGCTTGGCCTTCCTCCTCAGGCTCGGTCTGTCTTTGTAACAGTGGGCAGGCTTGTTGTTGGCAGACGCTGCTGCCTGGCACTGTGTGTCCCTGGCACTCAGCATGTGTCTGTGTGTGAGAGCGTCTTCTGTCTGCCACTGCTCTGCCAGTCCACCAGTCTCAAGTACCAGCTGGGCACCCAAACTCACGACCAAAATAAACTGGCTACCCTGAGCTTTTCAGTTCAAGTGCTGTGTAGGAGTGCATCTTCCAGCATCGGTGCATATGTACATGTTTCAGTGTGTGTGCGTGGGTGTGCGTGTGCAGAAAGCTAGTTGGACCCTTTCCTTTAGTGTCATTGAACCAATTTGTGACACAAGCACAGACTTTCCTCAGATGAACCAAGATGCTCTTGCTCCGTAAACTTTGCATTACAGTGAGGCCCTCCCTGCTTGGATTAAACTAAAACAATTACAAAGCCTTATTTGCTATTTAAATTCTGCTAAATGCAGACTTAATCCTCCGATTTTCTAAAGGCAGCTATGCTGAGAGGCAGAATAAATGTGTGAAAGAGATCCAGTTGAAGCCTCTGTTGGGGTTTCTGTTGCTAAAATAACACTTATAAGTTTCAGAGGAGGGAAGGGGGGAATTATTTGGCTGTTGGATTATATTTGGAGGACAGTTTCTGTTAAAAGCTCGCCTTTTTTTGTTTTGCTTCTTTTTTTGTTTTTTGCAATGAAGAGATTAAGGCAGCAAATCAACAGGGAAGATTGTGGAATTTTTATTTTTTTTTCACCATTTGTGCAGAAAAAGATCCCACCTCTAGAAACATTTACATTAATGTCATTTCCATATGTGCGCTTTTACATATTCACACATGTGTGCTTTAAGGTGCATGGGCCACCGTGAGCGTGTTTTACTGCCGCCCTGGGCATATTTACAGACAGCGACTTTAATGCAGCGTAATGATTATTTTTATTCCAGGTACTTTGGCAGCGCGCTCGCTATGAAAGAAATGACTCCCCATTGGTGCACTGATTACCTCTGCGACAGCCGCCACACCTGGCTCCTTTAGTTCTCCAAACTACTTACGATTATAACCTCAGCCCCCCCGCTTTCATCACCACGCCTGTTCCTTATTCTTAGTACTCTTAGCATCCATCTGTGGGCTTCACCTTCGTCTTTGCCTCCTACTCATCACACTCTCAAGCAGTGCACTTTTTCTTTTTTTGTGCATATGCACACATACATTTATAGCTGAACATGTAACTCTAAATTAAATATTTACTATGTGAACTAAATATTTAGTTAAAGTAACCAGCTTAGCTCCAAAGTAAATTGGGCTTCCAACTGGAAGATGTAGAAGGGACAACACCTCCAAATTGCGCATATTCCCATAGAAGTAAGAAATGTTTATGGCTGTTAAAATAAGTCCTTACATTATATTTTAGAATAAGGAAGGAACAATGAAAGACAGAAATAAAAGAAGGGAGGAAAATCAATTTATGGAGGTTACAATATGATTTTACAGTCGTCTCAGCATAAAAATAACAACAAAAACAACTTAAGAGCCTTGGTCTGATTAGCAGTGTCCAGCATATCCAAAATGTTAAGTATTGGTATTAAGAAAATTAATGATAAAAGAGCTCAAACTCTTTTATCATGCATTGTACATTGTCCAACTTATCGTTACAGTTTAAGTTTGATTTCCCCTCCAATCTGAACCACTGAAACGAGGCAGGATGGATCGAAGCCTTCATGTTGTTTACAACAAATTCTGGCCCTATCATCTGAATGTTGCTGCTAAAACGGAGACTTGTCAGTTCAGGCAGTTTTTCTAATTTGTTACTGTTCAGTTTCAGTCAGTTCAGATTGCCTCCCTCTCCTGTTCTAAGACCGGCACCTGGTGTGGTTTTCTGCCGCCGTCCATCTGCTCACGGTTCAATGTGTTCAGCATTCAGTGATGGTATCCTGCTTACTGTGGTTGTGATGGGTGGTTAGTTGAGCTTCTGACGCTTTTCCATCATCCTCTGACGTCAGCGAGGCATTTCCACTCACGCAGCTCCTGCTCTATGAATGTTTTCTCTTGGACGATTCTCTGCAAACAAGTCAATGTTGGAGCTAAGATCTCAAAAGGCTTTCTCAGAGGGACGAGTTCCTGACTTTTTCCGATTCTGAGAAGATTTGTTGAGACTTGAAAACACGGGTTTGTTTATTAGCTTTATTCAAACTAAATCATGAATTATTTCAAAACAGACTAGATGTTTATTTTCATTGCTACATGGTAAACTTCAGGCTGCCGCCTCATTGCAGGAACTGCACTGTTTTGTTTACAGCATATTGGTTAAGATGAATGAGGCTTCCCTAAATATCAGTGTATCATTGACTTGTAGGAATGGAACGACATTACAATCCTGTACGTAACCGCAGGGAAGGAACAGAGAAAAGAAAGTTAGGCAACAGAATAAAGCAGTAAAGGTCAGTTTCTAATTACTTTTTGTCTCTTCTGTGCTCAGATTACAATGGCACGTCAACACCTTTTTGTTTCCCATTTTCCTGTCTATGATTACAAGATCAAGTCATCCTCCTTTATTTAAGACTCTTGATCTCCCTCTTTTGTCTTGTTCTAGCTTCAAGACTTTTTTCTTTCTTGAACTTTCTCTCCTGTTCACTTGCAGAAGAACTGGAGCTGCTAGCATTGAGCTGCTGCTATTTTGAGCTTTCTGTACTTGACTGAATTTGGGCTTTTAGATTTACTGTGACATATATTTAATGCTATTCTGTCATTGTTCCTCAATTTTAAAGTCTTCCTTATTGCTCGATATTTATTGAGTAAATAAATAATTGAGTTTTGGAGGCTCATTTCAGTCCATCCTTACAGTACATGAGCTTATGTTCCACTCATGACTGAAAATACATAAAACAAGAAACCTAAATATCTCAGCAATCCTTCTTAGCCTTGACACATCTTTATCAGTGAGTTACTTGTAGAAATAACAATGGCAGCTTCCCTGACACTTTATGCATCACTTTAATAAATGGTTCGTAAAGCCCTCTTTAGGTCTTGTCTTGTCAAACTCATTATGGCTCAACACTGCGGAGATAAATTCCTGTTTAAAGATAATAATAGCAGATCTCTTAGTGTTTTGGAACCTGGTCCATTTTTTTAAAGCAACAAAGCTGATGGCCAGCCAAAACATTTTAAGCTGAGTACATAAGTCATGCAGCCTTAAATGGCCATCTCGGATTGTTCCCACAGTTTTAAAGCTGTTTGTGAAAAGCTGCTGATGGCCCAGACAGCAGGCAGATGTGGATGAGCTGGGTTTCATGGTAAAAGTTATATAACAATGGAAATGGGTTGTCGTTTTTGCCTGTTTGATGTGCACATACTAATTTTACAGCTCAAAGACAGTGAAACGCCTCAAAGAACCCATATGGCAACCTTACAACAAAGAAACTTCAATGCATTTTATTGTTATTTTATGTGATGGATCGACCACAGTAGGTAAAACTTATCAGCATTTCCTTTTGTGGATACTAGCTTTGCAAATCTGCCGACAGAAACAGAAAGCTCAATCTCACTCAGATTGAATGAATAGAATTTGTGAACATTATATATATTTTTTTGTTGTTTGTTTCTTTTACCTCTTGTTTTAAATTATATTTAAGTTTGGATGCTGACCGGACCACCTTAGCACGTACATATGGTCCAAACTATTCCATTGTACCACTGGTCACAGGTTTAGAGTTTCCTGCTGGAATGTGAACCTTTGTTTTGATCCCAAGTCTTTGAAAGCCTCTAACAGGTTTTGTTCCTGTATTACTTTCAAGCATTGTGTGGATATTTCGTTTTCGCATGCTTTTCACTTTTACCCATTCTGATTGGCTTCTTGGTCTTTGGTAAAGAAAAGTATCCAGCATGAAGATTGTGTGTTCAATTTTGTATTTGATCAGAGTGAACTGCCTTTCTTCCAAGAGTTTTTCCTGTTTCCTTTTTCCACAAAGGTTAGATTTCTTTCAGTGCATCATTAATAAGTGTCCTGTAGTTGACAGATTCTCTAACCTGAACTGTGGATCTCTGCAGCTCCTCCAGAATTGCCACTGACCTCCTGGCCGGTTCTCATAATTAATTGTCTCGTTACACATCCTGTCAGTTTTGGAGTATTCTTATAATTTTTGGATGGAGGAATTGAGCAGAGCTCAAACGCTTGGAATAATATTAAGTAATCTCAACTCTTCTTTAAACTTCTGCACATACTGTCCCTGAGCTGTGTCACATGCTTCTTGGTCTTTATTACACTATTACAGGTTGTTCACTAATGTTGAAAATCTCTGACGTCCTCACTGAAGAGCAAGATTTACACTGAGATTAAATTAGACTCAGGCAGACTATTCACTTAGACGGTCCATCTCACTGGATTTAATTTAGGGGTATTAGAGTAAAAGGAGAAGAATACAACCACACCAAGGAACTTTGGGTCCAGATTTCCCACAGCTAAAACTGTTTGGAGATAATGATTTGCTCCTTAGGAAATTGATGAGTGTATCTTTGTGTGGATTTGATGCGTCCTGCAGAATGAGCCGTGCAGCCGCAGTGAGACAGCCTCGAGGTCAGCACATGGGCGTGCAGGCTGCCCTGCTGCCGTTTGGGGTTAATAACTCTGAGAGGACTGAAAAAAAAAATCACAAAAATCCACCTCGTGTACTTAGCAACAACTGCACTGTGTGAACTTCCAACCTCCACTCGTCTGTCTGGACTAAGCCCTCAGATCAGTTATTTATGTCTGTTATGATTAAGTTCAGTGGATAAATAGAGCAGCGCATCTGCCTTTTTGCTGACTGGATGTTTGAAGTTGCTTTAGCTTTGTTTTGTCTGTCCACGGCTGCACGGTGTGTGTGCAAAATCCGATTTTTAAGAAAGTCAGGCGGTTTGTTAACACGCTACATGTGCCGGTCCCTTCATGCGTCCCGTCCTACTGAGCCTGATCACATCTTCAGTGTGAAAATTGACATTTGGAATAGAGATGGACTACAGCGGACTGTTCTGCACTCTGTTGCCTCCTGAAAAGGTCAGCTTGCTCTGAAGGATCGTGTGCTTCCAGCCGTCGCTCAGCGAGTTACAGAGAAACAGGAGGCTTCGGCTGCTTGCTTCGTGTTTTTCTTGTTACGCCGCTTTGTGTTGTTTTGGCTCATCACCCGGGGTGTCCGTTTCCCTGTGAGAAAGTCAGCCGCTGAACCCAACTGAGCCGCTCTCCTCTTTGCCGAACGGTTCTGCTGGATGCTGTAATCTCCTCAGTGCATGGCCAGATTACTGTCTGCTCCATATTGTCTGGTGGCGGGCCTCAGGATCGACGGGGGAGGGAGGCGCCGCTCTGATCTGCTGCTACATGAGAAAGATTACCTTTTTATTAATGTATCCATCTGGACATGAGCTGTGTTTGGTTGTTTGCCGCCTCCATTTTCAGAAGAAACTGTAAAAATCTTATAAGATTTAACTCTGGGTAGATCCAAGCTAAGATAAGGCACATGTGTTATATCCTAAGAGCGGTCAATCAGAGGACAGAGTCACACAGTGGGGTACTGCGGTAATGCTCATGTTTCAGTGTGGAATTATTTTTTCTAATTCGATAAATTGTTGTGTAATTTTGTCGGAAGTTATTTTTGAGAATGGGATGATTTCCAATAAAGAAATTTCACTATTCATTGGGGCCCGGCACCCCCACACACACGCGCACACACACACACACACACACACACACACACACACACACACACACACACACACACACACACACACACTCCCACCCACCCTTCCATGAGTCTTCCTCTCCGTCTCCTTCTGTCTCCTGTGCTCTCCATGCAGAAATGATTTCCATTCCTGCTGAATTAATGAGGTTCTGCTGAACTGAAAAAAGGCAAGGGAAATGTGTACTCACACACATGCACACACGCAAGCAAAGGCACATAAAGAGGGAAACGCTCTCTCGCTCACACACACACACACACACACGCAGCCTGCATGTAGACAGGCTTGTTTCAGTCTGCATTCACACTCACTGAAGCTTGGCCACTTTTTCTCTGTTTCAAAGCATGAACATTGTGTTGTTTTGTTTTAATGTAACTTTGTAGTAATGAGGATTGGAAGAAACTGGACCGAAATCTGAACTGAGTCTATCACATCGTCACACAGCTGCATGTCTGCATTATGTATGACTTGTAGAGATACGCAGCTATAGGTACTTAACGCTGAAGCATTTCCTTTGTACACATCTGATAATGTGATGTGTGGCAGAGATTTTTTGTGACATGTTGAAAAAATCTACAGAGATGCAAATCAAAAGTGCTGCAGCTACTGAATTTACCCCAGTTTGACCCAAAAGTGACAGCATTTGCCTGGTGATGTCATTTTATCTGATGCTATCCTATGCAAACCCTCTGTGTGTCATGATAAAGACTCACTCACTGCGGCATGCTGAATGCTTGGAGTGGCTCCGCCGGTAAGGTTGGTGGATTTCCGATTTCCTGATCAAATCAATCACTCGGGGCACTAATGGACTCATTGATGCAACCTCAATGTCAGGCCCAGACAATTTATTGATTTAATATCTTTTTCTATGTATATTTTTTGTTTTGTTTTCCTTTACATTATTATTTCTCAATATGATGATGTCCTGTTTTCTATTGACTTAACTTAGTGTCATCAATATCAGGGAGTGAGCTTCCTTTCATAAACTATGGCTACAACTAAATTCTGAGTTGACTCAACCTGGATGGATCGACTATTTGAAGTGTTGTTAAAACTTTTCTGGTTGCATTTCAGTAAAGACAAAATATTTAAGTTGATATTAATTAAATGGCAGTGGAGCTTTACTAACCGTATAGTTTTAATATATTTTTGCTCAGAATACCTACACTAGCCAGTTTTAAAGTAGTACATTTAGGTGAGAAATGGCCCAGAGTTACCCTAAAGCCACATTTTACTAAATGTTTGGTCCTTTGTTTGTTTTATTCTGTATTTCCATAGAGGACCACATGCAGAGTGAAAGGAGTGTATATTTTTTACGACAAATTATTTGATTTGCGTTTTTATCCCCGCAAATATTTGTTTGAGTAACACCCATCTTGTTTCTGCGCTGTTTTAAGCTAAAGTCAGAGTTTGCGAATGGTCTTTACGATTCCAATCTCTGACCTGTATTGATAAATGGAGCTCCAAACAGTGTTTATAGCTTCAGTACAAGTGTATAGAACCAGTGCTAAGCAAGTAATTGACCAAACTGGAACCTGTTTGGTGGAAAAGTCCCTTCTAAAGCTCAAATAAATCCACATGTGGCTTTTCAGAGTTGCACAACCATAAAGGCATACTCACTGACATAAATCAGCCACCAGGGCTGGCCCCAGCCGCCATGGAAACACTCCAATGTGTGTATTAAACATTACAGCACTTTGGGATTGTTGATGTTCTCTACTTTATGCTCTTGAATACACAGGACCCCATTCAGAGGCTGGGTGTCTCCCTCTCATGAATCAATCTCCACTCGGTGATTCTCATTTTCATTGACTGAAAAGCTCTGTGTAAAGAGCCCAACAAACGCTCGGCTCTGAAAACCGACGACGGCCGGCTCGAATCGTCCTTGTTCATTATGAACACAGACAGTTGCAATAGGCACATGAAGGAGGCTGCAGTCAAAGGCATGTAATTGCGGTGCGTGCAGCTGTTATTCGCCAGCCTGCGCGCTTCTCCGAGGCTCCGTCAAGAATCATCTGAACAAAGACGAGCAGAAAGCGCCGGGAGAGTTTTGGTCAGATTCCTTCGCTTTGAGCCGATCTTTGCTTTATTGTAGAGTCTTCAGGTGTGCTGCAGACACATAAACTATACTGGGATATTTTACGTCCGGTAATAGTGCTTTTTCCATCTTTTTTTTTACTTTTCTATTTCATTAAATGCACATGATCATACACATTCATCTCAGAACTCTGCACGCGGAAATGCTTCTCTCCTCGCTCGCTGCTATCTTGGTGTCTTTCTTCCCCATTCATCATCACACAAGCTAAAAAAAAAAAAAAACGTTCCTATGTTTTCCTTTTTTGTGTTCCCTTTCCTTTATTTGGTCATTTCTTCGTCGCCTTCTTTCTGTTCTGATCCTAGGCAACCAGTCAGCAGTCAATAATCTGTTAAATAGCATTGATCTCCACCATTTAGTTTCCTGGCCGGCTACTTAGGTTGTAAAGCTGATCAATGACTTTGAATGGGAACCACCAAGATAGACGATTGACTGCTGGGACGCGCTCTGCAATCATATCATTTGTCTTCATTTGCTGTTCAATTATTTGTGGTAATGGCTGCTGTCAAAAAACGGCCGCATGCTGGTCCCACAATGGCACGCCGAGTCTGAGAGTGCCAGCATGCCACGCTCACCTTCCTCCTTTTGTCTCACCCACGCTGGAGAGACAAGGCGGAAAAGACATTATATAATAAACAGCGTGAGGTTGAGCCGTATCACATGTCAGAAGCATTGGATCAGGTTCCTGTGTGTGTGTGTGTTAGAGGAGAGAGCACACACACTGACCTCATAGAGTGTGACCTATGAGTGCATACAGATGGTGCCCATGGATGGATGTGTATATGAAGTCTGACCCAGACTGGATTTCCTCTTCCCCAGAGCCCCTTCCTGAATTCATCAATCACCTCTTGTAGGACGCAGCAGTGTGTGCCCGATGCATGTGGTGTGTGTGTACTGAAGCCTGGGTGGGGGGTGTCTTTTTCCACTTTTTAGAAGTTTTATCAAGCGTCTTATAGATTTAAATACAAAAGCAACAAATTATGGTGAAAAGAAAAAGAAAAAAAAACCCAACCCTACTCAAGTTTTCCAAATAAAAACTTGAGTTGCTTCTTTTGTAGTGAGAGAAAGTTTTCGCTCTCTGTCACTCTTTTCCACTTTTTGTAAGTTTTATGAAGCATCTTATAGTTTTAGACTTAAAGGCTGAAACTCCGACTAGCGGATACAACGCTGGACGCTCACCAACAGCTAGTTGTTGTAGCTTAGTGGGAGGAGTGAAGCGCTGCAGTGTTGGAGATCTGATTTCACATCTCCTGTGTGGGATAAACCGATTTTTTCATGCTGATGTCTGTGTATCACAATTGGACAACTTCCCATCAGACTGATTTGCGCTAAGCGGAGGAACAATTGTTTTGCTAAACAATCATCCTGAAACTGCTTTTGGTGCTTTAATATTGTCCACTAGCTTTTTTTTTCCTTTAATTAATTTTAGTCACAGAATCCTATTTAGCAGGCATTATAAGATGTATTGTTTTCGGTATTTGTTATTTGTGCGCACCATATCAGTGGTTAGGATATAAACAAAGATTTGTTGGAAGAATGTGAATGATAGCACTAAGTATGTTGAGCGCATGCAAATCAGAGACTCATTGCATATTACCAGACCTCCACAGAGAGAGATCTCGTTGCACTGCTACATAAATAAATGAATGATAAATTGCATAAATAAAGAAATAAACATAATTAATTATCAAATTATCTGCTGTTTTAACAACTTGCAGATGTTCCCCCTCCACCCTCCTTACTCTTTGAGTTGAGGTTTTATTCGAACATTAAAGAAGCCCCCCTGCTGATTTCCGTCTGCTTTCTACTTTGGGGGTTTTATGATGCTCCTTCAGAGGAGGAATCCCACTCTCGTTCACATCCATCCACTCTGGCTCATCTGGCACCACTTCCCTCCAACCCTCCACCTTGCTACTGTAACTCTTTCCTAAAGTCTTTCTCCTTTCTTCTCCCTCCTCTACCTCCCTTGGCTTTATTAGGGGTAGGGGTGTCCCCCCCAGCCCCCTCTACTTGTTTGATGTAGCCTGCTCATATATCACAGCCTTCTTTTTTTCTTGCAGGATATCCTCCCTCTTCCTGTCTGTCCTGCCCCCCCCCCCCCCCGCCCCTCCCCCCCTTTCTGGAGTGATTAACTGGGGGGTCAGTTTGGGGGTGGGGGGGAACCTGTTAACTCTATTTCGTTTCTACACTTTAACACCCAGTGGACCATCTCCCCCTCATACACACACAGAAAACATGCAGTCTGCAGGCTTTGACTTTTCCAGCAATAAAATTAGACCTCAGTTTTGGTATTTGTCGTTTTATTTATTTATCTTTTTTTACAACTTAGTTGGTTTTGCTGATTGAATTTTGAATGAAAAAGCCAGACATAATGAAACTGGTTAAAAGCACGCTGAGGACGTTGCGAGAAATAAGAATCGCAGCTCGGTGTGTTTGTACTGATTATTTTAATTTCAGCTGGCTAAAGTGATCCAATGGTTGCTCTACTTTACACTTTTGTCTTGGAATTTAGCAAATTTACATGAAATTAAGTCTCAACTGGCACCAGGCAACTCTCTGATTATTGAAACTGTCATATGCACAAATTGACTTGATTATCTTATTTGCATAAAGGTCGTAATTGTAGCTAAACTCGATTAAAAGGATGAGATGCTCATCAGTGAGGCGAATAACTCTTTCTGTCATTGCTTTAATTTTGCACTTGGCCCCCTGTAGCCAGAGCTGATGGTAAGAGATTATTATTGCTTTCATCTGAGAGCAGTCATCCTTTCAAAGTTTACTTTTGTGAAAAGTTTCTTTGTTGGAGGTATTTCATTACACAGGTTTTTCTTTTCATGCAAGACGTGTGTCAGGGACACATTACCTTTGATAACTGACCTGTATTACGTTTTTGACCGGTATTTTTTTACAAACAATTTAGTTTTACTTAAATACACTTAAAGCAGCCTTGCTCATATGAAAAGGCAATTATCTCGTCAAAAATTTAAACATTATTTATTTGTCCTAAACTAAAAGAAGAAATAAAAGCAGATTCAGGATGATTATGGATGGAGGAAAGAAACACATCTCAACAACCTTTGTAATGCTTAAAGTTCTTTAGTTGTGTTATTACCAATGATAGCTTTATATCAGTGTATTTCTTTTAAATAAATAATCAGGTTTGTGTTAGTTCATCCTTATCAAGACCCAATTCGGCTAATACAGACTAAAACTTGATTTCTTCATGCTCCCAGTTAAAGTTTCCACCATGAAACTTTAAATGTTTTTCTCTTCAGTGGGAGAAAAACATTTTTTCTGTGTGAATTAATACCCAGAGTTAATGATTCAGTCCAGGAAAGACCCGCAACTAACACAGAAACACTGAGCTGGGAGGTAAAATAAAGAGAGTGAACCTCGTTGAAATCCAGCAGGAGCTCTGGTTTAGGTGTTTGGAGGGAAGACAAAATTAACTAGTAGTGGGAAGAAATGTTGGTACCTTCATATATGGAGAACTTAAACTCCCCAACTGTATAAACCAGCAGTCAGTACTGAATTTTGCAGAAGTCATGATTGATTATCCATCAAATTACAAAGCCTTTCAATGAAACCAGTTGGCAGGAGGATGTTTGATGTTATTCTAACTTTGCGATAATCGCGCCCGCTGATGTTTGAGCTGTGACAGTCTAATCTATCCCATCATCGCTCGCCGTCGGTCCGTCTCCAAACCTAACATTCTCACCTCTAAATGGTCGACTATTGGGGAAGTCAGGGAGCGGCAGATTCAGGTCAAAACAAGGTAAATGATTCAAAACTGATGAGCCACGAGGGAAGTAAAACTTTAGCTTGGAAATTCGCACAGACTAAATTTCATCATTGCAACAATATGAGGGCGTGCTTTGGCATTGCTTCCTGTTTATTCGCTGCAAATGTCGCCCCGCTGTCCTTCATAGCTCCCTCTTGTAACGCAGTTTATTTGACTCTCATTCGTCCTTATTATCTGTTCCTTTATGCGATTCATTATTTCTGTCACCTCTTTTTATGCTCCTTCAATGCAGATTCCTCTCTCCACATTTTTCTGTTTCCCTCCTTTTCTTTCTTCTTGTTTTTCCTCTTTAGCTACTTCTCCCAGTCCTGCCCACCCCAATCATTCTCTCCTTTTTTTTTCCCTCTTACTTTTCTTTGTCTCCATTTTTCTGCCCTTTTTATTCCTCCACCCGGCCCTCCGCTCCTCCTCTGCATCTCTGCATCCCTCCATCCCTCGCGCTCTTCAGCTCAGGACAAGGAGGTGAAAGCCAAGCGGATTACAGTGGCAGTTTAATCTGGCTGACCCACCAAGGGATTGCTCTCTACTTTGCAGGGAGGTTGCAGGGCTGGAGGGCAACTGGGCTGGGTTTGTGGGTGTACCGAGAGGAAGGGGCCACAGGCGGGGGAACAGAACGGCATTGGGTGGGTGAGAGAGTGGTAGCAAAAGAGGAAAGGTGGAGCAGAGGAGAAAAGAAGAACTGAATGTGAAAAATTTGACTCATTTGTTTGCTGCTGTACAGAAATGCTCTCCAGGACAACACTGTCTGCATGCACACATGCACATGAATGCACGAGCGTGCGTGTGTAGATGTGTTGTGTGTGTGTGTGTGTGGGTGTGTGTGTGTGTTTGTGTGGTGCTGCAGAGGTGGGGGAAGGGCCCTGGTTGTTATTAAGAGATAGAATATTAATGCTACTTTGCTTCTAATTTCTTTCCATCTGTCGTCAAGTTGTCCTCTGCGTGCTTGCGTGTGTGCGAGTGTGTGTGCCAGCTAAAAGATGCTCTTCAGATATTAGCAGACAATTAGTCTGTTCTGTGTTTCAAAGACAAAATACAAAAACGTCCTTGGTGTTTCTCTTTTTTTTTCTTCTAAAAGCATCAAAATCTTATTTTACTCCATCGTGTCAAAGTCATTCAGACACACAGCTTTGATTTGCGTTTGGAGCTCAGGCTGAGGTCTCTGCAAATTTATCAGTTTTCTGGATTCTGTCGTTATTAGCTGTGGGTCATTTTCTTGTGTGCGTGTGCATGTGCTTTAGAAGCTATTTCTAATCTCTTTAAACTTGAACATGAAGCACTGGGATAAACAATATGGGTGCACATTAGGCATCTGGTTGTGGTTTAGGTTTTTGGCTTGTGTGTTTTGTTTGTCTGGGTACGGAAGTTTTGGGTCATCAGTGGTCTTGAAATCTTTGTCTTAAGAAATAAAACAAGCAAGTTATTTGAAATATATTAATCTGATAGCACTATTATATATATTTTTATAGACATCTGCCCCCGTTAATTTGATAGATCGGGTTATGTTTAGTTAGCACAAGTTAGTTTGTCTAAAGAACATATAAAATAAATCCCCTCCTTTTAGTGACTTTAAACATTGAGATTATTTTCCTGTTTATCTTAAATCTGTTCAGCAGCCTCCATATCAGTTTTAAATGTTCTTCAATAAAAACTCTTCAACAAGTGCCAGAGACGTATTCAATAGCCCAGTGGGGAGAGTTGCACTTTAATCCATGTTTATAAAATCACTACATTCCTCTCATATTTGAAGTAACTAAGTATTAAAAGAAACATTTGCAAAAAATCTGCTCTTTGTTGGATTTAGAACATGATTTTAGAGCCACCGTTTTTGGTTCACCTTTCTTTTCTTTTTTTTTTTTTTTTACATGTTAGAAATATCACACAGCTGATAAGCAGTGTTTAAGATATAAGCTGTTGGCATGTCCACGTCTTGGAGTCTTAGAAAAACTGAAAGATTAGAGCCGTTGACAACAATGTGTGTTTGCATAGAAAAAATAAAAATTCACCATTCATAATGTCGTCTGATATCCAATCCTTGCCATTAAAATTTTCATTTGTCAAAACAGAGTTTAACCAGTTCAGATTTTATTTTTATTTTTTCCCAAAGTTTAAGTTGTTTTGGATATATACAGCATTTTCATAATGACTGAAGGTAACGTAGTTACTTGATTGTGCTATAAAATAGCACTATGTGCCTGAAAAAAACATAATACCCCATGTTTAGCTTAAATATGAAGCTTGCATAAAGTAGCATAAAGTTAGTGACGTATCCACACTTTGCCCCTCAGCATCGGCGTGACCCCCGTTTGTGACTTGATGTGGCTGTTGTTCCCAATCAGGTCCACTTTGTTATAAGACCCCTCACAGCAGACTTTAAAATATAGTAGCAAAGAAACGTCACATCTGTTCTTCTATAATATCCAGTTTCAGTATCATGCTGGAAATCACTGACATTATAGATATTTGTAGAAACAAAACACACAGAAGCTGCATTTTGTACACCTATGGCCTGAAAGCAATAATCTGGATGAGTGAGCGAATACGTTTGGAAGCAGGTCTCATGTTCTGATTAAATATCTATAATGAACGATATCATTCGACTTTTGACTCAGGAACATGCAACACAACAGCTTGAGAGTGTGTTTAAATTTAACATCTTCATTGTGTCTTCAAGACTTAAGGTCATTAAAGAAAATCCATGTCATATTTATTGTGCTAAAACCCAACAAAGATATATACATATGGAAGTCTATCAAGCTAAAACCAGGTTTCAGTATCTTTTCCAGTAAGATTATAACATTTAACTTGAATATTTCAACACGGTGGCCTGGAGCTGAAGATGTGTTCCTGCTCCATCTCACCTGAGTCAATGACTTAAATAATTTGTTTAACCTTGTAGAACGTGATTGCAATTCAGCCATTTGATTTAGGTGTGTTTGACCACCTAAATCACCTAAACCTAAATCTGCATCTAAACAGTCTCAGGTCTCCTGCCCTGAAGGCCTGGAGTTCAAGTCCCCTGCTGTAGAGGTTTGTTTTCTCTTCTAAATGTGAAAGGGCTTTAAAACACTCACCGATCCAGTCAATGCATCCACTGCAACAAGCCATATGTTTCCTAACAGCTCCACTAATGCACTCCAGGCAGCTATTTTCAATTAATTTATGATGTTTGGACAGCTTGGAGCAAAAAGTTTACTCTTTACTCCAACTGGAGCTAATTTTGTTGCCACACCTCACCGACCGAGAGATGGAGAGAGACGGAGAGAGACGGAGAGAGACACAGAGACACAGAGAGATGTAATGTTCCAGTCAAGGGTATCTGCTTTGATCAAGCAGGATGCTAGTTAAGCAGTTGTTGGAACACAAAGTGTTCACAGTTCAGACATTAAGTGTCTTAACCTGCACGTCAAGTGGCAGCAGACAAAACGCGCCAGCCTTGGCATATGGAAGCGGCTCTGACGACTCGGTGCCGTTTTAATGTCTTAAATGGCTTCTTGTACAGTGCTGCACGCAGCACGGGGGTCTGAGGCAAGCTGCGTCTGCAGCTCTGTGCGCCTCGACAATGCCTTTCATGTCCCTCATATCAGCCTGCCTTTCATCAGTCCGCCCCCCGCTGGGCTGTTTCAGAGGAGGGGTCCAGTCGGCGAGCCGGATTAGCTTCCGACTGGTGCTTGTCCAGATTCTGATTCTAAAGGGGACTTAAACCGAGCCTGCCTCAGAAAAAAATAAATAAATAAATAAATAAATGAGAGGAAAGAGCAGGAGGGAACGAGGGGAAGAAAGGGGCTTCTGGGTCGGAGGGGGTGGAGAGAAAGGGGTGACGCTTCCTCTTCAGTTGTTTACCTTGCAATTAATGTGCTGGATTGTTTTGTGAAAGAGAAGAGAAAGTCAAGTGTGTGGATGCTCTCCCACCGCTGATCATGATCAGGAATTTGTGGGATTTATTACATGTCGGCGACGGCTCAGAGAGCTGGTCAACGCCTTGAATGTTGACATAGGCGTTTACTGAGTTTATGTTGCAAAGGTCACGATTAGGAATGGGTGAGATCCCAAAATGACGTTGTGCTATCTGATGAAAAGCTGAAATAATGACACCGACTTTATTACAGGAACACGCTGTTTACATGGAGCATCTTACTGTTGTCACATATGAATAACGGTTATTTTTTTCTATGTGCTTGTACTCATGCTACGGTTATAACATCTTTGTTTTTTTGCTATACGGTGTTTTGCAAAAGTCGTTGCTAGGTGCAAGGTAAACAGCGATATATCCTTGATGATCTTTGGAAATACAGAATTTAACCTTCCAGTTCAGGAGACTGCAAAATCCTCAATTTTTTTACACATAGAATAAACAAAGAGCGACAATACAAAACAAACGTTCTCTGAAAAACAAACACGACTGAATAGTTACAATATCCTTGGCCAAACAATGCGAGTAATTTTCATAAACCGCTTGGATATTCTGCCATTGAAAGCTCACCTATCAATTGACGCTTTGTTGAATAATTCCTTTTTTTTCTTACTTCCTATGCGTGAGCTTTTGACTCCTTGTTGCATGTTTCCAAACATCTGGTTGTTCTCTGCGGGCTCAGGGTTACCTCGCTCCTTTGCTGTGCCACTTCAAACTCCTTCAGTCTTTACCTATATCCATTTAATCATCATTTAGACTAAGCAGTCTCTTGATTTCTGAACTTTTTTTGTCTTCTTCACAAATCTGACCTTGAGAGAAGAGTGACTAGATTGAGCTTCACTTCTAAACAACAACAGAAAATTCATGAAGAAATCTCCTGTGTGGTTTGCCACACATCCAAGATGACGCTCTGGCTTCATGGGACAAAGACTGATTATTTCAGCTTACATCCTGAACACACCATCCCCATCTTGGAACACGGTGGTGGCATCATCATGCTCTGGAGATGCTTTACTACAGCAGGAAACTGGAATGTAAATAGTTTTTTTTTTAGTAAATCTTTGTCAAAAAATACACAAAAACCCTGATATACAGCTAAACTCGTTTCAATCTAGATAGAAATTTCTATGCTCTCCCCGTTTAGACATAGCAGCTCATCTACTCGTTCACTTCTAGTTTTATATTCTCAGTTGTTCTCTTTTTTTCTGCTGGCTGCTCGCTCTCTGGAAAACCACTGGAAAAGCTGCGCCAGTCAAAAAGTAAAAAAGAAAAAAAAATCTCCAGGTAAAAAGTATGTATATATACTCTTTAAAAATCTAATAGGTCCAGGTCTGATCCACAGTGGGTCATTTGGTGATCTGGGCTCCACACTGTGAACACATGTTGAATGTGAGAGTGGCCCAGTGGTCACTGGTGAGACTGTCGCTGTGCCTCTCTGGCCGCCCGAGGACTTTATTTTAGGTCACACCAGGTGCAAGCGTTTTGGGCTGGTTATATGATCTTAAGCCAATGTGTGTTTGTCTGTGCAGGGATATGAAGAGCTGTGATTGTGTACCGGGTCAAGCTTGTGTGAGTGTGCCTGCTGGAGTCCAGGAAAGGTCAGAGATTGGGTGGAGGTGCCAGGAATAGGGGTGTGAGATGCCTGGCTCTCTGCAAGGCCATGTGACACGCATATGAGCAAGCACACACACACACACACACACACATACGCATATGAGTAAATATACTAAATACAAAGGCTTTGAAAGACAAAGCCGAACAAAAGCTGGCTAAAGCGGAAGAAATGTTTTCAATCTTCCCTGTCTCCCATTTTCTCTGTCTGCTGCGTCTCTGACACACGTCTCTCCACAGCCCTGTTCTCTCCTCTCCTCCGGTCTCATGAAAACACCACGGCGCTCTCTGGATCTGGGATGCCTGAGGGACAGAGCACAGACAGGAGCCCCGTCACCATGACAACAGCTTCTCTGAGACACCATTGGCTGAAGGCTGTTGAGGGAGGGGGAGGAGAAACAGAGTGAGAGAAGTGGGAGTAAGTTAAGCAAGGGGTAGAAAGACAGAAGGGGGCATGGCTCTATATGTGTGTGTGAGTGAGTGAGAGAGAGAGAGAGAGAGAGAGAAAGAGAGATGGTGTGTGTGTAGTAGAGAGGAGATAACAGAGGCAAACCACCCTATTTCTCCTCATGGGGCTGTGTTCGTGTGTGTGTTCGTGTGCGTGTGTGTGTGTGTTCAGGTTCTCATGCTGGAGAAGAAGAAGGGGATGGGAGAGAGGACAGAGAGGGGAGGTGCGGGTAGTGGGGTGAGGAGAATCGAGGGGCCAGTGGGGGTGTGAAAGGGCGTGGAAGCATGTGTGTAAATGATCTTTTCTGGGTCGTATAATAAAAGCTGCTGGTCAAGGTTGTGTGGAAATGTGTCCATACATGCGTCCATACATGCACAGCTGCATACTTATGCGTTGCCATTCAACACTCCAACACCGTTGGGATTTTTGCACGTTTCTTTTGCGTGACGCTGTTTGTCATCAATGACTTTTCCTGCGAAATGACACGTTGGATCGGAAGATTGTTTTACAGTTTCTCCAGGCTCAAAAAATGTCTAGTAAAACTGCAAAAAGTTGCAAAAAAAGAAATTGTTTCCTTATGTACCCTATAGGCATTGACGGCATTCGTTGACCGAGTATTTATATTTAGGTTCTGGCGATCCAAATTGAAATCTTAATGGTTTTAGTTGATACCTGAATTTAGATGTCTTCCAGTTTGAAGGTTTGATTTCTACCCCTCCCATGGAGGAAGCTGTTTTTGATGTGCTGATTCGTTGTGTGATTTTCTCCCTTGCTTCTGAATTAGCGTACAATTGCTCATGCCATTGAAGAAGACAGACTTTCTCAGACGTGTCGGAGCCAAACGGTTGCTTCTGAAAGCACATGGTGGCATATCGTGTGACTTTTTAAACAATCTCAACTCCCGCGCAGCAAGAGCGAGCTTTTGTTTCCATGTCGAAGGCTCAGCTCGCTGCTTCTGCTTTGTTCAGCTGGTGGCAGAGAGCAACAGCGAAGGAGCACATTCTCAGAGCTTTTTTGTCTTGTTAGTAAGAAAATGGAGGCTGTGTTGTTGGAAAATATAGCAAAGGTTTCATAAGATGAATTAGAAAATATCTCAATTATTTAAAACAGGGAAGACACTGTGCGGTCACTAGCAACATTTGTGAAACATAACATTTCCGAGGGGCTTAGTGAATACTTGAGGAGTCCCACTGCCAGCAACTTAGCTGTGGTAGCAGGTGTATGAAGATGGGCTTTAGAGACAGTAAGAAACTCCAACTGACCAGAATCTCTGCATAAAACTTTCTATCTGTAGTTTCAGAATAGCATCATTTTCATACATAAGTGAACTTAGTTTTGCAACCAAAAAAAAAAAAAAGGTTCCAAGTGGCTAAATTAAACTTTCTTGTAAGTAAGGGAAAAGTGTAGGAGCCTTCTTTCAGCCAGCTGACTGGCAAGATGTAGCAACAGATGAGAGATAGGGCAGTGCTGCTTTAACCTATGCTCCATAGATTTTATGCTCCAAAAACAAAAAACAAGCTGGTCATTCTGGTGCTTTTTCTGGTACTTGATGAAAATTATTTGTCAAAATTGGAACTTTTAAAACACCCGTCTTTGAGTTCTAGTCAATATTAAGTCCTTTAACTGCAAAAGCTGCCTTGAAACTGGTGTTAAAGTTAACCTTCAGGGATAAGTTAGCATAAGGATATTACCAATATGTAGTCAAATGGAGAGACAATCAGCTGGAGGTCGACTTTCACCAGTGAGTGATGAGTCTGAAGTGTAAAAAAAAATCAATGAATTCTCAACCAGTAAACACACCAAAGTAAGTTCTTCCAGTAAATGGTGCAACACCCATCACTGTGGATGCTGTTAGTGCAGGATGACGGATTTAAATTAGCTGTTCATAGTGTGAGTTGAAGCTGAGGAAGCAAAGCGATGTAAAAAAACAACTGCTTTAAAGGAAACTGTTTTCCACAAAATGTATTCAAGATAACATTTACAACAAACATAATTTTTTGTATCTAGAATGAATATACAGTAATGGCTTTAACTGAGAGGGTCCTATTTCAAATATCTGTGATTTACATGGGAAGAGTACAGAGTAAGGGTGAACCAAGGTAAATGAAGTTGTTCAACTTTCAAGCCCTCTCCGAGTCCCCAAAAATGTTTTGGTGTAAAATCCACTGTTCAATGGTCCCTGCATGTAGTAGCGGTGAGCTTCACCGTTCTTTTGTCATAACCATCTCAGGTTGCTTTGACCGCTGTCTGCTGCAGGTAAGAATCCATTTGTTTCACTGAAAATCTCACTTACTCATATATGATTTCGGCTCAAATCCAAAGTCTCTGCAGCAAAAACACATACCAGACCTTGAGCTTGGATGGAGGGGAAAGAAAAAAAAAAAAACTCACATTAATGGGCAAAAATGGAAACATGAATATGAACTGCAGCTTGACTGGTGGGCGGAGGCGTACAACCGTGAGGCGGTAATTTGAGTTTACAGTATGAAACGTCTGCTTCCTCGCCTTGATTAGGGGACACACAACATCCTCTAATGTTTTTCCTCCTCGCCCATTTGATTTGCTACCGAATGCACTGGAGCCACTGAATGCTCGGTTCCTCCAGTGTTTGTATTACTGTACCTGCAGAAGGGCTGTGAAAGGCACTGCACCAAATTTATGTGAAGCTTGGCAACTTGCCAGCTTGGGAGACAGCAAATGAAAAGTGTGTGATTTTTATATTTTTTTTATTTTCCTTTTGTGTGTGCGTGGAGCAGAGTGAGAGGAGGAGGTTTGTGTGCGCGTATCTGTCTCTGTAGCTCGGTGTGGAGTGGGTCTTCCTGCCGTTCTGTGATCACTGGCGTATTTAGACTAATCATGGGAGAAGGGGGAGCGTGCGTCTCCATGAATGTGATCTCGGGCGCTCTCCACGCCGCTCGCTCGCGTGTTTGTGCCCTTCATGTGTGTTTGCGATTGTGTTGCAACTCAACACAGGCTGCGGGTTGTTGGGGAGAGGAGGCATAAATGTCTCAGGCTGTGCTTGCACATGTGCTGGTGTAAGGGTTTTACACGCACACACACGCACACACACACACACACACACACACACACACGCACACACACACACTTACACACACACACGCACGTACGCAAACATGCTGAGTGAGAGAGCGAGAAAGAGAAAGAAAGAGAGGTGTGCTGAGGAGGAGGAGGAAGAGAAGGAGAAAGGAGTTTGCTTCTAAATGAAAACCAGAGGTTGAGACTGGGTGATGGAGCAGAGGCTCAGATGGAAATGGGGGGATTGGTATGTGTGTGTGTGTGTGTGTGTGTGTGTGTGTGTGTGTGTGTGTGTGTGTGTGGGGTGTGTGTGTGTGTGGGGGTGTGTGTGTGTGTGTGTGTGTGTGTGTGTGTGTGTGTGTGTGTGTGTGTGTGTGTGTGGGTGGGGGTGTGTGTGTGTGTGTGTGTCACTGTGCTGCACCGGTCTGTGTGTCGGGAGTGTGGAGGTGAGGGGTGGAGGGGAAACTCGGGAGGGTGGGGAAACAGGACTGAAACCATAAGCATGTTTCACCTCGGCCATTAATTCTGAACTGGAAGAACGCAGGCACCATCTTCCCCCTTATTATAATCTTTACATTTTCTCCTCCCTGTTTCTCAGCCCTGCCTATTTATTTGCTCTGTTTCCCTCCTCCTTGTTTCTCTCCTCTCACTCGCTGTCTCCTTCAGCCTTTATCTCCGTGCTGTGCTCTCTCCCCTCCCTCTCTGTGCGTGCCATTGCTGGCTGAGTCTATGCTGGGGATATGTCTGTCAGTCCCTGTTTATTTATTGATGGCGATGCTGGTGAGAGCGTGCCTGCCCACATGCAAGCTTCTGTCTGGAGAAAAGTGAGGTGTTCTCCGGAAATCTTTACCTCCTCTTCCCCTTCCGCGACTCCTTCAGAGTCAATATTTGACAACCTCTGTCCTAACAACCTCCGCTAAATCCGACCCCGTCAAGTGTTCGCTCTTTGACCTCTCCGGGGGTCTCTGGCTTTTGTCATGAGGGGGAGATGAAAGGCCGGTGTCACTGCAGTGGAAGTTTAAATTATTCTTGAAAGTGCTCTTCTCTGACACCTCAGTCTCCCCACTAGGAGCCATTTACCGGCTATCAGCCACGTAGCCGTTCATCGGCGCACTTCTGGGGGAGCAAGAATGCAAATACAGAACACTAATGTCAAATGTCATTGTATGTCAGACCCCCACTGAACTCTGGGAGACTGTCAGCTGGTGGTCCAGAGGTCAGCACCGAAACCATTTATTTCCTGCCGTGTCTCCCAGGAACATAAAGAGTGGGGACTGTGTGAAAGTGGGACGACTTGGAAAGGCGAGTGTTTAATGTTGCAGAGTGTCCCTGTGGTGAACAACTATGAAGTACATTCATTGTTGGGTCCCTGGCCTCTTTCCTCTGGGGAAGTTAAAAGTTAACTGTAGTTAAACCATACCTTAATAAACGTATACTTTTCAATAAAACTATTTCAAAAATCTACCTTTTTAAAAGCTGTACTTTCTTTTAAGACCTGCTGTAGTAGATAAAAACTCAGCTAAATATGTTTTACGTCTTCATAAAAATGCAAAGTACAAGGAAGATGAAGAATAGCGGACCTCCTGGTATTTATGGGGTTTGGGAGCACAGTTGGCCGCAAATACTCGAGGCCCCTTCTAGAGACGCCTGGAAGTGTCTATTTTAATCATTCAAAAACTAAATATATACCTTAATATGCATAATCAAAACTGTCATAGCACTGCCGCAGAAGTAAATGTCGTTCGTCTTCCTTAAATTCGTTCTTGGTGGTACAGCCAATCAAATCCAAAGAAAGCGACTGCAGCTCCTGGATCGGTTGCTGGGGAAACGGCATTGATGTTTTAGCTTCCTCTGCTACATTTTCTCTCAAACATTTTGGATCTGTTCTACCAAAACAGCCATAAATATATTGATTTTCTGCAATTAATTTGGAATGCAACTGATTTGTTTTCATGTTTCGAATCGAGTCGCTGTGATAAGAGGTTAAGGAAATGATGCTGCTGCCGCCGTGCTGGACCAGCGGAGCAGCGGTTCCAGGTTTGATTCCTCTTGCTGTTGTGGGCAGTTTGCTCAACGTTGTCTCAGCTGATCATAAACTTTTCAAAATAAATATATTTTTTATTGTGTTGCTATCAAAGTAGCACATAAACACATTTCTTTGAGCAGCGAAGGTCGAGACTTTCAAAAGACGTGCTACACAAATTAAGCTTCCTATTCTTACCTGATCAGTTTTCTTTAGTTTTGCACTTAATCTTTTCCCTGATTCCTTCTCTACCCTGCCTTTACTTTTCTTCTTGTTCATATTCTTCGTTTTGCTTCTCACTGTTCCTTATATTTCAAGCCTTCTTTTTGTCTCATGCCCTTGTTTTTTCTTTTTTTTTCCTTCAATCTCTTCTTGTTTTCAACAACCCTCCAGGTCCTCAGAGTTTCAGCAAGCTCCACAGACCATCTATTGTCTTGGGAATGTGGTTTAGCTGTCTCCACTCACCTCCGCCGCCTGCGCCTGTCTGGTGGGAGACAATGTAAGGTGGTGTTCTGCTCCTGGGTCCTCAAGGCCACTGGGTTTAACCACTCTAACCTGTCTGACCTCGGGACCCGGGCCAGAACAGCTGATTGGTCTAAACTTGGCTTTGACCAGAGGCTAAAAAAACCCTAAAGACTATTTAAAAGCATTTGTGTTCACGCGCCAAGAAACTTAGTTAGAATGCCCCTGTTGAGACATGTCACTGACTGCTCAGTCCTTTTCTGTAAGGATTTCTTAAATGTTGCGAGATGTATCTGCACAGGGGGCGAGCGAAGGCCTCATGGGAATTTCTATATTTATCAAAATATTGGAAGCCGATCTCATCGGCTGTGACTCATAGGGTGGAGGTGGTCTGCATGGTGGTGCCTGTGGGATACAAAATGAAAATTGGTAGCGTGTGCCTTGTCGGTGTGTCTCAGAGAGAGTGTGTGTGCGTGTCTCACATACCTCCCCTCGTCCCCCTCCCCAATGTCTGGCACTCAGGAGGACTGCTCCTTTGGGAATGCCTTTCCTGCTTGGCCCTGAACACACACATACACGTAGACGTACACACCCAGAGGCACGTATACTTTAAAATAGAAACGGGGTGAGTGGATCAGACCGGCTTGAGATGGTTTTGAATGTCTGGTTTGTTTCTCTTGGTTGCTAAACATAATCATGGGACAATCAAATTTAACTCTGCAGATGGGTGTGAATTTGGGCCGAATGTCAAATGTTACCGTAAAACACCAGCTGTGAGGCTCGGCTTCGTCTCCCTCTTTACTCAACTCATTTTCCCCCAAGACCACATTATGCAGAACATTATATGGTAATTCTTTAACTGTCGCCAGCTAAAGACGTCTGGCTTTGAGGTCCGTGGCGTTCCTTCAGGCACTGCAGAGTGTGTACAGCCTGCCTCTACCTCTCCCGTCTGCTCCCTATTTTTCGTTTTTTATGGTATAAAAGCACCTTCCTCTTCCTGTTCCTTTTTCATCCGGCACCTCCTCAGTTCGCCAGAAATATCCAGTTGTCTGAGCGCAACGCGAAAAGAAGTGCGGTGAGGAAAGTGAAGAAATGCCAAAGAATAAGGAGGAGGTAGATGTTGCTAACGAGATTGCCAGAGTGTCTTTTCATTTTTAATAGTCCCACAGGAAGGCTGGCTGAAAAAAAAAGAAGTTATACACGAAATCTTGGTAAAAGTTTGAAGTGCAATAGATTGCAACAGTAGCAGTTTTGAAGCACCTAAAATCTTTGAAAATAAAGCTTTGAAAAGCTTTGCATTCAAGTAAAAATGTATATGAAGTAAATCTTTTCTTAATTGGCAAACTTCCTAAATAACTTCTATGCTTTCATACAACTCTTTCAAGGACAGAGGTTTTTGTTTTTGCTGTAAAATTTCAGGAGAGACTGGAGATTGTTGGCGACACTGTGGTGAAGGAAAAGTAGAAAATTGTGCCCCCAATAATTTAGCAAATCTGTGGTTTTGCACATTTAACCTTAGCTTGTGAACTTATTGAGCTTATAAAAACTGGATCATTTCTGTTGTAATTCCAGGCTTTACAGTGATCGTACCTTCTTTTTTTTTTTTTTTACCATGACTGCAAAATGTCTTTGTGAATCCAGGAGAATTCATCACAGCAGACACTAAACAGCTTCAGTAGTAAAGGACTGTTTGGTTATTTCACATTTTGTTAAAATGAGTTGATAATGGTAGATAATCAGGGGAAGACATGTGTTGGATCTTATCTATTTATCATAACATTTAAGTCTTGCTAATGATTTACACACGCATGTCCTCACTAATTGCATGTTTCACAGGTCAAATGGATCAATGTGTAGTGGGAACATGATCCAACAGCAAAGACAAACCTCACCTTCTTCACTAATTAATACTCTATAGTTCATTTTCAAACAAAACATTCAGTGTTTTAGCGGATATTGACAAACATGACAAGAAAATTATGGAAATTATGTCATTATGGCCACATGGTTGTAAATGACAGCAACAGTCACACAAGCAATTTCAAAATTTACATCCGCTCTAAAAATGTTTGCACCTGCAAGTGAATTTTCCATACTGCTATTTTGCACATCTTCAGTATTTCCTCTGAATTTGCAGCTATTAGAAAAAAACTACACAAATCAGTCATAAACAGTTCGCAGAAACCAGAATTAAATGACCTTTCTCATGACGCTAATGAATCCTTTTATCTTTCGAGTCAGCACCTGGAAAGATACAAAAAGAAAGTTTGAATTAAGATCCGATGCGTTTAGAGGTAAGTGCTTCTTGTATCGTTTCCACAGTGCTGTATCATCTTTATGTTGCCTCTTAAAACCTCTTTCCAAGATTATATTTGTTTGATTATTGCTGTTTATTTCTACAGTTTCTACAAAGTGCTTTTGATTTGTATGGATGGGGATTTACCCCGTGAGAGGCGCAGGAGTTGTTGAAACAAGCAGAATTAAATCATAATGTAATAAATCCTTAGTATCTGCGTTCGAGTTGTGCGAATGGCTTTCAGAATGTGTGAACATGATTATGTCGAGTAAATATTTAGAGATATGTAAATGTCAGTTTTACGAACTAAATGTCAGTGTGCATTGCATTTTCAGCACAGCTGTTTCAGATTGTTTTCTGCCTGTTTGTTTCTGTACAATATACATTTGGTCTAGACGCCTCGGTGTTTCACGTTGATTTTTTTTTTCATATTTACATACATATGTACATTTCTGTGTTAGTTTTTCCCGTGTCTTTCCTGTGAAATACATTCTGCGAAGCCCAGACAGAAGCTGTGAACCTGTTGTGAAATTTCTCGGTGTAGGTGGAGGAAGTTGAAAGTGTGAGTTGAGGTTTTGTGGCTGAAAACAAGGAGCATCTCGCCCGCTCTGTGTTTTCAGCTGCGTTTGTGGAGGCTGAGGCGTCTGAGCCTCCCTTTCTGACAGATTTCTCTTTATATTACAGCTGAACGTTGGTGTAAGAAAAGGCGGCCGATGAAAGACAGTCCTGCTGGTGGATTCTGAGCCACTGACATAAAGCACCTGACACGGCTGATGTTTTAAACTGCTGAGCATTTATTCGCATCCCAGTTACAAAGAAAAAAAAACAAAACAAAGCAAAACAAAGCAAAACAATGCGGAGAATGGAGCCTGCGTCGCCATTCAAAGCTCTCGTAAGCGTCCAAAGGTGGCTGCGCTTGCTTTGAGGTCATCGCTTGCAAATTGGCCTTTTTCAGGGAATAATTGACACGAGTTGAGCATCTAGACAGACAATGCATGACTAAGTCTCCTTTTATTCTAAACAATCATGTCCCTTAAATTAAGTTTAGTTTCCAAGCATTGAGCTTTCTAATATCCTCTAATTAGCACCATTTATAATCGTCAGTGAGGCATATAGCAATGCATGTGTGGGCGTGTGTGTGTGTGTGTGTGTGTGTGTGTGTGTGGGTCCGCGTCTTTCTTTTAATGTGCATGTGTCTGTGAGCTGCAGTGTGGAGACACCCTGTCGTCTGGTTCTTGTGTGGTTTTCCACCCCAACACCGACTGTCTAATGAAGAAGTGAAAGGCCATGGGCAGAAGGCGGACAGGGGATACATTTCAGTGTGTGTGCGTGTGTTTTTGGTGTGTATGTATAATTAAAGAGTATTGCCGGCAGGGGGGACCTGTGTTAGAAAGGGTCACTAAGAGAGCAGCAGGCCATCACCAAGCTTTGGTCATTAACTACCGTCACAGCCAATAAAGGCTGCTGGGTGTTGGGGTGTGTGTGTGTCTCTCTGTGTGCGTTTTACATGTATGCGTGCAGGTCAGGAGGTCAGGTATTAAATTTACTTTGCATCAGTAGGAGCCTTGCACAGTTTGTAAATGTTTGTGTTTCATCCGAGTGGTTGAACCGAGTTGGCGTCGAATTAAAGCTTTTCCTATTAGCGCGGCAAACATCAACCAAGGATAGCAGAAAAACAAAAACCGCTCCGTGAAACATGGCGATGGCAGCGTCATTTTTTCCAGGGAGTCTGGTCAGAGTTGATGGATGGATGAATAAAAGGTAATCCTCAAGGAAAAATGTGAAAAAGTGTCAAAACACTTGAGATTGAGCTGAGGGTTCACCTTCCAGAAAAAGTTGTGTGCAACGCAGAACTAGAAATGTTTTCAGAAACCAGTTCCTGAAATCTCTTAGTTTTGCTTTATAAATTGACTCATGACGCCAGAGCTCCGTCATACATCAATTTGACCAATTACTGCTAATGCGGTGCTAAACATCACGCAGTGGTTGGAAAAAGATGATCATTTCAAACATAAAAGCTGCAATTATTGCTGTCGTCACTGAATCAACAGTGGAAGAAGTGGGTTTGGTTTTTTTTTAGAAACCCTTGAAAAGTAATTTTTTTTAGCAATAACAACAAACGATACGGTAATGGACAATCTTGATCCAAACCCTAAACTAAAAACCAAATTGCTGGTGAACAAAGAAGTTCTACATAATGGTTCTATGCTGTTCATGTCATCACTGTCATGTGAAATATCTAGTGATTGAGGCAGAAGATTTTTAAATGGCTGCTCACGTCATGCTGCCTGCTGACCACAGGTCGTCTAAGTGTGCAATTCCTATGTAGTCCAGAGTTGATGAATGAACGCCAATGGTACTAAGTCACATAATTTAGCTGCAATTTATTTCGATTTTGCTCTGGAAAAGCTTGACTTTCCTAAAATGTTTTTTTTTATTTGTGTTTCTTTATGCTTGGTTTGGCTTTTTGCTGTTTTATCTCTTTCTTCAGCCAGCTGCCTGACCATTAATAAAGATGTGGGGTTTTTTTTATCTTCTTAAGCCCCTTACCTCTGATGTTGGAGTCAGTGAGGTAATAAAAAGCCTCCTGAGCTAAAAGAATGAACAAGTGTTTTGTTGACACATAACAGGCAATTTAGCAAAGAACAACTTCAAATTGCATCCTGAGGCACTTTGTAACCAGCTGACTTCCTGTCACAAAGACATTAATTGTTCTTACTTCTTTCACTAATACCAAAGATAACAGTTTGACAGACATAAAATAGCATTTTATTTTCAACAAGGCGATTCCTTCAAAGGTATCAGCTGGAAACTCGCCTTCTCCCACTTTCTGCTTTTTTTCCCCCCCCAAACGTGACTTCTCGATGCTTTTCATCTGCTAAGCATATTTCTTTTTAGAGCTGTATGTGTTTTTCAAGAAAGGAGTTTTCTGATCATTCTAATGATGTTTTGGTTTCAAATGTTTGTTGCTAATTTTCATCAATCAGATTGCATTCTTTCTTTGTTTTCTCATCCACCTTCCTCAGAGTGGCAGAAGCTGAGCAGCAGATTTCACTTTACCTGTGTTTATTTGTTTCTCTCCTTTTAGATGTCTGTTCTCCCATCTGTGTGCATGCATCCTTGCGCAGGCAGGCCATCTGCACACAGTTATCAGTTTTCGTTCTCTTCAGGAGCCTCACAGGTTGATTGGTTAGCCTCGGAGGTAGCAGTGGGAGTCATCGCGGGAGCTGTGGGGCAGAGAGGGGAGGTGCCAGGCGGTGTGTTACCAGCCACTGCGCCTTCCCTCTGGGCTTCCACCTCGGAGCGCTGCTCTGGTAGCTGGGAGGCAGCTCCAGGCTCCTGGGTGTTGGGAGGAGATGCTTTAGAGACACAGGCAGCGAGAGAGCGAGGGAGACATGTATATGTGCGTGTTTGTTTGTGTGTGTGTGGCAGGGGCTGAGGGGAAAGGGGGGAAATCCCAAGCAGATTTGTTTACTAGTAATTAATTCACCTGATTGACATAACAGCTGCCGGAGCCATGGGAAGGCAGAGGCATATGTGCGGGTTTGCTTGCGTGCGGCATATACTGTACAGCGTGCACACTCAGCATGTGTGCGTGTGAATTGTTTCTGCAGACCTGTTACAGGTTTGCGAGTGAGAGAGGCAAAGAGAAACACGTGGCACACTGAGGGCATTTCCATGTCACTGCATCGGGAGTGGGGTTCCCGGCAGCGCCGCCCGCCAGCTCTCTGTCTTCCATCGATTAGGCCCGTCTGTCAGCTGGCAGCCCTGCTTACACACTCCTGCCTCTCCGCTAATCTTTATAGAGTTGACTTCACTGACAGACTTATTGGAGCACTTGAAGCTGAGGAAAGAGGAGGCGAAGTAGGGCTTTGACAGAGGGACAAATGAGGGAACTGAGAGTGGAGTTTGACAGCAGTGACAGTAAGGAGCAGCTTGAAAACTAATTCCTGGTTTGACTTTCAGAAAACACTGCAAAGAAGCACTCTGCATAACAAAGTGCACACTACATATACATATTAAGCCTGCATATATGTGGTATTCATCTAAACGGCTTTCACCACAGCCGATGTTCTTACATGTAAAGGGTCTACCAAAATTGTTCGTACTCCTTTAACCCCTGTTACTGCCCATCCTAGGGGAACGTTACTCAGAGAAAGAGTCCAATTAACTTTGGACGAGGTGGAAGATCAACAGCTCAGTTGGGAAAATCTGTCACTGCTATTTTTATGCTCCGTGCATATTTAGCCCTTGTACAGGAAAGCCATAAGAAGTCGTGTTTACATCAACTCTAGCAGAGGGAGAACTTTTTGAAAAGATATCCCTCAAAACAATTAAAGCGGTAGTTGCAATTGCACGTGTTGAAAACAAGTGCAAGGAACTTTCTGCAGTTATTTTATTTGCAAAAAAAAAAAAAAGAAAAGAAAATTATGCATTATTTTCCATCCACTTCACAATTTGCCTCATGTCACATAAAAACCTGAAGTGAAATAGACTGAAGTGTTTGTATTAAAGGGGTATCAATACTTTTGTGAAGCAATGCATATCAGTTTTTCTCAGCGCCATCTTATCTTTGAAGCCTTTGCTTATTAAGAACAAATTCCGTTCAGGAGCAATTTGTTATCTGTCACCCTTGTCAGCAGATTGTTGTGTTTTTGTTGTTTTTTTTATGTGCTGACATGCCTGCGTGTTTGTATTGTGAGGGCTGGGGTGATCCTTCACAGTCTGAAAGAAACACAGATATATACACATATTCACAGCACCAGCGGGTCAGTATCAGTGTTGTTGTGGCCAGTAGGTAGCCGTGTGTTGGCCTGCTTGTCTGGAGCCAGATAACAGCAGATCCATTACCCCCTGGAAGCCGAGGTCTGATCACCACGCAGATATAGCTGCTCACTCACAGCCTGTGTGCTGGAGCCAGCCTCCTGCATGGAGCTAAAGAGGATCACAACCGGGGGCCACAGCAAAGCCGAACCCCCTTCTGTATGAGTCAATTATAAAATGCACATCACAGGGTAATGCAACACAGGAGGCGAAGTAACGAAACACAAAGTTAGCTTTTTTCTTGACTTAGTGGTAGGCATCCACTGATATGAAATTCTAACAACATGACGACCTTAAGCTAACAAACGTTAAATTAGCATGGTTTTACTGTTATGTATTTACACAAAAGCTTAAAATAAAAAACGCTGGTATTTTTTATGCTTCTTTGCATATATGTTTATCCTAGTTTGCTGTTTTGCTTTCTATAGAGTAACACCAGAAACTAAAATTTGCTAGTTAGTTAGTTGGGCTGCAGTCAGATGCTGAACACATCCCATACCTGACTGAATGTAGTTTTGAAATAATGTCTTAATAAGACAGATTGGTGGTACTCACACTGAAAATTTGTGGGGGTTTTTTTGTCATCCATAAGTATTTAAAACTGCTTAAATTGTCCTTTTTGTCTGCGAGAGACCAAGCACTTTCTCTGGAATCTTGTTGAAAGGACTTTGATGTAGGAATAATACGATGAAAAATTTCAGCAACTCCCTAACTGTAGTGGAAGATTAAAATACATTTTGTGAGGGGCAGTGCAGTCAAGTTTCCTAAAAACAAAGCGGCAGGAGGAGTTGAGCGTAACGCTTTGGCTGACATGTTTCTCCACGCGTCTGAGTCCAGTCTCCATGATGACCAGCTGGGGTAAAGGGGCTGCGGTACTCTTCGCTCCCTGTCCTTTCTTCAGAGTTAAAGAATTTTAGCTAAAAGATAACTTAGAGAAGAAAATAATACTTTCTTTTTTAAGCCACGCTCTTCTTATAGGTTGCTTCCTAGGGTTTGTCTTCAAACTCATGTCTTACCTACAGTTAGATGGTAATGTATTTACCTACATTAGCTGACTATCTCCTCACCAATCAGTTACTTCTCTATTTCAATTTTTTTACTGTCTTCCATAAATTTTCAAAGGTTAACCTTAAGTTCCGTTAAAGAAAAAAATAAACCGGATTGGGCTACAAGTTATACTTAAACGTCTCCAAATGCTAGCACAGCTGTTCTCTATTGCTCTACTACTCCCATAAAAGCAGAGACAATGTGAGGGGGGAGGGGCATGTAATCATTAAAATTAAGTTGCATTAGATGATAGAAGTCATTACCATGACTGAGCCTGACGAGTTTTTTTTTTCAATTGTTTCTAGGGATAATGTTTATCCATATGGGTTGTGGCGTCATATTCATCATGCTGCCCAGACAGTGGAATCATTATGCTGATCTCACTTAAAATATTTATTTGAGTTAATGTTGACGTTAGGATCTGACAGCATCCCTCTGGTATCACTGTTAACATGATTCTGATGATGAACAGTGAGTGTTCTGCAGCAGACCGCCTCACCATCAGACAAAAATTATATAAGTTGTCTCAGTTCTTCCTCTTTGCCTCTGTGTAGGTATAGAAATAGGCTTTGGTATTGATGTGGGTGTTTATTTCTCCACAAATGTCCAGGAAACCAAGCTTTTGTAGTTCATTGTGAACGACTGGTTGCTGTTAAATGGTGACCAAGAAGAATGATGGGTTAGAAAATGGAAGCTGGGCAGAGAAAAAGTCTTGTGATATGATGCTGTTGTGAAATCACGTCTTGAAACGCGGCTATGATTATTAGCAGACGTGTTTGTGGAGGAGCCGGTGTGTGCGAGGAGGTAACGCCGTGCTGGTATTGTGTTGATGGTTTGTTTGTGTGCAGCGAGAGAGAAAAGCGGGAGATAGCTGTGGCAAACAGGGCAGCTATCAAAAGCCACAGGCAGCTTTAGACTCTGTCTTTTCTGTTCCTTTCTTCTTCTTCTTCTTCTTCTTCTTATTTTTTCTTCTTCTTCTCTCTCTTTCTCTCTCTCTCTCCATCTTCTCTCATATTTTTTTCTCTTTTCCTTTCTCAGACTCTCTCACTCCATCCCTCCCTCTCTCTCTGCTCCCTGGCCATGCTGATGATTGACGGCCTGAGGGTTTTAATGGGCGCTGGAGAGCAGGAGCTGAGGTCGGGGTTGTCATGGCAACTAGGAGAAGGGGCCTTTTGCTGCTGCTTCACCTGCAAACTGTCGAGCAACACACACACACACACACACACACACTGGCCACACGTACCTCCATGCCAGCACCACCTCTTCCATTCAGTCTTCCTCCTCTGCCTGAGATCTCTCTTTCTTTGCTCATTTTCATTTCATCCTACTTTTCTTTGTCTTTTCTCTTTGTTACTGCTAATGCTCTCAGAAACAACACAGCCGCTTAACTGTGTATACTCTGGAGTTAAAATCCAGAAATTAGTCCGTCGCTTTTCAATCTCCTGTAATGGTGGTTTGGGGTTTCTTTACTTCTTGATTCTCAGTTTGTTTTGTGCAAAATGGTAAAACTTGACACTTAAAGAAATAAGTGAAAAGCAAATTAATTATGACTGAAAGTAAAATGATCTTTTCTGCTACATGTTAGCATTTCTTATGGGACACCTCTGGGTAAAAATGGAGACCCATGGGTCGTTTACATGTTGGAGAATCTGAATAGATCTTTTCAAAAACTGTTGGCTAGAGGATAAAAACTACTTTAGGTGCCAATGTTGATTTGCTGATATGAGTTGCATTTGGCTCATTTAGTATGGATTCAGCTTGACTAAGATCCATGTGGGGCCCACTTACACACAGTGCCTCGGTTAGAAAATTCATATGATTTGCAGTTTATCTTTAGGCCTTAGCTACTGTATCTTTACTTAGGTGCTGTGTTGCAGTTTTCATTTCAAACAGTGGATGTTACTTCACAGAAAATCTGTCGCTATTCAATGACTGGTAACAGAAGAAGAATCTTCTGGGGAAATGCATTCCCAATTTAAAACTCGGTAAGTTTGACCTGAAAAATGTTTAGATGTTTTTGATGTGTCCATATCTAAATATTTCTCTCATAATTATATTTAACTGGACAAATAATTGTAAAACAAAAAAAAGAAAGAAAAAAGAAAATCCCGTCAGACTATGACCAGCATTTTATTTTATTTTTTTGCTTGGAGAGTTTCACTTTTTGCAGGATTCTCAGGAGGTGAACATCTCGCTGTCCAAAAATATGCAAGTTCAAAAGAACTTCAGCTGCAGTAGATTGTTTGATCAATCAATTAAAGCAAAATAACACAGCATCTCGTTTGGATCTTTGTTATTAGGAACGCAGTGATTGTGCATTTGACATTGTAATATTTGCTGTTATTTCATTCAAAAGACACAAGAAATTTCAGAAATTGTTGTAGCTCCTCATATAAGGTAATCAAACTTTCAGGGTTTTATTTTTCATTATAAATCTGCTTTTTGAAAAAGCAGAGTTAACTCCTGTTCCCTTCCACTTTTTACTATAGTAGGTACTCTTGACCTCTACCTCTTCATGTTTCTCCACTGTTGAGTTCAGAAGGAGCTGAAGGAGTTAACACTTTGACCTGAGCTTCATGCAGTGGCATCTTTGTTGGGTTATTGAACACTCTGCAACCTCTTGTCACCTTTCCAGAGAAATGTCTTTTTTTCTACATCCTCTTGTTCCTCTGATACATGTCTGCTTTATAATTAATTTTTTTTCCATACTGACTTTAACATTTTATCCAGAGTCCGACCCCCTCACCAGGGTTGTTTGTGTCTGGCCTCATGGCCTTGGGGCCCTCTTACTTAGCGCCTGTGCCGTGCAGGTCAGCCAGGGCTCTCTGGGATTGTTGCAGTGGGAGTGTGTAGAAATCTCACGGAGCGGCGTTGTTGTTGCTGGTGGTGGTGGTGGGGTTCTGTTTGCATTTTGTGGAAACAAATCATGACTGATGACATAGGAATGGTGACACCATTGTAAACATGATTCATGTGAAAATTTTCCTCGTGTTAAAGGTTACGTTTCGGCAACCAAACCTTTGTGATCTGTGCTAGAGTAACAGACTCTGACTGATAGAAGTGTCTTTTATGACCATCCATCTTTCCAACCTTCTGAGGGCAACATCAAGGTTTTTCAGAAAATGTAAAGTTTGCATGGAGAGTAATGAAAACAATCAACATAGTTTGCCCAAAATTTGTCTCTCGGGGAAACTTTTTGTTCCTTTCTGACCCCAACAAAACATTAAGCCATGACAGGACTGAATACCAAAGGTCAGTATTACCATCTCAAAAGGAAATCAGAGCATCTAGTGTCATGACTGTCTTTTTTATTCCTGCTCAACATCATTGGAATTGAGAAATAGTGCCAGAAAGTGGTCATTGCATTGAATATGATGACATATACATTAATGCATTCTACTGGTACTTTGGGTGATAGAACAGTGGAAAGTAGTTCTTAATTGGGAAAATGAATGAAACATTATCTTGATTTGTAATTTTTGATTCATTTAAATAAGAAAAGTGTTGCGTGCAGCTGTAATGCCCACATCAAATGTAGTTTTTTGGGGTAAATCTCTCTAACAGCTTCATCTAGAGAAACCTGGGATAAGTCCTCAGATTGGATTGAGTGAACCTATTCTTTCAAGTCTTACTTCCAATTCCTTGTTTGATTCAGAACTTGAATTTGATTTACTTTTATACTAACATGTTTTGATCTGAAACATTTCATTGTAGCTCTGGTTTTAAGTTCACCTTCTGCTGGAAGGTGAAGTCTAAAGTCTTTTGACGTTGCAGTGGTGACAGTGTCTTTCTTCTGGTTTCTTCTGATTTGTGCTCTAAGTTACTCAGTTTTAAAAGACAGATTGAACGCTACTTGTTTTGCGGCCTCTATGATATAATGTTTTCAGAGCACCAACTAATAATATTTCAGATCACTTGTCACCAGATTTGGAGCTTTGTTTGTTTTACTGTGCCAACAGTTTGACTTTTTCTCACTTTCTGATAATTTAGGCAATTCCAAGAATATTTTAACACCTTCCTTCAGCCACTTTGTGTTGCTCTATTTAACAAGAATAGTGAGAAGAAGAAAAAAGTATTTTCTTTTGTGTCTTTTCAGAGTGCGGCCGCTGCTCCCAGTCCAGTGATGGGTAACATGCCACCCAATGACGGTATGCCAGGAGGACCCATGCCCCCTGGCTTCTTTCAAGTAAGAATCTGTCCTGAGGTCTCACCTCTCTACCCGCTGTTCAAAAATTGCTATTCATCTAACACACACCTTAAACACACCCTTCCCCCCCACTTAGCCTAAGTTTAGCCCATCCTTCTGTCTCCTCCTCCTTTTTTAGCCTCTTTAGCCACCCTAATCCCTGTCCAGATGCGTTCCCTTCTCTGTCCTGCAAATGTCCCATATGTTCTTCGTTTGTCAAGCTGCTATCCCCTGGTTTTCTCACTGAGTTTTATTTCTCTGTAGAGTTTGCTTCAATACAGTTTCTATTTTCAGAATGAACTTGTAGTTATTTATTTGGGAGGAGCAGATAAACCTGTTACTACTCTTGTTTGTTTCACAAATTCTCCAAAATGACAGCTTTCAGAAGCTGGTGAGGTCATTCCACATCTGTGTTTTATTCCTTTTCTCATTTTCTTCTTTTCAGTCATTAATTAAACTAGTAGTATGGGGTAAGATTTAATGAATTGCTTCAAATAAGGTCCATGTTATTTAGAAAAAGGAGGTCAGTCACAGCTAAACTTGCACAGAAATTTATCTGAATGAAACCTTTGTAATAACAAGGTGACACACTTCTTCCACTCTTTTGCAAAAGCTTTTGATAAGTGGTCTTAAACAAACCTTTGTCTACCCAAATTCAACCAGCTGTTGTTTAACGACTTGGAGGTGAACGGAAACCTAAAAAACCTGTCGTCTCAACAATAGTTCCTTTTTTGCAGGCCGTAGTTAAAATACAAAGATGTGGACCAGGTAGAATTCGTCTTACTTTTTGTGGAAGCTGTAATTAAGTATTAAGCTTCTTCCTTACTTGTCCAGATTCAGATGGCTGCCATGTTGTAAGTGAAATCCCAGAATTTTCACAAAAATGTCTGAAACTTTTGATTTGCATTTAGCTTTTTCGAAGCTAAATGCTTTGAAAAAGCATTTAGCTTTTAAAGGTTCCCACACACATTTAAAACATTTGATCGTATTGGACTTTTGCGATTTCTGATTTCTCATTTGTTTAAGCCTTGACACCCTGACGATTTCTCTTTAAGAACTAGAATAAAAGAAGATACAAGTATAGCATTCAAAGTATGATCTTCTAGCATTCTGACCTGGGTGGTCATTACTTATTTATATTGAAAGTGGAAGCATTTATGTAAGTCACTGTTAAAGACTTTAATATTTCAAAACAAAGACTGAAATATGTGAAGTTTAGGTTTTAAACTGGCATAAGCATCTTATATTAGCAAGTAATGCAGCTAACATGGCTGGCAGAGCCAAAATCACACAGTCTGACTGTATTCTTAGAAAATGTAGCTAAGGTGAGATTTCCTAAAGTCTGCCAAAGTTTCTGAATCCAATCTGGTCCATCATGAGCTTAACGGGATAAATATAGAGAAACCTGGCTAGACTCGTTCAACCTTCCCATTATCCATTGAAAGTCATGCTCTCTCTCACTAGTTAAAAGGAACAACAGTTCTTGACAATTTTCCTTTCTACATGGCTGCTTGCATCTCTGTGCTTCATCGAGCTTCATTTAAACAACTGATAGTGGCAAACTATGAGTCTTTTTTGTCCCTCGGTTACTGTGTCCACCCAGAAGAGTGTTAATGTCAGCAGTGTCATTAACACTGCTGACATTGTTAATGTTAGGGAGAGTGGGCAGTCACAAAGAGATTGGATATTTAAGTTTTCAGCTGCCCAGTCACCAGTTCATGCAGGATCAAACTGAAAAACAGCTGATCCCAGTCACCAGTCAATTTCTCAGTTCGTCTTTTTATGTGTTTGGCCTAAACGTGTTGCACAAATTTCCCCTTACTTGGTTTAATGTTTGTGAGACAATAGGAGCTTTTGTCTTTTTTCCTTTTTGTGGATTAGCAGCTCATTTTGCATTGCACAGCCTTGTGTGTGTGTGTGTTCAAAATGTGCTGCACACACACATTTTGCACACATAAATGATTTTGCATTTATGCGTGCGTGCGTGTGCTTGTGCGTATGTGAATGTTAATGATGTATGAGTTGTGAGCAGGACACCGAGAAAGCTATCTGATGGTGTTGCGTGAGTGACATTGCTTTCCAAAAATAGACGCTGCGCGCGTGGCAGACAGACAGATAGACGGGCAGGGAGAGTGGGCAGAAGGGTACAAGGAGAAGAGAGAGGGAATGAAAGGATGAATAGATATATTTACTTCCCTTCCTAATCTCTTCCTCTATCTGCTTAGCTCGGTTATCGTGTTCTAGGGGGGGGGGGACAAGAAATTGAAGTGTAAATGGCACAGATAAAGTGTTCGTTGAAAACATCCATAAAGCACGCAGTATATCAGTGTCTTGTTCACATTACATCATTTTCCTTGAGCACTACACCTTGCTCTCTGCTCCGGCGGTCATTCGCTAGCGGACAAATGGCTGCGGACCAATCTGAAAGTGCAGCCTACTGAGTTTTCTGCAACTCATTCATTCATTCAAATGAAGGGGGAAGCAGATTCTTCCCTCCCACATATTGTGGAGGTTTTCCTCACACTCCCATCGCTCCTCCTGAGCCACTCTGCAGATACAGGCGCTTGACTGTCGATCTAGAATTGTGAATGGATTATATGCCGTAAACTGAATTTCCTGCTGCTTTAGTCATTTCTGAGCTGAACTTGGGGTCAGTTTTCCTCTCCCTCTCCCCCGTCTCTCTCTCTCTGTATGCCTGCCATCCTTCTCCATGACATTTCCACACTCCCTCTATTCCTCCTTGTCTTTGAAATTATTATTTTTTTCTCAAGCTGCCTCAGGGACGTGTGCAAACTCACCAGCATCTGTGGTTGTGCTGCTCATGTATGATCTGTCCATGTGTGCATGTTGCAAATATTTGTCGGACTGATGCGATGATTAGCATAGTGTGAAATAAGAGCCAAAGAAAAGGAATAAACAGGAAAGTGAAGGTGAGACAGTTTACTTTAAAACTTATGGAAGTGGTTCATCATTTCTGCCGTAGAGTTTGTTATGACTACATGCTGTAGTTTTGACAATAAACTAAAAGATGAAGTCACTGAGCTGGTGCAAAACAAAATGCCTTTGAGGCAAATTGCATAGGTGGTAGGAAATGGCCATAAAAGTCAAGTCAAGTTTATTTGCATAGCACATTTCAGCAAGTAGGCAGCTGAGAAGAAAGTCTGGGCAAAGTACAGAATGCCCTAATTTGATACCCTGCATTTAGTTTGCTACAATTATGTTTGACTTGATTTCAATTCAAAAAGTCAGTATTGTGTGGCTCTTTGAAATCAGTTATGACCAATAATCAATACTGTGCTGTTCACATGCCCAGCTGATTTAGTCCACCTCATCTCATCAGACATATTTCTTCTGTTTTGGTTGCATGACCATGGTCGGTTAATTCCACTTAATTGACTCAGGAATGAGTTTTAACTCATTTGTAGATTTGAAATTTACTAAGTACAACTTCAGAAACCTAATTTGAACACCCTGTAGCTTGATCAATGAATATCAAAGAATAACACTATTATGAACAACTCCTTATATTGTATATTATTTAGGGCTTAAGATGAAGCTAAAAGTAGTCTTGGTTTAGAAAGGAAAACAGAGGAATCAATGGCAAAGAATACATGCTGTATAAGTTGTAGATTAAGACTGCCATCCTCAATTGTCAATGTCCAGTCCTGAGGCATCATGGCCCTCAGGGGAAGACAAGAAAAAGCACAGGGGACTATGGAAGGTTGATGGGTGACAAAGTTAATGAAAGACATGACAGCAAAAAGTAGCAGAGGGCACTCGGGTCTTAAAAATAAAAGCTAAGCTGTGCTTTATAGACAGATGTCTTTGCAAAAGTCCTGAATTGTCTCTTTATTTGTTTATCCTTTCCTACTAAGGAGGAACTTTGGTTTTGATTCAATTTCTCATTTTTGCTGCAATATGAGTGAAATGCGTCTTTAAAGAGGCTGCTGTTAAAACCATTTTATATACAGTTGAAACCAAACATTTGCATACACTGTATAAAAAAGCATAGATTAATTTTCTCTGTCTGACGTTATGTCAGACTAACTCTTCCCTCCTTTTGGTTAGTTGGGATTTATGAAATCTTTCCAATTTGCTAATTCCCAGAAAAATGGTAATGATTTTCTTCAAGTCAAAAGTTTCCAACTGAACTATTTGAAAGTCCAAACGATGATGTCATGTCTTTGTAAGGTTTTGATCGGATGAGTCACAACTTTTGCATTAAGTAGAGACACACAAATGGATATGTTTTTTGGTGTGAAGTAGCTTGGAACATTAGGAAGAAAATTCTGGCACAATTAGGCACAAACGGGTCCAAATTAGTCACAAACTGGCTAAAATTGAGTAAAATCAGTGTTTTAAAGTGGCCATCAAAATGCCTTGTTCTCACTTTTATAGAAAGTTCATGGGCATGGCTGAAAAAGTCTTGGTAGTAAAGCAACCTTGAAACCTGACTCAGTTATACGAGTTATGTCAGGAGGGACAGATCAAAGATCCAGAAAGCTATTGTGAGAAGCTTGATGAAGAAAACCCAAAACACTTGAAATGAGTCAAACTGATCAAAAGGCAGTTCTAGGTAATAATCAGACAAACTTCTGAATTTGAGGGAAGTAATACAAAATCATTTATGTGAGGGGTCTTCTCGTGTCTTTTGCCCCATTTTGCTTATTTTAGGAGCTTGTGCTCTCTTGAACGTACATTTAGTAAAATGGCCCCTCATGTTCAAAGAAGGTTAAAAATGAGGGGTCATTTATAACTTTTGCATTAAAAGTTATATTCCAGTTAAAGTTACCTATTTTTTCCTAAACATATTCAATGTGCAACATCCCAATGATGTTTTAAATGAAGCCTGTAAACCTGTTGGAGCAGGGCAAAGCTATCAACTATTTAAACCACAGTAGCCTCAGAACCCAAAACATTAAAGACAAATACTAAATCTCAGTATTAGTTTGAAGCCATTGTTGCAGCTCTGCTGGAAAACTCTTTGTTTAGAACCTGAATATCTTCTGAACTTTAAACTTCAGTATGTTGGAGTATAACCAGCTCTCTATAACTGAATTTAGATGCCTCTTTTGTTCTTCGACTGCAGGAGCACTTGCACTCAAAGTTTTAAAAAAAAAAAGACAAATAAAGATAAGAATTCATTGGCATGTCTTCTCACTTCTGCCTGAAATAAAGCCAGCGAGAAGAGGATCCATCTTTTACTCTTATCATCGGTGCTTATCCTTGAGAAGACGGCAACAAAAATGATATCTAATGATTCTCTGGATGACAGTCCTAAAAATAAAAATACCCCTGCTCCATCAGAAGTTTCCCTCGTTCGCTGTTTGTTGTCGCTTCTCCAGCAGTAGCTCAGAACTGCTGATAAGTCACTGCAGTTAAACAGCGTTTTGACTGTAGCCTCTGACTCCCACTGTGCATGTGTCATCTCTATCAGCACACTGTGTCCGACGCACTGGGGTTTATCAGTTTGGAGACAGGTGTAGGAAATCTCTCCGAGCACACCCCGATGCACACCGCCACACGTTCTGGTAAAACTGTAGGTGTTCTGAGCGATCTGAAAAAAGATCACTGTTTTATTACAATTTTTAATAACTAAGTGGGCCAAGCCACATTAAGGGAAAGCAACATTTAGCTGCCTGTTACTTTGTCCGCTTTCTTGGTCTAATCTTATATTCATTTTCCATTTTCAGTGACTAAAATAAGTATCAAGTTTTTACCATTTGTAAAAGGCTTTATTATGTTTTTAAACAGCTAAGACCAACATTATTCTCACCCATGGCAGATTTAAGTCGAAGGTAAACCTGCACACAGCCAACGTCTGAAAGAGACTCTTTAAAGTAGGTAAAGATTTGAATGATGGCATTGCGGCCTTCCAAGCTGGAAGACCCGTAGTTCATCACCAAATACAATTAAAAACATCGACAAAGGTGGTCGGCAAAAATTTCTCCTTGATATACCAATTGGAATATAATCTGATAACATTTGTATTTTTTTTCTTTGTTTGTTTTGTTTTGTTTTTCATGCTAAATCATCGCCCGACAATCTCGGGCAGAAGATTTTATTTTGCTGTGCAACCTATGAGTGCCCTCTATCGTACAAAAAATTAATAGCTGAATTAATCAGAAATTGATATCTTAAGGACGCCGGATTGAGCTGCTTCAAGCATTTTGCATGCCAGACTTGTAAATCTTCTTTAGTGCAGACAGAGCGTCTGCATACCAAAGCATAAAGTGAATCATTGGTCCTACATTTGTGTGGCACTGACATTAATTCCATATCAATGGAAAAACCAAAATAATCTTAATAGCTGGAGACCAAATTAATAATTACTTGAGACCCCTTGATCTATCAAGGGGTCTTCCAGTCCAAAGAGGCTTAGATCTGTCGAATTTTAAATTAATATCTTGCTTCAATCCACTTGGGTAAAATATTTAGGTCATTAGCAGAACACTACAAAAGTTGATTGCATGCTGAGGAATTGCATTGGATCATAGTTGGATCAGGGTCTAAAAGTTGCAGAGTATTGGCCCCCGGAGGACTGGAGTCTGGGATTCCTGCGTTACAATATCAAAGTTAGGTTGTAGAAAGGCAACATAGTTCACTAAATCTACATATTTTTGAAAGACAAGAGAAATTTAAGAACGACATGCTGAAGTGTGATGGGAGGACAAGGCTTCCTGTGATCTGTTTTAAAGTCAGGAAATTGAAATTGTGTAGCTGATTGTGGAAATATTAAACAGCCTAAACCACACAAATTAATGGAGTCTTAGGAGAAGTCTCAGCTACTGAACATGGAAAGGAGGTGCACATTCTCGCCTTCTGCAGGTCCCTGGACAGCGTGCACCCTGTCCAGGGAGACTTCTCTGGACATGCACTGTGGAAATAAGGGTATTCATAATATTATTATTAATAATAAGATATTAGTAAAAGTGTAGCTGAGATAAAGGCAGAGATTTTATTGCAAATCTAAGTGAGTGAAGACTTTCTCAGATTTACAAGATCTAAAATCAAATTAAGACTTGTGATCTTCAGTTTGTTGGTGGGACATATGTCCACAGGTTTTTAAGAGTCCAGGCTACCAGCGAAATGTCTTCTGTTTCTCTCTCTGTCCTGTTTGTCTAAAAATAAAGCTCATTAACAAAAAAAAATCTGTCCTAATGAGCTGTATTTCAATCCAGATTTTAAATATTCTGGCCCTTGAAAACATAAGCAGGTTTGTAAATGAAGCGGCTTCATCGAGAATTTGGCTACATTGAAATATCGTTTATGCAAGCACAGGAAATCAAAGTGATGCAAATTAGCTGGCAGAGACGAGATTGCTACCCCTACATCATGATGCAAGCTTGCTTAATGACAAGTGACGTCACCTGTAAACGTTTACCTTCTTTGGAAATTTCTCTCTTTATAGAGATGTGATTGATGAACGTCAAATAGTTCATGTTGGAGCTGTAACTTTAACTCTGAATTTTAAAATAAATTAATAACATGCAACAGTTTGTGCATGGTAAATTAACACCACACACAATATTGGATATTTTCTTGCATTTGGAAGTTGATAGTCCTACAAGAGTGAAATGCAAACAATAGATGACCGTCTGGGTAGAATCTTGTTTTTACTGCCACAAATCCTGTTTGGCTTGGCTGCATGCAGAGTTTTTGTATCACAGCGTTGCAACATTTATTTGATACCGAAATCAAACACAACCTTCAACAGAACCATCTGCATGAAACCTCTTGTTGTGTAAAGATTTTTTTTTTAAATATATATAAGGGTAAATGTGAATTGTTTGATTTATCAGTGTTTGTTGTTGTCCAGCTCCAGAATCAATGAATTAAGTCAACTACGGTGTGAATACAGCTTAACACCTCTGCACAGTAGTGCTTATATAAATCATTTGGCGTCATCCTAACATGTTTAAATGTCTGTCACTGTTGCATGTCTCTCCTCGGGGATAAAACTCCCTCCTCCTATACCGGCGGGATGGCGTATTCCTGCCTATGGTATATTCCATGAGCAAAGCAGGAGAGCTAAAGCTACCACAGCTTCTCTCTCTGGAATGTTAGCAAGGAATGACAATGAGAGTGCATTCAGTGCACGTGTGTGTCTGTGTGTGTGTGTGTGTGTGTGTGTGTGTGGTGCTGTTCCTCCTGGCTTTGTTTGTTGTGTTCAATGATGCAGGCTGCTTTGTGCTCTCTGTCTGTATGTGTGCGTGTGTTTCAGTGTGTGTGTGTGTGGGGGAGAGCTATAGTTTGACGGCAGCTACACACTGCCCTCCAGTGTTTGCTGCTTTAAACGAAAAGAAAAAGAAGCTGGTGTTTCTCATCTCTTCCTCTCTTTCTCTCTCTCTCTCTGTTAGTGGTCCATCAGGGGCAGCGGTGTGGGTCTTCCTTAAGCCGAAATGAGTGGTGGGGAGGCGAGGGAGTCTTGTGTTGATGGGTTTGTGGTGCTGTGCCAAGCTGTTATCTCCTTAGCCGGGTAGAAAATGATTTTATTAATTGCTTCATTTAACGCTCCCCGTGTCCCCCCCTCCTTTTCCCCTTCTCTCCCACAAACACACACAAATAACATCACACAAGGGCTCGCATGCTTACACACGCACGCATGAGGAAAAAACTACTTTTAAAAGTGGCCCTGTGTACACCTCTGTGATGGCTGAAATGTTCCTTCTCTGCGGGGACCTGCGGAGGGAACAGTGGGGCTGTAAAGGCCATATGCTGGCCCATTCAGATGTAATAGCAGGAAAACCTGGGGAGGCTCAGCCGAAGGAGCCGCTCTCCATTTATGGCACATCATACACAGATCTGTGCATGTTCGAATTTGTTTGCATCAGAGAAAATGTGTGGAAACGTGTGAAAAAAAAAGAAAACATTCAAAACTTTTGAAGATAATATTCAGGTTGTTGATGTCTTCCAGTAAAATATGTTCAAAGAAAGATACTGAAAAAAAACCTACTGTGTGTGTGTGTGGGTTGATGATGTAACGAAAGACGCAAGAATCAAGATGATCCGCTGGGATTTGTAAAGATTATAGTGGACAAGTGATTCCATATAAATTCCACAGAAGGATCTGATGTGTTTGAGTTGGACTGCATTCAGTTTTATGTGTATGATTTTTCAGTGGATACAGTCGTGGACGATAACACGAACATACTTAGGTTTTTAGGCTTTTAGACTTAAAGAATCTGTTTTACATTAAACTTTTCAATCATATTTTTTTGTTCTGGTGCTAATTTGCCAATAATAAAATAAGAGAAGAGACCAGTTGGACTACAAGTGGCTGAAATTCATACTAGTTTAATTCTTTGTAAGAACTTCTCTGTTTCTGACTGCAATCCCCCCAAAAAACACAAATGGTACTCAAGAGTTTTGACTAGATACTTCTTGCCTCGTGTGATGTCACCAGAGGCACATTTGATTGGAGGCTTGTTTTGAGAGGGTAGATCTGAAATCGTGTGAACATTGACTTACAAAAGTAAAAAGTAAAACGCAATGTTCTCGAGGTGATCAAATATGTCCAAAATAAGTTTTATTGATTTTACAGAAAAGCCTTGCTGGCAGCTTTAAATGTGGTGAGTTTAGGCATAGGTCAAAGTTCATGGCTGGCATTGGGTTGAGCCGTTCTGTGCTTATGCTTAATGTCAGGGATGAGCAAAGCCACTGCGACATCCAACTAAGTGACTAAAACTCAGCTGTGCATGTGTGCTTGTGTGCAAAGGAGAACCAGACTGCCGCAGCTGGGTCAGTGCAGTCGACGGACCCCCGCGGGTGCGTCTTGTTAGACACACACACACACATACAGCCTGACTTGGCAACAACAATAACCTCTGAGGTCAGTCGGAGCCAGCGCTGCATTAGCCTCAGTGTGAACCTGCTGAGAGACAGAGTGAGCCAGTACAGCTGGTGTTAACCACCCAAAACACACACGCACACAGAGCAGCAGAAAACACTGGCTCTGATACAAATGTCAGTACTGTGCCAACACATCCAGAATACGCTGTATGTACAACTAAGTAAACATTTCCAGAGCGTCAAATAAATAATTGACAAGCCGCACATTGTGTGACTTGTTAAGAAGTGGCTTTAGTGACGACTTGACTGCTTCTCAGATAAGCCTCTTTCACTGCGAGGAGATAAACAGAATTAATGCATAAAGAAAAGTGTTTCTTGAAGGATAGGAAGCACCTCTCTCAGCAACCGCGCATCCAATCTCAACGCTGTGGCGTCGCCTTGAGACGAGCATGGCGAGATGTCGCTTGTTTAAGGCTGTCAGTCAGCCGCGTTTAGTTTCCCGCTGTAGCGTCAACCGCGGGTTCCTCCAGCCATGCCACCATGGCTCTTACTCTGGGTGGGAGGCACTAAGAAACTGAGAGGAGTTATGCAAAACTATGTCTCATGTCATACAAAAGAAAAATAAATTTAAAAAGAAGCTTGTCTACGTAAAACAGAAGTAAGTATAATTTACTGAGAGATGCATTTGGGTTACATCATCAGCAGTTCTGAAGTTATGCTAAAAAAAGCAGACAGGGTTTACCCCAGTGCATTATAAGCCTGGCGGGCCACCAGGCTTTTCTTGTGCCCTCACTACGCTAATCAAAGCTTACTTTGTCAGGTTTCTTTTTAAAATGTTTGAATTTTTTTTAAGACCTTGCAGATGATATTCAGGTATTTGTCTTCCAAACTTTCAATAACACATCATTGACAAGTGACATTTTCAAATTTCCTGTCAACTTTAAACATTTCTTAACTCAAAAACACAATGGACCGCTGGATGAATGACTGCCCTGGCATCAAATCACCGCACTTAGCAAGATTTCTGGGGGGGACCCTGACAGAATGTCCTCATTTGAAACTCCTGTATTTAATTTTCTACAATTGTGTTTGACTTGTCTTTAACGTGAAAAGCCATTATTCTTTTTTCATACCTCTGCTAGGCCTGTTTGTTTCGTCCCTCCTCAGACATCTTCTGTTTTGTTCCAGTTCATTGATTCAGACTCATGAATGAATCTTAACTCACCTGTTGAATTGAAATGTATCAATTACAACTTCCAAAAATAAACTTGATCACCTTTTAGCCTGTTGGTGGATATATCATACAATAATGCAATCCTTCACAGCTTCTCATATCATATGTGTAAGGTTCAGCAAAAAGCTAAAAAAGTGGCCTTTATATTGGAAGGAAAACAAAGGAAAAGCAACAAATTAATACTTAATGCTTAATTAATACTTAATATTAATAATAAAAATGTGTACTTTTCATTATTCTATTAGATGAACTCATTGCATAAAGCACATTCAGCGTTGAGAAGAAAAAACATCTTGATAGTCCTTCAAAAAGGAATCATAATGGTCCTTTAAGCCCCTCCTTATGATCAAACCTGTATGTTACCTTAAAGCAGAGGATAAAACACACTTTGGTTCTGCATCACTTTAATCAGTAGTTGTTGTTTTTTTCTTTTTGTTAGACTTTGTAGAGTCAGTCTACAAAGTGGGAGCTGTTTTTTTACAGTATTGTGCCTTTAGTGCAGTGTTGCAGAATGATTTGACCCATTTTCCTCTATTTCCTCTGTTATGTTTGATTTGGATTGAAATGTGTTTCTATATCAAATGAATCTGACTCACCAAAAAAGTCTTAGTTTGCCACCTAATTCTGTATTTGGACAAATATTAAACCTGCTTGGATCAAATGTACCTTAAGGTGAAATTGGCAGATGATCTCTGTGTTAGAAAAGGCATTGAAATATCCTTTGGCCACATTAACGCAACCGAACACTGATTACAGCACTGAAGAATTGATCTGACCTCATACTGGCTATTAATAATTCCTGTACATCAGAATTACTGTGGTCCTTTGTAAATGTCAGTGACAAATCTTATTATGCACACTCCCTGTTGGGCTAATAGGTTAGATATGATAGTTGTCTGGTAATTACAGGCTACATATGTAAATTGGACATGCAGTGACTGTGGGGCAGAAACAAAATCACAGCTATTGAGCAAATCTTACTGGAAGAATCCCTCTCAAAATCACTGAATTAATATTTCTGTTAATGTATGCCATCTTAAAATGGGCCAAAACTTGGGATTATAAATGTTTAGATAATAAAATTAAGCAGACGGAGAAATTACTCCTACATCCTGGGATGTTATGTTTATGTGTTTAGTTTTTTGAGTGTGCTTTCTCAGTTTCTCAAGTTAGAAACAAAGAAACTAAGAATAAAATGTAACAGAATAAAATGTATTCTGCTAATACATTTTATTTAGCGTCCTTGTTTTCTTTCAGTCAATCTTACATCTGCTTCCAAACCTGTGTTTAGTTTCTGATTGTCACACATGTTCTCCCTCCAGTTGCATTTCATTTACCTTGTTAGATCTGGGAATGATGTCACATCAGTCTAAATTATTTCCCAGCTGCACGTCTGAAAAGCTGTGGGAACCATTCTGAGGCTTTTATGTATTCATACACTGGAGCAACATGTTCCCTAACAAAGCTTACACAGTATTATAATACATGTGTTTGATGTAATGAGATACAGATTGTTAATGGTTGAATTAAAGCTGTAGTTTATTTCTTCAGCTACCTTCACTTTGATTGTATGACAGCCACGTTGGCTATTAAAGTTGTAGTTTTTTGTTTTATTCTTTGTTTCTGAGCATTTTTTTTAGTTGATTTTTTTCTTGGAGCTTTATTCAAACATCTTGTTACTACCATAGTCTCTGTTTTCTACTGTTTTTTTTTCTCAGATTTCTACGAGTTACGCTTCTTTTTGCAACTCACATAGGAAACACTTGTGCTTTACCACATTTATTAATTATGCTAAGTTTGTATGTATATCTGGACTTAACTTTTTCCTTTTATTCTTGACATAGAAAAAGCAAATATGCCTTTTGTCCATTCTAGAGTTCTGTATAAATGTTCTAAGTTTTATCAGATTTAATTAGATTTTAATCCAATCACAGGTGTACAAAACTATACAACAGACTCCAGCATGATTCCAATTATTACATAAAGAGGAAGCCAAAATGAAAAAAGTACGATTGTGACTATTTAAATCGCTGAGATGCTTGGATCTAACCTACAACCGATGTCTGTATCCAAAAACTTCAGCCAATAAAGCACTGACTTATGAATTGGTGGAACAATTGTGGCTCAGTCGTCTGGTCACTGCAGTTGGTCTGTTTTGCAGCTCACATTTTGTCTTGATATAGTGGGACAAACACAGCATGAATAATGAGGGCTGCATTTGTCTCAGGGGAAATTCTGCTTCTGCTCATGTTGTACTGAACAACCGAAGGTCCTACAGCTTAATACAGCTTTTGTTGTTTTAAGATTTCTGTTGGTATCTTTGAGTAAATAATATCCCCTGTGTTGAATGTTTGTGTTCCTGCAAACATGTAGCCTTATTAAGTTTCAAAAGCCTCTAAATAGGAGTAAAAAAGACATCTCTCCTAGCTTTCACTGTATTGGATTTCAGACAAATATATAACAGTGGAATGTTGTTCTATGAACTTGTTTTATGCTATTCAATGTAGTTCTCACATGGTGAGAATACAAATGTTATTTTTAACAGTAAATCATCCTGAACACACCTGAAGTATTCAGTGCAAAGGTGATCACTCCTGCTGAGCCTTTTCACATGTTGTGACTTTAAAAGCAAAAAACTTCAGTTTATTTGTTTTTATTTTTTGTTGTGACTTTAAAAGCAAAAACTTCAGTTTATTTGTTTTTATTTTTTTAGATTGTAGGCAATAGACCAACCCAAAGTGGGGCAAAATTGTAAAGGTTACAATATTTTTATTGTCATTATTTATGCATAATTTGCCTGCATTTGCATTCACCTCCTTTTACTCTAATCTCCCCAAATAAAATCCTGTGCAACCACTTCTGAAGGCACCTACTTTGTGAAGACAGTTAATTTGGGTATAATTTCGATATAAATCCAGCTGCTCTGTGAGGACATTTGGGATTTGATAGAGAACATTGTTTATTTAACACCATAATGAAGACCAAGGAACACAGAAAAACATTTAGGAATAAAGTTGTTGAGAAGTTTAAAACGGAGTTAGGATATAAAACAAAACCCTAAGTATCTCACAGAGAAATACATTCAAAGAGTTGGATCGGATCACAGTCACCGCATGCATTGGAATGTCCTAGTAACATAATAAAATGAAACTCTGGGACTAAAAATGTGCTGCTCATCAATGCTTGTCATCCATTCTGATTGAGATTCAACTATTTTGCGAAAAAGAAAGGAAAAATGTGGGTCTGTCGATGTGTGAAGCTGGCAGACACATACACCAAAAGATGTACAGGATCAAACAAAAGCTCTATAGAGGAACATGGAAGCATCCCAATCCTATTAAAATCAATTAGTCTGTGGTTGTTGCATGTCATGAGATGAAAAAGTCTAAGGAATACAAAGGCTTTTCTGAGCCACAGCATTAGCAGATTCCTCCATAAACTGACAATTGCCTACATCTCTCCTGTCACAAATTATTTACATATTTATTCATCATCTTTTCCAGGGTCCTCCAGGATCTCAGCCTTCTCCTCACACACAGCCCCCACCACACAACCCCAGCAATCCCATGATGGGACCCCATGGACAGGTAAGACGACTTCCTTCCACTTTCCTCTCGGTTGCGTCTGTGTACAGTCACTCATTCACTCAGTTATGGTAACACTAAAGAAGAAACGGCTCCCAGGTCCCTCGGTGTGCAGGCAGCCAGGGACAGGCAGCATCCAGGATGGCGGACTGGATGAATAATTTAGCTGTGTTGGCCTGGCTGTGAGGAGCGGAGGTGCATCTGGAGGGCCTCCTCTCTCTCTCAGCCCAGCACTCACCATCCCATAGTCCATCAATAGAGCATTAATATTGCAGCATGGCCTGACACTGTGCAGCTCTCCGTGTGCAAACTCACCACAACGTAGGAGGAGGGGGGAAGAGGAAAAGAGGAAGTGACAGAGTAAAGAGTAAGAAAACAGTAGTAAGTCAGTCCACCGCCTCCAGCGTTGAGTGTAATTACATAAGCTGTCCTCTGCTTGCCCCAAACGCACACACTGACACAGAAAACGCTGTTCCCCCTTAAACACAAATTATGCTTATCTGCATTTTGTGATTGTGAACACATCTGTCTTCCAAATATCCATGTTTCCCTGGGTTGGGTTCTGTTTACAACTATTTCTCCTCATTTGACACTGAAAGATGGCCCCTCTGGAGGTGGGTATTTGTAGATGCAGCAATGTACTCTCATAGGTAATAGTGCTAACCGTCTGCCTGTAATCCTTTACATTATTCACTAGTTCAGTAGCACTGGTTCTGTACGTGTGTCCCCACCCGACTGCTCTTGTCCCCGCTCTGCTGAAACGTCCAGGTTTGTGTCTGACCACGCTCAGACTACGGTTTCAGAATCAGCGTATCTCTGCTCTCTGATTCCCAGGAGATGGTAGCAAGTTGTTTTGTAAAGTTTAAATTAAACTCAGAATTTTATCTCCCTGAATTTGTACAATCTTCTCTTTCCTGTGCATCTTCACTTTCTCTGCTGCACTTCCCTCCCTTCCCAGCGTTCAGTTTACGCTCGCTGATCTGTCCTCTACCTTTATCCTGATGGCTTTTACCACCTGAGGTCTTACTTTCCAAGACACGACAGGATTCTCATTTTTAAGAATTGTACCAAAACAAAAACACATCACTGTCCAGCACAATAGCTCCCCCTGCTGACCAGCAGATAAATCACCTCCACAGTGAACAGCTTAAGGCAGGCTTTCTAATTGTTTCTGACCCCTAAATACCCCCACTTGGGCTGTAATGAGCACCAATTTTGATTTGTTTCACATTAAATAATTTAGCAGATTTGCACAGGAAAGAAAAAGTATAGTTTAGAGTCCTATTTCAAATAATTATTCATACTATAGAGATTTTATTTCTAGAATTAATGAACTGCTGATATTTTAAAATGACTTAAAAAGCCAAACATTTATTTCTGAATAAAAACCAGCAAAAACAAGAGTCTGTCTTAATGCAGCGAGCCAAAGAAGGGAGTAGTAAGTCCGTGACTGGCAGAGTCACTGGACTGTGTTGTGACATTATTATGGTAAAATCTAAGGCTATGTTTAAGGACAAAGCTGATAATGACTGTAGCACGTTGAGACATGTTATGGGTTGTGTTTTTCTTTTTATTAAATGCTGTGGTTTCTCTCACATCTCATCAGTTTTCTAGATAATGTGCCATGCATCGCTTCTTTCAGCAATTGTCCGTACAACTCTGAGCTGCAGATTATAATATTGCTGTTTTCATTTTCATCACATTCAAATGTTTTTAATAACAAAACAAAGTTTTTGACAAAAAAAAACCCAGAAACCTTAAAATATGTATTTTGTTGTCACTTAAATGAATTAAATTGCATATTTCATATTAACTAAAAGTAAAATATATTTATTCCTTTTCCTGAAAGACCTGATCAAAACATATTTACCGGATTAAATACATATTTTTTTAACAAGTCAAATCTTATTCATTCATTTGGTTTAATAGAAAATTAATATCAAATTCAGTGATTCTTGTTTTGTGTCTTCAGCTTCTGGGTTTAATTTTTTTTATCCCAAACTCAAAGGTCAGGAAATCCTTCCTAGGACAACTGAAATTCTTTCAGTCATGAAATATAAACATGTTCAGTGGTTGTTCTAGAATAAAAATGTTAAGAGTTTTTCCTGTCCATCCTGCAGCCCTTCATGTCTCCACGGTACCCAGGAGGCCCCAGACCTTCCCTCCGAATGCCAAACCAGCCTCCCGGGAGCATCCCGGGCTCTCAGCCTCTCCTTCCAAACAGTCTGGATCCCACTAGACCTCAAGGTACTGACTACCTTAATGACGTCCCCAGCATGCTCCACTGTTATTGATGGAACAGATGTCCCAAAAGCCTTAAAATAAATTAATCTTACATAGAAGTAGAATAATCTCACTTTGTTGCTCCATATCTCTGGCAGTAAGCTTCAGAGATTTTTTTTTGTTTTTTTACCTGCTTTGCCAGCGTCGTCAGTGTGTGTGATGAGAAGAAAAACCTGGCTAATTGTCCAATTCAGTTTGTGACACTGCCCATTGTTTTTAAGTTTTGAAATGATTGCTCTGACTGTAGATTTAGGCAAGCTTGTATGTTGCTCCCTGACTTATGACACTCAAAATGTATCTGGTTTACTTGTCTTTCCTATTTTTAGGAGAAGATAGGAAAATTAAAAGTTCCTAGAAATTTTCATAAACTTATAAAATAAGACATAAATTGCATTTTTGTGTAGGATTTTCCTTTTTTAAGGGTGTGGGGGGGAACCAATCATTCTGCCTGCAGTGAGTTTAGTAAAAAAAATATATAAAAAATGCCATGGTGGCACCAATGAATGTATTATGCAATTTCAAATAAAATATAATTTTATGTCAAGGCTTTCACATATCTTTACCAGAACTGGAAATAAATGTGGTATGAATTATTTTTCTTTTACTTTGGAGCCGCGTCTTTATCGTCTGAATATGAACATTTTATGTAGTTTCTGTGCTTCTAATCCGCACCCTTTCTCCAACGCCCTCTGTATGCCACGACAGGACATCCAAACATGGGAGGTCCGATGAGAATGAACCCCCCACGAGGAATGGGAGGCATGGGCCCACAGGTAGTTTATAACGCGCAGCATGAACATTATTGTTGTGAAGGACCCACAAAACTGTTGCCAAAAGAAGTAATGACCTGGGATAGTATGCTCCAGAAAAGCCCATTCTCCATCCAGCTGCTCTGCAGTGTCATTTTTGTGCGCGAGCTGTTGTCAGTTTACAAGCCAGGCCAACATTTGGTGGCCGTTTACTGAGTGCTTCCATAAAAGCAGTGATCATTTTAAAGCAACGACCTATAAACAATGGGTGTATTTGGCTTGAACAGCCTCATAAGTTTGCCTGTAAATATCAGAAGAGCCCTGATGATTACTTTGGCTCTGACCAGATGTCCCACCCTGCTAACACCAGTTATATGGTGTAGGTGCAGCTGCTGATTTCAGATGCTCTGGTATGAGCCAAAACCGGAGCCAAGATTAATACCTGCCTTTATAACTTTGAATTTGTCATGCTGTAATGCCCCAGATGCTCGGAAAAATTCATCAGAAGATGAATTTTCTTTTGAATTCCGATCAGAAGAGATGTCTTTTGCTTTGTAACCTTGTACCTCACATTTTAAAACATTATCTCAGACAAAGACACCCACACTGTGCCCTTCAGTCCCTCTGTGTGCCACCCTGACTCTCCGACTTTGGCAGCGAGAACGGCAGCAGCTGGTGTGGCATCTGCTCGACAAGTGTAATCGTCTGCTGAACAAAACTCTTCCTTTGGTGGAGCAGATCTATGGCCTGAACCCCTTACACACAAACCCACTCACCTACACACACACACACACACACACACACACACACACACACCACACACACACACACACACACACACACACACACACACACACACACACACACACACACACACAAGTATAACTATGCATTGGCAGCCAAACGGTCCCACAGGGCAGCCATGATATTCACAACATACATGCAAATATCGAGAGGGGAGTGCAGACACACTGAAACACACACACACACACACACACACACACACACACACACACACACACACACACACACACACACAGAACGTAATTAGACTCTCGTTAAGAGGAGACATGATCCTCGCTGACCTTCATCAGTATTCAAAAACTTTCGACAGAGCAGGTATGGGGCTCTGCGCTGACAGTGTGCTTGTTTCTTTGCACAGAACTACGGTGGAGGGATGAGGCCTCCTCCGAACTCCATGGGACCGGGGATGCCAGGGATGAACATGTTAGTAGGCTGAAGAAAAAGCTTTTTGATGTTTAATTTTTATCAAAACAAAATGTTTCATAAAAATAAAAATCATACTTGAGTTCTTTGTCAACGTAATCAGGAATAAACATTTAAATTATTTTGGTTAGTAGATTTGGTGATTTACTTACTTTTAGGCCCGACATAATTCACACTTTGGCTGATTTACATTCAAAATTATTTGGAGTTGGCTGGTTAAGTCGGTTTCTGTTTACATTGTAAAATGAGTTTTATTGTTATTTGTATTTTAGTTAAAATGGCATATTGAAAATTAATCAAACTCTTCTGAAATCCCAGTGGAAAAATCTTAACAGCAATTAAATCATTTTTATAAAATGCTGACTCACTTGATTTAAGTTTAGTAATCACCTCAAATTCTTTGCCATCACCCTAATCTTTGGTTACTTTCACAGATTCTCAAACTGGTTGGCTCCAAAACATTAATATTATGTACCCCAAGGTGAAACTTGCCAGTGGAAATAAATAATATGAACCTAATCTACTGGTGGTATTAATAATTTTGCTGTATTTGTAATGTTTTTTAACAAGTTACATGGTGATTTAGGTAGATGTAAATCCAACATCCATGGATGGATGGATGGATAAAACCAACAAACCCACACTGAGTTCCCACTTGGTAGGGGACAGGATAAAAATGTCCCAACAGCAAAGTGATCCATCCCAACAGACTCTGATTCAGGGTTATTCAGAGGTTTTTTCTGAAATATTCAGATGATAAAAACAAGACTGAACCTGTTATGCTCAGTACCTACATTAATCCTAAACAAAACAGCAATAAACACCCTGCTAGATGAACTTGGGTTTATTTGCTGCCACCCTTTAAATTTCCTCTCTCATTTACGCAGTGCTCAGTTTGATGCCTGGAAAGCGGCTAATGGTTTTGAGGGTGTTTTTGCAAACCAATTTGAGATCAAAACACAAGAAGTGCGCAAAATATTTTCTTGGAGGAAAAAAGAAGACTAGCTTCTGAAGAGGGAGTTTTTTTTGTCCATCTATGTCCGCAAAGATGACCCGAAAGGCTAACTAACATTTAAACATTTTAAATGATGTGAAAGTATAGTGTAATTATAAAGTGATGCCGGTATAAATGGTATAATAGCAACTAAGGATTGTTTATTGATTGTATGAATAAGAGACAAAAACTTTGGATCTAGAATTGAGCCTTCAGGCATATCATAATGAAGAAATTTTTTTTCATTGATGTTGTTGAAAAGATTGCTAAAGCTTAGTCAAAGATGCCCATCGACATGTCAATCAGTTCTTAGAGGATGTTTTTGGATCTAAACAGCTTTAAATAAAAGAAAGAGAGTAGAAGGAAATATTTATCACATTTTTCTATAAAGTTTCTTCAAAAATAAGAAACAGGATCGCGGTAAGAATGTGAGGTGTTTTTGGAACCAAGCTGTTGTTGTTATGGAATCCAATGATTCCACAACAGCTAAATAAACACTTTACAACCAGTCTAATTGGCAAAACTCTAAATCCATTAATGTCAAGGGCAAACGAGACCTCCCCTCTTTTGGATCAAATCTTAACATTGTTTTAGCCTCTAAAAGTTGGGGTTTATAATACTCACATTTTATATTCTGCTAGTGATCATCAGAAATTATTGTGCTTGTTGATACTTGTTTGTTTCCTATTGTCAAGTATCACGCCATGAAGCAATTTAAAATCATCTCCTGTGATCCGTGTATCACAACATTATTTCCGTTGGGTAATTTCTCCTCTCCTGCTGGTATTCTCAGGGGTCCTGGTGGAAGAGGTCCATGGCCGAATCCCAACAATAATTCGGTGAGTCACTCTCTCTCATGTCTTCTCCACCATGACTGGCTGTCTTTACAAGAACGAGCGTCATTTTTTTCTCTCTCTCTCTCTCTCTCTCCTCGTGTCTGTTCTCACCACAGATAGCTTATTCATCCTCATCTCCAGGAAACTATGTGGTAAGTGCCCCATCGTGGGCTCGTGTGCGACCACGGCCCATAAATTACCTGTTCCTCTGTGGTGACTGTCTGGCAATCGCCACTCTTCCTTTCTCTCATCCCTTTTAGGGTCCCCCAGGTGGAGGTGGACCGCCGGGAACTCCAATCATGCCCAGTCCTGGAGGTGAGTAGTTCACTTCCTTTTTTTTATTTTTTATTTTTTTTTGTATCCAGACAGGATCCATCTAAACTTATTCTCAGACAGCTCCTCGTCTCTCTTTCAGAAATAATTAAGAAAAAAAATACCTATCTGCATATTATTAAAGTACATATAAATTTGACTTATTCTGCTCTCCTTTTTGCCTCTAAAAAAATACAGAAATTCCAGCACTTTTTACAGTGTTTTATAATGAGTGTATTAAAGGAAGCAAAAGCATGTTGGTCTAAAATCCACTGACTCATCCGCCCCAGCTTTAACCCGTCAATAAAGTCTCAGTGGAGGATTGGCTGAGAAGAAAACACTGATACCCTGTAGCTGCTCCGATCCCGTTGGCCTGTGGAGAGCTTCTTTTTATGTCCTCCATTCATTATTTATATACATTCCTCTATTGTGATATGTTGCGGGGCAACCTTTTCACAGCAATGCTCGCACGCACACCGGGAGGGAAAACATATTTCCTCCGCAGTCACACAAACCTCCCTCAGTGAGGCACACCTCACATGTGCTCACCCTCCTTTTCCAACAGTCACGACAACACAAGTGGCGTTCAGAGCCAGGATTTCTCCACCACTTAATACATCTTGAACCAGATTGTCCTTTATTCTCTTCATTATGTCATTTTTTTTGTCTGCATCTGCTATATGGTACCTGCAGTGTCACTGCAAGGTCAGCTTATCCCTTTGAATCTTTTCAGCATACACACAAAGGGGTCACACAGCAGGCATATCTAATTTCCTCATAACACATTGAAGGAACTGTGGTCCTGTTTCCCTTCTTTGTTTTCGCACGATATAGTTTGTTCACTAGTCTTCCCCAACCTCTTGACTTCTGAAGGCATTTGTTGCACTGCGAGTAATATGTTGAGTTAATGCACAAAGATTTTGCAACTCAGACGCTTTCATGTCTTACGCTCACTAATGTTCTGCTTTCTTTCTGCAGATTCCACAAATTCAAGCGAAAACATCTACACAATGATGAACCCCATTGGTCCAGGTGGAAACAGACCGAATGTGAGTACTGTCAATTTGTTTTCATATTCAACTTCCCTTGCTTTATCATGTAAAAACACAAAAAAGACCAATGCTTTTCTCAGCTATTGTTTTAACATTAACTGTTTTTTCCTCAGTTCCCAATGGGACCAGGTCCGGATGGACCAATGGGAGGAATGGGAGCAATGGAGCAGCATCATATGAACGGATCACTAGGTGAGACAGCTGTGTGCAGCAGATTCCTCTCCTGAGGACATTTGGGATGAAGCATGGCTGTTTCTTCTTTCTCAGTCTTTTAGCGGTAGCACTGTGCCCTCTCATGGCAGATTCAGGAAGTGCATTTTTAACAGTATTTATTTGTTATTGTAGATCAAAGTTTAAACATATTAGTCCGGGGTGAGCAGGCCTATCGATTTTGTGGATGTGACGTGATCAGTGAACCCACTAAAGTTTATCGATGTCAGCAACAAACAGCTTCATTTAAGTTCTGGATATTCTGTTAATGTTTTTGTTTCATCTACCTCTGATCACAGGCTCTGGGGACATGGATGGGTTGCCAAAGGTCAGCCTATTTGACTTTTTGCGTAACTGCTGATTTCTCTTTTCCCACAAGTATTTATTATTATTATTATTTATTGGTTCTTATTGGTTTCTTCTGTTTGGGTTGTAGAATTCGCCTAACAATATGGCAGGCATGAACAATCCTCCCGGCACTCCACGGGATGATGGCGAGATGGCTGGCAACTTTTTAAACCCATTCCAAAGTGAAAGTGTGAGTAGCATGTAGCATATCATATTTCAACCCTGAACTAAAAGTCTTATTTCTGCTGTAACCTACTTCCATGTTGTTGGTTTTTTTTAAAGCTACATCTACACTACTGCTCTGCATGCCAACTCTTCATTATGGCCTGGAAAATGTTTCTTCTGCTCCTTCTAACCTGCTTTAAACTTCTTTTAGCTTTTCTGTTAATCTATCCGGTGTGTTGCTTGGTCTTCATGATGATGTTTGTTCACTAATGATAGGTTCACAGAACAGCTGGATTTATGCCATTGTACTTAGGTGTTCTTATTTACTGATTAAGCAGTTGGACAGAACTGAATTTTATTTATGAGCATCAGAGTGAAAGGGCCAGATGAATGCCACACTATTGAGATTTTTAATTATATGACTGTTTATTGTCCCTGAAACAAAATCTCAATAAAAGCATGGGTTTGTACCATGAAAAATATGATGACATTTAAGGAGATGAATGCATATTCAAAAGCTGATGTAAGTACAAAAAGGCCTTGATTTCTTTATGTTACATCTTTTGAAATAGATTATTTTGGCAGGTGCCTGCATTTCCATTAGTTGTGGGCGAGGCAAAAGGAGGAGGTCGCCCAGGGCAACATTCATGCAAGAAATGCCACTGGTTGTTTCAGTCTGTCCTAACTCAAGATATACAGCCAGCTAACAGATATCGGCTTATGTTGTAGTTGTGTAAGGCTGGTCCATCAGTAAAAACTAAAATTCTGCATTCTTCTTTTTTTTTTTCCTTGGGCTCATATCTTGACTGCTTTCTACCACCTAAAATAAATAACAGATATTTATTTACTGCAAGCTGCTACTGAACATGGCATTTACCCCGTAGCGATACTGCTTTCATCTCAAACTGGGTGACATAACAATATTAATCCAGCATTGGCTTATCTTGTCTCTCCCTTCTCTTTTCTCTCTCTGCAGTATTCACCCAACATGACGATGAGTGTGTGATTTTTTTTTTTTTTAATCTTTCATTTTACCTCCATCTCCCTTTATCTGAATCCCTTCCTCCCCGACCACCATGGTGTGTCTTGCGTTGCCCTCTTCCTCCTCCTCTTCCTTCCTTCCCTTCCTCCTCATCTTCCTCTTCGTGGACGGCTTGTGGTGCCACACAGCCTCTGGGGATTCCTCTGGAAAGCAGGACTTCCCTTCGAGCCCCACATCCCACTGCCTGTAAAATGGGTGTGAGAGCATGAAAGGGTCTCCAAACAGCAGGAAGGACCTTCTGCTCCATCAAAAGCCTGCCTCTCCTTCAGCAAGAACCTTCTCATGTAGGCCCCCCAGAGGATTGCGCTCTTCATTTAGCTCTTTCCCACCCGGACGCCGCCATCAGATCATGAACACGGAGGACTTTGCAGCTGTTGACTCACGTGGGACTTTTCAAAAACTCTCCTCTTGTGGCAGGCGTTTCAAAAGAATGAACTGACGATGCTATTTTAGGACAACTTTCATTTAATTAGGCCCGAGCAGCAAAGCGCTGCGAAGGCCTATTGTTTTATTTGTTTTGTTTTGTGGGTGATAATAATCTTATTTTAATAATTGCGATTATACAGCTAACATAGGTATGACTTTTCCTTTCAAAGGGCACATTGTATCTCAGCAGCAGCATCAATGACGACAGAAGAAGCACACACCTGAGAAATGCACAATGACTTTCTGTTTACATGATTTGAGGCCGTTTGTTGTTTGTGTTTTTGTCTCATTGCGTGGATTTCCATCAAATTGTGTTTCAAGGTACTGCTGACCTCCCAGCTACTCTTCATTGACAGAGAAACAGCTGCTTAACCACATCAGCATCATATATTGGTGATGTCGTGAAAAGAAAATGTTTTGCTGTAGGTTGTCTGCAGATGCACAAGGATGATCAGCTGTTTGTCTTATCTGAGAAAAAAAATCCCCTCATTTATCTGTTTCACTTGCTGGAGAGTAGCTCAGTGGGGATACTCTGGCGGTCCTCACAGGAACTGCTCTCGCTAACTCAGTTTGTGAATCTTAGATTTCCCCTCATGTGTAAATAACAGCGTTGGCTTGTGTTGTTCTTGTGTTCTTGTTATTTAGGAGTTGTCAGTAAATTGTCCAACTTGGTTACATTTTCTTTTTCTCTCTTCTGGACTTCCTGTGTGGTAACATTTCCATCTGGGATTCACTGAAAGATCTGGACGGTGTCACATTTTTGGACCGGTGGATCACTTTAAACCTTGTGATACTCTCACAAAGCCTAACTTGCTTTCAATTGTCAGGTGTAAGATTCTCAGGGTGTGATGTGATGAAATCCTATGGTATCAAGATGTAAACAACTAAAAAAATCAAAGCAAAACTGTCTAGAAATTTTAAAACAACTAAAAAAAAAAAACAACAGTTACTCCCATTTAAGCTAAAATGCTATAGCAATTAAATATTGTTACTTTGATTTGTTTTTAGGCAAAAATATGGAATAAACTGGGTTTAATTCACAAAATATTATAGCTTTTTTTTTTTTTGCTCTTTATGTGGGTGCTAGAATCAACGATTTCATAACAGCTAAAAAAAGAATAGATTTGACCATTTTAAATGCAGTAAAGCTAATAATAAAATAACCTTGTATCTTGTTTAAAAAGACCAGTAGGAGTGTTGCTGTGGTTTTTTATTTAAATTTTTAAAACCTTGGTATACCTTCATTCTGATAATCTGCCCATGCCAATCAGAGTTGGATGATCCCTTTCAGACAACACAGAGGACTGTCCAGTGCACCAGCTGCTTTGGCAAGTTCTTTAACTTGGCTGTGATGGACTTGTCTAGATAAGACGATGCACCGTGAATTTTTCAGAACATGCAGCCACAGTGGTCTAAAGAAGAGAGCAATCATTGTGAACTACTTTCATTTTGTATGCATTTAGCTGAAACCTAATCATCACACTAAGTAAAACACATATCAAACGATTTGAGTGTTTCGCTGTATGTTCTGTTCTCTACCTTGTCACTGCTGCTGAAATCAAATTTGCTCTGCACCACTCACATCAACAAACAATAAGCAATCAACATTTGAAGCCTCTGTGGGTGACGGTGACACAGCTATCTGTTTCCTGACATCAATGGAAACAGGGATATCTCCAGGATTTGGCAATCCCTGACCTGGGAATCAGTCTCTCCTTTCTTGAATTTAGTGAAACGCTTCCCTTCTTTCCTCTCCCTCCCACCCCAACCACCCTTTCTTTTTCGTTAGTTATTTTTTTCTTTTTGTAAATACTGTAAAATGCATTTTGATATCATTGACATGTTTTTGATATGTCAGTCACTACCAATGAATACAGCTGAAAGTAAATTATAAATAAAACTGTTCATGTTTTTTCATAGAGAAAAAGATGCGTTAACCTAACCATTTGGCTCACGTGGCTAAATTTATAAGATACTGTAAAGTGGCTGAATGTGTAAATGACGGCAACGTGGTGAAGGCATTGAAAGAAAGGATAGGACAGAAAGAGGACAGGACAGAGAGACGCAAAACGGGCCGAGGCATCCCCGCTCTGGCTCTTCACTCCTTTTTTTCTCTGTAAAATGTTACTGTTGGCTATGAAATAGAAAAGAAAATCCTGTGACCAGATATTCCAAAGGGCATTTTTTTTTCCTACGGAAATGTGACCTCGTGTTGCAGTTTTTGATATGAAGGATTTTATCAGTACCAGAAAATTTTTAAACTAGAAGAAAAAAAAGAAATTATGATTATATAGAAAGAGTACATCAAAATCAGAAACATGGGGGGGGGGAACTGTGTTGTTATCCACTCCTGTGATAGCATTGTATAGTGAAAAACTCTCTCACTGATCCTCTCTCGGTCCTCTGTGTATATTGATCGCTGGCCATCTCTGTACTTCTATTGTGATGTATAATACTGTACCATTAGGAAGATTTGCTGGTCGGATGGGCTGGTTGTTTTACTCTGGGAGGGTTTGTCTTGAACCATTCGCGGTCCTCTCAGATGACTCGGCAGTATTCAATATGAAGCAGTCTGTCTCTTGGGTTTGCTTTGTATTTCATGGTAGGATAGTTGAGAATCTTGTCTTAGGGACTTAGATGTCTTGTGTAGGTAATAAAGATGTTCTTTGTATGTTTCTTTATATTGTAAAGTTTCTTTAGACTGAAAGAAAAACAGATAATTTGCTTATAAAAAAGAAACAATGCATCAATAATAAATGTCATTTGATTTTTTTCCCCTGTTGTTTGTATTTTTTCTGTTACGTCTGCAACTTGAATTACTTTTGTGAGGATCAGAAAGTGAATAAATTGTGTCTGAACTGAAGGGTTTAATTGACATAAAGTTTTAAAAAAGGTTATAATTTAATCATTTTAAAAGCTGTGGACTAGTCATAGCTTAAATGTTTAGAATGGAAATATTGTTTCCAGAAATTATTGCTACTTTTGTGGCTTGAATTTTTATTAAGCAATTAACATTAAGGGGAGTTTGCTATATAGTGTGATCAGATGATATTCAATGCTAGAAAACGGGCTACCAGCAGAGGATTGAAAAGAACAGAAAGTGTTCAACCAGTTCACCCTTCACAAGAACTAGTTCTAAATTTAGCACACCCATGTTAAAATGAATTAATTCATGTTCACAGTTCCATCAATTAAGTTATGAACAGAGTTCATGTCTACGATAAGATTCTCATTCCTTCAGCTTATTACCTAAAAAAAAAAATTAAGTTGTGTCACAATATCTTTATCATGGCTGTTTGGTCCCTCTTGTTTTTAGAACTGCCTTAAATCATTATTGCAAATTAAAAAATGTGGCTGATCCATTCATCAGGGTTTTTGGTCCATTTTTACCGGACAGAATCCGTCTCCTCCTCTACCACATGCTAAAGATGCTCTGAAAGATTGAGATCTGATGATTGTGGAAACACTGGAGCACTGTGAATGTTCCAAGAAATCAGCTTGGGATTATTTGAATTTTGTTAAATGATGTGCTATGCACTCAGAAGCCGCCATAAAAAGATGGGCAAACTGTGATCATAAAGGGTAAACAACATCATTGTTCACAAATTCTCCATCTGTTTACTAATTGGTCAAGCCAAAATTTATTACTGCTTTCTGCATGCTTTAAAGTACACATCTTTTCGACAGTCGTTAATTATTCAGCATTGATTGCTTTTAAATCAGCAAAAATAAAACATTTAAACCACTGTCCTGAGTGTGTGTGCGTGCAGGTTCGTGCATGTAAGTGTGCGCGCGCGCGCCTGTGTGTGTGTGTGTGTGTGTGTGTGTGTGCAGTCAACTTTAACACTCAAGAAGGAGGAGTTTCAGGTCAACCGGAAGAAGATTGCTGCTTGATTGAAGTCAGTATGATGTTGAGCACATATCAACACCATCCCATGTAATTGTTGTCGTTTGGACAAAGCGCAAGCTGACTTCTCTGCCTTGAACTGAAGTGAGGGGGACACAACTCGGGACTAAAACAAGGTTATTTGGAGGTAAATGGTGGATTTTTAAAAAAATTAATTAATGACGCTTAGACGAGTCCTTACTTTCTGAAATTATTAAAACAGCAGTACGTCGCTAAATAGGACGAAAAAGGTCTTCTGACGTTCACTGACAGTTTGCTAGCACATATCGAGACTAACAGCTAACGCTACTGGATTTTGCTAATCTGTTAGCATGCTAGCTGTTTGAGGGTTTGGCTGCAAGGTAACTTGTCAGAAACTTCTAGAAAGCTTGATTATGTTTGTCAGTTAACCGGATAGGTGTGGTATGTTCTTCTGAGCCTTTTCGTACTTATTTGTTTACAATTTACAATGACTGTAGAATCTTTTATAAAACAGTAATGTTGCTATTTAGGGAAACATCTTATGATTTATTGTATCAAGCAGTGATTTGAAATTTAATCCTTTAAGATCGCAACCCCAACCTAAATATGGATCTCAAATGCATATAATCGCATTGTTTTGTGTTCTGCTTGACAGAGTGATGCACTATTGATTGGAAAAGTGGAGACCATGGATGCATCAGATGGCCATGAAAATGTTGTATCTGCCAAGAAGAGTGGAAAAACCTCGTTGCTGGACAGCGGGGAGGACTTTGAGGTTTTAGATGAAGAAGACATCGATGATGACCTTCCTCCTTTGGAAGATGCTGGGGGAGGGGAGGGGAATGTAGCAGATAATACAGAAAAGAAAAATGCAGAGGAAGAATCTGAGGCTTCAGCACAAATGGATGAATGGCTGGATGTGTTGGGTATGTGAGAACTGAAGGATGACAGGACACATTAGTTACATTCCTCTGAAGAGTTTTACTCAGTCTTTAAAGCTAGTGGCACCATCAGCATGTGGATATGCTACAGAAGCTGCTTTGTAGCCCACATAATAATAAGATATGATTTGGTTAAAGCTAATTGGAGATTTCACAGCTACTTGTATTGAAACTTCAAAGATAAACTCAAACGTTTGGCTTTTTTGTGCTGTTTTTTTTTATTTTATTTTGTATGAATGAATTCTAATCTGCACAGTGTTCGACAAAACCAATTTTTAGCTTCTTGTTGTTCCATAATCACCAGAAAGCGATCCGTTTTGTTCTGACACAATGTCACCTATGTTGTTTGCAGGAAATGACCAGCTTAAGAAGAAGGTCTTGGAGCCAGGGAAGGGGCGAGCTAGCCGACCACAAAAAGGACAAAATGTGGAAATTAATCTGAAAACACATTTGATGGATGGAACCCTTGTTGAGGAGCAAAATAATCTGTCGTTTACTCTGGGGGACGGCGATGTCATTCAAGTACAAAACATTTGTTGGTTTTGTTAATAATTTTTTTTAATAAGCCCTGCTTCATGTCACAGTGGGTAGCACTGTTGCTTTGCAGCAAGTGGCCTGAGCTCTTTCTACATTAAGTTTACATGTTCTCCCTGTAAATGCTTGAGTTCTCTCTGACTGGCTTCCTCTCACTGCCCAAAAACATGACTGTTAAGTTAGGTTAACTGGGTATGGTTAACTGTCCCTGGGTATGGTGTTTTATGGCTTGCCTTATTAGCCACTTGTACTACACTTTGCTTCTTACAGAGGGTCTGGGCCCTTCGCTATTAAGAAACAATGGCTTCCTGGAGACTTGGACTGTTGAAAATTTTATCCAGTCATCGATGTTTGCCTGAGAGGCAGCTGTTAATTTTAATTCAATATTTGGAAACGTAACCAACACGGACTGAACTGCTTATTTGCTTCCTACTCTGCCATTTATAAAACTACAAGCAGACTACAATTCTAAAACAGCGTAGAAAATATCGTTTACGACTTCTTCTTCTGTTCGCTGATTGGACTGATCAAAAATTGACCGGAGACAGCTGAGTTAAGGGGAGAAAGGCCAGACTTTACTGGAAGCAAGAACTTTTTTTCGAGCTGATTGCACAGGACGACGATGGCCAGGCTATTGCATGTTTGACATTTATCAAATTAGTTGAGATAAAAGTTTATTTCATGGTAATTTCTTCTTGCGTTTAGGCACTGGATCTGACTGTGCAACTCATGGAAATGGGAGAGAAGGCGCTCATTCACACTGATGCAAAATATGCATATGGACCCAGGGGAAGGTAGGAAAATACAGCTGTGAACTTGTGTTAAATGTTGAACAAGTCCTGTGTATTTTAACAGCTTTGAAAACAATTCACAGACAGGAAATCTGCCTCCGGAGCAGGAAAATGTGTTGTTGATCTGTATGTGTGAGCACATCTGTCTACTGACTGAAAGCTTTTAGCCGGAACATTTAGTATCCACTTTCCCTTGCTGTAAATGACATTACTTTGCTGTAAACAGCTATTGCTTGTCATTTAGCTTCGTTGCTCTGGTAACTTAAAACGAGGAATCTGCTAATATTTACAAATAAAGTTGCAGTTTCAGGCCAGCTGAGCAGAAAGATGACAAACCCAAAATGAGATACACTTTTCTATTTTCGAAAATGGTGAATTACCTTCTGTAAATGTGATGTGTTGCAAAACATTGCATGACAGCGGCAGAGTTCAGCAGAGCTTGGAAGGTAAAAGAAGAAGTGCGATACCTTGCCCATGCGGAAAAGGGCTTTTATGTTGTCTGGCTGGTGCGCAAGAGCGGAAACGCAAGATTTAAGGGCCGCATCATAGTGGTCCAACTTCAACTGAGAGGCAGCCATGTTGTAAGCCAACGTGCATCTGTCCAAAATGAAACGGTACCTTTCATTACACAGCATGTGCAAGCAGGAAATTGGTGCATAGACCATGTGCTGTACAACAGATTGGTGTAGGACTGACGTGTTTCTGCTACTGAGCAAGGTATCGCACTTCTATCACCCTGCACCCTGGCTGTATCTCAATGCATGAGTTAAGTTTTTCTTCAAATGTTTCAGCCCCAGAAAAAGCTCTGTTGTTTATGAAAATGTCCTGCTTATTTAATTTATTTAAGCAAGTGAGTTACTACACTAAGAATAAATTTACAATAGTAAATGGAAGATGTGATGGGAGAAATATTCAGCAGCACACTTTACTTTAACCCACCAACATCAACAACACTGTTGAGGTCATAAAACAATACTAAGACAAAGGCATCCAATGGAATTGACATTAAAGTAACATCAACTTCATGTTGTCAACTTAATAAGAGGGGAATATTTCCTCTTATTTGATGAAATTGTCCCAAGTTATCCAGGTATTTTTGTTTGCTTCCCTTCACTGGACTAGTGTCTCATTTTCTTGCCAGCCTTGAACCTCAGGTACCACCTGACGCACAGCTGTCCTTAGAAGTGGAACTTGTGAAAGCTACTGACGCACCAGATGTGGAGCTGATGCCGCCTTCTGACAGAATTGCACTGGCCATCCACAAGAGAGAGCGGGGCAATGTTCACTATCAGCGTGCAGACTATGCTTTTGCTGTCAACTCTTACAGCATTGCCCTGCAAATTACAGAGTCAAACTCCAAAGGTGAGTTAAGCAGCGAAGAGTCGAGGGTCAGAGAAACATACTCTATTTTTTTACGTTATGTAAAATATGTTACAATGCTGCTTAGTGATAGAATTACTATTCTATTGCTAAAATAGAATAGTCGTAATAGAATTACTAAGCAGCAGTTAGAATTATTTAGTTTAATGTCGAAATTGCATTGTTTAGAAGCCACCTTTTTTCTGAGGACATGTTTTTGTCTGTATGGGTTTTTTCACACACAAAAGACACATAAAAAAATGTTAGTCATGTTATATGTTTTGGATTCAGCTTGAAATTCTTTACATTTGTTTTTGTTACATTTGATCTTTAAAATTTGATATTGTTCAATGAAATGCAACAATCTGAATCCTGTCTTCATATTTTATGCCTCTGACTTCTTTGAAGTTGAAAATGGATTTTGAAATTGATTGATAGAACAGCAAATTTTGTTTGCTTTGTCATGTTTAGTTTCCGGATTAATTTTAGGTTTAGGCATAAAACAATAACAAATTTAGACCTTTTTTTTATCAGAATGGAGGTTAAAAAATTGAGAACCTTGTCATGTTTTTGAGGAAGAAGGAAGTTTTTTTTTTGTCTACATATGTTCGGTTTTAGTAATTCTTTTGTTGTTCTGCTTCAGTTGACATTAGTCCAGAGGAGGAGGAGGAATTGCTGGATGTCAAAGTCAAGTGTCTGAACAACATGGCTGCCTCTCAGTTGAAGTTGGACCACTATGATGCGGCCCTTAAATCTTGCGTTTCCGCTCTTGCGCACCAGCCAGACAACATAAAAGCCCTTTTCCGCATGGGCAAGGTATCGCACTTCTTCTTTTACCTTCCAAGCTCTGCTGAACTCTGCCGCTGTCATGCATTATTTGGTGTGTGTTTTTGTTTGAGGTTCTGGCTTTGCAAGGCGAATACACTGAGGCCATTCAAACCTTACGGAAAGCATTGAAGCTGGAACCGAGCAACAAGGTAAATCCGTTTAGAAATAAAAGTCCTCCCTTTTGACCACTAGATGGTGCCATTGGGTAAGACATGAGTCAATTTGCTGTGCAAGGTGAGGTGAACTGCTGATTCATCATTTCAAAGGATCTGTTTTCATGGTGCTGCTGTAAATAGGTTCACCCTGCACCCTGGCTGTATCTCAAGCCTATCCATGGGTTCTCTTCTGCTCATACAGCCGACTATATAAGGTTCTTTGGCTATACAAGGCCACTTAACGGAGTATTTTCAAGTGTGTGGGCTTCTTGGATCAGATGCAGCACCATAGTAGCTGATGCCCAGAACTCCCCACGTCAGTCCTACACCAATCTGTTGTACAGCACATGGTCTATGCACCAATTTCCTGCTTGCACATGCTGTGTAATGAAAGGTACCGTTTCATTTTGGACAGATGCACGTTGGCTAAATTGCCTCGTTTACAGGCAAGTGTACATTTTGGAAGTTAAATCAGGCAAATTGGGAAAATTCAATCTGAAGATGTTGAGAAAGTTTACACTAAGAAGCCTTAGCTTTGCAGAGTTTCAGGGGTGTAAAATTGGAAACTGAAAGGAAGTCTAGTCTTGTTTTAACAAGGCTGTCAAAATATTTGGGTCTACACAACTGATTAAGGATGGCACCCCATAAATCTAAGCTGAAAGGACTTTCTGTCTTTGTGTCATCAAAGAAAGCCTCTGATGGCAAGAGAATCCTTAATAAATATCTTTGTGCCGCTTTGCAAAAGTAAGATTTAACACACTAGTCAGATGCTGGTCTGATTCATTTGTAATACCACAAAGTAAGCATCTCTACTCTTTTCCCTTTTAATGACAGTCATTCAAATCAATAAGGTGCTTTTTAACTGGTGGACAAAGTGAAAAGACATTGCTAATGCTCCTCATACATCACTGTTTACATTTGTCACTCTGTCAGCTTGCCACACCCCTCGTCTTCGAGTTTGACTAGTGAAGATTTATTTGTCTGGTTTGTTTAGTTTCCTAAAATGATACGCAGACTTGACATTTCCAGTTTAGACTGCCTTTGGCTGTCTCGGCACAGTGTTTGGACAAACAGGACATCGCATGTTTATTTATCCCACTTTGTCCTTTCCTTTGGGAACCGACCACTGTTCTGTCAGTTTTGTAATCCTACAATAACATGGACAACTTTCACTAGATTTATAACTAAACACTGTCCCTTCCTTCAATGTATAACCGGGAGCAAAAATGACTAAACAAAAGCTAAATCTGTACAAACGGAGTGATGCCTTTCTCCCACAGGTCTGTACCGGAACACTTAATTCATAATATTAATTTGATAATGGGTAAATATTTCTGTAAACTCTGAGCAGTGTTTTCAGTCTTTGTGATGAAGTGCAGTTACTGAGCATAAACATTTTCTGTCTGATAAGACCGATTTGCTTAGTCACTCAGGAGCTTTAAGAGCAAAGAAATGACTCAGAGCAGAGCTTTTGCTGGAACAATAATTGAAGTCAGATCCTGGAATATTTGAGAACATGTGGGTTAAACTACAGCCTGGTTATTGTAATGGAAGCCTTTTATTTCTTGGAACCCAGCAGAGTAGAGCTAACATTTTTCCAGTGTTTAGTCACATTAAATTGGTGTATTTATTATTTCTTTTATCAGTAATGTCAAACATGCATGGCCAATTAATGTTGTAAATGCAACATTTTTGTATGGTTCAAACCAGTTGTCTGGTAAAGTCAGGGCTAAAGTCAGGGCTTTGTCGTTGTTGGTTGCACAGCTTTTGTTTTGATGAATTCTGTTGGGTTCCCACAGTCTTAAAATTCAGAACAGTATGGAAGTTGATTTGATAATGGAAAATTTTTTAATGTTTTATATCTACTTCATATATGTTTGCATTGATAGAAAGATACTACTCTATCTGGTGTGTTTTTATTTTAGAAAATAAACTACAACACCTGCCATCCCCTTTTTCCCCTGATGATTTTTTAAAAAAGTTTTATATTTAAAGCCTGCCCACTGTAAAAATATCTAAAAATTCAACTTTTCATGCCACATAAATTGACTGAGTTCTTTGGGAATCTAACTGTGTAACTGTGTGAAATTATGACTTGCTAAATATCTAGTTATCATCTGCAGAGTCTGAACTGGGTACAGTATCATCATTTTGTTTCTTAGAGCCTTTTTTTCCTCTCTCTGTGCAGACAATTCATGCAGAGCTCTCCAAGCTAGTGAAGAAGCACTCGGAGCAGAGGGGAGCAGAGCAGGCCATGTACAAGAAGATGTTAGGAAATCCTTCGAAAAGCAGCACAACAAAATCCAAAGCCAAGTCTCCATGGGTAAGAAAGTCCTTAAAATGAAGCTGCATTGTGAACCAGTTTTTTTTTTCACTAATCAATCATATACTTTTCTCTGTATAAACTCAAATATTTTTAAAAAAATTGTATTTGAATTTAGTTTTTTTTTATTCTAAAAAAAATCTGCTCAAGCAAATATTGGCATCTGTAAACACAGTCAATCATTGATGCTAATTTATGTTGACTCTTTTGGGCTTAGCTGTAGCATGTGTATGTTGGACCATTTTTGTTGCCTCATGACTTCAACCTTCTCATGAGTCACGACGCGCTTGTCTATCTCCAGGGTCTCAGCTGGAAGTGGCTTTTTGGTGCGACTGCTGTGGCCATCGGTGGAGTAGCTCTATCTGTTGTAATAGCGGCCAGAAACTGAAGTGAGCCAGAAGAGTCAAACGCAGTGGGGAGAGCCTAAACACTGAAGCACATCTGGCAGCACCTTCACTCTCTCGGTGAAAATGTCAGGTGGTGAATCACCTCTTCACTATCGCACTCGTTTCTCTACTATGTTTGAGAACTGTATGTGACAATTAACAATAATTACATCTGGAAAAATGTGTTTCCAGCCTTGTAGATGGATAGGTTTTGCATCTAACCTTTGTTCCAGCTGTTTCTTGTTCTTGGTAGTTGGTGTGAGGAACTGCTTATTTGAAATGATAATAAAATAAATGAGAACAGATCAAGACAGAAGATATTTTTACCACATAGAAAATAAAATGGCAGTTATGCTGAGATATAGTTTAACAGCAGTAGATTGCACTTGTAAAATATTTATTATCCAAGTGATGTGATTTCAGTTTATGGTACAGTGTTTCCTCTCAATCTGCTCCCTATTATCTGAGGTCCATAAGATAGCAAGATAGTTGGTTGTGTGTTGGCCTGTTTACACTTTATACAGATTCTATGAATAAATACATTAGCTGACCAAAGTAATCCAAACACACTTTCAAAGCAGTCCAAACCTGACTACCTTATGTTGATCAGCTTTTAAGCAGTTGATTTTTGATGAGGTAGTTTTCTGTTTCATTGTTCTCTGACACTAGAAAGTTAAAATCACCACCAAGCAACATATTTCAGTTAAGTAAGATATAACAATCTGCAGTCTTATTGAAGTGACACTGACATCAAAGTTGAAAATGAATTGATCCTAGCTAGTTTAAAGGTATATATTGTTAGAAGTGTAGCTGAAGGAAGATTTATATAATTTCAATTTAATATTCTATTTTTCAATTATTATGACCAATTGTTCCAGACTCTGACCATTAGTTTTTTTTTTTTTCTTCTTCTTCTTTTTTTTGTAAGTTATTTACTGATGTTGTTCATTCCAAAACAGAAATGTGACTCTGCTAAATGTGTGGTATTCTGAGAGTAGATGTCAGAACAACAGAGTCAACAGCTACATCATGCCAACAAAATAACTGTTTAGATGAGTTCCTGGCATTCTTTGCTTTTCTTAATTTTTGTATTGATTACAAATAAATACCTTATGAAAGTATTGTCTGTTTTGTTTAATTTTTTATTATTAGGTGTGCTTGACTGATGAAATGTTGTATTATGTCCAGCTGTGGTTAAATTGGTTAAATTTGTAATATCAGAGGAACTAAAAGTGATACAGTTAATTGCATAGAAGCTTCACTTGGACTTTCGTATTCAGATACATTTGAGTCATGTTTTTCTCTTATACAGAAGAGAAGCTGAAGTCACTGAAGTTTGACTTTGCGAAAGCTTCTGGATCTGTTCACATTGTATGCATGTTTTCTTCTTTACTTTAGACAATGATGTGTCTCTAGGGTGAACTATCTTTCCTGCTTCCAGAGGATTACTGCGGGGTCAAATTGGTGTCTGCACTGAGGAGGAAGTTTTACATTCATTTATAATGGCCTGTAACAAAGTCAGAAAATCAGTGATTTCAAACCAACAATTTTGATACTGTCTAACATAATTCGACTAATCTCATTGTTAGATCTGGGCAGAAAAAGTCTAGATTCTTTTTTTTTAATTATTATTTAACTCAAGATTTTAGAAAAAAAATTTTTTTTAAGAAAACAAATGGCGATGAAAAATTTAAGTTACATCTAACTGGCTGTAAAATACAATGCCATTGTTACATTGTGTTAAAATTTCCTGAATTGTAAAGTTGGTTAAGATGTATCACATTTTGTTAAAGGACTGTAGCATAATAGGTGAAATCCTTCAAAGATGCCTTTACAGATTTTTATTTGTACAAGAAATGGTTGGTAAAACAAAATTATTGAAGTTGGATGAGCAGCTCCCAAATTTTTCAAATTGAGATCCACAGAGTAACCCCGATCTATTGGTTGAACATACTAGCATTACCAGTCAATTTAAATCCAGATGACAATACTAAGAGCCAACAACCAAATCGCATCACTACTAGTTCACTTCTTTATATTGCTTATTTAAGTTAGATGATTGTAGTAAACATACTGAGGTAAAACTGATGAACATAAGTACTTCAGCAATTTCAGATAAATCAATGTGAAATTCTGTTTTTGTTAAAGACTAAATAATAGTCAAGTTTTATTAGTTGGGGGGATATATGTAGATGATAAATTAATCAATCAGTTGTAGGTAAATGGGGTAAGAATCCATTCAAAAATTAATTTCAATTAATTTCGTTTCTTAGAAAACACATGATTTATTTGTTACTTATAATCCAAACGTAAGACGCCACAGGTTGACAAAGTGTTTTGCTTCATACTCCATAATAAAATCTCCATGTCCTTCCCATGTAAGGGACCTTACACCATTTCTATTTTTAAAAGGCATTCGGTTTTGTGGCTGGTGTGCAGATAAGTAAAATATCAGCAAGATCGTAAAGTTTCGCCTCCAACTAAATGTCACCCATATCACCGAATAGCCCATTTTACTGGAGGTCACCAAACTTTTTCACTTCTCACAATAATGTCGCAACTATGAGGGGGGGGGGACGAATTTATTTTGGCAATTATCAGGAAGATATATATCCTATATAAAATCCCTTTAATTTAACTTAACAATGCACATGTTGTCGTATAAAAGCATACGGTTATAGTAAATGCAGCTACACTGGCTTCCTCGCAGATCAGTGACTTCATCAGTGACCAGCCACTGAATATTCAATGAAAAGCAACGGGACTTCTCGGTTTACGACAGAGTGTGGGAACGGTGGGTAAGATGGCGGCGCTGAAGGAGGAGCAGTGCTACGGACTGTCCTGTGGAAGAGTGAGCAACGGCAGTAATGTCACCGTCTTCCACGTCAAACTCACTGACAGCGCGCTGAGGGCGCTTGAAGGCTTTCAGAGCGGCAAGGTAATTTTGTTCTCCCGGGCGGCGTGCCTTTCTGGTTCGGGTCTGAACTCTTTTTCCTTGTCGGCGGTGACAGACACAGAGAGAGGCGGGCGGGCGGGCAGAGGGAGGTCAGTCACCGCTCTGTCTGCCGCTGCCTTCACACACACACAGCAGCCTGGCTTAGAAACTCTCTTGTTTTGAGTTGGAAATGTTGCAGCGAGGCTATTATTTTTAATTTCTTTTTTTTTAACTTCCCGCTGACCGTAGCATTTGTCAAGCTCGCTGCTTCTCAACACCTCAGTGGGTATTTCATTGGATTAAGGTGTTTGGTTTGGTTTGCGCAACAGTTTTGACTTCATTGAGTTGGGAATTAATCTGACAGCCAGGGGAGAATCTGGGCTGTCATGTGTCGATGCTTCCAGAAACTTTGTTGAGCCTGCAGAGAAATGTTTTGGCAGACCTTTTTTTTTTTTTTTTTTTTGCTAGCAGAACTAGCCTGCGACTGCCTGGAAGCAGCGAGGGCTGGAGCTTTAAATCGCCTGTTCTGAACTAACGCCTTCATATAAAGTGGTGTCAGGGGAAAGTGTGAATTGGGTTGACTGTCAAATGACGACGCCGTGAATAATTACGAGCGAACAACCAGCATTCATGCGAGAAGTGTCTATTTCACTCCCCCAACCCCCTCAGTTCCAGTAAATGCTGGCGTGCTCATCGCAGCCTTAAAAATTGCGTCAAACTTAACATTTCGGGTCTTGTTTTGTTTTTGTACATGTCAACGTTGGCTTTCAAATAATCCGCAGCTCACTGCGCTGCAGCTTCTTCTCGCTCGCTGGACTTTCTGTGCCCAGAGCTTTTAAATATGTTTGTGGCCATCTAATGTTTCAGCTTCTATAAATATTTGACAGGGAAAACCTGACAGGGCAGGAGGAAAGGGCCTTATCTCCAGCTTCAGTGGCTGTCTACAGCAAGACTGCAGCTGATAAACCAAAACAAATAAACTGGGACAGGTAAACTGGGTTTTTAGTAAGAGGGATTCTCTCTCAATTGCGTGACACAAGTATTTGTGTTTGCTGAGAATGCGAAACTTTTCTTTGGAGTTACAGAAAACCATTTTACGTCTGAAGCACAAACTTTTTCAGTTTTCTGGTTTTAAAACTACTTGCCGCACTTTTTTAAAAATGTAAAATCAGTGAAATTCTCTTCAGCTCTGGTTTGTTGCCTATGGAACACAATGGATGTTTTGAATAATGTTACTCATTCAAACGATGTGAACTTAAAACATTCAAGTCACGTAAAAGCAGACCGTAGGGTTTCAGGAATAGTTGGCTTTGCTAACGCACATGGAAGCAGTTTGTGGAAAGGATAAGGGAAATCTCGAATGGTCAGATTTCACTTGTAGAACAGCCTGTACCAGAGGGTGGCAACATCCACAATTCAAAGAGCCATTTTTCCCCCTTCTCAAACTAAATCACGCATAATCCTTCAAAACAAGCCTACTGTTTTATTTATTCGTTTTGCTTCTTATGGTTAAGTTATCAACATTGTATGTCCATTTTTAGGTTTTAGAGCAGAGGAAATCCATTAAATCATTACAGCAAGAGAATGAATATATTCTAACAGCAAAACGTATTTAAACATGGTGACAAAAGACAAACCTTGTACATTTAGAAACACTGTTCAGTTCTACATATTCTGTGAGAAAAGTTATAAAGAGCAACTGTGGGGGAACTTAAGAGCTGCATGTGGCTCCAGAGACCCTAGCAATCATCGTTCTTGTCAACAGTGGTGGCCGGTTAAAAGAAATCTTGCTGTTTCCGCTACATTTTTCCTTGATGGTTCATAATGATTCAAACTACTGGTAGGAAAATGACTATAGCTCCACAACAGTATAGCATTCGTCATACTTTAAAATAATATGAAAGGTCAATTGAACTAAAGGAAAAAGGTCTGTTAGGTAACTTGCAAAATATTCAGTAGTTAAGTATTAAATCTGTGTCAACGGCTAACACTGGATCCAACTCAAAACTGAGAGACTGTATGACTGCCTAGAAATTTGACTCTGAACAAAAAGGCTAAATTTTGTTGAAATTGAACTTTTGAGTATCAATTAGTGACAACACAACATTGCTGGATGAAATAATCATGGCTACAAATATAAAATTAACCAAGAAACCAGTAGGACTTTACCAGGCACCACTTCTGTGGTGCAGAAAGGAGTTAAGAGGAGTTTATTGGAGGAAAATTCACAGTTGAATAGTCAGCTGGCGGAAATGTTGTGCAAGTAACTCAGATTACACTTAAGCACACACTACTAAGGAAAACTGGTGTTGCTAATACAATATTTTAATCATGTGTATATAAATAATTGTATTTTATTTTTTTAGATTTCTATTTTTCCCCATTCCAGATTTGGAAGGGTGGCGCCCCCTGTGGTCCAGTCGCCACTGCTTGCCAACATCAGAGAGAAGAAGTAGGGAAAAATGCCATTTCTGGGAAGTCAGAAAGAGGGAAGTTATCCATGTCAGAGTTTGGACTGCATGTATTGAAACTGTTGATGGCAAATCATTTAGCTGTGACACAATTTAGCCCTACATCTCCAGGATGTAGGGCTTTTAAGATTTTGGGGAAAATGCCCATATGTGATGAAGATGGAATGCATATTTTAATAATTACAAAGTTTGTGCCATTCTACCTGAACTTTAGCATATTACAGCCTACCAAATCTTTAAGCCAAACTTTACTTTGCGATTGAAATATTTATTTCAATCAACCAGTTATTGGTGTATTCCTTCTTGCAGGTATTTATCACAGGTTGTCTTTAAGTCCTACATCACTCGTACATTAGGTGCAAACTTGACTGGTTGTTGTAATTGCTGATGTAATCACATGTATTGGTGTGACTGTAAGCTTTTGCAGGGCTTGTGTGTCAGTTTAAGCAGCTACACTTTGGTTTGTTGTCATCTGGCATGACTGTTGAAGGTGGCGTTCATCAGTGCAGACACACAAGTTTGTCAGCCGTTTAACTTTGTGCAGCTGTCAGGACAATATTACACCATAGGTGAGAGGGACTGATAACCTGGACAGACGGACTAGGAAGTGACGAACCTGTATGCAATTTTCATCCTAAGCAGATAAGCAGTCTTGCAGCCATCTTGGCCAAGTTCATTATAGGTTAACCGTGTCTTTATGCTTTTCCCACTTATTACACTTAAAACGCTTACTCCGGTTTATTGGATCGAGTATACTGCATAATCAAATGGGTTCATGAAGGGCTTATTTTGTTAGGAGTGCTTTAAGCAATGGCATGGAAATAAGCACATGCAGGATCACCTGGAGAATAGAGGATTATGTTTGAGTCACTCTTTTCTTTTAGGTATAAGGAGTGTCTTTGGTAAAGATTTAGGAGATCTCAGTTTGCATTCCAGATGAATGTCAGTGATGGGAAAATTTATGCAAATAAGTTATTGTTTTAAAATATGTAAGTTTCATATGGGTATACATAGATGCACTACAATTTGCCTGTTTCTTTTAAAACAAATATGCTTGATTAAAGGTTATAAAGGAGAGCTTAAAATGTTTTTGAAGAATAACAAACTTACAGTATTGCATGACAAATCAACAGCATCATAGGATTTGGCTTTATGCTTAGTTGAACGTCAATAACAACCAACTTAATCACCTTACTTAGAAAGAGGCTACATGCAGTCTAAGTAAAATTAATCTCATGTTTCTTTGCAACACCCTAGACTTCAGCCTCAATTGTTTTCATTGTGACTCAGACATTTTTTTTCCTAAAGTATTTACACACCTTCAGTTTCGTCATAACCCAAACGGTGGCTGGTACCTTGCTGCAGCAGCGGGTTGGACAAGGTGGAGGGTTAAACTCTTAATTGCATCACTGTGCTGTGACTAAATATATCGTGTAGACACTGACGGAACAAGACATCATTCTTTTCTTTCAGATATTTTCAGCTTACGCCTATTTAAGCTCGCCAAATGCTAAATGCTGGCTCAGATACAGAGCTCATGCAGTTTGCTTATTGGCTTCAGAACATTTCTCATGTTGTTTCTGGACGTTGCGCAACATCCACCCAGCAGCCATGGCGCTGTCTGTGTAATGAGTGCTTCCTGTAAGAGACTTGACTATCAGCTGGGTTCCTCTCTCTGCACATTTGAGGACAAAGTTAACCGGAGCTCCTGCTGTGGGACTTGGAGCCCAACACTCACTCTTCCTTTTAATCATGTTTGGGTTTTTTTTTTTTTTTTTTCCTTTAACCGGGTGTGACGCAAGTGAGGAAATGAGTAATTCTGCTACCAGCGTCATCCAGAATGGTTTCTAGAGAGCGGAGTTTTTAATAACGCCTTGGAAAGCCGTTGTCGATTGTATTGAGAACGGAGTGTGATTCAGCAGTGCTCAAGATGACTTGTTTTTTGATATAAAGAAGCAAAATTTCAGCTGGCATTTGCAAGTTTTTCAAAGTTTAATTATTTCCTAATTACTGGAATTGTTGTCTTGCAGCCTGAAATATGGGACTTGGTTGACATGTTTCTTCATCTTTTCATACAGAGCGCACAAAATGTGTTTCTGCCAAATTGTGTCAGCAATTGAGTGTAGAAAATGTCAGACTGAAAACCACTGACCCCTATAGAAGTATACACAAGCAAAAACAAGCAAACCTGCTCCCAATGTTTAGGCAATACACATGTTTATTCAACACAAATAACTCGGTGTGAAGTAAGACTTAGATTAATTTTGTCAAACTATCAATCGTATACGAAGCCAAACTTGTGACCCTAAGGTGAATTGGTGACAGACTCCTGAGCTTAATATTGATGTTTTAGACTGTTTTTGATGTCCTGAGTCTACTTTTGATTAATATTTTCACTGAAGTTTTCAGCAGTTTGCTGTAACTATAACATAGTTAATGACAGGGTTTTGCACTGTTTAATTAAAACCTTTAAAAATAGATGAGATGAAAATTTTACCATGCGATTAATCAAGTTTTGATCCATGAAAGTGATAAGTAAAATGTAATTTTATGCTAAAATAAGGTTTGCTTCAAGACAAGCATGGTTCTTAAGCATAAAGAAAAAATACATTGTAAACAACGATATGGTTAATTCGGATGTGTTCGACAGCAGCTCTGTCGACTTTCTGTACTTTTGATAATGTTGCTGAATATTTTCTTTCGCAATGAACTACAGCAGCAGGGAAGGTTGCACCGGATTGTTTAATTTTTTCACCGTTTAATAGCTGACTGAGCTGTTATCTGAAGCAATTTTTTGCATTACAAAGTTCATGTCTTCGAACACAGTCAGTGGGCTTTTTGTGTTTTGAATATTTAAACAGATTGTCTGAACTTATGTGTTCCTGGAGGCTTACCATTTCACTGTTGCAGCTTCAGGAGCTTCATTGACCTTTTTGAAGTTGCTCTCTAACATCAGTGTTGCAGTTTTAGCACAACTAGCATATGGGATCTTTTTGCATTTCCTCTTTTCCTGTCTGTCTGATACATTTTTGGTGTAAATATTTTGTGTTGAAACCTAAATCATCATCAGATTTTATTACTGATTTACAAACCAAATTTTTGTGGCAAGCTATGGGCCCGGGCATCTATGCCCTGTCTCAACCCTCATGAGATCGGAGCGAAGTAATGAATATGGATTTTGTTGCCAAACTTTGGTTGGTCTGCCAGCACCATGGTTATTTAAGGAATGCTTATTCCTCCATCTCAGCAGATGAAAGCCAAAAATGACTCGCTAAATGTCATGGTGTCCCTCTGTCCTGTGACAGGGTTACTACAAGTGACCATGTCAACCCCGTGTCACAGCAGACTGCCTGACCTGCTGTTTCGTTTGGCAATACGTGTTTCCAGAAACACACATTTCCTTAGAACAAGCAGCAGTATACAGCTAGTGAAGCTATTTGGAGCTTTATATGTCTATAACCTTCAGATGAAAAAATGTTTTATTAGCTCTAAGAGATTTCATAAAATGAAACAGAATTTGGAAAACCTTGATGGAATCCCCATTAACATGGTGCTGGATTTTCTCTGCATTTCTAAATTTGTAGGAGATTCCCTTTTAAGTTAAAAAAAAAACTTTAATACAGATGTAACAGTTATTTTTGTGACTGTTTTCAAGCTAATGACATACTCTTTAGGTCCGTAGGGAGCCTATACTCCATCTTGTTTTCACTCACATTTTGTCAGAAAATGCATCACAATAAAATTTGCAGTATTCTTATGAAGATATTCAGTAAGTTTAAATAATGCTTACAATGCTGGATTGCTTATATTTTCAATGTTTCTTTTTTTTTTTTTTTGCTGGATTAAAATGCTTTTTGAGATTGTGGACAACTATATAAAAGCAGGTTGATGCACTGCAATATCCATTAACCTGAGTTATATCATTATTCTCACCTAGACCTATGTTGTAAAGAATTTCCTTTCAAATGAGGGTAAATATGTTTTTATGATATAAAGGCCCTGCAGAAGTGAACAGAATGTCAAAAGTATAAAATAGTCTACATTAGTGTGTTTAATACTTGTTCTTGAGTAACGCTTAACTCACAACACTAATGCACTCTGCAATTTCACATTTATTGTTAAATTCTACATTTTGTTCCAGCAAACCTCTGTTTCCGCAACAATAGAAGGGAGTAATGTGTTTCTTTTAGAGGAGCATCTGACTAGGGAACTCGCTTCTTGCTCCTAACAATATTTGCGTGTGAAACAGTTTGTAGAAATCATTGATTACTTTTGAATTTATGTGTGCTGCTACTCTTGTATTGTCTTGCGACAAAAACAGCAGCTTAGTGTTTGCTGGCCGGAGGTGTTTTCTTTTGTCCCAGTTGCGCAGGTACGTTCTCCGTTTTTCTGAGATGGTTGTTTATGATGCAAGTGGCTCTTGCCAAACAGGAATAGAAGCAGTGAGTCCGACAGCGCCTTTGTTCTAAAAAGCACAAACCCCCCCGCTGAGTACAACAAGAGAATGAATATTTAGGAGAAAATATTGCAGAACTTTTCAGAACCTGAAAATGACACAGTTGAGGTCAAATGTGTTCGACGTTGTACATATTAAATCCACAAATCCTCAAGACTGCTCTTCTGCTACCACTTATTTAATGAAAGCATATTTTCTTTGTTGCAACGTCAACATAGGAAATGTGAGTGCAGTGTGATTGAAGCAGCAGTATTAAAGCCATTACAATTCATGCTGATTACAGAACAGGTTACACACCAGCCTAACTATTGCATACCACTCCTCTCTTCCTACAAATCAACCTGCAGTTCTCAAGCTGCTGTCCTCGAGGGCTGGAGTCCTGCAACTTTTTAATATGACCCTTGTCCTACACACTTGAATCAAATGGTCCAACTGCCTCACCAGCTTGCAGCGAAGCTCTGCTAATGAGCTAATATTGGAGCCAGGTGTGCTGAACCAGACATCTAAAGTCGAAGGACTGGCTCTTGAGAAATGCAGTTTGAGACCCCTGCTTTAAACGCTTACCAGGCATTGTATTAGGTACATCTAATATAGTGACAAAATAGGACTTTTATGTATCTTCCAGGCACTTAGTGCAGTTTTATAGAACAATCAAATAGCTAGGTTACTTTCAATTAATATGAGAATGTTGAATCAAAAACAACTTAAAGGTAAACTGACTTAGATTGATAACAATATGATGCTTTGAAATTGGCGTCACTCTTTTTAAGATCCTCCTACCCTTTCCAATATTGTAGCTGCAGCACGTCATCACAACAATTCTTCTCCATTGATGACGTTTACAACCGTTCTTGAGCGTGTTGTAGGTGTTTGCTAATTGCTGATGGTAGAGCTGATCCAAGTTCTGGGTGAATGGATGGCGCGTCGTACGAATAGGCGTTAAGATATCGTCGAATGAATACCATGGGAAAGTATCAAGAATACCATTTCAGAATGCACACTGGTAAATTAGTACCAGTCAGATATTGTTTATGCACCACACCCTACCCAAGTAATTGATGCTGAAAATGATCATCCCTTTTAAGACTGCAGTGAACCCATTGTCTGACTGTGGCTTCCAGCAGGATAATGCACCAGGTCATTAAGATCACATCCTCTCAAACTGCTTTTTGGAACATGACAGGGAGGTTGCTGTACTTAGACGACCTACACTCTCACCAGATCTCAGTTCAACAGAGCATTTTTGAGGATGTGATGCAATAGGAGCTGGAAAAACATGGACTAATCTACAGCAACTGCATGGGACTCTCTTTCCAAAATCAACCAGAATCCCAAATAGAGCATTTTTAACACCCTGTTGAATCTATGCCCCTTAAAAACAAGACATTTAAATGCAAAATGGGTTCCAGAATAGTACAAATATGGTATTCATAGTAAAGTGACCAAAGAATGTATGATGCTGTTTGTTTATGTTGAGTTTTCTGGTCTATCTTGTTAAAAAAAAAAAAAATTCTCATGTTTTTCAGCTTTCTCAAGATAGATAGATAGATAGATAGATAGATAGATAGGTGAAAAAAGTGAGATTTTTTTTCACAGCATCACCCTTTCCCTTAAAACTTTAGAACTGTAAAGATAATATAAATCTGCTTTTTGTAAACTATCTTGTTTCTGTTTGTAAATGTCATTTTAGAAGCAGCTTGTGAGGTGTGTGTGTGTCACACACACAACATAAACTGATCTTACTCTTACAGCGAACAAAGGGTGCATACATCTTAAAGTAATGCCCTCATTTGAAGCACAAGATCAAACGTACTGATGCATTCATCAGTAAAAGACATGAAAAGCTTCAAAGGATGTCTTCGTAGTGTTGAAGAGCCAGCTCCTGTAAAAGCACCAATAACTGGGTCCAATAAAGCCAACATCTGTTACTTGGGCTCATAATCTGAGCTATGTTAAAGGGCCAGAGCGGAAAGATATAATCAGCAATGAAGAATGCTCTCTGAACATATAGACACTGTCATTTCACCCTTGTAGAATGCAGGCTGCTCCTTCCAGTTCTTTAATCTTAGACAAATTTAACATCTCAATGTGGCAGTGATGCTAAATAGATACCTGATAATTTCAGCTCATGTACCTGTTTTGGCCATTCTTTTGCCTCTTTCCAATCGAAACACAAAAAGGACTCCCATAAATGTTAGGATTTTTGGCTTTTTTTTTCTTTCTTTGTTTGGTTTGTTGTTAAGGTATTAGAGGGATGATTGAAGTCATTGTTTTTTACTACTGTCATCAAAAATCATTGAGGTTCAAGATTGTCCTCTCATTTTTTTTCTTCATATAGAGCCAGCTGCTTTTCCAAAATAACGAAAATATGCGTTCAGAGAGAAAGTGTTGGTGAAATGGACAACACGTTTTTAAGCAGGGTTAGTTTCAGAACGGTGAGCTTAGCAGCAAAGAGGAGCCTTGTGAAGCTGATCCCCACTGTGTTGCTAGTTGGCTCTGACTGGGAGCGTCCACAGCCCTGGTCGGTGATCAGCACCCAGTCTCTGTCACTAAGGTTAGCCCTGTGGAACATTCTGGGCTCAGGTCCCAGAGAATAGTGACATGTCAGCAGCCCATTGAAATGAACAGGCTGAGGGTAGCACTATGTTAGCAGTGTTACCAGAGCGACGGGGGGAGGTGTTGGGTGGGGATGGCTAAAATCTGCAATGTTTAAAATTTCAGGAATAGTGAGGCGCTTTGTCAGTCTGAGCGAGCACATTGCATGAGGAAATGAAACGGTCTCTTTCTGTAAAGCTTGTGAACTGGAGCAATTTTTCCTTTTCCCCCCTGTTTTTGTTGTTTTTAGTATGTGTGTCAGACAAAGTGGTTCTGTGTCTTTTATAATGTCCAGCATGTACCACACAGCTGCCAATTAAACCTCCACTTAAATCTTAAGAGTTTCTGAAAATGTACTTGCACATAGTTGCTAGTTTGACTTTATGCAGCCAATGACAAAACTTTCCCTTGAGATGCTTATTGTTGTGTCTTAGTGCATCTTCTCCTTCTTAATAATTTCTTAATTAATCCTGGCATTGAAATATTTTCTATGAAATCATTTTACTTTCAAGTTTTACTACTTTAAAATAATATACTTATTCATGTGTTTTTGTTGCTTCAACCTCTAAAATATCAGGTGTTAAAGCAAATTAACATGTTTTATAAAGTCTAATTTCATAAATAAGTAACTTAAATGTATTGTGAAATTTGGTTTAAAGCTGCTTACAGATTTAAGCAGAGAATTACTAATGTTGAAAATAAGTGGGATAACTGTCCAGATATTTTGTCTGTTTTATCAGGGTAATGCAACAGAAAACGTTGGGCTTTTACTGTGAAGTTAAGTAATAACTGAACTAGATATTGCATCGTCTAGAGGAACTTTATGACCTTTATGATTGGGTGAAAAGGTTTGTAGGTGTTTCTCAAAAGACATTTTAGAAGCCCTATTTGGTATGTATTGTGGAAGCCCATTTCTCAGAAAACATTTTTCCTCATAATTATGAGACTGTATCTCATATCGCTTAGCTATGCCGTTATCATGACTTAAATATTTTATCCTCAAGATAAATTGTTTCATATCCGACAAAATATTTTTGTTGCATTTAATATAAACAATTCAATAACTGCCTGTATGCATGAAACAAAGTCACATCTTAAACAATTATGTTCTTAATTCTAGACAGACTCAGGGTTTCCCCAAGTGCATTTATTATTAGTCACCAGGTTTTACATTTTTAACACAGAGACAGAGTGAACTGTTCTACCACTCGTACTACTGGGCTCAGCAGGTTTCCTAGGGGAAACCCTGCAGAGCATCAGACTTTTATTGTCTGTGGTTATCCCCATACAGACCAGATGGCTTGTGTGAAATACAAGAAAGAATCATCTCTGTTTAAGAAAAAACATTAAAAAAAAAAACTTTGCTCCGATGTGTTTATTGGCATTACATTATGGCTTTTGTCTTGAGTGTGAGATCATAGAAAATGACATTAAACTATTGTTTGTCAAAGCGGGTATGAAATGTTCCTGTGACTGACACAACTTGACAGTCGGTGCAAAACATTTCACGAAGAATGATTCAATTTATTACCTTGATAAAGTAGTATTGCACAACCAAAACTGCTAATGTACAAAATGGGGTCATGCTCCTTGTCCTCTCAGTCAGAGGTCCATTGTTTTCTCATTAGTTTTGATTTGTAACAAATGGCTGCATATTTGTTTATGCAGCAAAATATCTCGTCTCCAACTCTTTAGAAATGTCTTCCTTTCTGGAAGACCGAATGTAAAACTGGTGCAATGGGTGCAACAATACCTTCAAAGAGTGATCTTTTCCCAGTTAATTAGGTGACCATGCCTTTGAAATGGGGAACATTTAAATTCAGATATGATCTTACTTTTAAATTTGTCATTGTGTTATTTAACAAGCTAAGCCCAAATCTAAAATTGTGACTAGAGAAGCAAAGGAAACTCTATGACCCAGTGGACTGAAGGATCACCTCTATCAGCCTGAACATATTTGCTCTGTATGACTTGACTATTATCTTGAGATTGTCTCCTTATAAATTTGTTTCCAGTACATCTGCTCTTTTTTTTTTTTTAGTATGACTTGCACTGAGGTTTCTCCAGGTCCCTCACAGGTTTTTCAGTCCAAATTTTGGACTTTGACTAGACCATTGGAAAATGTTGACTTTTTTTTATCTGATGGGCTACATTGGACCTGTTGCATGAGCCAGTGCTGGCGTAGCTTTAGTTGTCACAGATGGCCTTACCTTTGACCAGAAATTAATTAGTTGCATTCACAACTGGCCCTGCACTGGAAGGTGCTGCTGTGGCTGCAGACGACTCTCTGAACCAGCTGTTCCAGCACTAAACCTGATTGTTGGCGTGAGGCGTTTTTGTTATATGATTATGTGCCTTATGACCAATCTTCTTCACTTTTTGTATTTATCACATAAATGTTGCAGAGGTCTCACAGTTTCAGCTCTGCCAATCAAACCATATTTAAGATCTTTATGTTAGTGAATTGTTTTAATTGTAATGACACAGATTTTAATGTAAGCTGATGAAATTTTGGTAGAATGCTAGCAATCAGGGCCTTTTTTTTCTTCTCCAGTGCGCAGGTGTGTTCATTTAGCTATTGAGTGACTGTTGAGGAGTTGATGTAATAAATTTAGCTTATTGGATCATTTAATTGAAAATATGATGTTTGAGATGTGGCCTGAGTTGAACATATTTTACAAGCCAAAATAAACCCTAGACTAATTTCTGTTTCTTTATTGCAGGTCCTGTCACAACAGCCATTGATCAGATTTAATGGAAACCAAGGGGTAAGCAAACAATCTTTTACTACCTCAGCGCAGCCATTCATGCACGTGTTACAAAGCATTGTTTCTTAATATAATATTGCTCCGGAGGCATTACAGTTAACCTGCTGAATTTGTTTTATATTTATTAGTGTCAAAATGCATGTTTGAGATGCAGCTTAGTTTAAGATTTTATCATTTTGATGCTGACGCACACACACAGTGCTGTAAATTCATGTCCACCCACTCCCCAGTGTTTCATTTCTTAGAAAGCAAAGCAACAGAAGCTCACATTGTTTTCTTAAATTATTGCTTTACTGTTATTTGTTCTGTCTTATTGCCTGCATTTTGCTTTTTTTTTTTAAAGCTGTTTCTTTTCCTTTGGTTTGCAGGACTAGCCATATTTATGGTCAATATTAAAAACTGTGGCATTAAAATGTACTAATCTATAATTGCAGTGCTATAATCTCAAACAGAAAGAGATTTTAGCTTTAATTCACATATTTTTGTTCAGTGAGAAAAAGAATCCCAGTATAAGAAATGAGAATTTATTAATATTCACTAGTAATGCAGACCCTTTGATTTCTTCTCCTCAGCTAAACTCACATGTTTCTATTGGATTTGACTTAAATCATTATCTTGTGGTGATTTTTATCTTAACCACTTTGACTTAGTGTGTCCTGGTATTTCAAACAGGTCATTTCTATTAATGCACTCTATGAGTGTGGTTCTCCCACATCTTACAAAAACCACCCAACCCCCATATATTAAAATTAATAGGTCATTTCTGTATTTTTTAGTTTGAGATTATTTGAGATGTTTTCCAGAGATGTTTTAAAGTTTAGTGGGGTTTCAAACCAATGTGGCCAGAAGTTTGAGTTTGATCAATAAATGCTTTTTAATTTATTTTTTGTTTGTGTGACCATATATTTTTGCGACTTATGTTCCTTTCCCGATGTTTTCTTTGGTCAGTGGATATATAGGCTGAAGGACGGATCATCTTTGAGTTTTTTTTTTCCTTTTGGTCAGCATACTTGGCATACTCATGTTTCTGTCCATTATAGGAGTCATTGTATGGCTCTGTGAAATTTGACCATGAAGCATCCATCACATCCGTCTCTGGAGAAATGCTAGGATTCTCTGGATTGTCCTTTTTTTTGTCTCTTTTTTTCAATTTATGTTTAAATCTTGGAGCAGGCTTATTTGCCTGTGTGGTACTTTCTATAGAAATAAAGTCTATTTTAACTCTCCAGGAAGAAATCTGAGTAGTTATGCAGAGTTTTCACACAGTGAGAAAAATGATTGGCACAGAAGCAAAAAAAAAAACTAATTGTACAGACTGAAAAGGGCAAATAATATTTATATAATTAAACACTGAAGCAAGGCTTATGTTCGCTCAACACACCTGCTTGCTTTGCTTCTTCTACATTAAAAGCAGGTCAGTGAAAGCATAAAGTTGACTCACTGACAAGTGATAATGGATGTATTAGACAGGGGGTTTTATGTTCGTGTATTAATGCATCTTTATTCCTGCAGCTGGTTGCTGCTAATGTGTCAAGAAAACTAACCATACAGTTGTGCAAGTATTGCTGTATTGGGTAGTAACGATATTCGCAAAGAGACAAAACAAATGGTTAACGTGCGTGGGCGTGCTCAGTCTGACATGGGTCCTGGGTTTATTTGCTCTTCTGTTTTGCAAGTGTTCAGGTTAGTTTGACATGCTCTTGGCTGGCACAGCTGGTGATTTCCTATATCCAAACACTCTGCTGGTAATGCAGCCGCATCCGGAATATTGTAATTATAGGCTTCTTGTGGTTCTCATTCCAAGAACCTCAGAAACTTCTAACATGTCTGTACACGATGATGTTGCATATATGGAAAGGTATAATTTTACTCTGCTACATTGCATCTCCTGCACTGATTGGCCCAACTCAGACTATTACTTGCAACTGATGATTTGACTTTACCTTGACGTATGTCATCAAGTGTGGTAATAGAAAATCGTTGAAGCTCAGGTAACATTTTCTGATTCATACATAAATGACTTAGTATGAGAATAATTAGGATGCATTCTCGTGAGGATCTGGTGAGGTGTTTAGACCTCGACATTCATTCTTATGTTAGAATATAAATTGGGATGGATGCAAAGAATTCCCGTGGAGAGGGAAGGAAGTGTCTATGAGACAAGCTGAATATTTATGTTCAGAGATGAGAAAAACCTAAACCTTTTGGAAATCACACACTCCCTGCTGATTTTTAGGTGCATCCCACTTAATTTGCATACCATCCAAAAGTAAATGTATTTCTGTAATTCAGTTAAACCCGAATGTTTATATATCTTCATTACAAACAGCGTAGTATATTTTTATGCTAGCATTTGCTGAGTAGCTTTATGGAAACGCTGATTTCAACAGTGAGGTTGACAGCAAACTGATCAACCTCACTGTTGTTCAGGGATTTTATCAAGAGGAAGCTGAGGGTCATCCGATGTACTGAAGGCTGCTACTAAAGCAACCTGGGCTTCTTTAACTCTTTTGCAGAGCCACAAGCTCATTGTCTCCAGGCTGTGCTGCACGGATGCACTAATTCATCTAAACAAGCCCTGACCAGTTATTAACTTCATAAACTGAGAAGTACATGGACCAACCTTTCAGTAGAGCCACATTCTTGCATTAAAATATTTAAACTTTTTTTCTATAAACTTTAAGGTTTAGTCATCAGAAATATCAAACACTTCTAACTCAATCTCTGTGCAACAAAAGTATGTAATATATATTTATTTTCCTTTTTGAATTGATTCACTTGAATGAATGAACTTTTCTGTGATGCTTTAATTTATTGCGAAGCTCTGTTACAGTGACAGGTTCAGATTTCTGCTAACGAGGAAAAAAACGTGAAATGCCAGTCACTGTTGACCAGACCTGCAGAATGAGCCATTTACAATTTTGGAATCCTTTTTTGGGGAAACTATGCAAGCAATTTGAAAGAGAAAATTACTAGGAAGGACATTGAATGAACCATCTGCCTACCAAAAGCTTGCTTTCACTATTCAGATTAATGGAGGGAAGCCTGCTTTCAGTTTTGAAGAGGGTGTTTGTTGAAGGGAAGCTGTTCCTTGCTAGCTGTTGGCCCTTTTCCACCAGTACAGACACTGTTTCGTAGGTGGGATTCATGATACATTTATTGCAGTTCAGAAATGTGCAGCCTGTTATTTTAAAAGGTAAATTGTATCCCTTAGTTATACCTTCATCTTCTTATTCCTTTACTTCATGCTGAAAAACTGCTCACATTTTCTGGTACCTCATTTATTTTTTAATTCTTCTTTTAATCAGCCTGTCTGTCCAGAAAATGTGAACAGAAAATTCAGCCTCAACTTTACCTGTTTTTACCAGTTTTGTTAAAGCCATGTTGTTTTTATTTTTTTAAATTCCCTTTACTTAACCAGGTAAACCCCGTTGAGATCTCGATCTAATTTTCAAGATGTTGCAGAAAGTCCTTCGTTATTTAGCTTTTAGAATCCTCCTCTAGTGACATACAGTGCTGTCTTTCACATGCTAATACTGTGTTGCAGAGCTTATTTATCATCTGCCTGCATCATTCGTGCAGGCAGAAGATTTTATTGATGCCGCAGGCTTGCCCAGGAAAATATTTGTTGCTACTAGTTCAGAATGCCAGAAAGAAGTGAGAAAGTGGCTAAATTATACAACAGATGGTCTGGCTGTCACAAGATCCCACTTTTCATTCAGTCAGATTCATTCATCTAGTACAACTCTCTCTCTCTCTCTCTCCCTCTCTCTCTGAGCTCTGGTGAAGCTTTCACAAATTTATTTTAGAGTGAAAAGATTTAAAACATGGAATCCATTTAAATCATTAATAAAAGTAATGGCTATGCAATGAAAGCTGCTTGTAAAATTAAGATTGTTTTGCACAAAGCATAGGTTGATGTCTTAGCTTTGGTAATACTTTTACAATTAGAAGAACAACAATTGATTAAAAAAAATCAAGAAGTATTTAATGAGCCTACTTATGATTTTAGTAAGTAATCACAAGATAAATACAAGAGAAATAAAAAACATATAAATCTTCTAAATCTTGTCTAAATCTTCTGTACAATACTTACTATAGAGTATAAGAGGAATTTTGAAATAAATAACATTTGAAATATCAAAGCTGAATAAAAATCTGCCTCATCAGGTGTTCACTGACATCTCAACAGTTTTAAGAAAGGGGCTTGCAGTCTGATTTTAAAGGCTGAGGCAAATGAGGGAAAATTCATTGTTTTGGAACCATTTTTGATCAGTTGGCTGCCCAAGCCAGAACTGGCAGGCGGGAATGGGAATAGAGGATGCCTTCTCTGAATCAGACACAGCTGTTTAATTTTGCAGAACTTGTGTTTTGGCTATTGGGTTCGGCTCTGTTAGTCAGGAGATCACTCAGAAACTGGAAAGCTGTTAGTTCTGGCTCAGTTCGTTGGACGCTTGGGTTTTTTCCCTACTTTACATTTGAAACTGTTGAAGAAAATCACTGAGAAATCCCAACTCTATTGGAGGTATAGAGGAAAAACAGCTTCCAACAACAGCTTTGCTGGAATTAACAATTACATCGTATGGTGAAAACACTTTCTTTTGCATCCACATCTCACCATGTTGAACAAATTTTTTTGTTCGTTTTGAACCTTTTGTTGGTTGTGTTTGTCTGCTTTCAAGTCTCACCTAGAGGTGGAGTTTTGAAGGAAAAGAGTCATCCCAAGGTGCTGATAAGCCAATTAGAAGCTAGCTTTAAATATTGTGCAAATCACTGCTTGGTGGAAATAGTTAAAAAAAAAATTCTGTCCTCTAACTAGTGCAGAAGTCTCGGACTTCAATTCTCAGGAGCTTATGTACCACAATGTTTAGATGTACTGAATAGCCCCATGAGCAGGAGATGAGGATATACAGAGTCCTGCTAATAAATGAATTATTTAGACTCAGATCTGAGTCGCATTTGAAAGCTGCTGGACACCTTGTTTTATACCCCGGACTGGAGCGAGAACAAAAATGTGAAAGTTAGTATCTGCTGGTTGAAGCTTTATTTTCAAAATTTCCAAAGTGTAACCACCTTGCTAAATAAGAAAAATGGAAGTTTGCTTTCAGATTCTGCTAGATTCATGAAATTAACCAATCATGATCTTTTTCAAAAGCTTTTCTGAATTGGTAAAATAAGATCCTTTGGATACTGAGAGGCATCTACATAGATTATTTTTAGAACAACCCTTCAAAGTCATAGAAAACACAAATATTTTCCCTCACTCCCTTTACAAGGCTTAAAAACTTGTGCTTAAATGTCCAGCAAAGATATTTTAAATCGCCCTAGAGGAAAGCAGTTGCATGAGGTGAAAGGTCAGATTGTGTCTGTTCATGTTTACTAAACTTTTACTGACTGATTCTTGGTCATTTTAGTCAAGTTAGACATGTTGTCTTCCTGCTCAGGCTTTTTAGAGTCACACGTATGATATCTGTGATATACATGTGATATGTGATATTATGTATCTCATAATTTGTACCAGATTGTGCACTGCTTTCATAATAAGTTATTAGACCATATTCCTACATCCAAAAACATGACCATTACAGCTCAATCTCTGCCTGTAGTGTTTTTGTGATTTTTATTTCCTAGTCCTCCCCAGTCCTATGAAGCACGAGATGACCTTTTTAAACTCCACTTCAGTGGCTGCTCTTAGATATGTTTTTTCTTTGCTTTGTTTTTACCATTTCCACACTCTTGGGTCTGGGTTTGTCGGTAACAAAACCAGTTTACAGGTCTGAATGCTTTCAAAGGTCACACTGAAAGGCTGGATTTTTTTTTGTGTGTGTGTAAATGATGCTTTTTTTTTAGTTTTTTTTTTTCTTTTCAGAAAGACTTCAATGCAGTTGCAGTTATATCCATCTAGATTATATCTTGGCAGGCTGCTGCTAAAGAGGGAGTTAAAGTCATTGTTATATTCTGACTAAATGTTTTTCATTCTTTTTGCCAATACATATCAGAAATCTAATTTAAGTTGAAGTACAGTAGATATTATAATTATCAAACTGCAAGAGCTTGTTTTTTGTGGCCTCTTTAGCCACAATCTGTGTCAGTTTACACAAATATCACTATGCAGTTGAATCATATTTCATCGGTACCCACACGAACAGACTTTAGTGGCCCAGTTACACAGCTCACCTACATGAGAGGAATGCTGTCTTGCTTTTAGGTTAAAAGGAGCTCTTCAACTTGGGTTTTCAGTAAGAATCCCTCTCTTTTCTAGGCACTTCACTCTTATTTTGTATGCACGCTCAGAGTGGGTTCAGCTATGATGTTTGTTCAAGTGAAACCTGAGCCATTTGGTGCGGAGGAGCCTCTTCTCGCGGTGTCATCCTCTACAGTGTGTCAGTGAGCCAGCTTAGTCACACCCCTGTGCCCTGGTTTTCAGTCTGTTCCTCTGCCTCCTAATTGTATCTGGACTAACGCAGTCAGCTCAGCCTCGCTCTTCATCTGTCTTTTCAAATAAGTGTTAAACATGGAGCAGATTGCACTTTTACCTTTTTTTATCCTCAATGTTGTTGATCTTTTCCTTGCAAATGTTAGATTTTTCCAGGCTCTTTTTTTTTCTATCGTAATTAAAATCATGTCATTAAAAAAACAAAAAAAAAAAACAGTTATGTTCAAAGGTTTGAAAACACCTCGGTCTATAAAAAAAATTCATTGCCCATCATGCTTTAAGTCACTTTCGCCTAATTTTTGGAAATCTGTGTTCACTTTTCAAACTTTCGTGCCTGATGACAAACTGACCTGAATCAAGATTTCTCCAACATAGAACCGGTCTTACAACACAACATAGGTTAAACAGACCTCAGAAAGCAACACATCATGTCCTAAATTAAAGAGATGCAGGAACAAATAAGAATCAGAGTTATTGATGAGTTTAAAAAGCAATTCTTAAGATATTTGGGCTCACCTTCCCAGAGCAATGGTCTTTATCTGCAAATGGAGATTAGGCTGGACCGTGCTGAACTTTCCGAGGAGACAATGGACTACTAAAGGACAAATAAATGCCTCAAAGCACTACAGGTCTTATTTGCCAAATTTAAAGTTTGTCTAACTTTGATTCAACAATAGAAATTTACACAGAGTATCAAACCGATGATCAAAAACAGCAGGGGTGGAGTGATGATGTGATGTAATCAATAGAAAGTTAAGTTTTTGTCTCTTATCAGGAATATTATCTGGGAGAATGTCCAGCAATCTGCTTCTAAACTTTTATATGTTATCAGTAATCCAGAACCCACCAGTAAGATCCACCTGACTTTGATTGGCCTTGTTAAAGTTTGGACTTCAATCAACATCCTGCAGAATGGCCTTAAACAGGCCACTTTAAAATTCCCCAGTATTGCTGAATTAAAACAATCCCATAAAGATTGGAATGAAATCCCTCCACCATTGCTTCTACTTACAAAAATTAGATTTAATTTGTGACAGGAAGTTTTATTGTTTGAATGAAACTATTTTGGACACTTTTTACCTGAATAAATTACATCACCAATTAATATTTGCTCTGTGTAATTTCGATGCTTTTCTTGCTCTAAAATCGATATCAATGCCATAAAAATAATTTAATTATGAGATAAAGCACAAACTGATGAAATCTGTGTCAGAAAGAGAGAAAATAATCTTTCACAGCACTGGAGCTGTCAAGTCTCAAACCTTAGCAGGTTCCAAAACATAGTATCACCACCACTCTTCCAGCTGGATCTCAAATTTCACAGGACTCCATTATCCTGCCACTGTAAAAATGTTCATGAAGGGTGTGTGTGTGTGTGTGTGTGTGTGTGTGTGTGTGTGTGTGTGTGTGTGTGTGTGTGTGTGTGTGTGTGTGTGCATGCATGTGTGTGTGTGTGTGTGTGTGTGTGTGTGTGTGTGTGTGTGTGTGTGTGTGTGTGACTGCAGCAGTGTTTAGGTGGGTGGTACGTGTTTGCCGGGATCTGAAGTCTCTCAGCAGAACATTGCCCCCAGCACTATTCTCATTATTATGCACTCCATGCATCTGAATAGTGTTCCTTACAAAAAGAAGTGTAATTACAATCATAACAATGCCGTCCACATCGATAAACGATAAGAATCTCCAAATTGAGGCCAAGCATGCACTGCGTGTGCCAGCTACTTCCTCTCCCAAAAATAGACTGGGTATGTTCTTCAGACAATCAGAAGATCAACCACCGCTAAGAGAGCCGGTTTTGTGTGTGCGTGTGTGTGTGCAAGGCCAAACATTGGTCTCTCTTGTGACAACATGACAAAAGGCAATAACTTTAAAAGAGGGCATTAGTGTAATGAGTTACATGTCATTGTCTCCCCTTCTTACTTGCATGCATTGCCCTAATGCCTTCACTGAGATTGGAAGCAAAGGATTACTTAATTTTAGATGGTAGTTTCACTGTAAAGAAGCACAGATTAAAGAAATTTCAGAGAACAGCTGAAACAACTTGATATGATTACGTTTATTCTTTTAAATAAGAAGTAGATCAAATGGATAAGAGAACTGAACAATAATTATTTGTATTTTGATTTTCTGGCTGTTTCTTTAAGTTGCTATTTTTAAATTGATTTTACCTAAATGGACTAGGTAATAATACCATATTGCATCTATACCACTAGATAGATTCACACATTTACTGCACTTTTTTTTTTATAGTTTTACCGTCTACAGGACATTGTCGTTTTTTTCTACATAGATGGTTTCTCATAACAGAGAGAAATAGGATAAAGCAGCAGCTTTGCTGTATTTCATTCAGCATTCCTGTTATCTACTGAAGATCTCACTCTCTCATAGCCTGAGTGAACTGCAGACATGTTAACTTATGTTCCTCTGACATCATTTTACAATCCAATTCCAAAAGTCTTTTCAGTAATAAGCTTTTCTTTTATTGGGGTTACGCTTTATTTTCCCCAGCGGTGTCTGTCACGTTTGGAGTAAACTATCATCTCCTTTCCATAACTTTTTCTCTCAGTCCTCCTCTGCTTCTAAATGTGATACTGCAGACCATAAAACCTTCTGTGAGCTACCAAGCTCTGTCGAGGTGAGCTGCGGTACAAGCACAGCTCTTTGCAACTCATCCTCTGCTCTCACATCTCTGAGATCTTCTTTAAACAGAGCAGAGCGGCCCGCATCTTGACCACATGTCACTTCTAGCGCAGACAAAATCCACTGAGTCACATCCTGAGCTTCTTATACAGGTTAGGCTATTACCAGTGAACTGCTGACTGGTCATGCGGACCCGTGTTAGGAGTCCGAAAGTATCTAATTGGCTGCTGCTTCTGTGTGCTGTTGAACTGGATCAGTGTGATGCAGTGATGGCCCACGAATTCAGCTAGCCAGCCAATCTCACACACAAACCCTGAATGGAAGCTAAAATGAGAGGCTTTAAGGTCACCCTTTTTTCCTCTGCCTCTGCTCCCTCTTCTACATGGCTTTGAAAAGGCTTACCAGCATGCAGTGTCCAAATTTCTGCTGCTACATTTCAAACTTTTTCTTCCACTTAGAAACCACCAGTCAGCTTGTTTGTCGTTGTGTTTTTAAGAAGAAGGAGGTGGAATTTGAAAATGGTTATAGCATTTATTTTCCAAATGTAAAGAGATCAATGCTGGAGAATTGTAATTGGGAGATTAGAGCCCAAAGTTTACAAAAATTACTGGAGTTTTATGTCTTGCATGAACGCATGTTAAATTTATAGCTACAGATCATGCAAGAATGTGATTGTGTTATAACCCTGAGTACACAGAGACATGTAATATGATCTGAATACTTTTATTAAGCATAAAAACAAGTTATTCTTCCTACTGCAGTACATATTGAATAAATATTTTATATACAGTGGTCGACAGTGCAGCATAAATATATATCAAAATGCATTTTACGTGGAGACTGAGACAAAAGGGGGAAATTGAAAAGAAAAAAAGAGACAGGTGGGGCTTAAAGCTGAAACCGAAGCGATCAGAAAAGAGGTAAGCAGAATAGAGATTGCAAGATAACACCCTAGAAGTCTGCTTCTCTTACCTGCAGAAACAAAGAGAAAAAAAAACCCTGAGAACCACGGCGATAAACATAGCAACAATCACTGAACAGCACACAGTGCTAATTATTACAATCTTTATTTGTAACTGCAACCCAATATAGAGTGTATCTCTAAAAACCTGAATGCAAAGACCTTTGGGGGAGTGTGTGATACACTTGTGTATCTAATGTTTCTCCATACGAATGTTCATTACTGGGTGTCAGAACACAGACTTACCGTAGGTAGCTTGCCTATGGTAGCTTTAAAATGTTGATACCTTTAAAAAAAAAACGTAATGAGTGATGCACATTGATTTTTGGCAAACTATGCTTTTTTCTGGTGAATGGAAATATTTCCATATGGTCAAATTTATCTACTGATCAAAAGAAAAGTGTGATTCTTCTGTCAGGCTTAATGTTAGTGCGCAGCAACAGGGAGGGGAGGGGTCAGGGTGCCTGCTGCAGAAGAAGACCTTGATTCCACTGATCCGGCCCTGTCTATATGATACACTGTGGCATTAGATGGATTTTGTTTTTTCCTGCTATTGCAAAACATTATTTATTTTTACAAAGATTATAAAGTCATAAATACATCTTGCATAACTTTATTACTCAGTTGAAAAATAAATATATATTTCTATGATAATTGGACTCTAAATCAAGAAACGCATCTTGTTTTTTAATGCGTCCATGTTTTTTGTCTGTTCTGTCTTTCACAGAAGATTTCAATTCCACGGTCAGAAACTTCCAGCGAGCTGCAAACGTTTACTTTCGACCTGTCAAATGTGGGCAGAGATAACCCCCAGGGTAGCTTCGACTGCATCCAGCAGTACATCACCAGGTGAAGGCTAAAGCAGAATCGCGTCCCTTTTTCCCCTCTTTCAGTAAGAACTGACTTCACACAAGTTTTGAGCTGAATGAACAAACCTCTGTTAGATGCACTCGTGAACTACAGTAAGAAATGAATTTATAAGTTCAGGGGTTAAATGTACGCTCACTTGCACACTGTTTTGGCAGCAGAGAAACTACACAAGAACTAATGAGTCCAAAAATGGAGCGCATCATTAATCGAAATAAATACACTTGGATTTTAGTGCCTGAAAAGACGGGCACAGAAACAGAAAGGGGAACAATGAGAATCTTGTCATTTTCAGATTTCTGACACCAATTATTCTGAAAGTATTTTTAACATGTGGGTCAGGCGGAGTTCATTTAAGTCTCTCCCTAGATTCTAATCAGGCTTGAATTGCAGCCTGAAACCCAAATGACCGAGCTCAGCTTTTACAGACTGTGCCGGCACCATCTCATTTTCCGCCAAAGTGGAGGAGAATCAAAAAAGCAGTCGGTAAGTCAGGAAAGAATCAGATTTCATGTGGCATGAGCTGCACAGTGGGAAACCATGGCTGGCTGGAGGAAATTGGAAAAATAATCGTTGTTCCCACAGAAGGTCTATTCTTTAATGCAAAAACGTATGTGACAATGGTTTGGCTTTATTTCAATTGCCCATCAAATCAATATGTTTTTTTTTCCTCTCATACTTGTGTTTCAACTTCTCTCCTCTTCCTGCCTGTGTTTTTCTTAGCGTCTGCTCTTTGTTTTGGTAGTGAAGGGGGTATTCAGCTGGATTGTCTGGGCAGCATCCAGGACAAGATCACAGTGCGAGCCACCGACGACTCCTACCAGAAGGCCAGAGAAAGCATGGCCCAGGCTGAGGAGACGACTCGCAGTAGGAGCGCTATCGTCATCAAGCCGGGGGGGAGATATGTAGGTGAGGAAGGCTGGATATTGACTCGAACATACTGTTGCTCAGAATGCATGATGTGCTTTTAGCCTTGAGCTTCCCAAGTCTGCTAGCTTATAAGTTTGACTTTAGTTCCTGAGAAGAGGAGTCAGACCCTCCACTTAGACACCATAAACATGTCAGGAGTTAAATTACAATCAGAATGGAAGGATTTGCAAACATCCAGTGATGATGTAATTTTGCTCTTCTTGTGAACTGGTTCACCCTGGATTTGACAGGCTGTTTGAGTCAAATAACAGATGATTTTTGAGGTTGTTCCATTTACTAGCTACTTTTACAGTGCACTTCTACCGTGTAGTACTTTTTAATAAAACATTCAACTGTTCAATAACCCAAAAGGGAAAACCATAAATATTTTTTTTATATAGAAACATTACTTTTATGTGTGGCTGACATTCAAAGGTAAGAAAGTCCAGATCCGGAAACCGGCACCTGCGCTTTCAGACGTGGCCCCGTCACGGAGGACGTCTCGCCCCGTCCTCATCTCCAGCAGCACGCAGAAGAAAGCCACGACTCAGCACCGGCCTCTCCGTGAGCGCCTCATACACCTGCTGGCCCTGAAACCTTACAGAAAACCTGAACTGATTTTGAGGTTGCAGAAGGACGGCCTGTCACAGCTAGACAAAGAATCCCTGGACAGCCACCTGCAACAGGTTGGGGTTTTCATTTTCTCCACTCACTTTCATCTTCAGTGTCATTGCCCCAGATTAGTTGGTGAAGATTAGTGTATTAACATGGTACTATGTTTCTGTTCTTAGGTTGCCAATCTGAATGGGAAAGAAAATACCTTCACATTGAAGGATTTCATGTATAAGGAAGTCCAGAAGGACTGGCCAGGATACACAGAGGGAGACCAGCAGCTTCTCAAGAGAATTTTGTTCAGGTATGTCACCTTGTATTTTTTTTAGGATTGGATGTGGTAGATCATCACAAATAACTCATAATTATAAAGTATACAAAAAAGGTTCTACAGTTCTCAATACTCCTTGCAGCTAAAAATCAAAAGACTGTGTTCTGCACTTGTTTTTTACTCTGATACCTTCAAAATTCAGTGCAAGCAATTGCCTGTGTACGCTCTGAATGAACTCGAGCTTTGTGTAAAGAATATTGATAGAATGCAAGTACATCTGGATTTTAGGTCTTTTTTACCTTGTTTAGGTCAAAAAGACAAATGCAGAAAAGTTGTTTTTGACGTGCTTTGCCTATGAGGAAGAGAAACGGGAAAAGGCCGAAGGATATTGATAAGGCCTTATGCAAGCTTTGCTACACAGGGATAAATACAAAGTTGGGTAACATTTTATAGGCTGTCACTTGACCTGGTTGACAGAGTAAAGAATATAGGATACAAAATTACCAGAAACACAGAAACAGGGCAAGGCTGCGGGTGGGAAACTCATTCGTTTAAACCAGATGCTTGTTTATACTGTGGGAGAAAAAAAACCTTTCCAGTTGCCTGTTGGAAAATAACACTCTAAAGTTAATTTTATGTAAATTTCTGCAGATTTTTCTACTGCCTATTGGGTTTTACACAAAGTAAGATCATTTTTAAAAGTCATACCGCAGCTTTAAGCTCCTTGAGATAAAACTTTTTTTTTTTTTTTACATATTTGTACTTTTTTTTTTTTTTTTTACATATTTGGTCGGCCGCGTCGCTTTCTGAGGCCAGGCTGAAGTGAGGCCTCAGCTCTGAAAGCAAGACAGAAACTTGGTGCTCTTCCTTCTCCCAGTGTTTATTTTTCTTGGGTTTGTTTTAAGTTTTGTTCAAAACTTGCTGAAATGTAGTAAATAATAATGCAGATGTATTTTTAAGCAGTCAGCAAATGAAAGTTTGCAAAGGTAGCGGCTGCCCCCGAACTATCCCACTCTAAATGGATTTCTTTTTCTTTAATTCCCAGTGCATCCAATGAGTTCAGACCTATTTTGTTTTGTAAGAGTGCAAATGTGCACATTCTCTTTCTGTTTGTGTCTCGCTTTTTTTTTTTTTTTTTTTTTTTTTTTTTTTTTTGCACTTTGAGCTCAGTTTGTGAGTTCATCAGCTGACTAACAACCAGAGCCTCCCACCTAATTCTGCCTCCCCCACCTTAGTTCCTCTAGAGTTTGGAGCTCATGCAGCAAGTCACGCAGGAGCAGCAGCAGAGCAACATGACTGGATGCATGATGCAACAGTGTTCCAGCACATGCTGATCTGTGTGTGAGGTGGCGTCTGTCCAAGGTCCAGCCAAATTGGTCTGCCTCTCGTCTCACTTGCAGTCCATGCCTGCAGGACTGTCCACAAGCCAAACTGTGCCCAACAACTGAGTGTGTCATCAGTTATAGCAACATTGTTCAGCTCTAAGCACCTTTTAATTTTGCAACCATAATGTCATCTCTATTTGTGCACTCTTAAGCTTTAATGTTTACTTCTTACCATTATCATGCATGCTATACATGCATAAAAATAAGTGCTTTGATTTTTGCTTTAATTTTAAATCTTGAGACTTTATTTAATCTCTGGAAATGATCACAGTATCTCTTGGATAGTTTTATATCAACATGGCTCCGTGTTTGGCTGCTACTGCCGAACAGCTTGCTCTACTACAACACCAGGCTCGCTTCATACCTGGAGCCGTAATGTTTCTGCTCGGCTAAATGAAGCCAAAAGTGCACATCCTCCAAAGCAGGTGTCGCAGTCATGCAAGCTCTGTGTCATGCAAGCTCTGTGTGGGGGTGGAAAGGAATAAAAGCAGTTCAGAAACAAACACAACCAGTGCCTCACCTCCTTCAAACAACTATGCAGTGATTGCTTTCATAATCCCACTGGCCAAATGGCTTCCTTTCTCAAAGTGAGCTGCACCACCATATTCTCTAGCTCTCACTTTTTTTTTCTGTCACTGCAAAGTGTCGGGTCGCCATCTCGCTTTCTTCCATCAATCTGCTGTAGTTCAGTTACAAAATAAACACTGAAATGTGCCTTGAAATTTAAAAAAAAGAGAATTATCCATTAAATACTTCTTTAAAAAAACACACTAAATGGGGTTAAACTAGCGAAAATGTGTGGGTTTAATTACTGAAAATTAGCATAATCTGTTTGTGATGAAAATGCTATTCTGTCAAGTACCTCCTCCTTCACAGTTGTCAGAGCTACCCACTCAGCTTCACACGGCAACTGTAACTTGTCTCTGAAGTCCGCTTCCATGTAATTTACTTGTCATCACGGAGATGAAAGCTCAATAGTTTTTGTGTCGTTTCAGTGATGCGTTTTCAAATTTAAAAGATTAAATGTGTTGAATTTAGAACATGATGGCAATTACTGGTTTTAGTCGAAAACTTTGAATGTCCAAATGTGAACATTTCCTGTGTCTTAAACGCTTCTCACGTTCTGTTGCGAGGAATGTTTTAGAGGACAAATTCATGCAGTGGCTCTAAATGAAGAGCTTTTAGAAGACACTGCTGGTGTTCTATTGGTTAATGCTGATACAGAGTTTAGCTTTGACTGTGATATTTTTTTCGAGCGACTTAATTGGATCTCCACCTGTTTTTGCTTGAATTCACACAGAAAACAGGCCCAAACCAGCTCTGCACCCATTCCAGAGAGTCCTCCCAAAGAGCTGGGATCCAGTTCTCCGTCTCAGGTGAGTCTCGCCTTCCCTCGTTCACCTGGTGGTCACCTTTACACCTTCGAAGCATGTTGACTGAGACACTTTTACCGCAGCTTCATGCAACTGCATGGTATATCGATGGCAGTTCAGCTTTTCATCACTTTAAGACACAGGAGACCATTTATTTCCCTTTTTATAAATTTATTCTGGTTTGAATTTTTGTGTTAACCATTTTTCTCTTGAGTGTATTTTTGTTTTACAGCTTAATTTGTAATGCGTGCCTAACTGCTTCCATTTGACTTGCATTGCTTACAAACACATGGCCAGCAGGATTATTTATGTTTCCATTAGGCAGACAAACGAGAACCTGCTCTGATTTATTAATAGCTCCTTCCCTCCAAGTTGTTTTCACCCCAGACACTTAATGTATGCCCCATTCTTTCCAGTCCCTCCCTTTGCAAACACAACACAGACACGTACACACACACATGCACACATACATGTGTAAAAGACAGCAGTACTGAAGGGTTAATTTGTTGGTTATTTCTTACAAGAAGCCACAGAGAGCTTAGTGTAATACTCAGGCTGATGTGGGTTAAATCAGGAAGTTTCACAATGCAGTTTTTCATACTTGCTGGACAAATACAGTAGGTTTACTTCCCGTTAGCCTCATATTTCCACCCTTTAAGTGCCAAACATCCTGAACAAGTCAACAGAGCAGCAAAAGCATATGTCACTGTTAAAGCATCCATTTCCACTTAACATCTGTTAAGAAAAACTTTGGTTGGAAAAATGTTCACTCGTGTACATGTTCACATGAGTGTAACATGTACGTTATTATAACATTATATAATAATGTCCTTTGTCTTGCAGATGCAGAACCAATCATTAATCGGTTCTTGATCTGTCTTTCCAGCATTATGCTAAAATAACCAATTTCAAGGACGTTAGTTTAGATTCTCAGCCGTCTAGACATGGCAATCATGAAAGTTAAAAGTGAAGGTAACTGGACTTCTCTTTTTTGAAGACATTTCACCTGTCATCCAAAGGCTTCTTCAGGCCGGAAACTTAGATTGGAAGCATCAGGTTTACAATGTGTAATTAGTAACAATCACACTGAAAGGGCGATATCAGCCATATTGATGTCACTAATGAGGTCAAGTGAAACCCTGGCCCTACCTTTTATTGTCTTTCCTTTTTAAGTATCGTTGACACTGCCAATTCTAACAAATCCCCCACAATGTCAACAACAATGTCTGCAGTTTTAGTCAAATGTCTCAAGGTACGGGTTTCTGTGACACAAGTCAAGGCTACACTGTAGATGGTAAGGTTTGAATCTTAGACTGCTTCCTCCGTTCAAGGTTGGTTTTTCATGTTTCACACAGATGGCTTCTTTCACTCCTCTCAAACTATCGGTCTTCCTTTTCTAAAATGTGTACATTATTATCTTTGAAGGAGTGTTCTTTGTCCTTGAGATATAGATAAACCTCTGAATCTTGACCTGAGTCAGCTCATCTGTGTAGCTGCTGTTTGGCCCCTCCAGTGTAAATGTCTGAACATTTCTCACTGTGCTGGACTGCATTTACCAAACCACTGAGCTTGTGTTTGGGTGTTTTGTCTTTGGGGTGATTAGTCTCTGTCTCAGAGCTTTACTAGATGTAAAACGTACCAGAAAATTGTGTTTGGAAAACGTCCTTCATTAGCGACAACGGCCTCATTTGTATCATTGACACAAATAAGTCATCCTACTTTATACATGCATAGATAAAGATTAGGCATTAGCATTTAAGAATCTTGTCATATATTAAATATATGAATACATGTATGTTCCACTTGTTCTTTTTTCTCCACTTCCATCACATTTATTGTCCCTATTTAAGCTGTATAGCACTACTACTGTGCAAAAATGCCCTGGTGCTTTTACATGTCAGTCATCTGGAAGTGGCAATTCAGTGTCAGTCTCTATCACCCCATCAGTGTAATTGCTCCAGATTAAAACTAAACATATAATGTCTTCAGGATAATAAGAGAAGTTCAGCTCAAATACTCATTTTAAGTGTTTTGGACACAAAGATTTTGGTGAATAAAAGCGTTTCTGTAATATAGTCTTACATATATTTGCACCTTTCTTTAACGCCTGCCTTACTTTTCACCAGAAACGGCCGACTGTTGACTTCATCGACCCTCTTGCCAACAAAAAGCCCAGAATATCACGAGTTGCTAACAAGGCTGCAACGGTCCAAATGAACGGCAAGCTCGGCTCTTCGTGCGGACGAGGAGACCCTGGCGGCGCGCTGTCCGCTCCGGCAGTGTTGATGTCCGAAAGCAGCATGACGACCGGCTCACAGCCGCTCCCGGTGCTGGACATCCCCCGTCCTTTCGAGGCTTTGTCGGACGTCAGCAATGACTCCAGCAACAACGGGCGGGACGGCGACTCTCAGGAAACAACGCTGTCCGAGAGGCTCAGTCAGCCGCCGTCGCTTTTGTCCGTGTCGACGCTGGCTTCCACGGCCAGTATAGGCACATCGTCCTCTGGGCACACTGTGCTGGAGGGCCCACGGGACAATGGCCCTTCAGCTGTTAACAGCAAATCCAGAAAGAAGTCAAAAAAGCATAAAGACAAGGAGAAAAGCAAGGACAAGGGGAAAGGGAGGGTGAAGGAGAAAAAGATCTGTCAGGAGCCTGCGTCTGAACCCAAAACAGCATGTGAGATGAGCCTGAAAAACTTCAAGAACAGTATTGCATTTAAAGGCACAGGTAAGACCAGCACACTCACACATTGTGTATTTCTCAATAGAATACTACTTTGTGTATATAAGTATGGTAGTCATCCCACTGAGTTGGTGATGAATCATGTGACCTGAAAGTTTCTCAGCGTCTAAAGTGAGACCCCTGCTGTTCGATTTCATGTCCAAAATATACTCTGATCAGCTCTTTATGGAAATATTTCTTTTTGAGTTTATATACAAGTTTAAATAAGATAAAAATAGAAGTTCAAGAGCTGATTTATGTCCATTTTGATGATTAAAGGTGATTAAAAAGAACAGAAATGTTGCAGCCTACACAGACTACTGGCAGTCGCTAGCTGTGTTCCCATTAGAGATGTGTGCAAAAATTGTAATGTCAAAAAAACTTCAGTTTTACAAATACATTTAACGAGAAATTTAAGATGACGTGAATAAGATTTGACATTGCTGTAAAACCACAAAAACTTAGCGAAAGATGCAAGTTTTTTTTTTTTTTCAAATAGGTTTTTAAGCAATTTGTACAATTTTATAGTCAATTGAATCATAACTGCTGACAGCTTATGTTTGTGAAGGTAAGCCTCAAGAAGAGGCCTAATGAAGCAAGCTGCTCAGATATTAATAGAAAATTGAGTGGAAGGAAGACCTTGTAGAGAAAAGCGCACAGGCAACAGGAATTGCCACAGCTTTCAGAAAATTGCAAGAAAAAACCAGTTGTGGAAGGAAAATGAACTGTGGCCTGTGACTTATGTCTGTGTTTCACAAGCCACTAAAGAGACACACAGGACTTTGATTACAACAGTCACATTCCTGGTGTTAAGCTTCTCCTGCACCAGAGACATCAAAAGCATCCTATCTGGTTCCAGTCTTAGTGGTTCACAGTATTCGCCATAGACTTTGAAAATCAAGGTTCCAGAGTCTGAATGAAGAGTCTAGAGGCAGAGAATCAAAGTTGTCTGAGTGTCTGTGTAAAGTTTTCAGTCTGCGATGATTTGGGTTGATCCCGTCATCTGTTGCTGTTGGTTCACTGTGTTGAAATAAAGTACACTTGGAGCAACATCCAGGAGATTTCCGAACACTTCCAGCTTCATACAACTGATGATTTTTCGTGGAGTTGTTGATTTCCCTCTGCAAGCTGTAACATCATCGTGTCACTGCGTTTGATTGGCTGACAGGCTGTCCTGATCTAAACTGCAGAAACTCTTAAAATATTCCACACACTCAACCAAGTGAGTTTCCCTATTTGAATGGGATTACTGAAATTAACTCTCTTTTGAGCCATATTCTAATTTCTAGTCCCATTAAGATTACTGTTATTTTGTGCACACAAAATATATTTCAGTGACAGACCAATAAGCTGACCTTCTTTAAATCAGGTTTTTATAGCTTGTACATTTTTACGAAGTAAAACTCAAATTTTTGTGACCTTCTTTCAGATCTGAATGGGATGTGCAAAACTACCAGTATTCCGTCATCATCACCTGAAGTGGCAGATTATTTATTGTGAGTATTAAGTAAATTACTAAATGGGTTCTAAATATGAAATCTGGATTTTCCCACTCGGGAATCTTTGTCCACAGTCTCAGTGAAAGTCATTTAAAAGTAGGAATTTGCTCTTACTGAATCCACAAGTCTGTTATGTTATTAAAATAAATGCCAGATTTATGCTTGCATAGTCTATAGATTCAAAGAGCAGAAGTTAAAATAACTCCACACTTACACCTGCAGTCTTTTTAAACAAACTCTAAATGCAGACTAGCATGTTTTACTTTTTGTTTAGATGCAACTTTGTGATGATATGGTTCATAATGCTGTTCTGTGTGGATATTTTGCAAACTAAACAAAAACTATTGTTCCCGGGCTTTATAAACTTGGCACTTTGCTTCAAATGTTATTATCTTTAATTACTAGTGTTTCTGTTGCAGCCCATTGACTCTGGTTTACCATGAAGTCATACAAAGGTTGGATGGGGCGGGGAACTAGGGATACATCAAGCCTTGCACAATAAAATATAATGTTTCAAAAGTGTGTCTTAGGTACTGCACTCATAAACTCATACAGCTGATATGATGGGTTTAATGAAAGACTTCTAGATTTAAAATGCATGGGCTGGGCTCTAATTCAACACCTGGGGCCCAGATGGGAGCAGCTCAAGCAAGAGCAAACCTTTTTTTCCCCTCACACTCTGAAGTGCAGCTTTGTTAGTGAAACAGTGAGGCAGAGGAGAGAAAGGAGGAAGGAAGGCAGGTGTTAGCCAGAGTGCTGAAAACATGTGATTATCTTCTGTCATTTTGGCAGCTGTGGTCAACACAGATCTCCCCCATGCTGCAATTTAGACATAAGTCGAGCATAAATCAGCAGTCGCAGATATGACTCGTATATTTTGTAGTTTTAAAATTTATAAGTGACTTCACTTATGTGAAGAAGAATCATTTGGTTGAGCTGTTGTAAAATTCATGTGCATAAAGTGACTCCAAGGTGCTTTCTGCAGCGATCACAGTTTCAACATAAACAAAAACTGGTTGCCTTTCTGGTATTTGTGTGAAATAAATCCAGCACATCTTCTCCTCTCTGGAAACAAATTATTATATGTGATGTCTGAGGGGGATTTGTTGCTCATATTTTTTATTTATCTTTTCTTTGTATTTTTAATCCCAGAAAGTACACAGTGATCACCTCCCCGGAGCAGCGGCAAAGGTATAAAAACGATTTCAACGCAGAGTACAGCGAGTACCGGGGTCTGCACGCTCGAATAGAGGGGATCACCCGGCAGTTCACCGTGCTCGACAACGAGCTGAAACAGCTTCAACAAGGCACAGACAAGTACAAGGTACATACCAAACGAACACAAAGTAATGCTCAGAAGGATGTCTGACAATAAGGCTGATAAAATAGTAAAGACAGGGTTTCTGCAAGCTTCAGAAATGTGTTTCATAATCATTTATTCACTGCTGTTTTCACCCAAGTTTTTTCTTTTGATGAATTTAACTGTCAAGACTTCTTTTTTGTCAGATCTTATTGTTCTGTGACAAAAAATAACTACGAACCCAAAATGAAGCAAACGATAAACCAGAAAATGGAATTGGCCAGGTTTTCTTTAACCACCTCTGACAGGTGATCAGCAGGTCAATTTATTAGATGCACTAAAATTAATCTCCCATATATTCAACTTGATATATATCAATGCAGTCAAAATGTTAATATGCATGACTTTATATACGAGTCGGGTGCATCTAAAGAAATTGCTAATAAAAGTGCAGATAATTTTTAGCTGCATTGCTCAAAACTGTCAGTGAAAAAGGCTTTAAAGGCTCCAAAAATTTACTTTGAGGTGTTTTTATAACTTTATTACAAAGGATTGCAAAAATGAAACAATGATGCATTCTGAACAATTTACAAGAGAACTGTATGTAGATTAATATAATCTATCTCATTTAGTTCAGTGAAAGTATTTCCTTGTTTCACTAGACAATAGAAAGGGGAAGGAATCCTAGAGTTGGACATTGAAACCTACATGATTGTAACCAAGGTGTGCATTGTGCATCTGCTTTTGCATTTACATGTCATGCCACCCAACAATAATTGCTTACAAATTCAGCATTATAATTTGAATTTTTCTATGCCAAATTTCTTACCTTTCACAGCTGCTGAATCCATATGTTTAGTTCGTTGGCCTATCACCTCTGTGTGATACTGAAGGTGCAAGTCCTCTGGTTTTATGTTTAAAAATATTTTTCTATCTTCGTTTTCTATTCTACAAGACTTAAAATAGACTTAAGTGGGGCAGCCAGAGGGTTCCTGACTGTCTTCGGAACCAGTTTCAGATACTTCAACAGTATCATAAGATCAAAAAGGTAAAAAACGATAAATAGGGATAATCTTGTAATTCATTCTGTTCAATTTGGGGCTTTAGCCCTCTGCCGTAGCAGCTGTTGTAGTTTCTTTCTCTTTCATAAATGTCTTTTTTTGGGAAGAATATTTGAAACAAAGTCACGTTTAAGTAGGTCGGATTCTAGGGAAACATTTGTACAAGAAAACCCTTCTTGATGCTCTTCTACCCGTGATGGAGGAGTTTATGTCCATTCATCCTGTTTTCCAAACCAGGAAGAGATTAGTGCTCGTGTTGTTATCCACATCCTGTGCCTCCATGCAGAATTGTATGAACACGTCTATAATTATTAGATATTGTTAAAAGTCATTAAAACTGGATAACTTTGAAGTAACAGGACTTGAGTCACATGCCAGAGCTGGAAAATTATTAATTTACTTATACAAAGTTTTTTTTTATTTTTTTTAAAGCTATAAACAAAGTTAATTATAAGTTAAGTAATTTGGCTATTAATGTTTTGTTGGGGGTTTTTTTCTTCCATTATTCGAACAGCCTTTATGAATCTTAGGAAATCTTAAATATAACCTTCAGAAACTTGCAGAAACCTTGCAAAGATTAAGGAAATGCTGTTTCAATATTTCATATTTATTTAGAATGCTTTTTTATTTTTGTGTTTTCCCGACAGTCAATCCACAATCAGATACTTCAAGAGTATCATAAGATCAAAAAGGTAAAACATTTTTGCTGATTTTTATTTGAAGAAAATGTGAGTCTGATCGCGCTGTGACTCTGTGCTTCTGTCTTCGCAGACTAATCCAAATTATAGCCAAGAGAAGAACCGCTGTGAATATCTACACAACAAACTGGCTCATATAAAGAAACTTATCGCAGAGTACGATCATCAGCAACTTTAAACGTAGTCACTAGAGACCGTTTCCCTGTAATCTCTGGAAACCGGGCAGATAAAGGGAAAACTCTGGATTCCTCTTCTATGAAAAAGAAACGTCACAAAAGAACAAATTCCCATGTGTTGGGACGAGGCGGGACACATGATCTCTTTATCCTTAACCTTTCCCTGTTGCTTTTGTTTTTTTCCTTAAGGAAGTGGGCCAGGTCTGAGCGTAGATAAAAGTGGATCCATAAATATTTCTCTTCAGCAGCCTTCCCTGCCTTTAATGCGCAACGGAGTCTTGAGAGTTCATTGTGAAATATTCCTACTTTCATGGGAGATTTTCCAAATTATCTTTCCTGCTTTTGAAACTGGATGAATTTGAACTCTGAGATGAAAACTGCAGATTGTACACCAAAATTGGTTTTTGAATATTTAAGAAAAAAAAAAAAAAAAAAAGAAATAGTGACTAGCTCATGAGTTTTCTCCACATAATTGTATGTTCGCAAAGCTGGATCTTTTTAGTTTCCTATTTATTTTTTTGTCATTGAACTTTGTTGGTGGGGGTGAAATCATTTTACACTCCTTTAAAAAGAAACAAAAACAAATCAGTGCTTTAAAAAAAATGCTGTCTCTTATTTTGTCCTCAGATCATGATTGTCTGCCAGTATTTTACTATTCAGAAGCTGCCTTCCCCTTCTAATTGTCAGTGTTGGCAATAGTATTCTTTCTCTTTGTAGAGATGCAGAAATTAGTATTTGAATTAAAAAGCAAGAAATGCACAGAGTCGGACACTGGTTTTTGTGTTTGGCTTTTCTAAAAATCATGGAGATGTCTTAACAGAGGGGGAAAGAAGTTCTCAGTCACCCCTGGAATGTAGATTTATTTTCTTGGAAGCGGTCTCTTCCCCGTCGTGTCGTTCTGCGGTGCTTCTTATGGCAGTGTTTCCGACGAGGCCACCTGTTGCCTCCTAATTGGTACTCTTTCAAGTTTTTGTAGCAACATAAGATCTAAAGTTGGTGGGGAAAAAAGTTATTTTTCGGATCAGAGCTCATATCTTTTAAACTTATATGATCGTCGTTTGTGTTTAAACGTTTACTGTATCTAAAAAGAGAGATATCCTTTTATTTTTTTTATTTATTTTTTTTTTTTGTCTGCTGTTTGACCCCCTTTCTAGTCCCATTAAGATGACTGTTAAGACGAAGCCATCGTTGTCCATCGTCCCAATCCTTCACGTGGAAGGACCCGAGTGTTTTTTTTTATTATTATTATTATTTATTTATATCTCTTGCGTTTTCAAAACATGATGTCAACAATGATTGGTTCCTGAAAATGTCTCGCCCGAACCCACTAACGTCCTCGGAGAGGCCTTTCGAGAAGCGGCGGGGCGAGTCGACTTCAGCCGCCGAATTCATTTCTTGTATTGATCTTTTTATGTGAATATTACAAATCTGCACTTTCTCTCTCCTTATCTTGCTGTTACTGGAGTGGGAGGGGTTGTCCTGAAGACACTTTTTGTCTCTCAGAATGCATGCTAGATGAATGTTACAATGAGCAGTCTTTTATCTTTACTTGGTTTAAAAAAAAAGAAGAAAAAGAAAAAACTGCCCAAGAACATCGAAATCCAAGCAAAGGCATTGTCCGGCCGAATTGGCGCGTAATTGGTTGGCCATGGCTCAGACCAGCATGTGAACCAAAGCGCTTATCGAGCGAAATGGCATAAAGCGCTTTCACCAAATGTTGGCAAAGAAGGACCTTACAGTATTTTTTTTATTTTTTATTCCTGTTTCATTTCTTCACTCTGTGTAATTTATAACTCTGCACAACATGTCAAGAGGAAGTCAGAAAATGCTCACTCTCATTTTATTTTATTTTTTTCTGTTAACACTACATCAACTTTTCTCAAAACGGTGTTGGATTGTGTGCCGCTGGATCCGGGTTTTGGATCAGAGACGTGAGCCGTCGACACTTCACTTTAACCCAGAACCACAGCTGTTTAGCAAGGAATGCCTTTGTCCTCATTGTTGCTGTGTTTGGTTTGTAGCGCATCTCTGTTACGGCTCCAAATCCATTGTAGATGAGTTGGTGGATGCGAGATGTTTTGAGCCAGTGGAGAGCAAACTTGTCAGTGAAGACATGCCAGCACAGTGCCACTGTTATGAGCTGATCGTGCCAAAATGACCTGTTGTAGAGTTCTGTTTTTGATTATACACATGCTGCTGTGAAAGCAAGGAGGGCTTTGAAGATTAGTCATGAAATGTCTCTGCTAAAATCCAAAGTGTGCTTCTTCTGCTTTATTTTATTTTATTTTATTTTTTTTTCCTTTTGAGAACCATAAGGGACTGGGACTTATCGTGATTTTTTTGTTTCAATAAAAATCTTTAACACCCTCATGTGGAAAAATCAGAACCAGTTGTTGTGGTATTTATTTTCACAGTTAGGCATTTAATTTAATTTCACAAAATTGAAGGCCCCTAATTTTTTTTACGGATTTTGAAACTAAATATACAGTGTCTTGCAAAAAGAATTAATTCCCCTTGAACTTGTTCTCTTCTGGTCATTTTTCAACCAGAAATTACAATGCAAGTTGGGATTTTCTTTGATGCACAAAAGAACATATAACTGAAGGGAAAAAAAGTATTTTTTTACATTTAAAAAAGAAAAGTTCAGTCATAATGAAAAGAAGTCTGTGATGATCTGTTTTCATGTCTTGCCAGTTATAACACATGAAAATGCTTTCGATTCAAGCCAGTGGTGCAAAAACGATTTTTTTCCCCCTCCGGCCAAAATTGGGTTCAATGAGCTAAGGCTAAAATTTTCTTTTAATATCTTTAAGAAACATATTTTTTTGGTGATTTTCTTTTTTTTTTTTTCCCTGCTTAGAAATAATCACAATATTGTAGTCAGTCAAAGTAGGACAGAATAGTTTATCTTTGCCTAAAATAAAGGTGTTCAGTTTTCTCACTGTTTTGGTGGACTGATTTTTAATTTGTTTGCTCGATTACTGCGAGCATCAGAAACGAAACCCATGCTGTTTTCAGGGGAGGTTAACGAATGGCTGTGTGTTGCACCAAGCATTTTCCTTTTAAGATGTAAATTTGTTTTTAAAAACATCATCCCTAGACATAACGGCTTCATTTGCAGGAACAAACGTTTACCGTAAGAGCCATAAATATTTTAAGGATTGGACGATGGATTGAGATTTTCTCTGGTCAAACTTCTCCACAACTACATTTCCCAGACCTGCCAGGTGTGGTCAGTCTTACTCATCAATGGTTTCCTCTGGAGTTTATTTAGGGGTACCAGAGTGATGAGGGTTTGCATGTAAATGCTTGGCTCACTTCCAAAAACATTAATAGAACCACAAATTGCCTGCCATTCCAAAATCCAGTTCTAATTTGTGTCTGTATATTACTTAAATACTCAATTAATACATTGTTTCTGGCTGCAACAACATGTGATGTCTGCAGAGCAGGTACAACTTTTTCATTTTTCCTTTTCTTGAGATTATGGTTTTTAGATTTTTTTTTTTTTTTTACCTCAAAGAAATATTTTTTTTTCAAGCACTGCTTTCAAAACTGACTTGCTGATTAAAGTCACTGTGAGGAGAATGTTGTTACAGCTCATTTCCTGTGGATGGCAGCAGTTTCCCATTGTAAGCTCAGGTCGCATCATTTTTCTGTTCCTGCAAGTGTTGGCTTACACAAGAAACTTAAAAATACCTCCAGTCTCCTTCACTGCTGCAGCTTGAGTGGAGTGGTAAAATATAACAAATTATTGAAAAAGAGTTTTGTTTACCTCTCTGGTGTGCATGGATACATATCTGGTCACTATCATTTTCTCACGGCCAATAAATTGTTGTTTTTTATTTATTTATTAACAAAAACATTACCTGGCTGTTGGAGGCAAAAGATGCAATGCAGAGGGCAAGCCTCGCTGTAATCCGACACAGATCCCAGAAATCTTCACTTCGACTTGTGCTCCAATTGGCTCTGCCGTGCCTGAGCCCTGCTATGCTGGCTCCCATCCCAAAGTTGGCCTCCAAGCAGCTCGGGGAGCCGAAGGGGGCCCGGTCAGCGAGTTCACCGTGGCAGGCTGCCTTTTCTTTCTCCCCAACATACAGCGCCATGTATACTGACATGTTTACACACACATCAGAACTCCCCTCCCCTTCCGTGTTTCCGAGATTTTTTAAAGTTGTCAGAGGGGATTTATTTTTGTCTGGATTTCTGTGTTGGTTCTGTTTGTGTAACTGAATTTATCTGCAAATTATTTAAAGTAACTGTACATTAAACTTTGAGTACTTTGCTAGAGTTTAAAGGGAAGTAAACATTGATTTCTACACAGCCATTAAGTGAAAGTAAAAACAATGAAAAAACATTTTCCTCTCATCAGAAGCTTGTGTCAAGCAAGCAAGGACATTTCTACCTATTCACATATTTTAAAGCATTAGTAAAAGTCCATGCATATACATGTGACTGCAGTTAGAAGGGTAAAGCGTCGTGGTGAAATTTCTCAACTCTTAGACAGGGGCCAGGCTAAATAGTTCTCTACAAAAGGTCCTAATACAGCATGACAAATTGATTTTTTTTTTTTTTTTTTACACTAAAGAGCCAGTGGAGGTGCTTCTCTCAGCATTTTAACACAAAGCAATGCATTGCATCAATGAGACCCCACACTGCCAGGTTTGACTGCTGGTAATTTTACTGGGATTGTATCACAATCTGCTTCAGTGATTTGTAGCGGAGCTTTGAGTGTTTGGAAGATCTAAACCTTTGTGCCCACTCCATATTCTCCTTATATTGTGTACTTTTTTTCTTTCTCCCTGGATATTACCTTTCTATTAATCTTGATCATTTGATGTGAGGCTTTCACTGTTGTGAGCCCCTGTTTGTCTGTGTGGATTATATTTGAGCGTATTTTTATGTTCATGATGTCACTTTCACATCTGATTTGGACTTACTTGTAACTCCTAAATGAAACAATATTAGACTATTAGACGCTAGGGTTTTGAAATGTTTGAGGAAATCATCTTAGATACTCCAGAGTTTATATGATGAACTACAATCTGAGTTCACATCCCAGCTGCACATGACTGAACCCTACTAACTAAACCATATTGACTCTGTTTGAGGTTCACAACCTAAAATAAAAATTCTCCATAATTTCTGTTATCCTTGCCATCAAATCTATGGCCTTTTGCTGCAAAATCTTAAGTTGTGCATGAGAAGACATAATTTTAGTGTGCAGATAATTAAAACTAAACCCACCTCATTGTGGAAGTTTTACAGCTGTGCAGATAACCTTTAATGAATTGATATAGCATCCAAATTACGTGCTGTTGTGCAGCACTGAGCACAGTTTACTCAATCGCACTAATTTGCTTTACAAATGCACGAGTCATCGATTTTGTGCAGATGCTGGAAGTGTTCATTATCAGTAGCAGCTGCACAAAGTTGTTAATGTTGATTTTCATCAACCTACAAAACTGCCTGTGACAAGAGCTGCACCTTATAGTCGAGTCAACGGTTGGAAAAACACATTGCAGTTGTGTCAAGTAGGAAAACATATTGCTACTGGCCTAATTTGAATTTTAACTTCTTTTTTTGTTTTGTTTGTTTAATTCATTTGGTAAAATAAAAGATTTTGTAGTGGATATTTGTTGTCATGAAAAACTATTGCAACACTGAAAATTGTCAAGGCTGACATCGATATTTGTTTAGAAGCGTTGAACTTTTTGGGGGGTTTTTGGCCGATAGTTCACTCCTGTGACCTTTGATCTTGCACATTGATCCCTTCTTCTTTGTTTGTATTTTCCAAAAGTCGTCTATGTACCCAATAAGGTTAAAGTGCTGACTTTATTGAATTTCTTCATAAATTTTTCTTCATTATGAAAAGTATCAAATAAAATAAGGGTGAGAGATTGCCTCTGTATTTTTTTTTCTTACTGACTTTCTCCTAACCCGATTAAACTTCACACAGACTGATAACATCTATAGCATTTCTACATGTTTTATAGAAATGTTTCAGCTTCGGGTTGATGCATATTTCATCCTCTAGAACTTACTTTTTTTTTTTTTTTCGTTCTGTGCTTCCCTTTCCCTGGTTAGCTTTTTCTGCAGGAGTTTTGCTGCCACCTGAGATCTTGCCTGTTGCAACAGCTGCGTGTAGAATGTGATAAAAGGAAGATTCAGCCCATAGGAATTGGAGCTCGCAAAATAAACGGCAGCAAAAATGTAGCAATAATTAGAACCGCAGCATAAAGCCAAACGTGCCACAATTAAATAGATCAAAATGTCCCCAATTCATCGGCGGACTGATATAGGGGCTACCAGGGGCTTCCAGGGGATTCCAGGTAAATTCCAGGTAGATTCCAGGTAGATTTCAGAGATGTGCATCACAGTGACTCTTCATCCAGAGCCAGTCCAAGGTTACGTGGGGCCTCAGACAGAAGTTGCGGGGGCACAAGCAGGTCTTCTGACATATAGATTGAAAATAAATAAATTAATAAAAAAAATATATATATATATAAAAATTCCCTTCTCACCCACCGCGGGTGGTTCTTATCCTCTGAGCTCGGGTCCTCTACCAGAGGCCTGGGAGCTTGAGGGTTCTGCGCAGAATCTTGGATGTGCCAAGGACTGCACATTTCTGGACTGAGATGTCTGATGTTGTTCCTGGGATCTGTTGGAGCCACTGCTCCAGTTTGGGGGTTACTGCCCCGAGGGCCCCGATGACCACAGGCACCACTGTGGTCTTCACCTTCCAGGCCCTCTCCAGTTCTTCCCTGAGGCCCTGGTATTTCTCCAGTTTCTCGTGGTCCTTTTTCCTGATGTTGCAATCACTTGGTATTGCTACATCTACCACAACGGCTTTCCTCTGATGTTTATCCACTACGACAATGTCTGGTTGGTTCGCCATTACCATTTGTCTGTCTGGATCTGGAAGTCCCACAGGATCTTAGCTCTGGCGTTCTCCACCACCTTTGGGGGTGTTTCCCACTTTGATCTCGGGGTTTCCAGTCCATATTCTGCACAGATGTTTCTGTACACTATGCCTGCCACTTGGTTATGTCGTCCATGTACGCTTTCCAGTATCTTGCACCCTGCTGTGATGTGCTGGACTGTCTCAGGGGCCTCCTTGCACAACCTACACCTTGGTCTTGTCTGGTGTGGTAGATCTGGCCTCTATTGCTCTGGTGTTTAGGGCCTGTTCCTGGGCGGCCAGGATGAGGGCCTCTGTGCTGTCCTTGAGTCCAGCTTTTTCCAGCCATTGGTAGGATTTACTGATATCAGCCACTTGGGTTATTTGCTGGTGGTACATCCCATGTAGGGGCTTGTCCTCCATGATATCTCTGGCACCTCAACCTCCGTTCCCTGTTGTCTGAGACATTCACTGAGCACATTGTCTGTTGAGGCTTTGTCCCTGATGTATTTATGGATCTTAGTTGTTTCGTCCTGGACAGTGGTTCTCACACTCACTAGTCCTCTGCCTCCTTCCTTGCGGCTCGTGTACAGTCTCAGGATGCTGGATTTGGGGTGGAACCCTCCATGCATTGTTAGTAGTTTTCTGGTCTTAATATCTGTGGCTTTTATCTCCTCCTTTGGCCAGCTATTATTCCAGCGGGTATCTGATTACTGGCAGGGCATAGCTGTTTTGTTTTTCTTGCCATTGAGCTGGCTTCTCAGGACTTGCCTTATTCGTTGGAGGTATTTAGCTGTGGCTCCTTTCCTTGTGGTCTCATCGAGGTTGCCATTTGCTTGTGGTATACCTAGGTACTTGTAACTGTCCTCTATGTCTGCTATTGTTCCTTGTGGAGCGAGACTCCTTCTGTGTGGATCACCTTCCCCCTCTTTGTGATCAGCCGACCACACTTCTCTAGTCCGAATGACATCCCAATGTCAGTGCTGTAGATCCTGGTGGTGTGGATCAGTGAGTCGATGTCTCGCTCACTCTTGGCATACAGCTTGATGTCATCCATGTAGAGGAGGTGACTGATGTTGGCCCCATTTTTGAGTCGGTATCCGTAGCCAGTCTTGTTGATAATTTGGCTGAGGGGTTCAGGCCTATGCAGAACAGTAGCGGGGACAGAGCATCTCCTTGGTATATGCCACATTTGATGGACACTTGTGCAAGTGGTTTGCAGTTGGCTTCAAGGGTGGTTTTCCACAGCTTCATCGAGTTTGATGTTATACATCTCTAGGCATTCAATGATCCAAGTATGCGGCATTGAGTCATTCTTGTAATCGATCCAAGCCATGCACAGGTTGGTGTGTCGGGTTTTGCAGTCTCGGGCAACTGTGCGGTCTACGAGGAGTTGGTGTTTGGCTCCTCTGGTATTTACATGTGTTTATCCATGTGTTTGCTTATCTTGGCCGCTATGATGCCTGACATGAGCTTCCAGGTTGTGGAGAGGCAGGTTATTGGTCGGTAGTTGGGTGGGACTGGACCCTTTGATGGATCCTTCTGGATTAGGATTGTCCGCCCTTCAGTTAACCATTCAGGGTGAGTCCCACTTTGTAGCAGCTGGTTCATTTGGGCTGCCAGTCGCTCATGGAGAGCAGTGAGTTTCTTTAGCCAGTAGGCATGGATCATGTCAGGCCCTGGTGCTGTCCAGTTTTTCATACCTGAGACTCTTTCTTGAACATCCCCGGGGCTTCTCCGGGGAGGTTGCTGTGGTCCTCTCGTAGAGAGATCAACCACTGTGCATTGCTGTTGTATTGTTCAGTCTCCAGCCTTGGTGGGTCTGCTCTGTTGTTATTACCCTGCCATTGAGAGTACACCTTAGCTGGTTGAGTGGAGAAGAGCCGGTTAATCCTTCTGGATTCATTCTCCCTCTCTTTAGGCCAAGGCTTGGAGCCTGTTTGGTCTTTTCATTGTACCCATTGTGGAGCTCTGACAGTTGGCTCACTTCCCTCCTTATTAGAGGGCCGTGTATCCCCTCACTGGGTGGGGACTTGTAGTTAAGTCCCCACAGTCCTGACATCCGGGTTCCTCCCTTTTGCCGTAGCATTTGTGTTGTATCTCGTCAATCTCAAGTTGTGATAGCAGTTGCCGTTTGCGGATGTTGGAACACTGAGCTACTAGTTGTTTAGCGCTTAGTGTTGACTGGGGATGTCGAAGTAACCATTCCTTCCCCAGTCTTTGCATGTAACCTCTCTGACTAGGGTTACTTGAGTAGTAGCATTCCAACAGATCCACATTTTCATCTCTCGCCCATTTCCGTCTTGTTCCAGTAGCCCATTTGTCATCAAGGTGCTCTGGTTCCCCAACACCTGACGCAGACCTTGTTTGGCCGGCATGTTATCTCTCATGGTATGAGGTAGGCAGTAGCTTGAAGGGTCTTGCCTAAGGACCCAGACTGGATTCGAACCCTGCCCTCTCGGTGATATACTGATGCCTTATGTATTGAGCTATCCAGTCAGTACAGATATATATATATACACACATATATATATATAATAAAAGCAAATAAGGCACTAGGAGCATCAAGGATAAAAGGGCCCCTTTGCTCCCCCTCTTTGCACGCGCCTGATGGATAGGATAATGAGTAACGAAGCTGTCACTCGATGGAATTTGCAGCTGTTTTCAAGTTTGTTGCATGTTCTTAATTATCAGATTTTATTACTTTAAGTGAATGGAAATTACACATTGTGAAATACTTCAGCTTCACGCAAACAAACTGTTCGGGTATTTATCTGGAAAATAGTTGTGATGTCATGTCCCTCACTCAGTTCGGAAACAGTTGTAGAGCACTCGTGCTCGCGAGCTTTGGCTCACGCGCAGTCGTCACAGTCCTCCTCTCGTGCCAGTGGCCTCCTGCCATATTTATTCATGCCGGGCAAGATGGCGGCGGAACGGACGAGATGTTCCTGCCAGTGAGCACATAATAGGCGTTTTATAAATAATATTAAAACGAGCGGGATTCTCGCGCACACTTGACTGCGTCGCGCGTGCATTTTTCCCGTGGCGAATGTGGAGGTCGTTTTGATTTTTCAAGTTTTCGCCGTTTTTTTCACCCCCCTTTACAAAATGTTCCCGTTGTGAGTCGCTCGCTTATCGAGCAGCTGGCTAACCGAGCAGTCAGGAGCTAGTTAGCTCTCTATCAGAGTGGAGAATGGGAGAAAAGCTGGAGCTCAAGCTCAAATCGCCGGTTGGAGCGGAACCCGCTGGTTATCCCTGGCCGTTACCAGTATACGTAAGTGATACCCTTCAGCACCAAGCTGGGACAAATTTATGTTTAGTCTTAAGATATTGTCTTTGTTAGCTGTGTTAGCCCTTGGCTAGCCCTGGGTAACAGAAGAAGATGTATCTCGTCGGGGGACTTGGGTCACTCTGGTCTGACAGTTGCAGATTGTTTTTCTCCCGTTTGCCGTTAGGTTTTTGTTTGTTTGTTTGTTTTTTTTTCAAATAAAACATTTTACACTCTATGCTGTCGGAGATGTAATTGTAGTTTTGATTTACTAACGAGGTTGTTTGGTTGTAGTAACCGGTGACATTCAGCTGGACACTGTCAGATAAAATTATTGTCTAAAATGATGGAGCCAGGCTGTTATTTTTGTTCAAGATCGTTTTAACTCTCCTCTGGTTTTCCTCTCTTGTGCTTTTACTCGTAGCATGAACGGATACAAGTGTTTCTCTCTTTTCCATGTTTGAATTGTAGAACCCGCACAGATCTTGTTGTACTTAATGCACGGAAACATGAAATTTTAGCCCCTGACTTCTGGTGTTGGTCAACACAACTTCCTGCCTAGTCAGCGAAACACCAAACGAATGAATGTTGTTTTGATGAGTGTATGTGTACAGCCTGATATTGATCTATCTTGTTTATGTCATTGCTGTTGTCATATTCTTTTAGATCCATTTAGTAACATCACTATGACTAAAGAACTATTCATTTGTTTTGTGTTTTAAACTCAGTGAACAGTTGATGTCTTAATCTAGCTCTTCTCATGCAACGCTTGTTATGCTAGACAGAAACAGTCTGTAATCTCAGCTGGGCTTCCATGTAGGTGTCTGTATGGCAGGAGCTGGTGGTAGCTCACTCTTTCAACAGAAGCGGAAAAGAAGCTGGCAACAGTTGTGTTTTTAGTGGCTCACGTTCAGATTTTATAGTAAGTATGATGAGACAGCCAGCGCTGAGTTTCTCTGAATGCCTGGATAGGGTCTCTGTGTAGTTTATCTCTCTCCACCCACAGCATCGTCTATCTAGTCAATCAACTTCTTTCAGTTTCGACAGTCAGTCAGATATTTCGTGATCAGAATATGCAGCGAATGAGTTTTAAAAAATTTTTATATTATCTTTTTTACTGAGTCATTAGCGTTTGCTGCCTCCACTTTAGCCAACTTGCGCAGTCCCGAGTTTTAAGGTTGAACTCAAAATCCAGGAATGTCAGGAATATAATGTCTTTTCCGAGCTGCGTGATAGCTGTTCACATGGAGACTAGTTGCCATGGATCAAATTAGAAACAGCTGATTTTTTTTTTTCATGGGATTCTTGAACATGGAGTTGATTCATACAGTCATCGCCTTCTGTTTTGAGAGGAAAACACTCCCTCGCTCGCTCTCTGCGCCCTCCTCACTTGTCCATATGGTCAGGTCTGTGCTATATCACCAGAAGCCTTGTTTCGATATTTGTTCTGTGGTGTTTGTTCCAATCAAACCTACTTGTTAGGTTTTCTTTAATGAAATGAATCGCTGTTAACTAAAGATCCTCTTTAGTAAAAACATTTTCCACACACACTTAATTTAAGACTCGTTATCTCACTGTCTCACAAACAACCAACGAATCGCTCACTGGCTTTTCATGCGCTTGCTCCGATTGTTGGAGAATAAGACGAATGGTTAGGACCAAGTCCAGATCTGTTTGTCCAGTTTAGCCCTTGTTTTTGTGTTCGCTCCATCTCACCATGTGTGCATTTGTAAATGCTTCCATATGAAGTTCACATCCTCCGAAGTGTTGCAGCTCCTGTTCCATCTGGTTTTGGGTGGAGGCATTAAGAGGCCTCAGATGACATCTAAACGAGAGACATCTAAAAGGTGTCTCAGTGCTGTTAAACACACACTACATTGTTCGCTGGCCACTCACCCTCTCTGAAATATTTATGCAGCTTTTTATTTTCTGACACACTTTTAATTCTATATTCAAAGTGTGAAACTAACCGTTCGAGGTCAGTTTGCCCTCGTCATTGTAAGCGCGTCGCTTATCTCTGAAGAGGTGCGAGAAGAGCTCTTTAGCTTAGTTAAAGCATTCATGCTACTGTTTGGTTGTTTTGAGTTAGAGTAGTAGTCAGGTGTAAGCCTGCTTCAGTCATTTGTTCTTGTGGGCCGCTGAGTTACAAAGGGAAACAGTGTGTGGCATGAAGCCCCTGTGCCCACTGTGCGTCACTCTGATTTGACAGCAGATTGACTGAAGAGTTTTCTCTGTGTTGCGTGCACAGGCAGAGTTGAACATGCATCAGTCAGCGCCACAGCTGGGAGGGAGAAGGGAGGGTCTTCTGGTCTTTTTGTCTCTGGCTTGTCAGACAGCGTTTATTTTTAGCAGCAGCCCGCTGTTGGTGTTGCTGCGTGCTGTGTGCTGTCTTCATTTTAGCAGGTGACCTCCCCCTACTGCTTCTCTTTTTTTTATGCACACAGTCATTTTCATGCCTTTGCATACCACTTACAACTTCTGAAGTCAAAGGTTTATATCTACTATACAAAGCAATTTTTTCAAGAAAGCCTATAGTTCATGCTGCTTTTCAGCTGCCTGGCTTGATGCTGTAAGTGTAAATGTTACATGCGGTACGATGCATATAGTATATCTGGTGTGCAGATGTCATTAGTAGCTTTATAAAAGTTTGTGTGTGCATGCAGGTTTTATGTTTGGCAGACGTTTTGCGTAGTAGAGGCGGGCAGTATTGAGCGGGAAGCTGGGAACGCCGAGCTGTTAGCTCTTAGCTGTAGCTGCTGTGCCAGGCCGCAAAACTGTCCCGTTTCCCATCCTCTCTGTGGCTCTTCGGTTCTGCCAGTTTGTAGTTTTTTTTTTGAACGCTGCAAGTTTTTCTTTAAACTTTTCTTGTATTCTGATGTTGTGCTCTCCGTCTTTTCTTGCTCTCCTTGGCAATGATCTGGAACAGGAGACAGAAAGTGGGTCAGTGGGTCAGTGGGTCAGCGCAAGCGACGGGCTCAGCCTGACTGCACTCTGGATGAAACCCGAGCTCTGTTTCTCCTACAGAAAAGCTCAGACACTGCTAGTATTTCTAACTTTAGATTTGCTGGCTGCAACAAAAAAGAGTGCACATCTATTTTTGCCTCTTTTGGAACCGTTTTCTTTGAAGTGCGTCTAAAAATTAGGTTGAAAGCTGGAGAACTTTGAGTGCATACACTCAAAGGGGCATCCACCCATTCAACTGTGCTAGTCGATCCTTTTTAAGAGCGAGGAGTACACACAGTGTTAGAAGAAGACACCGATTTTTTTTATTAAAGTTGCACTTTCAAGTTTAAGAGAGGCAACATGCTCTTTGTAGAAAGTTGGATGAAGCTAAAAAGATGGATTGGAGAGCAGAAACATGACTAAAACTGTGTCTGTCAAAGCCAAATTTGATTTTCATAAAGGTTTAGAGTTGTGGATGAGTGATACTGCTGTAAACGTTTAAGTTTATATCTCCAAGTATTTATAGCAATGACAGGCGACAAAGAAAAACAGTCTGAAAAAGTCTTTTTGGCAGTGGATCTAACGCTGTAGACTGTAGAGTCTGCTAAGCACAAAAACAGCTCTGATAATAAGATGAAGGGCATCCTTTCACTATAAAACCTGTGCAGCAGATGCTGTCTGTTGCTTCCGTTCACTCTTCATCACATGAGATAGACTCTGTTACTAAGACTAAAGTCTCAGACCTGGAGTCCGTGGTCTATAGGACACAGATCTGAGGTACGTCTGAACTCTCTGATTTTTGTGTCTCAACTCAAGGACTCAAACTTGAGTCATCGTCTCTCTTATGAGTTAAGCTGCCTCATTCCACCACCAAAGTAGCACAAATGGGATGATAAGAAACACTTTGCAAAAATTCAAATAAATCATATTTTGAATAAAAATGTATCACTTATTTGTGTTTGAATGGAATTCATCTGTTAAGCATAGTCATCATCAGTTTGAGTTGATTGCTTGGTTTTACAACTCTGAATCGAAATGAACAGCAAATTAAGTTGTTTTCAACTGAAATAAATTGTTTTGAATTGCAATTTGAATATATCTCTGCACAATTGACCTAAACGGTGCACAGATTGTTTGTGTTGCTGACTGACGAATCTAAACTTAATTGTTTTTTAAACTGAAGCAGTGAAATTGTTTTTTTTAATCACTGGCTATAAAAAAGAGAACAATTATGTACACTGGGTCTCTTATTTTTCATCAACAATTTTTTACATAAATCTCACTAACTGACTCTTTCACTTACTCTCTTTCATTTTTTTTACGTTTCACTGACCAGTTATGTTTCACTTCATAATAAAGCTTGTTTGAGTAATTCAAGTCTTTTTAGTAATTATTACCAAATTTCCATGTTTCAGATCAGATTTAGTGTAAACACACGCTAACAGCTGCAAGCTGCTGCCAATACACTTGCAATTTCACATGATTTTTATTATTCTTGTAAATATCAATTATTATTAAAAGCCTAAGTAGACTAACAGAAGCACTCATCGCTCATCATGAACTATAAAATCTGTTCTGAATTTTAAAATTAGTTGCAACATGTGACTATGGAGACTTGCTAAGACTGATTTCAGCTTTTAGAGCTCACTTTTGTGTTTCATTCCATATTTTTTGCGCTCTGTTGATTTACAACCTGTTCTTTTCTATTAGCTATTTAGTTTTGCTGTGAAAGAGTTTTTTTCCCTCTGTGTAGTATTTCTGAGGAGCTGTCTACATGTCAGTAGCTGGAGCATTTCGCTCATTCAGTAGAAACGGAAAGCAAAGCTGAGAACAGTTTTGTGGTGTTTTTTAGTGGTGTAAGTGCACATTTATAGTAACTACGGTGAGACGCTCTGTGTTGACTGAAAGCGCTGAACTTCTCCGAATGCCTGGGTTGTGTCTCTTTGTAGTACCTGTCTCTCCGCCCACACTGTAGTCTACCTCGTCAATCTAGTTCTTTCAGTTTCCTCAGTCAGTCCGTTTATTTCGTTATCAAAATATGCACCAAATGAGTTTCCTTGGGTTACTGAGTCACTTGCATTTTCCGCCTCCACGTTAACTGCACGCACGCTCTCGTGTCTCACGGCGCCAACAATGTCAGAAATTTAATACATTCCTGATCTGTTTATATCGGGACTAGTTGTCATGAGTTGAATTAGAAGCAGCTGATTCATGTGGAGTTCTGAAGTCATACGGTGCTCTCCTCCTGTTTTCAAAGGGAAACAACTCCTCTTTCCTCTCTCTCCCTCCTCTCTTGTCCATATGGTCAGAACTGCAGGGAGGAAGGTGTGCAACTGCTCCTGCTCTGCCGTGTTCATAGAACAAAAGGCTTGCACCAATGTCTGCATAAAGAATTTATTCCTATCAAATTTCCTGGTGAGGTTGTCGTCTTGATTTTGTTGCAGCTAACTGCAGAACCGTCTCTTTAAAAATATGTTCCACCCACAGTAGTTGAGATTCGTTATCTCACCCACAGAGCATGAACACATTGCTGACTGTGTTTTGATACGCATGTTGCTTGCTCTAACTATTGGAGAATAAGAGGTGGTTTTAGAGCCAAGCCCATGTAAAACTGCCTTAATTAAATGATTGAGCTGGTTCATCTGGTTTCATCCCGTTTATTCCCCTATTCATCCACATCTGTGCATCTGTTGATGCTTCCTTACAGTTGGCTTCTGGCCCATCTGGTTTTGGGCGGAGAACTAAAGGGCCTCATGCAACATCTAAAGAAAACACTGCTGTGCCAGTAAATATTAAAACTCTTTATTTAAATTAGGAATGCAATCAAATACAATTCATTGTCAAAAATTGGCTAATTAGATCAAAATTAGTTCAGTTAGAGTAATAACTTCTGTTTAAACAGACCTTCCTTTAATGTTGTAGTGTGGCCCACCTTCCAGAAGAGGGTGCTGCTCGTCATTCTTAAGTGGAACAGTTAGAAGGGAAATAATTATGATGGAGGCATCCCAGTGCAGGAAAGTGAAATGGTCCAGAGTCTGGCACTTCATGCAGTTCTGTTTCGAAATGTAAACACGCAACAAGAACCTTAATTCTTGTTATCACCTTAATGGCATAAAACATTGCTGCTTTGTGCTTCTTTGTTTATATTTAGCATATTATTAAAAAAATTAGACCATTATGTTAAAGCAAGACCCTCTTGATATGAGAGAAAATGTCAACTTATCAATTAATTGTTAGTCGATTGACATTATCAATCAGCTTTAGTCTTATTAATCAATAACCAACATTTCTTATTTAAACTGTGAAGCCAGCCTTTAGTTCAGTTATGTCAATGAGCATTGTGGTCCCAGGTTATATAAATTGTATAGTCTCCTCCTTCAATAAAGACATAAATGTAGAACCCAGTAAATAAATAAATGTAAGAATAAATTGTTCTGGGGGCCCCATTGTGTTGAATCGACTCTGATCCATTTAAATACGAGATGCGTGTCAACACCTCTCTCCACTGCGTGAGGCAATCCAGTGTATGTGCTGAATAATGCTGTATAATATTCTGAATGCAGTTGTCTCTGCAACACCCATCTGTGCAATATTTCTATCCCAGAGTACTGCTTGGATGTGATATTTGGCAGGATTTCAGATGCTGCGGTGCATACTGATAATATATTTGGCCATCTGGATGCACTCATGCTGCCTTTAATGCCCACATCTGATATATATTTTTAGTGGGCGAGATACCAAAACTCACAGGGTCTGGTGGGGACAATGTGTAAGTAAGGAAAGAAAAGAGATGGAAAGGTATGGATTAATAGTTCCAAGTGTCATATTCATAGTTCTGACTGATGCTGACTGATCAGAGAGGAAACTTTGCCTATCTGGTTCTGGTGATCTGGTGTTTCAGACAGATTTGGACTCTTTGGATGGCCAAAATGGTAACTTTCAATTCCCTCCTGTTATCTGCTAAATGAGCCTTTCGTTTTCTTTTCTTCTTCTTCTTTTTTTTTTTTTGAAGGTTCTTACAGCTGTTGTTCTTCATTTGACTCAACACCTCACTGATATTGAGTCTAGAAAATGCTCAGCTTTGGTTTTCTGAGATGTTGTTTATGCAGCTTTAAGTTTTGTTTTGCGGGGTCACGCAGCGTTTATAACTCAGAACCTCGATTTCGGTAAAACAAAACGTTCCCAAGATATCAAATCTGTCCTCAGGAACTTTTTAGTTATGTCTGAGGTGGCTGTGTTTTCTGCTTCGAGTTTCTGTAATGAGAGGATGAATCAGACATAATAGATGTTTTGGGCATGTCACTCTAGTTGCAAAATACTATAATCAACCTCCCATGTTTTGTATAATTAATACCCTTATTTTTGTTTGGACTGTTGTTTTCTTGAGCTTTTAATTATTTTCTGCTCATTTCAACGCCGGTAATTTGTGATCCAATTAAATGTAGTATCTCAAATAGAGTGATGTGTCATGTTGGGGGTTTTATTATGCCTCACTGCCTCTCTCTTTCAGGATAAACACCACGATGCTGCTCACGAAATCATCGAGACCATTCGGTAAGTGACATCGCCAACAGTCCCCCACCCACTCACTGAACACTCCCACGTTCTCCTGATCAGCTCAAGTGTGACGATCAATTTAGTGATAATCTTGTGTGTGGATGTGTGTGGGTGTTTTTTGTTTTCTAGGTGGGTGTGTGAGGAAATCCCTGACCTCAAACTTGCAATGGAAAATTATGTTCTCATCGATTATGACACCAAGAGGTAAGTCTTGGTTTGCATCACTTTCAAAATTTACACTGATGTGAATTAAACTAAACCCTTGATATAAGCATTAAATACCAAACAGTCATGCTAGCTACACAGAAGAGAAGCTGAGATAAACTTTGTAATCTCGCCATCATATGACGACCATGCTACCCATGTTGTCTTTCTTGCAGCTTTGAGAGCATGCAGAGACTTTGTGACAAGTACAACAGGGCCATTGACAGCATCCACCAGCTGGTGAGTATACATGTGGGAACTTTCTCACTACCCTGTACGTGGAGCGAAAGTATTAGTCACAAGCAGGTGGGGAATATCGTGTCTGTGTGTTATTGCTTCTTTCAATCTCAGCTGTACCTGAGTGTTATCTGATAAATTTCCCCTCCCCCTGTTAATATTCGAGTTTCAAGACTTCAAACGAAATATCAAAGCAATGACTCTTTAGTGTTTTTTGTTCATATAGTTTCAACACGTGTCGTATTTTTAGACACTGAATTGTTCTTCAATCTGATCTGTGGCAAGTTAATCGATTAAACAAAATCTGGTTGCAGTGGAAGGGGACTACCCAGCCCATGAAGCTAAACAAGCGTCCTTCCAACGGGCTGCTGAGACACATCCTACAGCAGGTGTACAACCACTCAGTGACCGACCCTGAGAAGCTGAACAACTACGAACCCTTCTCCCCAGAGGTGTATGGAGAGACCTCATTCGACCTGGTGGCTCAGATCATCGATGAGATGGAAATGATGGAAGAAGACACATTTGTTGACCTTGGCAGTGGTTGGTTTAGTGATTTACACATTGCTTCATTCAACGAGTACACTGATTTTAAACTTTTAGTACATTTGATTAAGCATTGATTCGTCTTGTTTACAGGAGTGGGGCAGGTGGTGCTGCAGGTTGCAGCAGCAACAAACTGTAAACACTACTATGGAGTAGAGAAAGCAGACATTCCAGCTAGTTATGCAGAGGTAACTGTGTAATTAGCACTCTGTTCATATAACTTTTCAAATGGGGGGGAAAGAAGGTGACTGTTTTGAATAAGTTAATTTAAGAAATTAAATTGAAAAAGTGAAACTCCTGTTTTCAAGACTCATTACATATGAAGAAATATATTTCAAAAGTTTAATTAATTTAATTTTCAAGATTATGTCTTGCAGCTTATGAAAACTCAAAATTCACTCAGATAATTTGCATATTGCAGCAAACCAATAAGAACTAGATTTTTATACAGAACATCCAGACTTCTTTTGCATAAATTCCTGTTCTGAATCATAAAATGTACTGAAACTTCCTGGTAGACTGTTGCTCAAATTTTAGGCTTAAAAGAACTTAGTGGACTAACACCAGATAAAATGGCTCCCCATGTCATCACTGTCCAGAAATGTCACATTGGACCTCAAGCAACTACTCTTCCTCCAGACTCCGAGACTGTGATTTCCAAATAAAAAAAGTCTATATTTTCTTTCTTCTGAAGAGGATTTGTAGTACTTAGAACAGTCCACCTCAAACTCTGGCTCCAGCACAGATTAACAAATTGTTTCAATATTCTCTGCTCTGAACCGGTTTTGTCAAGAACCAGTGGAAGGTTTACAAAGACAAGCAGCTAATAAAAATTCTGAGTCATGTTTAAAAATGTTTTGTCTCGTGTAAGAGAAAAGAAAATACATTGTGCTTTAAGAAGAACATTTTGGATTAGTGTCAGAATAACACAATATCACCATCTCCTCTCTTCCTGCAGTTTATTTTGATGTTACCCATCGTTGATTTTAAGTAGGTCAATGCACCGCATACAGCTGCTCTCGCAGTCGATACTATTCCCTCAGTCTATAAAGGTCATTTCCAAATAGGTTCTTAAACTCTACTTGTTTTTTCCTCATCAACAAGTGGTTTGAATAAGTCTTGCTATAAACTGTTTGCATAACTTCTGTTTTCTGGTGCAGATGAGACATCAGCTAATTGGTGTTGTGAAGCTTTTACAAACACTCTTGTTGTTTAAACTGTTAATAAAGTAAAATAGTGATGTTAGGGGAACTGTCTACAGCCAGCCTTTGAAAAATAGCGATTTGTGCTATTAAAAGACTGGATGAGACTATTACAGTGACACAATGATGGGCCTCTGAGTCAGGACTTGGCAGTTTCCTTAGCAAAAGAGCTTCTTCAAAGCTCTTTTGTAGAAGCTATTTTACCTCTTTTGTAGAAGGTATTTTTCTTTTGACTGTGGCCTAAACAAAGTGTTTCTGGAGAAAGACACCTCCTAATTGTTGTAAAAGTTGTTCAATGACTGGCATCTTTTTAATAGAAATTTGACTGAATTTAGTTTACAGAATACTAGTTGAAGAATCTTGTTTTCTGTCTGTAATCTATTATTTTTAATGATTTCGAGATGGTTTCTTTTCTCAGACCATGGATAAAGAGTTTAAAAAGTGGATGAGATGGTATGGGAAGAAGCATGGGGAGTACACAGTAAGTTCTATGCTATTTGTTCTACTTCACAGATTTAGATTTTTTTTTTCATTTCCAATATGTATTCAGGCTTTTTTGTATTGTGTTTTTTCAGCTGGAGAGAGGTGATTTTCTATCTGAAGAATGGAAAGAAAGGATAGCCACCACAAGGTAAAGCTCCATACAGGGTTGCTCACAGACGCTTTTTATGTTCAATATAAATATTAATAATTCAACAGAGGAGACTCCTTTTCACTTTACAAGGAAGTCTAACTCATTCCTTTTTGAGTGTGGAAAAGTTAGGGTTAGTGTTCAGATTCTGGTCATTATATTTATTTGTAATTTATGTGACTAAATCTCGTTAATAATTTTTGTTTACATACATGTGGACAAGCTGGAGTGATCGTAATTTATATTTGAAACAGTTGTAGATTTTTGTAATAACATGTAAGCTTGTTGTTTTTTCTTCTTGTTCTCTTCTTTTGTGATTATTTAGATCTCTTTCCCACTCAGAAATAGCTGGATTTAACAGTGTCTATTAACACAGTTTTTTTTAGTCACTCTACTCTGTGTATGAAATGATGACCATTACGATGTTCTTAAATCTCTTCCAGGAACGATTGATTTAACTTTTCTTTGTATGGACTAAAATTCTAAACTATGTACTTCTCTGTCTGTTTTACAGTATTATTTTTGTGAATAACTTTGCCTTTGGTCCAGAAGTAGATCACCAGCTGAAGGAGCGCTTTGCAAACATGAAGGAAGGTAAGTTCTCAATGAACCCTTTGCGGACAATGATGAGCCAGAGCTTCCAAAATCGACTATTTTTCAACATTTATTTTATAAAAATCCGCGCTATTGTACTTAAAGTACCGACTGACAGCCCAAAAGAGATTACTTAGCTCAGATCGGGACGGTATAGACAGATGAAGACAGACCGACTCTGCGACATCGACGGCCTCTACTTTTGCGCTCGCGTCATGAAAGTATCAGACCTGTCAGTTTTCAGAGACCGAGGTGTAGTCACAACTTAAAAGGTCTGTTTGTTAGTTTTTGTTCAATAAACATCAGAGACTTTTGCTAAAAAATGCTGGCAAACAAGAGAAAAGACAAAGCAAGATCTCCCAACATTTTGATTCTTGTGGTAAAAAAGGATTTTGACAGCAGATTAGAACGATTCGAAGGGTAAGTTTATTTTCTTTACAACAAGCAGTTTTGAAGTCTGTGCTCCAGTGGGAGCTGTTGATTGAAAAAAAATCTGTGCTGACTTTCTTCAATTGGGCAGAAATTGTTCGACAGATTTATGTATCAATCGACACTTTATTGACTCCATAGCTATACATAAAGGTGAGAAATTAATCTGTGGCCAAAGAAATGCATAGATGCAATATTTATAAATTATATAGATATTAGATATCTATATGTTATTGTTATTTTCATGTGTAAATGATACTCATAGATGTTTTTATGTCCAAGCTCAGCTGTATACTGGGAGAGCAGCTCTCTAGAGAAAAGAGTGATAACGTTCCCCTCAGCAAACAATATGTATCTGATTTTGTACTTAATATTTTACTTAAATATACAAAATAGGTTGAATGTTCCACTGCTTTTGCAACTCTGCGACTCAGTTGAATCTGTTTAGAGCACCAAAACAATTCATTCACTTAAGTCCAACTGTTTTTTTCTAAAGAAATTTGCTCTACCCTTAAAACCAAGTTCTGTTTTGTAAAGCCAAACATGTGCTCAACAACCTGGAAGCAAAAACCTGGTATCTTTATTTATAAACATTTTAGTTTATTTCTGCTAATTAACTCTATTGACCAATCTTTATATCCATCTGAAGTTCCATCTGTAAATATCTAGTGATAAATAACGGGGATTCGAAATTGGCAGAAGAATTTACATCTACAAGCTAAATGTTAATCTTTTGTTTTCATGATTATTATTTCCTGAAGAGTTCAGTGTCAAGCAGTGGAATGTTTCTGTCCAGCATTCGCAATATGCAACATTATTTGTGTTCCTCGTGGTTCAAAAAGGCAAAGGAATAAAGATGTATGTTTAGTAAATATTGGCTATGTAAGTTAAAACAATGGATGGTGTTTTTTTAACCATATATTATTTTACTAAAGCCTTCCGTGTTTCAGCAATGTTGAAATGCTGTCTGAACTGTGTTTCCTGATTACTAATTTCTATTTTGTGTTTCCCACACTGCATACACTGCATTTATTTAATTAAATGCACACACTTATTATAGTTGCATTTTCTTTCTCCTTTCTTTCCAGGTGGCAAAATTGTGTCCTCCAAACCCTTTGCACCTTTAAATTTTCGAATCAACAGTCGAAACTTGAGCGGTAAGATTTCAGCATTTAACACTTCATTCATTGTTCTATTTCTGTTTTTGATTACATGTGTTGCTTCTGTGTTGCAGATATTGGCACAATAATGCGCGTGGTGGAACTCTCTCCATTGAGGGGCTCGGTGTCGTGGACTGGAAAGCCGGTTTCCTACTACCTTCATACCATAGACCGCACTATAGTAAGCACCTAATGCTATCGCTTCTCTTTAATTGCAGGACAGAAAAATAGATATTGAACACTGAATATTGGAGTAGTGCATAATTCATTAGAGCCAATGAATGGATTGAGCCCAACACAGAGCCATCTTGTGTTTTATTCTGTCACTGGTCCTGAGAATGAAAGCAGTTAAAGACCCAATGGTTTTCACAGATTATTGCTGATCAGAAAGCCGTCTGTTTGCCATTTCAGCAACTTGTTAAAGCCTAGTAGAGGGTGGAAAAAGCTGTTGTTAGTGGCATTTTATTTTTACTGGCTCATAAATCCCATTGTAACTGTGAATTGGCTTCAAATTATGAGACAATTGTTACTTTTTTTTTTTTTTAAAGGCTAATGGAAACACTGATAGACCACATTGTCCCTCCGACCCCCATTCGGCACAGAGAAATATATTCTGTCAAGGCGGTTCTCCCTGCATTTTTTTATGCCTCATTAGGTTATCCTGAGCTATTTCTGTAGCTATGCTGCTATAGGCTTAGGCTGCTTAAGGACAAACTAACCACTTTTCCTCACTTTGCTACTTTCTTCTTCTACTCTCTCACTTGCTTGTATTATTTGCTGTTATTTCAACTGTCTAACTTGATTTTTTTTTTCTCTCAGTTTTTTTTCTCTCTCAATAGAAGCTACATCTTCTCCGGCCTTCTCTTTGGCTGTGGTAACCTTCCTGGTTGAGAGCACCAGCTGAGATAATGCTCCCAACAACTAAACATTCTTCTCCAATTAACTGTTTACTTTTCATCAACATAGACTGTAACCCTGGATCAGAGCTTCTGTTTTTTGTGTTGTATCTGCTCTGTCCTCTCAAACCCCCAGTCGGCCATGGCAGATGGCCGCTCATACTGAGCCAGGTTCTGCTAGAGGTCTCTCTCTGTTAAAGGGAGTTTTTCCTCTCCACTGTCACTAAACGCATGCTCAGTATGGGGGATTGCTGTAAAGTCAACGACACAAAACAAGCGCTTGCCTACTGTCCAAGAAGAGCGAATGCTGCAAGTCAATGACTCGATGCAATCTGCTTGGTTTCCTTAGACAGAAAACTTTTTCAAATTAATTCAAATAATGATCTGAACTATTTGAGATCTATTAACAGATCAATTAATATGTATGGAGGATTGAACTGAAAGGACGGTTTTTGTAGAGTGCCTGGAGACAACGTGTTATGAATTGGCAATGTACAAATAAATTAAATTGAACTGAAAAGAAACACCAACATTGCATGAAATGAATACTTGTATAAATAGTGACAACATATTTATCTAATACCTATATCTGCCTTGTGTTTCAGCTTGAAAACTATTTTGCCAGTCTAAAGAATCCTAAACTCAGGGTGAGTTGCACCAGAATATTTGAGTTGTTTCTCTATTTGCAGTATCTTTTTTCTTATTAAATGATACATTGTTTGTACTTTCTGTTAGGAGGAGCAAGAGGCAGCTAGACGACGTCAACAAAAGGACACAAAGGACAGCAAAAGCAATAACACCACCCCCACAAAGCTTAAGGAGCAAAACAAAGTAAGAGCAGTACCCATTTTTATTATGCCTGTCATACCTCTCTGTCAATCTACTGGACAAGTCTGGGTCTGAGCCAGGAAAATGTTAAACCCCTTTGGAATGAATGAGATCACAGGCCACAAGCCAAGCCTTCTTGTCTAACATCAGTGTTTGACCTCAAGCATAAGAAAGATCCTGGAAAAATGGTCAAACATTTGGATTAATGGTTCAATCTACAATTTTGTGGAGTGTCTCTAAACACTTTATGTGTAAATCATGGAAGAGTATCGCAGGACTCACATAAATCTTGGTCTGTGTCCAGCAGCAGCAGGACTCCGGTGGTGAGGAGGAGCGCCCTAGCCTGGTGACCGTGGTCAAACCCCCTCCCAAACCCCGAAGAACCCGGCTGCTGGCCAAAGGTCGCAAGCTAAACAACAAGAAACGTGGTCGACCCAAGAAAGCCACCCCTGCTGCTGAGAAGAATAAGAAGAATCAGAGCGCATTAGACCTGCTGCATGCTAAGACCCTTTCTGCAGCACCACCTCAGGGTCAGTGGGGTCACACATCTTTAACACACGATGCACATTACTTTAGCAAAAAAAAAAAAAAACTATCTAATGAAAGTTGTAATAAAAGTAAAATAATATTAGGCTCAATTGCAAATGTTCTTGTGTATAGATGCATACCGGCCACCTCAGACTCCCTTCTACCAGCTACCTCCCAAGGTCCAGCACTATAATCCCAGTCAGCTGCTGATGAGCCCAACTCCTCCGGGTCTGCAACAACTACTTGGTAAGCTAATAATGACACACACATTATGATTTGAAAAAGTTTATTCTGACTTTTTTTTTCATACTGGTCACTTTTATTCCCATGCTACTTTTTTTAGATGGTTTCTTTAGCGTTCTATAAAATGTCCTTTGAAGCAATAGCAAATAACTGTCCAACGAGAGTGAATTTCTTGAACCGAATTGCAAAAAAAATTAATGAATTTATTATGTTTTCTCTGAACTCTCTGTTTTCCAGATAACATCAAAGTCCAGTACCTCCAATTTATGGCTCACATGAAGACTCCTCAGTATCGCTCCAATCTGCAGCAGCTTTTGGAGCAGGAGAAGGTAACTGGTCATGCTTGGAGCCATTCTGCATGTTTTCATCACTGGCAACAAGAATCTCCCTCGACTCATTGACTTTGGTGTAAAGGTTGATATTCCACTTGACCTCAAGCTTGTTTCCATCTTCCTCTCTTTTCCCAGGAAAAACACAGGGATTTGTCAGGTCAGGCAGAGCAGCTCCACTTGGTGTGTCAGTCTCACAAAGACAAGATTAAAGGACTCTTCCAAACCAAGCTAGATGAAGTATGAGCATATTTGAACTCATAATATTTTGATGTTCACAGTAATAATCAATTTTTTTGTCCTTTCCTCTACTTTCTAATGTTTCCAACAAAGCTGCATTAAATTGTCAATTGCATGTTTTTAGCGATGCCTTTAACGCGCCCTAAAAACAAGACCTTGGTTTGATTATAATTAAACAAATTACTTTCATTCATAGAAGGGCTAAAATGATTAATCATGTTTAATCAATTATTGAAATTATGTTCAGCTAATTTAGCAACCCATTAATGGTTAAGTGGAGCATACAGATTCAAAAGATAAAAAGCCATTTGATGAATAATTCTTAATTGCAGCCCTAAGTTATAGTGAGAAAGACAATGGAGAATTCACATTTAAGGGTGTTTGGACTAATGAACTGAAACATTCTGATTCCTAGAATACCTAGAACGAATACTCCTCTTTGCTCCGGCTATTTCAGGAGGAAGACTTGTGCTTGAAACTAATGCAGTATGAATTATATATTTTCTTAATCTGTTTGTGAACAGCTCAGAGTCAAAGCTCTGACTGTGGAGGATCTCATCCAGGCTCAGAAGGAGATATCAGCCCACAACCGTCAGCTAAAAGAGCAAACCAAGCAGCTCGAAAGAGAAATGGTTTTCCTGAGGGACCACAGTCTGCTACTGGTGAGACCTCAGAGTCTGTTAACCTTGTTTTAACCTCCATTAACTCACAGGTGCTGTTTCCCAATATATCAGAGGAAAACTCTTTTGTGCTTGTTACTTTCAGCTCAAGTCTCGATGTGAGGAGCTGAAGCTCGATTGGGGATCTCTGTGTTTGGAGAGTTTGTTGAAGGAGAAGCAGGCTTTGCGCAGACAGATTTCTGAGAAACAGAAGCACTGCTTGGAGTTGCAGGTAAACGCCACACCTCAATATTTGGACTTCATTTTCAGCCGATAGAATGACTCCCCGTTTCACCGTCCTTCCCAAACACCTCCTGTCGTTCTATGTTTTTAGTCCAGAAAAATAACTTTTTAAGCTGTGTGTTATGTTTGAACACAATCTAAACAAAGATGTTGAAAGTCAGACTTGGTTAGACTGACAGCTTTTATAATGACAGCTTTTCAGCCATATGTAGACCTCAGTAAACAATGTTACTGTTTTCATTTTTTACATTTTAAAAACCTAATTTGCCTGTTTGGACAGAAAATCTCATTTAGTCATTTATGCTTTCATTTTTATTTGATTGGGAAAAGCACATAGAGTTCTAAAGCAACCACTGCACTGCGCATTGCTAAGATATTAAATAGACTACACATTAAAACCTGACATGAATGTACATTTGTTGGTAACTTCTTAATAGATTTTCTAAAAACAATTAAATTTACAATACATTTCAGGTGAGCAGGTAATTAAACATTTTAATACACACTTTAAATAACAATGTTTACTCATCCTCTATTTGTATTCAATGAAATGGTGATTGCAGGATAATTAACATTATAAATGTTTAATATTCTTCAGCTTCTGTTTTAAATTTTCACATTTCTGTGAAAACAAGTCACTACATGACTTTTCCTTTCTTATCTTGTTTTTTAGCTAAGCTGTAATTCCATCAACAGGAATGTAATTGATGGATGCATGTTGTCCTTCCTAATGGTTCCCCCTGCTGCTTGTTTCCAGATTAGCATCGTTGAGCTGGAAAAGAGTCAAAGGCAACAGGAGCTGCTGCAGCTCAAGTCCTACAGCCCTCGTGATAGCTCCCCCTACAGGAAGAGTCTGGAGTCACGAGGCTCCACCGACATGGACTCTTGTAGGTTCGGCCTGTCGTCGGCCCCAGCAATGAACGGCATCAGCCCGGAGCTTTCGGTCAACGGGACAGGCTCGCCATGTTTCGACCGGGCTAACGGAAAGGCAGAGCTTTCTCGCTACCTTCCCATCTCTCCGGACCACGACGCGGTGGCCGCCCCTTCCGAGGCGCGACAGAGGCAACAGAGCTCCTCCCAGCCTGATTACACTCGCTTCTCACCTGCCAAAATTGCCTTACGGAGGCACCTCAACCAAGACCCCACTGCCTCTGCTCACTTGAGAGGATCGAGCCTAATGACACACAGGTGGGCTTCTCCTAAAAGCTTACACGGAATAAGAAAGATGTCGGCCACCTTCTGAATTTATCTCTCTATTTTTTTTAGGGAACTGGGAGGTGTTAACTCCCCTCATGGAGCCAAACAAAACTGTCCTTCTCCCAATTCATCTGATTCTCAGTGTAATGTGAAAATCTCCGATAGGGTAAAAATTCAGTTTCTCTGTTTATTTAATTGATTTTTATTTGTGGCTTTTCAGTTTTTAACTATTTCACTCTTTTTTGTGTTATGTATCAGAATTATACAATATCTTGAAATGGAGTAATATTTACTATCATGAAGCAGGAAACATTTAGTAATTTATTAGATCGATGCTGTGTCTTCTAGACTAAGAGTAGATATTTTAAGAATCATTTCATCTGCCACTATCCTGCAACTTTCAGATTTTTCCGTTCTTCTCAAATACCTAAATCAAATCGCTGAATTGACGACGTAAACTGATTGTTGGAGCAGGAAATATTTGTCTTGTAAATGCTGCCATCTCCTGACTCAAAAATGCTTTTACTTCAGTTGAGCACAACAGTGAAAACATATTGACAGTAATATTTCTCCAGTTTTTAAAGCTAGTTTTACTTGAGTGTTGGAGAGAAATTTAAATTATTCTGCCTACAAAAAAAAATACTTTGCATTTGTCTTCAGTAAATGAAACTAAAATGATCTTGTTTGTTGTTTTCCAGGTGGGTAAGGAGAGGAGTCCGTCAGTTCAGGGTGACAGCATCACTAGCCTTCCCATCAGCATCCCTTTGAGTACTGTCCATCCCAGTAAACTTCCAGTCAGCATTCCGCTGGCCAGTGTGGTGCTGCCCAGTCGGGCTGAGAGACTTGTACGTTTTCTCAATTCGTACATTACAATACCTGGATATCTCTGCCCAACTTTTGCTATAAATAATGGTTCACTTTCAAATAGTTAATACATGTGTTATGAACAAAAAAAGTCCATGTTCAATTGCTACTGTTTACAGTTAGTTTAAATATTTGTTTCTTTTTTTTTGTCCTTTCAGAGAAATACTCCCAGCCCTGTGTCCCAGTCAGGTCAGACCAATGGTAAGGATGATTGGATAATCAATCAGAATTTTTGTTCCTAAGCTATTGATAACTTCAAGCTTTCTAAGTGTTTCTTTATAGCCTTCCTGACATTTAACTTACCAAAACTTGTCCTTACTGTGATTACATTTTCTGATGTAAAAACTTGAAACATTAAGTCTTCTTCACTCTGTAGTAACGTATACAAAGAAGAGTGCTGACAGTGCTACCTGTTAGTTAGCTTGGAAAACTCTTAAACCTTTAGGTTTTTGAACAGTGGGTCAAAATTGCTGAGGTTGTAAAGTTCTCAAATCTGTTTTTCAACAGATTTGTACTGAATTATATATGTATTTATCAATTTGAATCTGATGTGGCATATCTTATTTCATTTTGGAATGTCTTTTAGATATGTTCTTTGTTTGGGTCTGACAGTAGACTGTTCCATCTCTGCAGGATACTCATGTAGCTCAGGGCTAATGAATGGAGGTCCCCACCCTGAGGACCACAATGGTGCTTCTTTATCACCTCTTCCACACAGCAACAGTCCTTTGACAGGACCAATGGGTCGAGGTGGTCCCATCCAGAGCCCGTCACTGAGCACAGGAGGGGTGCTCCACTATGCCGATGGACCCCCCAGGATTCTCCCTGAAGATGGAGCCGAGCGCCAAGGTGAAGAATCCGACACGGATCTGCAAGACGACGACCCGCTGAGGAAGATTTTCTCGTCGTCTTCATCTCCATCTTTCTGTCCATCAGGCAACGGGAACTGTGTGAATGGAGGATCACGCCTTCATCATCACGCTGGCTCGACCAAGCAGGGATACCACAGTAACCATGGGAACCACCACCACCAGTCTCCGAACACGCAGCACGCACACACGCCAACACACACGTCATCCTCCCACAGCTTTGGCTCTCAGGAGGGGCGGAGGCGCGGGAGGAGAAAACGCGGCTCCACCGGGGCGGCGGCCAGCGGATCCCCGAAGAGACGCTCCTTCCCTGGGGTCAGCTCCAACAGTCACTCAACAGGATCCCCACTCAACATCAACTCCATGGTGAGTCGCTAACGCACCTGGAAACATGAAGTTGTAATCCTCATACTGTGGTTGTCAGATTGAACTTTGCTTTAAATGAAATTGTCTGTCTGAGCTCAAGTATCTTTTTTCACTGAACATTTTCTTATTTACCTGAACAGGTGAACAACATCAACCAGCCCCTGGAAATCTCCGCCATTTCTTCTCCAGAACAATCAAGCTGCAGCCCCCATGGTCCCGACCTGGACCAGCCCCCCATCTTGAAGAGAGAGCGCCCCCTGGAGCTCAATGGTAATGGCCGATACTCGACCACTCCCAGCTCGGATGATGAGGACTCTGGATATCCCCCGGACAGCTCCAGTTCCCGGTAATGTAGCGCTTCAGCAACGACCACAAATGTTGCCTGAACTGTATCTGTTACAAGATGTCTTCCTGGTCCTGGGTTTAGTTGCAGATTTTTTCTTTTTCCCATCATTTCTCCAGGTTTTTTGTTGTTGTTTGCTTCTGCTGAGAAAATAATTGTTTTTAACAAATAAAAATTGTTTTTTTTATTATTATTATTATTGAATATGATTCAGTTCTGGTTAAAAGGAAAAAAAAGACAAATAAGTAAAAACATTTATATATTTTTCTGGTTACTGAGCACTTTAAGACATCTCCTATAATGAAAATTCGTCACACTCATTGCTTAGATGTGACTTTTGACCCCCTTTTTTTTCTCCACAAAAACTGCATTTAAATCCTACAGGAAGTGGGATCCTTTCAATGCACTCTAATCTTCAGTTCTTATATTTCAAATTTTACATAAGCCAGATTACCCACTGGGTCATTCTAGCAGATTCTTTCTCTGAAATCAGTGTAGAGTTTTCTTGGCTTTGTTTTGGGACTATTGTGTTATTCGGAAATCCGGACAGGTTTCATCTTCAGATTCTTATCGAGAATATCCTGGTCGGTTCTCCATTCATCCTCCTTCGCTAACAGGAAGTCTGCCAGTCCTGTATGCTGCAACACAGCCACATTCTGTATGTTCCCATCTGCAGACGTCACTTCACTGGTGATTTAGGGGAGATGAGCAGAAGCGGCCTTTCTTCTTGCATGATGTGTTCACTGAAATTCAAACAGCTTTGGATTCATTTGCCCAGACTGTGCTTTTCATTGTCAAATCTTTCAAACAAACTACAGCATTTAAATCAGTGACAGAGCCAATATTACCAGAAAAAAAAACATCTTAAAATTACATGAAAAGTCATTTTAATGTAAAAAAAAAGGCTTCTAGAATTATCTAACCTAAGCAGCTCGATTTGAGCACTTTTGTTTGTGCAAGAAACTGTCTATTTCCATTGTTTTAAAGTTTTAATATACTCATTTGATGCTAATGTATGAAAAGATAAAGTTTATCCTTATCTGTAAAACCGTAGTTCATTCTCCAAATGTTACAACTCTGTTCTTGTAATATTATTAATTTATTCTCGTAATAAAAAAAATAACCAGGCCTCCCATATTCCATCTGAGTTCACCTGAATTCTAAGTCCAAATAAATTTAAAAGTAAAACATGGTTGTCAAACAAGATGGCTGCCCTAGGCATTCTGACATCACTCTGAACTTTAAAAACCCAAGGAGTGCATTGGTGGGGGGTGGGAGGGAAAATCCATATTTTCCAAAAATGTAATTGTCAAAAGCCTGTCATTAAAACGAAAGAATTTAAGTGATTAAGTTTGAATTCTCACCAGAGTTGCATACCTTCTCATTTCATCATGCGAGTTGTACCACATGGCTCATGTTTGTTTTGTTTGTCCCTTCTCTTTTAGCATCGAAAGAAAAATAGCCACTATATCACTGGAAAGCAGAGATGGCCATTGTAGACTGCTTGATGGGGAACGAGGTAAGAAGAGAAAACGGCACGTTTTGGGAAACGTTTTGCTCATTTAGCCTTTTGTTAGTTGTTAGGAAATCGACTGTCTTCTTTCCACCCAGGAAGGAAATCTGGTAGCAGCAGTGGTAACAGTACAGGCAGTGAGGCTTCCTCTTCATCCTTTTGTTCAAACAGCAAGTGGAAATCAACGTTTTCCCCCATATCAGACCCCAAGCAACCCAACTTGGACCTCAGGCAGGGGGGCTCCCCGTTCAGCTCTGGGGGCTCGAGCCGAAGCACAGACTCCGATTCGGATTACAAGCAGCAGAATGGGAGGAAAGCGGGCGACGGGGATTCCTCCAGCTACATGACCCCCAACCCTTTCCTCAGTCAGGAGACGGGAACGTGGGCGGTAGCAAGCAGCGGCGTCCAGGGAGGGACCGCTTCAGACCAGCGGCAGGTCCTTCAGAAGCAAAAGGGCCCCCGCGACTGGGAGCTGAAGACCACCAGCAGCATTGCCAGTCAGAACCTCTTCATCGCTGCCGCCACCAGCGGAGGCAGCATTCTGAATGGGAAGGTTGGGGGCAGTCCTGTGGCGGTATCCTCAACCACTGGGTCAGCGATGGGGCAGTACCTGGGCTCCCAGTTCCCACTTGGAGGAGCCTCTGTCCTGCAGTCCTTGTTCGGGGCCCAGACGGGTGTCTCTGTGAACGGGACCTCCCGGCTCGTGAACGGCTTCTCCAGCGCGGGGCTGGCAGGGGGAGCAGCAGGAGGTGAGCATCACTGATTATCTAGCAGGTTATCATCAAATGTAGGAGCAGTCAGAGTGAGGTGTTAGTTTCATGCATGAGAAGGGTGAGCGGGAACACAGCGTTGCTCTGTTTTTTTTGTTTTTATTTCTGAATGACAGACTTTCTGTGCTGCTTTGCTTCCTACATGGACTGGCTGCTTGAATGATGCAATTAGAAACACCCCGGGACAATGTTAGGAACGAATGAAGAAATTCTGAAACAAAAGTGAATAGAAAACTCAAACAATTGACAAAAAGAGTTGGAATGTTTAATACCTTGTCATTTTCCTGGGGTGTATATATTTGAGATTTGTATCAGAGTCAGTTTGCTGAAACCCGTTTTTCCATAAATTAATTTAATCTCTTACAGGGCTGGGCATTTATTGCAAAAAACTTCTTATCATGATAAGAATTTAGATTTATTGTTGGCTTGGTAAATTTCAAATAATGTTAAATACAAAACAAAATCATTGAAAATGTTCTTTTTCTCCACATAGTTCCACGAAAGAATCAGAACATTTCAGTAAATTGGAAGATGTGACAAAGAGCAGTCACTGTGCAGTTTAGTGATGTAAATCTTTCAGTAAGTGGTGTCCTGAAGAATCCCGTTTCAAATGGGAAGGCCTTTCAAAAATCATGTCTGTGGTGCTATGAATGCTGTTCCATGCAAAGAAGTAAAGTAGTATCATTTTTAGCATTATCACTGTAGTACCACAAATTATCGCAATAAAATTCAAATTTCTTGGCCCACCCATTTTCTCTGAGCTTTTGCAGCTAGCAGTGAACTGACTCTGTTTGCTTTTTTTTTTTTTTTTTTTTTTTTTGCCCGCTTGTCTCAGACTTGCCTGGCGCTTGTGCTCAACCCGGCTCAGCCCTTGCTTCTCTCTTTGTCCCCCTCTCCTCGCTCTCTCCGCTGCTGTCATCTGCTCTGTCTTCTTCCGCTCTCTCGCCCGTTTCTGCTGTGTGATTTGCAGGTATTTTTCACCATGTGGTTCCCTCAGCGTCCTCCCATCAGTTTGGGGCGACGCTGTCCACCTCTGGAGGCCTCAGCTCTCTGCTCAGTCTCTCCTCCTCTTCCTCTGCCTCCATCCAAACCCAGCAGCACACCACTGCTCCGCCTGCCCCCACGCGCCTCACCTCCGCGTCTTCATCTGTCTCACTCTCGCCGTCCCAGGCCCAGCACAGCCGCACGCAGTCAGTGCTGCACAGTCCCTCCCCTCCCACTCTCTCGCTTCCCCCTCCACCGCCCCTTCACAGTGTCCCTTCCTCCTCTTCCTCCTCCTCTTCCTCCGCAGCCTCCACACACCCTGACGTCTCGTCATCTTCTCGGTCAGACCCCCTCCACCCATTACGTCTGCCCCAGCCGTCCCTCCATCACCAGCGAATACACTTATCTCTCTCGCTTTCCATCACCACCTCCTCCACTGCTTCAACTTCTGTCTGCACCACTGTCGCTGCTTCCCCCTCCCTCCCCTCTTCGTCTCTGTCCACCTCGTCCTCGTCTCGTCCATTCGCAGTGCACTACTCCCCCCGGTTGCCCCTGCCCCCACTGCCGAGCGCCTCAGGCGGTGGCGGGAGCATGTGGAGGACTCAGGGCATGCATGGGCCCCACGCCGCCGCCCAAATCCCCGGCTCCCGGCCCAGATAGCGTTTGGGCCAAGGGGCAGTGGGGAAGAGGGGATGAAGAGGGGAAGGGAGGAGGGCGATCAGTGGGTGGATAGAGAAAGATAGGGAGAGAGAGAGACAGGATACCTGTTTTCCCTGTTTTTCTACCAGCTGTTGTTCAGAATGAACAAGGTAAGAAGAATAACGAATGTCTCGAGTGTTTTTATTTTTAATCATTTCAGAGTGTGTCTTGTTAAGGTATTCACGCCCCTTGACCAGACCATATTTTGTCAGGGTGCTGCAGCGAAAATCTCTGTTTTAGTAGGATTTTATGTTAGACCTAAAAGTAGTACATAACTTAAGCGCACTCAAACTCTTTTGCACATAAGAACTGAAAAAACGTGGTAGGCATTTTTGTTGTTTTGCTGCAACCTAACCCGTAAAGGACTTGACACACGGAGTAACAAACGTATCGCAATGCTGACAGCCAATGTCCTGAAATATTTGTCAAAGTTCTTAGCATTCGGCCTTGTCCTTAGTCTGGACCCCATCCCTGCTCTCATTTCTCCTGAGAATGTGGGATTCTTTAGAGAAAAAGTGCAAATTATTCACCGGGATGTGTATTTCTAGGTTCAACACAGTAACATTCAAAACTTCAAGCTTTGGTAACTTGTCAATCTTACCAGCTATAAAAGCTATACAACTTTTGTAGCTTTTTTTTTTTTGCTAAATTTGCAACACTGTTACTTGAATTTAGTGTGCCTGTATAGGCCACTTCTTCTCAGCACTGCTGCCACCTATTGACCCGGCCCGCCAATGGAACAAGCATGAATAAAGACATTTGTACTAAAACCTCCTGCCCATACACGAATCGCTGAACCAAACCCATCCTTGGCCCGTCTGCTCTGGTCGTTGATCTTCATGTTCCTGTTTGTCCCCTTACATTCTCAAGCAGAACAGTTGAATTTATGCTTAATTTTTTTAATTTGTTTTACTGGTTTGGTGACTTTTGAAAGCAGATTGTTGGACTAGATATAATTTGTATTGTACCTGAGTAGAATATTGTTCATTTGTTCAAATGTTTGATAGCCTTCCACTTCAGATATTCATAACGTTTTTTTTTTTGTTTTATCACATAAAGTTGCGGTAAGCTCCTTTAAATTGGTATTTGTACCATGACCAAATATGAGAAAGGCTCAAGGGGCGCAAAGACTCTGCCTGCCTGCTGCTTTGCTGTTGCTGTGTGAAATGTCCTGAGTGACCAACTGTGTCGTTTCTCTGTGTGTAATTGTTGCAGGTAATTGATGCGAACTACCTCAGCAACAACATAAACTATGCAAATGTCCAGGCGTGGACCAAGGCACACTCCTCATTTACTGGTGCTTCAAACTGTCTGCACTACCCAACCGCCTCCAAGACCGGCTTCTTACGGGGAAAATCTGGGACACGCGCACACACACACTCACACTAAGGACCACTGTGGTCACCTGGAGCAGAATCTGCAGTCAAGAGTCTTGCTTCTGTTTGATGAATGAAGATTTAAAATCTGAAAGTCAGCCATCAGAGAGAGAAATGATTGTATTAGTTTCATCTTAAAGGTGCTCAGATATAATTGTGGTAACAAGAAAGGAAGAAAATCCTTTCGAAAAATGAAATCACAGCATGAAGCACACATCCTGTCAGCCTAATCAGGTGCCACACTCCTTCCAAAGCTTCACTTAATGTGTGTGTGTGTCTTTGTGTGTGTGTGTGTGTGTACGTGTCTGTACATTGAAACACACAACGCAGAGCCAGTTGACTGAACGGGGCTCAGATATCATGCAGCTTTGCCTCGCTGCATGCATGTTCTCTTATCCATTCTTCCCTATGAAGTTGAGCACGTGTTGCTTTTCTTTCTTTTTTTTTCTTTTTTCAGTCTGAAGCAAGATGAGGATCATTTGGTTTAACTTCACACTGGATGTTAAGGATGCAGATGTTTCAGTCTTGGGTGGTTAATTTGACACCCTGATATGTTTTCTAAAAACCAAAATCAGATCATTTTGATTGCCTGATGCATTGATTATGAATTGAAATTCAGCTGGAGTCAAATCAGACATTGGAATGAGGTGTGATTGACTGTATTTTCATCTAATATCAAGCATTTAGCATATCAGCAAGACTTTCTTTGTGATACTTATTAAGAGAAGACATCTCTTCTCTTAATAATTTAACTAATGAGTGAAAAATATGGAAAACATCTGTAGATGTTGCAACAATGTTCTGATTTTTAGTCCTAGCGGTTCACATTACCAGTCGAGTATGTTTCAATCTAAGCAGATGAAATGAAATGAAATTCACTAAGTCGCGTGGCTCTCTGACAAGGCAGCTGCTCTGCAGCAGCGGCTTGCTGTCGGAGTTTAGTTGGAAGTTTGTGAAAAAGCTTAAAAGCAGATGTACATAATTAGAGAATTCAACTAGTTTCTCTATTTATTGAGATTTCTGTTTCTGAGTCAGTTTAGTTAAGTCACACTACTACTTGGAATCATTTCTGCAGCCGGGTTTTTTTTTTTGTTTTTCTTTTTAAAACAGAACTTAAGCTAAATTTTGCCCTATTTATCTTTGCTGCGCTTGGTAGAAACAACCACGCACACATACACAGGCAGACATGCAAAACCCTCGCACACTGGCAAAAAGACAAAAAACAACAACGAAAAAAATTTAATTACAGTGACCACAAAAAAACTACTGGACTCCCTTCACACATTTGTTTGCTTGTTAATTGTCTTTTTTTTTTTTGGTTTGTAAACAATGTTTGTACTGTGAATGTGATTCATTCTCCAACTGTATAGTTGTGAATAATTCAGAAGATTATTATTTATGCTGTCCGTCTCTCCTTTTTGCCTTGGTGTTTGTTCTTCATTCTGAATTGTGTTGACAAAGTAGAATGCAATAGTGTGTGCGTGTGTGTGTGTGTGTACTTGACTCACAGTCTGAAAACAATGGTGCTAAGTTTGGACTGTGCCTGATCTTATTTATTGTAAATAGAAATCAGAAAAAAGAAACAAAAAAAACCCAATTTGAATACTTGGTGCTCTACACAGGGACATTCGTTAGGCCGTATTTTTTTTTGGCATTTCTTTTCTCATATTTAATATGCTTTTGTCTCAGTTTTTAGCCTAGTGTACAGCAGTAGGTGATGATAAAGCTCTCCAGTAGCTGCCTCAGAGTCTGAGGAAATAGGTGTTGATGTTTCTCCTACAGAGGGTTTTCATATATATAGTCGGACTGCTTTTTCTCTCAGAAGTGAGCTTCTTATCTCTCAGTGAATAAGGCACACTGTTTTTATATATTTTTTTTTTGTCGTTGTAAGTCTCCCATCAAAGTTTTATAAAGTATGTATCTATTTACATTACATCTATATAAGTAAATAAATATATATGTATATAGCTATAAAAATATATACATATATATAGAGAGAGTAATGAGGGATGTTTGGTGCTCACATTCTGACCCTTATTTTCAGCCTGTTAAAACAGGAGGCTTGAAGCCAAGCTAAGCAAAAGCATTACCACCTTGGGACCTTAAACATGGCAGCGCAGCACCACCTGAATCCTCGTGATGTGAACAAGACAGGACTAGATACTCAAAGCGTGCGCGCGTTCGTACTTAAGCGCTCGCGCACACACACCGGAGCTGTCGCTCGGGACACGCTTCAAATCCAGCACTAGAACTGTTATCACTTTAATCAGGTGTTTTTAACTCTTTGTTTTCTTTGGTTTTGGACCCAAATTCTGCAGAAGGAGAAAAAAAGAAAAAGAAATGGTGCTTCTGTTTCAATGCAACGTCACTTCAGTTTTTACTGACTCGGATCTTTTTACTGGTGCATATAAACGCCACGTCGGCGTCTTCTCCAACACTTGATCTCTTCCTGATGGGGCCGAACTTTGTCAAGCGACCGTGTTGTGTAACCGCGAGCAGACGTGCTGATGTAAAGTGCTGTTGATGGTTGAGAGCAGCAACGCTTCCTTTTAAACCTGCTAGAGGAATTGCACTTGAGCTCAGTTTGTGTGGGTGCCGGGTTTTTGTTTCACCTTTCTCCCCGCTCTTACTGGTGCATATCTAAGGGAAGAACATTGAAAGCTTAATAGTCAAAACCTCCTGTCCTGTGCACTCCCCATGTAAACCAATGTTCTCACATGTGAGTGTTTAAACGAACAGAAGTAAGTCATTTTCAGACGTAGTTAGAGACTAGTCCATTTGTTACCAGCACTGAGAGGTATTTTGTAATTATTGTTGATGCTGTTTGGATAATTATTATTTTTTTCTCTCTCTCTCTCTCTTCCTATTCTTGGTGTTTGATACAATTGCAGTTACATGTAATGCTTTCTATGGTGTATGCAGATTCCTGTCAGGTTTTATTCCTACTATTCAGACGGACGGCACGGTGCTCTCCATCACTTAAAATAAAGAGTTGCAGCTTTTGTTAGATCCTACCCTCTTCCTGTTTTATGGTTCCAACATGTTCAACCTGAGCTCACTTTGTTGCTTTCCGGGCGGCCCAGTCCGACTCCTCGGGCTTTCACTTGGAGGTGATTCGATGCATGTGCCACGAAAGAAAAGTCTGTGCTATAAAAGGTTAAACATGCTCAATACAGGTTTCAATCAGTTTTGTAGTTACATGCAGAAATATATAAAATTTAAGCTTTTTTTTTTTTTTTTGCAACTCTCCTGGTACGTCTTTGGTAGATGAGTTTTTGCACTCAATGCTGTTTACTTCGAATCCTGCCAAAGGTCTTAACTCAGGAACCTTCCAGCAGTTTTCTACAAACAACTCTTCTTTTTCTTTCTATTTTTATAAAAGTGCATGTAGTCCCTGTAAAGTCTAAGCTCAGGACAAATTAACTGTGAGCATGCTTTAAAGCAAAAAAAAAAATTTATAAAAATTTGTCGGCGATGTCCTCCGACTGACTCCTTCTGGCGCATGCGTCCACATTCCCAGGTGAAGTCGAGCCCTTGTGAGTCGCTGTGACCTCCGAAAAGTCGTGAAATGTGCTTTCGACATCTTCCTCATCTCACAAATGCCTCTGTCTCGGGATGTGTCACCAAGAAGGAGGTTGGTCGTCCTCTCTGTCCAGGTCCCTTCAGCTGTGTCGGGACGGGCAGCGTGGGACAGACGTAACCTCGCCGGTGCGCGTGGTGACTGATTGGTGAAGCCAGGGCAGGTTTGAGGTGCAATAATGGCAAACCTACTTCCCAAAAGGCCCTGGGTTTTTCCTGAAACAATTGTTACTGTTTGATGTTGGTGCTTTTATCCTATGATGTACAAATGAAACAAATGGAATTAGTGGAGGGTTTTTTTTTTCCTGCCTTTTATGTTTATTAATAAAAATGTTTCATATGATATTGACACATCTTGGTGTTCAGTGTATTTAATCCTGACTCGAATGTGTGTTTAATTGGGAGATGCATGGATTTTCAACAAAATTAATATCTGCCTGTATAAATACACAAGCAGGGTTTCTGAAGGATTCTAGGAGAACTATTTGAAATCAAGACTTCAGATAAATTAAATTCACCCCCAGCAGGCAAAGTTAAATTAATTTTTTATTATTGTTTTGTACCCGGCTTCATCACCTTACAGCAAGGGTGTCCACAGAGGGCTGTTTGTGGCCCTCTTAATGATTTTATGTGGCCCCTGAGCACAATGTCCTGCACTTTATTTTTAATACAGAATTTGTAAAACTAGAAAACAAACATTTTACAATGTGAGAAGTACAGCAAAAATATATATATATTTAAACATGTTTCTGCACTCATTTTATTTTTGTAGTAAATATAACCACGGATCTGGCAACGTTAAGTAAAAAGGATACTTTGGTGCTGCCATCCACTGATTGATGCAGCTAGAGCTTTAGAAGGAAGAGATTCTTGTTTCTTAGAATAAATCATTTTGTCTCTCCCTGAAAGGAAAAACTCATAAATACTTCACATGCTTGTCTTATTATAATGCAAGTGAACCTTTTGTATGATTTGGATTTATTCATTTTCAGTTCACTTTTTCACAACAGTCTTACTATTTGAAACATGCAAGTATGTTCCAAGTCGTCATTTGACGGATAAAATAGAACAAGATGCATTGAGTTTATGTTTTTTCATTTGTAATAAATACATTTTCAGCTTCACATTTTTTGTCACGAGGGCAACTTTAATGTGGATACTGTCGTGTTAGAGTAAACTTCATATTAATTTATTTTGGTGGTTTTTGGCTTTGAGTGAATTTGTGGTTCCGTGTGAAACTTTCTCATGAGTAAATAGTGCATAATGCAACAAGAAAAGTTTTATTGTAGTTGTCTAACCATTTGTAAATTAGTTTCAGCAAATGTCAGAAAGTACAAATAAAAGATGTATCATCTGAATTACACACAGGATGAAAAAATGAAGTTGTATTGAAGACTTTTAAGGCCTGAAATTAAGAATATTAACAACCCAAAAAGAAGCAGTGATTTTAAGCACAGATTGCTGACAAGGACTCCTTTCACATTACTCCCAACTTTAATAAACTTTGATGATTCAATTTAAGAGACCAAGAGAAAGCAGCAAATCATGCTTCCAAAAATATCTTTCATAGCTAAATTTGAAAAACAATGACAAGCTTCCAACCCCGCTTTTACGCTGATGGCCCATAGTTAGTCTGCAGAGTTTTGCCTGTGTCTCATGAAGTCTCCTGGTCCAGGGACTCAGCAGGCGAATCAAGGATAAGCTTATGGGGGAGTTTGGAGGAGGGTTAGATTATAGAACAATGTCCTCAGTTTTGAACACAAACTCTCCATCCAGTCCATTCATTTTCCAATAAGATTTGGCAAAGCTGTAACTGACAGGATCAAATGTCATGTTCATGACGCTAAATAAAAAAAGCACACCGCACCTTTCAGATCATTTGTAAAAACAGAACAAAAAATGCATTCAAAGCCGTTTGTCGTTGTTCTTCCATTTCAACACTGCGCTCTCTTATGAATACATAACATTGCCATTTTTCCTGAGAAAATGAAGCTTTCTCTCCTGCCACTTGGTGCTGACAGAGTAGCGATGTCCATGAATAGGTCTTTCCTTTATCTCCTGGGATTCAGAGGCGCTTCATCAGCCCTGAGACCTTGACTGTCTGCAAAACAAGGCTGGATTGGTGAGAACCTGGAGGGAGTAACGTCTCTATAGGGAATCTGTTTCCCCTGTCTGCTACAATTTCAGATACTCCATAGCCGGAACTATTTCACTGAATAACACGAATGGTAGTGTCGTATTCAGTTTATTTATTTTTTTGTATTATTATTTATTTATGTCCTTTTATTGTAATGTTCAATCAAATGATTTTTGAAATCCAATTCTGAAACGTCCAAAAGGAGAAATATATTCCTTATGAATAAATTCCTTAATTGGGATCAGTAAAAGTAGTAAGTGAAAACTTTTGGTACACTGCTATTATATTTTAATCCTGTGTTTAAAACTAATAATAGATTTGAAAACTTTCATTAAGCTCCATGTGAGCCATGCTGTGTTAACTGTGTTTCCTGGGAAGTACTTTGTAGAATTGTAGATGTAATTTTTCAACACTTGTAAGCTGTGTTGTGTTCTGCTCCTTCGTTGTATTTGTGGAGAAAACGACACCTAACTTACACCTTTTTGTTTCCACTTAAATCCTCCCTTTATGCTTGTTTTTGCTCTGACTTTTCAAAGTTAAAGATCTTCAACAAGCCACCCTTGACCTGCCTTCTGCCTTTCTGAGCGGTGAACACTTCAAGGACACATCAGCTGCCTTTTTTCTTTTAATCATCTCAGTGCCCCACTCCTCTGTTAGTGAGAAGGAAAAGGTGGGAGGATGTTACTCCCATCCGCCTGAGCTTGACCCAAACTTAATAGGCAGCTCGGAGACGTCTGACCGCACAGGTGTTCGCGCCGCCAGTGAAACATGTTCTTGTTGGTCCTGCTCTGGAGCAGCTTTGGTCCTCCAGTAACAGGTCAGGCATATGCCCATATCTAGCTTGCTTGTTCTGCAGCTCTTCTCATTTGATCCCTACACATTCCAGCTTCCGCAGCACATCGGGATGCCCCCTGCTTTGTGGACGACTTGGTGGCAGCTCTCCGTGACGCCACGGGGAAAGACGGTGAACTTCTGGCCAGCAGCCCGGCTTCGTTTGGGATCTGCAGCGAATCCGACAGTTCGTCCCGATCAGTCCTGTCAGAACTCAGCGTAGGAATACAAAGGAACAACCGAAGAGGCCTGGAGGTTTTGGATCCGGCTGCAGGTATTGGCGTCTACAATCTACGACCTTTTTTTTTTTTTTTTTTTAAAGAGATGTGATTATTTTTGCCATGCTTGCATGTTTTTTCTCCTCCACTAGTGCTTGTGTCAGATGAAGATGATCAGGAAAGCATCGTGGTAACCTTTGACCTCCCGCAATCCCAATTGTTGGAGCTGAAACCGGTTCTGGTCTTAGCATTTAAAAGCCCCGCTCCAGATGGAGAGCTGGGCGTGACTTTCTCTAGTCAGTCTCTGCAGCCAAACACACAGGTACAGAAAAAAAAAACACTGCAAAAATGTGGCACATTTTTTATGTGTTAAGAAAATGACCCATATCATGGCAAGTCCAAGAGTGATTTGGCCCCCCTCTTTCAATTGATCACCAATAATTCTTCAAAATGATCTAAGTTTGATTATCATGCTGTTAACTTAATGCATGGTTCGCTAACAAGTTAAGTCATTGCAGAATACAACTGACTTGACCATCAAGTTAATTACATCACATTATGCAGCAAAAAATACAGCATTGAGTGAATTTCAGAAATTGAATGTTTTGTGTTGTTTTGTTTTTTTTTAGTCATAGAAGTTGTATTCAGTGTACACTGCTTCAATGGAAACTACTGAAGTTGGGGGCCATTAAATAATTTTTTTCTTTCAAAGCACTAAAAAACTACCTGTTTTTGTCAGTTATTTTTAGTGATCATCAGAAAACATTTTGAGTGTCGATATTAAATTATGGAAAGGCTGATAAATTAATATATTACTGGCTAGAATATTTGTCCATTTTGAAAAAAAACAAGAATATATTGAAAGCATGTTTTTTTCTTTGTTTTTTTTTTAAATGGGTCATTCTGAATTTAATACCGATATTTTTCCCCCCAGAAGTCGCAGGTTTCACTGTGTTCTGACCACAAGGTTTTTGTTTTTTTTCTAGTCTGCTTGCATTTCAGGGAGGACGCTGTACATCCTGCTAACAGGAAAATCATCTGAGGAAAATGTGGAACAGAAGTGGAATATTTCTGTTCAGGCAAAATCCCCCGGCACGAGTAAGACGTCTTGCTTATTCCTGTTTTCAGTGTCTCGTGTGTCATCTTCGACCTCCTCACGTTTCCTGTCATGCAGGACAAAACTTGACAGACGTGCTCATTGGTGGAAAATCAGGAAGCGACGTTCGCCTGACTCCGCTTCTGCTTTTCTCTGCAGAAACAGGAACCGATACGAGGCTGGTTTGGGTTTCACGTTCCTTCTTTCAAGTGATGTGGCGCTGGATCAAGTTCTCATTGTCGTCTCTGTCTCAGACATGCAAACAGGTCGGGCTCGTCAGCGGCCTCCTCCCAGACGACTTCCCTCTCCTTCCTGTGTGAGCTGAGACGCTTCCTTGATGCCGGCCTGCCGCAGCAACACGCCGAGCCCCCTCTGCTGCGGCTCGACTCCCTGCAGTCCCTTCCTCCCCTGGCTCTTGGCCTTTCCACCAGTGAGGCCCTGCTGGCGGAGCTCATTAACTCCTCTGCCCCGACTATCTTTTCCTTCAGCAGCTGGAGCTCCAGCTTCCCGATCCGTCCTGGCCAGCTGGCCCTCTCCCCTGCTCTGCTGGGGGAACTGGGACAGAGGCTGGAAACGAATGAGGGGCAGATGAGGGAGTTGATAAGGCAGGGAATGGTGCCTCACACAGCATCGGAGAAGCTGGAGAGGCTGAAGCAGCTCAGTGCTTTTCAGAAGCAAGATTCATCAGCAGAAGGTGTGTGGAGGCAAAAGCATCAGCCTCTCGGTTCACATTGTTTAAGCCTGATATTTTTTAAAAAATGAAATAAAACAATATCTAATTTTCCGTTTCAAACAGGAGAGAGCCAGTACTGCGCTTTCCTCCTCCTGAAGGCCCTGCAGACGGTGACCCGTGCGTACAACATACAGAGAAAGCTGAGGGCCACCAGAGCAGGCCCTTCAACCAGGGGCCCCATCTGTGGGCTTGGGAGCCTCACTGTGTCCCTGGAAAAGCTCGTCTTGGGTCCCCAGAGTGCCGACCTCAACAACTGCCGCGGCTCGTGCGCGATTCCGCAAAACAACGGCAACAACCACGCCGTCCTGCTCACCTACCACATCGAGAGGGGGGACGTGAACGAGCGGGGGCCCTGCTGCGTGCCGCTGGCCTACGACCCCCTGGAGGTGATAGACTGGAACGACGAGGGCAGCTTCCTCACAAGCAAGCCCAATATGGTGGCCAAGGAGTGCGGATGTCGCTAAAAGTGTTTCGAAATACCTGAACTATGTTCTTCAGAGGGAAATAAGAGTCGTGTTTTTTTAATATTATTTTTTGCTGCATGCAGTATTTAAATAGTGCCGTAAATTCATATTATTTACATAGATTTCTTTAGCTGTTACTTTCAAGTAAATATTGTACCATGCATGTAACACATATTTTTTTGACTTAAAAAGCACAATCAAAGACAATTACATAGTAATTAAATGATGATACATTAAAAACACCATCTTCAAAGCCACTCTGTGTTTTTTGTCATTTATTCTGGAGTCTGATGAGTCACTTAAAGAAATGTGTAACTTTATATTTGTGTTTCACTCGTTAGCTTTCGGTTTCAAGATCACTTTCTTCCCTATTGGCTTTTTTCTTCTTCGTATTGCCCCGACTTCTTCGGATCCCCACCAACTTGTGACGCTGTCCCATATGGAAAACTGAGGGCAGAAAATAGGAAACATTGATTCTGGTGAGGCAAAGATAAAGCATAATGAATAATATAATACTAAGTCTAAAAAAATAGATCTCTAGACAAGTGGTGGCCGGATGTGGGTCAATAACAATCACACCAAAACTACAAGCTTCAGCAAAATTACAGCTTTTCTGTGTTGTTGTGAGACAGATGAGGGTCTGGAAGAGGCATTCAATAATGATTCACCATGAAGTTACCATCTATTATCCCGCATAAAATTATTTTATAAACATAAAAGCCTTTTTACTTCGTTTCAGGTGTTGGCAGTCATGCTGTAAAAGTCTATCTTGAAATGAGCATAAATTCCCAATTTTGTCCTTTAACACTTTTCAAGAAATATCACCTTACAAAATGCATTATGCCCATGTTTTCCCACATTTTATCAGGTAAGAAATACCAACTAATACAAAAATAGTGTTGCATCTTGTATGCAACAACCCAAAACAAGACAGTGCTTTATTATAAAGTGAAATGGAAATTATCTGACTCCAGCTGCGTCTTATGGGGAATGTAAAAAAAAAAAAAAGAAGTGAAATAAGATGCATCAAATTCCTTTCATTCCACAATTACACACTAATTAGTTGGTTTAGTACAAAAAATACCAACAAAATATACTGAAGTGCAATTTTGTAATGTGACAGTCTGTGAAACGGTTTAAGGATTGTGAATATTTTGGTACTGTGAGTAATTTGCTGCTCAGGTGTTCACCATCAATAGGATGAAAATAATCCACTTTCAAGCATTGTATGAAATGTCTCTGTAGAATCCCAAACCCTAAATATCTTTGTTTTGACAGAAAGAGTTACATAAAAAGGATCAGTGTTGGAGTGACAGATCCTACCTGAGGGAGAGTGCCTGTTTGGAGACAGTCATATAGATACCCGATACCCGTCTCCTCCACAAAATAATCCAGAGCTTCTAAAACACACAAATATAAAACACCCTCAAGTCTGCCGAAACAAACTAGTTGAAGATTAGACAAGAGCTGTCATTTGTTGTGTTCAAAATAGATAACACACCAAAGTATTAGCCGTGGCAGAGTCACTAAATATCTATGCTGTGGTCGAACCAGTTATTGAAATAATAAAAACAAAAACACAACAACAATCTGACAGCCTGGGTTTGAACCACGTGTGAACATAAAATGTATAAAAGTGATGGCGAGCACTCACCATGAACTTCGTTTACTCCTGAGCTCACCAGAATCACAACCAGCGCCACCACCAAACAGCGGTTCATCGTGAATCCCTTCCATGGATTTGGAACATCGTTCAAATTTTCAATGGACAGAATCCGCTCATAAGACACTACGGAGAGACGGAAACGGGTCAAAGAATTTGGAGTGGTGTCCACACACTCAGATGGCTGCACATGGTGGACATTGGTATTACTTCTGATTTGTTTTTCTTTATTTGTTCCAGGCCTAACTTCTGAATTCTCAGAATTGGGATGAAACCTTGGTCCAAACTCGATCTGTTTTGAAAACAAAGAATCAAAAAGGTAAATGTTGTTTTTCCTCTTGCAAACCATGCTCCAACAGCATGATTTAAAAGGTCTAAATTGGGGCCTGCAAACACATGGAGCTATAAAAATTTGTTATACATCAGCCATCAGAAAGTACACATACCTGAGTTTCTCTTTACCAAGATGCAAGGGTCGGAAAAGTTATGATCCCTGTTTTGAGTCGAGTAGAGGGGAAGTGTCACGCAAACCCTTCAACGTGGTCCTGAGCTTCTTGACTGACAGCAACAGAAGAGAGGCACGGGGTGAGGGGCGGTGAGACGAAGACAACATCCCTAATACTTACCAGCAGCTGGAGAATTGTGCTAGAAGTAGCAGTAGCATATCGAGCCCCACAAAGCTATTCATACCCCCTTGATATTTTTTATTGGGAGCACTGTTTAATAGAGCAATCAATTACAATTCTCAAGCCTCACCACAGAGGCTCAGTTGGTTTCAGGTCTTTAAGTCATTCCAACACATGAATATTCAATGACAGCACTAGCTTTATGTGCAGGGTCACTGTTCTGCTGGAAAACGAGCCTCTTCACCAGGCTCAAGTCTTTGACTGATTCTGACAGGTTTTCTTCCGAGTATTCTCTGTATCTAGTTTTACCCATCGTACCATCAGCTCTCCCAAGCTTTTCCATTTCACCTGCTCAATCACAAAGACACAATATTTCAATGAAACAACAAGGTGTGATTTTTGATGAAAATGGATCAGGATATTGAAAGGACATTAACAAAAGAAAGGGACACAATGTCCCAAACTTAATAGGGTCAATTTAATTCTACTTTCTCTGTCTATGTATTATTATTATTAATCTTTTTTTTTTTTTTTTTTTTGTATTCTCAGCTTCAAGATTGGGATGTGGGACACGTTTTTCTCCCAAAACACTTTCTGTTTAACCAAGTTTCATGCATGGGTGAATACAGGCTCAGAAAATAACCCTAACAGAACTATTACACTAACAAGAAGTCTCACTTTAAGTTGAACTGTAGGTGTGTGTGTCTGAGTCTGGTGTGTTTTTGATCAAAATATGATTGTCCTTCAGGTACTTGCATTTTTCTTCGAATAAGAAAAATGAATTTAGATTTATTGTAATTAATATACAATAAATCTACTCATAAATGTATATTTTTCCAACATGTTTCTCAAAATATTTGTCAACACTATTAAAACTGCATGTCATTTACCACAGAAACAAATACATTCAAACATTGCAAGACAAACTAAAAAGGCCCAAACGTGGAAGTGATATTAAACAGTTTCACCGGATCATTTAAATGGTCTGGTTGCCTCGTCCCGATACGTCACGGTGATCGGGACACTCCCCTGACTGATCAGCCGCAGCGCGCAGCCCCGACTCTGGCATCAGCCGACGAGGAGCGGAGACGGAGCGAGCAGCCTGTGGCGGACGCTGGCCGGATGGTTAAATCCAACCTACAGACGATTTTGAATAGTCACTGTTTTGTAAGAGAAAAAGAAAGACCCGAGATGCCTGTTATTGAGCAGTCAAGTAATAAACCCGAAAGGTATGTCGGTGTCGGCTGTTTTTAGGAGAAAATAATAAAAGAAAAACAAAGCTAAATGCTAAGTTATAAAAGCTGCGGCCTAAGCAAGGTGTACTACTGTCTATTTACTGGAACGACTGGTACAAGTCATGTATGTTGCTCACAATAACGCGATGTTACGTGGTCGTTGACGCTCCTAAACAGTTGTCAGGACTTTTTTTTATTTGACAAAAGTTTATAAATGATATATAAACAAAATAATTGATATACCTAATTGAAATTTAAATATATACTGTACATTGGTGCTCAGCAATTAGACAGAAGTCACGTAACGTTGTTGACAGTCATCGCTCCTATTAGCCGGCTAATGCTAACCGAATGGCTAATACGTGCTACGCAACTGAAATTGTTAGCCCGATGCTAAGTGCTACATGTTAGCTGTTCGGAGCAAGATTAGCTTTGTATTTATTTTTAATCGTCAAATGAAAAACATTTAAGGCTTAAATGGTTAAATTGCCATTCAGTCGCATCGCGGATGCGGATAAAATTGTCCGTATTGTGCCCACGCTTGCTAACCTTCACTGGGTTATGTCATCGATGTTGGTTTTTGTTGCTGACATGAAAAGAATGCGTTGTTTTTGATAGTTGGCACAAAAGCGTAACGCTTGCGTTAAATTGTACAGCATGCCGTAGTGCATTTGTATGAAAACACTTAGGAGACCGTCATTTTATTTACTTTGTTAGTTTTATACCAACCGACGTCGTGATGAGTCGTTTTTACCCCCATGTTTCTCGCATGCTTACAAGTGCTTGGAGATTTCCAGAAAATCAATTTTTTAAGAGCTTTATTGGCCAACCAGGCGAAGGTGCTCTGACTATTTCCAGCACCCTTTGTCTCCACCTGATTCTGATTTTTGGCCTCTACAGTGATCGATGTTCACTCGGGTTTGTGGATTATAGATGTCGGGTTTAATTAAAACGTCAACAGGGCAGATGAGCTCATTTACGCCATGAGTTGTGTTTTATTAGCCCGTTTTCCCTGTTCCGTGTTGAGGCGTTGTTGCTCAGGTTCTGTTCTCACGGGATTTTATTCAGGCGATCGGTCCAGTTCTGACGTCTTTAAAAGCTCTCGAAGGAAATTTCCACTGCACTGCGAAAGGGGGTGGCATAAAGGACTCTGAGGCAGCTAATGATACACAGTGTACATTTGCTCTTGGACGGCACAGTTACTATTGTTATCATGGCTTTAACCTTGACCAATTATTCCACTGTATGTATTGATGAGTTATGTAACATTTTCATATGCCCAATGTACATTTTTCAAAATGCTGTTAGAGCGTTAAGTGGTGGACATTAAATGAATGTTGATTGTTTATGAGGGAATAAGTCTCAAGTTTTTATAATGACTATTTCTCAATCATGCCAGATTTATTGCCATCTATCTGTTGGCTGAGTCAGACTGGGGTTATGTAACCACTTGTGGTAGATGATCAGAGCTTTTTTTAAAAAAATTTTTAATTGAAATTAAGTAGTGCTTAGAAACACAAGTGTGTCCAAAGGTTTGAGCTCACATCGAGTAATTAGGATTTTGTGGCTGATTTTTGTTCCTATTTAAGAACTATAATAAATGCAGTAAACTATAATTTTAGTTTATTTTTTCCCCTTAAGTTTTATGATTTTTTAATTCCATTTATTATAAAGTATATACTAAAAAAAAAAATTGCTGTTTCATAGAAAGACGAGCTAAATGTGTTTGGGTTGAATGTGTGTTTCTGTGCTTGTGTCCCTTGAATAAAAGCTGTTGGTCTGCAGCAGAGACCCTGAGGGGGTCGCATCAAACGTATGTGGCCCTTTTTCACAAACAGCACAGTTCAGTTCTGCTCTTCACAGTTTGGGCGGTTTTCCATTACAGTCAACGGCTCTAGTGGGTGGGGTGACCATGTAGTTGAGCGGTCCTACAGTCAGAAGAGTAGCGCGATGTGATCTGTGTGCAACACAGCGCAAAAAAAGCAGCAGGTCAGATTATTGTAAGGCAGTCACTGTTGACATGCTATGATATTGACCAGAGGTCATCATGTCTTGCCTCCCCATGGGAAAATTTCTAAAATAGGACTTTTAAAATTCAGACTCATGTAAAAAAAATGTGGCAAGTGCAACTAACAGTCTCTGGTGGATTTTCTCTGTAGCGAATGTAGATGCTTACTTTACCTCAATTCTCAGATTTTCTAAAGGTTGTAAACGTTGTCTAAATCCAGAAAGTTCTCTCACAAACCGAGGTTGAAAGTTCAAACGAGTAAAAGGAGCACCGTGACTTTTGCTCTAACCCTAATTTCTCTTATCTGCAGAAATGTCAGAAAAATTAGTTTCCTCTTCTTTTTTTAAAAGCTTTATGTCCCTGAATATTCTCTAACTTTGTTTTTAAACATGTCATTGTTATAGAAAATTGTTAACGGTAAATCTTTTCTCAATAACAGCATTCCACATGAGAGTTGTTATGTCTGGTTTTTAGTTTAGATTTTTAGTTTCTGAACAGCCAATCTGTGGTCAAGGGCAATCAAGATGAAAATTTTATTTTGGCTAAAAGCTGTTTTGTTTTTGTGTGTGTGTTTTGTCCCATCTCCACCTTAGATGGTTGCTCCTACTGGCTTCTTAATAACAGCAAACTTTTTTGTCAAAGGTGTTTTTCTTATTCAGACAGAAAACGATAGAAAGAAGCTGGAAAAGATACATGTAACATTATTTGTTAATATGATTACAACCTTGGTCTAAAGTGGGCTAACACTACCATATGAGAGTTTTATGGTTGGAATGATCTAATCTGACTGAGTTGAACTCTTATCTTAAAACCTTCACTGTCTCAAATAATATTTGACAAAACCTGATATTGCATTGTAACATTGTCAGCCATGAGAATGTGTGTTTGCTGGTTTTAACACACCAACTCCAGACTTTGCACAGCTGTGATATTTGTGTTAGAGAGCATCTTTATGATACTCCGAATGGATCTCGTTCCTAATAGAAACAGACTGATCTTCACGAACAGTGGAAAATGAATGTGGTAATACAAGCATTAGTGCTGAAAGCCAAGCTGAGTCAAAGAGCTGAGTGTATTTTCTCGCTCCACTTTTCCATATGTTGAAAAGTGGAGCGACCTGTTTAGTCAAAGGATAAAGTAGGCCGATGGTTAGACCTGCAGTACAGGACGTCATCCCTCGACAGTTTCAGGAATAAACTGTATGTACCACAGGAAAAAATGGCAAAATACAGGTTGGTTTGGTGGAGTTGGTATTTGCTTTCATAGTTTTCTGTCTAAGTATAGGGAAAAAAACAACAACAAAAAAAAAACAAATATGTTGTTTTCTGACTTTATTTTTGTTTTCTACAGGAAATCTAGATTTTAAAAAAAGTAATTCAGTATAGGCTTTTTATCTTTTATCGTTGATTTACCACAAGTCATTTTTGACCTCAGTGGTTTGTTTCTAAGGGCCTGAGAAGCTCCAGATAAGGGAGCTTGTTTGGAGCTTTTATATCAGATTGGCGGTTTAAACTGGACATTTAGGTCCAAAAACTGCAGGCTTAAACCCTTCAAATAATTAGCTTGCAATTTTAGACCTTCGGCAGCACATTTACGTGTTAGACATGTTAAAATTGAGTGGATCAAATTCAGCCCAAATGTTTGAAAACAGTGAAATGGGATTTTACAACTGGATTTATGGAACATGCAGATGTTTGGATGAGCATAGTATAAGTTTCATTGGAGGAAAAAGGTCATTCAAGGCTAAAGGATCAAGGCTAAAGGATTATATTCAGTTTTCAGCTAATATTTTACTGAAAGGTCACTCACTTCTTTTTAATCAGTCACTACAGAAGTGGCAGTCTTAACATGAACTAACTTCCTGTCTGGGATGTTAATATGCTTGTGTCACATATCACGAGTCAACATGTAGAAAAGTGTCTCTTTTGAAAACCCCAGTCGCTGATTGAACTCTGTCCACCACGTGTCACCTGGTGTTTATTAACTTAAGTGAAGCAAATGTTTTACAGTCATATATCTCTCCGTTGTGTAATGAACACAAAACCTGCCTGCCTGCATTGCAAGTTTGGTTTGTGAGCATCTGAAGACTTCACTTACGATGGCTCCGTCTTTGTGTGCGTCTGTGTCGCTCTCCAGTATCTCCAGTCCCAGGAGGTGCTCCCACTGTTGCAGTAACCCGTGTCCGGGGCCTCTGTGGTGCTCCTGATGCCCCTCACCCACCCCTGAAGATCCCAGGTGGGCGAGGGAATGACCAGCGGGATCGCAATCTTTCAGCAACGCTATTCTACTCTGTATGTGGAACAAGTTTATTTATTTATTTTTTTTTCAGGCAATATTTTTTCTTTTGTGGCGTCTCATCTTTATGTCTCTCCTTAGGATGCTCATTTGTTGGTTCTTGAAGAGTCTCCCCCTGCAAACGGCAGAGTGCGTTTCTTGCTCTTTGAGCCCCGCCGCACTGAAGGCAAACATTGTGTCTGGAGGGCTGCGCTTAAGGGGGGAAACCTTTATGTGGAAATCCCTTCTGGAGCTTTGCCTGAAGGCAGCAAAGACAGGTGAGGGGGAGTAAATGCATCTTTTTCTGCATCTGTGCAGGAACTCTGTTTTTCTTCAACAAATTAAATAGAAGAGACGTTGATCTTTGCTGAAGATGATTGCTGTTATTGTTTTAGTCTGTGACTAAAGTCAGGCCTTTACGGTTTGTACTGTACTAACATAAATATAAATGGGTAATGTGCAAAGAAGTATTTCACCAAAATAGATTTGGATAATTATTAGTAATATGTGCTGTTTTCAGCCATAAACCTGTATAAGGTGTATTGTGATCACCTCAGAGTTCTTAATCCTTTAATAATTGTTATTTTGTCCAACAGTTTTGCACTTTTGCTGGAATTTGCAGAAGAACAGCTACAGGCTGATCACGTTTTCATCTGCTTTCACAAGAACCGTGACGACAGAGGTGAGATGATATCTGTGTGGCTTTGGTTTAACAAATAACTTGCTTAATAATAAACCACTTTGGCTCACAGCAGCAAAACTACTTTTGAAAATAATGTACAGAAATACTGAAATATATTTTATCAGTTTAAACACATTTTGTTTGTGATGTAAAACTTATTTTTCTGGTTTTCCTTTGTTTAAAATGAAATGTTTTCTATTTATATAAAAAGTAAATGTTAAATTCAATGCTTCTCTTTATTAAATGTGGGTTAAGTCCACTAAGTCCAATTTAATGTTTCCCAAAAGTGGGAGCAAATTAGCTGCTGCTTTATGTAGGTTAGGTCATAAAAAGTACATGTGGAAAATTTTGTCAAAATGAATTCTAATAACCAAATGTAGCTTTTGCTGTACAAGAAAATTGTTTTCTTTTTTTCTGTTCCTAAAGGTGTTGAATTATTTCCACACATGCTCCGTGTTGTGTTTAATGTACTCTTACTCTGAGAGAGCTTTATATGTTTCGAAGTGTGTTGAGGTCAAACTAACGAATGTCTCTTCCCTCTCCGTTTCTCCTCAGCATCCTTGCTGCGTACGTTCAGTTTCCTGGGCTTTGAGATTGTTAGACCGGGTCATCCTCTCGTCCCCTCCCGACCTGACGCTTTCTTCATGGCTTACAGCATCGAGCGAGACTCCTCCGATGACGAATAAAATAACGCTGAGCAGTTACAAATGTTTGTTCCTATTTCAATCAACGCCGACATCAGTTCTGCAAATGAGTACATTCTAGACATTAAGTGTGGTTGAGGTTGGTGGTTTTTCTTTTGCCTTTACCTACTGCGTGCTGTGTTTCAGTAAAAGTTGCACTAGAGTTAAGATGTTAAATAGAGCAGGAATGTAAAGCAGAAAGCCTGCATGATATCTGGGCATTACATCCTCACCACCGTTTAATAATGTTCTTGTCCATTCTACCCCTGATTCCTGAATATCTCCACAGTATATTTAAGATAAATTGAAAGCGTACTCATGTAAGTAGATGTTTTCATAGTAATTATCAGTTGATTTTTCTTTTTTCTGTTAATTTTTTTTTAATGTGTGCATGGTTTGCTTTGATCCACTTGGTAGAGATCTGCATGTTGTAACGACTAAATAAAAGTGCTCACCTTAACATGTGGTCGGCTGAGTAATGTCGGTGAAAGCTTGACAGTCAAGGATTTTAGGTGATGCAGAGGATCAGATTTACAGATGGGGGAGTTTATCATGTGGATACTATTGTTTTGTAATGTGAAACTTGAAAACAAAAAAAAGAAAGAAAGTAATTTAGGGTTAAATAGCATAATATGCTGTACAGTGCTGATCGAACTATTCTATACACTTATGGGCATAAAGTCCATCATTTTGAGCTTTGAATGCTTCTCTTTACTTTTTTTCAGGTTTGCATGCAGGTTTTTGTATATGTGTACTACACTAATAGTTTAAATGTCCTTTAGCATACTGGAGAGAAAGTCAAACCTCTGTATAGTCACACCTCTGGCTGGATATTTAACAATTCCTCACAACAGAAATGGTAGAGTTCATTCCAATCGATTGTTTTCCTGATAGAGACCTGAATATCAAGCCATAAAATATTCACAGGCGTAATCCTGAGGCTGGTTTGTTCACAACTGAGTTTGATGTGCGTTTGGAGTTGAGGAAGTTCAAGGTAGTCTTCATATTTTTCATGTCATGCTTGACAGCAGGTACATTGTGCTTCAATTTGAAAGCAAGGAGCATTAATGTCCAACCGTCTTCTTAAGCTGAGTTGAATGTACCATTTATCACAATGGTAAGGTTTTCAGCCAGAATTATACTAGAAGCTTGACGGTAACAAAAAGTGTTTGCTTCTTTACATATTTTGTGTAGAGGTGTGCATGTGTTCATCCCTGTGCAATTGAGATCAAACATTAGTTTAAATGTATTCATCATGTACTTCATTTTTGAGATCTGTATTACAATTTGACCCTGTGTGTTTAAAAAAAATTACAAAGTTCAAGTGCATAATTTAAATAAAACAGAGTGTATGTAAACTTCTGGCCAGCACTGCATAGTCAACCATAATTTCTGTTTTAAATCAATGCAACGGTTCTGCAGCTGCATTCGGGGAGGTAAAGCAGTGTGTTCTTGCTTTGCATTGTAGCAGCATTTCTGTTGATTTATTGGTAAGTGCAAATTAGATATTACATGAGATCACTAACAGGCTTGCCTCAGTTAAGGAACTCATTGATATTTATTTTAACAAGTTCAAAATTTTATCAGACCAGTTTGCATCAATATGAACAGAGGTGGTAAAGCAAGGATGAACCTCTCAAAGTAGTTTGTCCTCTGCAGCTGATGCAGCTAAAAATATCTCGGTAAACTCAGCTCAGGATGTTGGAAAGCTGCATCGCCGCACCCATTACTGCTTCAGAATCGGTAAATGGCAGATACTTCAGACACATGCAGTCCTCCCAGTCCACACCAGAATGATCCTCCATCAGTCCCGCCTCTGCCAGCTTCATCACCAGCAGGGCTCGCTTGACAGTCAGCCAGTTCTGCACAGCCGTGACCGATGAGGAGCCTCTGTGGTTGGATATGGAGACCCGGGGCCCCCACAGGAGCACCTGCAGCATGGCTATAACGTCCGTCATCTGGGGACCGTTCTCGCTCTGAAGCAGAGAGGACAAATGAAGAAGCCCCATTCGGCATACAGACACAGTAGGGTCTTTGTGGGCTTCCTGTGGGCGCAGGCAGAACTGAATTAGGGCTCCAATTTGGCATTTAATGGAGGTCAGAGCCTGAGGGGCCAAAGCAGCAGACTGTGGTGTCACTAGCACACGAGGACATCCGTATTTCCTCCATAACTTCTGCACCCAACCTATTTGACCATCCTGTTCCAGCACATCTCCCCCTTTACATCTCTGCCTGCCGGGCCAGACCAGAAGGATCTCTCTGGGTCTGAGCTCAGCTGCAGCAGCACTGTTGCTGTGCAGGTGGTGTGAGCCCATTAGGACCTGCAGCACCAGAACACACACCTGTCTGTTGTAATTCTGACAGTCGCTGGGCTGCACCAAGCAGCTGTCCTGAACAAAGTCCTCCAGGGTGGCGTGCGGCAGATCACGTTCCACACTCACACAGTGTCCTCTCTGAATGAAAGAGTCTAGAGACGTGGTGCTGGGACAACAAGGCTCTGTCTCATCGCTGCCTCCGTCTGGTGGATCAGGAGCCCTGCAATCTGGCTCTCCAGTGGTGGAAAGCGCTTGCGTTGCGTTGGTTTTGCTTTCCTCATCAATGCTTGGTTGAAAGTAAGCGATGGCATCTTGCACATTCGCATGCAGGTTTTCTTTGTTACAAGTCGATGGAGCGTTCTTCTTCCCTTTGCATGTCTGCACAACACATAACAGGACAATATGCACTCATTGCATCACAGTGTTTCGTACTTCTGAGATAAATGTGACACGAAAGAGCTCTGTATCTGCAGCTGGTGTAACTGCTGAAAGGAAGTTATGTTGGGACCACAATGAGTAGAACATTTGCAAATGTCGATAAAGATCAAGATTGTTTCTAACGCAATGTGCTTTGTATTTCAGACCTAACTTGCAATGGAAAACATAAAATCATAAAAGACCACATATGAAATAAGAGACCTGCAATATTACCCTCAAACCGAGCACCCTCCCAGGGAACTTTGGGCTCTGGAGGCTGTAGTAGGTCTTGTCTCCGATCTTCTTTGGCTTGCTACCCTCACACAGCAGGAAATCCCCAGGCTCATATGAGTCGCAATCCCTTTCTTTCACCTTTAGGATGCTGCGCTCCTCAACGCTCTTAGCCAGGCTTCGAAGGAAGAGCAGCTGACGATGCTGGATCCTCCCTGAGACAACACGCTGGTCCTCAAAGCTCCCAAAGACGGAGGCCAGGTGTTCATCGGGGGTATCAAAGGACAGCTGGGACAGGGGCTGCAAGGGAGTGGGGCTTCTTCTGGCTGGTTTCAAGCCTTGAGTCTCCTCATGCGTAAAAGTATCAGGTATCGGTGCCATCATGTAGACGGGGTTGTCAAAGTTCTGAGGACGTCTTTGCAGAGGGGAGAGTGGAGAGAGGGAAGAGTGTGCAGGTGGATCAATGCCGGGAAGAGAGAGGGCGCGGGTCAGCTTCTTCTTTGGAACAGGAGGTGGTGTGCCATCGGAGAAGAATCTCATCTGGTGTTTGAACGGATCTGGGGAGTACAATGAGAAGGAACCTTAGATCTAAACAAGAGCCTAAGAGGAAAAAGACTGGATTTAAGAGTCACAAATGCTCAAAATAGTCGTACAATCGCAGGAAGAAAAAAAAACAAGTTACAGTGACATTTTTCCAACTTCACTTTTTAATAGACATTCAGCGAGGAGTGAACTAGCAGATATTAATCTACAGTTCAGCTGCTGTCATTTCTTTCTGTGCCTTTTTGCTCCTTTCTGTCTTCATGAGGTCAATACTTTCCCCCTGTGTTTTCCTGCAGTGTTTCACATAATTCTGTGGACATCTACGGTTTGATATGTGTGAATGAATTGTTACTGACATTTAATGAAAATAACCCATTCATCTGTTTTTTTTTTTTGCTTGTTTTGCTGAAAGGCCTACTCTAATCTGACACACTTTTCCATGTCACGCCTCCCAACATAAACAACAAGCTGCTACATAAATAGAAGTGTCTAAATGACATTTTAGACACTTCTAAAAGTGTCTAAAAAGGACGTCCGTTTGCTGTGGTTCTCTATAAATCAACATGTTTCGTCATCATTTTTGCTCTGACAATGAAGTACTTTTTTCTTGTACGAACCGTCTGAGCTAACGTACATACTTTCTGTCTTTAATGATAAGTTCTCTTGTCTTTCCCATCTTGAAGAATGAATGGGAAATAAGCCTCTGTGACATTTAATATTTGTACCTCAGTGAAGAATAATATGTGGATTAAAGTTTAAAAGACAGCTTATAAAGTAAAGTAAACATGCTTGTAATTTCATGTGTCAGTAATATTTTGTGTGGGTGCCACTACTAGAAACAAAAGGGATTATTGTTAAACGCAACAGTTTCTTAGCTTTTGTCCACCCCTGAATAAATGTGACCAATTAAAAAGTTGCATTTTTAACTTTTTAAATGTCATTTTTTGGGGGTGATCACACTTTAATAAAAGATTCATTTATTTTAGAGCTTTATATACACATTTTTCTGGAGTGACATTAAACATGTAAAGCACCCGACTAGTTTCCTAACATGGCCTTGTTTCAGAAGAGACTATTTGTATTTCAGGACTTAAAACACAGGAAGCTCTGTGGTGAAATTGTAAAAAAAAAAAAAAAATGACCACAGACTTTTTTTTTTTAAAGTAAGTATTTTATTACCTCAATTTAAAGCATACATGAGCACTAACATTTTCAGTTTGAACTTAGCACAGTATTTTTATTATGTGTGTGTTTCACCTGGTATTTTAGCTTATGTGGGGTTTTATTATTATGACAGTCGGATGACTCCAATTTTCTGCAAAGTTATTTTACTCTGAAGCTCACTTGGAACTCACTGAAAGTAAGCATCACACAGGGCTACTTCCTCTCTCTGCTTTTCACGAACTGAAAGACGAACTGAGGAGAGGAGTGAACTACTCCTCCCGTTTGTCAACAGCGAGTTACAAGCCGGAGGTATGCAGTCCTACCGTAGCGCTGGTGGATGGGACACTGGGCTGCATGACAGTCGGTGGGCTCCGAGAAGACATCGCTGTATGCAAAGCTGGGATGCTGAAACCCAGCGGGGCTGAAAACAGAGTCCGACTCCACACTGGAACGTCTGAAGGAATGCGCAGAATAGTTCACCCATAAAGCGTGCACATGTGCAGAACCGTCCTCTGCAGAAATAGTCTGATTTTACAGAAGATTGTATTTTTTTTTCTACAAGTAAGAACATGCACTGCAAAATACTTGAACATACAATGACAAATGATCAGTGAAAATATAACTATTCTAAAATATATGTTTTTATTATTTTTAATTTTTTCAAAGAAAATCTAATTAATGAGAATCTAAGTATTTTTCCTTACCTGTGTTGTTTGACAGGCAGTACTGGAGGCTGATCCTTCTCTCTGCTACCAGAAGCAGACGCCATCAGAAACTTGAGTTTTTAACACCTTAATCTTTCCCCTTCACCTCAGCAACGTCACCTTCCTCTGACTTCTATCACGCTAGAAGTTCAGGAGACCAACTCATTGTCTCTTTTAAAGACTTCCTGTCTGCCTCAGTCTCTGCTTCCTACTACTTCGTCTGAATGGTCGCGTATTTCAAAGCAACTCGTCTTTTAAAGGTGTTGCTCAGCGGATGTCTTACTGCGATCGGTTTCTGTCAGAGCTTGAGGTTGGCACCGGAAAAAGTTGACTCTGTACTGAGGGCAAAGCAGCTCTCTGAGCTTAACCTCAACTCCGGCAGAAGGAGGAAGAGCAGTTACAACAGAGCGCCGTCACGTTGCGCTTGTTTCTGTCTGTTTCTCCCAGGTGCAGCTCACCGGTGTTCATCCTAAGCCCATGTAATGTTACAAAACTAGTTTTTTACAGGCTTTTGGATCAACTTCATATGTTTCTGTGACCTTTTTCAACAGATCAGGTATTAAACCAGGACTGCATGCAGTTTGTAGCACCTTGAATCCCAGCCTGGGTGCTTTGTGGCGTCTCTCTCCAGTAAGAGGTCATCACAGGGCATTATAGAGGCACTTAAAACAAATAATGTACATTTTTTAATAGCCAAATTCCCCGGGTGCTTATGGGAAGAACATGCAAACTCCAAGCAGGCATGGCTCAGGCCAGTATTCAAACCTGCGACCTCCTTGCTGGAAGGCACCAGTGGCACCAGAATAAACAGCTGATTTTAAAGGTCATGTGAAGATATCCTGATAGATGACAGCTATATCCTGTCAGCGTCACGTAAAACATGTTTGCACCAGTTTTGCTATGTCACCCTCTCAAAACTGAGCGATGGAGTTATTTGAGTGAACAGGCAAGCTTTATTAGCTTCTCAGGTTACAGGTTATATTCTCCTGTCCCAGCATAACCAAATGTTATTTGGAATCAAAATTCACTTATATCAAAATATGAGCCATTTCTCCCTTCATTTATTGTTTTGGTTGAAAATGTTTTAATTCAGTTACTCTTTTTCTGTTGGAAATAATAGAAATATAAAATACAAAAATTTTATATCCATATAGAGTATATAGAGAAACAAAACATAAAATTTTTTTGTTTTCATTTTTTAGCAGGCAGCTTTTCTCTTCACCATCTACACCCCACTTCATGACACTGACATGTGGCCCGGTGACAGGTTAGCACCAGGTTAACACCAGGATTGTGTGAGAATTCGCAATGACATGTAGTGTAAATGGTGATTTAATAGACCCAAATCCTGACAAATTGCTCTCTGAGAACAAGGTGCACAGAAGAGACAGCATGTTCTAATGTCATATATGACAGATATTTTTGGCATATCTGTCATCATCTGTCATCAGTTTCTAAGAGAAAACAAGAAGACCAACATCTATTTACACTCTTGCATTAGATGTCACATTTAAAAACACAGTTATAGTCTTTACGATTAATACAATATCAAATTGTGGGTATTTAAATGTCCCTTGTAAAAAAAAAAAAAAAAAGGATGACATTTCCACTATTCATTTTCATATGAATTTTCACTTCCATATGAGAGCAGAAACAATGACGGAGTTCACAAATCTGAGAATCGCTCTCAGTCACCTGTTTTCCTCACAGTGCATTGTTCTGACTGACCGGAATCCTGGAAGAGTTTGACCTATTCCTGTTTTCACTGAACATACTGGTCGTGTTATTTCTCTCCTCCTCCTTGGGATTAAAAAATAATCAAATTCCAGTACTGCCTGGATATCATTTGTGCACAACAGCAGTCTGCAAAGTTGAAGTTAAAGCAGCTGTTTTTCTGCTTAAGTATTCAACCTGCATCTGTTTTCTCTCTTGCTTGTTTATATATTCAAAGAAAAAGGTGAAATTTCAGTCACCTCCAGCTACCTTATTTCATGCATGCATTTATTGCACACTAGTGTCTCTTTTTAATGGTCTTCCTTGTATCGTAGTTTACTTTGCCGCTGCAACAATGTGAAAAACTGTCAAAAAAGTCATATTTTTGTCTCTTGCATGGTAGATCCATAGAATTTGGGACATACTAAAAAAAAAAGAAAACAAGACTTAAAACTTTGCAATTTTTGACAGAATTTTCAGTTTTTGGAAGGGAAACATATGAGATAATATCAATAAACTCAAAAGTCGAAATAGAAAAGTTGTGGCTGACACTCAAGGAGTGCTTCCAATCTCTAAGATTTGGGGTTCATCACCAAAAATAAAATGTAATTAATGAATAAATGCATTTTCAGTTGCTCTTTACATGAGCAAAAAAAATTTTTTATTCCTTTTTTAAAGAAAATGTATTGAAACATGTTTTCATTATTTTTTTTACTTCCTTGATATTGTTTTTCTTGTTGTTTGAACGATTCCTGCCTCATTTCCTAGAAACAAATTTCCTGGTTGAACGAAAAACAAGTTTGGATTTCACTCCACCAGAGGTATGAATATTAATGGACTCAAAGTTGCCATTTTATTGTGGATTTATAGAGGCTCTGTATTTGTTTTTGCTGCATACTGAATCTGTTTTCTGAATTTTCTCTACCTGATTACTAGAAGCCTCTCAAAAATTAAACGTCCATTATTTTTCTCCCATTCATTCCTCACTGCCTACTCCTGCTATTGTAAATGCTTCAGAGGCTGAATTTCATTAAAGCCCAAACCCTCAATTACCTAGAAGCACTCAGGAGAAATCTTTTATGCCATGCAAATAAACAAACCACATAGTAGCGAGATTATAAATTTAAATTCGTCGGCTTCCAGTGTTGAAGGAGCAGCTCTGTCGCAGTTTGCGTCACAGTGCCATTTATCCTCCACATTTTGGTGTGAGGGCGGCAGATGGATGCATGAAGTGACCAACACTAGGACCCTCTTCAGCAAACCTCTTCAGCCGATAGAGGGGCAGATTTGGTTTTTTCAGAACAGAAGCGTGACTGTGGAAACTCTTAGCATGAATTGAACATTGATACAAACTGAGTTAGGTAGCCTCAGGATTGGCCATTTAAAATCAAGACATCAAATTCAGTCAGATTTACACAACGGTACAGAATGCTACTGTTTTGATTTCTTTCTTTTTAATGAAACATTATTTTACAGGTGCAGAGTAATTATGCCACATATATATATATATATATACTTGAATTTACAGGGAATTTTCTCTCATTCATCAGGGTCAAAATTAAATATACAGACTCAAATATCTGCACACACTAGTACTTGGTCAACTGTCCCGTAGAAACTAAAAGAGTCTATTGCTGCTTGAAGCTTGTTGTTTTTCAACACACTCTTGGCATTTTTTTTTGTGGAGGGATATTAACCACTATCCTTGAATTCAAACATAGTCAACACATTTTCCTAAAGTCAGAGGTTTGGGGAAAGCATTTATAGTTAATGTTAACCTAATTTCCCCATTTCAACACCAATTTGGATAAGTGTTGTCCTTTCTGGAGCACTCACTTGTATTTATGTACAAATTCTTTGACCCAAACATTCATTTACCATTGAAAGTAAATTGATAAATATGTTCAGAAAAAAAACACAAAAAACAAAACAAAAAAAAAAACAGGAGAATATTTGTTAAGTGTGAACATGATTTAAAGAACTCCATACTAACTCACAAGCATGGTGATGGATGTATTATGCTGAGGGCGTGTTTTAGTGCCAGTGGTACTGGTTCATTGCACGATGATGAAGGATGATCACAATAATCTTAATTAATCAAACTATTTCAAATTTGGACTCAGTTGACCAGAAATGTGTGTCAGACTCAATTATTCCTGCAATATTTTACATTTTACAGCTACAGAAAACAACACATATTCTAATCAAATGCATATTTTAAACCAGCTTACACAGTTGACATAAATGACATTGGAAGTCAAACTTCTTTTGTTCGTGTGTTACATTAAATGTTTCTTTATGATGTGATAGAAGCGTCGTTTTAGCTTATCTGGTGGCTTCGGCGTAGAGGAAGCAGAACGTGAGGCGCATGGGGAAGCGTGCGGCTCTCCTCTCAGTGAACTCTCTCCGCACCGGGAGTCAGGAAAGTCTTTGGACAGCTTCTTCTTGGCTCCTAACAGGTGGGAACAGTGTCCTTTGATGACCTCTGCGTTGGATCCTGAAGCACAAACGGCACTAGAAGCCTTGCTGTCACTGTTTAGGCGGTGCAATCCAGCCTGACGGAGCAGTGCCTCCTCACTCGCCATCTGTGGGCTCTGGCTTAAAGTCACAAAGCCGTACGGTGTGGTGACCTTGGTCAGGTGGGGCAGGGACAGAGCGGCCTTACTTGTGGGGTCCAGGCAGTAAAGGGTGCTTTTGTTGGCGGGAGGAAACGGTACATCCCGCTGAAGGAACGATCTCCTCTTGGCTAACGGGTCTGAAAGACACCGCTCAGCTTTACGGCCTGACAGCAGCAAGCTGGAGCAGGAGGAGGATGAAGATGAAGAGACGTTAGCCCCGCAGCTCCTTAATTCTCCCTCTGACTCTGCTTCATTGTCCTGTGCCTCCTTGTCCAATGGCCGTAAACCGGTCTGCACCGACAGACTTGGTATGGTAAACTGTGGGATGCTATCAGGTGTCAGGATGTTGGCAAAGATGTTTTCGCGGCTTGTTTGTGAGTCTGTAGAGCATCCAAACGACTTTGCACTGCCGGTGGCCCACAGCAGGGCCTGGATCCCCACACTGCTGCTGCTGCTGTGCCTCCTGGTTGTGGAGAGATCGCCCGAAGCTTTGCTCCCACTGCAGATGGCACCAAAACTGAACGTTCTTGTCACTGGTTGCTTATCCATTTTGTAAGAGTCTTCCACTGACAAAAGGCGGAGCAACAGGAGGCTTTTATATTCATCTAGTTGCACCTGTTTTTTTTTTAATTTTTTTCCTCAAACTCATAAAAGGACACAGAGACGTGAGAGAAACTCCAGCCGGAAACGGTGACCAATTAGAGAGCTGCACTTGTATGGCAGCACAGTTAAGGATTTGTTTCTCAAAGCTCTTCAGATGCAAAGTAGCAACAAGAGCAGGAAGAGCATCTGTCTGCCTCTTGAGGCCTGAAACAATAATCTGATATTAAACCACAACATTTTCCACTTGTTATAAACGTTTCAGGGTTAGTTTTCAATAGTTAGTATCTTATCTGAAATGCTGTTGTAGTTTATATACATATATATATTATTATTATTATTATTATTATTATTATTATTATTATTATTATTATTATTATTATTATTATTATTATTGTGTGTGTGTGTGTGTATTAATGCGGTTTTCCTTTAAATGAGAAAACAGCAAACGTGAAATTTCAGCAACTTCATCCTGGGTTTTAGAGTCCAAGCATTTGGCCCACTTTCCGCCCCTCTGATGTGCGTTAATTAGCCAGACGCGTCTATTGGTTGGTGCTGATTACACCAGGTGCGTTTGTCTGCGCTCATTGGCCACATCCACGGAACAGAAAAATACATTTTTAGGCCCCAAACTTCTCAGCGCCATTGATGAGCCTCTCTCCCTCGCTGCAGACCCGGCAGGTCCAGGCTTCGTCCCGCAGCACCATGTCTTGTGAAACCTCCGGGGACGCTGTGACGGAGCCTGAGAACTCTGAGGTGAGGATGAACTCTGGGGAAAAAAAAAAAAAAAAAAAAAAAGCAAAAAATATATATATATATATATATATATATATATATATATATATATATATATATATATATGCCGCGGCCACCTGTTTGTGTTCAGCCTCGTCGTCTGTCTCTACCTGTAGGGTAAAGTGGTGAGGAGAGACTGCCTGTTTCGCTCTGTTTTGCGCAACCTCCTCTGGCCTTTCAGCGTCGTTGTAAGTTTTTTTTTTTTTTATCTTCTTCTTTTTTGTTTCAAAACCAACATGGTGTGAAACTTCCTCTGTGCACGACTGCAGCTAAGGGCCTTCCGCGGAATTGTGTGGGCGCCTCAGCAGAAAAGCCTTTCCTGCCCCGTGACTCCCAGTCCGGCGCGTCACAGCCTCACCGGCTATAAGCGCCTCTCCCGGTTCACCCGGCTGCTGCTGCGCGTCCTGCCCTGCTGGGCGCAGGCCGCCCTGGGCTACCCGGTGTCCCGCAGCATTGGGCGTTTATTGCCTCCAGGTAAGTAGGTTGTCTTCACGTTAAAGCGTGGACGTCCGGCTCCAGGCCTGACGTCCACGTCAGGCCTGGATTGAGTTTCTGCTCCAACAAATGTAATTCTTGCCTGTACACTTTGTTTCTTTATGGCCAAAGCTGCATGTTGAAGGCCCCTGGTCTAGAACCAATCTGTTTTTTGAGATTAATGCTTTTAAAAATCCATTAGCTCCTAAATGTTCATATGAAATGCCAAGTTCATCAAGGAAAGAAATTAATTACTTAAGTGCAAGAACTTTGGCTTGCACTGCATTCTCAGTTAGTGGCTTTATATATTTTCATTGCAATTTTAACTTCAATCCAGCACTAGCCAGCTGGTATTGACGATGGGTCCACAAAGACATTTGGACAGAGTCCACCTGCCCATTACCTGTACAATATAAAGCTTGTTACAATTGGTAAAATTTTATATTTTTCAGTTTGTATGCATTTAAGTATGAAACCTGTAAAATGGAATGTGTCTGAAATGGGCATATTGCTGGAGAAGCTGCTTTAATCTCGCACACTAATTTACTTGCACTTTTTCTAGAAGGCAAATGAGCTTTAAATGGTTGCTTTACTCAACCAGTATATTCATGAGTGGAGTTTCATCTACCTGTGATGAGATGCTATGGATTATTGTAGCTGGTTCTGCATGTTCTCTGAACAGAAGTCAGTGTTTCTCCTACTAAACCATGTGGAAAAGGCAGCAAGAGAAAACTTGATGAGCTTGACGACAACGAGAAGGAACCATTCTGGATGGCTGAGCTTTCTGGAAAACTTCCAGATGAGGACTCGAATGATCCTGACTATGAGGTTTGTTTATATGACCTTTCATTAATTGACATGTCAGGCCAGTTGGTATTGGTGTGTTGCCTTGTGTCTACGTTTACCCTTAAGGGTTTTGTCTTTCTCCCCTCAGACCTCCACAGAAGAGACAGACAGTGAGGAGTTCGCCTCAAAAAATGATACAGAAAGTGATCTTGAGATTTCAGAAAAGGGTGTCTTTATTGAGGACGTGAACACGGTGAGATGACTTGCAGCCTCATTGAGTGACATTATTTAAGGAGTTTATGTTATCTGTTTTATTTGCAGGGTGTTGCTGTGTCCAGGCCTTCTGAGGGGTCTTGAGCTGTTTAATCTTTTCATGTTTTTTTTTTTTTTTTTGCATGTTTATATCTGGTAATTCAATAAAACTTTATTTTGCTGTAACGTTGTGGCCACTTCACCACTAGATGGCAGTATTGTGTTTTCAAAGATTCATGTTGAGGTATCGTTACAAATGTGACGTTCTGTTAAATGCACCACATCCATATTTATCTGTAGTGAGGATTCAATCATGTCATTTTTGTCTGGAGTCCAACCTTTTCTGCGTCCTGCAGAGTAAACCCTCCTGTTCAACAGGAGGTGCAGCATGCTATATTTATGGGAAGGGAAATGCCACTGAAAAGCCTCTTAAAACTGTCAAACAAACGCAACCCAGTCACTTGCACTATGCATAGTGCAAGTGACCTCATCATAGTGCTTATGATGAGGTCCGTTAAACTCTAAGCTGGATTTTAATCGTACCTGAGGTAATGATGTTCTAGTAGCTCATGGTGCTGCCCCAGCACTGTTTGCAGCACTTAAACATTTTAAGCTTTACTTTCCATAAACTTTCGTTGTAGGTGCTATCACCTTTTTAGACATGCCCCTTTGTCTTGTAGCAAAACCCAACCTTACTCCTGAGGTAGAAGATGAGCCTTGCTGGTTTTAGCTGGGTCAGTCAAAGTTGTTTCCAGTGAGAAATTGGTCTCAACAGGGTGGTCCAGATTTTGACAACTACAATGCAAAGTTCTTGGTTTTTGGAGGAAGTGGTCCACATCTACAGTACTTAACAGTGGACTGAAGTTGTTTTCCCAATCTTGCTTTTCATGCTAACCCAACCTGAGTATTTGCAGCCAAAAGCTCTAACATGATCAAAACAGATCCAGTAGTATTTAGCAGACCTCACATGATTATAATAGGACAAATTTCAAAACAGTTGTAAGCTGTAGTTGTGGAAATGTTGAAAGTTCCTATACTCAGAAAAATAACACTTGTACGGGATTTAAAAACATTTAGCTACTCCGATAAATATTTCAAAGTGATTATATACATCTTTAGCAGGAATGCTAATAAACTTAGCTGACACCAAAAGTCGTGACTACAGCAATCTTGTATGACAAGAATTTGAGATCTAATGTGAAATATAACTAGAGGAGGATGAGCCTGTCTCTCAATGGTTCTGAAAGGGAATAGGCTGTCTTCATTTGTAGCAGGAGAGACTGAAAAAGCCAACACTGCTCACATCCTCTGCAAACAATCGTCGGTTTCATTTAATTTGACTGCACAGCTGTTCTACAGGGGTTCACGTTAATTTGTCTTCACCATGCATTTCTGAATGACGCAAATATGGCAAAAAATAAGCAGTAATTTTGTAAACATCAAGATCCAGCTGCTTTCAATTGATTCCTGGAAGCCTTTGAGCGTGCTTTAACTGTACTCTGTGGCTTCCTCTTCTATTTCCCTCTGAGATCTAGTTCACCTCCAGAATCTTGGGTGAAAAAGGCAGGCATACTAAGAGGACATCGGTATGAAATAAATGGCTGGTGTGTGTGTGTGTGTGTAGAGCGGAGCAGCTGCATTGAGAGCAGGATACAGAGGAGGGACTGATCTCTGGGGGTTCTCATGGCTGTCTGAACGTTTGAAGGGTAGCCTGCTCTGCACAGGCAGCGGTGGAGAGCATCAACCTCCCATCTTATGTGTTTGTAGTCAGCTGGAGACCATCTTTTAAAGCTTGAAGCTTTGTTTTTCTCTTTGAAAACAATACATGTGATGAACAACAATCGTTCTAAATGTGCTGCAGCAAAGGGAAAAATAAGACTGGCAGAGAATGAGGGTGCACAGGGATTTGTTGAGATGATCAATTCAGATGCAGGGTGACATTTGCTGTTACTGTGCCATGCTAAAGTATTTATACCAAAATTCTGTATTAATGTGAAGTGAAAGCAAAAGGACACATGGCTGAAAAGATTTATTTCTTTTAAATAAAAATTTGAGTCTTCTGCTGTTCGCTCAGGCCTGCAGTTACAGCTCAAGAGTGTTTTAGGGAGTCTCTCCACAAGCGTCGCACAGTTTTTCCTAATTTTTTGCATAGCTGGCATTTGGTTCATGCTCGTTCTTCAACTGAATGATTTATCCTTTTCACGTTTTCCTGCAACATTTTCACAGGTTCTACTGATTTGTCTTTTAGTTCAATTTATTTTTGCCTGAACTCTGATCAGATTCCATCACAAGATGCTTGTAGTGAGCATGAAACCTGTAGCTTTTCTTTGTATCACCTGGTCAGATCACCTTCTTTCACATGTTTTTGGCAAACAAGATTTCCTTTGGGGTTTTTTTTAGCAATGCTTTTCTTCGGAAGACCAGATTTGGGAAGAGCATGACTTATGTCATCACATTTTTTTTTATATTATATTTTTTCCCCCTTACATGAATTGTAGATCTCTGCAGCTCCAGCAGGATTGCTGTAAACCTCTCAGCTGCTTCTGTTTTCTGCTCTGATCATCAAACCTGTTGGTAGTTTGTGGATGTGCCAGAATAACAAGAAACGTAACAGCTGTGTACAAACATGGAGCAGCTGCATCACAAAGGTGGATTGTATTCCACCTAAATTAGGAGGCATCTGAAAGATATTGGTTGCACTGAATGTCAAATTAGTGGACCTTTTTTCAGATTTTTAATTGTAAAAATGATGTATTGTTTTCTTTCCCTTTTCCTAATTATACACTACTCTGTAGAAGTCTCACATAAAATCCTTCTCAAATCCAGTAACGATAGCAGTTGCAACATCCCAGTAAGCACAAAGCGCTAGAAATACTTTTGCAAAGCATTGGATAAACAAACAGAATTTACTTGTGATGCTGCACGATTATATTTTTGGACCTCTTACCTGATCTATGTGAGCAGCACGAGAGTTGATAGAGTGCAGATGGTTATAAAACCTTCCTGACACTAACAAATGCACACCTAGAGGCACAGCACTGCAGAGCCACAGCCAGGACTGTGTGACATCGGCGTATTGTCACCTCAAATGGATAGCGGCAGTTGCCGGCTGCTCCCCGGCCCACAGTGTGACCTGCAGGCTGCTTTATGTGCTGCATGACAATGCGACCCTGAAACGTCCGCCACGAACACGGCCCAAACTCACTGCCATACCTCTTACTTTCTAATCGTAGAACTCCCCAGCCCCTACGCACAGTCATGCAGGGTGATTCACTTTACCTGCAGGCCTAATGACTGGCTGTCCCTGCGGATTTCAACAGCATCCATCACCTTCAGAGAAGTAGAGCAGGAACAGTGGCATGAAAAGTAAAGCAGACACAAGCAGCCCTCTCTTAGTCGCACACTTTGATGCACTGGACAGTGAATGGTCTTGAAAAGTTTTCAGAATGGAAGTCAAGTTTTTGGAGCAAATCAAAATCGACCATACTAACCGATGAAGATAAGATGTGACATTGATCTCAAAACCCTTAGTGCTGCTTTAAATCCCATCAAATATGACCGTCTGACTCAAAGCCCAAAAGGGGTTTGGCCAACCCAAGAGTATTTGAAGTCCTTTTCTCATAAGCAGACCTAGCAACTATTTAACCTCCACAACTGGCAAACTGCAGCTGTCTGTCAGAAGTGTGCAAAAACATTTTCACATATTCCAGATCAGTGGACTGCAACTCCAGCCCATAAATGCCACTGTCCTGCAACTTTTGGATGCATCCCTTCTCCAACGGCTGAATTACCTCCTAGGCATGTTGGCAAGTTAACCATTCGTTGGATGAAGACGCATTGTATCGGGGACGGATCCAAAAGCTGCAGGACAGTGGCAGTCAAGGACCGGAGTTTGGAGTCTGAGCGCTGGTGCTGGGAGGTGGGAATATTGCTTTGATCTCTGTGACCTTTGGCTCCCCTTTATTCAATTTGTTCGTACCAGCTGAAGGACTGCCAACACCTTCTGTGTGTGCAGGGCAGTCAACATCTACTGGACAACGGTATAGAATACCAAAAGGAGTTTACACAAAGCCATGGAAAGAGAATTTCTACAACTTTTAAACATTTTGTCATATTTTTTCTTTTTATTCACTCCATGAATTTTTCCTGTCTATTTAATTATTTTACTATGGTGTTTATAGAGAAATACTTCTGCAAAATGAAAGAAAACCATAAATAGTTTTTATGAATGGAGATGATTCCAGACTTTTTTTTAATGCTCTAATAGGCCTAAATGAAATGCAGCGCAATGTGTTTACCAGCAATTTGTGAATCGATTAACCCATGATTGTAGCTGTTTTGTGATCAACACAGAGGTTCGTCATGAAGAGAAACAGCAGTCAGGTCAGGAATAAAGCGACATCCTAAGTGTTGAAGCTCTAACACAGCTTCATTATGAACAATGAAGTGCATAATTGAAAAATATCAGAACTATTGTAGTACAAGTGTCAGAGGATATTTTGAATTTCTTCTTGGTGTATTTTATTTAATGACATCCTCATTTCTGCCATCTTAATCTCCCAGTTGCCAAAATCTTACTAGTTTTACACAGAACTTAACTTCATCAGTCCGTACCATTGTAAAATAAGTTTAATGAAGAATAAAATCTAAATAAAAGTATTAATCTAATTCACAAACTTGTCTGCACAACTAAATTGCTTGCAAAATAAAACACTTCATACAGTACAGTTCAAAAGGTTACTGTACAGAGAAGAAATTAAATGTAGAAAAATAGAAAACCCTTCATTGGGTTGAATCTAGTGATGCAATCAATGACATCACATACCTCTTCAAACAGGAAGTGCTTCCATACACCTGTCCTGGAAAGAAAACTCAAGTTCACTGATGTTTCAGTAATCTTTGCTTTATGAACACGTCAGGATGTAAAATTAAACATGACGCTACCACAAACAATTCCTGCACAGGATGTGAAGCGAAATCGCAACAGCAATGTTTAAGCTAAATTACTGCGAATGAGTAAAATAAAATGTTGTAAATAACAAATTTAAGGGAGAAGTGATGAGTACACACAATGTAGAACACTTTGTCACAGTTAAATCCTTATTTAAAAGTGTCCAGATTTAATGATACTTCAATTGAAGTATTTTTTTTGTTGTCTTTTAGCATAAGAAGGATGACGGCTCTAATTTCAGCTTCCCTCGTTCTGTTGGAGATTTACTTCTGATTCAGTGAACACTCTTGAAAAAAGAAATCAATTTGCCTCAAGCCCACTGCAGCAGGAAATATGTAACAAAACAATGCGATGTCGAATAAATAAATAATTTAAAAAAAGAGCCAAAGCAAGAAAAATGTGCTCGGCTTTTTACCTCGACTCGGTGGATAAAAATACATTTGTACATTTTAATGCACTCTGCGTTCTTTCTGGCAATGCAGTTGCCCATCTTGCAACTCTTGAAGTAGCTCTTTCACTAAAGAGAAATGAATCAACTCAGATGACTCACGTTTACCGTCGGCGTCTTCTTCATGCATACTAAGCAGCTCCCCAGGCCTCTTTGCTCAAGAACATCTGCTAAATGTTGCAAATGTAACAGATTTGATGTTTGTATTGTCATGGGGTCAGTCCTGACGGCAGCTTTATTTTCGTAAGCTTGCATGTCGCCTGCATTTCCCCTCATACATGTCATCATGCATTCCTCATACTGCTACAGACGTTAACACCGTGAAGTATTTCAGGCTGCTATAAAGGAATGTAACAGGTATTCAGTGAGACTAAGAAAGTCAACAGCTCCTCAGACTGTGAGGGTAGCTCTTGAATAAATATGCTTTGGCACCTTCCTCTGTTGGTTATCTTCCTCTGCAGCAGAGGTTGTGCCCTTGCAAGCTCACTTTGCTTCTCAGTTGTTTTACTCCTCAGCAGCTTTTACAATCACATTCCTTTTACTCCGAAGGAAAATATGTCAGAGAAATTTCAGGCATTCTGTTTTCTCTTGTGAATGTGCTGCTATTGTTCAGTGCAGCTGATTCTCTTCCGTGTGTCTGCCAGCAAAGCTGCCCAGGAATCTCTCCTCACTATCAACGCTGCAGCCAGTCAGCCGTAGCTGCGGCTTTTTCTGGTTTCAAGACAGACAGACTTGGGGGTATGTGGGAGGGGGCGTATTTTATTTTTCTCATGTGATGATGAGAGGCAGCTGCTTCCTCTGATGCTGCACCCAGCTGCTCACACAGTGTGCACTCTTTCTCTGGCTATATGCTTAGACTATGAGTTCACCACCTAATTTATTTTCTGACGGCGAGCTTTGCTCTTCAGTTCGCGAGCAATGCAGTGGCAAAACCGGCAATGAATTTGAAGAAATTCTTGGAGGCTTGACATGTTCCTCATAAGCATTGTTACTCTCATCCATGCATTCATGTGAAAGGACTCCCATTTCTCTGAACAACTATGTCCCCAGAATATTTTCCCTAAATGAGCCGAGCAGTGACAACCATTTGTTAATTAAAGCGTGGAATCGAAGACTCTTCAAGTTGAACTTTCATGTATTTTTTCTATATTTTGTTCTTAAGGATTTAATTGTACTAAAGTAGAATAACAGTAAAAACGTTATTTCAGTGACATTGTCTTTGGCACAACTCAAACTTTATAAGTCCATCCAAATATTATTTTTCTCCATGTTGTTCATCTCAAAGTTATACTAAGGTATACATTTGCTATTTGGAAGTGAAATTAAATTGCACATTTTTAAAAGATAAGAGGAAGCACCAAGTTTCTCTCTGATTCTCTAATGATGAATTAATGTGTGGGCTGAGGATGGAGGGCAGCTCAGGTCATCCGTGTAATGATTTAGTGCTTGCTCATCCTCTGTGACCAACTTTTAAATGTCATTTGATGGCATTCATAATTCAGCCATTATTCTGGACTAAGCTGGTTACATGGATCAACCCTTCCCAGCCTAACTTTGCTGAAAACTGACAGAAATTTAGAAAACGAGGCTGGCGGCAGTAATGAAAATCTGGACAGAGCCAAAAACACAGCGATTCCAAACTGAGATTTAATGATGTAAAAAGAGAGAAGAAAATGGAAAAGGAGTGTGTGGCAGTCAGTATGATAGCAATGCTTGTTTATGATCATTGCCAATCTCAGAAACTCGATGTTCATCCTTGACAGGATGAACATCTGCAAGCACTTTATTGTCCTCCAATCTGTTTGCAGTGTGAGGTATTATCAGGGTCATTATGGTAACAATGTACAGAAGCATCTCCACGAGGCGACGATCACTGAAGTCATAACTGAACACGAGACTAATTATGGAAAGGAGATTTAAGCGACTTTAAGTGAAACTTGGTTGTTGGTCTAAGTATCTACTTAGATTTTCATACACAATCGTGTACGCAGTCTGAGAAAAACAAACAGTCCAGGGTGTGTGGAGGAAAATGCCTTTTGATGTTAGAGGTTATATTAGGACAGCTGCCTCAAGAAAACATGCTCATATAGCTGCTCTCAGGAGCCGAGGCATGCAGAATGCCGTCAAACAACGAAGCAGTTTGTGCAGAAAACCACAACAGATGGTGCTCCTGTTAGGAAATAACAGGAAACTAAAGATGAAAGTCTAACTTAAAGAAAATACATATACATTTTGTGCAAATGTAATTTGTTCAAGGCTTATTTTTTTCTTCCAGTCTACAAAGATGAATAGAGACACACATGCACGTCTATTGTTGTATTTTTTTGTTTTCAAATGATCAGCCCTCTCTTTGGGTGTATATTTTTCTTTTATCACACATCTAAGATTTAGAGACAAATGTGAAATTTCTAACTTAGATGTTGGAAAATTTCCCTGCGTTCACTGTGGAAAAATCATTGCATGATGTGCAATGTTGAAATTCAGCTCGACTGTGACATCCTGCTTCATGTGTAATAAATTCAAGGGTAGAGCTGCTTCTTTGATGTCATGTTTAGATTTTAATATTCTTCCCTCATTCTTAAGGCTACACTCCCTTCTTGTTTTTACTGTGAAAACAGACCAGGATGTTTCAAGATCTCATCAGCTACCGAGTCTCCCCTGTGCCCCACTTTCTAGTTTTCACTGTAGAAGATCTGCTGGAGCACCCTGAATAATACGCTTCAACTACAAACTCCCCAATTAACCCACTTTTTTTTTTACACTGTTTTTGATGCAGAGGAAAAACTCCTTTTGCAGGAGGAGAGTATGTGGTGATGCTCACTGCAGAAGTAGGACAGACAAATTTAAAAATGTTGGAGCTCTGATTGAGATAAAATGATGAGACTTTTTGTTGGTGGAAGCAGAACATCCAGCCTGCAGGACTGACATTTTCTTACTAATAAAAATCTCTAGAAGCTGATATGTGAAGGTGAACCGCAAATTCATACCACTTCATTCGCATTCATATTTTCCCCCCAAATAATAAATCTTTCCTAAAGTCTCTCCAACATATCTCGGGTCCCAGTCAACCAAATTAGTTTGGTCGTTCCACTGAGCCGAAACTAGCAACTTCTCCGAGATCAATTCCATCTCATTAGTGAGTTTTGAGTCCTCAGCTGGGCTGCGAGTCTCAGCAAGACTCACATCCAACTTGTGTCTCTGACCACTCCAACAGTCTGAGTGTTCGCTAGTTCGGCCAAGTCTGTCACAAATTTGTCGGTGAGCCAGGTATCCGCAAGCTCCAAACAGCAGAAATCCTATTGTCATGAATAAATCCACCGGGTGTCTCCCGACAGGACAACAGGGCTCTCCTGTGCCCAGTCTTCTTGTCGAGAAAATTGTATCAATTGCACTGAGAGACTGGCTGACCAGATCCATAATTTGTAGATTCAGAGGATGTGCAAAGAAAGCAGTTTATTTTATTTATTTACATGTCTTAGATATTGGTGCCAAGTTGTGTGTGATTCAGCATCTGCTTTTATCCTGTCGTTTGGCCACTGCTGTGTTTTGCCCTGAACTTTTTGAGGTAGTTAAGATGAGAGGCTCTGGCTGCAGAGCGCAGTGTGACTGCTGAGCATCCCATTTCTTACAAGAGCACATGGCTGGCGCCAGAAGCAGTGAAATTTGTCAACTTTTTGTTGGAATTTAAACAAGGGCTAGTGGGTATTTTATCTCCATTTACATTATTGGCTGCAGTCTGACTAGATGTAGTTTTGTCTAGCGACTTCCTGCTAGTTTGCATTGTTTATCAAGTATTAATAAAAACACTGTGATCCTCCGACCTTTATTTTATGTACATATGAATACCTGGTAAACGTACATGTGCTGATATATGTTGAAGTGAATCAAGTCTCCCTTGTGGCCTTCAAGCTGTGGGTGGTGTCAATTATTTATGTGATTTGCGATGGAACAGGAAATTGTATCCGATAACATCACCGTGCTCCCAAGGTTGATGCAACCCAAAGCATCTGCAGAGCGCAGAAAAATAACAATTCATGACATGTCTGCAGTTTGTTTTTGCAACATATATCTCTGAGAGCCGTCTGGAGACCACAGCATTTAATAGGTTTTCATTTCACCTCACCTTGGCTGTCTGGACTCTAGTTATGGGCAGCGTCGAGCTTATGCCTTCGGTCTTTAAAAAGGGTTTTTCTGATGCACGATTGATCGCACTGTTATGAAGCATGAAGAGCAACAACCCGATTGGGCTCGAAAAATAGAGCTCAGATGGAGCTTTGTCAAAGGGTGCCAGGACTGCTGCTGCGTTCCCCAATTGAATTAAAATATTTTTGCAGTGGACACAGGCGCAGCAGTGAGGCGAGGCACAGAAAAAATAATACCACTGTGAGCTGACACTTGTTAAAGCTGAGTGTGTGCCCATAAAAGCCGGGCTTACAGAGGGACAGGAACGGACGGAGTGCCGTGTCGGCGTGGCCTTTCGTTGCTGGGACAGGACCTGATGAATGTGGACGTGCTGCTTCACTTCAGTCTGCTCACATAATGTAAAGGAACCACAAAAAGACAGTGGCCAGGGCAAGCTCGCCCTGGCCTCCGATACCTGGTGGCGCTGGGACGGTGGCTATTTGACAGGTTTAAAAATAAGCAGAACATGGGAACAACAGAAAGACCTTTATGCTCCTTGTCTGGGATCTGTCTGAAATGTTTTGAATGGGACGAGGCCCAAAAAAATAAAAAATGAAACAAAAAACTGGCTCCTGGTTGACTCATCAAGCTTGGTTTGTTTCTGTAGCTTGCTGTCATGCATCTTTAGCGGTTATTTCTTGATTTATACTAGTGGGCTTTGTTGAACTTAGAGGAATAAATTTACTTGGCTTGTTAATTTTCCTCTAGCCTCCTGGATCCAGTGACTCCGCATGCACAGTGGAAAGCACAGAAAACAACCATTCAACTTCAGACATATCTAGAGTTTTATTCAATGAATTCAATGCATATAGAATGTCACATCAGCATTACACCCAGATTATCAACAAGTCCAAACACATAACAAAACACACTCCCTTTCTGAAGGCCCTCTCTAGTAATTTAGCAGTTGTTTTAGTTTGAATCTTTATCCAAATCTACCTAACTTAAAATCTACTCAAAATATTCATGCTACATCTAATATTTCATATGCACAAAGGTTAACTGTTTCTAACCGTATTTGAAATCGAAACAGAAATCATTTTGGTAACCCCAACTGACATGAAACTGGGAAAGTTGTGTCCGATTCAAAGACGGTTGAAAAAGAGATTGTCTATTTTTTTGTATAAAATGTATTTGAATGACTACAGGTCATGTATTCTGCCGTCGCTCGTAGCGAGCCCACTAATTAAAACGCGGGTAGGGGTCTTCCTCAAACAAGAGGCAGAAGGTGCTGACGAGTGTGTATGCAGGAAATTAGCTTTGGACTTGATCTTGGGTTCTTATCTGCTTCACACACCCGCTGGCTTACATCTGTGCCGCTAACGGGCAATGTAAAGTCCATCCAGGTTCTGGACGAGCCGGGCACGAGGCCAGGCACGCCAGCTAAGTGCAGGACTGCCAGAGACACTCTCTGGCTCCAGGCTCAGAGGGGGTGGCTGTTCTGTTTTCAGTTCACGAACAAGGACACGACCACAGGTGACATTTTGGTGGTGATTGTGTGTTGGACTGCGCCGAGGCAATCTGTTGTGAACTGAACTGAGTAAACAAGAAAAAGGAGAGGCATTGATTTTTGTGCTCAGTCTATTTTTTGGATTTGGTTGTTAGTGCAGTAAAAAGTGTATTTTGTGCCATTTTTCCAACAAATGCTACGCTGTGAGGACCAGCTGCTTTTTATGGGGCCCAAAGTACAGACCCCATGAAAAGAGGTTCTATTTTTGGGTTAAGGAAACGGTTTAGGACTGAGATGTGAATTGAGTTCAGGTTAAGGTCAGGATCAGGCATGTACTGTTAATGTTTAGGTTTACAGTAAGGACCTGAATCCTGATCCTCACTTGTGTTTTGCACATCTGCTGTGATTTACCAGCCTAGAGAAAATATATGAATTAAGTTTTGGTCAATAGACTAATACTGGTTAGGTTACGGAAAACGTCTGGGTTAGGCAGAAATGTGGCCACTAAAATGAAGCAGTCAAGACAAAGTCCTCGGTTTGTATTGAAGTACAAGCATGTGTGTTTGTTTGTATTTATATCGATAGTCAAGTCCATATGCTTAATTAGTGGAACATTCTTTATGTTTGCACTAGAGTTGCCTCTTCACTTGAATTATTTTGCCGGTGATGCTCTTCCTCACTGGAGGCTGTCCTTGGCTGAGGCTGCATCTGAGCAGCAGGAGTGTGATATTTTTCAGACAAACAGCGGATATTTGCTCAGCAGACATAGGTCTTTGCTCCCGTCCCATCAGACAGTAATGACAGAACTGTCTATAGCTGTCACAGAGAGAAACACTCGCGCTGTGATTAATCCACCCCTTATCTCCTCTGTTCTGCTAATCCAATCTCAAGTCATCTGTCTGTCGGGTCTTCAGTCTTAACTAATGGACTGCCCAGTCCACCGAGAGACGGAGGGGAGGCTGGAGGACTAGCGGAAAATAAAACAATGTCAGGGTCAGCTATTGATGGCTCCCCCGAGGATCTGCTACTAAGCCAGAAAAAAAAAAGAAAAAAAGAAGGAGAGATATCAGGAGGGAAGGGCACAGAGAGACAAGAGAAGAAAAACTCTCTTCCCCCTGCAGTGCAAAGCTGACCGGCTCTAAAACCGAGCGTGACTCTGAAACGGTGTGGAAAATGTGATCACAGTTTCAATTTGAGGTTGTCAGGAGTAAATAAGAAATACGTGTCCAAGAGCCATATAGGCCAGGACTGCTGAGCCCTGCAGTGCTGCAGCTCATTTAGACTTTTACTACAAAAAGAAAATTTTGGGGATAAATAAATACATTTTACAGTGAAAGACCTTCAACTACCTTATGGCAGCAGACAGGAGATAAGCCCAAAAAATCTCTATAGTTCTATATGTACAGCTGCAAATGCTTTATGGAAGCTAGTGAGTTGCTGGAGTATTAATCTCTTTAAGATTATATGTCATTTTTTTTCTCTTTCCAGAGAAAGTGTCCCAACTAGTGGTAATCACAGGTTTTAATGTTTACTAGTAAAAAAAATATAGCAAGAATTTCACATTCTCTGCTTAAAATGGAGCATTTGAGTAAATTGTGGTCTACAAACATTGGACATATACATGCATCACCACTGATACTGGATGAAATGCCCCTTTGCAATCTGGACCTGTACCACAAACTATTTATAGCTGTCAAGTTTCTGGCATAGCTGGACCACTCTTCTTGGCAGAAATAGCAGAGTTCAGTGAAAATGCTTTTTATTCTGCACAGCTGTTAGGCATAGTACATAAATTCAGGATAATCTGTTCATTTACAAGAGGTTTAGATCAGGGCTGTCCTGGTCATCAGCCTGCTGTTTCCAGTTTGTATGGGATGTCTTTTCTATTGGAACGCCCAATTGTGTCCAAATTTCTACCATCTGACTCAAACTATAACCCTTAGATGAAAAAAAAAAAAAATGTTTCGGATGTTTACAGCCAACCCAAAAGCCATCAAGGCTCAAGTATTATATGAAATGAAGTACTGCTCAAGTACGTTCCCTCGTTCCACTTTCAGTGTTATTTAAAAAAAAGATCCATTATGTGGAGGGGTCAAACTCGTAGTTTGAAATTCAGATTAACCCACACAGACTTGTTCAGTGATGACCATGTTTATTTGGGCGAATGACCTACTAAATGGCAGGAGAAAGAGCTGAAGGGTTCTGGTGCCACACGGGAGGAAAGTGGGTCAGGCAGGGCCGAACTTGCAGGACAGGGCTTGGAACCCTTTCATCACTGCTTGCAATTCAAGTTATGTTTTGAATTTATATTTTACATTTATTCCAACCACCCAGTTTCATAATCTTATCCTGGAAAAAGAAGGGTTTAAATTAATAATTTGAAAAAAATTCCTAAAATAATATTACATTAATGCAAATGATAACATAATGTGTTTATGAACTATGCTCACTAGTTCATAAACTATCTAAGCAAGAAAACAACATTAATTAAAGGAATCAAACCAATAAAGTTCAAAAGAAACTTGCACCATCTCTCTTTGCATCTCTTTCTTCATCTAACTAAAAAAAAAAAGTCATACCTAACACGTTTAAAACTGGAAATCAGCGCAAAGCTGACACAAAACTGCAGACAACAGCAGCAGCTTATGAAGAATCCTCTGACATATGTGTAGCATCTAGTCATCCTTGCTCAGATAAGCAGCATCACAAGAAAGCCAAATAAATATTTACCTTGAGTACATCCAAATTTGTATTTTCATCCTCAGGCCTTCCTGGAAGCCAAATAATGTTTGTTCCATTTTCTGTTTAGTACCAAGAATTTAAAAGTAATTCTAGCAGCAGACAGAGAGATTTTAGCCATCAAAACACATTTTTTACAGAGCTTTATTAAAGTCATGATAGCTTTTTAAATGATTAGTGAGCACAAATGTTAGGTGTGTGTGTGTGTGCGTGTGTGTGTGTGTGTGTGTGTGTGTGTGTGTGTGTGTGTGCGTGTGTGTGTGTGTGTGTGTGTGTGTGCTCTCCCTATCGGACGAGTGAGTTCAGACAATTGCCTCCCACATCATATGCAGACTGAAGTGGTGCAGAGGATAGTGGGTGGATTAAAAAGCTCTGGGGTTGTGTTTCTCTTTTGCTGTGGGTTTCCAGCCGGTTTTACCAGCTCAGACATGAGGGGGTCCAAATCACTGCAGATGATACAAGAGAATGAGGCATGGCGGATATAATACAAACCAATTAGACGTGGACAAAAGCAGACATTTTTCCATGCTCGGGGCTTTTGCTGAAGTGGGAAAATAGCTGCTATCAGTACGTGCACATTTCAGAAATTGGATTTTAAAGATTTCGTTGAGAGGAAGGTGATATCATGTTCCCCCTCTGGGCCTTGCACGTTGTACCGCATCGGCTGATCTGCACAGTGCCTGGCAAAAATAGTTACACTCATTGAACTTTTTTCACATTTAGTCAGATTAGAACCACAAAGCTTTTCTCTGTTCTAAAACAAAGTAATACGTCTGATGTGAAGGAAAATGATACATGACTTTTTTTATTTCTTCCCTGTGGTGAAGAGAAGCACCTTTAAAATATCCCTGAGTCTCCAAAGCACTAGTACTCATGAGCAGGGTAAAAAAAATACTTTTGATAGACAGATATTCATTGCTGACCGCTCCCCCGCTTTGCTGTAAGCTCGTTAGCTCTCTGGGTCTGCGAGCCGATTAAAGCGAGTGGCCGGTTCAGTTAAGCTGAGCTCTGCGATGCACACAGTTCTCATGAAAACCTCTGTAAATGTCAGAAACAGTGGAGAGAGATGGAGAATTTGCACAGAGTTGCAATGTGGCAGCTGGTGGGAGTGGAAATGAACTGGAAGCTGTTGGGAGTATAAGTTTGGTTATTGATGAGGGAGATCCTTTTTAGGAGAAAATGTGAAAATCCTGCTTTTCCTCAGGCTTAATGCGGCTAAATGTGCTAAAGACAGCTAAACAACTTACCATTCCAGGAACAACCGTTTATCTGGATTCATTGGTGGCTATGCTAACTAGCTTGAGCTTTCATGGCAGGGTCCATTGAGGTGAACCAGCTATAGAGTAGTTGAGAGGAAATGGGAGATTGTGAGAGGGGTATACTGGTTCTGATCTGATCAGAACCAGATCCAAACACAGAGAAACAACATTTTACTTCTATCTTCTGCAAATCTGGAACAAACTTTCAGAAAACGGTAGAACACCTGAAATACTGAGTTCCTTTAAATCAAAGCTAAATCAAGACCACAGGTTTGCTTTTGAACCACAATAAATGGAACATTGACCAACATATAGGATGTGTATTGATTATTGCAATTATGATGAAATGTAATCTCATAAGTTCTCACGCCTTTTGACTGTGTTTTTTGTTGTTGTTTTTAATAATGTAAAGCACTTTGAACTGCTGTGTTGCTGAAATGTGCTATAGAGATAAACTTTCCTGACTCAACTGAATCTCAGTGGTCACTGTAAATGCTAAATGCAGACAATTACCAAAGTACAAATATGATGCAATCAATGTAGAAATTGTTGTTTGAGTGGAAGACTGCACAGTAAAATAAAAAACAAATCCTGTTTTATAAAGGTCTAAAAGTTGGCGCTCAATATTAGTAACTTCCTCTGTTCTGTGCCGTTGCACTCTCTGATTTCCTGCCTTGCTTCCTGTTGAAACTGTTTGGTGTTCGAGGCCACAGGATGTGTGAACAGACTGCCCAACCTCGAGAAAATTATAACATTTTTACCCCCACCAGTTAATCAAGAGCCACATCTTTCTTAAGGCAAGGAAACAAGAATCTTACTGAGGAGAAAGGAGGTTTTGGATGTGTGTTTTGTGTTTGTACCTATAGAGCTGCAGCAGTCTCTGAGAGCTTTGTGTGTCAGCAAGAGCACAAGGTTCAATCACCACAGAAACATATTTCCTAGATTTGCTTTAAAAGGGAGTTAAGCATTTCAATTTCATTGAGAGAAAGCAGAAGTCAACAGACCAGTCGTGGAGAAACTGAACTCGCCCTGAACGTGAGAAATACCAAAATCCGTAAGCAACACCTAATTTGTATTCAGAGCTTGTCCTCCTAACTCTAGCCTTTAATATTCAATTTCTGGAGGCGGTCAGCTATGGACCACCCAATTCGAGTCCCTTTTAGCTTAATGTCAAGCTTGTTGTTTTAATAAAGGCAGCAGCGTGTGCTGCCACAGTTAAGATACACATCGTTTTACGTATTATCTGCAAATGTGAATGAGGAATAATTAAACCAGCTACTTTAAAGCTGAGCGAACCTATTTCACATTTTCTTGGTCATAAGCTAAAAAACAGCATCCACTACAAAGGACATAATACTTTGTGTGTTTAAGTGATTTTCCCACTCCTTTGGTTTCCTAATGCCTCAATATTTATATTTTTATGCTGAAGTTTTTGTTTATTTCCCTGAAGAACAAATGTGACATGACACAAGGATCTATTTTTTATTCAATAGCCACTTGTCTGGATAAGAACTCATATTCATTTTGCCTCTATGAACTTTATGCACAATGGCAAGGATGGTTAAAAAAAAAAATTAAATTAAAAAAAAAATTATATATATATATCCAAAGCTCACTTTTATGGAAACTTAGCAAGTGGTAATATTGTCAAATCAACAGCATTTAAAGAAATACTGCAGCATTTTCCAGATCCACCTCCATGTATCTCCACATCTTTTTAAATATTGTGGGAGGAGACTGGTTACTCTTAACTGTGGCAAAAGTGACTTTGTCATAATCAGTTGTACAATTTCAGATTCACATATTTTCCTGTGGAATGTAATTTCCGGAAAATGTTCTCGTTTGTGGATTTATTTCATGGAGCATATGTAAAAGATTCGTTATAAAGTGGATTTTTAGTTGAAATAAACTAAGTGCAATGATTCTTGACATCCTATTGGCTGGCATTTACAGCCAATCCTGTAGTGGCATTCATTATCCTTGCTGCTGATTGGCTGTACCCTCAAGGAAAACTTTAGATGCTGGTTTCTGCCAGTGCCAAGATGGTTGCCACAGTGCATATTAATCAATATTAAGGTATTTTTGAATTATTAAAATATGCAATCATAATCATTTTTCCAAGGGTTTGCAAATATTAGCTATTTGCAGGCAACTGTGGTTCCTTACACCTGTGATTACTTAGGATCTGCTCACTGCCACATTTTGAGAGTTCATAAGGCACCCAAATGCAGACAGGGCATTGGCAGGTGCAAATAATAGTTACTGACCAGAATCCAACAACTGACAAAACATCCCAAAAAAACCTCAAACAAACAAAGACAAAAACACAGCAGGAGTTGCAGGAACAACAAGTCAACAATGCCTATCTGCCTGAAGAAAAAAAAAAACAAAACAAAAAAATGAAACAAACAGAAGAACTTGATGCAAAGTGGAGCAAAACTATGTGGTTCTGTTGCAGCCAAGGGAGACTTAAATAACTCACTTAGTAAGAAAGGAAAACAAATATATCAAAGACAAAGGGAAAATCAAACTTAAAGCATGATTAAACACCAGGAAAATCAAAACTAAAGAATAAACTGCAAGTGGAACACCAGAGACGACAAACAGAAATCTATTTGAAATAATCCATCTTACTGTTCAGGTGACTCAGCCTGCCGGGTCCCTGCAGCTGCTCCGTGTTGCATTCTCCTTCCTCTATTGCTCACCTAATTCCTGCCAACCTCAGCTTCATCCGGGCGCAGACATGTGACTGATTTTCACCTGCATCATTTGCTGCCTCAGCTCGTTTGCAGCTTAAAGCTTTTATTTGATGGATGATCTCAGAGGTTGAGTCCTGGCCTTTAACTGGATGTTCTCTCATTTCATTCATGTGCTCACAAGTGCTTTTTTTTTTTTTTTTGCTACTCTTAACAAATTACCAACTTAGTGACTGCTGCCGTTTTGTCACTCCAAAGTGTTTTTTCAGGAACCTTTTTCTCTCCTGCATCTGCACACACCGCTCAGACAATTTGATATACGATTAAAGATTAATTTAACTTTATGACTGCAATATAAATAATTGCTGGGATTTAATTAACTAACCTAGCAGGGGAATTTAGTCCCATGTAGTCCTGATTTAATGAATGAAGTCGTATGCGGCTTTGGTTGGAGTTATACACTAGGAGCAGTAGTCCTGCATTCACACACACACACACACACACACACACACACACGCGCACACACACCTGTTATATTTTAGTTGGGTTCTAATCAATAATTCAACATTTCATTGAAGATGCCTTCATGTCTGCATCTGTCATGCTGGGCCCTTAGTTGCTGTGTTTGCAGCACAGACTTTTGCACCCAAGCAGAAAGATATTAAATTTAATACATATTTTTTTATATGTCTGCGTGTTTAATGAGAGATGTGTCATATCCGTCTCCTGCCTGCTCTCCCCGGGTGCTGAAACGTCTCATCAGTGCCCGACGTTGGCGTGAAGCTGTGAGGGTTATTCATGCGACGCAGTGATGTGTGCAGAGATCTTCCACATCCCTCTCAGAAGGCGCTGACCCTCGACGCAAAAAGCCAGGGAGCGCGTGTCAAGCAGAGAGCCGTCACGTCAGGACTCACGCTGACCCAGAAACACTCGGGGTGCAGAGTTTTGCTTCACTGTGTTTGTATTTATTGCTGTCGTGGAGGTTGGACGTCATCCGTGGAGGTCTGGGGCCTCGTACATAAAAAAAGAGTGCGTAGTTTTTACACGAAAACTTGGCGTAGGGGCCTACGGGAAAAAAAAATTGGATGCGTAAAGCCGTGCGCACGTACGTGGTAGCGCACCTTTCCTTTATAAATCTTAATTTGCGGGAAATAGAGCGCAGCTGCTCGTCCGCCCTGTCGCCACCCATAAATACTTATGCAAATTAGTGTAAATACCCGGAAGTCTGCCACCGCGTCAAGCAATAACCATGGCAACGTCTTTGTTCACAGCAGTATAAGCATTTATAATCATTATATATTTTATTTAAAAGATGCTTTGAGGACACATAATGTCACCTCACAAAAATACAAATCCAAATGAAAAGAATAAAACATAAAGAAATCCTGAAAATGCCTGTTTGAACAGTAGCGCCTCCAGCCGGGATTTAAACACATACAGTCCTTACAGTCAAAATGATCTCCGATCAATCGCTCCCTCTGAATCCTTCCATCGGCGACGCGCTCCATCAGAGACAAAGCGCCCCACAATTACGCGGCTCACCTTTACGCAGCTACTTACATGCGTGTGATTGCATACACACCTTGATCACCTTAAAGATAATCAAAACTGTTGATTATTTTTAATAAGCAGGTTTGAGTCAATCTGCTGATCCAACCCTGTTTTCTTTTTCAGTCGGAATGAATAGATGCGTTTCATGCGCTTCGGCGCACGGACCAATGCGTCACATCTTTATGAGGCAAAAACTGAGAAAAGGTAATGATTACATTCGAGTGAGGTTTTCACAAACTTGTGTTTTTTTTATTTTCTTTATTTTGTGTGCGTGATAGGTTGTTTTCTGAGAATAAATGCCGATCAGTTTTATCGTTTACGTTTAAATAATAAAATACGCGACCCACGCTTTATGCATGAGGGTCCAGGTTCTTTTTTTAATCTTTTCTTTTGTTTGTTTCCAGAATGTTTTTCGGTGCCCTGACAAGGAGATGGATGACTAATCTCAAGGAGGAAAAGAAGGTGTCATTTGTAATCATCAATATGCTAAATATGAACAAAGACCAACATCTCACGCCTGAGCAACTTTGCGAATACAAATTCAGAGTAAAAATGCTTGAAAAAATATTTTCAGCACAAAATGGATGTTTTTTAAACCACCATATTGTAGAAGTATGTGTGCTTCTTAAAATTTTAATCAGAAATTGAATTCACTTCTCCCCCTATTAAAATGTCCACACATTATGGATCACTGTCTTAAAAAAATGTGTTGAAGTTTTACATTTGACCAAATTGGTAATGTTTGCCCGTGATCTATGTAATGCAACACTTTGATGCCAAAAAGCTAACAGGAAGTTGCTTGAGCTGTAAACAACCATCTTCCACTGCAAGGGGGAAGTTAGAAGTGTGACCAACACGGACTGAACAGCTTTGTTCACTTCCTCCACTGCAATTGTTAAAACTGGAGGCAGACTTCTTGAACAGTCCAGAAAATCTGCACCTTCATTCAAAACGTTTCCTTCTGTTCGCTGATTGGCTCGGTGAAAAATCTACCGGAGACAATCCGAGTCAATTGAAGAAATCCCAGAGACTGTGCTGGAAGTGAGTTTCTTTGCACAGGAACGCAGAAAAATGCGATGGGGAGTGAAATTCTTTATGGCACCTCGATGAGCAGGGAGCCAGTTCAAGATTATTCTACCCCACCACAAAATGAAATCTCAAATCTCAAGCACATGTGCAAATTTGAAACAAGTTATATGCTTTTTGTCTTTAATCTAATTTTCTTTCTTTCTCATTTTAAACAGATGGATATGTACATTTAGCATGTATCTGTTCTTTGTGCAGCTATTTTTGAGAGTGTTTTGTGAATCCTTTTCACACTGGCTAACTTGTTTTCGACTGTCTCCCTCCCGTCAGTCAGTCGCTCATTAAAGCTCAGCTCTTATGAAGGTCAAGGTCTCCACAGGGGGCTTTATGAGGAAGCTTCCCCACCCAGACATCAGTAAAGGGAGAGGTCTTTCATTTAATTACCAATCATTCTCTGACAAAACTGTTATGCCTCACACCATTCAGGCTTCTGGCCGCAGTGATATTTAACATTATTATATATATATTTTTTGTTATCATCATTTATTTTCCAGTCAGTGTGGCACAATGTGTGAAGTCTAAAGATACTTGAGGCCCATGGCTACTGCAGTCCCCAGTTCCTGTTTATGTAAACACTGTTACAAGAAAAGAAACTGTGTAGTCACGCACACATCCACACAGAGCCTAACAGTTGTCTCAGTGTTTACCCAGGCAAATATGCTCTCCTGCCCACAACCTGGAGGAATTTCTTTGTGTTTGTCTTTAGTCTCCAGAGTTCCCCGGAGGTTTCTATTCTCTTCTTCTTTGATGCATCCTTCAGCATCCTCCTTGGAGCTGCTTATCTTTTGGCCTCTTCCATACTTACACACTTCTGTATCCGACCCTCATCCCCCACTGCTCCATCCTTTGCTGACTCCTCTCCTCAAAACTCCATCTCCTTTCCCCTGAACCGCCCCTAATTCAGTCCTGTGTGTTCAGTATATCGCTTTGACTTTCTTCCTGCTGCAGCTGAGGCACGGTGAGTCACCTGCTGCTGTCCAAACCTACGGCTGTGGGTCCGCCCAGCCCACGCACACACTCTCAACACTCACAGAAACAGTGAAGCTCCGTCATATTATTCCCCCTGCCTTGCCTTGCTATGTAAAACATTTCGATGTCATCCCATCATAATTTGAAATGATCCAGATTACTGATGTTCCACATGGACATTTTAGTTGGTATTAGAGGTTTAGGACTCAGAGATCCCTTCTCTTTTCGGGTGCATCGAGGCTCTGTACTTGGACCCATACTATTCTAACTCTACACGATTCTCCCTGGCTTTGTTTAAGGAAACGTCTCTTTGTAGAGGAAATCCCATTCAACTTTCAGTCAAAGCACAACAATTAAGTTACTGTTGAAACCAGTTATTGATTGATTGAAAATTGCGTTAAAGGGCACTATATCATGTGATCAGACACAAATCTTATTAAAAAAGCTTCCCCATAAAAGCTTCATGCTCATAAACATTTTGCAGATCCCATGAGTATTGTTTTTGGAGTCAATATTATTTCAGCTAATCTAATGTAATCAAGGGCTTCTGCATAAGATTGAAAGCACAAAGTGGTGTGCGCAAGGAAGCCAACAGTCAAATATCTGAGGGCTCTGAATGCCACAGCCTTATGTGCTGTCAGGATGTCTAAAGCAGGCAGCCAAGAGAGGCAGCAGCTGATGCTAATGCAGCTTTTTCACATTACATCCAAGGCTCTTCAGTCTAATGGCGGCAACTGGTGTTTTGCTGACTGCCTGCCCAATCCAATAGCAACTAGTGGCCAGATGGGCTCAGCACGACACTTTCTGTATCATACTGCCTTGCAGAGCGAAGCACTTCGTCTCTCCCATTTCCTTTGTGATACAGCCAGTCTTTACTGGAGCTGTTGGTGCTGTGCACCATAAATGTTGTGCTTCATTTTCAGCTTTTCTTCGTTTGGTATTACATTTAGACTGAAGTAGCGTCTGATCTGCGTTGGGTTTATTGAGACTCCATTGATTATTCACTTGCTGCCTGTTTTAATTCTCCCTTTCCATGTTCAAAGTTTGTTTCTAGCTCCTTTGCTCTTGCTTTTCGCTCTCATCTCTTTGAATGTTTGTGTTCACATGTGTCTTGTTTGTCTCTCTGTATCCCAGCCTTCTCCCTTGTCAGCTGCCAGTTTCTTGGATCGTGGTTGTTTGTTTCTGCAGTCGAGTTTATCCAGCTTGTTACCCACCTGTTTGTGTGTGTGTTAGATTTTCATAGGCGGTGTTTTTTTTTTTTTTTTTTGATTTTTTTTGTATTTGAACCAGGCAGTGGGTCGAAGTAAAACCCCAACTGCTGAAATTTTAGGGAGACTCAAAAAAAGGTGAGAAATTGGTAAACAATTGGGCAAAAAAGTGTTGAAATTAATTAAAGCTGTTCAAAAAGTCTATACTATGAGAACGAGACAGATTTTTTTTGGACATTTTTTCCACTATCAAGTAAATTTTTGATGAATACATATTAAAAATGTGTAACTTTTTTTCCATATTAATGAGAAAAGTCTTGTTTATTGTCATGAGCACAGAGGGCATCAAAATGATCCAAGCTCCAGTAAATTTTCTCATGTTCAGCTTGTGGAAACAATATATATATATATATATATATATATATATATATATATATATATATATATATATATATATATATATATATATATATATATATATATATATATATATATATATATATATATATATATATATATATATATATATATATATATATATATATATATATGTTTTCTGTATTCCCAGACTATACTTGAATTCTCAATTTAAGAGTTACATTTACTGCATGATGATTAACAACTGTTGTACATGTTTCCGTGGGAGTAATGCAGTTTGGATCTCAGGACCACGACTGAGGGTAAGCAGACCTTTCAGTTTGACAAATGAGCGTAAAGTTTGTGGTCTGCTGCTCCTTCAGCGCCGGCAGGTATGGTGGCTTCATGTTTTATGTATAACATATTTACGTCAGTGCGGCAGGAAGTATGAAAAATATTCAGACTGGAAAGCTCCTGGAACTCCGAGAGGATTTGGCCTGACCACAGCTGATGAGGCGGTGATTAGCAGTGTGCTGTGGTGATGGAAACAGACCCTCGACTTCACAACAAAGCCTCTCAGCCTCCTGTGGAAATTACAGTTATGAAGGTCAACACACTACAGCCCCACTGCAGAACAGCGGCTTGGTCTTAAAAGTGCAGCCGCCAGCAGGAATGATGACACTCCTCTTTATTATTCACTTTACAATAAAAAAAAAACCCCGGAAACACTGTATCATGCAGGGAGACTGCAGCACGGACGAATCTGGCTCAGGAGATCCCTGTTGAGTCTGCTGAGGACCGCGGCTCAGACTGCAGATGGGATGAAACATGGCACAGCTTTCCCATTTTTAACAGGATATGACACTGCTGCGCTGTCTCCATTCCACGCTCTTTGAAAAAGCTCACAGTGTGAAAAATCTGCGTGGCTGACTGGGGCAGCAATGCAAATCTACCTGACATGCTTGTCACCATCTGGTCCCATTAAAGAGTAAGTGTTTTAGTTAGGAATGAGGTGGACTGTGCCTACCATGATTAAAATCCTCAAAATAAACAGGTTTTTTTTGTTCTCTCAGCATTGCTTATTTTATACAAAGATTTTTTTAATTGGGATGTTTGCAAAATGCTCAACAGATTTTAAGATGAACTCCTTTTAAGCTCAGATGTTCAGAAACCTGGGTTGCACAATGTTGCATAAGGTTGCACAGTGTTGCACAGTTGCCTATAAAGCTTCATATCATCATGTTTTGTCTCTAGCTCTCCTGAGGTTTAAAAAAAACTTCTCATGCACCATCCATGGAATGGGATCCAGTTCCAAACTTAATACAGTATTATATTTGCAGCCACCTGGCACACCATCCCCCTCTCCCCGCAGCCTCACTGTGGTACAAGGACGCAGCAGATGTTGTTCGGTTGCTGTAACAGGTTGGATGTTGGCTGCCGAGATTGTGGTTTCATCTAGACCTCGGATACCGAAGCAGGGGATTTTTATAAGCCAGCCAGGAGAATGGAATAACATCTCATCATCAGTCTACTCACTTGTAGGAATTTATGCTCTATGCACAAAACCTGATGATGGATGATGTAAAGCAGAGTATTGAATCTGGGCTCTTGCATTGACTGAAATGTATTCTTACCGGGTCAGGGAGAAAGTAATAGAGCTGAACGCTGGTTAAAAAAAGAACTCCACAAAAGAATTACAGCTGAAAATGCAGTGAGAAATGTTTACCTTTAGGTGATTGAATGGAAATTTAGACAACTTTTTTTTTCTTTCGGTAGAAATAATGTAAAATTATGTTTCACTATCCTTCCACTTTACAATTATACTACTTTTTTTTTATTTGGTCAAAGTCAGACTTTGTAAGAGTTTGAAAAGTTTAGCAAAGAACTGTAAAAGTACCAGTGCTGGTTGTTTGCCTACAGCCAGGTCAAACCGAATAAAATGATTCATTTCAGAAACACAAGTTAACTTGACTTGTTTGTTGTTGGCTGTGGGAGGAAGCTGAAGTGTCCAGAAAAATAAGGCATAACAACCCGACACAGATGCCTAGCGAGCACTAGACCTCCATGCAGAAAGGTCTGCAGACCTCAGGCTAAAACGTGCTCCATCTTCTTGTACTTTGAAAGCTCAGTGTGTTTAACTGGTAGTTTTTCAGCAATTACATGTTTGAAATCAAATAGGAAAGTAATGATACACGTCTGATCAGTTGTTTTTTTGGTCTCATTGAAGTTCACATGACAACTGATCACCGGTTTCCATTTCAGATTAACTCTATGAATAGCTGGAACATTTGTGTCCCAGAAGTTCAATGTTCTTAAAGACTGATGCAATTCATGAGTCTGAGTACCTTCAGTCAAACTCAGAAATGTTTTTTCTTATAACGGAAGTCTATGTCAAAAAATACAATGCATCATATTTCCCATATGTCCTTTCATACCAGAAATAAAATGTTAGTCAAGGTAAAAAAGTATTCAAAATGTAAATATGTTAGGTTTAAGGGGGAAAAAAGAGACATTTAACTTTCAGCATATTTGCATTATTTAATTTGAATAATACCCTTGCTTATGATGTTTTGTATTTTAATATAAAATAAAAAAGTTACCACTTTGAGGCAGAAACTGCAAAATGGGAACAGATGTGGTTTTGTTATAAACGGTTGCATTTCCTCCAGCCTTGGAAAAATAATAAAATCCTATGATATTTTAAAAGGGTCACAAAAAGGAGATTTACTGCTCAGTGCACCCAATCATTTTAGGAGATGAAGAATTTCAGGTAAGTTTAAAGACCAGAGCATTTGATTTTATTAAGGGGTATCGGTCTGAACCCACTTACTATATTTTTTCTTCTGATTTTTCTCCATGAACTTCATTAAAAATCTCGTCCAAATGAGTCATTTTTCTTCCGCTTTACATTTATGAGCCACTTTTTGTTGACTTGTCATAAAAATTCCACTAAAACTTGTTAAGGTTTGTGGTTGTTCTGCAATAAAACATGAGAAAGTTCAAGAGACATGAAAACTTTGGCAAGACAGTATGCACTTTGCGCTTCCCGCTGTCACCCGCAAACATGACATCCTGAAGGATTTTAGTATGCAGCTCAGATCTGCAGCTTTTAAAGGAATACTTATGCACCCCTTCTGACAAAAGCTTGTTTATATTATGCTGTTAATACACAAATATTTATACTTCAGAAATGGCCACGTTTCATCTATATGTACCAGTAAGTCTATGAGGCATCTTTTAGAACGAGTAATATGTTTCAAGCATTTATTTCAATTTATTATGATTCTGGTTTACAACTAATTGAAACCCAAAATTCTGTTTACTGGAAAATAATACCAGATAGAACTGATATTGAAAATGAACTCTAAAAATGTATGTCCAAGTCCGACATTACATGCACTAAATACTTGGGCATGCAGGAAGAAAGAGAGTCAGTCAGTTACAAAACCTTTTATTTATATAGCACCTTTAAAGATATAAAGAACATAAACTGCCTTTTTTCTGGTGCAAAGATAAATTACTGCATCTATGCAACGTGTCATGGAGGCGATCAGAGGGTGGTAGCTCGGTGGTTAAAGTAGCCCAGATTGCTAACATTGTCTTGTAGCTTGAATTCATTGCTGGGGCTGGTGTTTCTGATTTTCATTTTAGAGTTAAGAGGTGGATAGTAACTTGTTACATTCGCTAATCGTTATTATTAGATGTGTAGGTTTTTTTTGCGCTGTACTTATTTTTGCTTCCATTTAAGTATCATTTTTTTAAGTGAAACCACCTTTACTTGAGTACAACTTCTGACTACACTAACAACCTTCAGCAAAAGAAGAATACAATTGAACCAACTTGCACAGTTCATGTGGAAGTGATAGTTCTTGTTTGCAGGCAGGTTCTGTTGTGATAATGTACGTTTTCATTTTCAAACGGTATGAAATACACAATTTACTTTCATCTGCCCAAGTCAACTGAGCTCTCCGTAATTGCTTAGGACACATGATACACATGATGTAACATTGCTGTATTATAAATCCATTTTTACTGACCTTAAATGATAATCAATTTTTCTAAAATAAAAAAAGGAGAAAAAAAAGTTAATTTTGTCATCATCTGGAAGCCATAAACCACAAAACTAGCATAAATAAAAGCTTGAAATATCAACACAAAATTGTACTAAATCCATCTAAGATGAACTTTTTAAACTGATTAAATAATTTACTGTTACTGTGACAGTCACATCTTGAATTTGTGTTCTTCTATGCCTTTCCATGTCTTTCTGAAAAGGTTATTTTAACATTTTGGGGGGGGGGGACTTAGAGATGCTGCATCTTCTGCTGACGTTTGTTTTGAATCGCTTGTTTTCAGCTGTTTTATTTACTTGTTCCTCTCGGTCCCAGATGAGGGCATATCTTCCAATCTCTGCTATTTTCTTTTCCAGAACAAAACTCTGAGTACATCCACCCACTGGAAAACTGAAGCTGTCTGGATTGTCTTTTAACATATGCCGCGCGTTTCGCCTTTATCCCACAGGAAGCGAATGCAGCATAAAGCATTTCGAGAATGAGATCCAGAGAGAGAGAGAGAAGGAGAGAGAGAGAGGCAACAGCGCAGATGAGCCCCAATGAACAACAGCCGGCTCCTCTTTCAAACACAAAGCACCACGCTCCGTATCCCTCACACACACACACGCACACAAGACACCCGCACGCACACGCACGCAAGCAGCCCGAGAACCTGAGCGGCATCAGCCCTGACCGCTTCTCCGCACCGCGAAGCCGTGAAAGGAGTTCCTGCTGCCCTCACAGGCAACGGAAGAGAGCCGCGGATCTCTGCTTGAGACGGCAGACAATTAACCAGCGAAGCGGGGGAGGCGAGTGAATACGCTCCAGTCCTGCTACTGGCTCCTGCTGCTGCTGGAGGAGGAGGAGGAAGCGGAGGAGGAGGAGGAGGAAGAGGAAGAGGAAGAGAGGAGGAGAGAGGCTGTGGGCTTGGAGAGACTGGAGCAGCTCCGGTTGTCCTGCACAGGCAGCCCGAACGGCCACAAGTGATCAGAGCATCTTCAGCCTTATAGATGAACAAGCAGCACGGTGCAGCTTCCAGTCCTGGGTGAGTCAACTTCCAATAAACACACACACACAAACACACCCCCACACACACACACACACACACACAAACACACACCCACACCCCCCCCCCCCCCCCCCCCCCCCCCCCCCCCCCCCCCGCACACACACCACTCTCATCTGTGTACTCCATGTGCTGTCAGTAACTGTCTGCATCCATCTTCACGAAAACAGACTGTACACACGTGGTGTGTGTGTTCTCTTTTTTCCTCTGCCTTGCTGCTGATGAGCAGAAGATGCAACTTGTGATATCTGTGACACTATTTTATCCCTTTCAGCTCCTTTCTGATGGTGCAGCATCCCCCCCCCCCAAAAAAAAAACAAACAGATCGATTTGCTCCTCAACTCACACGGACATCAGCTCTCATTATCTGTTCTTTTCTATTGTCACCACTGAGGCAGTGTGTTTGTGCATCCGTGCACAACTCATCTCCATCGGTATGTGCGTGCCTGTGCGAGTCCTCTGGTGATCAGGTTTCAATTAGGGTTTAATGGTGTAAACGGTGGGCAGGAAGGGCAAGGCGACCCATGATCGGTGTTGAGGCCGTATCAGTGTGAGCAGATGACACATCTAATCCCGAGTGCTCTCTGAGCCCGTTTCCAGCTCGGCTCCCGCGTCTTTTATTGGTGTGTGTGCTTATAGTTCTGAGTGCAGCAACTACAAATCAGACGGTTATTCCAAGGAGTGCAGTTGTCCTTCCCTCTAATGGCTTTGGAGTTCATCTCTCCTCCCGCTGTTCATTCAGATGTTACACAGAGAGGAGCGAGAGAGAAGATAAAGGCATCAAACAACTCTAACCTGTGGCCCGCAACTTCATAAATCAGCAGCTGTCCCCTTGTTTTCTCACAATTCCAGCTTTTCAGCTGCTTTGATTTATTGATAGATGCGCTGACCTCTTCCAAGGTTTCTGCACTGCAATGTCACTGCATGCTTCCTCTGTTAACATGGCCGGCATTCAATAAATAATGACACGAAGATCTGACACATTTCTCAAGAACCGACAAAACTGCCACAACTCGCCGCACCCCAACATGGCCCCCTGCATTCTTACGCACCATGACAGAATAATTATGTTTGCTTGATCATCCAGGTGTTCAGACTTATTTTTTCCTGTGTGCAGGTTTTTCAGGACGTTCATCCCTTCTTTCTGAATTGATGAATATGATGTATGTCTCATTCCAGGGGTGTATGTGTTGGATTTTCTTGTAAGTAGCAGATTAGATGGCAGCTGTTCCCTCACTGGCTCATTTTGTCCCATTGGACAACTGTGGGTGACATAAAATGACGGTTTAAAAGGCTTCTACTACAAAAATACAGAACACCAAAACAGCATAATAATAGTATACTGCTTTTTGACATCCAATGAGTCACTAAGGACTTCCAAACTTCCTCCTCAAATCCCTTCGCTCACCCTCTTGTTATATAGGTCAGTCTTTCCAACAGAACAAATGATGCTATATGTCTTCTCCACTCACATCCCAACAATACTCCTGTCTAAGACTTTTTAAATCTATGCAAGTAAACAAGGTTTTCATCAGTCATTTATGCTGCAGTGACCTCATTCTTATTCATTGTTTTGGGGCTTAAAGAATTTTTTCCCAGTCAGCTGTGTTGCATTTTCCCTTCAACATCCAGTTTTTATGCCTTTAATCTGTCAAGTGAAACGTTGTCATCATCACATGCTGGAAATTTAAAAAAATTGCAAGATATGAAAAACTCACTTTTGACAGCAATTCCTGTCACATTATGCGATAAAGATGCCAGAAGATGCCAGATGCTGAAGAAGCGTCGTGCCAGACAAGTCGGACAGAAAATTCAATCCAAAACGAATGGACATCCAGTTACAGGTGTTAATGCTCCTATTATAGGGCCCTGAAAAGACGGGAAGGAGGATGAAGAAGGCTGTGAAAGTACACATGGCTGGACTGCAGTAACAAGACTTCACCATGGCCCAGTTACCAGTGAAAGTCATGGTTTCAAAACTACTAAAATTTAGTCAGACCGATCCTATAGTTAGTCCTTTTTATGAGTTATTTCAGATATATTGGATTGGATATTCTAGTACTAATCTGATCCTCCCTCACCTTTTTGCTGCACACTGCCGGTCAGGTGGATTTTCTCATATTTATATAAAATATTCATTTGGCAATTTGCAAATATGTCTAGTTGTGAAAAATACAAAGGTCTGAAAAAGATAAGGAACCCCAAAAACTATAGATGAGTATCAAGCTTTTAGTAAAAATGACTGTTAGATTATGTTACAAATATGTATTTCAGAATTTTGAGTTAATAGCACGAGGTAATTCATTTTAAAATTTTGATTATTTTATCACAAAACATAATATGTCAAACAGCTTAGACAAAGAAAACTCTTTATGCATTACCTATTTAATCCATGTATTATAAAGCTTCACAAGCATGGATATTTGTGACTGTTTTTGTTCAGTTTGCATTACTGGTGTGTGATGCTGCTAAAATTATAATGTATGCAAATGACATGGCCATAAACACACCTGGTGTTGAATGGTGTGGAACAGGATTTAGCCAAATTTTCACTCACAATGGACAAAACTTACCTTTGGAATCATTTCTTATGTCTAATATTGCTCACAGAGAACTTTATGTTTGGCAATTTGCAAATATTGCCATTATATTTTACAAGAAACAAAATGTTAAAGGTCAGAGCCTTAATTGAAGATATAAATGTGACTCTTGGGTTCAAAACGCACATTAAGAAAATGACCAACACTCAAAATATCAGATACATCGGCACTCATGCCTACAATAATATCGTCTTAAATTTAATATTGGACGTTCTGACAGTCAAGTCACCTTACTCTTAAAGCCTTACTTGATATGCAATCATAGTACCATCACAGCTAAGTTTCTTACTAAAAGTACTTTATGTTTAATAATCCTTTTGACATATTAAGCACTAAAAGTGATGTTGTTTTGCTAAAATGATAAAAGAGCCACATGAGAAGAGTTTTCAGAGATTTTTAACCTCTTTTTTTTCATGCTTTTGTATAACTGACTTGTTAAGTCTGTGACTTTATCTGTGGTTCTGCACATTTCACACATTTACAAATCCTTCCCAAGTATCACTGCCATGGGATCTCTGCAGTTTTGAATCTCCAAGATAAAACAATGATGATCATAATATTGAATACAAATCTTTTCAGTGTGCTTCTTTTGCTTACATAATAATAAAATATATTGAGGAGGAACTGAACTGACCCGTGATTGACCAGGAAAACTGTAGGACTGTATGTCAGACAATTGGTAATAGAGTTACATCTTGGCTTAGCTTGATTGCAAAAACTTTCAGTATGACTTGACAGAGTCTGGAGTTGTGATCCACTGTTAGGTTGTGGCTAAATGTCTGCTGAAATATGCCAGTTACAGTAGAGGAGAAAATCAACTTTTGTTCTTTCTCAGACAGAGTAAGGTGAGGTATTTAGATTAAATGTAAAAGATTAAGCTGTAGCTCAGATTTGTCCCCAAAACAATATGTAATGTCTAACTTTATCCTGTTCAGAAATAAAAACATTTATCTTTTCCAATTCTCTGTATTTCTGATTGTGGCCTTTTCCATATCTCTGGATATGTTTCCCATAGTGCTTTTCTCAGCTCATGGATTTCTATACTTACTTGTCAAGAGCAGTTATGATCCGACATCAAAAAGGGGAAAAAAAGGACTGAAGGGAAAGCAATTATGCAAAAGCTTTAATGGTACCCGAGGTGCCACTTAGCCTCCTTCTTTGACAGATTTATGCGTCAGTAATGAAATGTGCACCGACAGGTCTATGTGTCCCTTCAGAGTGCATTGTTGAATCGGGCCTGTTAGTTCTGTCCATTACGACGCCCACTCTTACCTTCCCATTTCGAGCCTTTCTGATGTGCATAAAGCTGTCATCTGTGCTCAGTAGTGACATTACCGCAGCTTAACACTGCCAATACCCAGACAACCTCATTGTTTTCAATTTCGCAGTATTTATGAAGGCAGTAAAGCGGAGATGCATCCTCTGTCAGCGAGACGGGAGCACCGCCGCTCTCCAGGGAAGAATAGCGCAGAGGACGAGGAATGAGGGATACAGTGGAGGAGCAGTGCGGGAGGGCTCGAATACCTGCTGGCAGGCTGGCATGTCATCTGTCGCTGTTAAGAAGTCCAACTGGAACAATGGTGGCCCCGTGTGTGCGCTGGCTGTCCTCCCACTCACTGACTGGTGTAATGCTATTATAGATGGGGCTGCAACCTAAATGCAGAGCTTAGAGAGCATCTGGACCTTACATGTTTTTTTTTTTTCCAAAAGATGATTGCTTTATTTGACATTTGCTCTGACAAATGTGGTTGGCTGGCCTCGGAGTCGCCAAGCACTTTTATGAGACTAGTTACATATAAGCACTTTCTACTCCACTTCACATTGTCATGAAATTTAACTAAGTATAGTGTGAGGCATTTCCACATTTTTTACTCACACACACACACACACACACACACACACACACACACACACACACACACACACACACACACACACACACACACACACACACACACACACACACAACCACAAACACACCCCTCCACCCCACACATGCACACACACACACACACACACGCACACACACACCCCCCCACACACACACACAGTTATGTTTTGGTTTGACGCTTTTTATATTTTGTAGATTTTGCTGTGTGTTTTTGTGATCATTGCTCTGCATTTATAAGTCTTTTACCAGTTTTCCTTTCAGTACTGAGAAAATGTATCTGCACAGATACTGATACTGCCAAGGCAGTATTTCATTTTATTGATACTGGTCAAAAACTACTTTTCAATTAGTACTTTACATCAAATATTGAAAATAATTTGATGTCAAATGATAATTTTGATTTTACATTTTTCTGCACTATAGTCTTTACAGCATATCTGTGTAAATGTTCTCATTTAGTCAATAACAATCAGCATTCTCATTACAGATACTGGCATTTCTTCACTTTTCTTCCTTAAGAGTGGAAACTTCATTGTCCCCATGTGGTCAACTCTACCTTTAGACTGGCTTTTAATTAGTGACCTTAGTGAGTAATGCTCAAAGCATGTCTCTAAGTGGTGTTTTGTCAGGTTGGACCCCGTGTGTTTGTGCCTAATTGAGGCCAAACGTAAGAATTTTCATTCGAGTTTCTGTTAAGTTGTCTCTCCGGTGAAAAATGAGCTGAAACTACAGATATAAGGTAGAGAATCTATAAAGTGCTGCATTCTGCAATTTCTCAGCACACTGCAGTGCTAGTTATTCATGTGACGTTAATTGAGAAACAAGAAACTATTTTTTATTCTAACAGCTGAAACAGAATTTGATCAAAGCAAAAACACAGAGCAGCATGGGACAGATGCAAGCAATGAAAGTGTCCACAGATGCTTGTGACCTAAATTTATATGAGCTTTCTGCACTACACCAAAGTCTTAAATCATTTCTTTCTGTTTTGCTTTCATGAAGTCAAACTTTTTGTATTAATTTAAAATAATCTGAATCTATATTTCTCCAGGCTGTCTAATATGATATTTCAGAACTTTTCTTTCATTTCATTTTGTTGCTTATTTTCTGACCAATTTCCACTTGGTTTTTCTAAAAGCTCTAATAAGCTGTGTTTAAAAGTATCCTGAACTAAACTAATGGACAAGAACTAGGTAAAATAGTCAACTTGTCAAAGAATCAACTTTTAATCCAATTTGTAAGGACAAAATGTTGTTAGAGTGCTTGGGGCCACTCCATTAGTTTCCAAACCATGACTACTATCTGCATTTCTTGCGACCAGAAATATTCCCAAACCGACACATTTATTTTTCTTGTCAGCAAGCAAAACATGTAGAAGCCAACGTTCAGCCAGCTGACAGGCAGTGTGCAGCAACACGGTGGGGAGGAGGGGCAGCTCTTTCGTCACTCCGTCTCACTTCCTGGCATCTCAGTTGAACCCATAGATATTGACAGATAGAAACTTGATAAGGATTGAAGCCATAACTTTTACAATCCAAAGACACAACTTTTTCACTCACTAAAAGAACAAATTATGCAAAAATGCCAAAAATAACAGCTTTCCAATTAAGTCGTTTTTTGCAGCAGCAAGTTGCTGAAGAGCTGTTAGCAGGAAACGTGGTATACATGAAATGATCATCTGAAGACGTCTCTAACTTCCCCTGTTAGGTCTTTGGTCTTTATTTTTCTTTATACAGACTTTAGGTGATCTTCATCAGACGCACTTTTTTGAAAACCAGACACTTTTTTGTTTTGTTCTCTACTCTTCTAGTCACACATTGCAGAGAAAGCTATCATGCTCTGTGACAATAACTGGACAGGACAGAAATCGATAGAATATGTTTGAAAAAAAGTTTTAAAGCGCTTCCAAATAATCTGGAGACCACTTTAAAGGATTGCAAAGAATTCTGTTTCCCTTGATGGAAATTGTAAAATAAATAATCTTGTCTTTTTTCAGGCTGTACCGTTCCTTTTCTTTTGTGCTCAACCTATTTATATTCCACCAGAATCGCTCTGGAGAAATAGTTTGCACAGCTCACCATTTCATTTACCTCTTAATTGAATAAAAGTGTGTGTGTTTAACCTTTGCACGCTATAAAAGTGTCTGTCAACCTTTCAATATGTCAACGAGCAAAACAAGCTCCTGTTGCCATGATAGGTCTTTGTGTGACTGCTGGATTGGCTAAAGAGCAGCAGAACTCAGGCACAGGAAGTGCTGGAGTGAGAAAACGGTTTTTATTTATTTATTTTTTTTGCTCTTTGGATGTTGCATATTTCATGTTTTTCAGGTCTCTGGATGAAAGGATGTGTGATGAGATAGTCGTAGTGTTACATAAGTTTTTTAAAGAAAAGGGGAAGCAGAGCAAGCCGAGTGAAGGTGCAGGCGCACTCAAGAGGAGTTCGGAGATCAGCGTTTGCAGTTTGCTGGCTCTCAGCTTCCCAGGATATGGTGGTAAAATAACCTGTTAAACCTTTAGCTTTGTACCAGCTTGAATTACAGACGAAGCAGTGCTAAACAGCACAGCTTTGTGAGTGTAAGGTTGCTAAAAGGTTGTAAATCTACAACCTTTTATCCTGTGTTGATGCTTGAAACTGAGAGTGCTGTGTGCCTCAAAGATTGAGTTGGACCATGAGATAAAGAGCTGGGTATCTGGGAGTTTATACTCTTGTCAAGCTCTCTGCCTCATTTATTTTTATGCATACTTACTGCTGCTGGCAGTGTAAAATATGGAAAATGGACAGCTATAAAACAATATCCTTCAATACAGATCAACCTGAAGACCCCTGAAGAAAAGGCAGCCTGGGGTTCCTGCCAAGGTGCAATTTAGGATGATAGCATTTGAGGCTATAATGCAGTGATTTTCTATGTGTAACAAGTGCATATCAATGAAAGAAATAAAAAAAATACAGTAGTTCAATTAAATTAACATGGTTGTTTAACACTACACATAACGTTCGACATCGCTGTAAGCCTTATGTGGCTTCTCCAAATTAAAAAGTACCCAGACCTCGCAGCGTAATTTGCCAAACTCACCTTCAAAACCAATAAAACTATGTTGCTTTTTCACAACTTTTTGCTTCTTGTCATGTAAATTGGAATTTGACAGAAGAAAAGCAACACATGCAACAAACAGATTTTCTCGTTTTGGGTTTCATACGATTGGCAAATTTAAAGTACAACTACTAAAGTATTTCCTCTCATTTACTCTTCGGTCGGATATTTAGGTATATTGTTCATCTGCAACAATTTTCCTAAATCATATGTCAGAACAACAGACACATTTCCAGATGACATAGCAATGAAAAACATATGAAAGCATTTCATGCAAAGATTTTATTGTAAAGCACAAACTATTTACCCTCCCGTGACCAGCTGAACGCAGGCTGCATCACTTTGCCCCAATTGCTAAGAGTGATTGCCAATCATGGCAGCTGGGTCCGTTAAAACCAATTAGCTTCGCTACGGCTCCATGTGAAACGTGATCCCCGGTACATGTCCTTGTAGCGAATGCAGCACCTATTTCACTTCTGCACATGTCTCAAATTAAGATCTCTGCTTTGTTTATGCGCTTTATAATATGTGTATTTATGTATGTATGTGATATGTGCAGCCATGTCACATAATTGAGTCAACAACAGCAGAATATCAATGAAAAAAAACAACAAAAAGGACAATTTCAGGAAGGAATATGAAGAGATTTGTACCTGTTAAAGTTCTGTAAAGGATTATCCTCTTAATCTGCTCTTATTCCCATATTTCTTAGGAAAGATTGGATGGAAATGCTTCGAAATTCAAATCTGTACTTAGTTCCCGTATATTGTTTAATGACGCAAACAAGTTTATCTGAAACTAGGCCTACAATGACAATTATTCTGGAAGTCCAGTACACTGAAATTCTGTATTGAAAATTTGTGTTTTTTTAATATAACCCCATTATTATTATAATTTTACAGTTGTGCATTAAGGGTTTGCACATATCGCCATTATGATAAAAAGTCTTTATTTAACATTGTTTCTACTAAGTTAACAATTTTCTCAAGCTAGCAATTTTAACTGATGAAAAATAAGATGAAGACATTTCAGGATTTTTTTCAACTTCATAAATGAATATTTTTCAGATCATTGAAAGCCTTCTTCGGTTTCTCCAAATAATGATAAGAAAAATAAATCTGTGTCACAAGTAGCCAAAAGCTTTCAGAAAATATATGTAAATGCATCTTTTTTCCTTTGTCCCCCATTGATCCAGCATCGTTATTACACTGATGTTTTGCTATTAATCCTTGTGGAGAAAATGTGGAAAATAGCTTATTCACACTTTCTTTGCTTTGAGAAGATCGAGTGACAGATTCCAGAGACAATATCTGTTCATTCTTACAGGCGTATCAATCCCTTCATCTGCTGTGAAGCACATTTTGCAGGAGCTGAGCCACAAAGTCGTGACTAACTTCATCGTGTCGAGCCAGCTGTGTGCCCACATGCTGAATCGGGTTACACGCTCCTTTCATACAGCGTACCCTGCACATCAGATAGCTTTGTAATCAGCTCTCTTCAATTATGCAACTATGAGCAAGATAAGATTAACACATGTGACAGTGTGTTACACGGGGTTTCATGCTGTAAGGCTGCTTCTAAGGATCAAGCTCACAACTTTACATTCTCCCAGATCAAGAAATCTTAAATCCTGTTTTTATCTAGTTTAATAATATTATTTTCTTTGCTGTCTTGAACCATCTGATGATCTTTTTGTTGGGGTCAAACACAATTAACACCATCAGAGGGTTTTAAGCACATGATTAATTAATCACTCTTCAAATGGTTCCTGTCGCTAACAACATCTTCTGAACTCTGAACCAATCGGCCGGCCATTTATTCCTGAGCTGATGAGGCATTTAGACCAAGTCTAGCTCTTCAATCTATGTCTCTTTTGGTTTTCTAAAGCTCCCTCTCCTGTTTCCTGCTCCTGTTGTTTCTTGGTATTATTTTTGGATGTTTTCTTTCCCTGTTTCTCCATGATTTTATTGTTGTATGTTTGTCAGTGTTGAAATGATGTTGCCCCTTTACCTTGGTCTGTTCCCTTGTTTGCTTCACTGATCCTGATTTGCTAATCTTGTGAGCTGCTTTATCTGCCCTCTGTATATACACACACCTCACTTTCTTTTGCTCTCTGTCGAGTCTTTCTTGTTCTCCTTTTTGTAACTTAAGCTTTCCCCCACATTGTTTTTGACTTTCTGTCCTACTTCAAGTTTCCTACTTCAAGTTTAGTTTTTTATAAATTAAGTAGCAAACGTCCTCTGCTTGTCTCCAGATTTCAGATTAAAGCGCTGTTTATCTTTGAGTTCCCGCATTAGTTCACAACCTTCAGTGCTCCTTTCAGCAGAGCTCTGTAGACACTGGTTGTCCTGGTTAACACAATAAACTAAAGTACACTTTTATCTGTTTTTCAGTCACTTAACATGAATCGAGTAATCAGTTGATCTCATCACTTTCTCAGAGTGGAGATCAGTGGGGCAGGCAGATGAACTTGAGCTGCTCTTTCCTTTCATCTTGGCTTCAGTTCATTCATCCAGCTTGTCTTTTTATTCTTGTTTGGGTTTTATTTCTGAAGCAGGTGATTAAACTGAAGAAAAGTTAGATCCTACTTTGGAATACTTTGCAGAAAACTGAGAGGACCCATTTTTGTCTTAAATTGAAAACTTTGTTTTTAATAATCTGTAATTATTGTGTCACTAAGCAGAAAAGTTCTAACGAATATGTGAAAAACACATTTTTAAACACAAGTTATCTACTGCAGCTTTACTGGCCCTTTCATCCACCTCAAGTCTACTACTAGCTGGTCGAGACTTTTTTGGGCCAAATGACGTGAGGAAACTAATTCTGGACAGACTTCTAGAGTTTGAGTGGCATCATTGATGTAATTTTATCAACTACGTTCCTGTGGTGTAGTTCAACCTTCACGAGTTAAACAAAGACTGGTTATGTGTAACAGAGTGAGACTTGCACAATCAATGCATGGCTCTCTCGTATAAAGTTTTCTGATTGCAGTGGCTTGGGATAATGAGAGGACTGACACTATTGCACAGGTGGCAAATTCCAGTCCTCAAGGTTTCCTGGAGTTTTCAAATCTCATTCCAAAACACAGGAACAAAATGGCTTAATTGCCTCCTCTGCGTGTAGATAAGATCTCCAGAGCCTTAATGACCTGATTGTTCTATTCAGATGTGGTGCAGCAGTGGCACATCTAAACGTTGCAGGACACCGGCCCTCGAGGACTGAGGTTTGACACCCCGGCATTGGGAGAGGCAATGCTGGTCAAAAGTGGCGCAGAAATGTCAACATTTACTTGAACACTCCCAGAGGTTTAGTGGTTTGAATTACAGTGTTTGTCACATTCATGGGTGCCCTTTGATAATAATTTCTACATCTATGTATCTATTAAAATTTGACTTAAGTAGTATGAGAAGTTGATGATCTCTCAAAGATCAGCAACTTCCATCAGAATCCATCTCAATAAGTGTCAAAGTACTTCTCTAAATTGGTGCAGAATGTTTGAGTTATATGCGAAGCTGATGAAGAATTAATTTGTTCTGGATGCTGTGAAGAAAAGCAGCTCTAGAAATGCTATTTCTTTCCCCCCTGCTGTCAATTGAGAATGTGTCAAAGCTTGCAGGAACAACTTCCCCTGGTTCTGTTTCTGCCTGATTTGATCTGTTTAATCTGCAGCTGGATGTGTCCATGGGTAACCATGACAGATGGGAGTGATGAGATTGCTCACAACAGACTCTTTCCTCCCTCTCCTTCCTTTTTCTGTCATGTCCTGCAGTCTCGCTCTTTGGGAGCATACGGATTTGGTTTGCCTGTCAGAACTATTTGATCAGAAGTACTCTTCGCTTTGAACTGACTCACAGGTGTAGCGACTTCCCTCCCTCTGCTGTTTGGACCAACGCTATGTAGAATAGCGTGCAGCACTCAGTGTGCGGCGCTGGCTCCATTTTTACCCGCGGAGGAGGATTGCTCGCTACTTCCGAGAAGCATGGGGGTTACATTTGTCAGAATAGATCACCTTTGCATGTGCGAGGCTGTAAATATCGGCCCATGTCACTCTGCATACTATCATTTAATCCTCCTCCTGCTACTTATTCTTAGTTTGACAGGTGCGCCTTTTTCTCTGAGCTGTTTGCTTCACTTTCAGGTGAAGAGGACGAGCCGCTTCTGGACATCAGGGGAAGGTTATGAATATATAATGAGAGCCAGAAGAGTCTCAGGGAGACGACATTCCATGAAGCTGCTTGTCACCACTGCGGGATGATTTTTTTCATCTTTTATTATTTCTTTTCTGCTGTCTTAGCAAAAGAAAAAAAACATTGATCAGACTCTCTTGGATCAATCCGCCTGTATGACAGCACACTGTCAGCTCACCTCATCACTTAAGACAACCCCGCCTGCTCCCTTTTCTCTCTGTCCCTTAGACTTTTAAATAAACACGCAGAGCAGCTCTATTTCAAACAATGCTCTCGTCATGCTTTCGCTTGCATTTGGGCTTTTGCTCTCGCCGTGAAACGCCTCATCAGAACCACTTTAAGGAGATTTCTCAGCTCTGTGAGCAACCAGGGGTGACATGCACATGTCAGAGTAAACACTGTGAAAAGAGCCTGTGAATAATTTGTATGTAAGACCCTGCGGTTCTGCATGCATGGGTGAGGGTTCTTTCTTTTCTCTTTTTTTTCGTTTTACTTTTGGTGTGGCGCAGTCTTTCTCTATCCCACATGCCGTTTCATCCAGCTGAATCCAATGCTGAGCTTCTATGTGATGTCAGGACATAGTTATGTTTATCACACAGACATGGCCCAGTTACTTGGTTGCAGAAACCAGAGACTTAAAAAAGACCTCTTAACGAAAAAAAACAACAACGCAGTGTCGTAATTCGCCTTGGGGAGCATTTTTGTGATGCCGTCGCTTGGTGATCCCCTTTATAGGAGCACTGATTGCTCATCTTCTCTGCTCTTTGGACATTTCTTCCTTTAGGCTGAGGCCTGCGTTTGCTTTTTGTTTTTTTGCTTCCTATTTTCCCACCCTGAGGATTCAAGATGACTCCATCAACAGCAAGGGAACACGGATCACTCCCCTTCTTTTTGGTGGCTGTTCGCCCCCTTTTCGGTCTCCTCCCTTAAGAGGCCTTCGGGGAGAGCAGCTGACTCTCTCCTCCTCCTCCTCTCATGCTCACTCTGCTCCCACTCCTCCTTCTTCTACCTTCCCTCTTTCTCTACCGCAGAACTATATTAACTGCTGCTGACAGCTTGAGTCATTTGCCACCTTTGCAGTCCTCTGTAAAACACTTTGAGCTTTATTTTCACTCAGTATAACCACAAAGTTCGGTGTAAATTATTGAGAAGTGGAACTTATTTACTCTGCACTTCACAAATCTAGACTTTTATAGAAGAGTTTATAGAAGAGTTATTTTTGAAGAACAAATGAAGAGTTTTGTTTGAAAGGTGAAGAAGTTGTTTTGTTTCATCCCCCCAGGATAAAACAGAGTCCTGTCAATACCACACTGAACCTCAAGGAATGTTGCTTCTTAAAATAGATTTGAATAGAACTAATTAAAGAGCATTTCTAAAAATAAACTTATTAGATCCTGCAAAGCACTTGGGGATGTTGCAGAGATTTACCTTCCAGCACAACAACCACGGCAAACAGAGACAAAGACAACATTGAAGTGTAGAATGGTTCATATCAAGACACATCTTTGTGCTACTGTCAAAGTCCAGCCCTAAATCCAAATAAAAAATTGTGGAAAGAGTTAAAAAAAAGATGCTCTCCATTTCACTCTGGCTGACTTGGAGCTGTAACAACGGCAAAAATGTATATATTTATTTAATGTATTATAATGATCTGCCTTATACTTTGGCGTGTCAGAAATTCACCATAAATTACGTACATCTTCAGTTTGTAGGAGCATGCATACTTTTTCCCAGGCACTTTCATTTTCCCGCTGAGGCTGAGTTTTTACATTTCTCAGATTTTATTCAAGCGTGTTTGCTGTTTTGCTGTTAACATGCGTGTGCTCTTCTCGGCTCTCATAAGAGTCAGGGTTGTTGCAGCTGCAGCAGCACTCTCGATGATAGAAACCCTCTTTACGCCTCAAAGATAAAAGTGTTGCTATCAACCATCACAGCCCATCCCAGATAACCCTCATGCTTACAGTTCATGTTCCTCTCTCGCGCCTAACTTTTGACAAATCCTTGTCTAAAGCTCTGCTTTCTTCACTGGCTCAGTTGAATAATCACTTGCCAGCTTCCCAAATTCATTTCACATCTTTTGCTTTGTCTTCATCTATCTTTAGCTGCTATTTGTAATTTAATTTTCCATTCTTGTGCTGAAAAAAAGGCACCCTTGTTCTTGTGCCGTTTTATTTTTCTTCATTTTCTTGACTCCTCTGTATTTCATGGTCAGCACTTTCATCTTTCCCTCTCTTTCCCGCACCCTCTTCCTGTCTTCAAACGCTTGGTTTCTTGCCTTCTTCCAACACGATTCTTGTTGTTGCATTAACGAATCCCTCGGAAGACGTGGCACAGATACGGATTATTCTACTTTTCTCTGCTTCGGCTCAGAGCCACAAGCTGTATCTTGCTTCCCAGACAAAACATCCCGTTACTATGCAAGCGGCACAAATGGGGAATGAAAGGCGGAATGAATAAGTTTGGGAATTGCCAAATGAAAGATTTCCTCCACAGATTTTGTGAAAACATTATTGCGAATGTGGTGTTTGAAGATTAATCAACAGTTAGTTGCTGTGAGACTCTTCCTGGGACTCTGTGCTGTTGGAGCGGCCGCTCCACTGCCAGCGCTGTTGCATGAGATCCTATAATTGCCTCCGAAATCTTCCTGTAATTAACACTGTCGGATAATTACAGCAGACTCCCAAACCACGCTGCTCTCACATTGTTAGGCTCAGCATGCATTTGGCTAAATTAGACTTTGGTGAGTTATTAACAAATAAAGATATTTTAAGCTGATTTAACTTTAGCGTCGTTATTGCATTCGGCTGATATTTTTACTTTTTTTTTTTTTTTTTTCAAAGAGCTGCTGTCACTGCATTCGCTGCGCTGTCTTGACTGCAGAGAGATTAAAGCCAAGCGGAGAAGAGACTGAAAGTGGACCGGGCAGTGGAGCATTTCCCAAAGGCGTGTTCCTATGAGGCACATGCAGGATTAGAGGGTGGGACACTGAAGTAGGCCAGTCAAACAGGCTGAGCTGAAATATGGACAGCAGACTGGAACGTTGACATAGCTGGATTGCCCAGTACATTTCATCACCATGTCATTATGCAGTAATCCTTGCCCAGCCACTATCCCGACTGGATTTGTGTCAGACGGGGATAATTACTAGTCAGGGACACTTGTGGATATTGCTATTTTCATCTTGACACACAAGGCTCTGATGTCAAACGTGCCCTATTTTTCTTTTTCTGCTTTTTTAAATCAGAGATTATAAGAGATTGTTTTTTTTTTTTTTTTTTTTTTGCAACCTTGCTTTAGTTTTTGTCACACCTCAATGTCTGAGAAATAACGTGGAAACATGAAGCCTTTCCCTCATGTATGTGGGATTAAATGTTATTCCGTTGAAGGGAAATGCTCATCAACCACCTGAGCTGACTTCTTTCCATGCAGATGAGCATCAGGCTCCTTACTCTTGTCTTTTAAGGGTTTCTACCCTTATTTCAGCTGCTTTTACCCTGGATCTTGTTCTTTCAACCATGATCCAAATCTTCTTTGGATCTGAGCTCAAACTGACCAATGTGATGGACTTCAGCTTGAGGACCGAGTACATCGTCCTCCATCACTTAAATACCAAAATATCATGATACAGAAACACCATAAGGTTTGACATATGTTGCATCTACTGTTTAAATATATAAAAAAGCTGGGAGTAAAAAATCCCCAAACGCAAGTTCTCTATTTCCGAGAATCATTTGTCAGATACAAATTGTGGGGAAGAAAACTGGAGAATTAACTTCTGTTTGGCACAAAGTGACAGAAAATAGATAGAATATAAAAATAGAAGAACTCATTAGAACTTCTCAAACCTCCTAACTTTACCGAGGTTTAATTGGTTGTTCTAGATAGGAAGATACAGTTTTTCTGCTCTTGCTGGTTTTACCATTTGATTATTCCAATAATTCCCCTCGTTTTTGAAAGACTTATAGATTAGTCTTTCAAAAACAGGACTTGTTTTAAGTGCTGTTTGCTGATTTTATTGGTGATGATGAGTCTCTCCTCCTGGGAACTAGTGGGACTTTGAAAAGGAAGCGACATGGCATAAAAGAACAACATATCGTCACTGATTTCTTCTCTCTTTGTGGAAACGATGCAGTTCAGAGTCACTCATAGGAGCAGAAAATTGAGAATGAGGAAGAGGTCAAAACTTCCTTCCAGCCTTTGGTTGCAGGGCAAAAAGCTGGGGAAACAGCCTGCTTCATGTTTCACATCTCTGCTCCATAATGCCTTATTACACTTTAGTTATTTTAGCCTGATGACACAAAATGCAATTAGCCTTTCCAAAGATACGCTCCAAGAGTCTGACAAAGCAGCACATGTTGCAGTGAGTGCTTACAAGAACTCAGGGTGTATTATACTGCATCTGCATGTTTACTGCAAGCTGGGCTTTGTATTATGGTCTGTTTTTTTTCCCTACAGAAATTGAAAATTTTTTGGATTCAACATCTAAGGACACAATTTCAATACTACTTTAAAAATCTTCTGTGGAAATAAAAGGGATATTTGGTCAATGTTCCTGAGTGTTGTCAACTTCTTGTTAAGGAAAATGAAAACTATGCAGAATTGGTGATTTATGCACGTAATTGTAATAAATACTGAAGTAGAGAGGAATTATGTTATGAGAGTGACCAAAAAACATCTGAAGCATTTTTAGAAAAGCAAATTAACTTTCTTCATTCGATTCTTTGTTTGTGCGTGTGTGTGTTGCATCACCATGCTGCCTTCCTCATACAGGTTTTGAACCTGAAAATGTTGTTAGCTTAATTTTCTTAAGTCTAGTTTAGCCCTTAACTTTAAGAAGCATACAAGAAGTCACAATGACTGTTATCTCCAAGTTGGGAAACAGTGTTTTCTTATTTCACTCAGCTCAAACACAAGCAGAAACAACAACCTTGGCTTCAAATACCCGACCTGTTGTTTATGTTTGAGGTTTTACATTTTATGTGTTAACTAACTGGTGTAATTTAGTTTTAATGGTTTAAATATTAAATATCAGTAGATTCGCTAGTTTAGTTGATATTAATTTAGAATAACATAAACATAAAATGTAAAATCTAGTAAACAAACACTTCAAGGAGAGTCACAGAACACACTTTGTCGTCACTGACAGTTTTAAGCAAAAAATGTCAGAAATTACAAAAAGAAACAGTGCAAATAATAAAAAAGGAATATTGCACTTATTCACTGAAGGTTGTTCCTGTTTTAAAGATTTAAATTTGCTTCTTCACAGACTTGATTAATCATTTGCATTTCATGCCTGATGTCACATGATGTAACTGATTTCAGTCTGATACGCATTAAAATTAAATGTATGTCTCACCAGTTAATGTCCCAGATATGCCAATTAGTAGTAGCTACCAAAGAAGAGAACTGGTGTTGAAAAATGTGTTTGACACTTGCTGCTGTTGCTAAATCCCTATTTGGAAACCAGATTTTACCATTACAAATAAGTGTTGAAAGATGTAAAATCTTCTGATCCAGCTCTACTTTCTAAATATTGTCAACCAATGACTAAAAATAAAATAAGTAATAATGTGATTTTACCAAATTTTGAGTTTTTATTACATCTGACAAAGTCCTAGACCTATTCTTTCCTCTTACATGTCATTACAGGTCCTCATTGGCCATAAATAGACAAAATCCTCCATGTACAAATTGTGTATTTTATTTAGTTGGGTATTCAAAATGTTGTAGTAAAATGTATGTTGTTTCCATTGTGAGGAAGTACTAGATTTAGAGACTGTTTGCTCTAAAAGCTGCCACAAATTCTTGACTGACACTTCACTTACCTCAGCATGTGTGTAGCATGAAACAGAAACGAATGGCTTGCTCTAGTTTTTGATTAATTTGTATAATTCTAACCTCACTACTTGGGGGCACTTATAGTGTGTTTAAATGTAATTCTCAGATAGTCAGTGGATCTTCTGATTTAACATTGTCACAGAAGTAATAAACCTGGTGTTGATGCAGTTGAAACACATAATTCATAGTCATAGTTGGAGTCAAAAACATGTTTGTAAAATAGAAAATAGGATGTCAGCAGCCAATCAGACAGAGGCCAACAGTTTTACACTATTGTTTTATTAAATGAAGTGATTCAATATATAAAAGTATTTACATTTTTGAAGAGTTTTAACACAAATGCTCATATGACTTTGTAAACCTTTTCATGTAATAGTAGATGTGGTTTGAGATTTGCTGTTCCAGTCTACAGTTCCCTCCGTGGCTCTAAGGTCAGTGTGATGTCCCAGCTTTAGGTGACCAGTTTTGCATGACCGGCCAAAGTCCTTGACAGCCACAGTCACATCCCCAGTATACAGTAGGTGGTGTCAGTAGACAAGCTGTGCGTGCCTCTGCATCGGTGCTCAAGGTGACGCCGCACAGTCTGTCCTTTATGTACCTGGTGAAGGTGTGTAATTCTTTTGCCGTTTCCATAAATTACATTTTACTTTAAAGAGTCATGTTTTTGTCTATTTTTGTCAAGCAACCCAGAATAACATAGGTCTGTCTGTCTGTCTGTCTGTCAGTGTCAATCATCTTGAATTGCTGTTGCCGTCATCTAACAATGTCAGCTTCAAGCTGCTGAGGGGCTTCTGCAGAAAAAAAGGTCCAAAGTGTGAGCTGGCTTTTCTGCTCCAGTTACTGTGAGGCAGTGGGTTTAATTTTGGATACGGTGAATGCATCAATTTCTTCTGCAGTTTATCACAAATGTAGCTCTGAAAAGACATTTTATTGGAGTGCGGTAAAAACTGTTTATCAAGCTGGATTTAGAGTTATGAAAGTGACAAAGTGGATTTAACCTGTGTTTTCACTACAGGAAGGGATCAAACGAGCCTTAAGAATATGAAAAATGTCTCTCAAAGTTTGCAAAAACAAAATAAAGAGATTTGTAACAAATCTTTGAACACCCTCTGAGCCTGACAAAGCTTCTTTTATTTCAACGCCCATAAAGCAGCAGAAAGACTAGTTTAGTGTCTTTTGGGGAAACTTCATTTAGTGGTGAAGGAGACATTATTTTTAGGATTCACCAAAAACAAAATCATAATATTCTCTTAAAAATGTGAAGTTTAAAAAAAAACTTACATCGCAGAACCCAGTTGTTACTGGTGTATTACCACCTTATTGATCTGAACTGATTTATGAGAACACCAAGCCAGTAAAAGAAATGACCATTGTGAGAGGAATGAGAGTTATAAATCTTATGTTCTCAAGAGAGATTTATAAAAGTGGCTTTAAGAAAACAATTTAATTTTAGGTCCTGATGAGAAAGCGCTGTTTGATTGCAGTGCAGAGTGGTACAATAGGTAAACCTTATTTTAAATGTAAACTGGCATTGATTTCCTTTCATTTGGGTCTTCAGATCCTTTGTGGCTTTGATTAGATGCATTCAATTTCACTTCTCCTGTTATAGTCCTTGCACTGCTAGTCCGGCTACATTTGGTTCAAATCCAAAGCCTACAAATTCAAAATTCTCAGAGCCAGAATTTGTTGTTTGCAACTCATTTGTGGAAAAATCAGGTCAGTCTCATCATCCATCTGTATGTCCATCTGTCCTTCATCTCTCCATTCCCCATAGCTAATTGAAATTTACAAAATCTCTTTTCTTTAGTTGAAGCCATAGTATTTTTGGTGTAAGTTGCAAACAAGAATCACCATTCTCAGACATTTGTACTCCAATATTTTACATGGTGCATACAGTCAAACTAAGTCTCACTAGTTTTTCCAATATTGACCATTCAAACTGTAGCTTACAAAACTTTGACTTACATTTTTGTCAAGTGAACTCATAGAAGCAGTTCTTGCTTGTTTTTCTTTTCCCCCCATGTGTTCCCTTCCTGATAAGTCTGTTGAATGATGTTCAAAAATTTTTGCACCAATCCTAGAGCAGAGCCCACGATGCAGATTTGCAAACAATTCTCATAGAAATGTGTACAAAATAGGATAGCAAGGAACAACAGTAACAGGGACTTTCCACACAATGAAGCAATCTATCTGGTTGCATTAAGGATTCTCTAAATTGCATAATGTTCATTGGGATGTCCTCTTCTCAATGTTTTCAAGGATGGTTCCATCTTCTTTGCCAAAGAAACTACGACACTCCTTAGCAACTTCCACGCTGTTCTGTGTGACAATCCAGAAATTTCCACACCCTCAGAACCCTCCGCCATTAGTCCTCGGCCATGCCAAGATTAAATAAACCAACAAAAACACATTTTTCAACACACTTTAAAAGCTATCTGGCGATTGGCAGTTCAAACTCGACTGACCATAGCTGAGCCAGCTAATCCCCTTTCTTGGTGTCCAATAGTTCAATGTGAAACAATGTGAACTCCTTCGACTTAAAGCTGCCATGTCCATAAAAGTCTCCCCCAACTTATAACAAGCTCCATTCTCACTTCAGACCCTCAGTGGCATTGCGGCTGATTCTGCCTGATTTCCTTTGTCCTTTTTTAAAGATGTCTCTTCTTGCCTTATTACACAGAGTGATGAATTATGAATAGATGTGAATTTACAGGCCCTGCAGGCCAGGCCTGAAGATTACTTTCAATTTGCACACTGCCTCGCTTGCTCCCGACTTGCCGTCTTGCACCGCCAGTCAGACCTCTTTCTCGAGGGACCTCCACGACAGTTTTAGATTACCACCTGAAACTCAAACCCTGACAGTCATGTAAAAAAGTTTAGGAAATGAGGCCTCCATGCACACACTGTCTGCAACATTAATTCAATCCCCTGCTAAACATAACAGATTTCTTACTTTGTATCTTGGAAAAAAGGGCAGCTGTGATGCATATGTGAGACCCGTCTTCTTGACTCATGCTAACTGTCTGTAATTGGACCACTTGATGAGCTTACAGCAGGCGGTGAAAGAGAAGTAAAAAAGACAGAATCCTTAATAGGGACATGGAAAGTCTGCAGACTTCAAGGAGGATTAGTCAGGGTCAAGCAAATTCTTGCGTCCACATGGTCTACCAAATATAAAAGAAAATGAAGAAGAAATTATTTTTCCTCTGAATACAAAATAGATTTGATATTTTACAGTGCTGTGCAGATCTGTATCTCTTCAACAACTCAAGTTTTTGCTGTAGGGATTAAATTCATGTGCCGATTGCTGTTAATGTGTCAGAATAGATGCCTGTAAACTGGAACACTTCCAGTAAGTCATTTGTGTTTGCCTACCTTAGTGTGAAATGATCCGGAGTAAAGTTAGTGGCAATGATGCCTTGTCTTGTCTTATATGCTTCCTTTCTGTGTCTCCTCTATGATGATGGCAGGCAATGTTAGAGTGACAAAAAAAAGCCGAGCCTTTTGGTAAGGAAAAGAGCCGGGATTTGAAGTGATGCCTGGTGACAAGGAAGACAAGTCATTCAGAGAGGAAATATCCGACCTCAGAGATACAGGTCAAACTCACTTCCAGCAGTGGATATTTTACTGTAATTATAAACAACTCTAGTTGTGAACTGAGGGAAGAATTTACTTAAAATTGAGGGTCACTGTTGACTTTTGCTACTAACAACTTCCCATTCAAGCAGAAAAAACACAATCCTATATTGGATCAATGGAATGATTTTGGAAACTTAAGTTACTAAATAATGTCTTTTTTTGTCAATTTGTTTCTGGAAGCAATGGATTGTGATGGCACAAATTTCAACAGGCTGCTTTAGTCTGAATCAGTGGGAAACAAGAAATTGAGTTCAGAGCTCTTTTTGTCCCAGCTTTTTGATGGTCATATATGACAATGGTGTACATTGAGTAATCAAAGTAAAGGAGAAATTACTTCAAGTTAAGGATCACTGTTAATTTATTCTACTAATTTGCAAGAAAAGAACAACAAAACAATATGAGAAGTCACAGGTTCCCAGGAAGCTTCAGATTATTTTATCCAAAAAGCCTGTAGGTTGAATTGCAAAGCGCTAGGAAAACATGTGATAATCTGTGATGTTGGTGAATAGATGAAGACTGTGTACAGACAGACTACAGTCTGCAGCTACTAAAAAATAAATTATGAAAAACCATTGTTTTCACCTTGGCGACAAATTTTGAAAAATACTACACCCGGCAACATCTGCTGTTTTTGGTAATTAAAAAACTCAGTTGCAGTTGCAGTCGAATATATTTTGGCAGCATGGCAGTTATTCAGGTTTGTCATATTTATGGCAGCCCAAACAGTTCATTGAGATGTTGATCGTGCAGTCATGATAAGTTTGGAATATATTTTCCGTCTCAAGTCAAGCAGATAAAATGTAGTAGAAGTTGCAGGTCCAGAATGTATTATATCAGCATGCAGCGGCAAGCTCATTCTGTACAGCAGGTATTTGTCTGCATGTTTTTTTGGTTCTTCCTTCAGGTAATGCTAACAGTCTGAAGCTCTAGTTTCGAAAAAGAGCGAAAAATCCTGCAGGTTTTTCCAACTTAGAGTCTTAAAGCTTTCTGGTCGGTTGTTATTTCCAGTTTATGGCTTCCCACTCCTGAGGCAAATTAAACAAATCTTCATGCATAAAAACACCATTTAAAAAGGAGTAATTTCACATTATGTCTTCAGAATGATTTATCACACTTCACTTACTTCTTTGTGGGATAATTACTCAAATAAGCCATTATTTGTATATTTCTCTGTAAGCAATAAAGCCAGATAATGAATTGTCGGTGCACAAATTACCACCAGCCTGCTTCGTCTGAGCTCACTGATAAAGTGGGAAACCAGTAATTGAGTTATTACTTAGATTGGTACCAGCTTTCTATTAGACCAGCGTAATAGGAATAGAAGCGAGTGTTGTATAGTGATATGTTGAGCAGGTGCCATGCATACTGAGTAAACAAAGCAGCAGAGATGGCCATCAGCCATTTGCTCTGAAGACAGAGCCACAGAGTAATGGATGGAAACGTTTACTCAATTTTTTATTTGATCAGTATTCCCATAGACCTGGAGCTCATTCAAACTGGTTTACTACTTTCCCTGCATGAGGAAAACAAAGTCAAGGTTCCTAATTTGTTTTAATCAAACAGCTCTGGCTGATTTGAACAAGGACAGATGAAGTTTTTTTTTCTTTTGTGTCACTAAGCATGAGCAGTTGCCCGCCCTCCCAGTGCCCCCAATTATGTCCTCAGTTTCCTTGTTGGATGTCACTTTCATCCCTGCTAAAGTTGTGTGTGTGTGTGTGTGTGTGTGTGTGTGTGTGTGTGGAGGGGTGTGTGTGTGTTGTGTGTGTGTGTGTGTGCGCGTGTGTGTGTGTGTGTGGGGGGTGTGTGTGTGTGGAGGGGTGTGTGTGTGTGTGTGTGTGTGTGTGTGTGTGTAGCCTGAAAGGGGGACTTGAGGTGGAAAACTGCTGGGTGAATGACAAACGCAGGGCATGGGGTCTCAGAGTGAGCGGCTGGACATTTACTGGGACAGCTGCCATTAGTGGGCAGTCAGTCCTCACGGTAAGTTGGCTGAAAACACAGACGGGTCGCTGACAGTACTGGTGGTGGTTCTCCTGTGACATCCATCTTGTTCCAGAGCTGCAGGGGACCAGCCAGTTTCATTTTTTAATGTTATTTTTTTATTACCAAAAGGATATGGCTTCCAATTAAAGAAATGACACTGGCTTTTCTTTTTTTTTTTTTTTTTTGATAAATTGAAAAGCGGCACTAAAAATGAAGGAAGAGTTTGACATGTTAGGAAATGTGCTTATTTTTCTTGCTTGCTGGGTCAGAAATGTTTTATGTCAGACCAACAAATATGAGACCAGAGCCAGAGGGCCAATTAGCCCATTGCTGGACATGGACTGTAACTGTTCTTCTGCAACTTTCCAACCAGCATTTCTGCAGCTAATTGCCTGCCGGGTTATGTCTTGATTGGTCATGTGGCTTTGTGTCGGGAGGGAACCAGTCATTTTCCCCTCTTTAAGCTAAAGTCCAACCAAATGTCTGCTAACTCTCTCCTTGAATTTGTACAAGCCTCATCAGGGTGGAGAAAATTAAACATTTTCCAGCCTTTCAGCAATAATTTCAATGCAAAAAAAAATGAATTTTGTATTATCCTCACAAAATGAATTTGAAAAAAAAAAACTATACTCATGGTAAAAAACCGGCACCATCAGCGATTACTTTCTGGAGTTTCAGTCATCATTAGTCCGTTCAGCGTGAGCTTTCAACTCGCATGAAGCCATGAAATAAACAAGCAGAAGATAAATAAGTCTGCCACCCGTATAATCAGCCGAAACTAATGGAGCACGGTAATGAATCACTGTTACAGAACATTACTAATGAAAGTGTGCAAGGTTGTGTGTCGGAGCACTAACACTGTTGATTGTTCAATAAGCCTCAAAAGAGCGTGCGGTCGTGTCTGTGGGAGGACGCCTCACCCTCCATTACGGTGATGGCCTGTGGCCCCTCAGAGTGTGGCGTCAGACTCGATGTTCTTTGGAGCCGCAGATCTCTTTGGATTAACTCAAACTGACTGCGCTCGGAGGGCTCAGATTGCGTGGGAGTGTTTTTGTACGAAGCTTGTTTTTTTTTATTTATTTATTTTACCTTTAGTTGTGAACATGCCTCAGTGCTAATATATAAAAACAAAAATCACCTTGAACCTTGTCAGAAAAGTGAGCTTCAAAATGAACAACAGGCTCACCTGCTCGCCTGTACTTGATTTTTACAAATAGAATCTCCATAAATACAGGCACTATAATAAACGTGATAGTAAAGCCAGTCAATTATATAAACTTTGACTATTTAATACACAGATTTATAGTCAGTCATTTTTAGATTACATTTTAACAGACAAAAACACCCACTTTTACTTGGAAAAATGTATAATTTATTACTTTGTAAAAAGTTTTACGCACGTCTTCATGTCTTCAAGTAAATGCAGCTTTTGGTGAAGAACTACTGCACATAAAATACTCTATCTAGTTAAATATCTAACAAAATTAAAACTGCAGAAGTACATGCAGGAGCACTTACACTGTCATGACTATCAGTCTCGCTTTTGAATTTTGCCACATTTCTACTTACACTGCTACCTGTCTTTCTGTCTCGTTATTGATCAGACTGCTTTAAAATCAGTCAAACAAACGTTGCACATAATAAATCTAGATATAAATGATTATTTAGCTGGAAAAACCAATATCCTCATTCTGCATACAGAAAATGTGTGAAAGAGATCAGAAAACCCACAGATTCACTTTTATTCTTTTCCAAGAATTGTTGTAGATGCTGATTTCTGTGAGTGCTGTCCTGTAGTGGTCTGTGCTGCAGTGGACTGAAGAAGCCTCTGACAGAAGACACTCTGTTGCTGTACAACAGTTTCATAAAGAGGATTCCCTCAAAGTTTAAATATTTGTTTTATATCTGCATTATTAGCGCTGCACCAGTATGTTGAGTTACAGTAACTATCATACAATCGTTGTGTCTAATATTGCCATTCCAAGGTCCGCCTAGATGCATTATTTTTTTAGAATAAATTCCAGTTTCCATGCACACTAATTCTGCTTGTCAATAATCATTTTGCACTGTCAGATAGACTTTTACGAGGCTACTTGAATATTCACCAATTACATTTCTCATATTAGTTTTTAGTTATATTTTTCTTTAATAGCATATTCTTGTAAAAACCCTGTGCTGTATGTAGAGAACTCCACATTATTTATTACTAAATAAATAATTTTATTTATAACATCCTGAATATTGCAAACTTTTTGAACCCTTTGTCAGATCAATGCACATCAATAGTTTTCTCTTTGCCGCAGAACAGAATTCCCCAGATAGACACAATGTTAAATTTACTATAAATTAACAAAAATGAGCACTTAGCTTCTACTAGCACCATATTTCCATCGGAAATACCAAGTAGTTTTTTTTTTCTGAGTTGTTAAATCAGTACAGGCTTTGAGTAATGCGCCGCTGTTCATTTTGATGTTGCACTGGTCTCTTTTTATATTTTGGCATCGATCAGATGATATTTTATATAATGTCCAAGAATCCAAAACTTTACAAATGAGGCAAGTGTTACTGTTAATATTTTCACCAGGGAAATATGTGTGTGTAACATTTTTATCGTATTCATCTGCAAATCAGTCCTTTCCTATTTTCCTGTGTATTTGTTTCTGCTGATATTTTTGAAAGGTCGTCCAGTTATGAATTGTCTGAGTTACTGCTGTTTGTGTTTCTAGATGCTTATTATCGTTTGTTTTGAATTGTAAATCATTCTGAAAGAGTAGCCTTTTCCAATGTCAGACTAATGCCAAAAATGAGGCTGTAAATCTGCAGAAGCTCCCTGTGTGACTTTTTAAATTATACGAGACACGGGACATGCCTCAAAACCTCCACTTAATGTTGAAAAAAACAACTCAGTATCTAATTAAAATTTTATCATTGGATATAAATTTTAATTGTACCTCTGCAAACTGTTTGTAATTGGGGCCTGCCCATAGCAATGCATAGGCAGGCACCTATTGTTCTTCACCTAATATAATGTCTCTTTATATATTTATTGGGGCCTGCACATACCAATGCACGCTAGTGGGGCGTATTACTGCATTATCTTTTTCTCTCAGGTTAGGGTTGCTGCAAGGCAGCAAGGCAGAGCATTAGCAATAAGATATTATCTATTTCTCTTACTTATTAGCCATCTTTAGCATACTGAATGGAGTAAGTCGATTACAGACAACATGCGAGTGATGCCCCCTCATGCTACTGATAGTATTCACGCTAACATTAGCATTTTGGCTAATTTTAGCCTATACACTAATTTTAACTGAATGGTGCAAATCCATGTTAGTCAACATGCTTGTGACTCTCCACGAGCTACTTTATAATTTTTTAGCTAAACTTAGCATTGATGCTCATTTTTAGCATCAGAACGCTGGGACCAAACCGACGGGCACACTTTGGCAGGCCCCGGTTCTTCAGGAATTTTCTAGTTGCCAACATTAATCTCCAGCTCCCGAATAATAACCCGACTGAAAACCTTCATCAGTCGTAATAACAAGGAAAGAGATGGAGGTTGCAGAACAGTTGAGTATGATGTTGTAGGTGGAATGCATTGTTTTTGTTGCTCTGTCTGTTTTTTTTTTGGGCAATTACTGCTCCAGGTGAGGTCAGCCCAGCATGCCAGTGGGTCATGACCATGTAGCAAAACGTCGTCAATTATTTAGCTTCTTTCATTGAAGCCTTTCTCCCATGAGCCCTGAAACAGTTTTCTCTCATTAAAGATTCACAACACATGGCAAGGCACATTCTTAATCACCTCTAGGTGCCCTTTGGTTTCACTGTTTATGCTTTCCAAAGAACAAATCTGCAGTTCAGGAATCTCTCCTACTGGCTTTTTGTAACTAATTGTAATGAACGTCCAAACCCAACTGCTGTTTTATATCAGTCACTATGAGTCATTCTCAAAGTTTCCGATATATCTGTTGGGAATCTAAGAAATGATAGGACTGTTTGCACGTAATGGAGTTATATGTGATTAATAAAGGGAAAAAAAGAGAAAAATTGTGACATAAAAGGAAACAAATGCATGTTTTTAAAAATGGCACAAATACAGCTGTGAGCCTCTTGGTTTACATTGATCAACTTTGTACATTAAGAGTTGCAAATTATTTCCTTCTTATAGTTTTCCCTCAATCACAGTGAATGGAGAACATCCGCAAACAGCAATTTTCAAATTTTGCTACAGATTCATGTTTAGATTGACGCCTGGCCTCATGCTAGCACATAAGCATGGTTTGATCTGAGCCTCCCATTGCAGACCTGTGTTCAGAAACAGAATTAATTTTGTAGACAGTAGTCCAAAACGTCAAATTTTGTTCTTATCTGAACATAACAGCCTCTTCACTGTGTTTTCTGTGTTCACGTTATGGCTTGTGGCTAACTAAGCGGGGTTTCTTATACGTTTCTTTCAACAAAATTTATTGTTGTGCTGCTTTTCTATAATGACAGATTTGAGGAACGCTATGCAACTTCTTCCCAGATATCGTGGGTCATTTTTCATCTTCTCTGATTAATATTTTCCTTCCTCACTTTATCATATGAGTTGAACAGTGCTTCAAGAGTTGTTCAAACAGGATATGCTGTGACCAGGCATGTATTCTATTATGCGTCTGAAAAGATGCATGCAGTGTGGCAATTTTGTATCTGTTAAATTATTTTGTTTCAACTGCCTAAGATTGATTGCGTTCTGTGGGTGTTTCACAGAAAATCCCAGCAAGATAAAGTGAAGTTTGTGGTTGTGACATGATAAAATGTGGGGAAGTTGAAGGGGCATGATTGCATTTACAAGGCACTGTGCATACATTCCCTGATTTAAATACTAATTCCTGTTTGCCACCAAGCAACACATTTATTCACATCTGCATAAAGCATAGATGGCTATCACCCACAGCTTCTCCTTCCTCACTCAGCGACTGGCTGTCCTTGCCTGTGGTGGGTGGCATGACCCTGCCAGAAACAACGATCCATCACTACACTGCAAGGTGGAAGGGACATTAAAGGGAACAAGCATCCCAGTCACTTTTAGCCCTGGGCTCTTTCTTTCATAAGTTGTGATTTTGAGTGTTTGTAATGTTCCCTGTGTATGTGTGCGTTTGAGCCGCCTGGAGCTTCGAGGTTCCCCCTGTGGACACTGACAATGGCTTCCCTCAGTGTAAATGACTAATGGTTTTTCTCACTGAGGGACGCTTCAGTGGAGCGCACGCATACACAACGCACACACACGCATGCCCACGCAGAGACATGGAAGCTCTAGCACAAACAGAATCTGGTTTATGTAAAGTGTAATGAGTGGGCAGGCTAGAAATGAGTGAGTGCAGCCATTTGAGGAGCCTCTTTGGATGTTGCACTTCAGCTTGTGTGATTTTTCTGGCAACACCTACACACTCTATAACACACTAGCTGCTCATTTGTTTCCAACACCTGCAGCATATTCACTTCATGTTGTACTGTAGATTTAGACATGGATGGATCGTGGATGGATTTACTTTGAACTATTTTCACAATGGTTTCTTTCTGGTAATAGCCAACAAGCATTTGTGCTATTATTTGTCCCCAGTGTATTTATTTTACTATAACTTCACTGTATATCTACATTTACCACTGTCGTGCCTTAAATGATGTGTTTAAGGAGACTTATTTTAATAGAAACATTTTTGATTGCTTTTTCTTTTTCTTTTACATTATTAACATCATGAGCATCAGAATGGCTGGACAAGGGCTATTTTAAATCCACATATCACACAGTGCTGAGATAATTTCGCTCATAGGCAGAATTAGCTCGTGTGGAACAAGTGATGCAGTGGTTTTTGTAACAGTAAAATAGCAGAACATGTGTCGAAGCCTCCTGCTGTGGCAGCCCACTCCACAGTCTAAATCCGGCTCTTCTAGTTAAATCTAACCTGCATTAAGCTTTTTCAGCCCTCCTGCTCTACCTCCTTCTCTTACTAAGTATCTGTGGCGTTTGGATGGTAATTGGGCTGCAGTCAAAGAGCACAACAGTGGCAAATCACCTACTTAACCATCTGTGCTTAAGAGATTGAAAAAGGACCCAAGTTTGCTGTCGCTGCAGAGCGTGAGAGCTGCAGTCAAAATCAGGGTTGTTTACCACTTTACATGTTCAAACAGGTATTAAATGTTTAAAGTTACCGTTAATTATGTAGGATAAACATTGTAAATGAATTCAATCTGGAAACAGCAGATGAAGTTAAATAACAATCTAGTTAAATTATTCAAAACTTACAAAATTTACAAAACAAAGCTGCTTTTACAACCTTGATGAGTGGTGCTTTATTTTAATTTAAGTTTTTATCTGTTTCTGTTTCACTGTGACCATCTGTGGAGCAGTGCACAGCAGCGAGTGGTGTTGGGGTAATACTCTATTCCTCTGTGGTCCATGGAAATCCGTCCATCTGTCTGTCCATCCGTTATCCGTTCAGGATCAAGGGAGAGTTGGTGCCTATCTTCTGCAGTCATTGGGAAAGAGCTGCGGTAGACCCTGCACAGATCATCAGTCGATCAATCTGCAACAATGTCGCAGAAGACAAACAATGATGCGTTTAAATGATCAAAACAAAGTGCAGTTTAGTGAGAGTGGAGCATCTTGAGCAAATCCAAGCAAACACACGGACTTTGCATTTGGTCCCTGGTCAGGACTCCAGTCCAGAGCTTCTTGGTGCAAGGGAACTGTGCTAACAACCTTTGACAGCCTGAAAACAGCCTTTGGGCCATGCTAATGTCTTTGTAAAGCTATGAGATGAAGTTGGCATGTGTTGGTGTAAGATCTCTCTTTTTATTTAAAAAAAATATTCTTATAAAGTGTGAAAAAGATAAATAAAATATGCATGTTAGGCATTTTAGACACTCCTGCAGACAGAGACAATACAATACAGTGGTCAGCAAAACAAAATCATTTATAAAAACGATATTAGGTACCTGATCTGTTCTCATAAGTAGAAAAATTGGCCCATAATTCTGCTTAAAATAAGACCTCACAAATCAAACACGAAATAACAATGAGCCATGTGTTTGCATCATCGGCTCCAATATGTGTTGTGTGAAAGATCATGAAAGTAAAAGGCATCAACATTTTCATTACAAAAGCTTTTTTAATGAAATTTTAACAGCATCACATTCCCAGTTGTTTTTGTCAGCTCCAGAACATAAACAGTCCCCTGCTGAGGCGATGCAATCAAGCAGATGTGTACTAAATATTGTAATGTGACTTTTAGGAGGCGGCGGTTTATTCATGCTCATTAACATTTAGAAAAAGGCTAATATGCATTTGAGATTTTCACTTGAATTTTAATAGCCTTTGCAACATTCATGCTTTTTAAATGTCAGGTATACATCAAGTGTTTTCAGTCTTTATTTTGGTAAATAAACATTTCAGCCATTGTCCAGTGTGGCTCAGTTGGACAGAGGAGATCTGTCTTTTGTAAGTATTTCAATGCTTCAGACAGAATTAGGTTTGTACAGCTTGACAAGAACCTAACAGGTGTAATCCACAGTCTCAAGCATTGCAAGTAAGGGCAGGACAGGAGGACTTTATCTTTGATTTTCACTTGCAGTCTGTCTTTCACTTTGATTGTTCTGAGGGTGGATTGTCTGCAACACATGCAAAAAACTCCAACACCGTATCCTGCAAATAGGCAATCTCGAGCAAACCGTTTTCCACATTTAAAGGATTTACGAGTCACAGATTATGCTCAGTCTGTCGCATTTATCCACTGATTTTCCATTAGAGCTAAAACATTTGCTCTGAGGCTAAGTTGTTATGAAAAACACAATTCACAGATTCTGTCATCCATCGTCTAATTTTACTACTCTTGCTGAAGCCATTTTGTTTCATTAAATTAGTATTTTCCATTTCTCATTTTACAGTTTAGAAAATAAGATTATTTACCGTAAAAATAGTATTGAATTAAAATGTTGATATCTAAAAATTCAACAATTAAATTAAAAATCCTCCACAAATTTAGATGCTGCAGTTATATCTGATTTATTTTACAATAAACCCAACAGGTTTTCTATAAAAGCAAAAAAACAATATTTATTTTCAAAAACTTTTAAGACATAAATATTAAATTTTAACCTAATATATATTAAGTATTATATAAATAGTTTTGCGATCACTCATCAATAATGATGCCAATGATTTTTCTTTGTTTTTTTTCTTAAAAAAGAAACTTTTTGAGACTTTATGTTTCTTTTGTCATCCACTTGCCTCTGATTCTTTTTGTGTGCAGTGCTCCATGAAATAGATTAAAAGGAAGTGGAAGAAGTAAAACTGTTTCAAGACATTTGGACTTCTATAGACGAAGTCTGTTTCAATACATTGTCAGAAAGTCTGATAATTGAAACGCAAAGCGTAAAGAACTTAGAATAGTTAAAACATTTTTATCATTCAATATTAAAATTTTTGTTCATGAAGAAATAGCAGCAATGGTAGAACGTAAAGTAAATCAGAAAAAAATCCAATCGTCCAATCACCTTTCTAACTTTGAAGCATCTTCAGCACTGATCACTTCAGACTCTAGAGGTGGGCAAATCAATCCTTATATTGATAATATTGATGACAATGCTCATGTAAACAGATCAATGCTCGAACTCTTTCTCTCTCCTGCATTCATTGACTGCTACACACCCGGATTCATCAACGTCTGTTCTCCATCTGTAAGAGCAGCGCTGAGCTGTCACGCTGCACGGATCGGTGCACCTCCACCCTCTATTGTCTGTTGTTGTTGCACCTTCATGTGGCTCAGTGGCGCCAGCCAAGCAGGGGAAAACATATTATTTCTCTATTTATACTTTTGTTATTTAATTTTCATTGTTTTTATTTAGTTTAAAGCCAGAAGTGCACTGGAGGGAAGAAATTCTTTACTCTTTGCATTATTCTATTGTATTGTTCAACTTGAAAAACAGAATAAGTTTGAAACTGTTTACTGTATTTTGTTGTCATGTACAATGTTTGACAAAATTACATCCTCGGTCTTTAGGATCCTTTGGATCTATGACGCTAAAATATGAAAAAGTATCTGAATTGGTACCGGTGATACTGGCCCTGCGTTTATGCCGTATTGAATAGATACCAAAACTCCCAGTATAGCCCGCCTCTATCAGGCACTACAGCTGTTCATGGGCAAGATGAGTAGCTGTTTCCTGGCAATAGAAAAAAGTAAAAGCTAACTTTCCACTAGATTTCACTGAATGTGCATCTTGATTGCACCGTTAATGCCTTCATGTTTGCTCTTTCTCTCTGTCAGTGACTGACAGACACCATCTGTCTGATTGTGACGGTTTTGGCATCATGCAGAAAGGAACAGGATGTTAATGTTGCCACAAAGCCTACCAGGCAGAGATGCAGTAGCTGGCAGGAAATTAGATGCAGAAGTGAGAAATAAAGGAAAGGTCTTGCATACCTCCATTACCAGGGAACATAGGAGTCAGGCGCAAATGAACATCATCTCTGCAGAGGATGAGAGATGTTCCTGACATTCAGGAGAGGTCAGCAGACAGACGCAGAAACCCTGCAGAGGGACACAGGACAGCTGCATCACAGATTGTTATGGAAAACAAAGATTAAGACAAGGTGTGTTTGAATCGTGACAAATGCGGGATGGAAGGAAATGGAACATGTGGAAATGTGACAATTTTAAACACCTATTTTTCTTCATCCAATGTCTGGCTTTTGTTTCAGAGCAGAAACCTTCTTGCTTGGCATGAAGGTTTTGGCAATCACACATCTTGTTGGATGGATTTTTGCACACATTAATCTCATGCCAAGCAACCATCTCTGAGGTGTAAATCAAGTAAATAATTTTTAGTGTTGCAAGTTTTACTTCATCAGCTTTATTGTCTATCAAAACACTCTACAAAATGATCTTTTGTTTTACTTAGGAACTTCTGTGGTCTACATTATGCCACAGTTTCCGTTTTAGTTTTTATTAGAATTCAGTATCTTACGTCAGTACAGCCGAGATGAAAGCTGAATCCCTTCCCTCCAGTCGCATATCCCTCTGTCATTACCTGGAAGTTACAAACAGTCGCAGTTAAAATATTGAGCTGTGCATTGGGAACTAATGCAGAGAAGGTAATGCATTTAAAACTGTCTACAACTGTCACAAGTGACACTTTCATGCAAACAAATGCAGGTTTGATCTTATCATGTAGGCCATATGTTTCTGAGTGTGAAGGGACTTGCAAGTTCTCTTAAGTTTTTTATAATTGTGTCACTTCACAGCCATTGAATTAATGTGATTTTGGGTTAGAATAGGCTATTCAAATGAATGAAGAAAGTAGAAAGATATAATGTGCATGTATGTGTAATTGTTTAGCTATCCTAATGTCCCTGGCATATTTACTAACCTTCTGAAGACAATTGGGTCTTTTGGAAACCAAAGCCCAGTCCTAATACAGTGTTTGTTTAGGTGTTAACTAAGTTTTCATTAAGGTTAAGTTTAGGAGTTGACTAGTAGTTGTTAGGGTTAGGGAAAAAGTATGGGTTAGGCCTAAACATGGTTACTAATATGAATGGAAATCAGTACGAAGTTTACGTCCCATTTGGTCTTCCTAATGACTAGAAGTGCAAATGTTTGTGTGTAAGTTGAAAATATGTTGTAAAAGGCCAAAGACTTTTTGTATATTACACATGGATCTGTTTTCTTCCCTCAGTGCACTTCTCATTTTAGAACAAATCAGTTCACATATTTTTAGGTTTTAATTTTTTTGAGTCTATAAAAATAGTAAGCATCTATTAGCTGAAAATAGAATCCTTTGGTTATGGTGAGTTCCAAGTTACACCAATATGAAAGAGATGATTTAATCCTTTGCAAAGCAGTAAGCATGTATCAAGATTTTAAAGGCATTTTCACAAGATCTTCGGAATCTTAAAAAACTGGTAAATATTTGTGCAAGATAAGAGAGAATTAAACACATAGTGTTTTTTGCTTGTTTGCTTTTTTGTTTGTTTTTCACCGTCGCTGCCACACTTTCCCAGTACCATGTTGGATCCCATCTAAACTTCCTAATTCTTAATTTCAAAGATTCAACAAGTGAAAATTGCAGCTAAAATTAAGGTTCAGCTGCAACCGTTTTCCAGCTTGTCAAACTTTGATGAGCCTGTCAGAACTCTCGCCTCAGTTTCTTTTTCTGATCTGTCAACGGTGACACCTGGTGAAGTTTTCTACTGTTGCCCTCAAGATCCAACGTGTGCACGGCGTTTTCATCCTCATAACTCACAGTCATGAATATTCTCTCTTTTTCTAACCATTCTCTTTACACCTCAGAGATGGTTGTGCCTGAAAATCCCAGCAGATCACCTGCGTCTTAAATGTTTAAACTTACTTCTGTGACACCAACATCCATCCCATAATTGAAGTCACTTCAATCTCCTTTATTTATTTTTTGATGCTCAGCTTGAACTTCAGATAGTCGTTTTTCCTTTGGGTGGTATGGAGTGAAAATAGTCTCAAAATATCTGTGCGTGTGTAAAAGTATTTGTGTGTGTATAACACTGGATTTGTAAACCTTAAAAATAAAATAAACCTTCTCCTACACCTACAAATATTAAAAAAGTACTCACAAGTCACCTGGTATACACACACAAAACTGCATTTACGCACAGTTCCGGTTATGAGTGCACTAGTATTTTTGAGACTCATTTCACGCTTCAGGAGCGCCCATATTTGTGTGTAGATGGTGGGTTTACGTGCTAGTAGAAAGCTGGGTCATCTGAGTTTTAGTCTGAGTCTAGTGTTTTTATCTTCTAAACGTTTCTCACTGTGTTTGCGCTGAAGTCGCAAATGCCTTAGTTCAGTGGAAAACGGTATATCGCAGCACTTAAATACAAAGTGCTATAGATGTTCCTCATGGGAATTTCTAAGTAATGGTAAGTGAGAAAAGAAAAACTGAAATCATTCTTTTGTGATCTATTACATGACCTTTTAATTTTCTGTGATTTAAGAACAAACGTGTCTGTGAGGCTTGTGTGAGACACTGTCAGACTCACCAGGCTGTTTGCCTATTATAATGTGCATCAGGGAGAAACTGTCCATGCTGTTAGTTGGCATTTCATGCTGGGTTTATGGGGAGATTACTACTTTGCTGTTGACATCCATCAGCAGACTGAGGCATTGGGTAGGAGAACCTCACTCATTTGTATGTCTAATAGGAAACCCATTGGTGGGCCATGCTTAGCAAGCTCGTCTTATGATAAGCCTTATGTCCTCAGAGACTCATGCAGATGATGGGCTGAATTTAATTATTGTTTGTGGTGTCCTTCTGCTGTGGTGAATGACTGTGTTGTGTTGTTCATGTACACTTTCCTCCATGCGTTTCCACTTTGTAGGCCTATGGTTTTCTTCTGTAGAACAATAAATCTGCTGGTTTCCCTTCGCATATTGACCATTTGCTGGTCTGTTTGCTGTTTGAAAGCCAACAGTTGCCTTAGTTTTTTATGTAATATCTCACACAAGGCTTTATGAATTAAAGAGATCCAGAAATTCCCTTTCTCAATACACAATTCAAGAGCCAGAGGGAAACATAGAAAGATGCATATTGTAATTCACAAGTATAACTAACTCATAGCTGAGATTAAACTCAGTCTAGAGCTATTAAGTGTTGTCTCTAGTTTAAAATCCTTGCAGCTTTCAACAGAACACAGTTAACCATTGTAAAGCAAAATCACCTATCGACAAATCCTATGGGGATTATTGTACTCTATCTTTAATTTAACCTCTGTTTCAGGTACATTTAAAATACATAATTTATGCCTTATTCACAATGTTTGATTGCTTAAAGGGAATTAAGTTAAATAAATTTGATCTCACCATTTTATTTTTTGTCTCTTCCTCTTCTTCTTTCCTGCCTTTTTTTTTACATCTTTTCCCTCTATCCTTTTGCTCAGGTGCAAGACCCAGTGATTGAAACTCACACAGGAGTTAGAGGAAGAAGCAGAAAGGAGGGCCATGGAGGTTGGCTTGGGTGTATGTTGGCTGCTGCCTTTCCTCTTCTTGCTGCTTATGATCACAGTGTCCTCCACCCAAAGTCAAGGATGTCCCCAGCGTTGTGACTGCATCGCAAAGCTGAAGACTGTGTCGTGTTTTGGTAAACGTCTGTCCTCCTTGCCGGAGGGAATCCCGCCCGACACCAAAGTTTTGGACCTAAGTGGGAATAAACTTCGCTGGATAGAACAAGATGATCTGCTTCTCTATACACGCCTGGAGAAGCTGGAACTCAGTGATAACATGATCAGTGTCCTGGAGCCAAATGCGTTTTCAAGTCTTCAGAACTTGCAGTCACTTTCACTGAGGGGTAACCAGCTAAAACTGGTTCCCATGGGAGCTTTCTCGCGTCTCTCCAACCTCACCTCCTTAGATTTGAGTGGAAATAAGATTGTAATTCTTTTGGACTTCACTTTCCAAGACCTAAAAAGTCTTAAGAACCTGGAGGTTGGTGACAATGATCTGGTTTACATTTCTAACAAGGCTTTTCTGGGATTAGTAGGACTCAAGGAGCTGACAATTGAGAGATGCAACCTGACGTCGGTGTCCAGCCAATCGTTATCCTATCTGCACAACCTGGTGACTCTGCGACTCAGGTACCTTAGCATCTCCTCCTTAGACGACCAGAACTTTCGAAAACTTGGAAACCTTAGAGGTCTGGAGATTGATCACTGGCCCTTTTTGGAATATATCTCCCCTCATAGCCTTCAAGGTCTTAATTTGTCTTGGCTGTCCATTACTCACACCAACATCACCTCTGTGCCCACCTCTGCCCTTCGTAGTTTGGCTCACCTCACTAGCCTGAACCTCTCTCATAACCCAATCACTGTGTTAGAGTCCTGGGGTCTGCGGGATCTCATCAGACTGAAGGAGCTGCATCTGGTGAACACTAACCTGGCAGTAGTTCAACCTTATGCACTAGGTGGCCTGAGGCAAATCCGCCTTCTTAATCTTTCAACCAACAGCTTAGTGACCTTGGAAGAGGGAGCTTTTCAATCAGTCAACACTCTTGAGACGCTGCGCTTGGATAGAAACCCTCTTGCCTGTGACTGCCGCCTCCTCTGGATCCTTCAGCGTAGGAAGACCCTTAATTTTGATGGTGCCTCCCCTGTGTGTATGACCCCGGTTGAAGTCCAAGGTCGGGCTCTCAGTGCTTTCACCGACTCAGCTCTTTTTGACCACTTTACTTGCCAGAAACCTAAAATTCGCAACAGGAAACTGCAGCAAATTTCAGCCCGCGAAGGGCAAGTAGTGTCATTTATCTGCAGAGCAGAAGGTGAGCCAACGCCAGTGATATTCTGGATTTCTCCTCAGCGTCGACGCATAACCACAAAGAGCAGTGGGCGACTGACTGTGTTACCAGAAGGCACTCTGGAAATACGCTATGCCCAGGTGACTGATAGTGGAACCTACATCTGCATCGCTAGCAATGCTGGTGGAAATGACACCTACTTTGCTACGCTAACAGTCAGTGGGCTACCGCTGGATGCAGCACTCATGGCCAACCGCACCTATTATGCTGGGGACCTCAACGACACAAATCTGAATGACACCAGGGTGTTCTTGAAGTTCACCCTTGACCTCAAGACCATTCTAATATCTACAGCTATGGGCTGCATCATGTTTCTGGGAGTGGTCTTGTTCTGCTTCATCCTGCTATTTGTGTGGAGTCGGGGTAGAGGACAGCACAAGAACAACTTCTCGGTAGAGTATTCTTTCAGAAAAGTGGATGGACCAGCAGCCAGCGGAGGACAGGGGGGAGCACGAAAGTTTAACATGAAAATGATTTGATTCTGCCGAACCCCTGGTGTTTTCCACTGCTTCAGTTACAAAATAAGACACAAATTAACAGAACAAATTTAAACCATTGAAACCAATTATCCATTTGATTCCGACGAGGTTTTGTTCAGAAAGAAACTTGTGTATGCATGCAAAATGTCAAACTACAGTATGATGCTTTGATACATTTCTACTGCTCTTTGTTTTGTTCATATAATTGTGTATATAAGTTTAATTCCAGGGAAGGAAGCCTCAAAACTTTGAACAGACTGTTAAAAGACAAGCAACATAAGCCCCCACCATCCCAGACGTCTTTTACCTTTATGAAGGTCATGCTAACACACCTCTTTCCTGAAAGGAACCATCATCCTCACCTTTGAAGGACCACATCTCTGCTCCATTTGAACTGACTCAAGCACTCCAACCTGATGAAAACATAATTAGACGGTGGTGCGCAGTAATTGCCAAGGACTTGCCAATTTATATTTAGATAATTCCAGCTATTTGGTGCATATTTAGAGCTCAATACAATTAAAAGGCCTTTGCTTATGCTGATTGTAGTTTTACTAATGGACTTTTGAAAATAGACCAACTTAGTACCAGTCTCTGCATCACTGCCAATTTGACCACAGAGCACCATGCACAGCAATGGCCACATTTATTGGCACCAGGGTTAATGGATTGTAAAATGCCTAAAGATTAATTGATCTTTAGTTGCAGAAGCATAATCTCACACAGAGATCTTAGGAAAAATCCAATCTTTTTGTTGGTATTTTTTGTTTTTGCATTGGGAAACAAAATGCCTTTAACCAAATTAATAAAATGTATACGTTTTTTAGGTTAGAAATTGTGTGTATAATCTACAAATTATTAATATATAATGTTCTCTTTTCCTTTTGTGTAAATTTAACAAAGGAGGTCCATTTTTTTACTCACTGATTCCCTGTATGGACAAGGACTCATGTTTATTTTACCATCAGGAGGAGCCTTAATTTAAATAAATAATTAGAGATGTGAAGCAAAGTGGGGCGTCTCACCAAGTCTTTATAACACACTGTAGATGATTGTTTGGGAGTTATACTAGCAAAAATATTAGCCGGCCATCACCAACACAAATTTGTAGAGTTGTTTTTTTACTTTACTGGGACTTTAACAGGAACCAAAGGCTTTGTCAAGAGGAGCCTAAGATTGAGCTTTTTCGTCACAAAAACACTACAGGCAGTTTAGCCATCGAATAGGCAATAAGTGGTGGAAAAGAACCTTACACCTACTGAGAGTGCATGGTTTCATGAACTCTTTGAAATACCACAACATTTGAAATAAAAATCTTTAAGAAAATTCTGATCCAAACCATGTGGCTGAATCAACCCAGAAATGGCTTATCATAAAATCTACCTTCTTCAGTGACTTCTCTCTGTGTGCTCTGGCCTTGTGCAATTTTATACATGGGTTAGTGTTGCCCTTCTGGTAAAATATGAATAGCTAGTAGTAGTAAACTACTAAAAGGAGGAGTGCCATTTGTCGTAGCACCAATGATTTTGTTAAAAACAATAAGTTTCTTACATAAGACTTCCTTCTCCCCACTAATTAAGTGTTCTCAGATCGTTCTTTTTTTCCAAATTTTTCTGTGTGAGAATTAACTGCTGCAAGGAAAGATAATTTTAAGGTTATTTATTTTTTACCTGGGTTGCCAAGGAACATGTCAGCTACTGTAAAGCCTGTGCAGAAGAGAAAAGCTACTTCTACCTGTAACATCTGTTCACAGAGAACATCGGAGTCAACATGCTTTTTTAAGGACCCAAGTGAACACGCGTACGAACACTGACAAATCATGAAGACACGTTTTCTAGTTACATTTTTCATTATTATTTTTGGTAAATCTGTGCAAGAGTTTTACTCTCTTGGTCTAAAACAGAAAACTTTAAAAGCGAATGCATGTACAGACTTTGGTTCATACTGTAATAATTTGTATTTCTAAAACAGCCGTTGGTGTTCTTTGATCACCAAAATTGTATAGACAGAATATGATAAGATGTAATATATATATTTTGTATTGCTGATATTGAAATTAATGTGACTGTTTATAGTACTGTGGAGTGATTAATCTGACTTTACTGCTCTACTGTTATTAAACTGCTAAAGTATAATTCGGTAAACAGTGAACTTCAGTGCAGCTGTGAACACAACTCTAACTGTATCATGTTCGTCATGTAAATGTGGCTGCTCACTGTCTTCAATCATAAAGGACATTCACTGTGGAGCGGGTTTCAGTTCAGTTGCCTATTTTTGGCGTTGAGAGTGTCGAGGTGGGGAGTTTTCACTGAGCAGAGGGTGAAGAACCTCAATGGAGACATGCAGGGAAAATGCTAATGTATTAGAGACCTTGCACAGCGGTCATTAGGAGACTGAGGTGAGAAAGAAAAACTTTAGATATATTTAGAAGGCAGGTGTATAATACTGTGGGACATTATACACCTGCACGCTGACTTATGTATAGCAGATGTACAAGGTACGGGAGAGAAGATAATGCATGTAGGCAGAGCTAAATACATTACAAGAAAATCTAAACAAATAAGTCAGGATTTAAGGTACAGTATTTTTCATCTACGCTCTTAAAATGTCAAATAGGGCTCTGCTGCCCTCTGTTGACACCAAACAGTTAATGTTTTTTCCTTCAGCAACCTGTGGACTTTACTCCATCTTCTCTAGAAAAAGAGAAAGGAAATTGGATGATGACCTACCAGAATCTAGAAAAAAAATAATGTTCACTGCCTCAAAAAGGCTTGCCTTTAAATCAATTTTGAAATTTGAAACCGATAATAATTGTCCCCAGTATATGTCAAAAGATTTCAAATATATTAGTGCAGTATCAGTAGATTTCTTGCCCTTCTAATAAATTAATCTAAAGCATCTGTCAACTTGTACTGTTGACCATATGAAGCACAATTTCTGAAGCATTAACTGCTTGCAAGTATGCCTGGTATTTTCCTGTCACAATTTTGTTTCTGAACATGAAGGGCATAAAGGTCACTGAGTTTACTGTGACACTTTTCATCCAAAGGTCCTGTAGGAATCTTGTTGGAGTAGGTTGAATTTTTACAAATACCAGATCATTTAAAAAAAAAATCAGACCAGTCAGCTAAAAATGTGTCTTTACTTGGTATTTTTACAAGCCATAAGAGAGGAGCGAGGACTCTGGAGGATGATGAAAGGTCACTCTCTCTGTACGCTCCAACCTCAAGAAATGTTAAAAGAAAAATGCCATATTATGTCAACTAAAACTGCTATTTTGTGGTTTTCCCTCAATTAATAAACATACACAAACTTAAAAACACTTTCAAAACTGTGAAAGAGAAATATTACTTATAGCCATTCTTCAAAACTGTTTGAAGCAAACATGGAAATCAATTTATTGAGCTACTATGGGAGTTTAACATATTGTGTGTCGACAAATAATGCAGACATATTTTATTTTCTTCATTAATTTTTCATAAATGTCTTTTCTAATTCAAGCGTCTACCTGTTGATCTGAACAACTATATAAGTGAAAGCATGTTCAGACTGTGTGTCTTAGTTTTAACAATTTGAATTGATGAATTAAACAACAGTCAGCATTGATCATTTAAGTTCACTTGATAATTGATATTATGGATTTATATTGGCTGAGTTTGTGGAATAAATCAGAGATAAGGTCACACCTTTCCACAAGCCTGACATTAATTCATCTTCATCAATGCTTGAATCCAACATGACAGGTAGGCATTGTTGTCCTGTAAAAATAATGCATCTGTCTAATTCATAATTATCTGGTGTTGATTGAGATGAAGTTGGAACATTGGGAGGAATCCTCATTCTTTACTTTTTTTTTACCTGAAGGTACGTTGCCAGGAACCATAAATAGGCAAATATTATGATGCTAAAAATCGAATGATTCAAAATGAGAATTTGACTCTTTCCACCAATTCTGAAGTCAGACTCGTCTGAGGATATTTTATTTCATATTTTTCAGCAGGTTCTGCCTGGATTTACTAAAATGTTTTGGTCAATTGTCATGTTGGTGTATTCAGTTCGGCTTTTGCTTTTTTTCCCCCCCACAGATTCTGGAACTATAATCTGGCCAAGAACTACTGCAGCAAAGCAGGACACTTGCACTTCACAGGTTCAAGGTGATAGAAATGTTGTCCTGGAAGGTTTTATTTGGTTTATGCCAAAGTGGTATCTGTTCTGATGTCCAAAATATTAAATTTAAAACCCATTTCTCCAAAGAACATTATTCAATGTGATGTTTAGTTTGTCCTTTATATTTTCCTTAGATAGCAAGGGTTTCCTCCTAGCACACCTCCAATGAAAGTTAAACTTGCGCTGTGGCTTCCAAACCTTTATTTTCAGTGCTCTATTTTCTTTGGATGTCTCTATAAATCCCATATCTTTATCCTAAAGATCTTCACATGGTCATATCAAGTCCTAATATTTAAGTACCACCAATTCACAACATGCTATCTCAAAGCACTTTACAAAGAAGGCAATTCATTCCTACATACATTCCCTCCATTATCAATTTCCCATTGGGACTTGAATAAAATGCCTGAATCTGTGCAGTCAAATTTGGTTTGTTATTGAAATTAGTTTTTTTAAAAAAAGCTTTCCATCAAAATGAACCCCAGCAGACTGCAATCGGTGACTTGCAACATTCACTCCTCGCTTGTAGCGACTAAAGACAGTAGCTCCAATTGTGTCATTGACTTTACAGCAATCCCTCATACTGAGGATACATGTAGCCACAGTGGAGAAGAAAAACTCCCCTTTAACAGGAAGAAATCCTCCAGGAGAACCTGACTGGGGCTCAGTCTGACACACAGTCAGTCTGGCCTGACTGACTGGGAGTTTGAGAATACAAACAGAAGCACTGGTCCTGGAGTACTTTCTACGTTAGAGAGAAACAAGAAGTTAATGGCAGGAATAGCCCTGCTAAACAATGAAAAACAGCAAACAGAGTTAGCTGCAACATAAGTTCAACCAATAGCGTCTAGTGGAGAGACTGGGTTAAACATTGAAAAACAGGTTCAAGTGTATCATCTATAGACTGAGAGAATGCTAAGTTGTTGGCAGCAGCAGCTCAGCTCATGCCCCCATTCACAAAAATGTCACAGCTAATAAGACCGCCAGACCAGATGTGGCTTCTTCTACAAAGTGCAAAATGGGAGTCAACATGTAACGTTAAAGGTTGAAACAACCGCACATATTGCAAAACTTGAGAGATAAGAAGAATGCAGCACAGAAGTGGTCAGTTTCTTATCTGGCAGCATAACTATAGAGATAACTCCAGCTAACCAGTCTTCAGGCTTTAAGCCCGTTCTTAAAAGTAGACAAGTGGTCTGGATCACTACCTAAAACTGGGAGCTGGTTCTGCAGGAGATTTTTTAAAACAATAATAAAAATAGTTTCTTTAATTTCTTGTTTGGTGTTTTTTGTATAGGCCTAAATAACTTGAATTACTTTGGTATTATTAATAATAGTATTGAAAACTCACATAATATGTTTTCAAAAAGACAAAAGGAAAACACAGGATGTTGTTTTTCTGAACTTGACAGTGGTTTTGAGCTCACATGTGTAGTTCAGATCCTTTGTGACATATGAAAATTCACAACAAATTTTGTTTTCATCCAGTTCTTATTTTTGGAAGTCAGTGAAGTTGTGCATTATATAACCATCATAACCTGGGAGGAAATGCATTCAGAAAGGCCCAAACATGTCAAGAGTAATGATTAAGATTGAGGTAGTTCCAGACAAGAATTTTTTTTTTCTTCTCACGTGTTAGTAAAGATATCACTATAAATATTTTATTACGTTTTATCAAGTTTCTGTTTTAATGCCGAACATTTAAAACTTCCAGCCCATGTACTGAATATTTTAATTATATGAATCATGAGGCTGGAAAAAAGAAAATCATGTATCCTTTCTGCCTATATTGCTAATGTCTTTGACCCTTGCCTTTAAGCAAACATGACAAAATTGGCCTCTGCTGAATGAAGAATGTTTTTTATCTTTGCATGTGTAAAAACAGAAAACGGACCTGACAAAAATCCTCATCACGTCTTTTCAAATACACATGGGTGCTATTTCAGTCCAAATAAAGACGCATAACCTATTAAAAGCACTTTGAGTTGAGCCTGAGATGACCCTTCCTCCTCAGGGCACACATACATAGTTCCAACTGAAAGGGGAAAAAATAAGTGTGTGACAGACTTCAAACGCCTGCGCTGCGGGGGTCGGGCACTGACACTTTGGCCACTCTGTTGGTGTTTATTGGTCTGACTCTCCCCACACTTATGTCCATAAATATGGCAAAGAATGACTCATTGAGTGATATGTCCTCACCTTAGAGGAGTGTGTGTAAAGGGCTTTTGCACCTTTGATGTCACAAATATCATCTGACTTTTTGCTGCACGTCTTGTGAGTTTGTGTTACAGTAATGAATGTTCGCGTTAGTATTTTGCACAGAGGAATAAAGAAATTAAAAGGCTCTATTTCCATATACTGTATACTATATTGTGCATTACCTGCACATAAGTGGGAGCATTTGTCATCACAGTCAAGTTCTGTTGTAATGATTTACACCAGCAGATGCATTGGCAAAGATTGTGACTTATCAATTGCTGCACTCATCATGAGAAAAAGAAAAATGATCATCAGGTGACTCAGAAATATAGAAATCCCTGTTATGAGACTTTTACAATTCACCTTTTTACAGACAGGGGCAATGCATAACTTGAGTCTTCAGACTCAAGTTATGCAAAACCGACAGTCATAGTTTAAAAGAAAAAAAAGTACATAAATGTGAATCAGTGTATGAAAATCTAAGCATCTAAACCCTCAAAATGTTGTTTGTAGTACTAAAAGCAGCATGTGAACTATTTGCATATTGAAATTTTTGTGTTTTCTTGTGGAGGAAGTCAAAGTGCAATCTTGTTCAAGACAGAAACTGTTCATTCTGTTTTTATTTGATATCTTTGACCAGCAAATTGTATTTATGAAGTAACTTAGGTGCATGTGAAAACTCCCTCCAACGTTTGTATGTGTTAACTGCAGAGGTGGGGGTCTTTGAAGAGGAATTAACGCCTTATGCACCAACATCTCAGTCTGCACAGCAAGGGAAGATGTGTCACCAGCAAGGCTGTCTTTACTGGCATTTGTGTGAGATTACATCACTGATCAAATTAGTCCACTGAACATGAGCTATACAATAACCCCATCACACAACACAGGTAAGAGTGGCAAAATGTGCAGCAGCCTTATTCTTGAGTGCCTCTGTCATTTGGTTGTAAGAGGAAATGATGTCAGATTGCACTTTAGCACAGAGATGCTGAACTTCACCAGAGCTATTTTTGGTGCAATGCTGGGAACATTGATTGGGTAAAAAAGATGATATAACGTGGTGCGTGCACACGTAAATGAGTGTATGTTTGTGTGTGTGCAGAGTTATTACACATATTGTGTTACCATGGTGTTGAAATGCGGTGGCCTAAATGGGATTGTTGTGGTTAGCAGTTGCTGAAGAGAAAAAAAAAAACATCTACAGACAATGTGCGAGCTTCATTTTGTCTGCTTGCGTTTAATCGGATTAAGTTCAGATATTTTATTTAGGCGCACAAATTCAATTGAACTGTTGAATATTGCACGACTTGCAAAATAATTATTATTATATTTTAAGTATATCCTCATGCATTAGTTTCAATTCTTGTTAACATTTTCAAGTCCCGCATTACATCAATTAAAACCTCATGGCACAATTACTCAGGCTTGCCTTGGTTTCATTTTGACTCAATGGTAGTGGTGTGAGTATGACTCAAATCTCACGTAATTTTTCTCTTTTATTTGTTGGTTCATCTGACAGGTGGTTCAGTTCCATTTTCTCACCACTTCTAGGTAAAATTGTTAAAAGGGGAAAATGATCTTCATTTGTGCACACTGTCCTTTGAAAGTATTCACATTTAATTGTGTGGCAAAAAAAAATTATGAAGTGGAAGGAAAATGACACCGGTTTTAATACTGGTTAATACTCGGTTAATACTCTGTAGAACCACCATTTACTACAATTACAGCTGCAAGTCCAGCTGAAGCTCAACCATGTGCAAAGAGCTTAGTGAACGTCAGTTTTCAAATCTTGATCAATCTACTGTTTTTATTTAAAAAAAAATATGAAACTCATTACCATCTGAATGCAAGAAAATGACAGAACTTGCTGCTTTTAATGGTGCATTCACACCAGCACTGTTTCATCCACTTTTATCAGATTGTAGTATGTTTGAACAGAAAGCGGTTTGCTTGGAGTTGTGTGAATCTGCAGTCAAACTCTGGTCTGCCTAAAAACATAGGTCTTGGTTTGATTGGTGTAAACGCTGTTTGAATGCATTATGTGAATACCAAGTGGATCGGAGACCGCTTCAAAAGCAGGACGTGAACTACAGTGCAAGGCATTCTGGGTAAAGACAACCAATACAACACAGCTTCAGAATCTACGTAAATTGCTACCAATATTTATTTGTTACCAATATTTATTGACATCAACCCATGTCATTTTTTATAATTTCCATGGGTTTTTGTTTTTTACTGGTTGTAATATTTTAAACCACTGTCCTTTGTAAACTGTTTTGATCCTGGAAGTCAAAACAGGATCAAAAACAGATACATGGTTGGATATAAACTCTTGCATTGAAGCTCGTTGACCTGATCAAATTGTTTGTGCTCTCCGATGTATCCAAATCAAATCTGACCTGATTTCATGCCTGCAGAACATCATGTGCCACTGCCATGTTGAACACAGTGTTTTTAAGGTATTAGTTTACTATCATCGTACTTTGAATGAACTATTCTAACACGTGAATATGGTTTGATGTGAATTAGCTCTCAAACTTTTATTGTCACTAAATGGCCTATCTGAAGGATCACCCTGCTGTTAGGGCCATCTTCCCATCAAGTCCAGTTTCCATGACAGATGAAAAGAGGTTTCCCTTCCATTTTTTCACCATGGAGATGCTCAGTTCAGAGTATCCAACTACAGATACTACTTAGCATGTAAACCAAGAGGTTCAGTTTTAGGCTTCTCTACCTGGAGCATCTTCTTCCCCTGCATGGCTTGGGCCAAACAGAAAAACAGGACTTGGTTTTGATTTTTCTGTCATCAACAACCTTCATCATGCAGATCTTCCATAACAGCCATTTTTGTGTAATGGCTGTTGCACAAGTTTTGCTTGTGCAAAACTTGTGCTGTTGCACATTATTAAACCATCAAACACCTGAAACTATAATCATGAGTTGTTTCCTGGACTAATCATTTTGTGCTGTGACTGATACAGTTGAAACTTGTTTCATGACTTGCTGTTATTAGAAATGGGGTGACTATAAAAGTAAGAGTCCACCTCCACCAGTTACTGTAAATGTGATAAAATTTTTCAACGGTTGTTTGCACATTTTGGGGTAACATTATTTTATGTCGTGTGCATTTATTAAGTATTTGCTTTCAAAAGTAGCAAGTTGTGTTGGAGTTCATTTATGCCACCTCATTTTTGGCTGATCAAGAAGTTGTGGGGTATAGCTACGCTGAATTAATTATTATGGTTAAGCTGAGTTATTTATACTATTTGAAAAGCAGAAGAAGGTTAAGTTAAATCGACTGTTTTGGAAGATGCTGCTCGATTAAGAGTTAGGGAGCGAGTTATATTTCCAAGCATGCCAATGGAAAGTTGAGTGGAAGGCAGAAAATAGGTGCACAGGCAGGAGAGAAAATAACACTCTGAAGAGGATTGTGAAACAAAATCCAAGAGTTTAGGAGAGAATCACAACTTCTGGACTGTAGATGCACTAAGTACTTTAATACGTCAAACACACGGCTCTTGGGCTCTGTTAAGTTACTGCGTAAGCAGAGACAACTTTAGAAGTGTCTTACCTGAGTGCTAATAATGGTACTCTAAAACAACAGGAGTGAAAGGATCCTTTAGGTATCCTTTCTCTTGGCTGAGTGCTTAAGTCATCAGCAGCTCAGAAAGCAGCAGGTTGTTGGCTTTTACCCAGACACTGCTGATACCAACGTTGTTACTGGCCAGGCAAGCAGTCCGTCCTGCTGACTCAATTATAAGCAAAGACTCAGAGCCAACTGGAGGACATGAGCCTACTGTAGGAAAGTGCTTTGTAGTGTAAATCTGTTTTAAAATGCGGTCATAAATTCAAGGCATCATCAGCTGTAATAGTTTTGATTGTCAAATATAATTTCTGAACTACTAAATTGTGGGATGTCTAATAGATTTCCGTTAAAGACATCTCAAGTGTTGTAAAGAAGTGCCATAAAAAAGTAAAAATGTCATCAAGCTGTTTATTTCTACCTGTTTCTTCAAACTACAGTAGGTAACTTTTATAGAAACACAAGTTCTTAAAATTGTCACTTATGTTATAACATTATAATCTGTGACAATCTGTGATAATCTGTGATAATCTGTGACACTGCAGGGAGAATGCAGTTTTTGTCAGCTGTAAGTCATGTTAATCAAAAATAACAGAATAAACCTTTGAAATGTATCAGGAAATAGAATCATTCAAATAAATCACATCAAATGACTGAAACGAATGAATGTGTTCATAAAGAAAACCAGCAGAATTTGGACCATTAACAAATGATGAGTGCATGTATCTCATAGTTTTAAACATCATTTATTTAAATTCTTACAGCAAAAGATCATAAAAGATTGTATTTTAATACTAAAACATTCAAACGCACTGTGATAAAGGGGTTAAACAAGAAGGCTAAATGTGCCCACACAAGAAAACCAAAGTTGTCAGTTGTCATATTTTATTGTTTGCGACCAAGAACACACCGCTGTCATCAGTTTTGATCAACCTTTAGACATGTCAAATAAGCTAACGTTGAAGCTACGTGGATAAATTTGACCGTCTGATCGTTCCTTTAGATGGTTCACAACTTATTTTATGCTGTGATGTGCAGTTATGTTATGTCTCGAACCACAACTATTTATGAAGACATTTTCAAATCTAAAACATGTACAGACTGCAAACCTTGAGTAGTAAATATGCATGATGAGCATATCTTAACATTTCCACTCTTTCGGGAGGCATTATGTAGTGTGAATTGACTTTTTCTTGAATATTGTGAGTCAGGAGGACATATTGGATCACACACTGCTGGTTATGTTGAATGAGATGCTGCTGTACTGTTTGCTTTCAAATAATGTTGCGGTATCAGCTTAGAGAAATTGGGCCGTTTTTTTTTTTAGCAACATTTCAAATGACAGAAATTTAAAATAAACTTGGTGACAAGTAGGCACAAAAGAACTGAAAAACTCCCTTGGTTCTTGTCAGTCGGAGATGTATTGTCTTACTGGAGAACTTTTGTCTTTCCTTGTTTTGTGATGTGGGACGGGTTGGTACTGAAACCCTGGTACTTGCTGCTCCTCCTCTTTGTCAGAAGTGGCTCTGGTGGGATGGGGCTTCGGGAGAAGAGTCCCAGGACAAGCAGAGTAGGGTGGCAGCAGATTTCGAGGAAGAACAAGAGGTGGTAGGACACCAGATCCACCTGTGCCAGATCCGTTTATATAAGAATAGCCCCTCATTGTGTGTAGGGCATATGCAGGAATTAAAAATGGGTAAGAAGACTGGTGATTAGCCACAGAGGAAGAGTCTCTGGTGCTCCAGTAGGGATTCCCCTGCAGGGATTGGTTATAGGTGCTGTGCTGGATGCTGCTGTGGGAATGATGCTGCAGTTGGTTGCTTTGGCGACCTGTGTATGCTGTGGACTGAGCGAGGCCAAAATGTAGCTTGATGGCCATTAATTCAGAACTAAGCCTGGTGTTTTCTTCTTTCAGAGCCATGAAATGAGACTCCAGGGCATAGTCATTTAACTTCCTCTTTTCCCGTGACCGTTTGGCTGCCTCGTTGTTCTTGCGACGCTTCTCCCAGTAGAGGGCATCCTTCTTTTCCTCGGGTATGAATTCCCTCTTGCGACGAGGTCCTTTACGCACCAGATCACTTTCAGCGTGGAAAGCAGTGCTGTCTTCACCTCTTTGGAAAGGGAAGGAAAGGGACTCCATGCTAAGGTAAAAGAAACACAAAGAAACGACCTAAAATAAAAGAAAAAAAATGAAATAATTACTTGCAAAGATGCACAGATTTGTCACAAAAAATTCTAGAGAATTACATGATAGAAATGTTAAAGTAAGCTGTCTCATCAGTTTGTGCTCTGGGTAAAGCCCTACATCGGCCCTTTTCCCTCAAACCGCACCCAATAATCCACTGATAAAGCCTTTACTACAGAAAACAGTAACTTTACTTTTTAACTTATCAGGCAAAATAGGAACTGAAAACAATTTGTCTAATTGAAGACGGTCTTGTGTCAGAAAAAAATCCTTTTCAAAAGCTAGATATACTTAAAGATAAACACATGATATGGCAAATAAAGATATACACCTCAAATTTGAAATATTATGGCTGAATAGGACAATGCTTTTGTGGTAAGTATCACATTAAGAGATGAATTTGTTGGAGTTCTTTTATAATATTGATTTTTTGTTTTTCTTTAATCTGTCTTATCCTGTTTGTATTTTGTTTTAAGTTGAAGTCTACTGTTTGTTGTTCTTAAATATGCTATATCAATACATTTGACTTTTGATAGAAGGGAATATGGTATTACTTTCCCTGGCATTCATAACCTGCATGTTTCAACACCAATTACAGACAAAACTGTCTGACCAAACTGTGGTCACATTGATCTCTCCCATAATCTGCTGGAAGCTGTGATAATTCTCTGCTCAGTAAAACTCACGTGTGTTCACACAATGGTACTTTATCATGCTGCCCCCATGAGTTTATCCACATTTAAGAAACTGTGCTTAGGAATAATTTTACGAAAAATTTCTGAAAAGTTTTGATAGGAAATTGATAAGGTATTATAAAACATCTTCAGTGCCCTCTTATATTTTAACTTTGTGCACTTTAGTGCAAATGCTCATGCAAGCGACCAGCTACTTGAACAGTAATCTATGTGCAACAAAGTTATTGAGGGTGAGAATTACCTCATTGCATTTAGGTATAGAATCATCCACCTATAGGTGGGGTTGTCAAAAACATCTTAGATTTAGAACTACAGCACGATAAACTGAAAATGCGATTACATGAAAAAGTTCTTCAAATCAAGATTATGAATCAGATTCAAACTTTAGCATCTGCAGCAATACTTTTCCCATTTATCGTGCTCAACATGAATGTCTATCTCTGACTGACTAGACACACAAATAAACAATAGAAAACAAAAAGATCAGTTCACTTGAATGCTGCAGTTAGTGGTAAAAACCACTGCTGTGACTCATAATGTTACAACACACATTGGTAAAGAAAAAAAAATGCAGATTTTTATAGACAAAACCTTAATAGGTTGAGAAAATAAACTCACAATGAATTTAGAAGTGTACTGTGGTTTATCTTGTAATTCAATCAATTCCACAGAATCTCAATCTATAAAAACCTTCAAAACTGTGCATGCTTGTTCTTAAAGTAGAACAGAGCTGAAGTGTTTTCAGCTCCTAACACCTTCCACCACTACGGAGGTGCAGTCGCTATACCTAAGCTCTGTCATTCAAAATCAACCTCTTCTGCTACCCTGACCCAGTGTCACCTCCTACCTGTCTAGACCACTTGAAAAAATATGACAGGAAACAGAAACTACTTCTTTCCTTAGTTCTACTTTCCAAGTGTCAAAGGTTTATCGTAATTTGGGCTGCATTGCGAGTGACCAACAATAAAGTTGGAGTTACTCTAGAAAAAAAAAAAAAAAGTTTTAGGATTGCTGAAGCCCAGTCTTGAAACCTGAAACAAAACCTTTGCAAGAGGCAAAGTTTGCATCACGTGGTGAGACAATTATAAAAAGCGATATTGGATTAACATGTTGTGAGAGATGTTTATTATTCCACAACAGCAACTGGCGAACAAAAGGGGCCCAATAACAGAGGTTTTAGGAGTCCAGTATGAAATCTTTGTTTGCTCAAATTTATGACTATTGGACACAAAGTAGGATTGCCAAATAAGATACACACAATCCAGTTTCAGACAAAGTTTTCAGTAGCCACAAAGTTTTTGAGGAATCCAGAAAACTAAATATGAAACAATGTGATTGCTTATATTTATATGATCTGAGTTTGACCAGCGGAGCAGACCTAATTAAGATAATACCTCAGATGAGCCTGCACATTTTTTTGATTCTTACTTGATCTCTCCTTGTATTCCCATGGTCTTTCCCAAAGCTTTGTACCCTGCTTTCTGCTTATCAATGGGACTTTAAAGGTTTCAGGTTGACCTTAAGAAGAAAATATTACCAATTTCTGGCAAATTCTTGGTCATTAACATAAATTTATGTGTGGCTTTGAGGGAAACCTTACCTAACGTGAGATGAGTAGACCCGTTAAAACCACAGCGTTCACACTCCTCTGCGTGCGATCACAAACAAATTTCTCCACTTAGAGATGTAACTTTTAGCCTATGTGTTTTTCTCACACCTTTATGCTTAAAAAGTCACTTCAATCTAACAACATGGTCTCATTGTATGCTTGCAGCTAAATGTGATACCTCATGATGGAAGCTGTCACTCAAGATGTCACACATAAGTGCTCTCTTGGGAACAAAGTGTAGCAAAGTGCTACTTCAAAATGGAAAGGCGGCGTTTATTTTCAAACTTCGTTTTCCTTAAAATTATTTTCGTTTAGCTTTCGTGGCAGTTTTGCTCTCCATCTTGTTGTGAATTTGCATGCGAGTGCAACGCAGTGGCAGATGCATCAAAGCCAGAGTTTAAAAGAGGCCCAGTCAAGCACCCTGTGTGTGGTGGCGAGAAAACACATCGGGTTAAAAATATTCAAACCCATGCTCAGCAACACTGCATACCCTGTGTGTGAGATACTGCACACCTGCATATACACTACTGTGGGGCACTGACTGTTGTATATTTAAAAAGCAGCAACAGGAAAAGCGAGAACAATAATCACTCAGGGAGACACAGATGAAGAGAATATAAAAAAAAGGGTTCCTGAGTGAAATCTCTCTTGAGGTCGAGCCTGCTCACCACCCCTGCTGCACCTGTTTCTTATTGACTAATTATAGCCAGCCTGCTTTTTAGTAAGGAACTTTCAAACTTCTTCTTTTGGTGTCTATCCGTTTTCATGCAGTCTGCCATCTGTTGTTGTGTTGCTCTACGAGAGGCCAGTCATTGCTAAAATAATCTCACATAGAAAAGCATTAGTCTTCTGCTTGGAACGACTCTTCTCCTAATTACATCGTTTGTGTTTGTTTTAAACCGTCATCGGTAAAGTTCTAGTGAATAAATTCCCATTTGTGGGAATTAATCCATGCAGCTCAACCTCAATCGTTTGCTCATGACGATCGCTGACGACAGCTAATAGCATTTATCCTAAAATATCACATCTGTGTTATTTTTCTGGTTTGTAAAATTTTTATATTTAAGATTTATTCAAGTCCCGAGTGGGCAATTAATGTTACAACAAGTACGTGAACATAAAAAGACATCATGTTTAAAAAGTTAACAAGTAGAAAACAATCAAACATACCAAAAAGACATAAATATAAATCAGTACATGATGGGAAGAGTGCAGCAATGTATATCATTGTCGACTGACAGTTGCTACAAAAACATCAATGATCTATGAAACAAAAATCAACCAGGAGTCAGGTATGAATCCTCTATCTACCTCGTCCTGCATTAAAAAGAAAAATTGATGCAGGAACAAAAGGAGTGCTTGTTGCTTTTCATACAGAGAAGTCTGAGCCAGAGGCAGAAACTGGGACTCAGCATGTAAAGAGTGAGAGCTGTCAGCAAGATTAGCACTATGTCTGTAGTTCAACTCCTTGTATTACTCCGCTAAGTGCATTTTCTGACCTAATACTAAGATCTCCAAATCAACAGAGGAGACAAAACATCGGCACAGATTCAATATATAATCTATAAAATGAGGTAAAAAGGGGCCCGGCAACAGAATCTTTGTTTTTCAGTTTCATTTTTCAGGCTTGTTTCTCAGTTTACACAAAATATTCCAACAAACCAGTTCATTTACAAACCAGTAAAGCTTAATCCAACTTATTTCACATTCAGACTAATCTTACATGTACAACAAACATCTGTCTTCATTGTAACGTTTTACATTTTTTTACAGCTCTTAAACCAATCAGAGTTTGTTGCTGTTATTACAGGAAGGCAATTTTTCTTTTTTTAAAATCTATTCTACAAACTAATAATATTAATATGCTAACTGGACATGTTTTATTTGTTTTCTGAGTCCTAAAACACTGCAGTTTCCTTGGTATTAACCATGAAAAGTTTCAGACATGCGCCTACACACTCAAAGTTCATAAACAGACACAAACCACCTCACAGAAACCCACAAAATGATAATGAAATGATGACTTAGTCACTAAACTAAATCAAAAATCGCAAGACACAAAATTTGGCAAAATTAATTTGAATGACAAAGAGAAAGAATTAATTTCATAAAATGTGATTTATTTTGTAGCAACACGTACAGCTTCTGCAAAGCAAACCAGATGAAGAGTGTTGTGATTATGCCTATGGCGAAACACAGAGGGGGTACCATCATGCTGCGGGATAAATATTCTGTAAATTTGGCAGGAAGGTTTGCTTATTTAAGTAAAAGCATCAAATAAAACTTTTGACTTCAATTATGAAGATTCAAGTCAAGTCAGTTTATGAAGACTGGCTTAAAGTACAAGAAGAGTTTGGAATCTACATTTATAGATATTTGGACATGAGGCCTATCACTGATCCATGGGGAATCCATTTCATTGGACCACAAAAGCCGGCTTCCCCTTATGACGGCAAGGGGGTAAAACAAACAACCTATGGACCTGGGTAATCTACATAAAATAAATAGTTAATACATGTCTCTTACTGCAAACTGCTGTTTCTTTTAGTTTGTGAAGAAAGTCTAAGTTTGATTTGGTCCAGTAGTTTTCGATAACATGTGGATCAACAGTGTTGCTCTTCAGACGTGACCATCTGAAGTGCAGCAGGGACAATTCCAGAGACAAGGGAACAATTAATCTCTGATATCTCAGATGCTAAGAAGTTAAATGTGGCTTTAAAATAACTAACTAAATAAATAACATTCAGACACACCATTCAGTTTTAAAGTTGTGAAGAAACTTGAAGTTGACTGTGCCCAACCCTGATGGCGCAGCGCTCGCCCCCTCCTTGGTCTTTCTTATTCCAGGCAGCTGTAGACAGCTATTTCCTGCTGGGTGGGTTTAGGCTTTCTTACAGTTACTGCTCTTCTAATCTTTATCTTCAGAAAGTATTTTATGACAGGGACAGTGGGTACAACTTCAGGGAAACGCTGAATTTCAAAATATGTAGTGTCCAAGCAACTGTGAAAAGATTTTACATGACTGTAGCTGGGGTCAAACAATGGCGCATGCTGAATATGGAGCGAAAACAATGTCCAAACATCAACCAGTCTATAATTAAATACAAAGCTAAGTTACTCACATTGTACAGAGAAGAAGGGAATTAACACAAACATGAGTTTTTTTGCTTACTTCCTTTTGTGTTACTATTGCCATTATTGGGAGCTTATTTTTGTTATCTTACTAACATTATTATCATCATTCTTTTTCTTTCTGCTTCACTAAACTTTATTTATTGTAAAATAGATTAAGAAGAATTTATCGGTGTACACTGGCATGGAGTTGGTCATTTTCATTATTACTATTATTATTATCAGTAAATGTTCTTGTCTTTTTATTAGCTAGTTTGCAATTTTGTTTATATTATATAATTTATGTGTTGGCTCATTAGCACAGTATTTTGAACAGGCACATGAATATTATTACATGGTTTTATTTACAAATTTTTCTAAATACTGAGTTGGTAGGTAATATATTTCATTAAATTGAGATAAGGGGTAATATTAAATAAGTGTTCATTTCTTCCTGGTCCTTTTCAAATAAAAAATAGTGGTAAACAAATTATGTTATTCTAGGTTACGTATGCACATGGTTTCCCTGTCCCACTGATTCCTTGTTTTCTTGTTTTTAAAAACCTGTTTGAAATAAACAAATTGATTTAATTTAACAAATTAGCACAAATACCTACTCCATACACACAGACACACCTGTCCATACAGGAATCCATACAAATAATCCAAAAGGCTAAAGGTCATACGAACAGTTTCATATTTAACAAGTGCAACTTGTCTATTTTGATGCTAGATGCAAACCCTAAAAGCAATCAAACAGTTACTTTACCATGACTAGCTACATGTAGTCGAGCAGATTATCTATGAGGCTTGCTTGATTATAGTGACATGACATGAAAAGAAAGCTTCACGTAACTTTTGGATTGTTTCAGAAAAGGCTCAACTGCAAGTGGTGAAGCAGGTACAAAGTTTGCTTTTGAATACATTCCATATTTTCACCAGTAAATAAACACAATTTTTCATACACTAAAAAAAGCTAAAAAAAATTGAAAAGCATTCTGAAACATTTTCAAATGAAGAACACATCAGGGGTTTGAACACAAAATATTTATATTTACCAATCAGGAACACAGAAAGTATGCTAAACATTTGCTGAGTTCAGCTTTACTGTCACAAAATCGATAAGAAATAAAGACCACACCATGTGGATACTAGCAAAAGTACTTTATGAATCACTGACAAGCTGTAGGAGTTGAGAGTTCCCATTTGAAAACGTTTTTCTTTTAATCTAAAATGCTGTCACATTGAGACGAGCCTTTCTGTACGGTCTTACATAACGGATGTGCCACTCAATATATTAACGGTATGTGAATGTTGCAGCTTCCTGCTTATTGCAATACTGTAAACACCATCTTGTCTAAGCCACTGATTTTCTTTCTCTTAATTTTTACTGCAATCCAGAGTTGAACGTTTGAACTTTATAAGGAAGTGGATTTGAAAACGTCGCACAAACTAATTTAATTTGGTGATCAAAATCCGTACTTGTTTAATAATCTCAAGCAGTGTCACTTTTATTAGTTTTTTTTAATTGACTGCTCTACATGCAGCAGCAAGTTAATTAATCAAGAAATAAATGCACTACCAACTACACTGATGCGGTAATTAATACGCTATCCACAGTTATTTGTTAACTCTTTGATGAATCGTTTATTCACACACTACTGCAGAGTAAATTAAATTACTGCATTGAGATTGTTTTTACTTTTTATCACCACATAAAACAATGTAAAGGGAATTTTGCAGTCTGAGATTACATTTTGTTCAAATTCAAATGATTGTCACTGAACGCATCATAAAGATTCACTCTGTACCGTTATAAAAATTTTGTAAAAATTATTAAATTCTTCTATGCACTTTTTGAGAAAGTTAGTAAAAAGGTAAACAAAACAGGTTAAATAATTCAGAACTGAAAAAACATCTCTGCATTATTGTTTTATTTAATTAAATACAAACACGTCGCTTCCGCGTAATCTTTGTTTTTTAAGCACAGAGACACTTCCTTTCTTGAAAGCACTTGAATAATGAATAGTCACTTATGCATTATCATAAGAAAATCCATCTTATTTCAAAGATCCAATGTTATGAGTCACTTGACCCACTTAAAACCATTTTGACTGAACATGAAAAAAGGAATTTTCAATTTGCTGAGCTGACTGGGGTTTTGTCACCATGTTTCAAGATAGTGAGATACAATCACCACAATTTAATGTTCACAAATACATAGAAAAACGTTTGATTATTTCATCACAAACACTTCAACCATTTCCTTCTCCAAATCTATGTCTTGCATGAGCAGAACAGTGGCCTTACCTTCAGACTCCAAACTCCAGTGAACCCGAGCTGCTGGTGAACCCGTAGCAAAGTCGTGGTCTCACGAAGCATAAAAGTGTAACTTAGACCCCCTAACTCTGCTGTGAGGCTGCACCAGGTGAAAATGCTGAAGAGAACCAGAAGGGATAACGCAGCAGCTTGCTTCTCACCTCTTTCTCTCTGCCTTTGTGTTGTTTTCCTGTATTCAAGTCTGACTGTCCACCTCTGTTGTCAAATGAAAAGAGACTGACTCCCCCCTTGATCATAACCGTGTTGTGGTATCAGTGGCTTGCCAACACAGGGGTTCTTCCCTCTGCAAAACTGCTGCTGATTTTCAAATACATTTCATGTATTGTAATATAAAACTGCATGAGTACAATATTACGTTTTTCTCCAGAAAAGCACTTTGTCTCATCGCTCTGTGAACTGCAGCTGCGTTCATGTTCATTTAGAAGCTCTGTCGGACGACTTCACACTTCAGATTCTGACCTGATTTGTCTTTCTTGTAAAATGAAAACCTTTAGAGTTGTGTCGGATGCAGCAGTAGAAGAGGCAATATGAGTCAAATTCAGTAAGCGACTGACTTACTGAAGCACAATGGGGTGGAGAAAAAAATCTTAAGTGATGCTTTTCACAGTGGTTTTAAATATCTTGTTAGCCTCAGATTCACAGAAAATACAGAAGTCGTAGGGAGTTATCAGCGAAGATGTCAAAGATGACAGTACATGTTAGCAAGTCTGCTTCTGCTTTTGGCAGCACATTTTGCTTACTTTAGAGGCTCGACTGTGACAAGAGGACAACTTGCTGCTAGAGGTTTAACACTTTGAACATGCAGTATGCGGAGTCTTTGTGTAGATAGCGTTTCAGGTTTCACATGAAATTCAACTTACCAATAATGTAAACAATCATTTTGACATGGAGACGGTTCATTGTTTTGGTTGTTTCAGATTTAAGATTGAGGATGAAATGAAACGTGTAGATATGGAAGTAGAACAATCTGCAAAATCGATTCTCGTTTTCTCTTTCATGTGGACTGTGCACAGTGAAAATAATTAGGAAATAACTCAAACCAAACATCTCTAACTTCGAGTCATGATAGTGACTCGAAGTGAGGTATTAGAGTAGCTGAAAAAAATAAATACTTGCATAAAACATATTTTTAAGTTTCAATTCTTTTGAAAATTATAGTTAGAGGATTGAAACTTTATGTCTTGCACATAGATGATATGTGATCAAATCACATTTATAAGACAATATTTTAAGAATTGGGAATCTGACTCAGATTATTCAAAGTAGTTTGGTCTAGACTCATGATATAATGAATACATTTTGGTTTAAACTAAAATGAGTCTAGAAATGGTATTGAAAACTCAAGAGGCTTAATCATCAGTCATGCAACGCTTCCATAAAAGTCATATGATCACAGGACGAGGAGTTTGTCACTATTTGTGTTGTAGCGCCCTCTGCTGGAACTGGCGTCGCTATTTCATACTAAAGTTGGATTCCGCAGAAAGTGATCGATGACTAATGTCAATAAATTGTTTTTGGACCTTCCTTTAGAAACTACTAAAATGCTTTGATGTTGTGCAGCGTTTCCAGAGAATGGATAGGCCTATATTTTCCCAAAAGAACAACGAAAAAGGATGGTAGCAAAAATAATTTAAGTTCATTTTATTAAGTATACTTCAGTAAAGTATAGCAAGCATTAAGTGTACTAGAAAATCTACTAATTTAATTATTCTTCCCAAAAAATCGAGACATTTTTAAGTGTATAAAAAAATGCATACTTTAAGTTTACTGCTATAAGATTTTTTTTCTTGTTTGTTTTTTTGCATACTTCTTTACGCTACACCTTTAATCTGCAGAACGGTATGCCTCAAAGCAAACCTGATGTAAAACACATTCTGCCAAACTGATGGATCAAGACATTTTATGTATCAGTAATTTGTGGAAGAAATAACTGATAAGTTGCCAACAGTACAAATATAAGCTTTAGTATTAAATTATAAGGTAAGTCTTAGACTTTTTTTGTGCTTCTCAGTGGCCAAGTATTCTTCAGTGAATAAAATATAATTTTTGAAAGCAAACTTCGAGTCGCCTACCTGACCTCATTTTTGGTATAAATGAAGCTCACTTGTAAAGTACACTTGAATAAACTACAATAAGACAGTGATCCAAATCCAAACTTCATCAAGAGGGGGGGAGAGTTTATTTCTCATTAGAGATGATGTTCATATTAAAATTCAACACGATCATGTTAAAACTGGGAAGAAATGACGTTACTTCAGGGTTTTTTCTTTATTTTCGTTTTTGTTTTAATTCTGCTTTTGTTTTTTTATTGTTGTCACTTTTTTCCCCTCCTCTCTCTAGTTACTGCAGCATCTCAGTTTTTGGTGGCTTAATTGCGCTTCCCTGCTTGCATGAGGAAAGTTATTGCCCAGGGGTGGAAAATTTTGGTCGTTAAACTGTTGGGTTGAACGGTTGAGGGTTTGGTTTTCCAGTGAATCAAATCGTGCGGGGGAAACACGCAGTGGGGATAAAGGGGAAGACCAACAAACATCCAGTTTCGCTGGCACAATATAGAGAAGTTTTTTTGGGGGGGTTGTTTGTTTTTTTTCCCCTCACCACAGATAAATTGGTAAATAAAATAAAATGAAATATAAATAAATCAAGCAAATGAAGAGAGAGATTTTTTTAAATTCAAACAAAGATCAGAATGCCTCATATTTATTTTGAATTAATGTCATAAATCGGTTGTGTAAAATCGATCAGCACCTGAACAGGAGCGCAACGGGTAACATAAATTCGTGAAACCTCAGAAAATCAGAGCTGGTGTGTTTTATCTTGGAGAAACATGCACACACTAGATCTCCAAATGTCCACCAAGTACAGTATCCCGTACAGGGATTTGTAAATCAGTATTTTGAGCGTCAAGTTGAGCTGCAGGTGTCCACTATTACTGCAGCATCCCGAGTGCTTCTCATTGCTCCGTGTTGAGTCGGCTCATGAACCCCTTCTGGAGGTGCTCCTCCACGCCGACGCTCTGGCCTTGTCTCCCGTGTATGTGGACGGGCCGGCCGGGGTAGACGCTGGGTCTCTGCAGGTATGAGGAGCGCCACATCGCCGGGTGGTTGAGATGGGGCATCGCCCAGTTCTGGTGCGGAAATGGGACCGCGGGGGCATGGTGGAGTGAGTCGAAAGGGGGCAGAAGCGATGCCAAGGCGGAGAGTGGCTGGGGAGGAGCGTCGGTCGAAATGGAGATGTCGCTGCTGCTGGAGGAGACCTGTCGCTGGACGTCGACGTCCCCCTCTGCTGGCCTGCAGAGCCCCGCAACTCCTCCGTGGGAGAGGACTCTGGGGCCTGGCAGAGGCACGGGGCCTTGTGTGACAAAGTAATGACTTAGTGGGTTAAAAACGGGGCTGAAACAAGGAATCTTGCTCTCTAAGTGATGCACTAATGTTTCTTGTTGAAGACCAGAAACAGCAACAGAGCTGCTGCCACCATTGCGCCATCCCGCCTGTAGAAAAGCAGGATTGTGCGGAGATAAAGACAGAGTGGAAGCCAGCACGGATGTAGAGGATGCTGCACAGGAAGGGACAGCTTTGCTTTGTTCCAGACTCAGGTTAGTGTGGTACTGCAGGTTGAGGACCTGAGTCCGCAGCTGGGCGTTCTCCTCACTCAGGGCCAGCAGCTGGCCCTCCATCAGCAGGTCATTGATCCTCCGCTTCTCCCGGGACCGCTTGGCCGCCTCGTTGTTCTTGCGCCTCTTATCCCAGTAGGTGGCATCTTTCTTATCGGCGGGGATCATCTCCCTCTTGCGGCGTCTGACGGGACTCAGGTGACTTCGACATGCTCGTAAACGCACCAGGCGTCGTGCCAGCAGCGAGGGCCGCGTCACCGGGACCAGGCTCGGGTCCGGACCGGACTCCAGGAATCGGCTGCTCTCCAGGGAGGAGGAGGAGGAGGAAGAGGATGAGGAGGAAGAGCAGGACGAGGAAGGCTGGAAGGAGTCGGCCGACTCTGACTCTTTAGGGCTCTTCGTGGTTGACATGGTGCTGATGGAGTTGAAGGAAAATAGTTATTCCCATAAATTGTAAACAAGTGCACTTTCTGATAGAGGAATAAATGGTTCATAGATTATAATAGACATTTCTAAACGGTTCCTCTCGAATTACAATTTAAAGCCAAAAATAAAACAACAACAACAAAAAACGATTGAAAAACACAAACACACGTAATTATTTTTCAAAATATACTAAATATATATATTTACTTATTTCTGAATTGTGTTTGCATCTGGCTGTTCTATAAGACCCTCTGTAAGGCGCAGCTTGACATCTTTATTTTCAACAAGTCAGTGAACGCACCACAACGCCAATGAACCTGACCATTTCCTCCGATTTATTTTTCAACAAAACACAACAAATATGTCTGTAAATAAGATGCCCAAAACAATATAGCGGTCGTATTGAAACCACCCGACAAAACCCAGGCTTGGTTAACTGGATTAAGAGAAACACACCCGAGTCTGAATAGCTGACGACTTTCAGAGACACTGACCTGAACCAGAGGATGGCACCTGGAGGATGATTTGGACCGATCGAGTTTCAAGGAGTCTGCAATACTTTCGCGCACACACACAGACACACACACACACCGACACACGCAGCGCACACGCAACGCACACAGCGTCATGCACAGTCGTCCACTTTGGTGAGAAACTTCACTTTTTTAAAAAACAAGTTTACTGGTGCTACGTGGAGGTTCCGGAGAGAGTTGCGCCTGTAACTCTTCAGACTCGAGCGCCGCTGCGAAACTCTCCGCTGCTGCTGCGCATTCAGCCTCCCTGCGAGAGGCCAGCCAATCACGTCGTGTCACCAGGCTGCCTGTGTGCGCGCTTTGCTGTGGGAGCCGATCAGGGAGGTTTACGGTTGCGCTGTGGCCACGATTAAAGCAACAAGTGATGCTGAAATGAGTCTGGTTGAATCTTTGTCCTAGTTATTTTTCTTGTAAAGTTGCTGGCCACCGATGTTTTGTTTTTGTTTTGTTTTTTTCTTTGTCTTTTTCTTCTTTTTTTTATTTTCCATTCACTGTCTGTACGTTAAAAATTGAAATAATGTGGTTAATGCAAGTTCTAGTTCACTTGAAGGAAACCTTTAATGTTCTCGTGCACTTCATTCTTCATTGTTGGTAAACTGAAACTTAAGGTTTTTTATTATTTTTATTTTATTTTAGATTGAATTCAGCGCCCAGCACTAAAACAATATGCTGCATTTCTTGTTTTCGGTTATACGTCATACAGCAGGGGTGTAGATGGTGCGAACAAATAAAACAAAAAAAAAAATGCGAATGTTCTTGAAGGGCCAGTTCGGCCAGAATATATTGATAAAAACCAATCAATATATATTAAACATCAATAAATAGCGGTTCCTCCAGGATTTTGTGATCGTTTTTGTGGGATTTTTTTGCAATTAATTGCCGATTTAGAAATGTTTGCAAGGAATTTTTATGACATGATGTTAAATGTGACTTTTTTATTACTGGCTGCATCAATTACAGACTATAACTTAACATCAAGTAAGACTGAGGCAGCAGTCACTTAAACTCCATGTTTTTGATCAATTTTGTGAAAATTTGCAGTAAAGTTAGAAAAAAAATGCAGAGATTTGTTGATTTTGTGAGGATTTTACAGATTTGTGGAAAACTGGAGGGATTTATTGATGGAATTTGGAATCTAGATGGGCCACATAAAAAGCAACAAGGGGCCAGATTTGGCCCCCGGGCCTTGTGTTTGACAAATGAGATCAACGGCGTGAAAGCATGCAGCCATTCTTAACATTGCAAAATTGTTGCGTTCGAACAGTTTGACACTATTCAACAGCAACTTGTAAAGTTCTTCAGTAAATAAATCAACATAAAATAGAGCATATTTTATACAAGAAACAAAAGACTGTGTTTTTTTTATTATTTATCCTCAAGGAGTTTTTATAAAACAGTGACAAAGACAGATACCATTGTGAAGATCAAAACAGGATTAGGTAATAAAACAAAATCCCAAGCTTTGGACGGCTCATGGATCACTGTTTAATATGTTGAATGAAAAATAATGCTAAGAATGACTTGCAGTTATAAAGACAGAGAAAAGTTATTCCAACATCTTCCCTCGTAGTGGGCCGAATGTAAGTGCATGCCACAAGTTTCCCGCTTTTGTTTAGACATTTTTGAAAACCTACCATCCTTTTTTCTTAGACGTCCCAGTTAGATATTGTTTTGTGCTTTTTAGCCCCAAGTCAGATGTATTATAGACTGTGGGTGTCAAGTGGATGCTTTTCCATGCAACTTTCCATAGTTCCATGTCAATACGTAAAGCAGTTGTTAGTAAGCATCGTGTTTTCGGTAGTGTGGGAGTTTATTACTAAACTATGTGCACACTGGCAGTGATAGTTAGCTTTCCAGCAGTGTGTTCTGGTTCTGTACTGTCGGCATTGGCACAAAATGCCCCAGGTGATTCTGGGCCAAAGTGGTTACAAGGTACTTTCATCTTCTGGTACACTATCCATAACTTCATCACTTGCATCCCTCATAACTTCTCATCATTTCTTGTGTAAAATTCCACTTTGCCAAAATAAAGAGTTAAAGGACATGGTTGTTTTTGTTTTTTTATTTATGTAATAACAAATTTGACTGCTGTAAAACATAATTAAACTCAGGTCCTCCATCACCTCTGGCTTAAAAACACAATTTCCCCTCCAAGCGGCATAACTGCAGTAAACAATGCCACTGAAATTGAAAACCACAATGCATTGTCCCAGCGCCGTCTTGTGCAGTTTACACTGAATCTTGTGGTGTTAAGAGCTTGGGGGCTGTCCAGATCATGGGGGGAGGGGGAAGGGGGTTTGGAGATGGTTGGCTGGGTTGTTGTATCAAGTGTTTATAGAAAACTCCAGCAGATTTTTCAGTCTGACTCACTGTAACCACACAGGTCACATACAGCCTGGTTTCAGCAGTTTGATTTATTTTCTCTCTTGCTCAGAAAAGATATCCCTCATTAAAAAAAAAAAAAAGACACAGGCTCACAGCAGGGTTGATGAATTTTACAAGTGATGAGTTTGTTCCCTCATAGAAGTGGAAAATTACAGAACAAGAGCTGAGAGTGAGTGATGATATTACAGCAAGGCCAACACTGAGTGATGGAAATGTACCCCTGTTCTGTATGTAATGCTAGGGTGAACACAGAAGAAAAATTTATAATTTAACAATTTTTCAGGAGTACTTTGCTGTGTTACGCAGTACTGAGATGATCTATTTCAGGATGTTTAATTGACAATGTGGAAAAAAAAAGCTCAGAAACCTTTGTGGTAGTGGGTCTGCATGCAACACCCACATCCTGACTGCATGTTGCACTTGATTTCTTCATCTGGATTACTGATCATGAGCCATATATATATATATATATATATATATATATATATATATATATATATATATATATATATATATATATATATAGACAGTGAATATATCAGTTATTTCCTACAGATTAATGTCAGCATAGAGACACTCGTACATCAAAGGTCTTTGGCAATATATATCCTGGTTTAATCAACGTTACTTTACATTGGTATGTTAAAGTTTGCAATTGCATGTAAAACTACTAATATGATAAAATTAGTCCAGGATGGAGTAATTTGACGTAGTTTAGTATTTCTGAGAGCCAATCAGTATGTAGAAAACCTGGAATAACAATGATCCGGTTCCTCAACGAAGAACTTCTCCAGCTCCTTTAACTCAGTTGACCTCTAAGTCTATTGTGACTTTTTGCTGAAGCAGTCCAGCATTCTACTTACATTCAATATCTTGCTCACAGGTAGACCACATGTTTTTTTTTTTATTGTCTTTCACCATTCCTTCCGTTTTGACTAATTTCCTGCCATTAAAACCATCCAGACCGTTTGTGGTTCCCCTTTGGTCCTGCTACGCTGAAAAGATCAAACTTGTTGACGTGCTGTTGCGGGTCCCTCAATATTCTGGGTAAATAAATGCCCAGAAACACAGAATGGGAGCTTAAAGGCACTTTCCTTCACAACAGCATGAGAACCTGGTCTGCGTATGGAGAGACTTTTTTATGATTCTGCTGCTAACGATCCCTCTCCAAACTAAAGCCTTATTGGATTCACTGCTTCAGTATTTAAGCATCAATTCTGAAGAAGGAAATAAAAATCTAAAGTCTAACACAACTCCAAGTGTTCTCCATCATAAAAATTTAATTCTCTGCATGCTGTTGATTTCACCATCCACAGGATGTCAACGGATGTTGAGTTAAAACATCAAACTTACGTTAAGTAAAACAACTGCAACAGTAATTTGAAATATGAAAAATTAGGATACAATTGACCAATATTTTAACTCCAAATGTGGAAGAAATATAGTTGTTTTACATTATAAAAATGTGCGTGTCGAGCCATACATTCCTTTAGCTCTCAGGATTCTTGGGATTCTCTAAAATAATCGTTTGTAAGGAAACAATATTTACAACATATTTCTGAATATTATCTCTGTGCCGTTACCGACTGACCCTGATCTGTGTTTGGACTGCTTTCATCCTGCTGAGAGTGTAAAAATATTGGCTTCATTCAGTTATTTGTCTTCAACCAATAGTCTAGATCCCATTCCGGACATTCATTTCATGGCATTTCTTATTTATTCATACTCATGTCTTTGTGTGGCACAAAGTTAAAATCATATATGAATTTTAGCTTTGTCATGTTATGCAGACTGAGTTGAGTTTTTCTTTTGAGCAAGAATGGTGGGATTAAGTCACTTACATCTCGACAGCTCGATCACGCTTGTTTGTAAGGTCGCCTGACCTTCTTTTCAGTGGTTTTTCTCTGGTAACGTGTCACAGTTGAGACAATTCTTACATCATCAGTTAACCTAGATTTGTCCAAGAACAAGCATCCTGTTATACATAACGAGACAAGCAGTCAGTCCATTTATCTTTTCATTGATATTCAAATATTGGCTGTTTTGACAAGTTGTGTTTTTGTTTACAAAGATTGTTCAATTTTATCCTACTTTTGCCTGCCAGTCACGAAACAGCACTTTCTGTACACTCCAGGAAAACAATTGTTTTTAAAAGGTTTTAAAGAAGAAGAAAAAAACAAGTAGAAGAAAATCCTGGAAAATTAAATTAAAAAGTTTTTTTTAGTCAGAAAAGGTCAATTCAACTTGCACATTTTATAATGTTTCAAACACTTTTGAATTTTTTTTTCAGCTTAAGTTATTTTTTTTTTTAAATAGATCATTTGTGTGTTTTTATTTTGTTTTTTCTTGCATTGTTTCCTGCCATAAGTTTTGCACAGTCCAGTCAGACTCTGGATTTGATATCAGCAGGCCACTGCAGCAATGATTAGAACAAAATATGCAGAAATAAAACCCTTGGAATTGGTCATTTTTCAGATTTTTATATATGAAAGCAACATATGTTAGTGCCAGGAGGTAGACAACCCTCTTCAGTGTGGATGTTACTAGAAGCAAAAGCCATCCTCGGGGGCTTTTGAGAAAGACTCAAAAGCTTTTTTCACAAAATGTTTCCATTGAAAGCCTGCAAAGGATATGTTTCTGACTTCCTTCTACCCATTCATGAATCCCAAGTGGAGAAGGCAATGTCCCACACAGCTGTGAGTTCCCAATAAAGCTGGAGGTGGAAGGCTGTGGGAATTTTTTTTATGCTATTCTTATTTCATCTGATGTTGTTGTTGTTATTAAAGAAAAACTGTACAAAACATATTATAGATCAAAGCTCTGGAAAGACCGATGATGGAAAAACTAATGATCTAAATCTATCAAAATATCTTAGGTAATCCTATTCTTCTCATTTTCAGATAGATTCCACACTTAGTCATAAACCTACAGCAGAGCCTCGAAACTGATTTCTTAATTCTAACCTGTTGATGTTCTCCCACAAATTTCATTTAAAAACACTCTACCCACAGGTGACTCATCAGTGGCGGTTAGTCAGATCACCTTGTTCCTGTAAACTTTGATGTTATGTTACCCCCACCCCACACACATAAAAACTCCCACCTTACCTATGATCTACTTTGTGCAAACGGCTCTCTGCTTTCATTTGTTTCATCTTAACCTACATGACATGCCTGCATTAGCCATGTTGGTGCAGCTTTGGTCCGTGACCCCGTCGAAGAAGGTCATTCGAGTGATTGTTGAGGTTGACGTCTGCTGGAATGATTCTTTTTCCTTAACTTACAACTGAGCTGCTAACCACTTCATACAGGAAGCTCGGCCTCAGAGTACGTGGAGGATGTTGCTTCTTTGCTCGCGACTGCAGTGAGAGTTTTGAATGGTGTCACATGACAAGCTAACAGTAGCAACATATGTGGACCCTGAGAAACTGAAGTGTTGTGTAGCTTCCCACAGGTACAGCTTTCTCACAGTCACCATATTGAAGAAATAGCGATTCCGAATGTGCATCCTGAAGATCTGACCTGTGCCACCCACCTTGCATACAAACATCAGCTGTTTATCACAGCTGAGCAGTCTTGGCCCACTTTTGAGAAGTCACTACTAAGAACAAGATTTACTAGCCAAATCATCTTTCTGTTTAGAAAATTGATTAAGATCTCCTGTTTTTGTGATGTTTCATAACATTTCGTCACCAAGCCATTTTCAAACTTAGAAGGAAAACTGGAACAAAAGAACATGTTGAGAAGCTGTCAAAATGTTTTCTAAAAAATGACCTACTATGATTAAACAATGACAAAATAAATTTACTTGCGGATGACACATTGGCTGACTTAATTTAAGAAGTAATTATGGTCTATTATGGGATATTAAAACAAGCAGCTGTTACTGTAGAGGAAAATGTAGTCTCAAAGTCACATCATCTTTAACAGGCTGCTTTCATTAGAAAAGGGAAGTCAAATTTTACATCTCCTCCTCTTGTTTCTCACTTTAAGCTACTGTGGCAGCATAACTGTGAATCATAACTAGATACAACTAAAACAGTTTGAATTGTGCCTGCATGTGTGAAATGACATCCTTACTAATTAGTCAGTTCTAAGAATTTGAAATGTGTTGATGTAAATAAGATGTGACTTCAGCTTTTGCAAAACAAAGTTTCTGTTCACAGCATTGACTGGTTTCAATGACCTCAACGGGTGTTTCATACCCTTTAACTGTTTAAAAGCTATAAGTTATAAGTAGTTTTTAATTTAGCGCTTTACCTGGTAAGCCATCTTACTGTGCGATGGGTTCGCACTTAATACTATTCCTACTTTCAATATGGTAGAAGTGTTGCCCTCTCCAGCTGCATGACCACAGTTCAGCTTTAAGTTGTCAGTACATGAAACCAAGACTTTTCAGGTTCAGACCAAGACAAAAGGCACTACCACCTGATACAAATAAACTACACATTTGATAATGATTACAGAAACTCTCTTAAGAGAGAAAAACAACCTAAAGAAACTCAGTGCAGTTAACTCATTAAATTTGCAGACAAAAGAACACCCATATAGAGAATGTACTAATCAAATATCTCCTAACCCATGCATAGAGGGCCTTCCAAAGTGCTGATCCCTCTTTAGCTTTCGCTCATGTTACAACCTCCAACTTTAACAAATGTATAGGTATGTTTTGAGCAACAAAAACAACGTAATTTATGATTGTAAAGTGGAAGAAAAGATAATAAATGGGCGGCCATTTGCCTTTTATCAAGAAGTAGCTTTCATCTGGCCACGCTACCCTGCAGGCTTGATGAGTCTATTGCTGCAGATATAGACAACCATCTCTCAAGAGATGGTTCTGGAAACTTTTCCTCCCGCCACAGAGTAATGCTGGAGCTCTGACACATAAAATCCAATCAACTGAATTTTCTACATTTGGACTTAATTTCAGCTTAATTTCTGACAGACAATAGCTGGAAGTAGATCAATTTTGGACTTTGTGGTAAAGGCTGCAAATACTTTCAGAAATGTGATTTCTTGGTTGTCCATTCTGAAAACATTTACAAAGCATTCAAAATTGTTTTTTTCATTTTCATAATGGTGTAGAATTAAGAATTAAATGCAATTTGGAAAATGGCTGTAGCATAAAATGTGGAAAGAGTGATTGTCCAGTAAAAGTGAATGAACAACATGAATACCAGATGATAAAATACTGGAGAAGTAATTTAAGCAGAGAATCCACAAACCTGGCTCTCAAGAAATGCTAAAGGAGTATGATTTGCAGGACACAAACCTCAGGAAGACGGTGAACTGATCAGTGGAAATAAATCTGACTTAAATGCCAGGTTGTAAAAGTGATGGAAAAGCAAAACTGCAAATCACCCTCAAAATGCCATCTGCTCTGTAAAGTGTTAGGGTGTCTGTGTACCTTGGTATTGCATTTTCCTCAGCAGGTACAAATAAAATGGTCAGAGATGATAGGAGTCTTGATTGAGCTTAAGGGAATGACAAAACATTTCAATAGAGCTTCGACTGAAATGAAGGTTCACCATCTGGCTGACCCACTCCTGGATATAGGGTGTCGATCTGAAGGCAGTACAAGGACCAGATTTCTTAATCTGCAAGATTTGGTCGAGTTTTCCTTTTTGTTATTCCTTCACCTAAAATACCTCCCTAAAAAGCATGGCACATTCTGACTCATGTGAAACTCTCAGGAGGCAACAATGAAAGCTTAACAAGTTCAGCAGGTTCAGCAGGTACTCTGAAACACAATGTTTCAGAGTGACTCTAGGTCCGAGGTGTTTAACTCTGGCTGGTGTATCACTGCGAGGAAGACGGGTGAGCACTACGGCTACCTTAGACAGAATTGTTGGAATGGATATTAATGATTCGATTTTACTGTTCAGAGGTTAGGAGAGGAAAGAGCCGAGTCCAGGAAGTGTCGATTGGTGTGGTGAGCTAAATCCTGAAGCCATGTGACCGAGGAAGGTTCTGGTGAAGGACCAGAGAGCAGCCAGGTAAGAGCTTGGATGTTCCAGGGAAAAAAAAGGCCTGCCACTTGCTGCTGGTCCTGAAGCAAAGTTGTCCAGTGTTTTTGCATGAATAGATCAGAAGAGAAGTCTCACATTCTGGGCAAAAGCAAGAATAGATATCTTTGAGAGTAATTTGCTACTGTTCAGAAGTGAAACGCAGCGTTAATACTTAAATGCTCGTCTAGCAATTTAAGCTGCTCAAAGTGTCAAAACAACGTTTAATTTTCATCTGATTGGGTTTCATGGTTTGCAGGAGTGTGTGGGAGCACAGTGCTCAAGGCCCAGCCTATGAAAAAAAGAAACACCACTGGAAAAAAAACACCACAAAGACACAACACAAGTCAGATCCCTGATAAATTAAAGTTTGTTGTTATATTGTGACAAAAAGGACACAAATATAAAAGAAAAATCCATTGGTACAATTATGTGTGCAAAACAATTTATGTACCATAGGTGGTGCGCTTGACCTTTCTTAAGATTATAAAAGAAGGAACATTTGAATTTGAATAGGAAACTCCATACTCTGCACATAACCAGTTCTTTGGTAAATGGTAAATGTAGCCATGGTGGGAAGTATAGTCTGTGCTTGACCTTCTTCCAAATAGTGTGCAAAGAAAACTGGGTTCCTGGAAAGTGATCCACAGTAGAAACAGCATTGTTGGAAGTATTGAGGTTGTGGGGGAAGATTAACTGGAAACTCACTAGCATCTCAATTGTCTTGAGTGGGTTCAGCTCCAGCCGGTCCTAACCGCACCAATGGACCAGCAGATGCATCTCCTGCCTGTGTGGAGACTTGTCATCATTCTGAATCAGACTATTAGCAGTGGAATCATATGCAAATTTCAAGAGTTTCAGAGACAGTGGAGTCACTTGTTGTCATTTGATGGTGTGTTTCCAGAATGATTAATGCCTCATGTCAGAAAATTTAAATTAGTGCTCTTTTTCTTAAACTATAATAAACAGTAATGTTTTGCTGTGGTTGCTCAATGCTCAAGAATCCAATTAGAGCAAGGGACGTTGTCATGTTATGCATTTTAAAGGAAGATCTAGCATAAAGATCCACGAACACTGCAGGTTTCTTCATGTGAGTTTTGTTTGTGTTTTGGTTTTACATCATGTAGTCGCGTTTTGCTCATTATCTTTTCAGATATTACTCATGAGAAACTTGTTTATCATGTTGATGGGGACTTCTGGACATGATGCTAAGTGGGGGTCTGTTCTTGTTGTGCTTGTGAGGAGGGTTGGTTTTCTGTCATTCATGGTGACAAACAGCTCTTTAAAAATGTTCACTTCCTTAATAATTAACACTGCCTTGAAGCCCTTCATGAATGAAAAGACAGCAATAATATTTTTGAATCAAAATTTTTCTTGAAAATGTTAAGACATTGTCATTCACAGATTCCACTGCTAATAGTCTAATAGTTGAGATAAGACTGTCATGATATCAGACCTTTAACGCTGAGATATGCATTTTATTTTTACAAATTGCAGCTAAGGTTTTTATTTTCTCCCCACCCCATTTTTTTTTCCTTGCAAGTTTCCTTGCAAGTTCATACAATACATTGATTGTATATATATATATAAATGCAATTTATATTAAGTCATTTTTAGCAGTCTCTGTTTTGGTATAATTTGATCTTAGATATGAAACACTACTTTCATGTTTGATTCATTATATTTTTGATGTTTTGAATTATTTTGCTTCACACACACCACTTAGCACTGATCTATTAGATAAAGTACCGGCAAAATCCAATGAGGCTTATGGCTGTAAAGTGGCAAAATATGAAAAAATTTTAAGGTCCACGAGGAACTCATACATTATGGATTAATAACTGATGTCCTGCTATGTATTGCAACGGATAAGCTATTGTAACCTGCGCAGACAGCAGGCATTACTTTAAATAGGAACATTTCTGGTAAGACTACAAGATTTCAGTTTACTGCAGCCCATGCCCTTGACATCCTGGAGAAAAAGAGTCCCCCTCCCTGTCCCACCTGCCACCACAGTTCTCTCTGTATAATTTGCTCCCTGTCCATTGGTTGTGGGGTTCGACTGCCATGTTGGGCAACGGTTAAACTGTGGGGGGAAAATGTTTGGCCTATCGACTGTCATTTGTTTGCGTAGGCCTGAGAGCACCAGTACCACACCACTAGCACGTTACCCTAACCACTCTGCTGCACAACCCAACTGTAAAAATAGATAGGAAAAGATTGCCCTAGATATGCACGCGCATTCACGTGCAGACACATATAAGACGTATGATGCGCACACGTTCAGGTGTTAGTGTGTGGCCTTTGTGGGGGGCAACCTCACTCAGGGAAAAGAAATGAGACAAAGAGATATGAAACCACAAATAGTACATTTAACTGTCATTTACTGAGCATCAATCCAGCAAACTTCTTTTTTGTTCAGCGTTTCCACTGTTTACATGCTGACCCTCTTTGACCTCTCCTTCAATAGGGAAGCTGCAGTTATTACTCACCTCCACCAGGTGGCATTAGATTCTTGAAGAAGTCAAAATGCTCATTTCCCCTGCAGTATCTGACAGGCCAGCTTTGTTTTATAAAATAAATGCAGCTTGCTAAATGTGAAATATTGCATATTGGAAAGCTACAACAACACAACAAATAGGTTAAAATGTTGTATTTTCCCAATTATATTGTTTTTATGTAAAAATATAAAGTGACAAAGGGTGAAGAGAAGTCTTTCCCATTGAAACCACACTGTTTATAGTCTAGAAACTGGGCAATGAACTATAATTAACCGAGATTTGTATTTAAATGTAATTTTTATAGTTTATATTAATTTTGATGAGAGTCGAGGAGAAAATTATTCTAATAAAAGCAAAGGTTGCTGGAAATTTATGAAAACAAATGATTACAATAAGGGTTTTGCATGATCACAGAGCCTCACAGCTTTCACGCACCTGTAAACCAATCCTCCCAGTGCTTGTATTGTACAAAAGCACCATTATCACTGTGCCAGAAAGACTCTCTAAGACTTTTTAGAGACTTAGGTCAGTTGATAGTCATTCACTGTGCCTTTTAAAAATGCGATTCCTTCTAACATGAAAGTCATTTTCAGTTAATTTTACATATCTCTTTCAGTAGGCGATAACTGGAAAAGCAGAATTAAACTAAACAGTCTCTGAAAGGATTGTAGACACGATGCTCCTCCTCCTTTAGTCTCCCTTTCCTCAGGTGAATTGAAAGTACATTGTGTAATCCTGAAGTGTGCACCTGGAAGGACATAACAAAGGCACGGTGTACATGATGCTGAGACAAGTGAATAGGAAATTATTTGTATAATGCAAATGGAGATTCAGGATTGTTATGAAAACAGTGGTGTTTTCATAACACGACTATTATGAAAACAGTCGTGTTAATCTGTCTCCGTGGTCACTGGAGCAGTGAATCACAGTTCAGGTATGTTGTCGTGCTGCCAGAGAGTAGCCAGGAGTTCAGCAAACAGTCCAGGTAAACTCTTTGACTCTTGTAGGTTTTTTGATATTATCTGTCTTGTGAAACAACTAAGTTACAGAATAACAGACGTAAAAATTGTTTTTTGGTAGTAATTCTACATTTTTTATGTAAATAATTCACAAACTGTGTGCTGACTAACCTATATTTAGTTTGCAGGTTAGGTTTTAATGCCTGAATCTGAGCTGCTCATGTCTCACGCCTCTTTCACGTATTCAAGGTAAGTTTGACCAAAAGGTTGCTGCATGTCTCTGAAGTCCTGCACAAGGAGGACAAGCACAGATTAGTCTTTAGCTCCCCATAGTAACATTTTGTGTTTGTTTTTGCAGTTGTCGTTTAAAGTGCTAAAGTAACTGCTGGCAGGGGAATCAGTAGCATCAATCTTCTTCTTAATATGCTGTACTATAAGTAATAATATTGTTAAACACATGTAACGAGGCACAAGACTGCTGAAGCATCTCAGATCATTAATCTCAACTCATTAATCAGTTTTCTTCTTAATCAGAGCACAGTAAAGGTCAGACTCTGCAGAGCAGCATGTCCAAAGAAGACATCACAACTGGTAAGTGTAGTTTAGTGTTGAATCCTCACTTTTTTTATTTTACACAAAACCTTTTACTGTTTCCTATTTCTACTATATTTATTATAATATAATCAGGACAGAGTAAATTGAAGCATTGTGCATTTGCCATGAAACGTCAGTGTGAGTTTATCCAAAGTGGTTGACTTGTTTACTTATGAGAGATCATCTTTCTTCAGCATATATTTGCACATCATATGAAAACAAAGTCTGCGTTTCATTGATACCTTTATTGCTTGTGTGTTTTAGAAGTTTCTGAAAACATATCTTCATACAAATGGTTATACAAAACAATTTGCATGCATTATCAATATATAATACATGCTTATACGCATCAAGCTTTAAGGGGCTGTTTGGAAAAAGGTTTCTAAGCTGAAAAAACTCCATCCATCAGGCCTCACATGGGAGGTGAAGGCAAACAGCCGTCACTATCACAAACACAAACAGAGGAAGTCTTTCCTGTGCTTCACCTGGGGACGATACTCGGTAAGTCTCAGCTTCCACAAAGCCGCTAGACATGTTGTCCCATGTCTTCTGAATCAAGTTCCTTGCTGTCTAATCCCATGTTGCTCTTCCTTATTGTTGCCAGGACAATGTGGTGCGCAGCCACAAGTACTCCCTCCTGACTTTCCTGCCCCTGACGCTGTTTGAGCAGTTCCAGAGAGTTGCTAATGTCTACTTCCTCCTCATGGTGGTGTTGCAGGTCAGACGAAAACCTCTGCTCTCCCCTCTCGCTCCATTTTAAATCTAAATGAAGCATTCTGCTGTGAGCCGGCCTTCAGACTTGAACAGATGTTGATATCTATATGTATTACGGAGTCCTTCACAAAAGCGCCTAAACACCTTCAATCTGTCCACGTTTCGTCATCTTACAATTACAAACTTTATCGTATTTTATTTTTACATTTTGTGAGATCACCATAAAATAGTTCATAACTGTGATGTGGAAGCGAAGTAATGCATAGATTTGAATTTGTTTAGTGAAAAATAATTTTATAGTCTGAATCAACTCTTGCTCTCCAAACAATCAGTGTCTTTCTTTTTTTTACATAATGTTTCCATGATGGCTATGTGGTTCTGTTTTGGTGTCGCCTTCTTTTACATGCAAGTTACTCTGGTCTTTGTGTCGTTTTGAGATTCAGAAACCAAATATTACACTTTCACTTAGAAGTAGCCTAATTGATTTTTTCCTCAATGGAATCAAAGCAAAATACATCGAGGTTAGAGTTAGCAAAATCACAAACGCTGAAGTGGGGTCAATGTTTAGTAATTCTCTATATGCAGCATCTGTAATGTGTTTTGCCTAACAAGGAGTATAAACATTTGCTTTTATTTGTACTTTTCCTGTTTTGTGTGTTCTAATAGTTACAACTCCATTGTATGTATGTTTTTTTTTTTTAATCTCTGCTCTATGTCTGTTTCCAGTGTGTCCCTGCCATCTCCTCCATACCTTGGTACATCACCATCATCCCTCTCTTGGTTGTGCTCTCTGTGAGAGGATTCAAAGATTTAGCTGGTGACATGGTGAGATGACCAATCTCATACAAGCTGATTGTTTCTGGTTAAAAACAAAACAAAACAAAAAACAGATACTAGGGGCGGAGAAACAGTAGTTACAGTAGTCATGACCAGCCTCATGCCTCTTGATACTCAAGCTTCTGTCCTCCCTTTTCGTCCTCACTGACTCCCCGTCCTCTCCTCATTGACAAAAGCAGTCATCCTCATGGCATTAATTTTCTTTCCTATCATTAAAGCTTTTTCTTTTAAATGCAGGCACGATGTTTTGCATGGAGAATTCTCTAGTTAAGTGCATCACTGAGTTACGGTCGTTAACGACTCTGGGTGAAACGCTTGCTTGACCCCTCTTTATTGACTAATCATTTAGTGGAGGGTGTAAATCTCCCAGCTGGTGTCACTGTAGAGCCTCGTAATGGCATCTCTCCTTTCTCCTTCCTCCTGTTCAGCCTTTCATGGCCGCCCTCATTCCCTCTCACTTGCTCCTTGTCCATCACTCTGAACTCCTGTACTTGACGCCAGTGTCTGGCTCGGCTCTAATGCTCTTTTCCAATCTTTCCACCTGCCGGTGTCTGTGTCTCCACCCTGGTGCAGGCGAGGCGACGCTGCGACTCGGAGATTAACTCCCGACCCTGTGACGTACTCATCTCCCAGAGGTGAGGACAAAGGCAGAGAATCTGCACTGATTCTCGCAGGAATCAGTGCAGCATCGCGGCTGAAACAGTCCACTAATGAATCTCTAATGAAGTGTAAATGAGTGAATCCCTAAATGGTTCTTTCATAAATCAAAGTGAGGCAAAAATGCAAAGCAACTTCTGAGAAAATCAGAGGGCCGTGACAAACACGCTCTCCTGCAGGGAAGATTTTACCTTAGGAATAAATTAATAGATAAAATATTTTTTTATTCTTTTAAGGATGAATCTAAAATGTAAATTTTTGATGAGCAAATGATAATGAACAATAATTGTGACCAAAAGAGTAACCAGGAACCTGCTCCAGAATGAACTTTTTCAAGCACAACTGAAACACATTTTGTATAAATTAGTTGTTCAAAGCCCGATATCTACGTAGCATTCAAGACCTTGATGAGTGTGTGTAACCAGAAACATATATTTGCTGCAGGATGTGACTAATAATAATAATAAAATAATAATAATGATTAAAAAATCCCTTTAAGAATTATAAACTTAATGTTCTTAGAATTCAAAGTAGAAGGTTTTGATGAGCTGAATGAATATGTATTTGGCTATTTCCTATTTTAATATGCAACATAGCTTTTTAATTACACAAAAAAAATGCTTGTACATCCGTCCAGAACACATCCATATGATTACACACATGTACGCAAAAGACAAATGTATACAAAATGCAACTTTTAAATATATCCACTAATACACACACACATGTGCATATATATATATATATATATATATATATATATATATATATATTATATATATATATATATATATATATATATATACATTGTTGATGTCTATATATACATATATATATATATATATATAATATATATATATATATATATATATATATATATATATATATATATATATATATATATAGTTAAATACAGACTGTGTTTATTTTAATTTTTCTTACAGTTTCAAGACAGCACAGTGGAAAGATCTGTGTGTTGGAGATGTGTTGAGGATCCGCAGAGACCAAATCATTCCTGTGAGTCAATTAATAAATAAAAAAGAACTGAAATATTATACTACCTTTATTCAAAAAGCGTTTAATTTTCTTTTGAAGACAAAATATGACAAAAAGCATGCAAATGTGGTCATTTTATGCAACCTGCTTTATAAGTTATGTTCAGAGTTTTCTGCTACCAAACGCCCATCTTTGCTTTAAAAGAATATGTGCATTTCTATCTTTCCTCCCAGGCTGATCTTCTTCTGCTTTCCAGTTCTGAGCCTCATAGTTTGTGTTATGTGGAGACTGCTGATATTGATGGGTAACAAAATGTTGAAAACCCAATAAATCTGTTTGCTGAATCTGCTGAGTGACTGTGAAAAATGTTCCTACTTTCTACATCAACTTTTCAAACCACATGCTAAAATATTTAGTTAAATTATGTTATTTTGAGTAAACGGAATAACAGCTTTTCAGAGCAGAACATGTGATAGTCTGTACACACAAATCAAGACTACTGTTGTACAAAAATGAAAAGTACAACATAAATGTTTGCAAATGAGAAACAAGCAAAATAATAATAGACAGACTGCACTTCCAAATTTTGGCACTCCCACTAATGACATTAGAAACTGTTTGAATAAATGTAGATTTTATTGGAAAAATATAATCTTGCTGTAAATTTGCTGCAGTTTTCACAACGAGTTTTGGAGATTTATTTTACTCACCTTACAAGCCTCTTCACTTTCTCTGATGCAAAAGTCCAGCTTTCCTCTATTTTAGCTCATAATGGTGAAGCTTACAGATTTAACAAATAAATCCTCTAAACTGTTTAAAAGACTGCATGATTTTTTTTTCTTCTTTAAGTGAGACCAACCTGAAATACCGGCAGGCGCTGACTGCAACACATAATGAGCTGACCTCTCACCCTTCAGAGGAGGCCCTGGGAGCCTTTAATGGTAAATAAATGTCCTCTCTTCTGACTAAATGTCCAAGTTGCTCTCTTTTCAAAGAAGAGTGCAATTTAATCGGTGAACATTTGATTCCATAGGTGTTGTGCTCTGTGAGGAACCCAACAATCGCCTGTACACTTTCAGAGGTCAGCTGCAATGGCGAGGAGAGTGCTTCCTCCTGGAAAACGAACATATCCTCCTTAGGGGAACAGTCCTACGCAACACAGACTTTGCCTACGGCCTGACGATATACACCGGTAGAGTTCGACATTAGGTCTAAAAGAACAGATATAGTGTTGTCAAAAGTGCGCATTCACTCACCTTGGTTTGAATGTCACCTTGGTTTAAATGTGGGTCTTTAAAGACACATTTGAACATCCCCTTTCTTTCCAAGGTGAAGTGAAGGTCATACAAACAACTTCAATAATTTTTGAAAGCAGAACTGGGTTGACTTTGGTGCAATATGTAACTTTATCCAAAATATGTTTTTGTTAAAACCGTCATGATGTCGTGACAGTATGATTGATATCAGACAGGTAATCTGTGAAAGGATCAAGCTCCCCCACTTCCTCCCTGAAATGCACTCCATCAAAAACAACCAATCAAAGCCAGGGGGAGCGTTTTAGTGTTGTCATTCAATGCTGCTAAAGGTGCTAATGACAGAGAAGCAGCTTAGACGTTTCAGGAAAACAATTTATCCTCATTATCTGTAGCTGTGCTAAATAGCTTTAGCATTGTGCCAGGCTATGAAGTGAATCAGTTGTAGTTTAGCAAAAAGCACGGCAGAGAGGTTGAGCATGAGCATGATTGACAATGCAAAGACCCGCCTCCTGACTCTAATTGGTTATTTCTGACTGAGTAGTGTATTTCTGCAGGTAGCTCAGGTTGAAGGCAGATAAGCTCTTTTTTTTTCTTTTTTTACAGATTATCTGTCTTATACTTTAACAAAAATGTAAAATGCAGCTTTTAAGACCTAGATTTATTAATATTGCTGCTGACATTTTTGGGTATGAAACTTTTCACAAGTCACAAAATTTGACAGTTTTAACTGGGTGGGGAATTTATTTATGAAACCGACTTCAGCTGTTGTCAAACTAATCAGTTTGTTTCAGGCTAACTTGTACAGCGGTTTTACACTTACTTCAACAAATAATTGTATTACATAGAACAGAGTGTGCTTCTAATTATGACACTAAATAATTAACTCTTGCAGCTTTGTCTTTAAAATGTGAAGTTCTAAAGTATGGGAGATTACACTCTTCCCCTGTCCTCTAAGTGACCATTGTTCAGGTATTTCTTGGCCAGGCAGAGTTGCTGCTTGGCGCCAACGCATTGCAGTTAAAGGGAAGTTTCAGATTTTGCAAAGAGTGCCTCTTGGTGTACTCTAAGTTCAGATCAGAAATCTAATGTCGCATTATATTAGTTACAACAAGTATTCTGGCCTTGAGCAGTCGTATCAGTCTTTCAAATGAAATTCAGTGTCTTTAAACAGTTTAGTTGAGTCTGAGAGAACATCTCTGGAAAGCATAATGCTATACCTTATTGATCTGCGTGAGATAACTTCTCTCTTCACTCGACCTTCGCATTGGGGTCACACATCCCCGGAGGACTAAGGGGATTCTGCATGTTGCTCAAGGGTACATCAGCAGAGTCTTGCTGCCGCAAGGTCTTGAACTCTGACCCTGTGACTGCAGAGTGGTCTTCTGAAACGTGCTGTAGAGGTAGCAGATGACGGTTGTTGTTTTGTTATGTTTGCTGTTGTTTTTTTTTTTTCCACGCCAGGCGCAGACACAAAAATCCTGAGAAACTGCGGGAAACTGAGAGTAAAAAGAACTGAACTGGAAAAAGTTTTCAACAAAGTGGTAATCGGGGTGAGTTCATGAAGGACAGGGGGAAGACAAGCAAGAAGCAACTTGTGGAGTTCTAATAAATGTCTTTATTCTGGTTTGTTAGATTGTCCTGTCGGTTCTGCTGGCTGCTGCGCTTCTTGCCATCGGTTCAGGCGTGTCTTCACATCAGGCCATGACCCAAACATCGTTCCTGTCTGCTCTGGTGACTGATGGTAATCCAGCTTACAACGGGTTCCTCGTCTACTGGAGTTACATCATCCTTCTCAGCCCGGCCATGCCCATTGCGCTCTACATCACGTTAGTAACAATTGGATCACTGGAATTTTTAGTAAAAAGCCACTTTTGCAAGCATCAATGTACAGAGAAGAATAATGATACAATGTCAGTACAGTCGAAAGAAAAGTGTAGTTTTTAATATATTCAAAGACCATTAAGGAAAGAATAATCTGACTCTATGTTCAGAATTTTGACTTTCATCTCTAAACTTTAATCTTTAAACTTGAATCTCCTGAGATCAAAAGTAAACATTGTAAAAAAGAAAAAAAAACTATGAAAGCTGTCTATGAATGTCCATGGTTTTAAAGGTTGCTTTCTCAAACTAAAAGATTTTCTTTATAAATTGCTAAAGCTTTTCTTCATGTACTTTGGTAAATATTTGCTACGAACCGAAACGCTTTTCCAGAGACCAACAAATTTGTCCCTGTGACTTACATGCTTCTGTTTTTTTATGATTTCTTTGACTTTAGAAGTCTTTGTTTATTAGAAACTTTATAGGCAAAATAACAGAGCGTAAGGCACACCAGGAACTCCATCTTCATCATGTCGTGTGCCTCCTCCGTCCCTGAGCCACACGGCGCCAAGATAAACAATTTCTAATGAGTTTATTTCCTCTACATGTGTGTATTCAGGTTTGAGGTGATACACACCATTCACAGCAAGTTTATTGGCTGGGATTTGGAGATGTATTGGCAACAGACGGGCAAACCTGCAGAAGCCAGGAATACCTCTCTGAGTGAGGAGCTCGGCCAAGTAGGTTACCTGCTGAGTGACAAAACTGGCACATTAACCCAGAATCGCCTGCTCCTCAGACAATGCTGCATCGCCGGAGAAATTTACGGTAAATACAATGAGCTTTCTGGTATAGGTTCGCGGGTTGCTGTATTATATGTCAAAATCTAAATTTTTACTTTATGTTTTAGTTTAGGGCTCTCAGCTTTATGACATGTCTGGATCAAAATGATGTTTCAAAAACCTTCTTGTTAGACTGGTTTCTATTTTGAAATGTACAAAGACAGTCAGGTTTCGGGTTAGTAATCACCAAATGAAAAAAAATAAAACTAAAAATTTAAATTAAAAATGGAAGACTGTTTCAGATTTTGTGTGAGGAAGTTTTAAAATTTTCTCCAGAGACTTTAATGACCAACTTTGAATAGATTAAACATTTATGTAATGTAACATGTTCAAATGCAAAAACATCTTCTATCTATTTAACAGTGACTCTAACCATACATGTAAGGCCAATTACTTGTTACGTGTTGGAGTCCTATAACCCAGTTTGTGTGTTATCTATCTTTTCAACCAGCATTTCAAAAAGAACATTACATATGTAGACAACATTTTTAATGTGCTGTTTAAAAGTCAGTTAAACAGAAAATATTTTCCACTCCCACAGGTGACGCCTCAGTCAGTGCAGAGGATGTAAAGGTACCGTACTCACTAAGATACAGTTTCAGTCTCCATTTGACTAGAACATTGGTTGGGCAGAAAAAAATGAGAAGCAAGCTTTGCATGTGCCTCCACATGAGCTAGTAAATAAAATTCAGGTTTTGTATGTTCAATATTTAAACTGAGGATCAAGCAGAGGTGTCCAGGTTCAATCCTTGAGGGCCGATGTCCCGCAACGTTTAGATGTCTCCCTGGTCCAACACACCTAAATTGAATGGCTGAGTGTCAGCAAAGTACTACTGAGTCCTCCTAACGATCAAACTATTTGATTAAGGTGTGTTGAAGCAGAAATTCAAGTGAAAGTAGGAGGAACAGTGGAGTTTGACTCTCCTGATCTGTAGAGATTATCCAGAGAGGAGTTCTCAAAGTGAAAGGACACAAATAACAAAGATCCAAGTCATGCATTTTTCAAGGCAATTTTACCAAATACTAAGAGAAAGCATGTGCAGAATGATTGTTTCTCATTATTCTGGAATTATCCAGTAGAAATGATCTTGTTGATCTGAACTGAAAAGGTTTGACCTGATTCAGTGTTCAATGACAAATCTGTCCTTTTATAAATAAATAACTTACTTAATCCACTTGATTACGAGGCATTCTGTAACATCGACGCAGTTCTTTTACTTGCTCATTTTCCCAATGTTGTTTCTCAGCCCATGGATCTGAGCTGGAACCCGTTCTCCAGCGGGGGCCTGCGCATGTTCTCTCCCTCACTAGTGGAGACGCTCAGAGGACAGCGGTGTCCAGTCACCACACAGTTTCTGTCCGCGCTGGCTCTGTGTCACACCGTCATGGCCGAGTGGAAGGAAGGTGAGCTTTCTTGCTTGTGCTGATTCATTTCTACATATATCAACTCTCATTCTCGAGAAGACACAATAAACCATGCTGTTAGTCATCAGACTTGAAGCAACACCTGTCTTCCTGTGGGTTCTTTAGAAACTACGTGACTATAGTGATTCATGATTTTACTTCCTGTCACTTCTCAGTCACGTCCTAGAAATCATGACACGTCTTGTGTAATGCAGTACTGATGGCTTGAAGCAAGAAGTTTATGGGCTCTTTTTGATTGGAGTATGCAAGTTCTTTGTTTGTATGCATGGATTTGTTTCCAGGTACTCCAGTGTCCATTCCAAAAACAGGAGTTTTTGGTGAATTGAGCCGTTTAAATTGCCCTTAGGTTATGTATGCATGGTGGCTTGTCCTGTGACGGACTGTCCAGGGTGAACTCTGCCACTCCCCTGAGGCCCCAGCATGGATAAGCAGGTTTAGACGATGATTGGGTAGATAGATGTATTGAGTTCTCACACTTTAAATAATGAATTTTAAAAAGTTCATATGGTAAGTGGAAAAATTCCAGTGGTCTGTACTATGAAATCATCCCCAGATTTTTTTTTAGATCTGCAGAGAACGATGCTTATAGGTGTATTTTGTGTGTTGGCTGTATTTTTCTCAGGATCCCCGGTTTACCAGGCTGCATCACCAGATGAAGAAACTCTTGTTGGGGCTGCCAGGGAGCTCGGCTGGGTGTTTCTTTCCAGAACAAGAGACTTTGTTGTCGTTTCAGAGCTGGGTGCCACTCGCCAGTACCAGCTGCTGGCGCTGTTGGACTTTACTAGCAAAAGGAGGCGAATGTCTGTCCTTGGTAGGAGAAGAATTATTATTATTATTTTTTAAGAAATTCTAAATACTCATTTTGCCTAAACAAAACACATTGTCTTTTTTTAATTATTATTATCTTTATTTGTTTTATTTTCTGTAGTACGTGACCCAGAGGGCGGGTTGAAACTTTACTGTAAAGGAGCAGATGTAGTAATACTGGAGAGACTTCAGAAGAACTGTCCACATCAGGAAAGCACTGAAATGGCATTAGAGGTGACGCAGTTAAATTTTGTTATTACTTTGACCTCTTCCTGTCCGGGGTCAATCCTTGAAGTGAGCTTCTTTCCATTTTATTGCACAAGAACGACAAACACTATTGGGTCTTATTAGGACTTGAAGAGACGAATAAAGCAGTTTATGATTGTGAGGTTAAATGGCAAATGTGATGTAATCTTCTCTGTATTTAAATTTATCTAAATGTCCCTGAATCTGCTAAAGAAGAGCTTCCTCACAGCATGATGCTGTCACCACCGTGTTTCACAGTGGAAAAGGCAACAAAGATCTGCTTCCACATTAACCAGCTGCTTTTTGGCCTGCAGCAGTTTGAGACAATTTTTCCCTATTTGCTGCTCAAGAATCCATCATAACAAGTTGTGGTTAAACCTTTGACCTGAGCATAAGGCGAGCTCCCCTGAGCTAATATTACCTCCATGCCATGTAGGAGCTGCACTTAACTCAGAAAACCCCTTTAGCTGCCTCAAAGAAACCATTTTCAAAGGAGACCATTAAGTTCAATCATGGGCTTAGATCATCAGAGTACCTTCAGCTACACTTTTGCTGACTCCCGTACACGACTTGTGGTAAACTGCAAGTAAGACTTCTTATGGCTTTCTTTCAAACACAGTTTTCTTTCTTCAATTCTCCCATGTCGTATCAGTTTTTTAAAGTTGGCTGATGGTGCCTAAGCCCATTTAAAATTCTCCATGACGTTCTCCCTGCCTGCCTGGTGAACTCCTAGTTGCTGCTTGGCACTAATGCATTCACAAGAGAGCAAGATTTGTACTGAGATCAAACAATATGTATTAGCAGGGTTTTTTTTTTTTTTTTTACTAATTATTTACATCTGAAGGTAAATGGCTTCAGATGGGTTGTTAATTTTGCTGATTAACAACCCAGCAAAATTGTTAATCATACTTCTCATATTTTAGTTTATTTTCATTTGTAAATAACTTTTAAAAAACTTAATCAGGTCCTTCTACTTCACAGTCATATGGGTTTCAATGTTCTATCACATATGTTTCCAGTAAAAAAAATAATATAAAAAAAAAAAAAAATATATATATATATATATATATATATATATATATATATATATATATATATATATATATATATATATATATATATATATATATATATATATATATATATATATGAAAGCATATTAAAGTTGATGGGTGAATTCAACAGGTATAAACTCTTTGATAAGGTTCTGTGCAGAGTAAACACTGACCAAATACTAATATTTAGTAACGGGTCCGATTTTATTTTTCTGCCTGTGTTTCTTTTCCTTAAACGTTGCTTCACAACTGAAGTGCAGCCTGTTGTAAAACCTTATTAACTCATCTTCTGTCAGCTGTTTGCCGAGGCCTGTCTGAGGACGCTGTGTGTTGCGGTTCGATCTGTTCCTGAGGCATTGTGGGAGCAGTGGAGCAAGACTCTGGCCCTGTCTGCTGCCATGGAGACCTGCGAGCGTGACACGCTGCTGGAGAAGCTGTACGATGAGATGGAGAGAGATCTGCTGGTGCTGCTCTGTCTCTTTCCATTTGAAAACATGTTATTGATCTAACCAGCAGTGATAGCTTTACTTTTCTTTTCTTTTTTTTTTTGTGTTATTATTCTAAGCAATTTCTGCATTGTTTTTCGAGAAAGAAACTTTTGAAATCCACCGTGAATAATATTTTAAATTGCTTGAACATAACCAATGTTGTAGCTTCTGGGGGTGACGGCAATTGAGGACCGGCTCCAGGAGGGAGTTCCTGAGACAATCGCTCTTCTTCAAGAGGCTGGGATTAGAGTATGGGTGCTGACTGGAGACAAAAAAGGTATTGGGGAAAATTCATGGAAAGAATGAAGGAAAAGAGAAATAACAGTTCATCATGGTTTTTATTTTTTTTGCTCTTCTACCCCTTGTGCCTTTAGAAACTGCAGTGAACATCGGGTACTCTTGCAAGCTCCTGCACCCTGAAAGCAGATTACTGGAGTGGCAGGATCTCAGGTCTGCGTTCATACACGAAATATAAAATAAAAGCAAATAGCCCAAGAACACTCACACGCACATGTTCTTGATATCCCATTGATCATTGCTTGTTTTGCTCACGCAGGCAGATTCTCCAGTCTGCAGACCCACAGGTCAGCTTCTTCAAAGCCAAGCAGACAGAGCTGTGGGCTACACACAAGGAGATGGCAAGAGCAAAAACTTCTGTGGTCCTCACCGGATCTGAACTGGTAAACTACAGCCTACACAGTAAATAAAAAACATATAATATTTTCATAGATCAGTTTGTTTTGCTTTTTTTTCCTCTGCGATTCTCTATTGAAAATGTGCATTGTTTTAGATACGCGGGGTTTAGAGGCATGCAGAATTCGATACTTTGTTTACTTTGTACTTATGTCAAAGGGGATTTGGAAATGTTCAAAATTCAACATAAGTGTTATTTTGCACATGCCAGAACTTGTGCTCGCCACACACAACCAAAATGAACAATAATTTTAAGGGCTTCTTTGATCTGACCGTTGTAATTAAAGGAAAAACCATTGAATAAAAAATGTGATATCCAGAGCGCAAAAACTGTCAAGAAAAGTCAAGAAAAAATACATCACGCATATTGTGGATTCACCTGGTGAGTGGGTCAAGCTTGTGGTCAGGTTATCTTGCAATCTGAAGGTTGCTGGTTTGATTCCAGCTTCTTCATCGTGCATGCCTCTTATTAAAAAAATTTAATATTTGCAAGCTGCCAAATATGTCAACTCATAAAAATGTCCCTTTCTCACTATTTGTAGTTAAAACTTTAATAAAATACTAGTCTAAAACACACTTGCAAGTTTGTGGTGAACTCAGAAAACCTGATTGCTGTTCTCCATCAGCCTGAGCGGCCCTGCCTCTTTCCCACTGCAGCTCTGCTGGAATTTGATATTCAAAGAGCATTTTTATTGGATGCAACATTGGCGACTTTTCCCGAATACAAAATGAGACAACCTTTGCTTTTACTACCGAACAAACCTATAAAAACCTTTTTTAGTGCTTTGGCCAAGTTTTTATGTCAAAGTCAGTTTCTAAGCTGCTTGATTGTGTCTGTCCCCAGACAGAGTTTGAGGAGAGACCAGAGTGGGGCGCCTCCTTCATGAGCCTGGCAGAGCAGTGTCAGTCAGTGCTGTGCTGCAGAGTGACGCCTGCTCAGAAAGCTGAGATCGTGAAGTTGGTCAGGAAGCACACGGCCTCGATCACTATGTGCATTGGTGATGGAGCCAATGATGTTAACATGATCAAGAGTAAGTTTTGATCATCAGTAGCAGATTAATGGGGGGAAAGAAAATACTGCACTCATTTTGCTGTGTTCATTTTACTATGTTTTCCACATCGTTCCATCAACACCAGCGGCTCACATTGGAGTGGGGCTGGCTGGCAGGGAGGGAGGTCAGGCCGTCCAGAACGCAGACTTTGCAGTGTCCCAGTTTAGATTTTTGCAAAGACTGCTGCTGGTCCACGGACGCTGGTCCTATCGCCGCATCTCCCTCTTCCTGTGCTACTTTCTGTTTAAGACCTGTGGTTTTGCTCTTGTGCACATTTGGTTTGGGATCCTTAATGGCTTCAGTGCTCAGGTTTGGAACACACTCACACAAAGTCATATGAAATTATGCCTCACGATGGAGAGACCAACCATAATTTCCCCACAGTCTCTGTACGAGACATGGTTCATCGCTCTCTACACTGTCTTCTACACTGCGACGCCGGTGATGTGCATGGCTTTTTTTGAACAGGTCAGTCTTTTGTTTTGCTAACCACTGAAAAGGATAAATATGAAAATAATTACAGCGGGCGCTGTATATTTTTGTTTAATAGGATGTGAGTGCAGAGAACAGTCTGAAATTGCCTGAACTGTACAAGAGTGGACAGAAGAAGGAGCTCTCCAGCCCTAGAAAGCTGATCACGTATCTTCTGTATGCTGTCTACATGTCACTTGTTCTCTTTTTCATCCCATGTGGAGTTTTCTACAACACAGCCTATGATTACCAGACCATGGCGGTCACTGTCTCGATGGCTGCAACCTTCGCTGTCACAATTGAGGTCAGGATTGCGTTTTGTCAAAAGTAACTTACGTTCTGCTTTGTTACAACCACATGTTGTTTTATTGGGATGTAAAGAATAATTTTTAAGCAGAAAGAAAAGCATAGAAAGACTGAATTATTGTTTTCTTACAATTGCTAAATAAAGTCCTACAGCATTCAGTTTAATCTTGTGTACCAGAATCACACAGCGGTCAGGTTAAAGCTTCCTCTCCTCTTTGTCTTTTTTTTTTTTTTTTTAGCAAAAAGTTGTATGGATAACTTGCTGTTCATTTATTGATGGAGCGCAGACAGATCCAACATTTGCACATTTCTGGCAGATTTTGCCTGACAAAATATTTCATCCTTTTATTCATTGTTTGTGCATGCTCTAAATACTTATTCCAACTGAACCCCTCTGTCTGTTAATATCTGCAGTCATGTAAAGTTATCTTTTTTCTGAATTTCAATAGCTCACAATAAAAATAAAATAAAAAAACAATGATTACATCCCTTTTTCACAGGAAGCATCTTTTTATTCTTGCTCTACACATAAATCCAGACTCATTCTTCTTTGTTTTTTCTTGTTAGATTGTGATACTGACCAAATACTGGACAAAGTTCAACATTGCAGCTCTGTGCGTCTCGGTGGTTATGTTCTTCATCTGTACCAGAATCACACACAGCACCCGCCTTTTTCAGAGCTCGCCCGCCGACTATTTCTTCCTTGGTATTTTTTATTTTTTTTATTTTTATTCTCATTACTAATTCAGTTTTTAATTTTGCCTGGTGTTACCCTGAAGGTGCATCCAGAAAACAATCACATACAATGCAAAGAATAAGCTATCAAACAATAATGTTGTTTTTTGTGTAATTATTTTGGTGTTCGTGGATAAATTGCTTGATTTGTTGGTATTCCAGTGGCCAGTTTTGACTGCTGTGCTTGTTTTCCCCCAGGTGTGTCTGAAAAGGCCTTCATTGATCCAGTGGTGTGGCTCACAGCTTTGCTCACAGCTTGGGCTGCTGTTCTGCCCTCGGTTACATCTCACGCCTTCAGTGTCATTCTCAGCGTGCACAACAAACACAAGGTGGGACATCTGTGGGCATTTGTGAGAATGCACAGCAGACTTTTCAATAGAAGATCAACTGAAATGCATCATTTTGCAAGTTCTGATTTTTGTTCGGGCTTGTAGTTTGTTGTTCAATGTCATTTCCATATTAAAAGTTAAAAGACGTGTGAATAAAGACACACGTCTTTTAACATCTTTAGACATTCATAGAATAAAGACATTCATCAGAGAACACAAATATTGCCAGAAGATAATTATGAATGAAATGGAACAGTAGTTAGAAATCAATCTGTGGATAATTTGGCTCAGATTTTAAGAAAAGATTATTTGTATTGTGGCTAATGTGGCAAATCATGAAGACAGGTTGTTGATTTATTGATGAAGCGAAAGATGTCAGCAGACATTTTGTTCTGAGGTGATACAACAAAAATGTCAAAACTTCAGTGAGATGCGTTTTCTTACCTGAGAAATTGTGCTCACAAACAACACCCACGGTCTCTTGATGCTGCTGCTGCTTACTCACTACTGTTCAAATGATCTTGTAAACTGTGGCAAGAAAGTGTGTATTCTTCCTTCACCTTCAGGCTCTTCCTTCCCTTGGCATTATGTTTCCAACTTGACTTTAAGGAAAAAGTATTTCGAACAGCAACTCTACTGTCTTTGTGAACGAGGAGAAAATCTGCCTCCTTCACCTGTTTTGTGTTTTGAATCTCACACACTTTTTCTGATTTGGGGAGAGTAAAAGTTGCTTGTCTGCTTTTGAGGGTGTAGGTTAACTTTTTTTTTTCAAATCCCTGAAATGTTTTTCTACGTATGCGTGCAGATACACAACGCATCCCCTCCTCCAGTGGAGCTGAGGTCAAGGTTCACAAGAGGGTCATCACTCCGTCGGTCATCGTACGCCATCTCTCAGGGTGCCGGACCTGGACGCCTCATTAATTCAGCTACTAGCATCCGGAGAGCAGAGGTGTTAAAGGAAGAGAAAGTACCTACAAGTAAAAAGCAATGAGATATTTGAGGTCAATGCTTCTGCATTGTGGTGTGCCAAAGTGCTTTCAGTCATTCTGCTTCTGAGTCAGAATAGATCCGACGTGAGATAAGAGGTTGATTGTGGTTACAGAAGATCTGATGCAGGCTTTGCAGGTGAACCGATGTGGAACCCTGAAGAACTTTTCAGTCAGGTGATTTATAATTGATTAGTGATCAATCCAGTCTGCATTCACTCTACTGAAGCATGAACAATTTGTTGCAGAGCTGTGGATAATAAGTCTTTTAGTAGAGTGCTGATCATTCCTATTCCATTTTGTATCGTTAAAGTTTTTTCACATTTCACATTTGACCTTTTTCTGCTACAAAATGGAGCTGACTTACTGAATGCATAAATTCTTACCTGCTGGGGTTGACAACTGATGGCTGAAAGTTGCTGGACATCATTTACAACTATTCTGGTTTGATTAGAAGTTGTAATCCGCCACATGTTAGCAGCGTAATCTGACCTGGTCGTGGATCAGAACCAAAAATAAATGGGAATAGCATGCAATACATCTTCAGTTAGTAATACGAGATCAAATAACATCCTGCACTCTATTTTTATTACAGTTTATCTCTATAATTTATGAAAATACTTAACTACAGCAAAAAATAGACAGACTATTATTAAAGAATACAGAGATAAGATGGCTTGTTTGCAGGTACAAAATGGAAATAGGAATTGATTAAATTGTGTGTATAGATAAGAAATTGGTAAAAAGGCGAAGTGACCGGGAACCATTGCTGTAGCTCCTCTGCCTGGTTTGTTTGGGTTTATAAAGATCAATTTAAAGTCAGATTAGCTAGCATGACTCCATTGTTTCTGCATGAGAAGTTAGTAATAGTTCCAAAGTTTTATTGGAAAACCATAATATTAATTGTTTTTCATATACAACTGAGTTTCTGTATTTTAAACATAGCATTTTAGTATAATTCATTACTAATAAAACTATTATAGAAAACGTACTTACTTGTCTTTCAATCAATCCACGCACAAGAAATCAACAACCCCACCTTGTTTTACAATTGTTTTATTTGTTAATTTATTTCAAAACACGCAATTTACCCATATTATCCTTTTAAGATTTTTTATTTTTCTGTAACAGTTATTACTCAGGTTTTTTACCTTCTCAAGAGTCTCAGCTAGAGTGAAACTAAAAGTCCTCCACAGGCTCTCCGGCTTCTGCAGTGGGAGGAGGATGGGAGAGAGGCTTTCTGGTCAGACGTGAGTGGGTCGCTTCCCCGTTTTTCTACGCAAGTGGATGTGTGTCTGTGTTTGACCAGGCTATGGGTGTCTACATGTGTGCGTTTAAGTGCAAGATGTGGAATGTCCCACATGGTCGGGTAAATCACAAGACCCGTAGAGCAGCCCAGAAAGATGAGTATTGTCTTCCAGGTTTGGCAGCCAGATTGTCACACCTTTGATTTTTATCTTTGGTTTCAGAAAATGAAAGAAAAAGAAAAACACTCTCAAAGGGGCAGATTCACCCTCTGCAGCATGTGCCTATGTCTGTTTGTGTATCTGTAAGTCTGTCCGAGTGCAGTACAAGCCACCGTCTCTCCAGACGACTTTGTAAACTTGAGTAGGAACAATGTTAAGTGTCTTTGCATTGATTGTGGCCCTTCCTTGGCGCTGGGGACAAAGACAGTCAAACATTGTGGGACAGTGGAGCCATGATGAGTGGAAGGGAGAGGGGGTGGGGAAGGAGGAGGGTCAACTTGCAAACATCAGCATGGACTCCATTTTGGCATCACTGGCAGTTTGGGGCTTTTGTAGTGGAAATACGGGGTGCTGCAGTGCCGCTTCACCCCTGGCCACTCGGGGCTAAAACTAGCTGAGCGACTGGTGCTGCTTCACCCTCATTCAGCTCATGAGACGGGCTGGATGAACAGAGGTGAAGGGTCAAACTGTGAGTGCTAAAATGTAGAGTAGGGGGTAGCCGGGGTTTGAGGGTTATACACTCTGACCCAGCAGCAACGATTAAGATTGGGGAGGGTCAGGTGTTTGCATAGTTCTCTGTGCAAAAGCCACCAACCGGAGCCATTTTTATTTCCTCGCGGCTGGCTACATCATCATTAGATCAGCGGGAGTCGGATGGTGGGTGATGGGAAACATGGTCTTTGCACCGCAGCTCTCTGTTTTTTGTACTCCCCCATAGAGGCAGGAGATGAGGCAGAGCGAAGAGCGAGAGAGGGTGAAAAAGTGAGAGTTCTGCCAAGAATGGGGTGAAAGATGACTATATCTGAGTGAGTCGATGGGCCGGGACGAGAGGGGGCAGTCGTTTGGCAGTTGCACACTGCAGTTCGCCTCAATCCAGAGAGCCTCTTCTCCCGTGATTTTTCGCTCTTCTATCCTCCCCTTCCTCCTTCCCACTGGCCTGCCCTCTCTCTACCTTTTTTCTTGTTTTGAAACTGATTGTCTTCTACCATCACAAAGACACTTGGTTCTGATTGATTAACAGGTAACAGAAGAGGGAGAGCACAGTGTGACTGGGGGTGTCTCTACATCGGCCCCGCCAGGGCAACCCATCAGGTCCAGTCGCGAGACGTCGCCCCACGCGACATGCTGTTTGACAGCAAACGCGGGCAACGCTCCAGGCCAGACGGCGGGTTGCCATGTGGTTCCGCTGTTGGTTGGTCAGTCAATCGGCAAGAAATGGTTTGAGAATTTTGCATGACAAATATTGCAACCCATAGCAATGGAACGCAAAATAGAAAAGAAAAAAAAAACACTGTCTTCCACAAAGGTACAAATGAACACATATACACAGATTGACGAAAAAGCATGTAGACAAACATACAGGCATATTCAAGGCCGCTCGGATCGGCGTGTGTCCCTCTGATTAACTCCAAGTAAACAGCCAGTCTTTGGAAAAGCAGGACACACATTCCGAGACCCGAGTGTGGACCACGAGCTGAGGAATGAAGATTGAATGCTATTGATTAGGGAGGAGACAAGTTTGACCTCCCCCAGCACACACTGCCCCCTACTGTCTGGATTTATATACATCAAAGAAACATTGGGGGGAAGGAGGGGAAGGGTTGCAACAACACATGCACACAATCAGTGATTCCAACAGTGACAGAAAGTCTAAAAACAACAACCCCTCCAACGCCGAAAACCCAAATAGTTCCCCACCCTTTTTTTTTTTTTCTGGCATTTGTTTTGATAACCAAAATATTCCCCCACCCAGTCTCCGCCCACTCCAAAGTCTTCCTATCCTCTTCCTCTCCCCACAAAATCACAGGTCATTCCTGTTGGTTTCTATACAGTTATACAATATCCATGCACAAAAGAAAAGGAAAAAAAAGTGCACCTTCTTCTCAACAGGAGGCGCTGGTCTTTAATTATCTAAGAACATCAGGAGCACTTGAACACACCCAGGAACCTTTTAAAAGTAACGGTTTTATCTTTTTTTTCCCCCTTTTTTGTATTTCTTTTTTCCTCAGAGAAAAGACAACTAAAAGGCAGAAGAAAGCTAACAATGAATGTAAGGTTATTCCTCCTTTGGTTTAACATCAATTTTTTGGTTTATAATTCAGTTCAAACGTCTGTTTTATTTCTTTGAATGTAGCTGTCTGGGAGAGAGCATGAAACTATAGTGCCTTGCAAAAGTATTCACACCTCCTGAACTTCAACTTCAATGCATTTAATCTGGATTTTATTTGATAAAAATGCACCAAACAACTGAGAAGTGGAATTTGCAACACAACAATACTGACAAGTGTTGTATGCTAAAGCATTCAGCCCTCATTACTTTGACCCCTTAAAGCAGTGCTTCTCAATTATTTTCCGTTACGCCCCCCATATCAAGAAGAAAACTATTTGCGCCCCCCACTCCCCACCGTGACTATCCATGTCTACTGCAGGCAGTATCAGCTCCTCTGCTATGGTGTGGGGCTTTTTGCACTGCGCAATTTGGTACGCCACCTTATATGATGCTAGCAGCGCTCGATGGTTTACTGAAGTAGCCTTCACAAAGCGGGATGACTGTTGGCAATATTCAGCACGTTTTCGCTGAAAAAAAACTCTAGCGGCTTACCGCCGTGATTGGGATGTAACGTATTTAAGTGACGCGCTAATTTATTTGGCTTCATGCTGTCCGCTGCGAGCATTTTTAGACACAGCAAACACACCGGTCTTTCCTCTTCTCCAACTGTAGTCACAGTGAAGCCAAGCGCTAAATAAGATTCGTCGTATTTCCTCTTCTTAGCTTTCGGTTTACTTTCTGTTGTCTCATTATCTTTGTCTCTCTCCGCTTTTCTTTTCATCCCTGTTAAAAACTTTTTCATGTTGGGGGTTGTTGAATAATGGAGGCCATAGACAGAACGCAGTCGGAGCTTTTTGTTGACTTAACACTGCTAACCAAGGCAAACCTGTTGTCTTGTAAGTCGTAAAATGTTGCACTGTCGCAAACGTGACAGAAGTAACAATGAGAGCGCCACTGCCGCCCACTGTGCGCAGTTACACTTTATACTAGTACAGCCAAAAAAAAGCCTGTTCCCCAGGATCACACGCCCCCCCCCAGGTATCGCACCGCGCCCCCCAAAGGGGGCCCGCCCCACTATTTGAGAAGCACTGCCTTAAAGTAAATTAACTGCAACACAATTAGGTCTCCTAAATATAGGAGATTTGAGACTGCATGGTGCAGAACAACAAATTGAAACACATAACAAAAGCTACAGTGGATTACTTTAGGTCAAACTATAATCATTTAGCCAAATTTGCTGTGATGTGATTGCTTTTCATTGACACTCTTTGTCCAAACTGACTGAACTTGAGCTGTTTCGCAAAGAATCATGGGCAAAACTTATTCTTACGTTTTAAGAAATAAAAAGTATTGAGTGCAGATGTCACACTTTCCAGATTATTTGTTAAAAAGATCCACTTTCACCAAATAAAAGCATTAAAGTTTGTTTGTTGCAACATCACAAAACGTGAAAATACTAAAGGTGCATGAATACATTTGCGCGCCACTGCAAGGCTCTCGCACTTCTTCTCTTTCTGTCCTGGCCTTCGCTTTTGTCTTTTCTTTTTCTCAGCTAGTCCTCCACAGAAACATTCACAATGTCTTTTCCTTTTATGAAAACAGTAAGTACATGCCGTAGCAAAAAAAAAAACAAACCAAGAAAACGTACGAGAAAAATAAGCAAACGGATAAAAGGAATTCTTTTAACAGTATAAAGCTTCAAGTCACAAGTTCGAAAACTAACTATCATAAGTATCATAGTTTCATAATCATCGTAATCATTAGCATTATTATTTTCAGCTTTAAATTACATAAAGTTTACATGAAAGGTTTTTGAGGTATTTCAGAATTAATTGTCAAACACATGCCTACCGAGTCTTGGCACTAGCCAGGGGGAGGTGTTGTCTGGACGGACAAGGTGGAGGGAGGAAAGAGTTTTGAGTCTTCCACACTTTGCCAGTGCAGCCTCTGTGCTTGCACGCAGTGGACTGTTGGTCGCTTGAAATAAATGCAGACGGTCCGAGTGCTTAAACCCAGCAGCCTCTTTTTAGGCCCCCTCTTTCTCTGTTACACAAAAATATCTCTGATGCGAGAGGGCTAAAAACGGCCGAGAGCGTAAGCAAGTCGGGCAGAAGAACGGGGGGGGAAAATTCTGAAAGACTGGCGAGCTGAGAGATGATTAACAATACAGCCACAAAGACTGAACGATTGAGGAGTAACACATAGGTTTGTTTCAAATAAATGGTGTAGAGAAAATGTTTTATAGACTTACTACGTGATAAAGTGCTTGTATTCTAGTGTATCAAGATGGAAAGTCAATATGAGAGAAAATGCTGACACAGCCCCCACTCTGTGTCCCTCTCTTTGCAACCCCCCCCCCCCACCTCCTCTCGCCTCTGTCCATCCAATTATGGTGCATTGTCTGTGTGAGTGCATGTTTGTGAGAGAGCGTGCATGCATCTACGTGACTGCATGTGTTTTATGTGTGCGTGTGTGTGTGTGACCAGTGCAGTCCCACCCGTGGTTGAAGGGAAAAGGCACTCAACTCTGTCTGCAAGGCGACCACCTCCTCCCAAGTGGCACGATGCAGTCTGACTGCACTGTTAGAAACGAATGTAATGTGCGTCTTTAATACTTGTCAGTGTGTGGCGCTTTTTTTTTTCTTTTTTTTTGTTTTTTTTTTGTGGGACAAAATCATCGGGAGGGTTTTGGTTGATTACATTTTTTTTTTTTTGGGCTCTGTCCCCCTAGGCAGTTTGCGACTGGTAGGCTGCAGTATCTTTGGTATTAGTGGCGGTTTCACAAACCACTCAGCTTAGTGAGGTAGCCACACTGGTTCTCACTACAAACAAATGTCATTTTGTCAGCCTCATAACTACAGAGCTGAGTCTATCTATCTACCTATGGTTACTGAATTGTACTAGTCGATTTTAGCTCATCTTCCTTTGGCGAAGTTGACTCGCTGCTTACAGCAGCACGGTGTTTAGTCAGTGCCCCCTCCATCAACTCCTCTATAGTGACCATTTGTTATCTAATCTGCACCGCTAATCTGACTACATTGTTGGAAATGCTACAGTTGCATCTTAAGACCACACTGATGACTATTAACCCACCCCGCCCGTCCCCCTCCGACAGAGCGAACCGAGTCAGCCAGGACGTTCTGAGGTCACGTTTTGTCCCGTGTGTTCTTGAGGTTCATCTAGAGAGTAGCACAGTTCTGACATGAAACGCCAGAAGAGAGAAAGCGTCCATCTTTTCTTCTTCTCTGCAGCTTCCCCCCTTTTTTTGCCTCTTCTTCCTGCAAATGTCTCCTTCAAGTCTGCAAAAAAAATAAATCCTTCAGCAGACCAAGTCCTTGTGTCCCCCTTTTTTCATTTTAAAAAGTCCTTCCTTTTTTGTTTTTTTTGTTGTTTTTTTTTGTTGTTTTTTTGATTTATCAACAAGGTGCCTTACGTATGCACAACAGAGCACAATAGTAACAAGAAATAGAAACTTTGTGTCTATGGTACTAATTAAATACCCGCATCAATATAGAGAGGAAGAGAGAAAGGGCGAGGGCCAATGGGATTAGATTAGAGGGACGAAAAAGGAGGTAGAGAACCAAAGATTGAGTGAGAAATTTGTCCAGTTTTGTGTTGGTGCCGTTTTTTGTTTTTTTTTTTGTTTGTTTGTTTTTCCTGCTTTATTGATTTGAGGTTTGGGTTTTGCCGTACAATCAGATTCTTTTTTTTTCCCCATTTGTTTTTACTAAAAAAAGTTTATCTCAATTCAGTTACAAGCTGTTTGTTCCTATGGCACACACTGCCCTTCGTCATCAGTGAGGTGCACTGTAGAGTGTGTTGACCTTAGTACCGTATTCTCACATTAAGGCAGTAAGCATTGGCACTGTTTTGTCATTGTGAGTGCGTTGGTTTGCTTTGGGTTAGCTACTGATTCATAACCATAAGGTTTACATTAAATTATCAGTTTCGGAGATCTTTTTTTTTTCCTTTTTTTTGCAAACAGATCAAATGAATGCAAAATATAAAGCCTCCAAACTAAAAGAATAGAAAATTTTAACCTCCAATGAGTCTGTCTCGCCTTTCTGTTTCCCCCTGATGCACTTCTCTCTCCTCCGTTTTCAGTAGTAGTTTTTTTTTCTCATTTGTTAATTCCTGCCTACATACAGTAATTCCCTGCCTTTGCTAAATCCCTGCACTTTTTTTTTTCCTGCGTTCGTCTCAACCATCCCTCCCCCGAACCCCCTTCCTCCAGCTCCACCAGTGCTGGTTGGATGAGGAACAACAATAGGATAATGGTTAGCTATTGATCCACCTTCAAAGAGCTGCGAGGGCCTGAATGTGTTGTGCCATGACTTCTCCTCAGCATCTAGTGGCTCTTCCCTTTCTTCCCTCTCCTCTGGTCTGTATTCTCCCACCTAGATCCCCCCCTCCCCCCGAACCTTTTTCACTCTGCTGACTACGGGTCTCTACTGTCAACAGCAGGGGGCACTGTTGTTCTGCCAGTGCAGACAGGACTGGGATGGAGTGGTGTGCTGTTGGTTTGCTGCCTGCTGCTCTGGAGGCCTTTGTGTGTCGTCTTCTGTGTGCTCCTCTGCTTTTTTTGTTTGTGTTTGTTTCCTTTTTTTTTTCTTTTAATATGCAGCTGTAATGTAGTTTGGCTGGATGCCCGAGCGTGTTGTTGTCATCGTTCGGTTCCCAGTTATTGATTCGAGCTCCCAGCAGAACAAAGAGCATGTCCAGACATCGTGCCGGCCTCTCCTTTTGGTCAGGGAACCTCAGACTCTAAACGCTCAGGCTCGGAGTAACAATGACATCTCTCCCTGCAGGCCCTTTGACATCTGTGCAAAAATATAACCTGGGCCTGGAAGAGGTGAGGATCTCCTGCTGAACGTCTTGAGTTTCACCTTCAGGAGGCAGAAAGGGGAGGCGGGGGTCAAGGAGCCACTTTCTCCGTCTGCATCGATTCATTTTTCAATTCATTAGTTTGCTGTATGATCAGCCTGAGCTGCTCTCTGAAATGGCTGGCCATCAGGGAATACCTTTGGCTGAGGAATGAAGGAGACTACGGGGGAAGGAGAGGGGGTGAAAAGGGTGGAGGTGGAGGCAGAGAATTGGAAAGCCTTGTTGTTGTTTTTTTTTTTTTCCACAGGCTGCACTGTTTTCTTTATGACGGCCTTCTCTCCGTCTCAGCGCATGTGAATGTGCAGGATGGGGCACTGATAATAAGGCTATGTGCTGTTGTCTCGTCAGATTTATTGCCGTTCTTTCGCCCTTGTTGCTTCCACAGAGAGGGCGTGAAACAGGAGGCAGACACAAAGGAGGTGAGTTGAAGGAGGAGGCTGGCAAAATGTTGAAACCATCCAAGAAAATGATCAAATCTTTGGTGTCTCTTTGCTTTGTCTGATGTAAAAATTTCTCAAAAAAAATAAAAAGACTAAATTAATGATTGTCCTTGTGTGAGTAGAGCAGAGTGAACCTGACTTCACATCTCACCTCTTAAGATTCTGCTTCTTCCAGGTGAGAGCTTGAGATTTTTGACTGACAAGAATGATGATTGCATGGCACGAAGGGTTTTTTTTTTTTTTTTTGTTTGCTTTTTTTTCCCAGGCAGTCCAGGGTCAAGGTGGGGTCATCAGAGACAGGTTTCACAGCCACCTCCTTGTGACGCCTGCTGCTCCAACCTGGTTCCCCAGCCCTCTTTGAATGCCTCCTATTCCTCCTCCTTCTCCTCTCAGGCCTTGGAGAAGGTGGTGGTGGAGGTCCCCGGCTGCCCGGGGCTGGCGCCGTGGTCGTCGTGCCAGCGGTCCACGCAGCGGCGGCGTGCGTTCATGAAGAAGTTGCTGACGGTGCTGAGCTCCAGGCCGAGCTGCTGGGAGATGGTGATCTGCATTTCCTTGGACGGGCGTTTGTTCTCCTTGAAGATGGCGATGAGCGTGCGACGCTGCAGGTCCGTGAAGACTAGACGCTGTTTCTTGGGCGCTGTGTTGCGGTCCTTGTGTTGCTCCTGTTCTTTGCGCTTGCAGGCTTGGTTTGGGTGGCAGCGGTGGGAGGGATGGCAATGAGAGCGGGAAAGCAGAGGAGGGAAAGAAAAGGAACAAACAAACAAACAAAAAAACAAGGTAAATACACAGCAGCGATTGTTTTCAACAAAAAGAATTGGTGGAGGTGAATAAAAGTGACCGCCTTGCAAATGTATTTATGGATTTAATTGAACTTTTTTCACATTTTGTCGTATTTCCACCACAAACACCACAGTGTTTACTGATATTTCATGGGAATTACCAACACAAAGGCATGTGTGATTTTAAAGTGGACGAAAAATCACGTGTGGCTGTCTATTTATTTTTTTTGACAGTTAAATAAAAGGTGTGGTGAACATTTGGATCCAGACAATTTTACTCCAGTTGCATCTGTGATTTTTTTAAAATTTTTTTACCATCATAACTTACAACTAAATGTTGCCTTTTGCTCTTTGCACAACAGCTCGACATAAGTCAAATCAGAGGAAGAGCAGGTAGGAATATCATCTATTAGGTATTCTCTGTTAGTTCAGGTCTTGACTTTGACTAGGTCATTCTCACACATGAATATGTTTCATTAAAATCATTCTGTTGTATCTGTGTCTGCATGTTCAGCGTCATTACTCTGCTGAAGGACGAACCTCAAATCTTTTCTTTTTCCTTTTTTCTATCAGCTCAGTTCCCCTCCTTTATCCCTGTGAAAAGAGGCATCCCCACAGCATGATGCTGCCACCACTATATTTCATGGTGAGTATTAGCTTTCTCCCAGAGCTATTGTTTTGCAAGCCGGGCAAAAAAATTGCTTCCCCTACATGGCGTGCGACAAACTTTGAATGGGACTTCACCAGAGTTTCTTTTTAACAATGATGATGTTTTTGCTTCTTTGTCACAGAGGCCATATTTATTTATATCTTATTAGTCGGGCTGTCAGCAGAGTCTCAAACCTGTGCAGAAATTTCCGAGGCTTCTTGACGTCTTCTCTAATCCATTCTGGTATTTTATGAGGACAGCAATGCATAAGTAAGTTTGCTTCATGCTACACCTCATATTCAGATAATGGATAGAATAGCATTCTGTGAGATGATTTAAGCTCGGAGGGTTGATTTATTACATAAATGTGCTTTAATCGTCCTCACAACCCCATCCCTAACCCCATCTACTGTTTTTGTTGCTCTTCATGGTGCAGTTTGTTCACTAAGTTTCTCTTTCTACAGCTTCATTCATACTGAGAACAAACCGGCTCTAGGTGACATTTGAATATATCAAAGTAAAGGGGGAAAAAATGCAAAGGCATGATGAACTTTTCATAATTCGATTTGTAAAAGATGCACATTTTCGCAAATATGTACAAGTTTGTGGTCGTGTGTAATCTCAATAAAACAAGTGCAAGTCTCAGGTTGCCAGGAGACACGACGAGAAAAGGTGCAAGTGGCATAAATACTATTGCAAGGGACTGTATTAACTACTACTTAGACACATAGAAACTAGCCCCTGCACCGCCAGCGATGCCACAGCTCTATCTCTATTGCCATATTAAAGTTGATTTAAAGCTAATCCATGCGTCCTGCCCAGTGGGAATATTCCTTCCATCCTGCGGAGTGCAGACAGGGAGCCAGCCTGCGGTGAGAGAAGGACTGGGAGGGGAGGGCAAGGCAGCGGGACTGGCTGTTGCCTGCTGGCTGGAGACACTGCTGTTTGATTCAATATTAATGCAGTTTGAGTCGCAATAGGGGACTGAGTGACTGATGCACAAAAGTAAGCATTTTGTGAGTCTCGGTGTGTGTGTGGGGGGGGGGGGGGTGTGAGCGTGAGCGTGTGTGTGTAAATGAGAGATAGAGGAGAGGGGGAAAGAATAGAGACAAGAAAATAAAAGATGAACGAGTGAGACAAAGTGTGTGTATTTGTGTGTGTGTGTAAGAACCAAAGAGGAGAGTCGAGAAGAGGAAGGAGGGGCATTCATGTGAAGGAGAAAGCAAGATATTGACCGACTTGCTGTAGGAATTGGAGGGGGGGGTGCGGGGGGGGGGGGGTTCTGTAGGGACTGGGGTCAGATCCCCCCCAGCAGGTCTACAGTCTGTTACTTCAAACAGAGCCCACTGGAGCCCACTCTATAGAGCACTGAGAGGGTATTTATAAACCCTCCTAACCCCCCCTACCCCACCCCATCTCCTCTCTTTCCCCAAACACAAACACTTGAGAGGTGCTTGCACTGGTTGCTATGAGCCCCCTTTCCGTACACAGAGCAATTTTCAAAAGAAAAACTGTGCGCTCCCACATTTGGGAGGGGTCCGACGGGGTGAAGGGGATGTGTGTAGCGAACACAGAAATTAATAATTAATAGAGTGCTGTATGTGGGTAAGTGTGTTGTAACTCGGTGTACTTGAAGGAGACGTGTGGAAAGCAGCAGACAGGTGGAAAGTAAAAGGTAGGAATGCTGTAACAGGACGTGTGTGTGGGTGTGTGTGTGTGTGTGTGTGTGTGCGTGCGTGAGTGCGTGTGTGTGCGTGCGTGTGTGTGTGTGTGTGTGGGGGTGTGTGTGCGTGTGTGTGTGTGTGTGTGTGTGTGGGGGTGTGTGTGCGTGTGTGTGTGTGTGTGTGTGTGTGTGTGTGTGTGTGTGTGTGTGTGGGGATGGTTAAAGCTCCACCTCTGCAGCCACATGTTCCTCCGCTGACCAAGGATCGAATCCTCCCAGAACAGACTGCGCTTCCCACTCGGCTTCCCCACCGTCTCAATTAAAGGAGAGCAAATCGGAGAGAGAAAGATGGCGTCCCAGCGGGGCCTCCACCTGCCGCCGTCCTTATTGTCTCATACTTTCATACCTCCTTCAGTAAATGTCTCTCTCTCTCACTGTGGGTACGTGCGTCTGGACAAATTTAGTGATGGATTTTTTTTTCTTCTTCTCCTCTCCTCTGCTCTTCTGCTGTGTGTGTGTGTGTGTGTGTGTGTGCGGGTGTGTGTGTGTCTGTGTGTGTTTTAAGGGTGGCTGTGATTATGCTGAAGTGGCTGGAGCCAACCAGTGGCTCTGTGTGTCTAATTACAGTGGAACAGAGCCCATTGATCAGCCATTGCAGTCCAATCTGTTTACTACAGATGTCTAACCTGCACACTTTCACATCCATCATCTTCATATTTCAAATCAACGCTGGTGCTAATGTGCCGCACTTGGATTAGTCCAAAGGCATTGCTTGTGTCTGTACATTCGGCATATCATCGCATATAGTGCTTTGATTTATTAAAGTTTCAGGAGCAAAATGGAAAAAAAAAAATAAAGAACAGGGAAAAAAAATGGATTTACAATTGAAGCAACTTCACAGCATTTTTTGGATAAAAGTTGGATTTTATATTTTCTGATATATCATTTTAGAGTTGCACAAAATTATGACATTTTTATACTATGATTAATGTAATGATTGAGATTAATTAGAACCTCTTTCTTTTTGCAGCATCTTGAAGCTATATTAGGTGTTTGAATGAAGAAATGTCAAAGTCATTATGGCTGACTGCACATTTTATCAATGTGCAAACATTTAATGCATCACTATTTGAAATATAACCTAACAAACCATGTATTGAGGCAGTCTTTTGACATGGGAATATTGAGAACAGGGATGCTCTCCCTGGGCTTTTCCAGTCATGTTACAGAATGAGTTCTGTTTTATTTTCTAACCAGTATGATTTTAAAATATTTGACTTATATATTCTTTGACATTTACATGCAATCAAAGGCAAAATTCAATACCACCACTAACACCAGGAAACAAATACTACAGGGTAGCTTGTGTGATAGATTTTCTTTAGTCATCAATATGGCAATAATCTATAGCTGCACTGCCAAGAAGTCAAGATATTACTTTAACTAGATCAAATAAAAAGCAAAAACATGACACCTATTTTCTTGATCTATCTTTCCTGTGTCATTTTTGTTCTTACAAAGAAAAAAAAATAGATTGATGGAGCAAACTTAAACCAGATGTGAGGATTTTTTCTCTTTCTTGCACATTTTGGCGTAGGATCATACAGATGAGGGAGAAGTTGCAGCTTGACACCCATCAGAGAAAAGCCGGTCTGTCTGGATCAAACTTTGAATGGAAGGGGATTTGTCTCCCAGCTGGGCGGCGAGTCTGAACAAACGTCACAGCCCAGCTGGGTCTGTTTGAAGTCTAGAAAGGAACTGTCATGCGTGACATGTCTATTCATCCTACAGATCTCCACATCTCTGGCAGCACTATGAAAGTGGATCAGCTAATTTTAAAAACATGAAGTCCTGTACATTCGCTTCAGATTCTCTCTGTTTCAATTCTTAAAGCTTGCATCAAAAATGTGTGCTGTGTTACCGAGATCTCCAAAATTGACAATTAATTCTGCTTCTCTGACAGCTCTATTTGTTTTGATACAGCACAGCTGTGAATAAAATGTGATATGGTGCTTACCTGAGATGTTTTTCCACAGGGATTGTTTTCTGAAAAAGCTGCACATTCATCAGTTTTGGCAGTTCTTAGTTACATTCAAAACTTTACTCAAATGTAGTTATTAAGAATTTAAGATGGTATTCTCACTATTCTTCTGTTTCACTTCTTCCAATTAATCAATTCAATTGCAGTTTTTAGACTTTCTCGTCAATTTGATAAACATCCAAAATGTTTGCTTGTTTCTTTTTCACTCAGTTCAGACAAGTGAGAAAAAAATTAACTTTCCTTGAAAGTCGGTTTCATTTATCAGCTTAATTACTCTTCTGGCTACAAAAGGAGACGATGCACCTTTGCCCAAAACTGATACCACTAAAACTTGGGAAAATTACCCAGGAGTTCATTGTATTCTCTTGTGGCCAAAAGAGGCATTACAAAAACAAAAGCTGAACCTTTTAGAAAGTTTTCTTTCCTCACCTGCTTTTCCAGGCTGAAGAGGAGGAGATGTATTATTAATACATAGAGTCAAAAATAGAGTTGCTATTGCACATGTATTTTTCTTGTCTTTTAGGGGCAGAATCAAAACTAAATGAAATATGTCATCTGTTTATGACCTCTGAGATCTGGTGATTAAATGGGTTTTAGTCACTCTTGGGACCCCCCAGCCCGCATCACCATTTACTTTTCAGGGCAAATGGGGGAGTAAAAGCCACATGCACCTGTAGTTGCAAATAGGATTTCTTTCCAAATGTGTGGATAGGTTTGCTTCAGGTTTAAGCGCCTATGGGAGACATTCCTTTTTCTTTCTTTTTTTTTTTTTTTGCTAGATTGTTGCGGGATTTATGTTTCTTTAGCACCTTAAAAAGAAAAAAAAAAGAAAAAAGAAGGAAGGAAGACAACATATGAACACGCTCACAATAAATGCACCTATTTTCTCCAGGAAGTCAGCGGGAGTAATGACTGTCTTTAAATGCCTCCTCCACACAATCAGCTGTAAACAGTCCCATCTCCTTCACCGGATAGTCACGTCCCTCATCCCTTCATCGACCGGCCCGCTTGGCGCCGGTTGGCTCGGCAGGGGGCGCTCTCGTCGTGGCCCGGCTGCACTGGGGGCGCCATATAGTGCGCTTTGCCTTTGCTACAGGCGCTGGATTTAGTAATCAATATCGATCGATCGGTGAGGAAGGGGGCCCTGATTACTGAACCAAGCTCGGCGTAGAAAAGATGGAGGGGAGGGAGTGGTGGTGGGGGGAGCGAGGTGGGGGAGGGTGGGGGGGAGGGGGGAAATCGATCATTGCAGCTTTTAGAGCTACAGTAGGCACCGAGCAGAGAGACCGACATAAACTCATGCACAAAGCAGCCCGGACGAGAGCAAAGAATCCTGGTCTGGTGTTTTCTGAGGTGCACATCCTGCTGACAGGAGAGGGCGGTGATTTCTATAACTCGCTGTATGGATCTGTGAAAACATCAGTATGAATGGATCACACACGTTTAAGAAGCGGAGATTGATCAGCAGCTATTGTTTGTCCTGGCCGTTCTTTACCTGTTTATATATATAGAGAGAGAGATATAGCCTACATATGATGTAGGTTCTTCAGTGAATGATTTATCCCTCTTTTTTCTTTCACTGATGACATTAATATTCTTCGCCTCGCGACAAACCAAGCGAGGTTAAGAGCGAGGCCCTGGGTGTTCGATATCGATCGATATATTCGTGAATAATTTGTGTGTGAAATTCAGTTCGTCCAATTAATTATAGCTCGGCGGGGGGAGGGACGGGGCGAAGGGGAGATTCGGGAAGGATATGAGGGGCAAAATGAATTAATATTTCGTAAAACACGCTCAGATTTTTTTTTTTTTTTTTTTTTTTTGGGGGGGGGGGGGGGGCTGAGATGATCCGGCTTATTTGCTGCTTGTATCCGAAAGGAGGAGTAAATAATCATCACCTGTTCCGGCCGTGATGCTAAATATTCACATCTGGCTGCAGATGTGAGTCCATCTGCAGCATTAATCATCTATTGATCATCGCTGCCCTTCCTGCTCATAATGAGAAAGTCAAACCGCCTAATATTGCGCCTATAGTGGTTTTCATGTGAAGCGAGCATGGCCTGCGCACTTGCATACAAAATTCGCCCTCATTTTTTTTTTTTTTTTTCCTTTTCTCCTCCACATCCTAAAACTAAAATCCTGTCCCAGAACCCCGAAGCGGCCGGCGGGGATCCACAAGGGTTTCTGATTGAATTAATTTACCAGCAACGTGTTCACTGGTTCCAGTTCAGCGCGTCTGTGCTCACAACACTGCAACTCCTGTATTGAAGCTTTGCTATTTAACCCCCCACTCCAACCCCTCCTCTTCCTCTTTTTTTTTATTAACTTCCCCACTGTTTAACATGGACTGCTGCCCTGAAGATTCATAGCAGCACTCAGTCTATATTTCCACACGGCCATCTTCTCTCCTCCTCCCACAGAAAGTTGTTGCGTTTTGGCATTTGGTTGCAGGACAGCGCCAAGCCCTGTCTGTGTCTTTCACCAGTGGCCAGATCACTTCCAGCTCAATAGTCCTTAATGTAATGGGTGAGAATTAGTGTTAATATACTGATGAGGCGGGACAATTTGTTTGTTTGCCTCTCCCTGCGACTCAGCTGCGAGGCATTTCTTCCCACGCACTTCAATAGCACTCTAACCTAAAAACTTAGCTCCTCTTCCAAACCTTTAGTTCCTGCACCTTTCTTTATAGATGAGCTAATATATATATATATATATATATATATATATATATATATATATATATATATATATATATATATATATATATTATATATATATATATATATATATATATATATATATATAGATTGAAGCGGAGATTGATATATATATATATATATATATATATATATATATATATATATATATATATATATATATATATATATATATATATATATATATATATAATAAAACAAAATAGATCGTGCATTGTTTGAGCTGTTTAGATACAGTGTTATTTAGCGCGTCAAAATAAGTAAGTAAATAAATAAATAAATAAAAATCGTAGCGTGCTATTAGAAACGCGGGGGTGATTCAAGAAATGGCACCGTGTTAGGAAAATTCAATAATCAGTGGAGACTGCTGCCTGTGATGATCATGCTTTTATGAGGCTTCAGATAATTAAATGCACTCATTTAATTATCTGAAGCCTATCCGTCAGCTTCTCTCCGTCAGCTGAGAGAAGCTGACGGAAAATTTAACTTGCATATATATATATATATATATATATATATATTATATATATATATATATATATATATATATATATATATATATAATATATATATATATATCTGCGTGTGTTTGTACATCAGCCAATCCGTTGTTGGGATTTCTCTCTTAACTGTGATGATCATCATTGATCTCAAGTCAAATTGCTTTGACCAGATTCTAATTTTCAAGGCGGTTTAATTTTCTAAAGGAGCAAAAAACTTCTATTCCTTCTTTGTTTGAATGGGTTTCTATACTGCAAACAGTAGGCGTTATTTATTTAGTTATTGTTTCATTTTGTTGATTTCATTTTATTATGTTGTTTCCCGATAGCATTGATAACTTAGTCTCGCGTTCATATGACCTTCATTTGTATTAATGGGGACACGCTTAGAATTGAATTGCTTCTCTGTTTCCTTAAAAATTGTAACTGCGGTGACCACTCTGCTTTGTTGTTGTTTTCTTTTTCATATTTGTTTCATTGAAATACTGAGAGAAAACGAGATAAATGACGAGTCTTGTGTATTTTAACTATTGACATCCTTAAAGTCTCGCGGGATTACATGACGAGCCTATGCAGAGGTCGTTTAGGTTGGATTTTGCCCCCTTTTTATAATTAGTTGGTAATTTTTTGTTTTGTTTTTGAGTCTTTTTTTTTTTTTTTTGACTAGATTTGTAGTAATTAAATTGCATTTTGCACCATGTATTTTGCACGTTGCGTCTCCAGATTTCAGCGGTTGTTCGAGGTGTCGCCTCCTCCTCCTCCTCCAGTCTCCTGTTTTTGTCGCAGGAGAATCCTCCCGCTGATTTGCAGTCAAACGACACCGCTCTCCTGTCCTCCGGGAATGCAGGAGCAGATTTTTTTATTTTTTAATATGCATTTTTTAATATGCAGGCATTTCTGACATTCAATTCATCCCCCACACCTCCCGACATGTGCAGATACAGTCAACAGCAATATTTGATTGCGTTAATATCCAGGCTGCTTCTGCTGTGCAAAACAAAGCAAACGGAAATATGTGGACTTGTGAGTTGGCGTTGCATTGTAATAAACTACAGTTGATGCTTTAACTTTTTTTTGTTTAGAAATCAATTTTCACTAATTAATAAAGGCGACTAGATCTGTTCCATGTGTAATTTATGAGATAGAATATAGTTAATATTCAGCAGTTTATGATGGTTCTTTTCTTAATTTTACTGATTGAAAAAATACAGCAATCTATTCAATAATAATAATAATAATAATAATAATAATAATAATAATAATAATAATAATAATAATAATAATAATAATAATCAAAGAAGTTAAAATTTTTTTATTAATAATTAATAAAAAAAAACAAAATGTGTAATAGTAACTATATTTAATTATTATTGCCTCAAAAACATATGCAGCATTAAAAACTACCGGGTTTTGGGTTATGCACACACACACACACACACACACACACACACACACACACACACACACACACACACACACACACCCACACACACACACACACACACACACACACCCACACTCACACACACACAGACACACACACACACACACACACACCCGTCTTTCTGTTTTCTTCCAAATTATTCCCGAGAACAATTGTTAGCGATTTCTTTTCTTTTTTTTTTTTCTTTTTTTTCATCTCACAAGAGCAGCCAAAATTATTAATCTCTGAATAACCCGCAGCCAGTTTGTTATTTGTAATAACATGTAACACACATGCTTTATGGGCTCACATCGATTCATTCATCAATTGATTTCGCAGCCGTTTTGCTCCTTTGTTGATCTTTGTGGGGTTGCCCAACCGGAGTTTCGGGTTGCATCTGTGGGTACGATTAGCCGCATGTGTGTGTGTGTGTGTGTGTGTGTGTGGGGGGGGGGGGGTTGTGGTTTTGATGCGATCGAACCTGCAGACAGACCTATACTGTCTCCATGCAAACCATCTGTAGGCTTGAATATTTTTAGAGAAAATTTCTTGTTTTCAGCCTTTGAGTTTGATTAAAACTTAATTTTTGCTTGATTTGATATTTCTCCACAGAAATAATTGTCTTCCGTTCAACTGGTGCCTCTAAGGTCAGAGCGTTACTACTTTACAAAACAAGATTGGCTTTCAATATTTTAGTTTGACGCTGCGTGGAGGACAGAATGTGCGTATTTGTTTTTTTTTTTTTCATCTAAATTATTATATGCAAGAGCTTTTGAAAAAAAAGAGGAAAGAACAAGAAAAACAACCACACGCAATTATTTCAATTAAATACGACTTTTTGGACCCAACATTACATGAAATGACTTTTTTTTTATTTTGTAGAAAACCTATCAACTGGATTCCTGCCTCTGCTCTCCGTGTAATTGCACGGGCGATGTCCTTGCCTTGTGTTCTTTACCCTGCGCATTAAACGAGCCATTATCGGCCCTTTAATAAGCGATGACCTGTCAGAGCTTCAGATAAGCTCCGGGTGTGCGGAATCAGTGCAGCTTCAGCGGCGCTGCGCGCTGATTTAACACATTTTTTGGGGATGGGATGGTGGTGGGGGTCGGTGTCCATGCAGAAAAGTAAACGCTTTATTTATTTTCTTTTATTGTATTTGTTTAATTTGGAGAGCGAGGCAACCCCCACCCCCCGGTGTTACATAATGACAGACTAAACTCAATCAGCACATTGCTGATGTGGACTGATCAGCATTTTAATTGCACAACAGTCTGCGCCGCGACTTGAACCGACTCTTATGTAAACTGCCACAGATTGTCAAGGGTCAAAAGATCACAGTCTGATTAGTTTCTTTTTCTTTTTTTTTTTTTTTTCTCCCCCACTTCACCGTTCCACAAACACAGAGCCACGCAGTGGAAGTTTTTGGTGTGGGGGAAAGGCTCGCACCTCTGGGTCGTATAGATCTGGAGGCCCAGAACAGAAAGAAAACAAACAAACAAAAAGTAATCTGCTCAGTACTGGAAGCGTCTGGAATAAGTGTTCAGATGGTAATTCACACGTCCACTAGATAAGAATACACAGATTTGGGTTGCCTTATGAATTAGATCTGTGCTAATCAGTTTGTTTGGTTCCAGTCATGACAAATTTTGCATTAAAAAAAAGACACTAAGCCAACCTGATAACCATTAGAAACTAAACTTTTGTGTTGCTGCATTAATATTCCATAAATAGAGTTTGAAAAAATAAAATAAAATAAAAAAACTAGCTGAACTAAAGATTTGTCTATGCATTGTGCCTGGTTTTTAAATCCGTGGCACATACTTGAACGACTCAGTGAGAAATCAGCTCAGGACTCATCCTCCTGTCTCTGCGCGCCGATCACGTGAGGGTTGAAGCGAGTGACGATGATGGTGATGTCATCAAGCCTTTCAAATGATAAGAAAACAGTTTTAAATTAAATCGAAAATTAAATGAATACGATAACGTCCCAAATTAATATACAAAAGCTCACCCAACCTTGTCTTGTGTTTTAAAAAAAAAAGGTGAATCAAATTACAAGCTGTCACCATTTGTAGACTGAAATGTTGGAAGTTTTATTGTGAATTAAAAAAACAAACATGAAGAAAAATAAATCAGTATTGTTGGTATTTGACCTGTAAATCACTGATCAGAGTTGGTGAAGTTATTATTGGCTAATTTGCTTCATCACTGAATCATTGTTTCCCAGTCAGCCCTCTAGTTTTATCTGGACACATTAAATAAGAAAATGAGATCCTTTAAATCGTAGAGTAAGATCTATTGGTCTGTCTGTCTGAATGTCTGTCTGTCTAAAAAGTATTATTTTTTATTTAAAATGTGGTTTCAGTTGTAATGTAAAACGACTGTCAGATGAATTTGTTCCTTCAAGGAAGATTTTCATAATATATGGTGTTATTATAACCATATAATTGAATCATTTCTTTTCCCTGTGAAGTCTCATTTCATGTATATAGTAGCTGCAAATAATTCCCAAAATGTTCTGACTTGCTTTAATTGAACACATTCTTAACTTTATTGAAAATCAGTGCAAACCCAAGAATAGACCTAATGAGTAAGTCGGGGGAATAAACTCGCCTCCAAACACACCTATTGCTATTTCTTCAACAAGTAATTTGAAGTAAAGAATCCAAGGGGTCAACTGGAATAGGTTTGTGTTACTGAATTATAAAACTAGAGGTGACAAATGCCCAAAACCCCACATTAGTGGGGCTGTACAGTGTCATGGTGTCTTTTGACTATGTCATTCAATCAAGATTCTCATGCAGTTCCATATAATTTCAACTGGCTGTACTTATAAGTTGTAAGAAGTTGTTTGCTTGTTTTGCAAAATGGCTTTCCGTCCCCTCATCCAACCCACCTGGAGTCGCAGAGGGGAGGGCTGGTTCAGGCCGGCAGTCACGCAAGAACCGACACTGTTAGTACCAAATTCTGATTTTTTTTTCTCTCCTTTATTTTTTTGCGCAGCGTTTCCGCTTCAAAACACACATCTACAAGTTGAAGTAATTTGATTTATTCCTGATTTATTCCCAAAACTTCCCATGTTCTGGGAGGGCTTTTGTGTATGTTCGTCCGCGCGCGCGCGCGCTTCCCGTGCCATTAACCCTTTATTCTGGGCCGCGTGCGTTGCGTTGACTCTGCCAGCAATTTGATTTAAAGGTCATTCTCTCCTATCGATCCGCTTCGGCGAGGGGGCGACGGAGCAGCGTAGGGATTGATCATCTAAAATAGAAGAGACGGGATCCGAGACTGTACAGAGTCCAGACCTCTGCAGCATTTATAATTGCTAACCACGTATCCTCGTGTGAATTGGAGCCACGCGCGCGTGTGTGTGGGTGTGTGTGTGAGCGCGCGCGCGCGCACTGAAGGGGAAATGGGCCGAGATATGGAAGACAATATCCAATTCTCTACACTCCAGTCAGGCTTTTTCTCTTTTCTACTTAAATTCCATTATTTTATTTGTTTATTTTATTTTTTTATTAAGTGTGGTCAGTGCTTGCGTGTGTGTGTGTGTGTGTGTGTGTGTGTGTGTGTGTGTGTGTGTGTTGTGTGTGTGTGTGTGTGTGTGTGTGTGTGTGTGTGTGTGTGTGTGTGTATGCAGGACGGAGCGGTGTGTGTTGGATGTGCGATGAGTGAAAAGATGTTAGACGAGTGTGAGCCATAAGTCGCCTCGTGCTGCTGATCCCAGTCTATCGCAGAAATCGAGGGGAGCCGTCAGACCTCGCAGATTTGACAGTTTCTGGCCAGAGATGGTGCGCGAGCTGCGTGAGAGTTTTATTCGCGAATCTGTTTTGAAAGGTGAGCTGTTAATGGGAGGAAAGGTGTTGCACGATGGGGATGGAGGGGAAAAGTGTGGGGGTTTATGGGGGGGGGGGCTGCGCGCATCATGGCGCAGCCCCAGAGATGGGAAGAAGAGGCAGAGGAATGGAAATCGATAGAGATTCAGGGCCTTAACAATGTGGCGCATATATATACGCACTCTACATCCCGATCACATACAAACATACAGGAGGGAAGAAACGAAGAGGCGACAGGCAGCAGCACACGGCAGTGCAATAAAAACTGGGGATTTGCTCTGTGTTTTCTGCTGGCGTGCGTTAACAAAACACGTTTGCAGGACGTCCACTTCACACGGTTCTGCATGTGGTTCATTTGTATCTAAAAACATCGCGAGTTACTTGAAATATGCCATCCGGGCTCTCCGTGGTGGGCTGCAGATTTAATGATGCTGGACATGAAGTGTCATTTCATCTGGAATGAGCCTGGGATTTAAACCAAAATAGCCCCGAGGTATAACCTGCACGAAAATGGCTGTTGCTCTCCCACCAGGGGATTGCAGAGGCGATGCTTGTTACATGTGTGTCTCGGTACTTACAGCACGTTGGTGTGCTTAACGAACAAGGAGACTCTGAAACCACAGATGCACTGTTTACGCCCCTATCCCCCCACCCCACCATCCATGCATCAATTATTAAAGTTCCCCCAATCGATCATTTCACAGACCGACATCAAGCCGTTTTCTTCATGAAGAAAATCTAGATTCGGATGATTCTGCATTAAACCACTTGCTAACTTCATGTTCGACTTAATGCATTTTTTAAAAATAAATAAATAAATCAACGGCCAAAAGGTATTTTCAGCCTGTTGCATTTGGGATATTTTCTTTTGAAAGTGTTGCAAAATATAGACGACCTTGCAGGCGGGCTCTTAGAAGAGAGTGGAGACGTGATTTAAATGGAAACCCCGGTGGGCTCAGTGCTGGACAGGAAAGCAGGATGCAGTGTGGTGTGATTGACGCGATTCAGGATTGTAATATTGATCGATGGGTGGAAGCTGTTGGATGAAATAATGGTGTTTATGGGGGCCTACCAGAACGCTATTAAAGAGATACTGGTAAAACTCCAGCAAAGCACCTTGAACTGTCCTCAGCGGAGGTGCAAAGATTATTTCAGAACCACGGACAGCACCTGCACTGAGCAGCAGCGTCTGCAGAGAGGTCAACATAGCGCCACGATTCAACTTGAAAACTTCCCCCCGGTGATTACTTCAATGAGAAACCGATTAGTCAAAATCTGGAAACTGATTCCTGAATAAAAACCAAAAAGGAAAATACACTGATGTTACCACGTATTTAACAATTTAGTGATTGCTGCAGCACACCATGATTTGCATTTCAGGACCGCAGACAGCGCTGGCTGCATTTAACGCTCCTCCAGCTGCTTCTCAGGATATGGAGATCCAAAAGTGCCACAATTTAACAAAAAAAGAAATCACTGCATATTCACCTAAGCTCACAAACAAATTTGGGAACAAATGCACAAATAAAACTTTCAAAACTGCATTTAATGTTAAGTTGTTGGGTATCTGTTTTATTGTTGCTTGTTGCAGCACTTCATGAGTTAATTTGATGAGCTGCCTTACCCATCAAAATCTGTGTGTGGCTCGCACTGCTTTGATGAAGAAAATGCATTGGCTAATCAGAAAATTATCCATAAATTTGTTAAACCCTGGGGAAAAAAAATACATGTCTTTAAGACATAATTCAGAAATTGAATGTGCAACTAATAAAGTATTGTTGTGCTTCTGAAACAAAATAAAATAATGCATTGACTCAATTTTTTTTTGTATTTTGTCTTTTTTGGACATCAGTTTCACACTAAGACACATGTTGGTTTTATTTGCAGAGTGTTTCATTTTAAAAGTTTCATTCGAAAGCTCAAAACAAAATGGAGGTGGAAATCATCTCAAATTATGACCACCATCTGCTTGGCTTTTTCCGAAAATGTGAACCTGCCGTTTGCATGCAACACATGCACACAGTGCTGGGAAGAAAGAGTGCAGGTGGAGGGGCTGAGTAAAGTATTAGTATTATGCCTGGATTAAGCCTGTGCAAACTGCTTGTAGTCCATTGAAACATGAGAGAGGCCTCCCCACCCCTTATTGTCCTCCATGTTTTTTCTCTGTGTCCTGAGGGTCTTGACCTGCACACCCTAGCACGTGCTGCAGCCATTCAGATGGAAATTAACCTATGCTGCTCCTTTTTTTTTTTTCACCCAACCCTTTCTATTATCCCCAGGAAGAGTCGACTTGACATGCCACAACATGTACTCCCTTCAAATATCAAAATCTGCTGCCCTTAAAGATGGATATGGCATTACAGCATGTCGTGTTTTATGTGTGGAATTGACGCAGGATGGAGGTAAACAAACTACCAAGATGTCCCAACTAGTGAACTGCACTCAACAGACACAACCTGATTAAAACAAAGAAAAAAAGGTGTGCCTTAAAAAAAAAGAAAAAAAGAAAAGAAAAAAAAAACAGCTGTCCCCTCTCCCACAACCTTTTCCAGCTCCCACCTCCCTCCTCCTCTCTCTGCTCCAGGGGAGAGACCAATGGGTGAGAGTGCTGAGGCGGGATAATTGATAGATGCACTGGCTATCCTTATTGATCAGGCCTGTATTGACCTGACCAAATACATTGAGATGGAGTGTGGAATTCAACACAGATGCAAAGACGAATTGTTTTCATCATTAATGCGATCTTTAAACGCCTCCCAAACCTCACCTTTTCCTGTCTCTTTCTCTCTCTCTTACACATACAGCTTCCAAATAAGCTGTTTGTTTTTAAAACTGTTTATACTCCACTGCTCTGAGTATTATGGGAACAGTCACACCGCTGGTATATTTTCTAAAACTGCGAGGCACGTCTCTCCCCTCACTGATTCAATGTGAAGGACACGAGATAAGCCCCCCAAACAGTGCCCATATCTCTGTTCTGTTTTCCTTTCAGGAGTGGATTGTCATTTGAGTGTGTGTGTGCAGACACTGGCATTTTCACATTAGCTAAGCAGGGCAGCTGTATTGATTTGTGTGACTGTGATGAATTTGGAATAGTAATTTGAATTTATTGATTGATGTGGCTGAGCGAGTATGGCCCAGCCTCACTTTCAGCAACACAACCCCACCTCCCCCTTCCAATCCCCTCTAACTCCCACTCCCAGCCCACATGTGCTCTGAGGGATAATTGTGATTTTAAATGCAGTAAGTAAAATGTAGCTCCCGACATTTGCATAAGAGTCATTTGTCATTTCGCCCAACTGGAGTTTCCCTGAGATCTGCTGTGGTGGCAGGGTGATGCACAATAGGGTGTACGCTTAAAACCTGCAGCAAATCGGGAGGAAAGTTTCAGGGGAGATAATTGATTACAAGCATGGCCAGCGGATCACATTAAGCTTAAAGAGGAGGCCACACGTATGGAGGGTCAGATGTGCCACAATTCAGCACAAAAATGTTCCATAATACTATATGAAAATAACCCATTAAATAGTACATTTGTTGAAATTGGAAGTAAAGGAATATATGTGACATTTTGGCATGTGCAATTTACTTAAAAAAAAACAGTATTAATTATTTCAAAGACTACTTTTGTAGCAGATCATATACTTTACCCATTCAGTCGATGGGCGAGATTAACATTTGTCTAATGAAAATGATTGACCAAAAGTAGATTTATTGAGCAGGTTAACCAGTCAATTGTTTCAATCTTTTGACAAGCAGCAAAAATTGTTTAATTTACTTCTTAGAAGACACAGGGACATCTCCTGAAAGTTGCGCAAGGGACACGTAGATGGAATTGGAGAGGGGGGCACTAAAACCAAATGCCATAAAAGCTTTCAAAAAATTTCAGGAGTATTTTGTTTTAGATATGTTGCTATTGGCAGCTCGTAAAATTTGAGCGCAATAAAATAAAACACTCAGTCTGTTTAGTATTTTTCAAGCACAGTTTTTGCGTTCATGTCTTCAAGTACCTCCTTATCAAAAACATCATTTCTCACCTGCTGCAAAAAATGTAAAAGAGTACTGAAATTCCTAATTTCTTAAACATGTTGTTCAGGAATAATCTGAGTTTGAAGTCAGGCATTCACCTAATCTTGGGGGGGAGGGAAGGAAGCATACCCAGTGGCACACCTGAATATATTGCAGCGCAGGTGCTGTAAAGCAAACAAACGGCCAAATATTCATTGAATTTACGCCACACCTAACAGGGTATTTATTTATTTAACAACAGGATCGTGGCACATCTGGCTTTCCATATAATTTGAGAAAACAAAAACAAGGGGGTGGGATATTGCTCTTACGCCTTTAAGAAGGCCTCAGTTCAACCACATTGAAATATGCAGTAGGTGTGCACTTGCACAGCTCTGTTGCTTCAGCTGAACCGGAGGTTTTATCCTGATGCCGCCAGTGGAAGATATAAAACCCCACAGCCCAATTAGCTTTAACAGCAGTGGCACTTAAAGAGACAATTGTGGAGTGTTTAAATCTTTATTTACCAGAACCCCCACTAAATACGCAAAGGAACAATTTACATGCCATTAAGCGCTTTTCAATAGGGCATTGACTGGAACTAAAATATGCCACTATATCCGCTTAATTGAACTGTTCGCTGAAATACGGCGGAGAAGCGCTGATTGACGTTTGGAGGCGCTGCTCGTCTAAACAGGGGTCTTTACACAAACATCGATGAGGAGGGGGGGGGACCTTTCACTCACATCTCCGTGGCTTTTTCGTTTTTTCATTTATGTCCTGTTAATCAGGTGTTAAAAGGGGGGGTTAAAGCGAGGGCGGGGTCGCGTGGGTTTCAAATCACAGTCTTAATGTGATAATCTTTGCGCAAATAAAAATCGAAACGACTGATCAAGGAGTGAAATCAAAACGGCGAAGCATTTGTTTGAGCTGGTAAGGAGGCGACATTGCTTCACGCGAAAAAGAAACAGCGGATACGTGTTTATATTTATTTGGCAGCAGAGTGACCACGCAGGCCCTTAAATCAAATTTGGAGAGTTGATGTCCCAAAAGTGCACATGGGACACAGCGCAGGGCCAAAGAAAGACGCATCTGTTTGTGTCTCTGCCTTTCAGATCCGAATCGATCCTTTATCAGTGCGCTACACTGAAAGGGGACGCCTGGACCTGAAATATCGATCCATAAGAGGTCACGCTCCCTCTGGCTCTGGCCAGGCCTCAGACTGCACCCTTGTTTTTTGACGGCTGCTACATTATTTGATCACGTTTATTTTACTTTATTAAAGCTTTTTTCAGCAGTCAAAAATCTGCACCTCAGGTTAAAATTGACGTTGTTTGGCCCTTTTGTCTGCGTGGGGGTTGCTTATTAGAATGTGTGCGTAGAAAGGAAAGAAGGAAAAAGTCACATGCGAGTAGAACATGTCCCAGTCTGAGTCCGTGCGTAAAAGTGCTGCATGTGCGCCAAACCAAGCTGGTCTGCAGACTGCGGTCGCACATGACCCGATTCTTTTGTTTATCACCAAGCGTGTGTTTGTACAGTCGTGGATTGTGGCATCAATCAAAATATAGACTCCCCCCGACCCCCAACCCCCCTCACACCCCCACAACATTTAACACTCCAACTGTCATGATGAAGTTTTACTCGATACGATCGACTAATAACTTCAAGTAATGTCTGTTTGAGCAGCTATTGGCAGTCTCGCCACATTGACTACAGATTGATCCCTCCACATCACTCAGGTTGGGAGCTGTCTCCTCACTCACCTGCAAGCCTGAGCGCTGACATCCGCTGGAACTCGGGCTCCTGCAGCCACTTCCACATCCTCCTGAACGTCTCCCGGCCGGATTTGAGTTTACTCCACGGTTTAGGGTTCCGCAGCAGGTCGGACAGAGTTCCCTGGGACCGACACAAGATCCTCTGTGCGAAGATGGCCTGCGGAATGCTGTAGCGCTTGAGCTCCGCCGTTATCCGCTGTGCCACTTCCTTGGTGTTTATCTCCTCCACCTGTCCCGACCCGGCTCCCTGGCCTCCTCCCACCACCGTCTGCCTGTCCCGGTCCGACAACATGGATCCGTTTGCCTGAGAGTGCGGATGGCTGTGATGATGGATGCCGTTCAAGGACGTCATGAGCCCGGCCCCGTGGCCCCCGAGACCTCGGGCCAGGTGCTCCTCGCCCCGGGACAGCATTGCTGCATGGGACTCGAATCCCCCCGATGAAAGCATCTTGTCGTTAGACAGGTGAGCTCCAGGACCGTAGGCGCTCAGGGTCTGCTGCGAGCCGTGCAAGGACCCGAGACCGTTGGAGAGCGGGGACAGGGGCTGACCCATACCGGACATGTCTTTGGGGTAGTGGCCGTAGAGGTTACTCATGGAGGCGAGACTGCGGTCGTCCCTCATCAGGGTGAAGCTGCCGCTGACGTTCCCAGCCGCGAGCCGCTGGTGCGCCGGGTGATGGTGAGCATGCGGGTGAGGGTGGTGAAATTTCTCCGATACCGTGGATATGGGGGGCAGGTGCTGCAGCGGCGTCAGCGTGGTGTAGGTGCTGCTCAGGCTCATCCCGGAGTCGCAGGACATGGTCATGGCCGGGTGCAGGGGCCCGGACAGAGCGTGGTCCGTGCGGTAGTCCCCTGCTCCCTCCAGTATGGAGGCCATGCTGGACACCATGGCTGACCGCCCGTGCGACACCAAGTTCCGATGCGACGCCGACGACTGGCGCGCGTGCGGGGCGTTCATTAAGTCGCCTGTCTGATGAGAGTGAGACACGCCGTGCAGATTTCCGATGTTCTCCATTGTAAGCTCCATCGCTGAAAGGATCTTTATTTCCACCCCTCTCTCTCGCCGCTCTCTCCCTCTCCCCGCTGTCGCTCTGTCTCACACTCCTTTCCCAATAAATTTTCAACGATTTCAAAGCCACGCCATTGATTGCAGCTGCTTTCTCTGCGGTCAATCCAGCATGGTTTTAAAAGATCGCCACACACACACACACACACAAAGAAAACCCCGCGCCGCCAAAAAAGCCTCAGCTCGGTGTGTGGAGTGTCTGCGCCTGCCCCGGATTACTCTTACTCTTCAGCACCTTCTGCTATACCCAAAGCGCTGCTCTGCTCGGCTCGGCTGTGTGTATATCGACGCGCCCCTCTCGCTCCTGTTAAGTCGAGACCGAGTCTGTGCGCATGTGCGCGCCCCCGCGGGCCGTGCATCCTCGCTCTCGTCTCTCTCGGTCTGGGGGCCAAGCTGACGTCACTGACCCCCTCCCCTAGCCTTCTCCCGCCCGCCCCGGCCCCCCCAACCCAGTGTCATGCGTTTTGTTGTTCATGTTGCATGTTCCCGAGAAAAGATTGCATTAGGCTCGTCAGATAAAAAACACAAAAGTGCAATCTTTTGCAGAGTATGCAACATTTGCACTCAGGTGGATAAGAAGGTCTCGCTCCTTGTTTTCTGCGATAAAAGGCGCCAGAAACGCATGTGATTTCTCTGTTGACGGTTAAATATTAATTGATGATTCACACCAAGCCAACAAGTGTGATGAGAAAATGGACTCAAAAACCACCATGTATTACTAAGTTGTTCATCACTATTTTCTGTCCTCCGGCGAAAATTATTGCATAAAATCGGCAGAACTTCATTCCATCATAGCCTCTAGGCTTTGACCCCTCTTCTGCATCTCGTGTGTGTTGGGATTGGCTGAGACCACCGAAGTCAAGCTGTGCTCGCAACAAACTTCTCACGCACCTTATTGCAAACTTCTTGCATGAAACCCGCCGCTCGCTCATGTCAATCCAGTTCAGCCATCCATCAGTGTCAGAGTGCGTATGGATCAGGAGCCGCGTCAATATAGGTTGGTGCGGTGCCTATTGCAGGAGCCCCGGGTATATGGGTGCAATACAGCATCTCGCACGTCCAAGATCGAGGGATTGGATTTGGTTGTGTGAGTCGTCTTGGAGTGGAAAGTAAGAGCGTAAACTTCATCGAGGTGGTCAAAGAGTTTAGAGAACTAGCTAGAGTTGTATTTATTCATTTGTTTTTTGTTTTTTTGTTCATTCAATATTGCTTTTGCTTCCAGTTGATTTAAATTCAAGGCAGTAGTACCACCAACATCCTTATGATTTATTTTATTCTCATCAAATCCAACAATCTGAAGTTTGCTTCAAAGACCTCATAAAAGGATTAAAGGCTTCAACCATGTAAGATTCAAAAGTATCATTTTGATTTTTTAAAAAGCCCCAAAATGAGCACAATTTAACCAAAAGCAAAATAATATACAACCATCAGCTTTGCTGTACAATTTACTAAAGTTGTTATTTTTAGGTATAGGCCAAACACTTATTTATGTAGCCTATTTGTTTATGTATTTATTCGTGTGTCATTTCTTTGCAGTCAAGGGAACAGTAGAGTGGGCCTGGTTGCCTTAGAGTGTTGGAGCAGATTTGCTCTACACAAGAAAGGAAAGAGGAAATAACACAACGGCCACTGTGTGAAATCAAAGTCTCAAGAGAAAAGCATCAGGTTCAGGTAACAGGTCAAAATAAAGAGACAAAAAAATTGGGGTTGTGTTGGGAGTGTTGTGCAGTCACGATGATGATGATGATGATAATGATGATGAACAAATCAGCAAACATTTGATACAAAAATGTGCAATTTTAAATGTGCACTGTTTGTGTTTATGGAGTTGTATTATAAATATCAAATAAATCACTTACTGTGTCAGCTTGTGGGCATATTCATTTACAAAAGACTAGAATTTGATGTTTATTGGCTATTACAACCCGTGAGTCAGGAATTAATGCTGTTTGTGCCAATAACTGATTTTGCCAGTAGCATGGTAACAGCAAAAACATCATATGAAAAGTCTGGATTTATACTAACTGATGTGATTGTGGTAGTATTGGACAATACTACAGCCATCACATCATTTCTAATGCTGTGCAGCCCAATTCACATGTTAAAAGTGATGTGCAGTTAGGAGGTGTGGTGGAGATCTGACCTGGGAAGAAACAGCCACACTATGGTTAGACAGACGTGAAGGCATAATATATAGATATCTGTGTTTTTAATATGAATTTACAAGGAGTCGCAACAGTAATGCAATTTTGGTCTGTTTTGTCGTTGTTCATTCGTTCATGCATATAGTTCTCTGCGTCCATTGCTCACACACATTTTGAATGTTTGTCACTCTCTCCCATATCCTGCCACTCCACAGTTGGCACCAGGTTGCACTGGGCTTTGAGCACATTTTGATTTGTGAGCCCATTTATTTTAAACAACACTTACAAACTCCATTATGTGGCTGTAAATTAATCTGGGAAACAAGTTCATTCCTTACACTGAATTACTTAGTCTGTCAGGTGTGTGCCTGCCATGCCACTTTTGAATAGAGACTCATTAAAGTCAGGAAGAAGGTGCAAAGTTCAAATAGCTTCACAAACAAGAAATCACAGATCATATTTATGCTTGACTTTATATTAGTTTGAAACATATGGCTGAACTATTAAACTTGGCACTGACAAAAGCAAAATAAATTATTAAAATGGCTGGATTAAATTCTGACTGCTAGATGACTGTCAAACTATGGGATTTTTTTTTTCTCTGTAAGAACATTTTATAATTTAAAATAACTTTTTTAAAAAAGAGGTTCAAATTAGATTTAAAAATATGTCATGTTTGGTAAATATAGCTAAAATTTGAGGGTTTGAGATGAAATGTTTGTGAGATGTCGAGCAGCATCGTATTGCTGCCTGGCCAGGTGTGTGGTCGACAAAATACAAACTTCTGAAACTATTATATGGCCACTTATATAGTCGGTGTTGACGCCCCAACTTTATAAGCAGTCCCCTCCCACGAGGGAGACTGCTTCTTTGAAATATTTTCTGGATGCGTCCCAGTTGCTCTGCAAACTCACAACACGTTGGCATTCACACCGGTGTTGTGTAAAATGAACCCATTAGGATTTCGACCTGAAGCTGGGTTAAAAAAAGAACTACCCAAACAATCCGGGAAGTGCATCACTTATCATCTGCAAATTACATTTAAAAAAAACAAAAACAACCCTGATCAGTGTTTACCCACTGTTAGGTCACGGTCATCCATAACCTCACTGATGAATTATGATGTGGCTGGCCTTGGCACGCAGCTACTCTCCCACTGTGGATGACACTGGAAGTGTTCGCAGTGCTCGCTGATTGCCAACCGGGGGAAAGGTGGCTCTCCGGCTGTGGCATCGGGAGAACGGCAGTGTCCGCTTGGGTTAATGTCCCCCGTATTGATCCCGGCAACCACCGCTATCGAAAATGAATTACCGAAGCCCGAGCAGCAGCGAATCCGTCATCTGTGCTCAGCCAGCCGGCCACAACGAACGTATTGGTCGCGCTGGTGATGGATGTTAACTTTCACTGCCGCCTCTTTCCTCCTAATCCATCGGACTTGCAATAACCTTAAACGGCGCGCTGGAAAGCTTCGGACACTTCCTGCGCCACCTGTGCGTCTTTCTGTAATTTCTGTCTTATAAGAAGAATCACGTCACACGCGCGCGTGCGCGCGCGTACACGCACGGGGACATTGTACGATCAGGGTCAAAAGGGCACGGGGAACTGATCAAGGTCCTGCGTCAATTTTAAATCAATCACTGTTGAATCCACCTATGTTCTTGATCGAATCTTAAAAAGAAAATGAAATTTAAATGCAGCCGCCCCCCCATCAAACAAACACACACACACACACACACACACACACACACACACACACACACACACACACACACACACACACACACACACACACACACACACACACACACACACACATTTCCTATACGCCCAGAGCTCAGTTTTAATTTGTATTTTAATGCGCTGCTTTCAGATCCAAAAGAGCATATCCCATAGCAAATACAATATAAAATATTAACTTTGTCAATATCGCCGTTGTGAGTGGGGCGATGCTGCACAGAATGGAGATTAATTTCATATTAATAAATGCGAACCAGGACCATTTTGGCATCGACTTTGCTGTGATTGCGCGGCACACTGTGCGCGCGCTGCAGCGGCCTTGTTTATTACTCCAGGTTCTGCCTCAAAAGTTACAATGGATTTCTTTGGAAGTACATAGACGATTAACAACAAATTAATCCCTTCAAATAAGTCTTTTCATTATTGTTTGTTTTCGCTTTTTCCTCAAAGCGGTGTCGATCAAGTAATCAATGCCGCACCGATAGCTCTGCTCGGGGGTTTTCTGATGGCTCGACTGTGGCAAAAAAAAAAAAAAAAAAAAAAATCTACTGCGCATAAATTCCTCTATATATTTTAATTTTAATTCTTGAAGCAATTTTTAAAGCAGGTTTTTACTAGTGAAAGGAATGTGACAATTAATTATTTTTTAAATAGAAACAAGAGTCTTCCCAACTAAATCCTAATGACAATTATAATATAAATAACGATATGTGTTATATGTGTGTGTGTGTGGGTGTGTGTGTGGCATGCTGCGCGTGTGCAGCATTTTGTCTAATGCAAGTTGTGCACTTATTTTTTCATCCATTGTTATTATCATTCTGATTGTCCTCCCGTAAATGCAGAAACTATGTGTCCAAAAAATACGAAATGACAGTTAGTAGTGTCAATATGTGAATTCTCTGTTTAGGCCAAAATTGGCCAAATTGTCCAAAAAAAAAAAAAAAAAAAAAAAAAAAAGACATTTTCAAAGCTAAGTAGATGAAAGGACTGAAACTTGTATTTTGATGTCCGATGATTGGAGGGTAGTTTTAGATCAATTTTTTTCTTGAAAACTTTTCTTTTTTTTATTATTTTTTTTATTTTTTTAACTTCAATAATTTAATATCTCCCCACTGTATCTGAGCGAGTGTGTCCTCCGTCGGACGAGCTCCCCTGCTAAGCTCGTCTATGTTCCCAGGAATCACTCGATAGAGACAGACTAATCTTTTCATGACTTCTTGAATGACTCCGCGGCTGATGCATCACGCCTAATGTATTCTAAAGTATATTTACTTGAATCTGGCTATTGGCAAAAGTTAAGTAGCGGTGTTTAGTAATGTCGCATTGATCAGGCCTCTGAGCAAGTCAGCGGGACGAGGGCTCGGGGGTTGGAGGGGGTGGGTTGCTGCTCTCATCCCCAATCCACACACACCACAGCGTGGATCCTTCTGGAGATAAAACTCGCATCGTGCGCCTTGTTTGCCCGTGGCTTTGCTCTAAGTAAGCGGGGGCTGGAGAGTTTTCTATGACTTCGTGCGCAACATCTCGCCGTGAAGTGGAGCTCCAGTTTATTCAGCACATGCAGGAACTATTTCTGCAGCTACACTCGCTGTTTTTTTTTAATTATTATTATTATTATTGTAAAACATTCCTTACCGCATGCGGACTATAAACAACTATATGCATCTTTTTTATATATATATATATATTCGTTTAGACCTTTAACTTGCCTAAGATTTTCTCCAAAGTTTCAATAGCCCACAGGCCAAATCAATGTCACTCCGCTTTTTGAATATACAGTGTTTGTCCTGTTAAATCTTTCAACGGCAGCCCACTGTTAAACAGTTTGTTTCACAGCCAGGCCTCTGCGGCCACGTATAAAAGAGCTTACATGTTGAATGGAGGGAATGGAAGAGCGAGGAGGGGGCGGTAGTGGAGGGAAGAGAGGAATCAGTTGCACATTGAATCGCTGTGTTTGTAAAGCGTTTGGCTGCAGTTTGTTAAGGAATTAGTGTGTTGCCATAGATTACTATTTAGGTGCATTTGCATTTGAAAGCGCCCCAGCAATATAGAGGACCGTGGTGATCAATAGCCCTGGTGCCATATCGATCCATCCGCAGTCTGATCGATCGGCAGGAAGAATTGGACGCGCATTTCCACCCCTTTGCTCTCCGGATTTCGGTCAGAAATGAAAGGGAACTTGTTCGGAAATAGGCGCCCATGCACTATAAAAATGAATTTTGGAGCGTGGTAAATGTTAGTCACTTAAATTAGTTCAATTATAATTAAGAACACAGTTTGACAGTGCAATGTCAAATAATTGTTCAAAGCTGACCTCATTATTTATTTTTATTTTGATAACCAATCCCACATAAACATTTCTGATTAGTAGGGTCGGTGCAGCCATTGTCGTGATGTCAAATATATTTAAATAAGCTGTATTACGAAATAGCCATTACATAATAACATATTGCAAAGGGTTGCTTTCCTCGAAAAACCCTTTATGATTGAATTACACAATTAATTTAGCAAGTTTACAGACTTTTAACCAATCAAAATGTATTTAACACAACTTTTCAAATATATTTGCAATATATTAGCCCCTAAAGTGTTTCCTAGCAAACAATCAAAATACGCTGCCCTTATTGGCTAATGTCCAGCAGCTGCTGAACTATTTACACTAATTTAAAATAAGTTAGCAAATTGACATGTTAAAGGCAGGTTTGTCTGATCAGAGTCCACATAATAATAAATAAAATCTGTGAAAACAGTTGAAAGGCAATATAACACCTGCTAATAAAAATTACTTACAAAGGCATGACAGCTAAAATGCTTGTGTCAACAGCAAACAAACCCCAAAATGGTTGCTGATATCACCAAGAACTCAGATGAGTTGGTGATATGTACCTAGCTTTATTTATAGCAATAGCTTAACTTTATCTATCCTTTAGAGTAATAATTGAATCTCCTCAGTGTTTTCTTTCAAAGAAGCTCAAGTTCTCAAGAAATATTGTGTTTTTTCTAGAGTTGAGAAGCTGTTTCAACTCAAATGGGCTGGCAACGATGTGATTCTTGCTTTCTTACCGTATCAAGCAATGGTTGCTGTATTTTTAGTTGACTCAACAACATACATTCACGTGAAAACAAAAGCACACATTTCAGGTTCTTTATTTTTATTTCCTAAATTTGATCTTGAGTAGACACCTATATGTCATGTCATCATTTACAAAACAAAGTCAGCTGAAATAGAAAGTTTGTGGAAAAACTAGTTTTCCACTAGCTTGTGGAAAACCAAATAAAATCCCATAAAAAAGCAAAAATAGGGGTGAACTATGTTTTCAATACAATTTCAAATATTCTCATCAGAAGTCAGAATCACTTTCTGTTGTAGTAGCTGCAATCTGATTAGATTGATTGGTTATCTGCTCTTTGATGAATATGATAGTGATTATAATTTTGGGTGTTATATCTTAGATAATTAAATCAGGCATCCTGAGGACCCCGAGGTTTGATCCTCAGGGGCCTCACGGCTTCTGAGGCTTTGGTTATGAATTAATATGTCATTCAGGTGAGAACTGTCACAAGAGTTGAGGAAGTTTCTATTTGGGAGCATAAATTAACAGTTAGCCTTAGATACTTTAGCAACACTGATGCTAAACATGCATGGAAAATTACTTTCTCGGGTATAAGGGAGTTTTTGCCAAAAAATGACACATCTGAGGTACGCGGTTGTCAGGGAAAGTTTATATGCCACCTTAGTAGAACAGATTTAGTTTTAAATTTTCCCTATTTCACTAATATTTCCTGTGGTTATTTCAAATAGAAACCTTGCTTTAATTTCTTCCACTATTTAAAGGAGAGTGCTAATTTTAAGTCAAGCTAGCAAGTTAATTTTCTTCATCCTTTGCAAGTCATTGCCAGTGAAGAGGAACATCTTAGCTGTGGCTTTCAAGTGAATGTTAAAAATATTAAAATAAATATAAATTGTCTTTCCTTTTAACATGGCAGAACAAACTCGATGGGTGCAGTGAGCTTGATCATCAGGCAAAATATAGCTAAGAACATTTTAAAAATGGGTAGGAATTTATCTACGTTTTCAAACTTTCTTTTCGTTATTCAAAGCTGTTATTTGACTTAGTGAAACTTCACAGGATTATCAGAATTGTCAATAGCAAGCTTCCTACAAGATTCTCGAATTCGCTCCAAAGTCAGACATGTTCAGATTGTCCTCCTCCTGCTGTCTGTGCAACACAGGACGCAGATTAAAGTCCTGATTTGGACTTTTAATCCTCTGCTTGGTGACACACCATCATCTCTGATCTTTTCTGACTGTATGTGCACCACCGGGATTCTGGGGTCGGCGGGTCGGTGCTCATTATCTGTCCCTAAATCAATGCTAAAAACTAAGGCCACCAGAGCATTTGCGTTTATCTTGCCATGGAAATCTTTCTGCTTTCTTGTACTTGTTTTGTGTAGAGGCAGCAGCAGAGGAGAGATTTCTTCACGTTGGCATTTTGAAAACAGATAAGCATTGTGCAGCAACTGATTTTGCCTGAGTGTGTTTTGAATTTCCTTTGCTTTTATTTCATGCTGACATATTTTACCGTTTCACTGAAACGCTGTTGTTAAAATACAATTTGTTAAAATACAATTGCTGCATGACTTAAGTTTGAAAATGTTCCACTCAGAAATATTGATCATAATCCATACACTAAAACCGACACAAATTTGAACAGTAATTCTATTAATTCAATTTTAACAATTGGATTTTATCAGGCTACATACAGCAGGCCTCTGTGCATGGATTGGCAATGGGACAACAGGTGCAACCTAGGAAGGCCTCTCTCACAGCCACAAAGACTAATCAATAATCCTTATAAGGGATGAAACACTTTTGTATATTTTTTTATTTCACTTAGAATAAAGTTAAACAAACTCATTCATGTGAATGAATTTCATGTAAAATTCATTCACATGAATTTTATTTTATTTTTATTTTTTAAATAAAAGCATAGGCTACACTATGAATGTGCTTCCAGATTAAATCAAATTGAACTAGGAGAGAGTTAAGAGCTTTTATTTTGTTAATTCCGTAAGCAATTCCCGAGAGAATTATCCTTCAAAAACCGATCCGGGTTCAATTATCCGTCATTTGACCAAATTGGAAAAAGACAAATGCGCTCAAACAGTCGTCCGTCCCCGTCTTGTAATTTATCGGGGAGGGAAGAAAAAAAAGAAGAAGAAAAAAAGCAACTGGAAACAATAACGCCGTGAAAAATGCCCACATATATTTTGTCATAAAGGTCGCGGAGGCCCTGCGGATTTATTTTTTTGAACGTGACAAGCTTTTAGCGACCGGACCATCACTCAGGTGCGCCTCATGTGATGTCACTGCGATCAATACAGCTACTAATCACAAACACGATCAATACGCCATCGATCTGATCGGAGATGGATTACACAAAACGTTATATGCCCGGATTAACCTCTTTGTCTTTTGGGGGCACTTTCGGTTGCTTTTTTTGTTATCCTTTTTTTAATTATTATTATTTTATTGTTGAGGCCATGGAGAAGCGCTGCTGGGTGCCTGGTTTCATGTATTTGTAAGAGGGGTGCATTTTAGAAGATAAAACCTATTAACGTGTCGTTATGCAGCGGAACTCCAACATTTTTCTGCAGACACGTCTTTTGAAGAGCAAATGCATAAATGTATGAACAAAATAAGCAAGTGTACAAATTGCATTGTTTTGAAATTACAAACGTTACAAAGACAATTACATTTCTCCAACATCTGTTACTTATCTATATATTTAACAAGTCTGCAAATTGAAAAAAAATATTAGTTTGTAATTAACTGTGTTTATAGGTGTGTGTGTGTGTGTAGGAGTGTGTGTGGGGGGGGGGGCAGGGGGGTGAGTGAGAGAGTAGGTGTCATCTTTCTGTTTTTGGTGGTTTCATGTCATTTTAAATTTCAGCAGTTTCAATATTTCTTCTGTATGAACAATACAACTGTTCAATTAATCAGATAATAAACTGTCTTCAGACGAATGGATATAACTTTCCTGACTTTGTTTCTGGACAGATTCAGAATAGAAAGGCAGAATTTCACTGTCACTATTTCAAAAGAAAAAAAAAAAGCGGCTAAGTACCGGTCGGCACAGTATTGACAGGGTAAAAAAGCAACAAAGAGGAATAAAATAGAACAAAATTAAATAACAAAAATATGTTATTCAGTTGGTTATATTGTCCCTGGATTGTGGTTTTGATTTTTAATTCTTATTTTTTTTAACATTTCTTTTACAAAGAAATGCTGTCTGTATTTGAGTGACAGCATGAAGTCAAGCTTTAAAGGTTATAGAATTGGTTTCAGTAGCTCGGTAAGTGGCGTGCAATAACACTATATTGTCACTAAGAGCCATCGAGAAGGCAAAATAGCTCCCATGTTTCAAACATGCGTACAAGCCAAGATGGTGTGTTGGGTTTATTTTGTTTTTTGTTTTTTATCTATAACACACATGGAAATAGTTCGTTTTACACCATCTAGGTCTGTCTCTGCAAAGCCTGTGAGGCCTGAAATGACCACATTTGTTGTACTTCACAGGCTGCTGATTAAAATGAGCATAGATTATGAAATGATTATGTGTGTGTGTATTATCTCCCGAGCTAGTTAAGAGCATCGCTCATTGTTCTCCTTCCACTGCCTGCCTTGCTTTTTAAACCACACAGCTTTTTTCTTGGCTCTTAAGTACTCCTAACGCTGGATTTATCAGGCTTAAAGCATTGCAGACACATCTTCCTCAAAGGGGATCAGACATTAAGCGTAGATCAAAAGGATACGGTCTTAAAAACAGAACAATACCTCTTTGCACAACATTTTTACTCTTATTCCCTCACGCATGTTAATGCGGGGATTGTGCATCAGACCGCTTTAACTTTAAATTAATTTCAGGCATTCATGTGTTGCAAGAATTCTCTTGCAACAGACCTGAGGGGCTTATTGAACTCGCCATTTTGTTGCTCACAAAACAAAACGAAGAAGTGCTCTTCAGAATTCCAGGTAACAGTTTCAAATATGATGATTACAAACCAAAACATGCTGGAAGTGTTTTCTTTCTTCTTTTTTTTTATATATATATGTTTTTGGAGACAGTAAAGCGGAGGCGTAGAGCTAGGTTTTAAAATGCACGCTCACTCCGCTGTGCTTTTGTGGTTTTCACAGACAGTATGAAACAGTGACACAGCTTGAGGGAAGATGATGGACTGCTTGGCTGCATCAGTAACATTCAGATGCGCGCACACACACACACACACACACACAAAATACAAACACACAAGTGATGACCTACTACTATACTAGTCATCCTGGCTCAGGCATCAAACATTCCCCCCCCAAACCCCCCTATTTTGCTTCAGCTGCAGCACTTCCTTTGCGAGCTAGAATTTTTCCTTCTAGTATCATTTTACCATCTTGTAATTTGTTCCTTACATTCATCAGAGGAGTTGACAAGCTTCTGTTGCAAACTATAAGTGTCAGTGCATCACAACTGTGGAACTACAACTGACTCCTGCTCCTCTCCTCGCCCCCCAATCTGAGTCCACCTACCCATGCATACCCCCCCCCCCACCCGACAACTCCCCCAATGCCTCTCTTCAACCAACCCCTCCCCTGGTGAAACTCCCACCCTCCACACCCCATAGAGCACCCGTTGCTAAGCGACAGAGGGAGAGAGATGGATTGAGGAGACATAGTCAATCAATTCTGCAGAGAGAGGGTGAGAAAGAAATGGAGGAGGGTGGGGGGGTAAAGAAAGAGGGAGAAACAGAGAAGTGAAAGAGAGGAGAGGAGGACAGAATGCAGAGTGATTGTAGTCGTATTAAGGCTCCAGTTGAGGCTAAAGATGCTCCTTCCAAACATCTATCTTTGTTAACTGTATCGTGCCTCTGAAAATAAATCCATCTCTGCAGCTGTCCACCCTTCCATCTTTGTCCAAATGCTTTCCTTTAATACTTTTATCACCACAAATTACAGTCTGCACAAGCAGCCTGTGTTTAATATTCCCTCACTCAAAAGAGAGTTAATTGTATATTGCAAACGTTCTTTCTCCCCAGGCTTCCTCTCTTTCTCCATTAGTCACTGCTGCACACACTCTCACACACGCACACACACACGCATACACACAAACATGCAGATGCCCAGAAATACCACATGCCCCTCCATGTCTGTGTGTGTGTGAAGCTGGGTGTTGAGCGCATCGACTGAGTATCGATCCCACCACTCACCTCCCTGCAGTCAGCTCTTGTCCTACATAGCATGCCCTGTCTGATTTCTCCCTTAATGGCTTTTATCCAGCTCCAATCTTTATTTAAACTGAAAAGTAGGAATTAGCACCCACTTCTATCCTGGTCTCTCTTACCTTTTTCTTTTCAGCATCGTCCCGGAGTTTCAATCGGTGAGTATCGGTCCATTGACCCCTTCTTTCCCCCAGCTACGAATGCCTTCCCCACATGGAAATGTGCTGGACAGCATTTTATTTCCATTTCTCCTGGGTTCCCACTGTTCTTTATATACCTCATATATAGATACAGTGCAGCATGCAGTGCTGCAACTTATGTTTTCTTCCCGTATTGATAGACCCACCCTATGCTTTGTTGTTTCACTGTGAGTTTGGTCTTTAAACTAAAAATGTCACCATAGAAATGACAAGAAATTACAAAAGATGACTGTTGCGGCCTCAAGTCAGATGTTTTCAACTTAGTTTTTATCGAAAAGTAACTTCAATAACCCCATAGAATAAAACATGTTTTCATGTCACCATAATAGTATTTTTCTTTTCAACATCATTTCAAGTTTATGCGATGGATTTACAAAAAGACAAATCTGAGCTGTGACAGCTCCTTTTTTAGGACTCACACAAGACAAATCCAACTAAATTAAAGAAAGAAAGAAAAGTTTTAACCAATATATGCCACATAAATTGATGTAAATTCGTAGCTCTTAACTTGCTGTGATACTGCAGGTGGTAAGCCCGCTCCTCTTGAAAGTACACAGAAAAGAAGATGGCCCCCGCGATTCAGAAATTACAAGCAGTGTATCAGTTTGCAGCTGATTATGAAGTAGTCTTCATCTGCAGTAATGCGGGTATTTCTCCGGATATTGGTGGTGAAGAAAGAACCGATTTACTGGTCCTCACGCCTCACCTATGGTCAGAAGGTATAGATCATGCCTGAAAGCATGCATGGTATCTCTGGATCAATTCTCTCTTTCAGCCATCAAGACATTTACACACATTCATACACTGAACCGCAAGTAGGTTTGCAACTTGGAGTTAAGGTCATGCCTAAGGAAGAAAACTGAACAGACAACGTTCTCATCCTCAGAAGACAAACTCTTTTCACAGAGTTTAAGCTCCCAGAGCAGAGGTAGCTAATTGTGTTCGTCAACAATTTCTCTTACTTTGTTTGCAAGCAGCTTGAATGAGAAGTGCACTTTTGTAATAGGTGCATAAGTCAAGTTTACACTTCTACCTCCCTGCTTTATCTCTGATTTGAGGTTGTTTTCTTGACATGCAATATATAATATATATAATATCTTCTGGTACTAAATCATTCAGTTTTGGACTCGTCTGCCCAAAGCGCATTCCTCCAAAAGTTTGGATCTTTGTCTATGGTCTCTCTAAAGCTTTCTTCTGTAAGTGTAAGTTAAATCTCTGCAGTCTTTTCCTGATTGTACAGTCGAACACTTTGATAAGAGGAGTCTGTCGTGACTCCTGTAATGACATTTTAAGGTTTTTAGAGACTTCTTTTAACAACTTGCGGTCTGCTTTTATCAACTTAAACTTGAACAGCCAGACCTGGAGGTGTTGGCCAGAGTTTTCAATATCCTTAAAATTGTGGACAATTTTTTTTCCACACATAAATGATTTCAGGTATGTTTCAAACTTCTTTCAGACCTCAAAAGATGCTACAGTCTTCTTTCTGAAAGCTTCAGAAAGCTCTTTAGTTTTAACATGTCACTCACTCTCGCTTCATCCGTCAGAACAACACCAAACTAAATGTCTGAGGTTTAAACACGGCAAATCTCTGTCAAAATTCTGCATCTGCAGCCAGTCTGTGTGTGATTTTAGCAATATTACAAGTGAACATGTTTTGTGTTGTTCTAATTCGTTCCTCACAAGAAGTACAATTTTTTTTTGTTGAAGCTACGAAAATCTCTAAAGTCTTTTACTCAGTTTTTATTGTTTATTTGTATTACTGGAATTTTTCAATAATGTCGAAATTCATATTGACCATCTATATATACACACATATGTTAGAGAAACACCCAAGCTTTTATAGGGCGTTATAAGTTTTTTACATGTTGGTAAAACAAACTCAATCACAAAGAAAAATAGAACAAGAACAACATGCCTGTGGTAAAAAGCAAAGCGATCTCACAGCTGAGAACTGAAGCTTCTCAGCTTTCAGCCACTGAAAACGCTGCACAGCTCTCTACTGGTTTACTTTTTTTCTTTAGAAAAAAATGTATTCTCAGTAAAACTCAGTGTATAATCAAGCTAACCATAACTTTTTTTTTTTTTATTTCAGCTTTTTATATACGGTGAGTTTTACTTTCTCCTTTAATGCAGCAGTTTGCCTCTTTTGCCAAGCAGAGGCAGACCCAGAGTGGAGCAGGCCCCACTGAGGTCAAACTGTATAAACCTCTGCTCCACCAGGGTTTAGGAGTGAGGGAGAAGTCACTCTTTAGTTGTACCCCAAACCAAGTTTTAGGGCAAAATCTGGTAAACCTCTGCATACATGCAGCTCCTACTTCATGCACACACTTGCTTCTGTATCCATTGACTCGATTGTCATCAGTCATAAGCGGGCTCATCAGCCGAGTGAAGTTTAGTTAAAAGGCTCGCATTCTCACATCATGCACTGTCATGGCAACGGGGTAGACATCCTGGCCTTGGAATGAGCCGTGTTTATTCTGCACACACAACTTTTCATATTGATGGACTTCCCTTATTGTGATCAGCCAGCCGCAGCCCGGGGAGGAACCCTGTGCGTGCCGTCACCCCCTTTTCGATTCGATTTGATTTGTTGCTCATAGAGCAAAGTGACGGGAGACACTCTTATCTTGGCTGAGCAGAAACAAGCCGTACCAAATAAGACACATCGGGCTATCTGTGCTGGCACACACAATAGGGATTAATTGATCTTCTAATACCACAGATAAATCAATCCCTTCCTTCCCCCCAGTGAGCTCTCCGGCCAATTGGACTCCCCGCCTTTTGAACCACGCGCCACATTCAGCCAATGGCAGGAGCCCGGAGCTTGACTGACAGCGATACCGAAGAGAGCCCGAAAAGAAGGTAAGGGGGAAGGAGTCCATCAGAAAGCCATTGGCAACAGGAGTGAGAGTATGGGTAAGCAATCCGCAGAGAGCACGAACATGCACAGAGGTGGAGCGAAGCAGACAGCAGGTAGAGCATCGCTGTGATCGCTGAGCGATTTAGAGAGGAAGCATTTGTTCTCAGGTGTGCCAAACCAACAAAAGCATCACTTCACTGGAAGCGAAAGCAAATATTAAACTGAGAGGATTTTTTCTCTTGAAGTTAGCGATCACATGCCATAAAACAAAAATCCTCTCTGTAGCTGTTCTCCTGCAGGCGACTTCAAGCTCCATCACTGGCCGAGACATCAGCCATTTTCTCCCATCTTATCTCCACCTTCATTTGATCCATCTCCATTAGACCCCTCCCCGCTCCTCACCTCCCTTACACAGTCCAGCACCACCATCGTTCTCAGCCCTCTTGCTTCTTTTTGTTTTTCTCCCACCCTATCTTTGTCTTACCAGAACCTTGGCATTTCTGTCATTCCCACAAACACCGTTTTCCTCATGCAGCTCATATAATAACGGGCTAAAAATATGCCTTCTGTGTGTGTGTTTTTTTTCTCCCTTTCCAGTATTGATTTTGCCCATAGCATTGTCTATGGAGAGCAAGAGAGGAGAGAGACAGAAGGCGGGGGAGAGAAATGAAGTAGAAACAACTGGGAAAAGAATTGCTTTCTACGTATGTGGTAAAGCTCTCACCTCTCCTATTTTACTTTAAGTGGGAAGCTATACCCTACTTTACCTCAGTGCAGTACCTTTCAATTAAAAGGTAACTGCGGTGAGTGTGGTCCTCCCTAACACATCTTTACCTCTCAGCATCTCAGAGCAGCAAGACGTTTACACACTGTAGGCATTTAATAACAACCTGCTGAAATTAGAGAAACCCTACTATTGCAAATATGCTCCAGATCAGCTTTTCAGGGAAAATGGTTGGCTCTTTTGGCACTGGTGTGTAATGGGAATGGAGAGAGTTGATCAATAGGCTATTGATCGTAGCCGGCCAGAGTCTGGGGAATTGAGAGTGAGAATAGAGGAGAGTCAGGGTGGGGGGTTGGCTCCAGGTTGAATTTTTAAAAACGCTCTATTTCAGAGATGACAAATAGTCTATTTGAAAAAAGAGAGACAAAGACAGAGGGAGGGAGAGAGAGGGATCGTCGTGAAGACTTAGAGAACGGGTCTCTGCTTGCAGTTTCTCTCCAAGCAGAGAACTGAGACCTCCCCGTTTCCCAGAAGTTACAGTATTTTGGGCGAGAGATGCTGAACTACAAAAGACAAAGGGAGCGGAGACTTCTCAGGCTACAGCAGCAGCTTGCACTCTGGCTGGAAGAAAAGAGGAAGAGGAGGGAGGGACGAGGTTGTTAAAAAATCCTTATGGTCTCTTGCAGGAAAAAAAGAGGTTTAAAACAAGGTTGAAGAGGAATAGAATAATTCATTTTGTGGACAGCAAATTTAGCTTGCATAAATCTATATTTTGGGAGCATAATTGTTTTATTTTATATTTACACCAAGTGAATGTTCATGATGAATAAAAAGTTCATGCTCTTTTCTGTAATTACAAAGCCAACAGCATGAAAGAAGCCATTTGGGATGTAGCAAAATACATAAACAAAGCACAAGCTGTGCAATCTATATGCCTTTCCCCACTCCTTCTGCTTTCTAATCCCTGGTAAAGGTTATTGTCAGCAGACAATAACTTGTATAAAGACTTTGGTGCATCCTTTTTCATTTTTGGAGGTTGATTGTGTACTAAATTTGATAAAGGGCCAAACATTAAAACAGCACAATAATAAATGTCGACTCTTCAAACCATATCGGTTGGACCGAACCCGATGAAGTTGAAAGACAGTCGTAATCACAAAGATTGGGTATGCTTTATAAGTCTGACATCAAATCAAAAGTTATCCTTTGATTCCTGCAGAACTTTAGAGCCCCTGCAAAACAATTTCTATTTCTTCTATTGGTACCTGTGGAAATGGACAATTATACAAAACTGTGAAGTAGAATTTTTTTTTATTATTATTATTTTTATGCCCAAAAAATCTGAGAAGTTTTTCATGTAATTGTATTATTTCTTTAGTGTGTTTTTTACTAAAAAAACTCCATAAAACCAGTTGTTTTAGAAGTAATCTGACTTGAAGATCAAGATTTTAATTTCTGAACATATACCCCTGATCTGTGAAGGCTTCAGAGGTTTGTTAGAGAACATTAGTGGACAGACAGTAACAGGAAGGCCAAGGAACATAGCAGACAGGTCGGGGAAGAAGAATTAGGGTGTAAAACAACGCTGTTCATCAAAGAAGAAGAACATTTAACGTTCATGGAAAGGGTTTACATGTTTAAACCCTTTCCATTATTTAAACATGTAAAGGGTATGACCCAAGTGAAAACCCACCAGAGCAGAACCAGACAAGATCACTAATCAGAAGAAAACGTATGGTGACTCTGGTGGAGATGCAGGGATCCAGAGTCCAGGTGGAAGAAATTGTACAAAATCAGATTTTTGTAAAAATAAAAAATAGGCAACAGAAAAGTTGTTGGTAGAAACCCGTAGGAAATCTCATTTGTGGATTTCCACAAACCACGTAGAAAACACAGCAAACATGTGGAAGAGCTCTGCTATGATGAAACCAAGCTCTGAGTTTTTTGGTCTTCGGGCATGAAATACCACATTCTAAACACCATGTCCACAGTGAAACAGGATGATGGCACCATCATGCCGTGGGACTGCTTTTATTCCACCGGGGCAATAAGGTTGTCAGATTAGATAGAAAGACGAATGGCGCAAAACTTAGTCCAATCATAGAAGTCAGTTGTTTTGAGAGTACAAAACTGGATGGAGGTTCCCCTTCTGGCAGGAGACTAACACAGAGATGCATGATGAACTACATGAAAACATATTAATGCCTTTTAATGGCACAGATAAAGTTGATACATAAAGCTAATTGGGAATCTGTGGCAGAACTTAATGATTAGTGTTTGCACATGCTCTCCATCGAGGCATGTAGAGAAACTTGAGTTGCAAGATGTGCAAAGCTAGTACGACACTCACACAGGGGTACTAAATAAAAAAAAAATCAGATTCCGAAAAAAATGAGGGCACATATAATTCTTCTTTCTCTTTACAGTTGTACTTTGTGTCAATCCATAATATGAAATCATTTGTGTTTATAATTTCAATTGCTATGAACTGTCTTGCGAGGCACTGTATAAGTCTGTGTGACACACATGTAGAGGTCGGTTAACATGCATCAATTTTAAATGCTGCTCAACTCTGCAGGCTAAACTCCAAGCAGTTTAGAGCACCAGTCTGTAAACACCCCAGAGAGGAACCTATATCTCAGTAAAAATTCAGTTGTAAATAATGTATTGAATGCAAACTTCAGGTCCACAGGGAGATATGGATAGGCTCATTACTCTTTTAGTTCTCCGGCCTTTTACATAGTCCACCCAGCTCTCAACAATCGACTCCAGATGCACCCTCTATCTGTTTTGATTTAAAGCTGCTTTTACCTGCGGATATTGTTATGGATATAGGTATTGTTTGTTTTTTTTTTGTCGGGTATTTTTTGTATTTCCTATACATCGCCGTGAGGTTTGAAGGCCGTTAAACTTGTGCACCCACCCACATGCTCTTGGGCTCAGCGTGCGTGCATGTGAGAGTGCGTCCTCCGTCTGTGTGCCGGTAGTGGAGGTGAACATGTGTCCGCCTGCGTCTGTGTGTCCTGTCCGGGGTGCATTGATCTCGAAGCAGGATGTCAAACATTTTAGCGCCGATCCCGTCCTTGTTATTGCCTCACACAGCCGGGTTGTTAATGCATTAAAAATCGTTTGTCCCCAGCTTTCCAAACTCATCTCACCCTACTGCCCTGAGCAACACAAGAATACCCCTCAGTTGTCGCATATGCAACGCTGCCACCCCCTCCCTCCCTCCCTCCACCGGTTGTTTCTATCCACATCCCTCCATCTTCAGTCTCAATCAATCTTTACGACACCCGGATGGATCTCGCTAATGTTTCCGGACTTGACCGTATCCCCGTTCAAAAATTCTTAATTAAGCCCGTTCTGTATGTTTACTGTTGAGCAAATTGCAATCTGACAGGGATAATAAAACATTGGCGAGAGAAGGGGACAAGAGGAGCATGTGCTCCGACCCTTACCTCTTTCACCTGTCCCTATCTCCAGCCCTGCTTATCTCCCTCCATCCCCACCTCCTCATATCTCCTCTATTTTCTACTTCACAGGTTTTCAGGAGGAAAGGGAGGGGACGGCAGTGAGACACAGTCTTTTGGCACCAGCTGCTGAGAGTCTTCTCTCCACAGCTGTCAGAGCGGCTGTTTATTTTAAAATGCTCCCGAGCTGCCACGTTGATACGTCTTGGCAACCCCGCTCAAACCTACTCGCTTCTCAACTCTGATAATTAAGATTCATGAACCTGCCTCCATGTCAACTCTTACAGATGTGAGTCGTATATCTGCGTTCACATCAGCATCTTTCTTCATTTAGATATTGACTCATATAGTGCTCTCACATTCTGCGATCTATAGCCCCGCGCAGTGTGTATTATATCTCTATTTCTGCACAGTTTTGCCTGGTCACTTGAGAGCAGACGTTTGCTCCATGCTACAGAGTGATGGGGGCGAGGGGAGCATCAACGAGGATTGCGTTTGACGCATGGCTTAACAGTCACTGCTAAAGAGCTCCAAAAACTATGATGGAGGCTTTAATTACTTTAACTATACCAGCAGGGATGCCAGCAAATCAGAGACACACTGATTTGTACAAACAGAAAAAAGCTATTGAAACCAATCAGGCTATTTTGAATCATGACTGTGACTTGACTGTGATTACAAATTCAAGTCTTAAAATAATGATGATATTAATTAACAAGATCACTTTACTAGACCCGGCCTGACAACATGAAGTAGGCTAAATGCAATCAAAAAGCAACACCTCGTGTCCTAATGTGCAGAAAGTCAACAACAGCTGAGAAACAAACATCAGTCTGGACAGTCTGTTCCTAAGTCTTAGGAACTCCAGTGAATGACTGAGTGAGCTTTTGTCCACAAATGGAGAAATCATTTATTATTCTCTATTCATCCACTATTGAGCTACTTGGACAACTTTGGCTGGAAAGATTCAAATTAAAGTGCTTTTCCTGTTCTGCTCATACAGATGATAGACATGCTTTTTGGGTTCCTCACTGCATAGTTCCTCACTCATTATGTTGTAATTTACAGCATCATTTTGAACGTCTTAACTTTTTAGACTTGATAACAAAGATTTTAAATGTAGATTTAAAGCATTGTCCTAATGAAAATAAAAATGTTCTGGTATAGAGTGAGGAGGAGAGAACAGAAAAGTGAGACTGGGCAATACTGACAACAGTGATTAACAGGTATAGACTACATTATTTCAAATGCAAAATATAAGTGTTTTTTTTTATCTTTTTCTGTTATTTTTGTTTAGCATAAATGCCTATTTGTATTTCTAATAGGATGAATATTATAATTTATCAATTTTAAATTGAAATGTGGAAGCAGCCTACAACAATGCTTTTCCAAGCCAAAATTAAATGTTTAAAGATTAAAAGACAAAGGTTCAAGTGTTAAAAATAATATACTGGTGCAGTTATATACCTAGCATGCATTTATTTTATTTTTAAAAAATCGTACATTAAAGACTTGAAGCTTTGACTTTGAGTTAACTCTTAGATTTCAAACCTGACTTGGAAAATTACCTTGCGAGAACCTCTGTCAGAAAATGGCTAGAAGATAACAGACAGAAGAACAAATAAACAGCTTTCAGCAACTGGAATAACACAGTAACCAATTTTTATCTCGTCTTTACATTCAGCAAAGATCAACAAAATCTCCCAGGCTTATTGTTAAAGAACCAAAACCTGCCATCCCATTGTGTCTCTGTAGCGATGATTTGTTTTAGGAGTTTTGCTCACATCTTAATTATTACACAGGGTGCTGTTTACATAAATGTGTTGCAATTCATGTGACTAAATCAGTAAAGACATTGATTATTGTTACAAGGAGATACCAAAACAAATCCGACATCTTTAAGCATCTGTAGTAAAAAGAGTCCAGATAATGAGACGCTCTGTTTGTCTTCCACCATTACCAAAAAATGACACCATATGAAGAAATATGGAGAAAAAATAGGAAAAGAATTGTAATATGTGAACCAATTGGAAAAGCTTTATATTTCCATATAGCCGCTGCCAGTGTTGTTAGCTTGAAACACTCAAGACTGTTTTATGAGAAGTAAAGTACTTCTCATCAAAGAAGAACATGGCCAAAATTGTCTGCATATTCTTCAATAAATATTTAATATATTGTTTTTCTTTGTTTTTATTTAAAATGTACTGAATTTACTCCACACTAATTAATTTACATTTTATATAATATTTCTGAAACTTGAAATAATGAACTCAAAAACACTAGAGATATAATTGTTTTATATCAGAACATTATTTAACTGCATCCACTGTAGGTCTCACATGCAGTCTCAGACATAAAAAAAAAAAGCTCAAATAAACCTGGAAGAGCGCTCGCTCAGCTGCAAACCACAGACTGAAGGTTTTTAAAAGGGCATTGCGTGGAGTACAACAACACGTAGTGGAAACTGGGTCAGCTGTATCCAAAGCACAACATCAGGCAGACCAAAAACGACCACACGCTCAGAAGATCAATACATCAAGCTTTGTTTACTGAGAGACAGAGATGCAGCTTCATCACAGATACAGAAATTCCCTGGAAAAAAGAATGTAATCAGCGAATGCATGGCTGAAGGAAGGTTTGTGTATCAGCTAGGTCAGAGGAACGCAGCATCCCTGGGACACTCACAAGGAGAAGTAACAGTGTCAAAAATGTGAGACAACAAACATGTTGACAACAGAGGATTTTCGGAAAAGGAGGAAAAAAATACTGACGGTGATTGGAATGTGTATCAAAGCCTCAGAATGAGATATTTTCTTGTCTTTTTAATCAGACTAAATACGCAGTCTTGTTACTATGAGATCAAAAATAAGCTTAAACACGAGTAGAAATGCCTGAGCAAACATCCTAATTTAATCATACTCATGCATACTTTGGTAACTCAACATATGTGAAGAAAAAAGAAAGTAGGAATGAATAAATTGTGATTCTGAAAGAATGTTTCTGACACATTTTGAACAATAATCCGTTTTGTTTGATAGGCCAATATAAAGTAAAACATGGGTTTGCAGTAGAACATACTTTCTTCTTTTCCAAGGTTTTTGTGGGCTCTAGTGGCCCTTATTTGAAAGTAGGCTGGCAGGAAAGAGGGGAAGAATGCAGCAAATGTCACCGGGTCTGGGAATTGAACCCACAACGGCTGCATTGAGAACCAAGGCCTCCAAACGTGGGTTGTGCTAAACCACTACGCCACAGAGGAGACAAATCTACAATATTAGTCTTAGATCAAAACAAATACATGTAAAAGAATATACAGACCAAGTCCAATTGAAAAACTCTGGTAAGACATGAAAATTGATGTTAACATATCCGTATATCAAATTTGAATGAGCTTGAGACATTTAGAAAAACAGAAAAAGACAAACTCCCAAAGATTTACAACTGTAATCGCAGCCGGAGGGAGGATATGAGTGGTGCTGGAAACAAATGCTTCACATTCTTCTGAATTTCAAAAACTGTGTGCCATTGTCATTTCGCTTAAGAGTTACACACTTGTCAAAGTCGAACATATAAAATCTCATTAAAATGACCATATGTTTTTAAAATGGTAGAATGTCAACTTTCATTTAAGGGAGGTGGATATATGTGCAACTACTCTGTGAATAATAAAGTGAATTGGTTGTATTTGTCACTTCTTTTGGATTGATTTTCCAGGTAAATTTCGAAGTAATATTCCATTAAACTTTCCTTTAAACTTACAATAAAAACACCTGAAAGTCCAGTTTTTCTTTACTTAATGTACTGCAGGCACACCTATGGTTAGTTCATGGGTAAATACTTTTTAAAAAGCTCCGATGGAGCACCTGACTGACAGGTGCAAAGCCCTGTGGGATGGCGCTGTTGTGTCTTACACTTGGCTGAACATATACAGCACATCAGAGGTGCAACAAATCCATTGCTTACTGCCAGAACCTTTCAGAGGGCTCCTGTGCCTGTGAACAACACATCTTCAGGTTTTTCCACACCTCAAACCTGATGCGTCTGACACACCGACACGCACGGATGAAATGTAGCCTCACAAACCATCATGTGTGACTTGTGGCAAAGAGAGTGGCATAGTGTGTCTCTGAAATTAGTCCAGGAGCGTGTGCGTGTGTGTGTATGGTTCGGTGCGGGGCGATTGTGTCTCTATAGCATCTTTAGAGCGGTTAATCAGAGTAGGGGTTGAGGAGAGTGCCACAGTGAAGAGTCCTTGAGCCCTCTCTCCTGTGTTGACACCTCTTAACCTCAGTCTATCATCTCTCACATTCACACACTCCACTTCTATTGACACTCGCTTCCCTGCAGCTCTCCAAAGACCTGAGGAGAATCCACTACAGTGATTGTCTGTGCAAAAGGGAGAGCCTGGGAGCTTGCAGACACCAGGGGGATTATATAATTCGCAGACATACAGAACAATAAGCGATCGGATTTAGGAGTTGTTTGGCTTCTATAATCGCCATTTCTCAGTGGACAAGCAAGGAGATCTTTCAGAGAGCACGATAGCTTCAACCTGCCTCTATTGGTCTCTAAATGGATTTCTCCTTCTGTGTTTCCATCTCAGCAAGACGCTCGTGGAATTTGTGTCCACTACTGTCACTGGCCAATGTAAGTGGGGTCAGGAGCTGGAGGTCAACTGTGAAGAGGTCAAAGGTGGCCAAGCAGCGGGTCTTGTTAAAATACCTTTTAGCTTCCTTCAGGGATATTATGTAATGGCTCTGGGAATAGGTGGGGCTGCATGTTGGCTTTATAGTGGTGGAAGTTGGGTGATATATGCCTTCTGCTTCAAGCCAAACACATATTCACTGCCCTGCTTTAAAAAAAGAAAATTTCAATACAGCGGAAGTGCTGACACATCAAGCCTAAAAAGCCGTCTTTATGTATTTTTTGATTAAATTGGTCCATCTTTGAGGAAGGACCCCTAAGGGCTGTCTAACAATATTTAGCAGAGATGAACTGATCAGGCTTTTATTGACTAATTTGGCACATTCAGATACTTTTTAATCACCAACTTATTTTAGTTTTGTAATTAAACAGTTATCAGCAACAGAGATTGACCAGCAGAGGAAAATGTGCTGCAGTTTCTTGTTGAAAGCACAGAATCTAAAGGAAAATGAGTGTCATAAAGCACCAGAGGCAGTGTAGAGATTTTAATAATGACGATGCAGACAGGAATAGAACAGAAAATGGCGCCGATGTAAGAGTGGCAGAAAAATCCAGCATGGAATAGTGAAAAACCAGAATCTTAAGAACTGAGACAGGAGTGGAAAATGAGAAAAGAACCAGCTGAGCTAATCACAAGAGTCAAAATGATCAGCAAACTAAAAGAAAAGCTTTAGACTAACATAAGAAAATAAACTAAACTGATTATATGAAGGAACAATAACAATAGACTAAATAACCAAGCAAAGAAAAGAACTGATGTGGAAAAACCTTAATGACGATCATAAACAACTGGATATGGCAGAATTATTTCTAACAATGATAAACCCAGACGTAATTAGATATGAAGACAAAAGAAAACCAAAACACAAACATCCGTGGATCATTGTCATGATCCACGGGTTAATAAAATATTAACCCTTTTTATGCATCAAAAGCATACAGCAAGTATTGATCGCTCCAAAATTATTCCTTTTAAAAATATTCCTATCGGTGCTTATGATTACAATTCTCACCTCATGTCTGCAACATCGCAATGAATCCACACACAGAGACAAATTAAGCCCATAAATTAAGTCATGGAATATCAAAGAAAATAAGTACTGAACACATGAATAAAAGAAGGAATAGATTATTATTTATTGTGTCCTTCCACTTTAATGCTAATCACTTCATTTCTGAATTTAATTGTTTTTGATTTCTTTGTATATGTGGATTACTTGGCATGTTACTGATAACTTATGCTAAGCTTTGTGTCAGTATTTCTCAGTATGTTTGCAAAGTTGACCTGATTTGTACTAAGTTTAAAAAAGGGAACCGCATTAAGAATTCTGCTTGTTGGTACGTTTACAGACCAAAAACAGTGGAAGTTCTCAGTTCAAATGCACTTAAAGAACGGGAGAAAAAGACAAAGACTTATGAGGCATTGGGGCCATTACAACTAATTTCAGGATTTATTTCTTGCCACAAATAAAAACTTCTAAGGTTTTACAGAGTTTTTTCTACGAGGGTTATGTCAAAAGCTCACACCTAAGAGGTCGGCGAAAAACTAGGTTGTGCTGATCAATATATTCAAGACATTTGAATTTCAATACAACAAGAACGCCTTCTTCAATCTTAATTTTTAATAAGGTGATAATAAGTGTATTAATTTTCATAACTCCAGTTCAATATCATCAGAATATGAGCGATGGTGGCCCATTTTTGCGGGCCGAATGTGCGCCTCTCTCCTCTGTGTTTCCATTGATCAGTCTTTAGCTGTTTCTCGACCTCCCTCGCTCTCGCTTTGTCCTCCAGTCTCTGCCTCCTTCCTCACGCTCGCAACCTTGCAGTGTAAAATTCATCCTTATTCTCTGCTTTAGCAGCCTAACCGTGCGCACTACCTTTTATCAGTCCAGAACTGTTAAATTAATAAATTGATATTGACGAGCTATCAGCCGTGGGGATAAATTATTTGGGAGCGGGAGACTTGGGTCACATGACTTTTAGTACCTACGATTCTGTAATTATTCCCCTCGAGAAGATCTGTAGAGTGGTGCAACGCCGCAGAAATAGAGCAGCACAGACGCTCACACACACTCATGCATGCACACCGTCATATAAAGACCATATAAAGTAAATATCTTTACATCTGGGTTGCAAGGACCATGGGGATACTGAAGATCATTTCTGTTATTATAACCATCATGATACAGGGTGCTACGCTGCTGGTAATTGGATTTTAGCATAACGGTTTACACAAAACTGAGGTGAGAAACCACAAGCTCACACACAATGTGCGGCTGAATGCAAATTGTACAATATTGAGCCTTATGTTGCCATGAGCACAAAGCAGCCTACCTGCAGATGTGCAGAGTAAACCAGCAGGATGAAACTCCTGCAGCTGATAGTCCTGCTTTCTGTAACAAATGCAAACGAGATTTTGCAAATCCGGGAGGCGAGCCCTGCAGAGGAGAGCGGCAGCAAGCGCGTCAGAGGGCCAATCACGGAAGTGCTCTTGCTGCCCTCCGGCCATCGCTGACCTCTTGACCCTGGCCGTGGCCTAAATGTCAGAGGTTACCAATCAGGGTCACTGGGGATCACCAAAGGACCCTGGCCGTGGATGCATCGCCATGGCAACACTGAGCCGGCCATAAAAGGTGAGATGGGGGTGTTATGCGTTCTGTAAGCTGAAATCATGTGAAAACACACACGAATGCATGTGAAGTTCAGAACGATTTTTGTTGCTGTTGTTGTTGTTTGTTTGTTTTTCTGGTCAACAGAGAGTCAAGCTGCCCTCAAACAGCTTCATGAAAGCCAGCAGAGAGCTGAGAGGGTTCCAGTAACACCTGGCACGAACAATGAGAAAACTAACTTGTTCACTTTTCACCCTGACAGTCCCTGAGCAGTTTGGGTTGATAAAACTCAACGGTTTCAGTAACAGTAATTGTTCTATCACTACTCAGTCCCATTTCAGATGTGTTTGATGACTTTCGATCAAGCAAAACGTGATTGTTCGCTTTGTCCTAATGTTGAACTGATGAATGAACTTTAATCAGGCGGCAAAGAGGCGCATGGTGACTCTGGAGGACCAACAGAGATCCACGGCTCCGGTGGGAGAATCCATCAGGCACCGAGGTTCATCGTCACCATGTGACAAAACATAAATAGTCACGGAGTGAAAACGCAATGTTACATGTTCGTCGATCTGTTTTTTTATCCCTTTTGAGAAGATCTTCCCAATACATGTTAAACTATAACGGACTGATTTCATGTGTAAATGTTTTTAAGGTGGAAATTGTAAGAAAAAAATAGCCTAAGGGGGTTATAGCTCCCTGGACCTGTGTTATCTGATATTCACATGTCTGCTTTATGGATCCATTTCAAGTTAAGATCCAATGTGAGTGCGGATCTCACTGGGATAAAGATCTATTTGTGATTTTTTTTTTCTTCTTCTTCTTTTTTTATGAATGAAGACCGGGATAAATATATTACACTGACAGAAAATTTATAACATAAGACAAGTGTGAGATTAATTATTCGCAGCTCCACGCTGCCATTGGCTGATAGTGAACCAAAATTGTGATCAGTAAATAAATACCGCTGCTAATAAAACGTTGCAATCAGTTGCATTACGAGCTGAAAAGCCTCTGCCAAGAAACATTTGCTTGCACCTTGCGTCACCTAGTGGCGGGTCGCACCTCTTCCTCCTCCTCCTCTTTCTCCTCTTCCTCCTCCTGCTCTTCGGGTGTTACTGTGGAAGACGGGGGATGAAGAAGGAGAAGCAAAAAATAAAATAAAATAAAAAAATACCCAGCTAGTCTGCTTTTGTCTCCGGGGAGCTGCGGGTCGATGCCTCGTCCCACCATATGTCTGATCGCAGCTGCCAATCAACAGGTCAACGCGACCCCGGGGAGGCACGCACTGCTGGGGAGGAGAGGAGAGGAGGGTGGGGGTGGGGGTGAGATCAAACAGTGGACCTCAGGGATGACAGATGCAGATGAAAAAAAAAAAAAAAAGAAAAGAAAAGGCAATAAAACATTGCTTCAAAGATGGCAACGGTGCTCTGGGAGGCAAATTATTGTTAACAGTAATCTGCAGAACAGCGCCTCGCATTCTGATCGATTCACTATTATGGGGCCTTTGAAGCCGAGGTAACGCCGGGCTTTTGTTCATAGTGGGACACAAGCAGAAAATGGGCTCTGGTTTGGGTTCAGCCGCGGCGCTTCTTTAAGCCCTAAATGCTGCTTACTTCTATGCAATCATGTTTTTTTTTTTTTTTTTTCTAATAGTGCAGCAATTTGGGCTCCGCCAGGCGTCGGAGGCTTTTCAGAGTTATTCGGCTGCAGGAACAAACTTCTGAGGCTCATCATGACGCAAATGGAGATGTGCAAACGCTGCTCCACGTAGGCTATTCCTGATCGCTATTGAGTCAGTGGCTTGGTTTGTTTTTAAAGTTAGCTGGCATCCGAACAAAAACATGTCTGTTTCAAATTAGCAGCATAATGTCACATTCTTGTACATTTGACCTTAACTATGCCATGAGGGTCTGGTTGTTGTTCAAGTGTTTCTCATCTCTCACAAGGTTTTCCTTTATTTCCATCCATATTTCCATCATCACTCCCTTCCCCGACTGAAGACAAGCATCCCCACAGCATGAGGCCGCCATCACCATGTTTCACCAACTCATGTGCAGGTGCAATGTTATTTTCCATAGTGTTTCCATGTCGGTCAAAACGTTTAACTTTTTCTGACACTAGGTGACAAAAATAACTTCTTACAAATATGTGGTGTGTAATTTTTGTTTTCCTATACCAAAACTCTAGGGTTTTTTTTCTTGTCGCTCTTCTATATTAGCCAGTTTTGTGGCATGTACAGGTACAAGCTCTGTGAATCGAATCTCCCGTCTGAGCTGTAGATCTCTGCTGCTCCTCCCTGCAGTCTAAAGATATATGCATTTTTTGGTTAACTATCCACTCGGAATTGTTATTATATTTGAGTGTGTTTGCTTTGTTCTGTCCTGTACATGTTCATAGCCTTATGGAGATGCCGTACAAAAAGAGCTTTGGATGGTATTAGCCACTAAAACTATTTAATTTTTAATCAGACATGTCAGTGTGTAAATATATAGATCAGTAAAAATGATTAAATCAGCGAATCCTATCTTAACTTGGGTAAATAATAAACAATAAGATTAGGATTTAGATATCAAAGTTAGTAATTTTTTTTATCTGTTACATTTGAATAATCCAAAAGTGTTGATTCATTTATATGCAATTGAAATATGTGCAAGTTGTTATTGGTGAGGTTTCAACAAATAGTTTTGTCTGTCAGTCAGTCTGCAAGGATTAAGCAAGTAAATTCATGGATGAATATTATGTTCTTCCTATGAAATATTTAAACGCCTTGAATTTCTAATTACATGCACACCCATGATTCCAAGCTGAAAATCATCTTTACTGAAGTGAAGCTAACCTTTCAAGCAGCTCCCCTCGATCTATCATCACGTATAGATTTATCCTGACTGATCTGTTGTATGTTGGTCAAATCACCGAGTTACACATGAGTTAAAGCGAATCAGCTTTGGAATGCTGCTGTAAACAGAGCGTATTAAAACACGGCCTTAATGTTTCCTCGTCGTCTCAGCAGGGCTGATCTTCTTAGCTCACTCTCTGCTAATCAGCAAAAAAAAAAAAAATCTTTGGGCTTTAATCTACGGCCCCCAGCACGCCACCACCCATCTCATTAGATTAACAAAATAACATGCACATATGCATGCACACACAGAGACACACAGCTCAATCTGACCTCAATCGGATTCGGAGTAATAATGTGGTCAATTATAATTTAGTATTACTATCAATTGTGCAAACACTTTTTGCAGGAGAAAATTGTTTAACATTTTTACGAATATCTTACACAATGCTTCACTTCTGCTTATGCAGAAAACAGCAGTGTGTGTGTTGAACATTATATGCGTGTGTGTGTGTGTGTGTGTAAGTGTGTGTGCATAGCAAACATATGCAACCAAATTAAAGCCGCAAAGCTGGTGAATTGAAGAGGATTTCATGCAGAGACCTGTTCATGGGAATTAAGCAAATTAGGTCTCCAATTAGCTGCTGACATTGAATAGGAAGATTTGGAGAACAAAAATTAATTAGATGGATTTGTCATTTTCTAATGAACATTGCCAGAAACTAAGTGTGGTGAGTAACACCTGCTCTCCCAGCTCCTGATCCCGCTGACATATTGTTTGTCTGTTCAGAATCTAATTTAATGTCAAATACTGCTGTATTCAAATATTCAATATTTTGCAAATAGGAAGCCCACATGAGCGGAGAACAAACAAACTTTAGAAAAGTCAATGTATGATCTAATCCTCCTAGGATGAAGAACTGTGGATGTAAATGCCAACCTTTGTAAGTCAGACAGGAATTTCACTATTGACTTGAGCAGAGCAAGTAAAAATTAACTTGATACTTATTATCGTGGCAATATTTTGGCGTGATTGCAGAACTCAGCCGAAAGCTGGATTTTTAAAAGACAGAGGTCAATAATAAGTCCTGCTCAGTTTGGTGAATATTTGCTTTCATTGTGTAATCTTATTTTGTCTATCTATGGACATTACTTTTTCTTGTAATTTAAAGGCATTCCTGCAACACTCAAGAAAAAACAAATTATCCAGATAGATTTTCATCTACGTTTGAACATTTTACAGAATAATTTCTAATTTCAAGTAAAATTTTGTTATATGGCACCTATTTCTTAATTTTTTTATCATCTAGGAAAGTTCTTTCCCAGTTTTTAAACATCCCATTATAAAATCTATATGCCATAATCACATCTTATTTGTTCTTTCTATTTTTTCCTCCTATTAAACTAAAGAATGAGATGTAAAATATGGTGCCTTCTGATTTTTCTCCAGTAAATCATTGCTTCTTCCCTCTTCCTGCTTCCTTCCCTTTTCTCTGCTTCCTACATCCAAGACCACCCATTGTCCCCCAACCCTCCTTATTTTGGAGCTGTAGCTGCAGATTACACAGTGTGATAAGCTTCCTAGTTCTTGAAACTATTTGGGATTGCTGGGATTATCTGGCCTCATTTCCTCGGGAGTCGTCTTTGGAAAGCCCGATTTTAGTCTCTTAGGGCTCAGGATTTTGCATCCCGACAGCTTTGACTAATTAGCATGTAGCAACGGGTGGTGTCCTATTAGGAGGCTCACTTTTAGTATACTTTTAGCAAAATCTACACACTCACGCATGCACATACTCACACACTCAGTCTGGTCCATATGTCTTTTTTGGAACTGTGTTCATGATGTTTATTTGTGGGTTGTTTATGCTGGCTTTGCCTTTGCCTATCACATAAAAAAAACCCTGGATTCTAAATAAAGCTGTAAATAAAAACACACACAATGGGAAATTTTTACATCATTTAATGAAGTTATAGCACAACTTTCTAATATTAGTATGCAAATGAATGAAATACAGAAAATATTGAAACTTTTTCATTTAACTACTCATATTTTTAAAATTAGGGACATAATGTAAACCAGAATCGTCTAATGACATGAATAACATTAAATCAAATTCTAGAGTTTTTCCTTTCAAGAACACAACATCAAAAACTGCAAATACAGAAGGAGTCAAACCCTTTCAGGGTGCAGACGAATTGAAACCCAGGTGGAGACCCACTTGCGGGTGCATGCTGGACCATGGCCAGTAGAGCCTGGGAGCCAAACAGGACAGAGGAAATGCCGGGACCTGAGGGCAGCACCAACAGGTCGTTCTGTGAGGGAGGGTAAGAGTGGCGGCAGGGTGATAGGGGGACGTTAGGGAGGAAAGACGAATCTGAGCTGCCACCCTGCGCACCCTTCTCCGTGCCCTACGGCAATGGTAGTCGCCTTTTGAAAAATCTTGGTAGTTTGAAGGGTGAATCGCCCAGAAGTGGCCTTTGCCATTGTCGCTTCGACCTGCTTTGATGAAGCAATCATTGAGGGACAAGTTGTGGCGCACGCTGTTTCTCCAGTTTTTGTCCTGTTGGAATAGGCAGAGTGAAAAAAAATGTGATAAGAACAAAATTTTCTTGAAAGCAAGCTAGAGTAAAACAATGGCTGTTTGCAACTGGAAAATAACTGACGAGGCCGTTAAGTACTAGTGATCCACTTTAGTCCTGCTGCTGGCAAGCAGGCGCCATTGTGTGTCGAGAGCCTGTATGATCGCAGTAACACAACACCCCAAGTTACCTTTTTAGCACGTCGACTAGCGATCAACTTTAATCCATTGGACTGCATCCAAGCTGCTGTCGCACCTGGTGAAGGCAGTGACAGTTTGCGACCTAGCAACAGGATTACTTTATTTGCGAATTTGCCAACAAGAAGCTCATCTACTGTCCCTGTGAGCACCTAATTGCTTAACCACACAGACAGATTACCTGAGCCAACTAGGTCGCTTTGCTTAAGAAAATGGTTCTTAGACCATGTTTTAGTGGCTGAACTGAACACTGGCAGTAATTTGATAAATGTTCATTTCTGAATTTTTATTTGGGACTCATTTGAAATGCATTTGTCTCAACATATCAAAGAGAGACATTTTCAGAGTACTCAGTTTACTTCACGTTAACACCCAAGTTTGACTTCTTGCCTTCACAACCACACTACTTTATTGGAATTTTATAAACACAGTTTTTTCTTTAACGTAAGCATAAAAACAGATTAACATGAATGTACCTTACTCTTGAAGTAAGGATAGTGGTCCATGATCCACTGGTAGATGTCACACAACAGCAGTTTCTTTTCCTCGGACGCCAGAATTGCCTTTGAGATGAGCGCAATGTACGACTGGTTTGGTTTGTCTGAAGATTTGTCAGAACTACAGCTTGTGGTGGTCATTTCCTCCTCTCCCTCCTCGTGTTGTTCTTTGATCCACTCCTCTTCGCTGGTTTTACTTTTTCCATTGTCTAGGTCAGGATCCTGTGAGAGCGTCTCCTGTACATTGCGACGAATCTCCACCTCTTTTAGTTCAGGATTCTGGTCATTTAGCATATTGTTCTCCGTCTGCTCCGTCGCGCTACTTGCCGTCACTTCTCCTTTCGAACCTTTGACTCCGCTATTGAACAGAAGGTAGTCAATAGTGAAGCTCAGTCCAAGCCTGTCTCTGCTTCCGTTGTGGCTGTTCCTGCTCTCCATCGTCAGTTCCAAGTTGGGTTCTTCTAAACTCATCGTAAATGTTTTAATGGTTTCACGCTAAACGTACAGAAGATTTTTAAGTCAATGAAAATTGAGTCTTTAAAAAGACCTCCTCAGAGTTGCCATTTGAGATTCAAAGCCACTTTTAAAATAGAACCCCTCATAAAGCGATTGCCTCTGTGCCAACGGATTCTTTCTCCAAAGTCTTACGGTTGACAAGATCACGGATAAAGATGAGCCTTTCAACTGTTGTGAACCTCGATGCGTTAATACCTGACACAATCGCCACCCATGGAAAAGACGTCAGCAGCTTTGTTAGCCGAAGAAAACTATTAACTTTTGTGTTTTATATAGTAACTTGCTGCTAAAAGCTTCTCTACAGCTTTAAATTTTTCAAGCAAAAAAAAAGAGCTCTCCGATTTCTGAAGTGAAGTTGTGTCTCTGTTTATATAACTGTGACTTTATCCCTCACAGAAAGGGGCAAAGAAGGCACAGGGGAGATCCAGGTAGGGGGTCTCAAATGAGGAGGATTATTATTATTAAGCTAAGCAAATCTTTGTAATTACGAGAGATTAAACACTCAAGATTTAGCTGGATGAGGAGTGCTAAAAAAATGGCTATAGAAAGCTTTTAGCTTGTTTTTTTATGAGATGTTGTCCAAAGAATTGCTTCAACAACCACAGGGCAACAGTTAACAGGAAACGCTCAGTGCTTTTGAGTTTAGGCGTTTCATTTTACTTGAGAGAGCACGGAGTGTTGTATTGTAATATACGAGAGAGTGGTACAAGATGATGGACTGATGATTATGTCATCTATACTGTTAAATTTAAAACTACAGTTCTCTGGAAAATAAATTATTCTATATATTTTTATATAATACTTCATGGTCATGATGTCTTACAAACAATTTTTTAAGCTTTGAGAAAAGCACTTTTTCATTATTTTCTTTCAAGAATGATTTTTGTTTTTCAACTTTTTAAACTCCAATTAACCTTTAAAATACCTTTATTGCTATCCATTGTAATCCAAGAAATTAATGCACAAAGAATTCCACTTTGATTGTATAGCGATAAATACTTAATAAATGTGAGAGACTTGTGCATGTTTGTCAGGATGCTGCAACCTCTTCATATGCATTGCTTTTCCTGGTTACTAAAGTGGAAAAATTGTGAAGTTGTTTGTTTGAACCTGTGGTCAGAAAACTGTTTTTCTGAAATTGTTGCAGTTCTAATTGACTTAATTTATTAATATTATCTTTAAAATCTATTAGTAGGGCCAAAATTTTGTTATGATGTTCAGTTGTGAATTACAGTTCCAAGTCAAAAACTTATTTCAGACTATTTAAAATAGTGGAGATGATGCATTTGTTTTGCAAATGAATTAACATTTGTTGTTGTTTCATATTTGGTATTGTAATTTTATTTATTTAAAAATAGAAGATTTATTTGAACATATGGTTGCATAAACAGATCAAATGATGTCTGCTTTGTTTCATGTGTCCAACAAACAAGATCATTCAAATTGGACTCACTTTGAATCATGGACCATGTTGCCCTCTTCTGTTTATATAATGGAACAAGATGCACAATATAAATCACTAATTTAAGTGCTTTTGTACCAGCCAGAAAAATTTGTTTGATGTGAATGTTCCACCAGTAAAATAAATGTAGATGTGGTGAGACGTTCACACACACTGGCTGTTTTAATATCAATAATTAGTGGCTTTTAAATGTTTACTTGGAATTACTCTTTTTGCAGGATTGAATTATCTTAGAATTAGATGCACAGTTTGTTTTATTTTGTTGTTATTATTTTGAGTCAGAAGTATGCACACAGGCTCAAATAAATATACCCCAACATTGTCCATTTTCAATTACACATCATCTATATTGTTATTGTTGCCAATAGTCAGCTTCTGGCATAAATCTGGCTGTATACTCTTTCTGAGAGAATTAGCCTGAGTCATTATAATTGATTGGTTTTCTTACATTAAACTTTTTTTGACCTCATGATGTTCACCTCATATGTATTAGAGAAAATTGAAAGCCTCCAGCTCAGTTGAATTATTGACAGATCCAAGTTAATGTGAAACGAATGTCTAGTGGCCTGGTGTTTTTCTTTTATAAGCATAGTATTTTGAATTGGTTTAATGTAATACATCACTGCAACAATTTACAAGGCCATTTACAGGACAGTCTGCGCAGGTTCACATCAAATTATGACAAATTCAGTACAAGTTATTACATCCAGTATATTTCACTCCAGCAAAAGCTTAGAAAATTGCAGTCAAATGAGAGAGAGAAAAAAAGTACTGTTACATTCTCAGTCTTCTGAAAGTTTAGGGTTTACATTATAAAAATTAAGTTACATTAAGTTGATTTAACTAAAGATTTTCAGATTTTATTAAGTTGATTTAGCTTAAAATTTTACATTTAATTATGCTGATTTAATTTAAGATTTTATAGTTTTATGACGGACTCATGGACTCATTTTAAAATGTTTTAACAAACGTTGGAACAGGTTTTGTCAAAATGGAATTCTCCATTTGGAATTCACTTCTAAAATAATAAAATCAATTCTGAAGTGCTTATTTTATTAAATATGCATTGTTTTACAACTGTAAAGTTCTCACCCTATTACAAATTAAGTTTGTCTTAAGAAACAACTAACTTTTCTGAACAAAATTTTGTTCAAGGGGAAATTTCAAGAATTATTTATCTTTTTCTTTGTTTTGACAAATGGTTAGTGAGCGCTTATTAGATTTTCAGACATTGTAGAGAAAATGCACTGAACAAGTGAGGTACTTAAAGACTCCACCTAAACATAGCATTAAATATAAAATTGAAAGACATTTTACAAACTTTCAAAACGAGAATGCGTGCAATCAAACAGTGTGACTAAAATAAAACTAAAATGTATTGAAGTACTGACTGTGGGAAGATGAGAATTCACGTGAAAGAAAAGATGGAACGTTTTGAACATTTTTGAAGAGTGTACAATGTGACCATGATGTGTTCTGTTAACAGAGCTGCCAATTGCTTTCTTAATGAGAGAAAATGGATTATTTCCAGTGTGTCTTTCTCTTTTGAAGTTGTAGTTCTAATACATTTTAATAGGTTAAATTAGATAATGTGTACAGTTAGCTTGATTACATCAGTCCATCTAATGTGTGTTCTATAAGCAATATATATATATATATATATATATATATATATATATATATATATATATATATATATATATATATATATATATATATATATGTACATATATTATATATATATATATATATATATATATATATATATATATATATATATATATATATAATATATATATATATATATATATATATATATATATATATATATATATATATATATATATATATTACAACACGATCACTCACTTCATAACATCATATGGAGCAGTTTGACAGATTGATTTTCCATGAGGTTGTTCTTGGAACTATGAAGAGCTACTGGAAAATCAGGACCGGATCATCAGGATTATGTACACTTATTTGTTTTATAAATGCACATTTCCAAACTTATAAGGACATGCTTGAACTCTTTGCTCCAATAGTAGCATTCATGCTTTGAATTGAGTTGAATTGTTTTGTACAATAATGCATTTTCGTTTTGTTTAATTAGTCGTTTTTGTGTAATTGTGATCGTGCCTCACACAAAGCTTCACCTTCACTTCTCATGACTGGTTACAAAACCCGAAACGGATTATTTTTGCTCGGACGGGATTTCAAAGGACCATGCTACCCCATCCACTTTGACAGCCTGTGCTCTACTTTCAGCTTGAATTTCAACAGTACCAGAGACATGAGTTCGAACTATCTCAACATTATAAAACTGGAACATATTATATTGACACCTATTTCGAAGCCCATTGAAATTCATTGATACTGAGGCCTAATGTAGAAAAAGAGACCTGCCTCTTAGTATTTTTTAAAAGGTGTACCATATCTTTAAAAGAAAGTAATTCCGCCTATTTTAAGTGTCACTCTTTTGTTACGCATTCTGATTGGTTTAAACGTCGCCTCTGTCAAAAAGGTTTGGCCTTTCATTGGTGGAGGACTTGTCGTCATTTGTGACTCTCGCGGTACTGCAACGCGAAGATGGCGGCCGAACTGGTGGAAGCGATGGTAGGTAAAGCTTGGTGGCTTTCGCTTGATGGGGAAATGGACGCGGGAATATGAGCTGAAAGTCACACCAGCAGTGGATTAACCTGGGCTCGTTTGTCAATATTTTAAATACAGAAATTTCTACGAATTTGGCGTATTTAAATCACGGCGAGAGAACTAGCCTGTGGGGCTAACAAAGCTAGCCTGCTAGGTTATGTTAACTAGGCAAGTGCTTGCTTTAGTTAGCATCATGCTGGGTCTGAGGGAAGACACCGATAATGAATGAGACCACATATCAAAGATGTTCACATTTCACCTAACTCAATTCGTAATACAAATAGTATAGGTATTTATCTATTAGTTAGCTTCTTTGTTTTTAGAGCCGGCCATCTGTCAAAATGATTGAATACTGACAGGCTAATCTCTAGAGAGGCAAGCCTCCTGATTGCTACCTTATTGATGCTGAGCACTTTGCTTTCTGAACAAAAAGAACAGAATCGTGCGATTTTCAACCTAGACATAAAGCATCCGTCCACTTGTATGCCAGAGAACACGGCAGACAAAGTAGCAGCATGTCAGGTCGACAACAATGTTTCAATCGCTCTAGATGCTAATTTGAACCGACAGCCTCTCTGAGGCTGCTTGTTTTTGTCTAGTGTGCCCTCTTTGCTGAAATGTTACTCTTATGAGATCAACAGACGAGTTCTTTACATATGTGTAAACGTGACCTCGTGAAGTCACGGAACAATTTTGTAGTCATCTTTATGAAGTCATGGGAACACTTTTGCAGCATTGAATGTCAAAACAAAACACTTATAAATTGAAAATCATTCCCCACTTATGCTTCTGATCCTGAACCACCAACAGGTCGTGAAAAATGAGTGTTAATTAATTTGTAATACACATTCTTACTCATTTTTCTTTCTCCAGAATGTTATATATTGATCAGTAAAACATGTAGAGGGCATACTCTTTCATGAAACGTATAAGGATTAGGATTGGATTGTTTTTCATTAAAATCGTAATTAAAATGTAATACTAACAGAAAAAACATGTCCATAATTCTATATGGAAATTGTACATTCATTCAGGCTAATATTATTCATAATATGCTAAGAGATATTTTGCTATGTACATAGCAAGAATAAAAAGAAGTCTCTTCATGTAATTCTGGTCATGTTGGTTGGTCCACATTTGAACAGTAAGCCTTGGCTTTTTTGCTAATTGAAATTATATATTAAAAAAAATTAATAAAAATAAAAAAGATAAAATATATTTTGGGTAGATTCATATTCTCAATGTTGAGAAGACAGCACAGCCAAAAGCATAATCGCCAAGCGATTGCTTCTAGAACACACACCTGAACATCCGCTCATCGTTTATACCAGCTTGTTCTGGGAGGGTCGCGTGGGGGCTGGTGCCTATCCCCAGCAGTCTTTGGAGGAGTGGCAGAGTGCACCCTACATCCATCACAGAACAACACAGAGACGCACAGGACATGCACCCATCCATGCACACACTTGTATCTAATGGCCATTAGAGTAAACAATAAGCCTAACAGTCATGTTTTGGGGCTACGGGAGAATGCTGGAGTACCTGGAGAGAACCCATGCTTACATGGGGAGAACATTCAAACTCCATTGAGAAATACTCCCAAGTTGTGGGTTTGAACCACAATCTTCTCACTCCAACAAGATTAAACAGTGCTACCAACTGTACTATCATGAAAACCCTGAACAATATGCTTAAAAACACTTTTCCCAGAGCTGAACAATACATTTTATGCTTTTTTATTGAGAAATTGCATTTATCAGTCAGTATATATATAGAAATACTAAATAGATAAATGTTTTTCTTTTTACCCTCACCGTTAGTGCTATATGCAACTTTTGTGCAATTTCATTTTGCTAATAAGACAAAAAAAACTTGCAAATTCCCCCAGCTGAAAATTGTACAATAGTTTTTTTTAGTCCATCTAATAAACCAGAAATTGTGTGAAATATTTTGACATTTCAACAAAGTAATCCTACCTGGGTTCAGGAAAAACTACTGCCACTCAACAGGATCAGCCACTTCAAACTGTAAAGTGTAAAAAGGAAGCTCTGCACAGAAACACCAAGTTTCCAGTATACATTTTTATGTTAAACCACTTTGACTGTTGTCACAAAAGTCAGTGTGTAGCTTGCATTGATGTGATATAATGATGTATGTATTCAGTCTTTAAATGAACATTTATGATCAAAATGATGGTAGTGGTTTCCACAACAACGTGGTTGTGCAGATCTAGTTTTACGATATTCCATCTGCTTGGTTAGAACTTTATTGTTTTATTGTGTTAATACATTTTTCAGTTTACAGGCTAAAAATTTTCTCCCTGAAGACTTTCTTATGGTTTTATTTTGTCCTCCCTTTAGAACATGGTGAAAAGTTTCCGGGTCTCAGACCTACAGACGCTGCTGGCCTCAATGGGTCGCAGCAAAAGTGGTCTGAAACAGGACCTGGTGGGGCGTGCGCTGAGGCTAGTGCAGACCGAGTACAGTCCAGAACTCTTGAAGAACGTCCGGCAGCTTTACGAGTCGCGTTTCCCCAAATCAGCTGCTTGGCTCCCGGCACGACGTCCAGAGGGCGTCCCGGTGGCATATTCATCGCTCAGCTCTTCCCCGTCGTTGACCTCACAGGGCACAGACTACCTCAACGGGATCTCCAAACCGCTCCATACACCTGCAACCGAGGTCAGGCTGGTCCCTCTGCCCTTCTACCAAACCTTAGAGACACTTCTGCCGCCAACAGAGCTAGGTAAGTGCAAACCAAGTTCATATACTAAGGTTTTACTTTTTTGTGTTTGTTGACTTGTGCCTGCTGTTGTCTCTGTAGTTGCCCATAACAGTGAAAAATTACAGGACAGTCACCGCGTCTTCGAATTAACACCAAGCCAAGCAGACCAGATCCGGAATGCAAGGTTATATTTCAGGAGTTTTGTTAGTTTTGCTTTTTCTAAACTGCTTGTTTTTATAACGCTAAAGTATATATTTAATTTAAACTCTCTATCCAGTGAGCTTCGTGCTGGGATCCGATCAGTCCAAGTGGTTCTCAGGTGAGTTCAAAATGCTTGTCCAGGTTGTCTAGAAGCCAATTTTTATTTGTTAGAGGCTTCGTTTTTGTTCAGTCCTTGGTTATCACAGATGATCATTCATGCTGGCGTGTTTGCTCTGTCATGCAGAATCTGTTACTCAGACCCTATTGGTGTTCAGGAGGATCAGTATCCCCCCAACATTGCTGTCAAAGTCAACCAGTCCTATTGTCATGTTCCGGTAGGTTGATTCACTCTGATATTTGCTGTTGTTTCAGGAAAGCAAGTTAACATTTCACTGTTATTTACAGGCAAATTATTAGATTTAAATATTACGACAGGACAGGTGTGACTCCAGCCTGGGTTAGAGATGCTCAAATGAGGAGAAAACCGTGCACACAGTTAGATGGACGATATTAAAATCAATAGTATTTAAGATTTTCCACAATTTGGAAATACGGTGCATTTATTCAAATTAAATAATATCTTTTTTTATTATTTATTTCACCTAAAATTCTCTGTATATTAGATTTTTACCTTAACTGTTTTTTTTTAATATTAAAGCTTCAATAAGGTCTCAAACAGTTATTCACATATTTTCTTTAATACTCAAATGCTGCATATGTGTTGGCAGCACACATAATGCAGATGTGCTGCATTACCATGTTATAAAGCCATTCTATTGGATTAATGACTGGTAGCTCTAAAGCCATTGGACCAAGCTGTTGTTTTGAGAAAACCAGTTTCAGATTATTTCAGTTTTAGGGACATGAAGCGACGGACATGGTATTTAATAATGCTCAGTTCGGCTGTGGTTAGATGAGTCGCAACTGCCTTTCTATTAACTTCACTAAGGTGTCCTGGAGCGATTGCATAAGTGAATAAAGTGACCTGTTGAAGATTAAAATGCTTTCTTAAGAGAAATTTAAACCTCATTGACACTTCAAAAATATTCATTTTAAGATTGGGTTATAATCTGTTTAAGATTTGCTGAGTTTAAGATTAAGTTTCTACTAAGATCCTTTGTTTCGTTTGAATCTAAACATGTTACTTTCCTCTGTGTGTGTGTGTGTGTGTGTGTGTGTGTGTGTGTGTGTGTGTGTGTGTGTGTGTGTGCGTGCGTGCGTGCGTGCGTGCGTGCGTGCGTGCGTGCGTGCGTGCGTGCGTGTGGTTGCAGGGATATTACCCCTCCAATAAGCCTGGAGTTGAGCCTCGGCGTCCTTGTCGTCCCATAAACATCACTCCCTGGTTGCATCTCTCCAGCGTCAAAAACGGAGTCACCATCACCTGGGGGAACTTTGGCAAGGTCAGGATCCGATGCTGCAGCACTCAGTTGCATGTCAGAGCAACCAGAGAGCAAATCTAAGAGAATCCACCAAGGCATGCTGGGACTTGTAGGTTTTTAAGTGTTTCATCGGTTAAACTGAGCCTGGTTTCATAAAACTTCTTCAGATGTGTGGATGAGAACTACTACAGAGGCTGAAACGGAATAATATGAAAAAAATAATTTGTATTTGAAAATAAATAATGTGTTGATAATTAGTTACAAGTTTAAATAGAATTTTAGAGAGGGAAAAAATATCCAAATCCGTCTATGGGTTTTGCCATCTTCTCCTGTGAAATATTTTTGGTGTACTTTGTATTACTTTCTTAAATTTATGCTGGTATCAAAGTATCTTTTGAAGAACCTGGAAAATGCGTCAAACTTCAACGCTTCAGTTAAACAAAATGGCAACAACCTCATCTAATTTATAACTTTCAAATCCATTCGAAACTCTTCATTCCACTTATTTTTAAGTGAAATAAATAGTGAAACTGCTCCATTAACTTCAGACTGCCTTGTTTTGTTTAAAAGCCGCCATCCATTTTGTTTTTGTCCTAAACCTTCGATTGCACAACCCGCTCAGTAAGCCTGAGTACAGAGTTTTGTTTTCTCAGAAGAGGAGTTTCTGAGCAGTTTCTACAGATTATACTGCAGGCTTTTTGTGTTTGTTTTTCTGTACTAGTGGAATGTGCTTGTTTGATTCTTTTTACTTTTCTTTCTGATTTCGAATCATATGCTCAAAAATATGGAAAAGTAAAAACATGCTTCCAAAAATAAAACTCCTCTTGTCTCAATCTGTGTAGTAGCTGATTAAATCTTGATGGCTCAGGTTGTGAATCTGTCTTTCCAGCGTTACTCTGTGGCGGTGTACTTAGTGAGGGTCTTCACAGCAGCAGACCTCTTCAACCGGCTGAAGCTCTGCTCAGTTGAGAGTCCGGAACGCTGTCGTGAGCGCAGTAAGTCAAGATTTCAGAAAAAATAACTGATCCTCATCTTGTTTTTGGTTTTTAAATACTCTCTCACCCCTCCTGGCTGCATTTCAAATATATTTTTACTATTTACCACCAGTCCAAGATAAGCTTCGCTTTGATCCAGAGAGTGAAATTGCAACCACAGGCCTCAGAGTTTCCTTAATCTGTCCAGTAAGTACAACAATAAAATACAATCTCTCATGTTTTGAGAGTTTTAGATTTCAAAACGTTGTTTAACTTGCAACACCTCAACTCCCCCTCCATCCTCTCGCCCCAGCTGGTGAAGATGCGGCTCGGTGTGCCATGCCGAGTTTTAACCTGCGCCCATCTTCAGTGTTTCGACGCGGTTTTCTTCCTGCAGATGAATGAGAAGAAGCCCACATGGACTTGTCCCGTGTGCGACAAACCTGCTCCGTTTGAACTGCTTACAATCGATGGGTAGGAGACTTTCCTCTCTTGTCTGATCTCCTTTTTTTCTGTCAATGTAAAAACATGTAGACCTCTGTGTGTTAAATTCCCACTGTTTTTGTTATTAAAATCTGTAGTTTTTTTTATTTTCTGTTTATACCAACTGAACAGGACTCTGGTTTTCCTGAGTCAGAAAATTACAGTAGATTTAAAGATTGATTGAAATTTTGTTAGGATCACAAAGTTTAGATCACCTAAACCACAAGTCTGTAACCAGAGAATCTTATGTTACTTAATTTAGGCTATTAATTTCGAACAGAAATAAAATAGAAATGAAATGCTTTGATCAAGAATGCAGTTCCTTTATGGGTCTATGCAACAAAATGACTTACTACAAGGATTTTCTTTTCACTTTTTCTCTGCAAACTGTGCACTTGGCTTTTTAAGGGGGTTAATTTTTCCCCAATTGCCATAAGTATAAAAGGACGTTATTAAATTGCATACTTTAACAAAGTTCAATATCGCATATATTTTGTAAAGTTCAATAGGAAGCCTCCATCATTATATTGCCCTTAGATCTTAATACAACCTCTGACAACAATTACTTGTAATAAGTTGAAACAACAAGTGCAGTAAATGTCTCCGTCTGTGTTGTAGTCAGGGAAACAGCGGAAAGAAGGAACACAATAGTTTAATCCTTAGTTGTGCAGGCCTTGAGGACATGGTGGATGTTATTGTTCATCCCATAACTATTGGAATCAGTCTGAACTTGTATGGCCGGACTGGCGTACCAGGATCATCTTAGGCTTTAAAGATGTCAAGATTTACCACATTTGTACCAGTGCAGAGTCTCACAGGGGTTTCTCTTTCGGAGAAACTCTTGGATGCCGAGCATTTCAAAGAGCATCTCCTACCTGCTGTTAAATTCTACTTTCTGTGTCTCTTTGGATGAAATTGTCTGCAGAATCCATGAATAAACATTTTAGGTTGTGAATGATTCCTTTTAAGATTCTTGTTCAGCTGCTAATCCTGATGGTGAGCAGTGTTGTTTTTTTTTTTTTCCCTCGTTCTTAACGACTTTGTTTTGGAGAGAAAAACATTTGTAGGTATGATGGAAAAAGTAACGCCCTGTTTGCGAGAATTGGCTAATTTTGTACGAACAAATTGTTTGGCGTGTTGGGATGAATGCAGAGGAGATCAGTTGGCAACACAGTCATATCAATCCAGCAGTAGTGTTTCCAAATTCTTCCAAACATTGAAATGTCAAGGTATCAATTTTAAGATGATAGAAAAGAATAAGCACAGTTTGAACTCCTCTACAATTTTTGGCCATGTAATGTCCTGCAGGGTCTCGTCTCCAAACTCTGTGGCATTCCTTTAATTTCTGAAAGACTGAAGGCATTGTGCTACATGTTGGCTGTGAGGTGTATTTGCATTCTTTAGAAGAAAGCTGGTGTGGAAATTCCCTAACTTTTAACTTCTCCGTAAAACGTTTTTTTTTTTTCAACCTCAGGTCTGACAGTTTTCTCTGTTGAAATTTCCCATCAGCGGATAAAATGGTTGATTTATTGTAGCTTGTTTTTATGGTGCAATGGTTAGATTTTTTTTAAATGCTTGCTGAATATACAGGGACAGAAGTTTAGAACCTTGGTGCTTTGATGTGAGTTGGAGGTTTTTCTTCTGTTTGGTACGTTGTGTGTTTTCTTTTTCTTTCTTTTTTTTTCCTTTTTTCTTTATGAGGTCCCTCAAACCTACAGCATCTGTTTTAGGTTATTATCCGAGATTCTCAAAGAGACGAGTGAAGACATTGAGGAGATCGAGTACCTAACAGACGGCTCCTGGCGACCAATCAGAGACGAGAAGGAAAAGGACAGGGAAAGGGAACGAAGCAACACACCAGAATACCCTGTTGTTGATATATGTACGTAACTAAGCATGTGTCCTCTCGCTCTAAATGTTTACATACAGTGCCTTGTAACACTATGAACATTTCAGTGTATTTTATTGGGACATTATGTGATGACAGTACAAAATAGCCAAATATTTGAAAGGAATTACAATTGGTTTGTAGTTTGTAATCATTTTCAGCTCCTTTAATCTGAAAATCCAAAATTAAATCCAGTGTAGCTGTTCAGAAATTACACAGCACTGTGTTATTTAATGTCAGTGTTGGTTCAGCTGTTCTGTGAAGGCATCAAGCTGCAGAGATCCACAGAACAGGTGAAGGAATCTGCTGACATGGCCACTACAAGTACAACAAAAAAAAAAAAATTACTCTATACTGAAAATGTTGCTATTCATTTCATGAAATTTCAAGCCTGTATTTGTTGGAATTTTGAGAATTATAGCTCACAAAAAATGTAGGGCTTGAAATTCATGTCTCTGAAAATTCAAAAATTGTTTTCATTATATGTGAGCCATATCCAGTAACATTACAAAACTTTAATTTGTCAAAAAAAAAGAAAAAAAAAAGAAGTCACCTCTTATCCCCTCAACTTTACAGTGGTGAACTACTTTGTATTGGTTTATAATATAAAATCTCAACTAAATGAACTGAAATCTGTTTTCCTTTTTGTTTTGTATAATATGGGGATTTTTTTCTTCAGGCATTCCTGAAGCAAACGGACATTCGCCGGCCCATAGCAGCACCAGCCTGTCGGGTCGGTCCGGAAGCGGTTCCGTGGGGACGTCCGCCGCCGCGGGAGGACCTGCAGCGGCGCCGGGAGGAGGAGTGGTTGTAGATCTGACTCTGGACTCCTCCTCTGAGGAGGAAGGGGGTGGTGCCGGGGGTGACAGCGATGACACAGAGGACAGTAACGACAGCCCCGCCCCCAAAAGGGGGCGGTACAACTACGACAAGGACCTGGTCACCGCATACTGACCCTGCAGCTCTGTCCCTCCTCACAGACTGAAATGTGGAGACAGCGAGGCGGGCAAGGCGGCGGGCGGGGCTTAAAATGTGAGGACAGGAACACAGTAACCCTCTAGATGCACGGACGCTCTCATCTCCCGAGCATCAGAGCCTTTTTAGCAGCTCTAGTTCGATTTCAGACGAAACAGACACATACTCAAACTTGTTCTGTCAGTGACTCATCAGCTTGCAGTGAGCAGGAGTCCTGTTTGTTCTGCACATCTGTGGAAGCAACTCCATTTGCCCCGGCGCCACCCTGCAGTGAGTATCCGTACCGTCCGGCCTCTGCTACAGACACCGACTGGACTGAGCACCCCACCTCCACCTCCGTCTGTTTTCCCTCTCTCTTTTCAGACTCCTCCCTTCTCACCATCTCTTTGTATAGACTCCAAATTACTGGCTCTTTTAGCCATGGGCGTTCAATGTTTGCATCTGGTTTTTGTCACATTGCTTAGGAACTGGCAATTTGAAAACAGAGGCTGCTCTGTAGCTTTTTGGATGAAAAACAAACAAAATAAGGCATGAAAATGTTTGAAGGACAAGGCAACAATCTTTTGAGAACCCTAGGAATCTTTTGACAGCTTGATTTAAAGCTCTCGCTCTCAGCAATTCATCCATTTTGGATACGTCTTCAGCTTTCAATTTTTATTGTCCTCAAGAGAACCTACCTCAGTCATTTAACACTTAGCAAATTGGCCCGGAAGTTGGTTTGAAAGAAGTGGGTGAATGAGAATTTCTGAATCCAATTTTACACTGGAGTTTTTTTTTCTTGCCTTATTCTTTTTTTTTTTTTTTCTATTTCCCTTGTTTTGTGCAGCTGTGTTCCCTCTGCAGCAACAAAGAAACCCAGTTGAAAAGTAGTAGGTGTGTGGATTACCAGCTTCTGAACGAAGCAAAGACTTACACCTCTCTGCAAAAACAAACGGCTACTATTAGGCATTTGTTGAAATAAGTTATCACACGGGCAGGCTACTCATCAAAATTACTGTACTGGTACTGGTCCAAAGCAGAAATGGTCGCTGGCAGAAGCTGGTTTTGGTGCCTTTTTTTAAGTGATGGAAATTTGATTTCGGCATTTGAAAAGTTATCAGAGGATGTCACAAAGTGAGGTTTCAGTTTTGTGCGTTTATCTTTTGGTTGATTCAGACTGAAGGTTTTGAATCAAACAAATTACCAGAACAGGCTGTTGAAGTGTTGATGCCATTTTGGGGTCGGAATTATTTATTTGTTTATATGTTTTTATTTTATTTTTTTATTTGCAGTTGTTCCTGGTGTGTTGCACAACATCTAGCTTCAGCTGTTACTTGCAATGGCATCTCCACTTGCATGGGGTTTTGCTGTTTGCAACTAAATACCTTCAAGGTTGGTGGCTCTACTTCTTTAGATATAGAAGACTAGCTGGATCAAAGATTCAAGGCTTTCAATGCATTTTCTGCTGCATAAAATCCTTACCTACCTGACCGGGTCACAAAGGGTCCTCTTTGAAACTGACAGTGGCTTTCGACTGCACCAACTCTCTCTCTCTCTCTCTCTCTCTCTCTCTCTCTCTCTCTCTCTGTGTCTCAGGCTCTTAGCATTCGAGATGAGTTTCATCTGTTAGCTGGAGTAAAATCAGATCTTGTTTGCTGCATTCTCAAGACTCTAATATGTCCTCTGCACCTGCACTAGTGTAAATATTAGATGTCTGCCTCCCAGATAAAGATGCTCAGTCTACAAATGCAGGCTTCAGATATATTTCATGTTGCTAGAGATCTGCGTTCATGTAACGCTTTCAGATGTTTTTCTTAGTTTGAAAGACTCTTTGGTGTGGCAAGTATTAAACAGGAACTCTTGAACCAGTTTTCACATACTATCACTCTAGGAATCCAGTAAAGGAGCCCTCAGCAGCTGCAGTCCTGCTTCACTGTGTGGCGGTTTGGTTCGGCCAGGTCCAGTTCTGCAGGTTGTTTTCCGAGTTGCAGTTTTGACAGATTGGTTTTATTTTCCCTCGCTCAGGTTCACAATGATTTACACAACGGTTTGGGGCGTGTCTGGTGAACGGAATTACTTTAGATGACCTCGTCTTCCATGTTTCCCTCTTTACCTTAACAGCATATGACATGGCCATGAAGGGGGGGATGGTTCTGTGAGCCACCCAAAACCAATGCCTGCAAAACTGAATAGGATAAATCCATAAAGGGCACTTTGAGGCAAAATGGAGAAATCTTAATACCGGACTTTCACTTAGAAGCTGTCAGTAATTTATGCACACATACATTTTTTTTAATTGTTGCTGTGAGGGATCTCTGACTTCTCGTGGGCTTCTGGTCAAAGATTAGGTGGTGCAGGTTGCTACTGTGGAACTGAGCCACTGAGTGTTTGCGTTTAGTTTGAAAGCTAGAAACAGCTGAGGCTCTTTTTTTTTTGTTTGTTTTTTTTTTATTTCTTTGTAGTGGCATCTATTCTTTTAAAAAATTCATATGGTAGCACAGGCAGAGGCTTACAATCCATGATGTAAATGTTTTTTTTTTATATGTTCCTATTAAGACAATAAAATTAAATAATATTTTATTAAGCCTTGATTTGCCTTCAGTTCTTCTAGGCAAGTAGACAATAAGAAGCTGAGTGCAGCGCCACTGGACTCTTAATGCCACTGAGAACTGAGAGGACTGATTAAGGTGGGTTTTGTTTTTCTCTGTACCAAATGCACAGATGTGGGGACACGTTTGTTGCCTGTCAAGGATGAAACTGTAAAATTGGAAACGATCGTATTCTAACAGCTGTTATTGATGTGTTGAATTAATTAAAATCAGTTCTTAAAAAAAAAAGTGTTTGGTTTTTATTGTGAGATGTGCGCGAGTGTATTTTTGATATCCGTAACTAGTGAGCACTCGGTTCCTCCTTACCTTTGTTCCTCTGTGCTCTTTGGTCTTCATAACCTCTGAGAACAGATAGTTATAGTTAAAAATAATTTACATACCTGAGGTGTTTTTTTTTTATTCTAAATATCAGTCTGAATTGGAAACATTACATCTTTTAACATTTATACTTTTCCAGAAGACCAATCTTTAAAAAAAAAAAAAACAACAACTTACAATTGTAGTTTTAGATGTTTATTATTGTCTTATGGAGTTTCAATGTAAAAAAAATAATTTCCTGTTGTTGCCACGGGGTGGCAGTAATGTGCCTTAATTGTCCCAACTAAAAGATGGGAATTCCGGATCCTTTCCGCAATCCGACTACTTTGTGTCATGCCACTAATGAGCCATCTTTTGGGGCTTTTTTTTTTCCACACTGTGCTACGTGATGTTGAAAATTACTGTTTGTGCCTCGGACTCAGTAAAACTTTTAGTCTAGAACATTTGACCAAAATCGTGTTTGTCCTAAATAACAGCTTGCACGTTAAAATAGCTATCAAAATATCGAGCTGGGACCTTGGTTCCTCTGCCAGTGGCTCATCCAGAAAGGCCACATTTGAACACAGAACATCTAAAGAGCTGCAGGCCTCACTCTCCTCCATTAAGGTGAGGTTCACAATTCGACAGTAATTGGTGCCATGGGAGAGATCCCAGACCAAAACCACTGCCAACCAACGAGAACACCAAGGCCTGTCTCACAGTTCTGAAACACACACAAAAAAATATTTGGTGATCCTCATTTGGTGGACAGATGAGACCGAAGCAGAACTTTTTGTCTGCATCTGTTTTATGACTCGTAGTATTTCAGGAAAAGAACATTATACCAATGTTGGTATGAGCTTCTGTGGCTGTTTTGCTGGATGAGGCCTTGGGTGACTTGATGAAGCCTTGAATTCTGTTATCTGGCAGAAGATGCTAAAAACGTCTGACCTTAAACTCCAGCCCGTTTGTGTTATGTAGCAGGACAGTGATCAAATAGCCATTTGAATGGCAGAAAAAAACACACACAAAAATAAAATGCTTGAAACCACTCCTCTACAAAGAGGAGTGGGCCAAGAATTCATCCATGGTGTTGTAAAAGCTCATCTCCAGTCATTGGACGATGGAAGTTGTTGCCACAAAGAGCGCAATAACCAATTACTAGGTTTAAGGGAGCAGGTTGGTTTAAAAGCTTTTCTTTGATTGGCCCAGATGCCCTATAATCTCTATAGATGAAACATCCTATTTATGCCCTTATTGTTTTAGTGCTGGTTATCCATATTTTTAGAAGAACTTTGTTCCCTTGATGAAAACAGCATTTTGTTTTTACTCAGCTTATGTGATATCAAATCAGTAAATATTTATAATGGAACACGACTCGTCATAACTAAGTGCAGTGAGATTTAACTATGGTATGTGCATGTCTTGGACTCTTTAGATGACTCAGAGTTACCTAATTTTGCACAGTCCCTGCTTCTGGACTAGGTTAAAGACACTAAGGTCATTGTTAAGATGCATATAATTGAAAGTCCTTCTGATTTGCCTCAAGGTACACAATGTGTGCTGTTAACACATCACGTTAACACATAAGGGCAAATTATGATACAATGATTTGGTGCGAAAGGACAAACTCTAATCCTTTTTCACTGATCCAAAAAAAGAAGCACAAGTCTTAACCATCAGCAGACTGAAGTACAGACAGCCAACAGTAAAAAAGAAAACAAAACAAAAAACATAAGAGTGTGGGCGTTTGACCTGAATTTAAACCAACAAAGAGCTTAAATGTCGATTCGGTTTATGTACATGGCATTTGTTTTCTTTTTCTGCACATTCTACATGTTGGGGTTGTTCCAGATGTCACCATCTAAGTTTTGCCTTTAAATTGTGTAAAGTCTGATCACAGGGCCATCGCTTACTTTGTTGTGATTCAACCTTTTTTGCATTGCATGGGGAGTTCACGCTGAAACCTTTAGTGAGCTATGAAGAAGTAGACTTTATGTTCATCCAAACAGCTTTAGGCTTTGTTAAATAACTTTTGTTTGATATTTGAACGGTGAGGAGAAGTCATGTCGCTCTTTAGAAAAAGAGCTCGCACGAAAGAACTGACTTTCATCGCTCACGCAAAGGAGCCGGCGATTCGAATCGGCTCGTTCGCGACCGACGCAAAGCCACTTCGTTAAACGCCCGAGAAAGCACAGAATCGAGTGAACGCGGTTTGTACATTGTTGAATCGATTCATGGTGAGTGTCAAAAGCCGCGCATGTCCGTCCAAATCCACCACGGGGGTTTTCTCGCGTGTCCTTTGAACTTGCCTGACAGGATGTTCGCGCTATTTATGCGGGACTCTCCCAGTGGGCGTCACAAACACACCGCGGTCTGATGCTGCAGGCGACTCACTGCTGCCGCTTCCTGTATTGAGGCACCAGCGGTCAGCGCGTTGAACAACTGTGCGTTTCAGAGCCCCGCACCCCTGAGTTTAAACACCGAGGGAGTGCTAGCGGAGACCCCGGGGTGTCCGTATCCTGCCGCGGTTGGACGGAAGCTCAGAGAGGAGGACTTGCTGCTCATTTCAGCTCGCAGGCGCAGAGCACGATTTTCACTGGAACTGGTGCTAGCTAGTAGAGGCTAGGTGGCTAATGGCTAATAGCAGCAGGTAGATTACGGACAAGAAGCCGACGAAAACAAACCTGTCGCGTTTTAAACCTTTAGACGAGACCGGAAACCAGCCGACTTTTGAAGGGCATATCGGTATGACTCGGTTTGTCGGTTTGGCGAACTGACATGCTCCGAAAAGTGCATTAACTCTGCTAACGTTAACTAGCCAAGTCACTAGCCACTTAGAGCGAATCCTGTTGCTTTTCCCCCCTCCCAGGTAGATCTCTGATTAGGGGCAAGGTTAGATCAGCCGCCTCGTTGCTCTGTTGTATTTTTATTTATTTTTTTACCGAGTTTAGTTTAGTTAAAATAGAAATGGCTCCTAAAAGAAGACCCGTTCCACTGAACATTACGCCCATTGGGGAGGGACAGGCCACCTCAAACACCATCGATGCTGCATCTGAGTAAGTACATTTATGTTGAGTTTCAATCAACTGCTGGCGAACAAATGCTTCCTACTGCTCTATTGTATGACCCTGTTCTACATATCTGTTGATGCTTGGTTCATTTGTACAGGGGTAGCAATGTAAAACCACCAACATTTATGTTACTATGTCATAAAAAATAAAAATGGATAAATTGTGGAATCCTGTTTCTGTTTTGAGTTTCCCAGTTTTTAATGGCAGAGTAAAACAGTCCAGTTTCCATGCAATTCCCTGTAAAAGAAATGTATTTTCTCCATAGTAGTACTTCCTGTATGAACTGTTGTCCTTCCTGCTTGCATGTTCTCCACTAAGAGCCAACCTTGAGGCCTTACAGAAGAAGCTGGGTGAGCTGGACCTCGACGAACAACAGAGGAAACGCCTGGAGGCCTTCCTCACCCAGAAGGCTCAGGTCGGTGAGCTGAAGGATGAAGATTTTGATCCAATATGCGAGTTGGGGGCAGGAAACGGAGGAGTGGTCAACAAGGTCCAACACAAACCTTCTCATTTGGTCATGGCTCGAAAGGTGAATGCTGAAGATTTTCTTTTTTTGTTTTTTGTTTTTTGCATCAGGTGAAGCAGAGAGGTTGTTTTTTTCTGTTTATTTAGTTTTGTGTTTTCGTCCTCATTCTTTCGTGGTTAAACAGTTTTCAAGTCGAGTTCGATAAGAATCAGGTAAAGTTTAGTGACGCATCCTTTGACACGAACATGGTGATAATTTTTTATTTATTTTTTTAATGTTGGGATCAAATCTACTACCAGAATCAAAGAATGTTCACTCCTTAGGGAAAAATAGGTCTGAGGTCAATGAGAGCCTGGAAATGTTATCTGCTGAACTTTGCGCAGCAGCATTCCTATTAACTTTTAGGATTTAACTCTGTTTAGCTGAATAGCCTATCACGTAAATCTTAAATGGTATTTTTCTGAGTAAATGAATTGCAAATTATGCAAAAGATCTGAGTTGGGGTTACTTGCCACCAGTGCCTCATTATCAGAAAATACTGGAAACTAGGTTAAGTTAAATTGATAAACCAAAGTTTGTGGGGGTTTCACAGTTTTTTGTTTTGTTTTGTTTTCCAATAATCTTAAGTGTTAATATTTAAAATTCTGAAATCCTCACATTTTCCATGCAAGATCTATGACCACATTTGGTTACGCTACAAATGTGAAGGTCTGTTTGTTCATCACTTCGAATAAATAAATCTGATTTATTTCAGATATTCAAACTACCTAGAAAACATTTGAAGAAGTTAAATTAACCTTTTGCATTTAAGTAAATAAAAAAGTAAAATCAAGCTTTGATTTTATTAATCAAAACAAGCTAAATACTTGCTCCTTCATTATTAAGGTGTTTCATATAAGACATCGGCTTTAGTTGCTAAAGTTGTAATTTTCTCACTTCGGTTAAATAGAACCTATTTGACAAGTGGAATTAAGCATGTCTTTTGTTTCTGTAAATTGTGCATGCCACAAATTTAAATCACAATGATCTTTAATAAGTGTTGAATCTGAACCTGCGGAGGCCCTGGTTCAAATTCTGAAGCTGCTGTTATAATTTCTAAGGAAAAAGTCCAGAACCGTTAGGTCGCAACTTGAAAGTGTAGTGTGTTTTTAATACAGCAAGGCATTCCAGTTGTATGAGAAGTGATCCGTGTCTTTTCGGGTCATTAAATCTGCATAGTGTTAGAGTTTAAGGCGACATGTCCTCCGTCTGTTCAAGGTTGTTGCTTCAACATCAGCAGGAGCTTTCAACTTCTCTCTTCCCAGTTAATTCACCTGGAAATCAAGCCCGCCATCAGAAACCAGATCATCCGAGAGCTGCAGGTGCTGCATGAGTGCAACTCTCCCTACATTGTGGGCTTCTACGGAGCTTTTTACAGTGATGGAGAGATCAGCATCTGCATGGAGCACATGGTGAGAGACTCTCACTGATAGTTATCTCCTGAGCTTAATGAATGAATGAACACCTTTTATCTCAGTCAACATGCCAAAGTGAAGTCATATCGAGTTTGGTCTCTTTGTGTAATGTTCCGTAACATTTTGTCGTCTTGCCAGTGACAAAATGAAATTACTGTTATGCAGTTTCAATATTTGTCCATTTTGTTTTCACACAATCACAAATCGATCCACTGCTGGTTTTCTGATAATCTGATAAATTGATGTAAAATAAACTGGAGGTGAATAAAAGTAGACAAGATTAAGTCTTTCGTCTGTTGAGTCAAGTTATACATTTTAGAAACTTTGGACGATGACCAATTATTATGAGAAAAACATGATTAGTGTATTGAGAAAATACTGGAGGGCGAGTTTGAGTTCCTCTGGAAAGCTGATCATGTGTCAAAGTTAAATCATGTTTGAGTTTGCATATGCTTTAAATGTGACCTAATCTGTGTTTCCTGAAACATAAAAAGCACCAGACCTGGGTAGCAATTATTAATTGGGATGAATCCATTATTTAAATGATCTTCAACTATTTTAGAAATTTAATAATTGTTAACTGGAGTATACAGTTAACAATTAACTGTTTTGATCTTCCCTGATCTTTGCTGGAAGATCAATACACTCACAGTTAGAAGTATTTATTTTTTTAGCTGCAGATCATTTGCATCCTTTGATACAAATGATCAAATGCTATTGTTCTGTTTTGGGATATAATAGTTTTTCTTATTTAAAAAAGGAATTGCAATGCATTTCTAATATTATACTAAAAATGGTTAAGTGAAAAATCATCAGACTGCCTTTTTTTATCCAATTAATTAGCAGAACAAACGATTATTAAAATAATCACTATTTGCAACCAGTCTGGTCATTTAGACATGCTCCTTGTTAAATCAGTTCATTCTTTTGATTAATGGGAAACACAGGTGTGTTTTTACATGCATGTGTCTATAAATGATTTTTATTATATTTTTTTTGTTTTGTCTAAATATAAATGTTTTCTCAACAGGATGGTGGCTCGTTGGACCAGGTTCTTAAGGAAGCCAGAAGAATCCCTGAAGAAATCCTGGGAAAAGTTAGCATAGCTGTATGTATTGTATTTGGAGTCCATTTTTTTTCTTTTATTAGTCTTTATTATACTTTTAAGTTTTTAACTTGCAAGTACTCAGCATCTAACATTCAGCATTAGCAATGAATTAAAACTTTTGCAGGATGTTTATGCTGCCTATTTGCAGTTCCTAGATATTATTGTGGAATGTGACTCAAAGTTGGGTTCTACCTGTGAATAGGTAGAAGATGCCTATTCACAGATTTTTTTTTTGTGCTTTTCTTTTTTTTAATCATTTGAAGCTAAATTTGAAAATGAAATTTACTTTTGTTTTTATAGCCTTGAACTTGATTCTGAGCGGATATCTGGGAAAAGATCGGGACATCTTAATTCTCTCTGAAAAAAAAATATATATGTTGCAAATATGTACTTTAATAGTGCTTAATCTCTTACTTACAGGTGCTAAGGGGATTAGCTTATCTGCGAGAGAAGCATCAGATCATGCACAGAGGTAAAGACACACCCTACAGTTTAACAGCAGAATGACATTTGATTATGAAGACTGATTAAAGGCTGCCACAATCAGACTGTTTTCACAATAACAAATTTTGCTTTATTTAGAAAACTGTCAGCAATTACTAAGCATGCATTGGTCTCACACCAACCTTGATTTACTTATGGTGCTTTCTGGGTCACAGATTTGGTTAACTTTTAAAATATTCGCAATCCACACTGTCAGAGTTTCTTTCAAGGCTTCAAGGTTTTTGAGAAGTGAAGTTGTTGCACCACAGCACACTTGTCATTGCAAAAGTTAGAGGAAGTTCAATGAGCGACGACTAAACAAGAAATAGGAGGCAATGCTTTATGTGCAGTTGTAAGTACATGAATAATTAAAGGGATGAAGAGCATAATTATTTAGCTCTGCTGTTTGTATACAAAATAGGGTTTCTGCGGATTCTCTGTGTTAAGTTTAATTGTTGCATTTTAGACCAATTATTCTGTGATTTTCTGTAGATTTTAATTACATTCAGTAACTTGCTAAATTTGTGCAATATGCTGTTTTTATTGCTTCTTTCATTCATTTTATTCGTCTTTGTTTTAAGAAATTGCTTCATTCCTAGTTTTGTCTGAACAGGTCAAGCTGTGTTGCTGTTTGACAAAACTACAAACATAAACGGTCAAAGTCAAAGCATTTTCGTGACTTCATCTACTGCTGTCTTTTTTTTCCCCCTCCTTCATGGGAAAGTATATTTACTACACACTGTTAGAGGGAATTGGTGTGTAGTTGCTGGAATTCACTTGAGTCTCGTGCTGGAGCCAAAACACTCAAAGTTCAGTTAACAAAATTATTTTTCCTTTGATAACTTGCCAAATAAGTTTATATAATTTTTAAATGCAATTGTACTAAAAAGATGAATCTACTGAAAATTGTAGTAACCCTGCAAAAAGTGTTTTTATAACCATTTATTTCCACAAAAAATAGTCCCAAATATAATCAAATGTCCAGTCTAGATTTGATACCTGATAAGTAGATGATGTCAAAAACTTTAAGAGCTTCTGATGCAAACTTCTGTACAGATCACTAAGAAGTAGGGTTGGGCAACTATCTTATGGGTATCTATTGTGTTAAGAATTTTGATTTATTTTAAAATCAGATTCCACAATACTCAAAAAATCAGTGTCTTCTAAACACAGTTTTCAGGTTGGACGACTGAAGCTTCTGAACGTTCACAGGATGCGGAGTAAACATTTGTTGATCATATTGTTAAAGATGTGATCTAACAGGTACGGCCTTGTTTCTATGGAAGAGCCTCAATGTGAGACGGGACCAGTTGGAACATTGTAATTGTATACACCGGCTTGTCTGGTTTCACTCTTCCTCCAGCTTGTTTAGCTTCGTAGGAAACATGCATTCCTTACATGTTTGCTGGTAATGCACGGTTCAGCATCTGTGTTGATTCAACCTTCTGCACTGCTTTTAAAAACCTCTTCATATCCATCTGTCGTCTCAAGTTGCCTTTATTAGATAATGAGGCCTTTTTTCCATTTTCCTTTCAAGAACAAGAGATTCTTAAGTTGGGATTCTGACTAAGGCTTACCGAACAATCCTGAGTTTTGTGTGGATGTATAAAATGGAGAACTGCATGTATTGGTAAAAATGATCAGCAAAACAAATGGCAAATCCCACTGTTTGAACGCTCAAGTTTAACTCCAAAAACACAAAGTCTTACCAAGTATTTTTGGTCTAGTTTCTAGTGCAACAAGACAAAACCAACTTATAGGTAACTTTTTAGCAAGAGCTTGTTTTCACCCAATAATTCAATAATATTGATTAAAAAGTACTGGTTTAACCTAAATAATCTGCCAGAGAAACAGGACATTTTTCCCATTTAAGTTAAAATGTCTTATTCCTCTGGCAAATTATTTCACAAGTAATTAGTACTTTTTCATCAGTATTAAGGAATTGTTGACTTAGAAGCTCCTGCATCGTGCTGCAGCTTGTTGCAGCATGATGCATCAAGCTGCATCATGCTGCTTGTTAGCCAAAATAAGTTTTGGCTTATTTCAAGTGGACCAATCCATTTTTCACAAGAAACTAGACTAAAAATACTTTGCAGGATTTTGTTTTTGCAGTGGTGTCGCCCTTCCCGGCTCCAAGCTGTGACCGACAACTCAAATGTAGCAAGACTTCACACAAATTGGGAAAACAAAAGAAATCTCATCTGCTTTTTTTTTTGCTGTTGTTTCTGCTTGTTTTAGGTCTTTACCCAAGCCACTTCTTTTTAATCATTTGCTGTGATTCCTGAACACATTTTGTCACCCATTTTTCCCCCTGTTCCTGTGGTCGGTGTCATTCCCTCGTAACACTCAGCCCTACTTAAATTTTTTGACAAAATCTATCACAACTAGCGCTCTCTTAATTATTTAAGTCAGATTTTGTTCAGAAATCTGATGTCCAGGCTTTTAACTCTCATTGCTGGTGACAAAGACCCAGATTCAGACGAGGAAAAGTGTTTACACCCCGCTTAAATGTTTCCGAGACGCTTATTACTCCCACCACATTGTCTTATCTGGGAATGTGAGCAGTTTGTGATAGATTTAGATTTATGGTGCAAAACCAGGGCTGCTTCCACGTTGCCCCAGTGAGAAATCACGGCTGTCCTATTGTGAGTTAATGCCAAGATGCACATTTTGACTGCAGTGAAGTTTTTCCTCTGACTTCAGGGTCGGTGGTACTCCAGGATGGAGTTGTCTGTGAGCTCAGGCGGTAATTACAGCCTCTCGGATGTGATTAGAGAGCAGACGCGCCCTGTTGACCCTCCCTGCCTGTCTCCCTCCATCGTTCTCCTGCTTCTTCATGCCACCTCTCTCTCAGTCGTTGCTCACATGTCCCGTGCCCTCTACTAAAAGGCACCATTATTTTGCAGGCTGTATTTCAGTGTAGACTTTTAACAGGGCTTGTGTGACATTTGGTGTGAAGGTTGAGCCATCTGCCGCTCAACTGGCCAACCTGCTTTGTGTGGGTGTGTCGAGAATTTTCACTTGTTCTGTTTTCTCTCCATCAGAAACCACTGCTTATGCACAATACCAGTGTGCTCATGTACAGCTACTCCTTTCCATGAACCTTTCCACTTCTTGCATAAGAAAACCAAAAAGCTTTTAATACGTTTTATTTGGCATCAGGTGATAGACCAACACAAAGTAGTGTCTAATTGTGAAGTGGAAGGAAATGTGTGTCAATGGTCCTTAAATTTCATCTCTGACCTGAGTCAAAACATTGTAGGTCCGCTGTTGACTACAGTTACAGCTGCAGATGTTGCATCCAGCGACTGAGGCTTTTGCCCTGTTTCTTTCGTCTGTGTTCCTTACATGGCTTGTAGCGAACTTTAAACACTTCTTATACATTTGACTCAATGATGCTACACTTACAGATTTATGGAATGCAAGACTATTAGTGTTCCTGTAAACAATTTCCTTGAACCGAGCCGTTGATCTCCGTAGCTCTTCTGGAGTTACTTTAGGCCTTTAGCAGAAATTCTTGATTTCTGCTCTCCTTGCCAAATTTGTTCATTTAAACATCCAGTCACGGTTTAATTTATATGCAGTAAGCCTGTGGCAATAAATCAGTTGATCACAAAATTTAAAACGAGTGATCATTTCAATTTATTTCCACGATTTGTTTTTTCTTGTTTCTCTTTCTACCAAAGAGTGAATGACAAAAGGCTTCAGTGTGGTGCATTGGTCTCAACCAGCCCCCCAGCACCCCCTCCCCCTCCTTTTTTTTTTTTTTAAGGGTAATATTGTTTACAGAAACTTTACTTCTGGGTATCCGAGCAGATGAGTAGATTTTGCTTTTAGAAAATGTTGAAAGCAGAATGTAATTTTCCTTCTACTTGACAAGTATGTTGTACTTTGTGCTTCTCTATCACCCAAAACCTCAGTAAAGTAGGGGGGAGGAGCCAAGGGGTATAAAAACTTTTGCGAGGCACTCGATGTACTTTGGAAAAAAAAAAAAAAACTGTCTAAAAGCTTTAAGGTGTTCTATAATATGACAACAAAGCAGTAATCCGTATTTGTGTAACTTTGCTTCTTTGGTGTATTGTGCGCAGCACTCGTCGCAACCCTGAATATGTAATGTAGATGTGTTTGTTTGTCTGTCCCTTCTGCCGCAGACGTGAAGCCCTCCAACATCCTGGTCAACTCCCGTGGGGAGATCAAGCTGTGTGACTTTGGTGTGAGCGGCCAGCTCATAGATTCCATGGCCAACTCCTTTGTTGGAACGCGCTCCTACATGTCGGTGAGTCAGCTCTGCACGCCTGCGCCCCCACCCCTTTTTTCCTCTGGCCCTATCCCCACTTTCCCTCTCCATTCCTCTCTCACGGCTCTTGCTCAGCCAGACCCGCCCTCTGCCTTCCCCTCACTCCCCCCTTGCCAAGACACGAGGGCTGTGCCTAGGAAAGAGCTCGAGCGAGTGCTTGCTCTTTCTTGTCCTCCTACCCCCTCAGTCTGAGATGCCTGGGGTCAAGCGTCCCAGTGGACTTGGAGTTTCCAAGCACAAAATTGTTCCTGAGCAGCATCATGGATGGTACAGGTCGTTGGCCTTTGGCTGTCACTTTCGTCACACACCTGAGTTTGGACACCCGTCCAACTCGAACATTGTAAAACTGTTTTTCCCTTCCTGCCAAACCCTCTCTCTTTGTCTTCTTTTCCAAATCACACCCCACCCATTCTTGCCTCGCTATCCCCTCATACTCCCCCTTCCCCTCTCTTCTCCTCTGCTTCCTGCCTCTCCCCAGCCCCTTGCCCAACCCTGTTGCATTCCCCTGGCATCTTGGCTGTACCTGGTCCCTCTGACGTAGTTGTGCGTTTCTCAACAGCCGGAGAGACTGCAGGGCACCCACTACTCGGTTCAGTCTGACGTGTGGAGTATGGGCCTGTCCCTGGTGGAGCTGGCGATCGGCCGCTACCCTATACCCCCACCAGACGCCAGGGAACTGGAAGCCATCTTTGGACGCTCCATTATGGACGGGGCAGAGGGAGAGCCTCGTTCCAACATGGCTAGACCGAGACCCCCGGGCAGGCCTGTGAGCGGTATGAAATCAAACATTTTAAACTAAAGTTCTCCTTGTGATTTTACACAAATCCCAAGAGGTCATAATCATTATTTTTGTTTCCTCCACAGGACATGGGATGGACAGTAGACCTGCCATGGCCATCTTTGAGCTGTTGGACTACATTGTGAATGAGGTCTGAAAAATAACTGATCGATTTAGCCGCTATATTATTTTTATTTTTTTTCAGCTGTTCTTCTGATGATGATTTTTTTTCCACAGCCACCGCCTAAGCTACCACAGGGTGTCTTCAGCAGTGACTTCCAGGACTTCGTGACAAAATGGTGAGCGCCAGAGAATGAGGAGTACTATTTATTTGGACACTTGTGTTTGGGTGGAAAATTGTCATTCGTTTCTAATTAAATTTTTCCACATGGTGACTGAAAATGTTGCATTACGTAGATAGTCTGGCGATGTGGTGCCTTGTAAAAGTTGTTGTGCCCCTTAAAATTATTAATATTTTGTCACATTATAGCCAGAAACTTCAATTTTGAGGTCAAGTAGATTTATGTCTTGAATTTGACTTGGTTGTTTTAACAGACAAGCGCAGTTGACCTAAACCATTCCACATTACACACACAAGTTGACCTAAGTCATTCCATTGTGGATCCGGCTGTATGTCTAGACTAATCCTGTTTGAAAGTGAAGAATCCTATCAGTCTAGAGTAATTTACATCTACTAACTTTTTTTTTTTTCAGAATGATTGTGTATTTAGCTCCATCCAAGGGTAGATGTGTAATATGAATAAATATTGTTCTGCCAACAGATTCGTCCACCTGCATATTTCTGCAGTTCTTACAGTTATCATGGTTTCCTGACTTATCATTTAGTGTCAACTTCACAATTATGTACAACTTTGTTAGTGCATTTCTTAAAATCGGAATGAAATATAACGTTTGTGGTTGTCATGGGAGGAAAATGTGAAAGGGTTCAATGGTTATGGAGAATTGTGGTCCAAAACAAGAACATTTATAAATGTCAACATTCTTTTTGTACCTGCAGCTTGATTAAAAACCCAGCCGAGAGGGCAGACCTGAAGATGTTGATGGTGTGTACGCAATCTTTGCTAACCTGTTCTTTTTGATCTCTGGGTAAAAGTCAATGTTGCAAACCAAAGTTTCTCTTTGTTTTCAGAATCACACATTTATCAAGCGATCGGAAGTGGAGGAAGTGGACTTTGCCGGATGGTTGTGCAAAACCATGAACCTCCACCAGCCCAGTACTCCCACTCGCACCACCGAGTGATCAAGCAACCTCCACACAAAAGAAAGAAGAAAAAAAACAACCTTGTCTGTCCCTGATCTGACACATTACTGGGGTCTCTGCATTCATGTACACAATCCACCACACATGCTGGCACTATTTTTTTTTTTTTTTTACTTTTTTTTTTCTTTATTGTCCATCTTTTCTCTTGGGTAAAACATTTGTAGCTTCCCTTTGTTTATTTCGTCAACAGCAGCAGAGCCTGTTGAGTCATTATTGTACTGTAAGACCACAGCTTCACCATGGTGGTGTCAAGAGCAGCCTCCGTTCACGTTGTCACACCGCTGCAGAGGATGTAAAGCACTGAAGGGCTGCCGTAGTGTCATCAGAATTTCCAGTGGCAAACTTCTTTTGTATTGTTGAATATTCTGTATTAATCTTTTCTATGGTGGCTTGTGGGGCTGTATTTTATTAACCTGCTGTAAAAGAAGGAAACATGTTGTACTGAAAGTTTAAAGGAAATGTAACCTGCAATCATCTTGCAGACTTTATATTTGCTAAGTGATGGGAAAATGCCTCAATTATGGTTCAACCCCCCCAAACCCCTCACATTTAGTTGATAGCGGTTTCTTGCAGATCTTAGAATCACCTTCAGTTTAATAATCAATAAGAGTGCATTGCAAGCAAAACGGGCACCCATGGGAGTCATTTTCACTTTTTTGGCATGCAAGCAATCTTTTAAAGGATCATTCTGTGAACACTTTCCCAAACCAAAGAGGGTACTCATGACTATTTCTTTTGCTGGTTGTCTTTAAATTTGTGAGCACCAAATCAGTGTAATTTGGTAATCTAATTTTCTTTCAATAATTGACACTCCAACAGTGTGGAGTTTTTTTATACTCTTTTTGTCACCATTCATATTTCTTTTACTTCTCTTGCATGTCTCACAAGGGATGAGGTATGTCCTCCAGAAGCTTGGTATTTGCCAGGATGTCTATCTAGACATTACAAAAATTAGGACAAAGGCGTTTTCGTGAGTTGATATAGCAAGGCTCAAATTTCTAATGACTTTGTGTACTTAAGATCATGACAGGGATGAGCTGACGTTTTTAATCAAGCCTCAGTTTCTGCTATGATGGCGCAAGTTTTCAATTGCAATGAATGACCGTTTTTGTTTTCTTTTTTTCCTCTTTATTGAATACTTTCTACCCAAAGTGTGTTTGATTAATTTTCCAACGTACTGCTACATGTGACGCTGCAAGTTTCAACTTGGGACAAGACTTGTTTAAAGGCTTGCTTGTGGAAAAGACTTGGGTTAAAATGCTACTTAAATACACCCTTTTTTTTCTTGCAACTTTGGTTTATAAGCGACAAGAACACAGCCTCGCAATGTATCGTGAGATCTGTCAAAAGGTACAAGGGGTCTGACTGGAGATTTTCACCCAGGTCAATTTCGGTCACTTGGTGGTGTTACCTGCTAGCCCGCTGTCTTGCTAGAGCTCTTGTATTCTCTCTTTGCTTATGGCTGCCCTTTCTACCCTTCTGCCCTGCCCTCTGAAATGTGCATTCTTTAAAAGTAAATGGATGCATATTCACCTGTATGTGTACAAAGCTATAAACAAAAATTACATGAGTACTATTTTGCAGTCTTAATATACAAATTTTTGATTTTATGTAAATGACAAGAAGAGTCATTTTATTATAATATAAAATGTGTTGGAAATGGTTATAATGTATAAAAAAAATTGAAATAAAACTTATTTGTGAATGTAAATGCATATGCTTCTCTTTAGGGAAAGAATTGAGCATTATAAAATGTGTTTGTTGTGGTGGCTTCAGGATCATGATGGTGTTGCTTTGTTAGCCCATAATGTACTGTGAATATTACGAATCAATTAGAATAAAATGTAAAACTAAGTAAACATTCAAAATAAGACACCAGAAATGGAAATAAACAACTAAAAAGAAAAGTTGTAAAATACAAATTGGCTGTATTATCTTTTAAGAATATAAAAATAAAACATTAACTTTGAAACAAATTCTGAATTATGATCATTTAAGGCATTGATGGCAAAAATAAAAACAAAAGAACCAACTCAACAAGAATAAGCCTAAAGATGAAAATTCGATATTAAGATGCGGACTTAATTATGGTTAAGTTAAAGCCTTACTACAAATATTTTGAAGGTTATTTGAAAAATAATTTTTGCTGCAGTGGAGATAAATGTGGCTATTTGTGTTCCAGTTTATTTGATCGTATATATATAGTCTGAAATCTGTGGTATTGTGAGCATGATGGCTAAGACTAATAAGTGTGAGTTGGGGCTCATTATGAAGCCCTAACATTAATTATTTGGATCTGTTTGTTTGTTTTTTTTTTTTTTTTTTTTTTTGGTGTCTTGTTCAGGCTTGCCCGAGTCTTTGTAAATCTGCGCTACGGCCCTGGCAACAGGAGAGTCGAGCTGAGTTAACTAACTCTGGACGTTTGAGCTTCAAAGACTCGACTGAAAGTCTACCAAACCAAGAGAGAGAGGGAGAGAGAAAATATAGCATGTCTGGACAGCCAGTAGGTATGTGAGCGCACTTAACCTCCGACCATCAGCGCGGAACCGCAGCGACAGAATGTTCCCGCTCACTGACAAAAAAAAAAAAAAAAAAAAAAAGCTTCTGGTTAATTTGGGAGACATAACAAGCGTGCAGGGTGAAAATGGGGCTGGTTTTTGAAACGGTAAGTGTTCCCTTTTTCTTTCCCAGAATTTAATTTCATTTTATTTATTTATTTATTCATTTATTTATTTGGTATAAGCACAACTGCATTCCCACATTCAATGAGCTTTCGAATGGCCGTCCCAAACTTAAATTGGCACCGGTCGTTTAAGAGGCTTCGTCCGGCTTCTGGTTCGGGTATTTAACGATGGTGAACTACATAAATAAAAGAAGCTGCAGAGAAACTTAGCACCTCACCTAGGGACACTTGACGAAACCTGGAAATCACCGACAAGGCCACGTTTACTCAAGGGGAATCCAATGAAGTCAGCATTAATGATGGCGTCGTTAATAGCTACGAAAATGAGCCCGCGTTTGTCTTTCTCTCGATCTGGTGTGTTCTCTGATTTGGGCAAACAGATGTCCTCCAGACCCAGTGCTGAAATCCTGAGCTGTGAAAATGAGCCTTGTTAGGAAATAAGTGTTCCCTGAGGGTTCCCAATCCCAGTCATACAGTGATCAGGCCTAACGTGACCACTGTCTCATCAGAACTACATAACACTCGTTGTCTTTCCATTACATCACCTTTGACTTTAGTAAAAGATGAAAATAAGGCAAAAAAATAGGTATATTTTTATTCCAGAAAGGTGGATCTACTGAAAAGTATGTCAAAATGCTAATATACAGTATAGTCAATGCTTCCTCTAGGCTCAATTGTGCGCAGCTGCATGTAAGTGATCAGCCCTTTGGTGCTGCTGAGGTATTATAGAGCCCCCAGGCTGTTTTATTAGTGTCCTTCATCTTGTCTGCATTATTAGTTCAGGTGTTCCCTCATCTTGACAAAGCCAGGTACGGTCACCTGTAAGTGTTCAGGTCAGGGCAATTTCCTGGACAACCAAACATAGTTCCAGCATGACGGTCAGTAGACCAGTTTTTGTACTTTTGGCAGATTCTAGGTCCAGCTGGGACATTTTTTTTTCAGCATCTTTGCGAGGGGAGGGGAGGGTGACATGCTTGAAAACGTCCTGGTAGACAGCTGGGTTGATTTTGGGACTTGATTAAACACAGCAACACCAGCCGGTGATGTGGTTCCACAAATCATCACTGACTGTAGAAACCTCACTGTTGACCCCAAGCAATTTGGACTATGTGCGTCTTCTCTTATCTAGCAGACAAGCTACTGGAGGTCAAGTCACTGAAGAGGTGGAAGCTGGTTCTGATAGACAGGAGTCACTACACAGAGCATCACAATTAGTTTCGCATATGGATGCACAGCTGCAGGCCATCCCTGACAGCTGCAGTCTCTTTCACTGTAGGATAAAACACCCCGCAATAAGAACGTTTCAGGACGCAGTCGGAGTGAGTTTGAGGTGTTGATTTGGCCTTCGAAATTCCAACATCTCAACCCAGTTGGCCATTTGTGGCCAACTGGGCAAACAAGTCCTAATAAATCCATTATAAAGTCTTACCTCGTAGCCTAAAGGCCTTACGGATTTGCTGCCATAGCATCAAGATGCCAGATTTCACAGCCCACCTTCAGGGCTCTAGTAGAGTCCATTTCTCAACGTGTCAGGGCTGTTTTGGCAGCAAGAGGGGGATCAAAATATTCACCAGGAGACCCTAATGTTACACTTAATCATTGTATTGTTTTACTTTATTAACTCCTATATTGTGAGTTCTTATGATAATCTCCTCTGTCAGAAATAACAAATAGCGTCATTCACACAGTAATGAGAAAGGCAGATCAGACGTGTGGTGTCTGGGAGTGAAGTGGACCACCCTATGCTGGTCTGAACGGCAAAATGCCGTAAAACTGTCTGCCCCCACTCTGGTCTGCCCTCCCATTCCTCTCGCTCACACACATGCTCAATCATTGCAGGGACAGTGCTCTACAGTGCCCTCTAGGCAGACAATGTGTCGCTGCAGCTGCACAAAGGCACGCAAACGTAAAAAATGTAGACACCATAAATCCACTAGAGTTCCTGGACTACAGCATAATCTGCAAACTGTCTTGCAAAGTCATTTTATAGCACATGTAGTTGTTTGTTTTGATGATTTGTAATGTGCAGAAGTCGGGGACTGATGTCAGTCGTACACAATGCATTTAAATTATTGAGGGGTTTATGATGTCCGACAATCTTAAAGTCACATGTAGAAATGATGCGACATCAACATTTGCGTTCCATAAATATATCGCTGCCTTTCTAAACGCACAGGACAAACATTTTGCATTCATCATATATAGCTCCTCGAATCAGAATTACCCCTTGACAATACACTCGCACAAATACACTCCTTTTTGCTGCTTGCAAGTGTTGGTTTCTTTTGTTGCTGCCGTTTATAAATCCATGACCTGCCGCATTGAACGAGTTTGCTCATTAATGCCGGAGAAGTGTTTGCTTTATTAGGTTTTTACTTGTGCTGTCCCGACTTGTCGATGTAATTGATGACATCGACTATGAGGATGTGTGGACATCGATATGAAGTGGACGCATCTTTTTAATGAGTTCATCTTTTAGAATTGAGCTTGGGTTTCTCCTGAGTGTTTGGCACCAGTCACTAGCTGACCGAGTCTGACCTCAGTCAGCTTCAAAACAAGCGTGGCTGATAAACCCGCCAGGCTCGCTGTCAAATGAGCCAGGCTACAAATGTTTGGTTTTTTGTTTTTGTTTTTTGTCAAAGTGTTGAAAGGCTGAAGTGACGGAAGCATGAAGTTCAGTGATGACAATCAGAGGTTTGAATGTGCTGGTTCATTGGCAGCATAAGAACTGACAACTAAGCATGATGAGGAGGTAGGTGAGGAGACAAAGCAGATGAGCCACTGTGATTATTTATCTAAACACAAAATAATCCGTTAGATTCTTCGATAAGTCTTTATCGAAAAAAGTTACACAAGAATCAGTCCAATCAAAGAATATTAACAATATTAACCATGTTCCTGTGTGTGTGTGTTAATGTGCAGTCAAGAAAATCAATTTTCTGCTTCAGTCACAGTTAACTGACAGCGTGGATATTTAAACAACTAAAAATTAAGTCCGACAAACTCATACATGATAAATCCATGTACTAATAAGTGCAATAATTTATGATATAATCTATAACTATTATAGATTATATTACAATAAAGTGTATTAACATGTAAAAAATAATAATAACCAAAAAGTCATTTTGTTTGTTTCCAGCTCGGTTTAATTGTATGTTATTCTAATACATAAGTGCTTCATTTGAATTTTAACTTTAATTACAGAAAAAGATGTATCAACATTTGTACTTTGCAGTATGCAGTAAATATTTTGTGGTGAAAGGAAATTAACTGTTCAGATGAGTCAGTGAAATAAAAAAATGAATGGAATTATTTAACAATAATTGTCGGAGGCAACCTACCCACACAAAAAGTCTTCCTGATCATACACAAACGTGAACAAAGAAACCAATCTCTACGAAAGACCTAGTGAAGAAAACTCGTTTGATAACTTATTATTGATCTAAGCACTTACTATAACTTGAACTGGCCTTCCCCTGTAATGGCAGGTATGCATAATTGTGCATACCTGGTGAGTTGTAAAATGGTATTTATAGCAGATCTAATAAGTTTGCTCAGGACAATATTAGCCTAATTACATATTTTTTCATACGTAATCTAGTTAAGCCATAATTACTTTTGTAATCTGATTACATAGAACAGATTATATATAATCAGTTACCTCCCAGCAGTGGCTCTGGTGCAACTCAACATCTTCCTCTCCAACCCACTGCATGGCACAATGGCTGGCTCGCGCCCATCGAGTGGGTGTGCTGGTGGGCATTTTGGAAGTGGCGCAATGTGAATTGCGTGCACACATGGGAATTCAGAACTCACCGCAGTGAGTGGGGAAGATCTCAGCTTAGGAACAGACCTCACCTGCTGGATCTTTGCAGGTAACGTGAACAGAGGGTGTGTATTGAGGGGGCTGCTGGCAGCCCCTGCCGTGTGTTCTGGAATGTGCCAAGACTTGCTTTTGGGGTGGGACAGCAATGACCTCAGGCAATAGGATGGGTGGGTGCGACTTCCAGAAAAGGAAAGGAGTAGTGAGAGATGAGACGCATGAGAACAGACAAGAGTTAATAACTCAGTTTTAACCCCAGAGTCAATCCACAAATCACGGTTTGTAACCAATGATAGCCAGAAAGAACTCAGTGGGCAGGCAGGAGTTAATAATTTGTGCCGTCTCCGGTTCAGTTTGTGATTTGACAACTGTCTGCTTTTCAGTACTAAGAGATTTCCACCTTACTTTCATCTTGACAGGAGGAGGAGGGGTTGAGGACGCCGAGAGATGCTGTGTCTTTAAGAGAGAGAGCGTGTGTGTGAGCGTGTGTGAGAGAAAGAGAGAGAAAAGGGAGGGACCTCTTTGCCCTCCAGAAACCAGGAAGGGAATTGAGTTGATCTGCCGCTGCTTGGTTAGCGCATACGGGGGCTTTAAGCTGCGCGACAGTGAGAGGGAGATAGAGAGCTCCGGAGAGGAGGAGAGGAGAGGGCCGAGCTAACCCACAACAAGCACCACCACGGCCATCACAGGTGAGCTGAAGGCGACCTGTCATCCCCTCCTCTGCCTGCCCTGGGCCTGTCGGACTCAGGAGGGCTGGTAGCAAGGAGAGGAGAGAGGAAGGACCGAGGGAGGGGGGCCAGAAAGGAGAGCAGGGTGGGGGGGTTGGCTGGAGAGGAGAGGTGGGTCGCAGCAGCGGTCCCTAGTCAAGGTTCCTCTTTTTTTTTTTTTCTTTTTTTTTTTTCTCTTAAATATGTCCTTTATAGAGCTACTTCCCTCTGGGGGAATTTTGTGATAAAGTTTGTAGGATGTGATCAAAACATTCACTTTTCAGGCAGGTGGAAGCACTTAGAGGAGGAGGAGAAGGAGGAGGAGGAGGCAGTGGAGGAGGGAGGCGACTGAACCGAGAGAAGGAGGAAGCAAAAAAATAATAATAATGATACTGGAAAGGCTACAAGCAGTGGCAGCAACTTTTTGGGACATTACAGGGTGAGACACTCATTGCAGGGTGTGCTGTGTTTGCAGAGCATGTCTGGGTGGCATTAGGTTGTTTAGAGGAGGGGTAAGTCAATTTAGGTCAGGAGTTTCAAGTGTGTCTGAACCGTCCCAAGAGCGCAGAGCTGATGAAAGAGCGCACGGCCGATGTTTCAGTGCTGCCCCTGACAGTCTGGGCTGAAATTTGTTTTGTTTTTTTTTTCCTCCCACAGCGCCCTATCCTTGTTTGATGGCTGCTCTGTACTTTAATACCTGGCAGGCTGCTAGCAGCATACTGTAGTGTATAATTCAGCCCTGGGTTGCTTACGTTAGAGAAGGCTTGGAGATGGTGGGGGTGGTGAGGGCAGAGAGGAAAGCTGGGACTCGTAGTCCGCAGCGGGGGCTGTGGAAACCAGGTGACATTGGGTTTCGGCCTCTATATCCCAGAGTGCCTTGCCCTTGGCCATGAAGGAAAGGGAACAGCCGTCAGCCTATCCCTGCGAGGAGGTGTGGCGAGTTAACCGCTGCGAAGCCAATGAGGCGAGGGGATGCAGGAGCGGAGTTGTGGGCTGAAAATAGAGGGTGGTGGTGGATGGGATGGGGGCGGGTAGGTGTCTGTGTGGGATCAGGCAAGGGCTTGCCTGTATGACTAGGGCCACTCACAAGTTTCCTGACTGGTAATGCTCTAGCCCTGCCCAGAGACACAGGCAGCAGAACTGGCCGGCAAAGCAGGGGAAGGCAGAGAGGTCCCGAGAAACATTTTCTGCCTATTCGGTAAGCATTGCGAAGACATCCACACACACACGGTGTCTAAGGGCTGGGATTTAGAGGAGAGGGGAAGCAAGCAGGGAAAGTAAATCCAGAGTGTCTTGATAGAGTTCAGAGTTCTTGACCCTCTTGAAGACAGAGCAAGGGCTGACAAACGGGTCAGGTGCCGCATTGACTATCTGCTTTATTGCCTTCAGATGTTTTATCCTACATGTGTTGTTTTGAATCTGTCAAGTTGTGGTTAATTGGGTAGAGTAGCTGCTAATATTAGCAGAGTGAGAAGATGAAGATATTTGCACATCCTGTACCGCTTCTTCTTCTGGGGCTTTCAGACTAATTCTACAGAAACCGCCCCATCACATACTTTGCTGAGCTGTGGCTCATGGCTACTGTGGCACAGGTGTTGAGTAATAGTTTTAGAAACTTAACTAAGTGACATCTCGTCTTAATGAGGCGGAGACACATTTCGTGACGGCTGAATCCCCTCTCCCTGACACGGCAGGCTGCCGTGGCTGAGTCTGTGCAATATTAAAACAAAACTTAAGCTCCGGCAACTTTGTGTAACCGTCCCCAAAGAGCTTAAGCGTTTGTAGATTGATTTCAGTCGTTCACAGCTACTCAATCTTATGACGTCCCTTCTCTCTTTACCGCTCAACTCCCCCATCCTCACCAGCATCTTGTTAAGACCAGATTGTAATCTGTCCTGCCGCCATGTAAGGCTTTCTTTTTTAAACCAGTAGTTTAAAAACTTCACAGCAGCCCTGACTGTCTTCCTCAATAACCAGATGCTTTTTTTTTTTTTTGGCTTTGCATACTTGTTAAACCCGTTTTTACAAATGTGCGGGCATGGAGAGGGAAGATGACAAGCACAGTACGCCCATTTTATGGGAAAGTCTTTCATAATGCTGCCGTAAATTAAGTTGATCACTGCTTCTTGTTCAGCTTAAGGTAAAATAAAAAAACCTGATTAGTTATTGCAAACAATGTCTTTTGAATGTTCCTCGTCCTATGGATGAACAGCATGGTTATTTCTAGTGAATTCCACCAAGAGGTTAAACTAGGACGCCATATGTGTATGTATGTGTGAGCGCGCGCGCACGTGTGTGTGCATGCGCGTCTGTGTTACCAACAATAGACTCCAGAGGAATTGCAGGGGACTTCAGTGACTGTGGGCAGGTCCAAGACACCACCCATCAATTTGGCGGTGAGGCTGAATACAGTTTGATATTCCTGTATGTTTGTGCCTGCACCACGATGGCCCAAAACTAGCAGGTTCAGGCAGACCGAGAGGACAGGTTGTGTGATGTCTCCGTGGCAGTTTGAGGCTTTATTTCAGAGTAAAAAGCTGGCAGTATACACTGGGATACATGTAGCTGTCATATTGTTTGTGTTAAGGTTTATCTATGTGTCAAAATGGCTCATACCGGAGATAGAGTTCTTTAAGGAGTATTTCCATGCTGCTTTTTTTTTTTTTTTTTTTTTTTAACATAAATACATTTATAAAGGCTTACACAGTTACAGTTGGAGTTGTTTCATTCGCCTCTTCCTTAATGAATGCAGCTTCACTTCCCCCCCTCCATGATGTTTGGTTCCCCTGGTCAGCTGCTTAATATACCACAGCTTCCAGCCTGGCTAGACAGACAGACCCCTCTCTGTTGTTTTCTGTTGTTATGCTGAAGACCAGGGGCAGGAAAGGGGCTTCTTCTGTTCTCTTCTGGGACATTTATTGTGCAGAGTTTAACACACAACCTGATCAAATTAAGAGCAAGAGAGTGTGGCTCGGGATGTTTTTCAAGAAGAAGGGGAGAGCTTCACTTGCATTATCGCAATGTTCGAGTTAAGGATTGTGCTGATAAATCATAAAATACATCGAATCGGAGGATATGGACGTGTTTACAAAACTGACAGAAAACCCCAAACATTTATTGATTTGTTGTTAACAGGTACAGGCCAAGCGACTAGAGGGATGTGTGAGTGGTCCGACACTGTCTGCTTGCTGATGAAGTTACTTGGTTTCCAGTGAAACAAGAGAAAGACGATGTGTGGGTTGCATTAAAGTATGGCGAGACACAGGGAGGCGGGTGGGTCCGCACCGCTTTGCCTCCTCAGCAGTGGAAAGGGGAAGTGGGTGATGTGGTGGATACTATGCAGTGCACAGTCTGAGACAGAGATGGAGCAATGATGAGATGAGAGCAACAGATGAGAGGAGAAGAAGGAGGCGGGGCTAGGGTGGTAGTGGGGGGGCCAGGGGGTCAGACAGTACGGACAGGGAGACAGAGCAAGAGGAGAGCTGGTCATCTGATAACAGAGCGGGTTCTGTTACACGCCTGCCATGGACTCACAGGAAGTCCTCTTTCCCTGTCAGGCTGAGCATGCGCAGCGCAGTGCAGCCAGTGTTTGCTGTTTGACCAGTTCACCTGCTGGACATGAGCTTTCTGTAACACCACCAAGGTGGCACCATGTTGACTTATTAAACAAGATGGCAAGAAAAGACGGGGGGAAACTGTAACACCTGATGACTTGTGTAATTGTAATCATATATTACAAATGCATAACAGGTGCAAATGCCATTTCATGACGTCTTAGCGTGTAATGCTGTGTGAAAACCATGACATACTTCTTAATAATAATAATTCTGAGTTTCTTAGATGAGGTGCCTTTCAAGGTTTATGGATGAATGATTTTAGACCTGTAGTTTACAGCTCTTCACTTAATAGAAATGCAGTTTAGTTGTTGATTGGGAGGAATCTGAGTGCTAGCCAAGAGGCGCCAAGACCAAAGTGGACTTTGCATCCTTAAAACAACTTCAGTCTCAAAAAGCCCAAGTGGTTTGTTTAAATTCAGTTTTATGAACCTATAAGATGTTGTAACGTTTGTGTCGAGTGGTTTTATACACATAAGCTGATGATTATTTACACGGAGAATGCAGGTCGGAGGCATAACACCACCCATCATCTTGCTGTGTAAAACATTGACTGAGCACGTTAGATGTAAAGTGTTTCCAGTCAGAGTAATTGTCTGACATAAAAGTGGTGCAAAATGTAAAAATGTTATAACAATTTAACCCAGTGCTGTTCGGTTGATTTGTACACTGCTCAACCTTTGACACAGGAAGACCATCAATGCTGCACCAACTCCAACTTCCATGTCCTCCATAAATAATCATGTGCTTCTGTGTGAAAAACAAATTCAAACAAGATCCTTTGGTTCTTCTTGGGCTAAGTCCAAATAATAACAATAATTATTTATACTAAATAAAGATGCCATTTAAATTATCTCCTGCTGGTAAGATTTTAACTGCTCATCATCCCTCACCAGATCCTTATTTGAAATAAAAAAAAGGGAAGTATAAATTAAAATACCTTAAACTGGATTACTATGGCTTTGTCTTCTTTAAATACATAGGAAAATTAAGAGAAAAAAACAATCTTTTAGTTTTTTATGTTAAAAAGTCTGTTGCTTTAAGAGGGCTTGAAAGTCATTTTCAACTACCCAGCATGACACATGTGCAGTTGCCCAACCACCCCCACTCCCTTTAGGTTACCTTTTCTTTTACTGTAGCAGGTTATACCAGGTCCAACAGTAATTCATCCCAAGTTTATCATTGACATCTGAGCCAAATTCCTGGGCCTCCATTTGCTCTCAAGTTATGAGCGAGCTTGTGAGTTTGACGCCCTGTCTCGCCCACCAGCTTCTCACTGGCTCCGTGTTTTGGCAGCGCTTCCTGGTTAGTTTCTAGTGAAAGCTGCCAGGCCTCGACCAGCCCATGCAACTTTAGGTTTTATCAGTCACTAGCCTACTTCCTGCTTTGCTCCCAGCACGGCCAGTGAGGTTTCCTTCCACTTTGGCCAACAATGAGTCACTGAGCAGTGGCAGTTACTCAAAATCCACTTTTCCTAACCCCCCGAAGCCCTATCATGTTCGCTTGTCCACTTGATTCAGAGTGGAGCCTTCTAGATCTGAGTGAGAAGATCCTGTTGTACAAATGTGCAGAACTTGTGAAGTATTTTTATTATTTGAAACTCAATGTATGTCAAGGTTTAAAATGCTATCAAATCTGCAATTTTTTTAAAATCATACATTTCTTACATTTTAAACAGATGCAAATGTGCCACAATGGTGTTTTCACAGTCAGCGTGAAGCACAGAGCACTACAAGTCCTCTGTCTCCCCTCCCCCACATGTTGCTGCAGCTTGTTGACAGAAAGTTATTATTGTAAATTTATCCTGTTGCTTACAATACAGACATATTCAGTAGCTCCCAAATATTTCTGGTTTCGGACAGTCAGAGTGGTGAAACTAAATGCCAACAATCACACTTTTTATGGAAATGTTTGAAAACTACAGTCGGCAAACTTTCAGAGGCATGTATTGTAAGTGACCCAAATAACTCACAAGCTCGACTTGCTATGCTTTGGGTGCTACTCTTTTAAGAGCAGAGCAAGAAATAGGTAGAATATGTTTGTCCAAAGGGTAAAACTTTTGCAAATTAGTCATAGTTTAGTCACCTATGTTTATGTATCAAAATGAAATGAGCAAGAAATAAGTATTGTAGATAACATCATGATGAGGGTAACAATTCAATGTGTTATTTGAGTGTCAGTAGCAACAGTTTTTGCTTTTCTGTTTTCAATGATGTCAGTCATATCCTGCTATTTATTGTTGTTAGGAATTTGCAATAACTCTTAATAGTGTTGTGTTTTTACCCAATTGTTTTATGCTATTAGAATATCCTACTGGATGTGCCTATTTTACTTGTTCTCTTGTGTGTTTCTGTATTTTTGAAGTGTGCAAATTGGTAATAGCCAACAGTAAAATTTTCAAACTCTCAAATTTAAGGAAATAGAAAGTTAAAGGAGAAAGAGGAAAGAGATCATTTGCATTTTAGACCAGGCGGTGTTTTTATGGGGGCTACTGTTTTGGTTGTTGTGCATTTTTAAAATGACTTTGTATTCTATGTCTTCCCTTATCTGAGAAACATCTGGGGCTGCACACGGTTAACAGTTTGTTCGCTAGTATCTAGGAATGACTGGTATGTGTCTGCCAAAGTCAGAGAAACTTTCAGGGTGGAAATTTTTGAGAAGCTCCACAACACGAACCGTGTCAGCCTAAATAAGAACCATTCCTGCTTACTCCTGTCACACCTTGATATCAGGCCGGCGTCTGTCTAAGACAGTGACAAGCAAATGGACTCCAACTGTCTCCATGCAGATGTTGACGCACGCCGTGTTCGGTCAACTGCTGAAAGAACCCCTCCAGAAAAAAACAAAAACTCGTCTTAGAAAACACTCTTGTACAGATATAGGAGAGGGGGCGAAGGGATGTTGTGGATGAGTTGAATGAGGTGAGGGTGGAGATGGGATGGGTCGGCTTTGCACGTTGAGACGGTGGTTTGACTTGCAAAGCAGGCCTGGGCGCTCGTGGCCCGAGCGCCAAAGAGAGGGGCCCTTCCCTGAAGCTGGAACACAAAGTACACGGACAGCTGCGGTGCCGCTTTGTGCTAGATTGCCGTCCTTGTCACCCACAGGCATGAATTAGTGATAAGGAATGTTTCAAGCCATGAGGAGGTGTCAGGATCAGGTTTGTGGCTCCATGTTTCCTCTTTCTCTGTGTTCTGTGCAGGTTCATTCAGGGACAGGCTGCTCCTGCATGCAGAGCAGTCCCTCTGCGCTTCGTTGGCGCCGAATCAAGTTTTGTGATTGTGCGCATGTTCGTGCAAGTGTGTGTTTTATCTCCTCCTCAAGCTCAACGTCTTTAACTCACAAAGCCATGACCCAGGGTCAACTGTAGATGTATGGGGGATACAGCAGCCTCATTCGCAGGCTTGCAGCAAAGCCCGGTTCAGTGCAGGTGCTTTAGAGAAAAGCAGGTTGACTCGGCTCTGGACGAGGCTCGCAGAGATCTGTTTCCACCTGCGAAGGACACGACCGGTAGCCATGTGGATGCCCTTTCTCTCGCTTTTCCTTCCCTTCTCACTCTGCTCTCTTTGCCTCCCGTGTCATTTCTCTTTGTCTCTCTCCCCTCCCTTAACATATTCAGATGAGAGATGGGGTAATAAAATTTGCTTTTGCCATGGCTGACAGATTGTTTTCAGTGGAGCTCTGTTAAAGTCTCTGGCAGTATTCTCAGACCCTATGTGGTCAGCCGCCCACAAAAACAGGATTCAAGAGATCCATAAAGCGTGTTGCCAATAGGGAAGGACCATTATGACATTCTCATGGTACGATAACCTTGATTTAAAACTCCTCCGTTTTACTGTTTTGATACAGTAAACGTTCTGCATTTTTAGTTAATGCAGAACGTTTAAGTGAAAATGTTTTGAAAACCAGAAGGCAATAACTATTCCTATTGCTGTCAAAATAAATAGTTTATATAACAGGTATAATAATTTAGTGTCTGATACTTTGATTTTGCAACTTTTTAAGAAAATATACTTTTTCCAAAGAAAATTAACCCTTTTTAGTTTTTTGCTTTGGGACGGTTGATGTGAATATAAAATGTTAGAATTCATGGTGTTTCTTAAGCAGCGTATTGCATTCTTTTTAGCTTTAAATCCATATAACTCCATTTATTCTTAGCCCAACGAAGTAAAACTACAAGTTTTGTATTTTACACGTTGTAAAATACATTGATTAGTGCAGATAAACTGTATATGCTGTAATTATAAAATTCAGTCGCATTTTAACAAGGAACGTGTGTATAATGACGCTCCCCTGAAACCAGTAGTGGAAAGGTAACTGAAAGGATCAGCATTTTGGTATTTGGTAGCAATCACAATCATGACAATTAACACCATTAATTAGAGCTAATTGTTTAATGCAGCATTACGACTACATCTCTTTCTTTCTTGACATTTTTCATATTGTATTAGCATTTTGATCATTTCCCATTCCTTGTTTTGATCTTTGGTTTCTGGAGTAACACATGAATATCAAATTGTTTCAAGGATCGCCTTTAGCTAAACTCCATACAACCAGAGAAAACTCCACCTCCTCCGACTAGTTCAGTGGTTTGGAAACCAAATGTTGGTTTACCTGGATGCTGGAATTCAACCCATTCCTTGGAGCCAGTTGGTGTCTTACTGGGTGATCATTATTCACAAACCATTGCAAACATCATCATCCTCATCATTTGGACTTGAAGCTTTTTATCTTATAACATTTGGTTGAATCGACCACTCTTTGATCCATTTAGTTATTGATGAGAGGATGAAAGAAACCTCTTAATCTCTTATGGGTTCCTCGGACAGATAAATCTATCCAGGACCTATCCTCACACAGACAGGTATTTCTTTAGAGAGGATAAAACAAAGCAGAGGAGAGGAGAGGAGAGGACTCTCCTCTCCTCTGAAAGAAGGTGAACTCAATTAAAAGAGGAGGGGCAGCCAGGTTAGGCAGGTTTGGGAGTGGGGTGTAGCAAACCAACATACCAGCAGGATTGATCGGAAAGAATCTTGTAATTTGAAGCTTGTAGAGAGCAATGCATTTAATGCAACCGCCGCCCAGCCTTGCCCCCCTACTGGGTCTGCCTGGCAGATGGTGAAGAAGAGAGGTTGGAGGGGAGGTGGATGTCCTGTGTGTGCTTGTGTAATGTGTGTCATTTCCGTGTGTTATTGATGTTACTGTATTCACTCGTGTGACTGAGAAATCGAGGATGGCCTGCTCTGCCGAAACCCCTCCACCACCACCCCGCCCCTCCGCCTAAGCTTCAGTCGATCATTTTAATTCCCACCCCACACGCGCACACAAACACACGTGAGCGAGGGGACAGGCCTTTTCCGAAACTTGGCACGCAGCGCAGGGTGGGGTAACTAGCTCAGACCGGATTGACAACCTCCCTTTTTAATGCTGTTCCTTTGCAACTCATCGTACATTCTCTTCCTCCTCCTTTGGAGTTTTTTTCCACAGGGTCTGCCCTTGCAGCCTTCTCTACATCCCTCCACTCTCCTCTCCCTTCTTGTTCCTCCACTTCCCTCGCTTTCCTTCCTTGCTCTCAACTGTCACAGAGTGAGCATGGGCTGCACAGCCCAGCTCCCAGCATGCACTCTGATCCCCTCAGCCCTCTGCTTATCTGTCCTCCACGACCTCTTGCTTGATTTCTTGCACGGGTGCATGCTCACGCCCGTGGATGTATTCATATATACAAGGAACAGGCACCCGGCCACCTGCACACGTGAAATACATAAATATCTTTTTTGATTCTCCCACTCGTTGTATTTATGCAGAGAAAACTGCTGACCAGCACAATTCAGCGCTGGTGAATTGTGGATAATTTATCCACTACAGGAAACTAGTGTCTTGCATATAGCTGTTTGTTTTGCCATCAGTCTGTATCTACACCTGTTTCTTAGTCAGTGTTTTTTTTCTTCTAATCAGTCTCAAAATAGATTGTGAGCTGTTGTGAGGAACAAGACACTGTCTCAATGCTGCATGGGACGAAATTTTCACACTGAAGTCCAAGTTCGAATCAAATGGATGCGAGAGTTTAACTTTAGCAGACTTCAAGAGTTATATTCAGGATTTAACAGATTAGAAATGCCCCAAATAAACAAACAAATTTAAAAGTACGACTTTTAATGCTTGGAAACTTTGGGGCAGAGGGATGTGTGAAACAAATCTTTTCCTTGAAAAGTTGCTATCTAACTAAAGTTACTTACTTTCAAACCACTTCAGTCTAAGTTTTATTACAGTGGGCGTATCTTTGTAAGATTTTCCCTGTATTTTAAATTACATATGTGCTCTAAGCTATAAAAATTGTTTTCACTTCCTAAATACTTCAGTGCTATTTGTGCAGTGGTGAACAGCTGGCGTGTGTAAATTGTGCATTGATTTGGTTCGCTTTCCTCATTCTTAAATTTTATAGCATGTTAAAAATGTGTTGCTGCAGCTTGTGCTCATATTGCAGATTTCTCTCTCAGTCAATCAATATTCCTCTCACTTTTCTGTCCACAAAAGAAACTAATCAGTAATCTGTGTCTTCTGCTTTCAGATAGGCAGACAGACAGACGGCAGGACGGATACACGGGTGGGGGCTGTGCTCGGCGGCTCGGCGGCAGGCTGGTGGAAGATGTCGTCAGGGGCCGGTGGGAGAGGAGGAAGGCGGCTCCGGGGTATAACAAGCACTGCGGGCGGAGGGAGACGAGGAGGAGCGGGGGAGGCGGAGGAGGGTCCCGTGGGGATCCCTTTCCCCGAACACAGCGCGGACGTCCTGGGCGGCCTGAACAAGCAGCGGCTCAGCGGGCTCCTTTGCGATGTGCTCTTAGTCACCCAGGACCGGGAGTTTCCGGCCCACCGCTCCGTCCTTGCGTCCTGCAGCTCTTACTTCCACAAGCTCTTCACTTCAGGGGCCGCCGCCGACCAGCAGAACATCTACAACATCGACTTTGTGGCAGCAGAGGCTCTGGGAGCTTTGCTGGACTTTGCCTACACGGCGACGTTGACGGTCAGTCACAGCAGCGTGGCTGACATCCTTGCTGCTGCTCGCCTCCTGGAAATCTCTCCCGTTCAGGACGTCTGTACTCACCTGCTGGACACCAAAGTGCTCTCCCCGCCGGTGAGGCATCGCCGTAACACAGAAACAAAGCTTGTGTATTCACTGTTAGAATCCTGAGATTGAGAAACAAAACACTGAAAAGCTTATATGTTTCACTGCCTTCAAACTTTTTCACATTTCTGCAATTTTATGTCACTAAGAATTTCCAATTCTTTGTATAGAATCAATTGGAATAAATCTGGGCTTCGACTGGACCATTCTAACGTAAATTTGATTTCTAGACTATTTTAAAATAACTTAACTATTTCCTCCCACTTCACAATGCAGTACTACTTTCTGTTGAGTACTCAGATAAAATCAAGCACATTTTATGAAACTTCTTGGTCATAGCGTGTTACAATGTAAAAGTAAAGAGGTGTAAATAGTTTTGGAAGCTACTGCGCATTCATTTTCTCTTGTTCATTCATATCAAAAATGGTGCATACAGTCATCATGCCGTCCACCTCAATAAACAGCATAACTAGAGTTACATCATGGCCTGTATCAGTGCCTCTCACTATGCCTAACACACTCCCACAGCTTGGAGTTAGTATAACACTTACTCATGCTGAGCCAACAGTATTTGTGGAAGAACAGCGTGCTCCTTCCCAGACTTCAGACACAGCACCTCACAGCCGGGCAACATCTTCAGCTGCAGCAGTGATGTGCTCGGTCGTAATATGTAATACCATATTAAGAAGTTCAGATTTTTATGGTGGGCCGTAACATCACGCAGGACATGCAGAAGTCGGTTGTTGGTCAGATATTTGCTTTATAAAGTCTCGATATAAGTAGATTTCAGACAGTTCAGATTGTTCTTGGAGATTTGTAGTTTTCAGCCTTCAAAGTATTTCTTTCTACCTTCTTACTGTGAGCGGTCACCAATGATTTAAAGAAGGAGCAAAGGTGATGTCGAGCATCATGGGAAAAATCTGTTTCTGTCAAGCCAGGTTTTGCTTCTTTAAAATAAAGACAAAAATAAAGAAAGAAATTGATCTCACCTGTAGTTTAGATTCTTTTTTTTTTTCTTTTTTTTATCAGCAATTTTTTATCAGATTTGAGAGGTTAAGAACAGGAAGTGTAAACAGCAGTCTGTGTGTGTATTACTTAGAGAGTCCAGATCATTATTTTAACTTCTGGACTACCAACATTTCCAAACCAAGCAGCTTCCATAACGAACAGGATTCCAGTATTAATAAAGATAAAACAGAGCGATGCTGAGGTGATACTTTCGTTTATACTACTTTCTGTGGAAGATAGCTCTTAGTAAAGTCTGTAGTCAACAAGGCGTCTCCTGATGTTTGATGGCTTGATTTGGGAACAAAAACAGAACTTTGAGTCCTCTTCTCTCAGCAACAACTTTCACACTGAAGAGTTTTTAGTGTTACCTGGTATTATTTTGGTTAGCTGGTAAAAGGATCCTTTTCTCATCCTGGTTAGAAAAGGATGAGGTTTTTGAGTATCTGAACAGTACGTCACTGGTCAGCCAGTCCAGAAGAAAATTACCTAATTTCTCTGGGCATGTCAAGATTTTTGTTCAGTAGTAGCTTTTAGCATCACAGTTGTTTCCTCCCTGACTTTGTTTTTCTGCCTACTGTGCCTTGCATTGCATAAAAAGCTAAAATATTCTGCAAGATGTAAAAGTTTTCATTTTGGTCTATCTACCTTAACCAACTAAGCTATAATTGTTAGAAGACAAAAGTCTTCTGACCTCTCCAATTGTGTTTAAAGTTAGCTCTCATCGGTGCCCTTGCAAATTTTCCCTTCACTGGCTTTTGTTTCCTTCCCTGTTCCCACAGGCGGGCAGTGAGCGAAGAGATGAAGATGAAGAGGGGAAATGCAGAGGAGTCAAGGAGCAGGGGAACCGAATTCGGGCCAGGGAGTACCTGGAGTACTTCCAGAGAGGGGCGCACTGGAGCAGCAGCTGCAGCACACCAGAGCTCAGGGAACTGCCCACACATCTGCACTTTAACCATGGTAACGAGAGCATCCCCAGCAATGGGGCTCCTGCGGGCCCCGGTGAGTACTACTCCCCGCTGGCCCTAGCCTTGTCACAGCCTCAAGTGCAAGAACCAGAGGAGGAGGACGAGGACGAAGAGGAAGATGAAGACAGGGAGGCAGTTCAGGGCAACGGAGTGAACCTGGGGTCGTCATACTACCCTCCATCTCAGAACGGCCACTTCTACCTCCCCCCTGAGTCTCGGCAGGAGGCGGAGGTGGAGGACAGCTGCAGGGAGGCGATGGTGAGGGATCGGGGCTCGGCCAGCGCCCTCCTGCAACAAATGATGGACTCCATCGAGAGGCAGAAGAAGCGTGCGGACGGGGAGGAGCAGGGAGACGGGGACGATCCTGACATGGAATTTTACTTGAATTATTTCAGCAGCACGCAGCACGAAGACGCAGCTTCCGCATCACTCGTGCACGGCGTGCCGCCGTCGCTGTGGATGTCACGAGGCAGCGCGGGCCAACACACAGCAGGAGAGAGGGCAGTGGAGGAGAGAGGGAACGGCACCGGAGGAGGTGGAGGAGAAAGAAAGATGCGCTCTAAGGCCTTCCAGAAGTGCCCCATATGCTCGAAGGTCATTCAAGGTGCAGGCAAGCTACCCCGCCATATCAGAACGCACACGGGAGAGAAACCCTATGAATGCGCCATCTGCAAAGTGCGCTTTACCAGGTAAGCCCATTTAATGAAGGGACTACCTCATGTCACATGTGCTAATAGTCTTGGATAAACGGCCCAGCGGAGGGAAACGCCACAAAGCCAAGAGCTGGAGAATTAGCGCTAACCACCTTAGCTTTGCATTAGGCAGTGCAGTCTGTGTCCAAATGTTTACCGTGATCGTGGATTGGCAGGATACTAAACAGATTTCCTCCCAACATCCCCATGCTGTGAAGGAGGGGAGTGTTATAAAGATCAGTTTTATGATGGCAGCCTTCATGACAAAGTCCTGGAATTTTAACATAGGGGTCCTATAAAAGAAGGCTGTGCCAACAACGTGTTATCTTGTGAAAAGGGGCCATAAAGGACTGTATTCTGATACAGGGGGGTGAAGGGGGGAGGAGGGGTTGCAGCCACCGGATGGTGCTCTGGCTCCAGTGCAGTAATGTGAACTTTTGATCTGCTGTTATGCTTCTTATTGCCTGCAGCAGAGTATTTACACAACCCCCTCCCCTCGCTCTCTATCACTCCTTCACCTCTCAAATAAAACCTGCTACGTGTCCCTTAGAAAACAGATAGACGTGGCTTATCTCAAGGAGGGGACATCTGTGCGAAGGGTTTTCATGTTAGGAAGGCTTGCCTTTTCCATGAAATGATTACTTTAATGAATTAATTAGCTGGCCTTTGGTGAAAATAGATGCTGCTGTCTGAATATATCCAGAACCCCTTTGAGCACGAGGAAGACCATTCTTAATTTATCCTCCAGCTAAATTTGACCACCAGAGGAAAGGGGCAGCATTGTAATCTTAATCCTGTTTGATCAGGGTTAAGGGTTTGCCTCGCTCAGTAATAAATCACTCCTTTCCTTTAAATAATTCACCTCTGTCAGTGGCTACTTTGCTCCAATACTATGGCCTGCCTGTGTGTGCCCTGATATGAGTGTGTTTCCTTGTTTGCTGAAGTTTTAATGTTTGGCTCACAGATATTACTCATTTGGTTGAATGACAGCTGATATACTAACTTAAATGACATTTCCACTGTGGGTAGGCGTGCTCATTTGGAGTTATGCTAGCAGCTCTCATTTGACTCAGAGTCCTAAGTGTAGGACGGTTAGACGATTTGAGTGATTGGGAGCTAGAGGGAGATGGCGAGGGCTAAAGGGGGGAACGAAGGACAAGAGTCAGATGAAGGCCAAGGCAGCCTGATAAGTTGCTGGAGCAACAAAGTAAAACATGTTTCGAAATGTTATTAGATTACTTTGAATCTGCAGAAGTAGAGATGCATTGATCAGAATACTGTGACTGATTTTAAATCTGAGGTTTGACCAGATAAAACCAGTTTTTGTTCATTTTGGTTTCTCTTCATTATAAAAAGGCATCACACTTTACACCTGTTGATATTACATGTTTACATGAGAAGAAATAGGCAACTTTATGTGCGAGACAGCAGTTTTAAGCCAAAACCATTAATAATGGAGCTGACATTCAGAACTATATTTAAAATTAACGATTAGCACCGCTCGCTTTACTAACTATAACCTGCTTTCTGCGTGTGTGAACCGTATAGAAAGTGTTAATCACTTTGAATCTGAAATTTGCGAAAGGCTGCTAACATTTGCAAATCCAGCATGTTCCCCGACTGGTGGGTTTCGAACACAAAAGAACAAAACAGCAGCTTCGCTTCGATTCAGCCTTCCTGTTATCTGCTAAATGTTTCAGTTTCTCGCAGCCTGAATTAAATGCAGACATGTCTGGTGTAGAGTTCCACAATATACCACTTAGAAATAGTTATTCCAATATCATAATCACAAAGGACTGGTTGGATACAGTCTTTGCTAGGATTGTTCTTCGTGTGCCATGCCTGGTTACACTTCATGCCTGAAATAGATTCAGCCTGGATTGGATAGACTTTTAGTGCTCTTAAAACCCACGCTTGTTTGTTTTTTAGGTGGCTGAAAAGCTGACTGAGTGATGGAAGAACAGGGTCAGGAGAATGTGGTTCATTTATACTGTCATTGCAATATTAAGCAATTTTTGTTGGCATTGTGTAGCCCTAGTCTTGACACGTCAGGGAAAATGCAATTTACGTTTTAAAGGTTTTTTTTTCTTTATTCAGTAGAGAAAGCAGTAAAGAAAGACAGAAGGAAGATAAAAAAGCTTATGAATCTCACTTTGAATGTTCTTTGCTTGTTCACAACTTCCACACTTTTAAAGGGAGATTGTTGTCAACATAACCTGATACCTCTTAGGCAAGGTGGTATGGTGACTTCACTGATTGGAAAAAAAGAGGATATTTTCTTTCCCAACTAGAAGGACTAGATGGTCACTGATCTGTGCTGTTAAGGTATATAAAGTCCTACTACAGGTTGGTTGGAATCAAAAAAAATTTTCTATTGGTTCTTTTTTTTTAGATTTTGTGAACACGCAAAAAAAACAGGTGATTTTCTCTCCCTTCAATTTTTTCAGTTTGTCACTAATGAGCTAATTGTGGTCAATACCTTGGAGCACCTCTTTGAAAAATTAAGTTTTGTTTTGATATGTTTTACCTTGTAATTAGTACACAACTCCTCAGTCATGAAATAAGTAGCTGGACTTCGGTTATTTAGTTAGGATGACTCCTCACTCGCACAAAATTGAATTAAAAAAGGCCTCATGGGGATTCACTAAGCTTCTTTTTTCCAGCCTCAGTCCTGTAGTATTCAAATCTACGACATCGTAAACAATACATTTTCCCCCGGAACGGATTTGCAAGAGGACGGTAAATTCTTCACGCAGATCTTCCTGTTGGTGTGACCTCAAATGGGGGTTAACAGAAGCAATAAAAAAAAAAGCCAGCTGACACACTGAACACTGAGCCTTCGTGTCAGTGTGCAATTGCGCTCTTGTGTGCCGTCACACAGATAAAAATGTGAAGTTTATGACCTCCCCTCAGCTGGACTTACAACCCTCATAGACCGGGAGGAGAGCCAAGACGCGACAATTAAAATAGAATGAAATCATCTAAAGCGCATTAAGCTGATTCCTGCAAGTGTGAAACTTTGTAATAAATTTAAAGATAATTACATATTTGCGCGCGGCCTAATTAGCGAAGCTGGCACCGGCGACGGAGGACATTCAGACAAAAGCGAGCCGTTTGTTTTGAGAGTTAGACGTTGTCTTTGTGTGTTCTTAAGCCGTGTTTATCTTTCTCCCTCTCAGGCAGGACAAGCTCAAGGTTCACATGCGAAAGCATACAGGGGAGAAGCCTTACCTGTGTACACAATGTGGAGCCGCCTTCGCTCACAACTACGACCTGAAGAACCACATGCGTGTCCACACCGGTCTCCGCCCCTACCAGTGCTCAAGCTGCTTTAAGACTTTTGTACGCTCGGACCACCTGCACCGCCACCTTAAGAAGGACGGCTGCAACGGCATCCCCTCCCGCCGGGGCAGAAAACCTCGGGTGAGAGAACCGGGGCTCCTGGAGGCCCCGCCGAGCCTCCTGAGCCCCAGCCCCGAAATTGGGCCCCAGCCTCGCACCGCCAGGGGCCGGCGGCGCTCCGAGGCGTCCTCTGCAGTAGAGGTGGAGGGTGCTGTGGAGGTGCACACATACAGTCCTCGGCTGCAGGAGCTAGCAGTGGAGGCGGGACCCTGAGAGTGCAGGGGGGGGACGCGGGGAAGGGACCACAAGGACACTGCTGGACGCCACAGTAGCTCTGCACAGCCTGTGAGACAGGCCAGTGGACAGAAGAGAGAATAAACATGCAAAGGCAATTTAAAAAGACAAAACAACTAACTATTCCTCTATAAACCAAATCAGGGTGTCACAGAAATTGAATCTTTATATTTCTTTCTCCTTTTACTTTAGGAAATGGAATAGACTTGCAAGCACTTCAGTTGTTTTGTTTGTCAAAGAGAAAAGAACGCTTCAAATCATCCACCCACTTTCTGGGCCATTTCTTTCTCTGTCATATTAGACTCTTTTTTTTTTTGTTTGTTTGTTTTTTTATACCGGCATATGCAGTTAGGCGAGTATATGATCGAGACAAAGAAACTCCAAGCAACTATGCAGTTGATTTAAATTTTTACTTGGTTTGTCCTCACAGCCTTCAAGCTCTAAGAAAGGTGACTGTCATGCACCTTCTGGCTGCTGTACGAGTGAAGCGAGGACAAATCCTCCCAGCAACAACTCCTTTTTTTTTTTATGCCTATTTCTTTACAGCTCTGAGATGTACAGTTACCATAGAAACAAAATTTCCACAATATGGTATATGCAAGGAAAACTCACCAACATTTTGATGCAAGATTCTTTATATTTTTTAGTCTATAAATGTTCCAGAAAGAAATCAGGCGAGGGGTTGATTGAAGTGTTACTTACTCTTAAAAAAAAGATTTTTTTTTTGTTTTTTTTAATTGTAATCGGTGGTTTTGTCTTATTGAAAAGTTCAACTTGAGTCGAATCCGCTTTAACGGGGGGGAGAGGGGGAGGCTCGCCGCTTGCAGGACGAGGGGAGTGCGAGGGGTGGAGGGTTTGTGTTTTCCAAGCACTATCGTTCTCAACGTACCTGTTGGCTTTACTACATTGCCTCTTGTCCCCCACAGCCCTGCAAGGTCAGCGTCTCCTTTGCCCTTTTGATGTTTGATTGTCTTAATTCTGTTTTTTTTTCTCTTTTTGTTGTTCTTTTGGGTACTCGACACTTTATAATTGTATACGTGTGTGTATATAGCAGGCAGAGACATGACGTTGGCCCCCTCTTGCTGAGGTGTACTTACCGATTTCTTTTTTTTTTTCCTTTGTAGGCTCAATGTTATATTTCTCAGACACAGTTGAAGCTTTTGGGTGAAAGAAACGAAGCTGTGTGAATGTTCAATGGCAAACACGCACACACACACACACACACAAAAAGAAAACAAACAAACAAAAAATCAAACAACATTAAGTCACCTATTTGTCCTAAACGTAAAACTTGACATGTACAGTTCCTGCCCAGAGAATTAGAGCGATGAATGAATGAATGAATGAATGAATGAATGAATGAATGAATGTGCTTAACTTTGTGCAGTTTTTTCGGAGTCTGTCCTTGTGCGACAAGGCGCGGGTAGCACTTAACCGACCGCAGGTTAAAGGAATGGCAGGGAGCAAGAGAGACAAAGAATACAAAGAAGAAGACATATATGAGCACCTTTTTTTTTTTCCTCTACGTTTGCACAGCTTTACTAAAGATATCCAACAGAGTGGGAGATATTTAAAGGAATCTGGGTTGTTGTTGGGGGGACGGAGGGAGTGAGATTAGATGTATGTATCATGCTTATTCCAATCCATTTTGCCCCAGGGACCACACAACCGTAAGGCAACCTGTGTGATGGAGAGAGCAATAAATACCTGTCAGAGTTGGGAGGCCAAATAGGAGCACAGCTGCAGCTGGGCGGTGGGGGAGGGGAGCAAGGGAAGAGGAGTGGAGTGGGGGGTTGGGGGTGGTGGTGGGATCTCACAATGTCTGTTGCATTCCAAAAAAATAATCTCCCCCAGCTCAGCCACGTTTCCAGCCCGGGAGGGGATCAGACCGGGCCTTTTCTCTCCCTCTCTCTGCCTCTCCTCTAATGCCCCTAAACCAGCCTGGAGGAGATATTATTATTGTTATTCTTCTTATATCAGAGCCTGGACGCCTGGTGCTGGTAGTTTACTGTACGAGCGTGTTTACATGTACATTTGTTTTAAATGTGTGCGTGCGTGTATGCATGTGTGTGTGCCTGTGTGTGTGTGTGGCAGCCAGCCAGGGTCCCTCTGGCCACATCATCAGAGTGTGAGTCAGCCGCAGCCTGTTCAAACATGCACCCTGAGCTGCCAGCGCCGCTGCACTTTCTCCGTGTCGTTCGCGCACACGCACCAGGTCCAGGTGTCCTGCAGAGAGGAGGGGGACGCCACGGCTCACGCTGTCCACTCTAATGCTGTCAGTGACTGCGAGGCTTTGGTGATTTCGCTCGGGTTAAAACATGCACGTTCAGATTCCACGTGATCCCACACCCCTCCTCGCCCACTTTACACAGTCGGAGCAAAAAAATGTAAAAAAACAAACAAAGTAAACACATCCTCTTTCATTTCTACTGTTCCTGAAATTATTTGGTCCTGGCTAAATCTTACAGTCTCTGATGAACAATACCATGGCATGTTATGCTGTTTAAATATATATATATATATATATATATATATATATATATATATATATATATATATATATATATATATATATATATATATATATATATATATATATATATATATAATTGAAAATGAACTGTTTGAAACATTGAACACTTTTAGCGGATCGGTGTGTCCATTTGATTTTGTGCACCTTTAAAAGTTGTTAGTAGTTTAACTCCTTGATTCTTTCATCATTCCTGGTGTGTTTGGAGTCGCAGTCAGTTTATGCAAAGTTGAGCCAAAATCATGAGCCACCCACCGCCGTGCTTAATTGTTGTGTTTAGTTTGTGCTGGTCAAAACCGTCGCGTTGGTCTCATCTCTCAGAACGAGATTTGCTCCAGAACTCTCGTGGTTTGTTCAGATGCAACTTGGGAAAGCTAAGCCATAGTGCCGTGCTGCTTTTAAAGAGGATCTATGCCGACAACCCTTAAAATCAAGCCACGCTTAATCAGCCTTTTTCTAATTGGGCTGATGTTTTTTTTTAGTGGTCTTCTGCTATTTCTTTCCGTTTTTATTAAACCTGTCGTCCACGTCAACCCGCTGAAATTTCCACTTTTGAGAAAGCTGTTCATTGTTTTGAGTATTGTTGATTATTCCCGTCGTAAATTAGCCTTGTAACACGCTCCCGATTAAAGGGCAGCCACAGTGGTATCTGTTATTGGTGTTAAAGCCGTCGTAATGGTCCAGACCAAGTGAACTTTTAGATCATGTTGCTTGGGGCCACTTAATCAAATGTCACACCTTTAATTGCTTTCACACAACTTTTTGACACACTGTAAAATCTCATGGCCTGTTGTTCATCTAAGATTGTTTTTAACTTATTTAAAGACACAGAAAGTCTAAAACACAAAACCGGAAGAGGGTGTTCTTACTATTTGGATATTCTGTACAAGTGCTTCATGATGCACCTTACTTGGATTGGAGCACGTTCTTACAGGGCGAGTGGGCACTTTAGTCAACAAAACGGGTACTTTGAAACAAGAGAGATGAGTCCTTCTTTTCTGTCCGTCGCGGTGAACTTGAATTCTAGTGTTTTGTTGAGATACAAGAGTTGAGCTGAGCTGGGGTCAGATGAGGTTTTGTGATCCAAAAGACTATTCCATATAACTGAATGCACTTGAAGTTCGCTGTCTGTCTTTGTCTTTTTATGTCTTAATATGAAATATGGAGGCAGAAGAAAGGGCACTTTGTGTATGTGTGTGTGAACGCGTCTGTGTTTGCGTGTCCATCCTTTGTTGCGAGTGTGTGTGTGCGCACGCGCGCACAAGCTGGCAGGTGGGCTGGAGGGTCTCAGGATAACTGTTATAAACAAGCCTTTGCATCGACCCCCCATCTGTTCTCAAACCTGCACGTGCTTCTGTTTGGATCGGCGCTGCGGGGACGAGTCCACGGTCGCACAGACGCAGGAACATTACACTGCTAAGCAACACGTCGGACAGCAGCTTGTTTATCCCACGTCTCTGTGCGCAGGTTTTCATAGCACTTGTTTACTCTTGTTGGTCGCCGTCAGGCAGGAGTTATGAAAGTCTTAAGTTCCTTTTTCTCTTCTTCTTTGATGCATTTAACAGGGGTGTTAGTGATTGTGCAGCAGCGATCCCGATTTTAAACCATTGTAAGCTGGGTGAAGTCTGTCGTTATTCGTCGTGGTACTTGGAATGGACTGCTTAAACCCTGTGTCTTAACGTGGCAGGTTTTTTCTTTTTTTGTGAGCCATTTTAATTGGACCTCTATGGTAGATTTTGTTGATTGACCAAAGCTCTTTTTTTTATTTTATTTTATTTTATTTTTTTCGCCGTCCATCTTAGTCAAATGCAGACTCGAGATAATAAGTGTGATTTTATTCAGTCTGGACCTCCCTGACTAAGCCATGGATGCTCGTCATCTTTCAGATCATTTTACTTGAGTTCACTTCCTCTCATTCTTTGTATGTTTGTGTAAAGAAAACACAGAATCAAAAGTTTAAGGATGTATAGCTTGTTCTGTCTTGTTTATTTTTCTTAAAACAATGTGTTGTGCTACAGCTGTTTCTTTTTTTTTTTTCCTTTTTTTTTTTATATTTTTACATGGCGGTATGTATGTGTGTGTTTTGGGGTTAGGGTCATGGTTTGGGGATGCTGTGCCAGGAGGGTAGGGCAACTAAAAAAAAAAAAAAAAAGGGTGCTTGTGGGTGGGGGTTATGGATAAAAAGCCTAAAATAGCACTGGAAACGGTGCTTTAGCTGAGAGAGCAAAAGTTTGCACTAATGTAAAACGTCCTCGTCCTGCTTATGGGGAGAAGGACCCGAGACCTCAAAGGCCTGCGAGTGTCTAAGAGCACAGGGCAGAGTGGTCGATACTCAATGGTCTCTCAAAGAGTCCATTCAAACCCTCCTTAAAAATATAATCATGTACAGTATGTTGAGAAATATACAGACTTCCAGGAGCAACGCATACCAAAGCAGAAAAAAACAAACAAACAAACAATGGGTTTCATTCTCGTCACTGGACATTTTAAGCTACCAATTTTAGATTTTTTATTCCTTGATCTGAAGGCTTTTGATGAGAGGTTCTCAGATGGAAACAGAATTTTCTTTTTAGGATTACAAAATCATAAAGTACAACTTTTAAGAGGAGCAGTAAAGCTTTTTTGAAGAACAAAAACAACAAAACAAAACAAAAAAAAAACTTGAGATGTTTAACTTGTTCCAAACCTGTATAAGGTGACACAGATAGCCGCATTTCTATGTTTATTCTGCTGATGATTATTAATTAATGCCTACCAATACTCCCTTCTCCTTAAAGACTGTTTTTGACCTGTTGAGCTGAGTGACTTCAGTGTGTTATCTGAGAAGGTTAAAGTGACTGTAAATGATCTGTGGCCTTGTCTGAGGAGCGTTAAGCTTGTTTTGTTTGTTTCCAGTCTTTTGTGGAGTGTGGGGCTGAGGCTGCCTCTCGCTGGGCGGGCTGGTCAGCACCCAGGGCCAGAGCGTGCCTTAAGGATGGACAAAAGAAAAAACAAAGTTCAATTATTTTGACTAAAAATTATTTTTACTAGACGATAAATTGGATTCCTGCAGTATGAATTGGCTTAATTTTATGCATAGGTGTGTCATTTTTTGTTGTTGTTGCTTCCCATGAGCTCGCAGCCTCAGCCCCAGACCAAGGTTACTGCGACGCAGGCTCCAGCCTCCAAATTTCCATGCATTTTCTTTTTTTTTTTTTTCTTTTCCCCCTCAGACTTGACCTCGACATGTAATCTGTCTCGTGTTATTATTAAAGATTCTTGCTAAATCTATCCGAGAAGGCCACTAAACAAAAACTAAGAGATAACTATAACTGTAAATATTCCAACAAAGCAGGACGTGCTGACTGTTGTGGCCTGTAATGACTGTGGAAAGGGTAGCTTTGCTTTGTCATTTTGCTGCACCTATTTTGTTTTTTTTTTGTTGTTGTTTTTTTGTCCTTTCTTCATCAGGCTGTTGGTGCTCAGCAAGCCTGAGCGCAGCATATGCAGTGCGGCTCCGTGCTCAGCGTGGCTCTGGCGCTCGCACAGACAGCCCTGGGTCCTTCAGAGGCACAGTTCTGTCTGATGGCCAGCCTCTCAGCCAAGCGGACGCAGTTTGCACTTGGAGTCTTTGTCAGTCTCTGGGGGATACAAAGGTTAGCACACGGGGAGGATTAAACATGGCCGGTTGGGCAAGGCTGAGTGTTATTTTCAGTTTCGGAGGCCCGAGTGGTGAGCACTAGAGTCGGTTCGCCAAACGAGATGCATCGATGCTGAAGAGGTTGTTGTAGATTTGGGAAAACGCAGCCAAGAGACTGTTGCTGATCTCTTCTGTCTTTATGTACGTACTACTCAGGTGGAAAATTCACTGCTATGCATTGGGTTTTGTTATCTGCTCAGTTTATGGTGTGTCTGGTTCGTCATTGTGAACATTCCCAGACTTTTCCCGTAGAACTCCTTTTGAAATTTTACATCACAGCTTCCCCAAGAAGGATTTCCTCTCTGGAGTGAACTGTGTGGTCCCTCCAACTGATACTGATTCAGTCAACTAAAAGAAGCTCATCGTTAAGACCTCTAACGTTTCTTATTTCAATTTTTAGCGGGTCGGGGGGGTGTTCACTTCCCGTCTGATCAGATCTCGCACACAGAGAGGGTAAAAGACGAGCTGTGGACAATTCGAGACCTGTTTGTCTCCTCAGACCAAATTCAGGATGCATTCCATGATTTCATACTGTGAGAATCGAGCGAGTCCGAGACGACGAGAGGAAATGTTTGACATTTGACTGCGTCTCGTCTGGCCTCGCCGTCCTCGGACGGACATTTTAGCCGTAACGCTCAGAAGCCCCCCCACCCCCCATTCCCACCTTCCCCTCAACTCCCCTTTGCAGTGTAGCACTAACTTTCTGACTGCCTTGTTTTTGTCAGCTTCTGCGATTGTAACAAAAGCACTTTGCGAGAGTTCACCTTGAATTTTATGTTTGTTCGATTTTTTTTTTCTTTTCCAGTCATCACTAATTTTTTCTTCCGTCTCTGTCTTAATGCAGATGATTATTTAAATGCAAAAAAATATATATGTATATTGAAAATGGATAACAAGAAAAAGACTTGAATATTTGGTATCTAGATTGATTTGCTAATGCATCTCTGTCATACTACCACCATACCTGTTATGCAGCTTATTGCATAATCTCAATCATTGTGGTGTGAAGAGGGAGTACAGAAGAGACTTTCTCCCACCTGCTTTCTGCGAGATCTTGTTGCAAAAAATGGTCATCAGATCTCTCTCTGTTTTTTTTTTTGTTTTGTTTTTTTTAATTTTAAGAAATGTGTATAACACTTTGTAAAAAGCTTTCTGAGAAGGCTGCATATTAATCGACTTTACATTAGTAGCCTGCCTGTGTTGGGAAAGACTGGATCTGGTATCCGTATAAGGATTAAATTATTGAAAATTTGTCGTCTTACATCTGCAGGTCAGCACAGAAATGTATTTTGGCCTTAAACAAATCACGGTTACTGCACTAAAATGGAAGTACAATGTCATAACACGCATTCAAACGCTCGGGAAAAAAAAAATCATTCAGCTTGGGAGAGAAGAAGAGGCTGCTGTGATCATTAGCAATCTTTGAAGAGATTTTTTTTTCTTTTTCTTTGTCTTTGTTTTTTTTTTTTTTTTTTTGGGCATTTCAAAATGACAGAAAAGTATCAGTCAAATCCGGACATTTAAATCTACACTGAGTCTCATATGGCTGAACGTGTTCGCCTGATGTGGACATTGTGTACTGACCACACCCGACTGTGTGTTTCACTTGCGTGTCCTAAAGGCACGCTACCTGCCAAGTGAAGTGAATGGATCAAGCCACATGTAACATACTGATCACTGAATGTTTCCTACCCACAGGGGGCAGCAAAACCTTCCCGTCTGACGGGACTCAGTGTGGATTTCCTCAAGCCATCCTTTTACTTTCACGTTTTAGTTTCTTGTCCAGAGTGTTCTGTTTGTCCATATCTGCTGGAAAGTACAAGGAGACGGGAGAGGAGCACCGGGGAGCGGGATTGTTGGCGATTTCTTGTTTTTGGAGAATTTGCACTTTTTTGGCAACGAAAAGAGAGTATTGTACATGAGACCACTAAATCCACACACAGTCTAAACCATCTAATTCCATTTTGTGTCCTTTTTTTTTGTTATTGTTTTTCTGTTCTTTTTTTTTTTTTTAATATATCCAAAAATGTCTGGCATCTGGTTGTCTGGTTTAAAGAATATAAAATCTTTCTATTAAAAAAAACCAAAACAAAAACATTGGTTGAAATGTTTTGTGTGGATTACTGCGTGTGAAATGTAAACGTATAAAACCGAGTGGCTTCTTTATTTGGTTTTGTCAGAGCAACGAAACACTTCAGATTAAAGTGAAATCGACACACTCACACAACTCAACCTGATAAACTAACCTGGTTGGATTTTACACATCTGTGGGACATTTTCAAAATTATTGTTAATATTCAGCGCCAGACTATACCATTGGAAAGATGCAATGCTGGTTTAAGTTTGCATCCATTCACAAAAGCTATGAATGTGTTAATTTAGAGCCTCTTAGTAGATATTTTTAGTTTATATATAAACTAAAATATCTACTAAGAGGCTCTTAGTATATATATATATATATAAATCACACATATTTATAAATCACACATTCTGTGGGCCTCAATAAATTTCTGATATTTAAACATTCTTCATAAACGGTTGAGTTCATTTTCTAGCACAGATCTGCCTTTTAGTTCTCATATTTGCTGTATGTTGGGGATCACTCCACAGCAGGAATACACAAGTTCTGACCATCTAACCCAACCTGATGCCCTCAAGCTCCAGTAAATAGACAAATATTTCTTGTGGAGAAAAGGTTTTGGAGGAAAGTATTACCAAGCTTGGTGTGTGGCGAAAATGGAGGACTAATCTATTGCTTGGATGCCATTGCTGTTCCAAAGCATTGGACCCTAAAATTTGTGGAACATGCTTTGAAAGCCAGGTTTGTTGTGATCAACCAATTTAAATGAAATCTTCTTATTCTGATCAGAAGAGTGTCTGAAACGGTTTAAAGCTTGTGTATATAACATTTATAAAATGTAGTATTTTAACAAACAGTATAGCATGAGACATATAATATGAAAAACATGACTTCCTTCTCACAGTCCTAACTCTGAAAATACAAAACTCTGTCAGAAACAACCAATTGGAGCCAGGAGGAGGGACTTAATGCTGTCAATAAAGCTGTGTTAGCACACAACACACAACTTCCCCCGTCAGCAGAGCTTGTCATGAATGTCACAACTGGTGATCAATGCCACTGATGACTGCTGTCAAACTGTTTTCTTGAAGAATAAGTTGTTTCCCCACCATTTAGCAGCTCAAACTAAGGTTGATTGACAGCACTGTGGCCTTCCTCCTGTTTCTCATTGTTTGTTTTTGATTAGGACTGATGCATTTCTTCAGGTGGCTCACCACAAGGTACCACCATGAGGAGGTGGAACTTAAGCTTTTCACGGATTATCTGTCTCGTATTATACTGTCAGAATATAGTGACAGTTTTAACAATATGTAAAACAAAAAACTTGTTTGTTTGCTTTTATGTTGAAAAGGTCACATACATCGGCTTTAACCAAATATTATTAGAGTTGCTTGTGTGATTTTGACTTAAATATAAACTTATGAATCCAGTTCTGATTTATATAAATTGCTGAAGTCGTTTTATGTTTAACTTTAAAAAAAGAAAGAAAGAAAGAAAGAAAAGAAGAAGAAGAAATGACCTTAAATGAAATGTTTCGAGTCAGTCAACTTTTGACAAAGAACTCCCCGAACCAACCAGCAGGTGGCAGTGTAGCTCCTGATATTCACACTTGTGGCTCCAATGATCCTCTTGCATTCATTCATTAACATCAACACTCAGCCAAAGTCGGCAAACCACACTGTATACAACGCATACACACAAGTAAAAACATTTAAATTATGTCTCTCGGAGATTCCCCCCTCCCCCCCACCCCTCTCCCAAAAAAAAAAAAAAAAAAAGAATATAACTACTTGAGTTTAAGTCAATAACAACACACACATCAATGTTTTGGCCTGGCATTCTCAATTTGCTTCGATTTATTTTGCTTTCAGCAGATGTTTGTTTTTTTGACGTGAGACTACCTATCCACATTTTGAAGCTTTTTCTTTCTTTTTTTTTTTTTTTTCAGGAAAAAGTCCAGAACAGCAGACTACAACTGCGGTCTTGTTGTCACCCTGTCTTCCTGTTTGTCTCAGCGTGTTCCCCTGAGGCGGTCCAACGGGGTGACAGAGGTCATGGAATAGCTCATTAACCCCACCCCAACAGCCCACACATTGCTGCAGTCCTAGGGCTCCTGCTGCACACACACACCACCCACACACACACACACACACACACACACACACACACACACACACACCGCATTTTATAATGCTCCACTAATAGCAGTTAACTCGACTTAAGCCAACCCTATTTCAGGAATGCAGCACGAGAAGAATATATCTTGCTTCGAGTAATGTAAGCCCTTGTGAATGGGGAAGTCGGTGGACGTTTTTTTACGCAGCCATGCTTGAACCTGTCGTCCAGATGTCTCGGGGGTTTCAGGTCATTTTATTGTTTTGTTTTCAAGGCAACTAGAAAAGAAGAAGAAAAAATACACACACACACACACACACACACACACACACACACACACACACACACACAACACACACACACACACACACACACACACACACACACACAGTGGTGTTATTTTCCGCGCTCAAGACACCATTGTTCCAGTCAAAACATATTCGATAAGGGGAGCAGCAGCACTTCAGGGGCCAGGAGATGCCTGCGAGCTGTTGTCTGGCGTCTCTTGTGGTTTCATTCCCTCGGCCTGCGCACGCAGAACTGGCACGGAGCGCGTACGCGCGCGCGTGTCCACGCGCTGCGACGCTCTCCTCCAAAAGCCTCTCCTCTCCTCTCCTCTCCTCCCTCCCGCTCGTGTGCAAAAAGACGTCGTTTCGTAACGACGCCTGCTCTGCTTTGTGCCCGTGCGTGCAGATCGCCGGCGCGCTCGCAACAACGAGCGAGACTTTCGCTGCCCTGCGAGAGAGAGAGAGACAGAGAGAGAGAGAGAAAAAAAAGAGAGAGAGAGAGGAAAAGAGAGAGAGAGAGGTGGAAGGAAGCAACAACAGTCCCTCTACTTTAGCCTCGTTTTTTTTTCTTTTTCTTTTCTCCACTTCTTCTGGGACATAGAATGCCCCCTCCGTCTGCACACTGTGGGGACACGAGCCCGGTCCAAAGCAGTCGCCGAGAGCAATCTCTGCAGCCCGAGCTTCCCGGCTTCTCTCAGGGTGTGTTTTGTCCCGATCATGTGCTCAAATTGCTCAATATGACAATAATTAGCGAGTGCGAGAGACATGTGTTCTTTCTTATGTTGATAAGGGGTGTTGAACTTTAACCTGTGCAGTGCACACCCCTGTAGCCACCTTCCCCACCACACCCCATCCGAGCCATATGCCCCCCAGGCTAACACTATATCCCCCCCCCCACACACACACACACACCCATCCCCTTCCCCACCAAACACACACATACTACATACACACACCCCGTTCACACTCTGTCCAGCTCCCATCCCGAAATACCGGGGGGGTTGGACAGGCTTGGAGCCTCGCCTCTGGCCGTCTCTCTTCCCCAGAGAACAGAGGACTGAGGTGCCTTTAAACCACTGCGGCAAAAACCCGACCAAAACCCTGCAGTCATTAATATGCAAAAATGCAAATGAGTAGGTAATTAAGAGCTGGAGCTCTCTGGAGGCTCTTTGATTGCTAATGAATTCTAATCTGCAAAGAAAGGGGGGAGGGGAGGAGAAAAACAGATGAAAGAAAAAGAGAAAACAACTAAAAAAAAGATGAGCTCAACACACATTTTTTTTTCTCCTCTCCACAATCATAAATTCTCCTGTTAAGTTTATTGCTGATTTATCTAAAATAAAATAAAAAAGAAAATAAAAAAAATGCTGCTTAGTTAATACAACTAGCTACTTAGAGATATGTGCGTGGCTCTTGAATATTTCGGGAAACATAAATGTATTACGAACAACCGTCAAAGCGATCTGTTTGGAAATGGATGTATTTGGGATTTAGTTGGGTTTTTTTGTTTTGTTTTGTTTGTTGTTGTTTTGTTTTTTTTCCCCCTCAGCAAACATCCATGAAAACCGGATCACACAGAAGACGCAGGCGTCAGCGGAGAAAGTGGAGGGACTGTGTGGATCTGGCTAATTAGAGGCGAACATGACAGGCAGGCAGACACTTCTGACCAGCGGCTATCAAAGAAAACACAAGGTCAGATAACCCAACAGTGTGTTCTTTGCTGCAACGGCAGCTGCGAGCTGGAGTAAAGGAGATGTCATTTCATCACTTTTGTGAGCAATAACACATCCCCACTTCCACTCTAACTCGTTCACCCTCTCTCTCTCTCACACACACACACACAGACACACAGACACTTTAGCAGATACACGAACAACACACACACACACACTCACACACACTGCTGTTATTGTTGTTGCAGTGCTCCCACGACACCAACAATCTCCTCTTCCCTCCCCCACTCGGGCTAGCATCTATCTCCCGTTCACTCCCTCTCCTCTCCCTCCTGTCCTGGGCAGCCCTGACATGCCTACTTGAATTGATTTAAAGTCAATTCAGCTTCTGATCTGATTGTTATCATGTGACTTTACGCACACCTCCCTCTCAATGCGAGGCTACTGTATTGCTTTCAGGCCTCTCATAATGCCGCACTGGCTTCTTATGAAGCACTTTGAAAAAAGCAACAAAAAAAAAAAGAAAAACCCACCAGAGCCAGGCTGGCTGAAGTGCTGCACAATAAAATGAAACAGAGGAGACAAAATTTTGTGGAAGGTAAACAGATACACGGCGGCCAAAAAGTTGATAAAAATGGAGGGATGAAAGTAAATGGAATTAGGTCACGGTTTATGACTCGCTGAAGGCCAGAGAGGGAGGGAAGAAAAAAAAATGTTTTCAAAGGAGATTTAAAACCAGTTTTTGACACAGAATGCTCAATGTGTTAAAGTAAACCTTTCCACAACTTTGCTTGGGCGACAACAGCTCCATCACTTCTGAGTGAGTGTTAAGAGATTTAAAAAAGTGCTTAAAGAATCTAGAAATGAATTCTTAAATGGACTGGAGGTCTTTTGTCTTCTTCTGGCCCGTCTACGTTCTGATCCTCGGCTGTGGGCATGAAACATGGCTCACGACTGAACAAATGAGATCCTGGATGCAAGGGAATGAAACGTGGGGGCCGGGGATGCTTCTTGGCATCGGAAGGAAGCAGTTGAGGTGGTTTGAACATCTGATCAGGAAGCCACCTGGGTGGCTCTTTTTGGATTTTTTTTTTTGTTTTGTTTTGTTTTATGGGGCGGGGGTTCACTTGGAGAAAGCCCTGGGGGACAATGTGGAGCGCACTGGAGGAACTGTGTTTCCCATGTAGCCTGGGAATGGCTTGGGATCCCCCCGAATATGGAGAGGGACGTCTGGGGTCCCATATGGACCTGTTGCACCCATCTCAGATAAACAGGAGATGATGGATGGATGAAAAAAAATCAAACAGCAGCATTTGGACCAGTTGTGCGCTGATGAAGGATGTCGGGTTACTTTCAAAAGAACAAGCATGCTTTCGTAATCCATGCTTGACGTTATGACATCCTAGATTAGAATATTACAGAATTGGCTTTATTGAACTTTATATCATGTTATGATTGTATCCCCTCTTCAAAATCATACCTTGAGTGCTGCTTTGATTCTTTCATCCATGTTTCAGAAAGCCCTGAATCTCCCGCAGGGGGTGCCTCAACGCTCGCTGTCACAAAGCACCGCCTATTTCTACAAAACTCCTAGGAGCTTCGGTCTCCAGCCGACCTTTGACCTCCCCCTACGCCTCCCCCACACAGACAGAGCATAGCAAAGATACACAGTCTCTCTGCTGTAGTCGCCATAGTACGAGAAGCATTGTTGTGATTACACAAGGTAAAGGTAATTTTATTTTTATAGCACATTTTCAGCAACAAGGCAATACAAAGTGATTCGCAGGAATTAAAAGGAAATGCAAACAAAATAACAAACCAAGAGAAAGAGCAAAAGAAGAAAAAGCTAATAATGCTAATCCAACGACAATAAACCAGATATCCCTATTCTGGGATGGGAGACAAGTTCAAGTAAGTATCCTCTGGTCTAATTTCTTTTCTGGTTTGTAAGGATATGAGTCTAAAAAGTAGTTGCTGAGGTAGTTTTTCTGTATTCCAAGTCCAATCCCTGTTCTGGGTTGCTGAATAAGAGTAAGTAAGTGAGTATCCTCTGGACTTTCTAAATGTGCTCTAAATAATATAAACTAAATGTTCCTGTTCTGGAAGAGGCCCAATTTCAAGGTGTCAAATCACAATGCCACGTTTCTTTAAAATCATGTTTGATTTGCACAACGCAGTTATAAAAACTGAAGGTAACATAGTTACTAGATTGTACTAAATCACGGATCTGTGGGCCTGGAAAATACATAATACAGAATTGGCTGCGATTGGGATTTTAGCCAATCCCAATCTAACACAATGTAGCAGAAAAGCATTAAAATAATACCCATACTTTTTTTTTTTATTATTATTAAAGCTGCAGTATTTTACATTTCTAAACAACATGTTTATAAATATCATCTGCATATAAAGGAAATGTGTTGCTGGGAAAAATAATAAAAAAAGAAGATGACCAAGACACCACCAGGAATAATATAGGAATTCAGCAGAGGTGAATACAAAATCCTTCACATTGAGATAAATATTGCTATTCAAAGTGCAGGGTCAAATATACTGAAGAGCTATGTAACACGCTCACTGCTTCAGTGTAGATTAGGATCTCACAATCTGCAGGTTCAAAGAGAGTTGTCATCCAGACGTTTACAGCCACCAGGGTGTAGGGATATCATGAGAAATGTTATTTATTTGGGGTCTTATTTCTAAGATTTCTTTTAGTTTTACCTGTTGCTCCCTCTAAATCTCCTTCCTTTTTATCGGCCTGAAAAGGTCCGCCTCCTCCATGCTTTACTGCGCTGTTCAGCATTGACTCCCTCCATTTTCCAGCTTTATAAACAGGAAGCCGGTGTTCTGTTCACCGTACCTGAAGCGTGGGCGGCAGAACAGGGGTGTCCATACAACTGCACAATTATGGGAATCCACGATGATAGGGAGTGGAGCGGTGGTGGGGTAGATTGGGGGTCCCATAAAAGCACTAGAAAGAGAACAGAGGAAAGGCTGGAGAGCCGTTGTCAAATGAGAGCGGACAGAAGCCAAAAACACTGTTGATTCAGTTTTTCCCTTTAGTAAATAGATTGTTGATTTGCTTTTGTGTTCGGCTGTCTGTATTGGATCCTGTCTTAGAGCTTGTGGTGTACGGGAGGATTAATGTCAGGGACAATCCCTCAAACTCATTTTCTTTCTAACTGTGGAGCTCGGTGGGAATTAAAGTTTGAGGATAAGGGAGAAGGACACTGTGTTTCCTGCTGACAGCGCTCCTGTTTGTGATGAAGCGAAATCCGGGTTCATTGTGTTCCTTTGTTTGAATTCAGGAAGATTTGCTGTTCTAACTTGTTCCAAAATAATTGGTCTGAACAGGGAGGGGTGAGGGAGTTAGAGGTGGGGAGTGGGAGTGTGTGTGTGTGTGTGGCGGGGGGGGGCACCATAACCTTGTGGATTATTGCCCTCTTTAAATCACCCTCCCCACACCTGCTGGTTGTTTAACATGCTGGAAGTCCGTGTGAGTTTGGGGTGTTTTTTCTGCCAGCCGATCTGTAATACCGGGAAAAAGCTTGACGGGAGTCAGTTTATCATGAGCACAGAGAGCACAACAGATAGATTCCCCCTGTCTCCTCCCCTTCAGCACAGATAGACTCGGAGCATGGGCACTCAGCCAACACAATCAATCTATCCGCTCCTACCCCCAGCCTCTAACTCTTATTGGAGGACGGCTTCCAAAGGGGCAAGAAAGCATGAATCATAGCCCGGCTATGAGAAGCTGCTACGCCTCCAAATACATGTGTTGTGGCTCGAAATCACTCGCCATTAAAGACGGTCTGGCGAAGGATCGTTGCAGCCCTGCAACAAAGTTGGAGCATTTTAGGAAGGGGCCGAGGCGGTGCATAGGAGAGGGATTGCTGGTCTTGGCCTAGTTTTCTTGTCTGATCAGAAACCTGTGCACCTCTGCCCTTCCCCCACCCAAACTGAAGCCTCTACTATTACAAGCTAAGAGGGGCTCAGTGTGGAGTGAGGTGAGCAGCTCAACCACCTCCACATTTCAGTGTTATACGTTGCGGTTTACTTGCAACCACCGCCATAGGAGCAAATAAAGGTTCTCAAAATTGAACACTGATTTATTATTATTATTATTATTTGTTGTGTTTGCTCTCTGCAAAGCGCTGCTTATCTGTGAAAGAGATCCAAAGAGGATTAAGTCATTAGCACACATTATTGCAGATTATTACAGGCTGTTGTTTCTTGAGCGAATTTATGCAATTGAAAAAATACATGTACATAGGCGGAATACTTCATTATTATGCACAAATATATGACCGATTAGCACCAATGTGCCAAACATATGCTAATTTTCCATGTGCATCTGTCGTTAATTAAAGATATGAAGCTGGGAATGGCTCGAAGGAACTACAGAGGGGTTGTGGGACACCATCCCTCTGCACTCTGCTTTCAACTCTTCATCGAACTCCACATGTAGTTTCACCAATGCAAAAAAATATAGGTTTTGTTTTTGTGTGGTTGTAATTGACATAAAAGACTTTGTGGCATGAATCTGAGCTTTTATGGATCACTCTGTGCTATTTTATGCCAGAAACAAGCACACAACCAACTCAGAAGTGACTGCCATTGCTATAGGCTGATTCTTTATTAAGCCATTTATATCAAACGAATGTTAATTCGGACAAAATGGTTTAGATGCTGTATTAGTGCTCTGACGCCATATAACTGAGGCTTCCAACATAAATGATATATTTTTGAAAATGTTTCCATGCTCAATCACAAGCATCAGTGTATTCTATTGCCATTTTATGAAACAGTCCAACACTAAGTCATACATAATTGTGATGTGGACGCAAACTGGTCCATGGTTTTGAAAAACGTTTACACATGAAAATCTTCAAAGTGTACACTCTGTTTATTTGCAGCCCCTTTCAATTAATCCTTCATTGAATTACTTTTTGCTGCATGTGTTTTTTTTTTTTTTTCCGTATGTGTCTTTGCAAAGTTAGAGTCTGAAAGTTTTCCCCATCCTTCTGGTGTGTTTGGACTTCATGGTGTTTGTTCACTTGTAGTCTCTGGTAAAGCGCTGGTATCTTATATTATTACTATAAACTCATAATAACAGTATACAGCATAGATATTAACAAACAACTAATATTTTGCAAAGTTTTCAGGTTTCATAGAGTTGTCAGCTCAGAAATCTTTCCTTCAATTATCTAGTTGTAGCAAAATAATAAAAAACTAGGCAAGTACCAATGTGAAAATGTTGCTACAATATTAATAACCCTAAACCAATATCTACATTTTTTTCATATATATATTTCTTCATCCTTCCAAAAATGTCTAAAAACCCCAACCAATCCAAAAAAAATCACAATCATATGACTAATAATACTAGTAGTCATAATAATAATAATAACAATGAACTAGATTATGTTAATCTATGTCAAGCTGTAAAGTTTCATACATTCATATGATGAAATCATCTTGTTTTTGTTTTAAATACAAATTTTGTTTGCCCCTTCTCCTCTTTATGTTTTTATTTGTCTCAGACATAAACTATCTCTGCTTAGTCTTGTCATTACATGCACTCTGTCTCAGTTTATGTGTTTTTCCAGGTCTTTCTTCACTGCCCCCTCCCTCCCTTCAGACTGGCTGCCCTCGTACATGCTCTCCATGTCAGACCCAGCTGTTACTACAAACTACTTGGAGGGCTTACAAGCCTAATTGCAAATCCTGACAACAGCACCGCTTTTACATCAAGGCCCGACATCAACTACAAAAAGCAAGAATATGAAAGATTTTCTCTCTCTGTCCACTGAACATGTATTCCTCCTAAGCACATGTTCCCATCTGGCCAAATGTCATCACTTAACTAAAGCATTAGTAGAAATAACAATAAAATAATAATAATAATAATAATAATAATAATAATAATAATAATAATAATAATAATAATAAAAGATTGCAATTTATTCTTTTCACATTTTGTTTTTGTTTCAATTACCTCAGTGTTGTTTGAAATATTTGAATGTGTGCCTGGTGTGTTTGTGAAGGCAATTACAGCCCATACGTGGGATCATTTCTGCATTCGTAAGATGGCCCACAAAACTAATTAATGTTCTCTTTTGAGGATTTTTCTGTAACCCAGAAGACCACATTGGATGGTTTATTTACCTCAATCACCTATTGACAGCAAATCTCATCTCTCATTGAGAACATCTCAAAGAGGGGGGCTCAGGGAGCTGCAGAAAAGCTTCAGGTGGTAATAAGTTGGGCAGAATTTTCTGCTCTCATATGTTGTGCTGTTAAAGTTTAAATTCATAATATGGGCATCTTGCCCAAAAGTCACTGATATGATGGCATACTAGAGCTTATTTAGTCCCTATCTGAGATACTGCTGATGACTGCTAGATAAGGAGTTCTTGGGCTTCTTGCTTGTCCTCTTTAAAATATACCAAAAAGGTTTGCTTACATGTCATGGTACCAACCAAGACAGGAAACAAAAGAAGGTTCATGAAAATTTCCCTTTTTGTTGACAAGCTTTGCCCTCAGGTTAAGTTCATCAGCTGCCTAAACACCTACAGACACTTTTAATATGCACTGTTGCTGTGCGTTTCCAGGTGAATGCTGCAGAACTAGGTTTATTTTTTGCAAGTTAAATAAATAAGCGAGATAGGTCACAGGCTTGTGTGTATCTGGGACATCTGATGTCCCGCTTTTTCATTCTTTTGTCCCAGCTATAGCTGCAGAACAGTTGCTAAATTCAAAGATTGATTTTCTTTCTAAGAGAAGAAATGTTGTGTTGCAGGAAAATTCATGCTGTGTGCCCTCCCCGTTTGAAGTGTTTGCCCTGAACTATTTCACTCCTCACTCCCTCCTCTCCATTCTGCTCTGGAGAAGGCAGTTACTAGGCGTGTGTTGGTTTTATGTTTGCCAGTTCACAAAATACAGAAAAAAAGAAGAACAGACTATGGAAATAACAACAACAACAACAACAACAACAAAAATAATAATAATAATAATAATAATAATAATAATAATAATAATAATAATAATAATAATATTATTATCAGAGTCCTTTATTGACTGCAATGGAGAATACCAGAAAAAAATACATGTACATTCCAGAAATAAATATAATGATAAATAATAATAATAAAAAAAATAATAAATAAATAAAAATAACTATAAGTTGTGTCGATATTTCAGTGTTTTACTTAAGCCATATTTTAAGTCCCAAGTGTTGTAAAATGTTTTGGGGAAAAAATGACAAAAGAGGAGCCAGCAACCTGAGTATTAAATGATGTCAGCAGGCATGTTTGAGGCCCCCTTTAGCCAGCCTCCCTGAGCACACAGCGAAAGTGAGCGTCAACAAAAAGGCGGGCAGAAGGTGGATTTCCTGAAACACACTGGCTAATGTTGCTGTCAATCAACCTATCACGCTGCGCCATTGGCTGAGGCCATTCGCATTTATCGTGCCATCTCGTCGAGCCGCTGCTGTGTAATAGCAGGTAACTTTCTTACGATAGCCTTCCGCAGTGTGACCTAGTCCTCGTATTTATCCTGCAGTTTGAAGATTACTCTCTCCGGAAATTGGAAGTAGGCGATTTTCTTGTTCCGAAAACGACGAAAGGTCAAATTCGCCTTTTCCCCTCGAACAGAAAACTCTCACATATCCGAAAGGCGTTTGAAATCGGACACCGCTGGCGTTGAGGCCCTCACTTTTTTGCGCGGACGGATACGTTGTTACGTCTGACAATGTGGACGGAGGTGGTGAAGATGTCTACGAGAAGAATGAAATCATCTCTGTAGTAACAACAAGAAAGGAAGACGCGAGATTAGTTACTATAACAGAATTGTTTGTGCGTAGTCTTGTTACATTGTAGCAAACACGTGGGCGCGACGTGGAGGAAAAGGCAGACTTCCCGGGGACAAAAGAAAGACATCCACTGTGCTCCAATGCGTTTCGTGCACTGAGGTCGAAATTCTCTTGAAGTTTTATGTTTTTCCCCCCTTCGAGTCTCCGCTTTTCTTTTTTACTGTTGGATATCACACGCACGGAGAGGAGAGGTAAATACTCAATCTTTCACCTTACACTTCGGGGGGAAGTTGCATGAATTTCATTGGCGTTTCATTGCCACCTAATTTTCGAAAAGTTTTTTTCTTTTTTTTTTTGGGAATGTGTGGTTTAAGCGGGGGATGTGAGTTTTTTTTTTTTTTTTTTTTTTTTTGTCTGGTCTCCGGCTCGACCTCGGAGTGGAGGAAATTACTCCTTTGTTCTGCAAAATGACTCCTTTATGGTTAAATGTTGGTGGCTTTGCCTCTTTTGTTTTTTTTTCACCGTGTGTCTTTCTGCCACAGGCTCCAGCCATTGAAGTAGGAATATTAAATCTTTACCATTTTGTTATGCTGGGGGGTGTGGGGGGGAGGGCATTTTAGCCAAACTTTGTGATGTGGATCATTTTCCCTGCAGACGTGAAGCAAACTTTCCATAACCCCCCTTCACCCCCCCATTGGTACCCTTTAAACATTCCTTTATGGAAGTGTCTGGCCACTACTTATTTTATTGCACATTTGGCAGGAAATTCCTCACGATCCCACCCCCACCGTCTCCTCCACTGATCTCCCTCATAATGCACGACTTGAACCCTAATAGTAAGGGGGAAAGGCAGCTTAAAATGTGCTGCGGGAAGTTTTGGAGACCCACTCCTGCTGCTCTTGGTCGCAGTCGGTGCACTTGTTCCACACGGGGAAGATAAAACTGCGAGGTTATGGTTTTTGGTGAGTCTGGAGCATAATGTCAACAAGGCTCACAGTAAACAGAATGGGTTAGTTGTCAGCAGCTCGATTAGCTCTGGATGGGGCCTAGTGGTCCTGATCAAATTCTGGTGCCCAACATTTCCGCAGGCACTGTTTTCACCTTATTTATTTATTTAGTATTTCAGGGTTTTTTTTTTGTTGTTGTTGTTTTTTTTGCAGTGTGTATGATTAAATTCGTTTTTCAAATTAAATGAAGTTCGTTTTTCGTTTGGACTGAGATGTTCACTGTTTCTAGTTTTGATCTTTCCTCACTTTTATTTTGCCACTAGGCTGAACTTTGCTAGACATGGGCTGGTATGGGATTGTTCAATATAATAACTTTTAAAGGAAAAACACCATGGTTGCATAAATGTCATTAAAAAAGATACATGTACTAGATGGATATTCTATAAATTCAGCAATCATTTGTTCAGAAAATTGAATCAGTCAATTTTTTTGTGTGTGTATTGCATCTGATCGACATCGGTTGGTCAGATAATGAAAAATCTCTTTGTCCTTAACCCTTTAAATGCATGAAAACTTAAAATTATGCCATTTTCGGTCTGTAAATGACAACAGCTCTTCTTTGCTGCAATTTGATTTAAGTTTAATACATATCAGAGCTCAGCTTAAAGCATAGGTGTTAATACACACTTAGGATTAATTTGGCAATTGTTCCATTTTTCTGTTAGGTTAAAATTGTTACCTCTATCAAGGTGACTGAAGCACAATTTTCTTAAATCTATTTTGATCCTTGTGGAGAAATAATAAGTCAGAATTTGCAGGTTGGATAAAAAAATAGCGAGAAATTGGTATTAGCTTGGAAAAGCAAATGGTCTGATTCCTTTTACTGCTAAAGCATTATGATGTTTGGATTAATAGTTACATAATAATGATATAAATTATTGTTTCTGATTTTGATACAAACTTGAAACCATATATAGAATAGACAGTCTCCAGTATTAGTTCTAGTTTTTGACGTCCTTTTGCTATAACCGTTCATGTTTGAATTTGTCTTTCTTGTTAGCTAGAGGAAGTGTTGAAGGCAGCTGACTGGCAGTGTGCAGAATCAAATGCGTTGGTTGGGGGCAGCGCTGTGCTACTCTGTAAACCTGAGAGAGTGTTGGTCACTCTGTCGCTTTCCCTAGACAAACTTAAATCTGTAGGAATGATGTTATGGAAAAAAAAATTGAGATTTATTCAAAGCAATGTTTGGAAATCTTGGGATATCTTCATTCCAACTCCCGGCCCTTCCCTACATGTTGCACACATGCATAGCAACAAGGCATATTGCTGTTTCTGACGCCACTTATCTCCTGTTAGTTGCTCCAAAAGATTCAGCTTTTAGATCTACGGGTGTTTTTCAGAATGTAAAGCAGTCATTAAGATTAAGATGTGTAGCATTTGTTACAACTGTTGTGCTTCTTAACTAGAGGTGCAGACTCTTTTGTGGAGAATGACCCGTCTTTGTGTGGGGCGACAAAGACCCCCTCTGCCACCCTAATCTGCTCGCTTCAAATATTGATCCAGCAGTAGCTTAAGATGCCATTTTGCTACATAAAGCCCTCCCCCTCAACCCCTCCACTCCATGTGCTTTACTCATTGGTAGATTGTGGTTGAAAAGTTTGTCAGAGGTCTCCTTTATAGTACCATAAGCTCCTGTAATCATGTTTTGTTATGTTAAATTAGTTTGTTTTGACTCGGACTGGAATATGTTTCTCCCAAGAAGTGATTTGCTTTATCGTGATAATTTATTACCGCTTTGCTCTACTCCAAAGTCAGTTAGCATAAGCAGATTCTTTTCTTCACGTCAGTTTATCCCTTTGGTATTCATGCTCACTTCACCTTAATCAAGACATGTGCTTTTTAGTTTCTTTTTGGTTGCGTTTGTGTCACGTCGGCCTACGTTATTTCTGAATTACCAAAGAGGCTGTAAAAGCACACCACCTGTTGGTGTCCAAGTGCCTCTATTCTTCCAGTTCCTCCCGGAGCCGCCACCGCTGCCGCTCGGCTCCGGAGAGAAAGCCTCCGGGCTTGCACTGGAATGCAAAACACGGGGTAAATCCTGTATTCATGCTCACTGTTTCTTTTGACAAGCTTCTTTCTGAGTTGACATATGGTAATTTGGTAATGACGTGTTTGCATACAGTCATTAGCTCTGCCTTTCACCCCCATTTCCTTGGGCTAACAATAGTCCCAATTATGTCTGTAATTGTAAGTGTGTTACATTCTCTTTCATGTAGCAGTGATCGACATATGGTTCTTTTATTTGCCAGGGTTGCGTAAAATGAAAGACTTTTTTTTTTTCTCTTCTTAAGTCATTACTCGGTAGTGATTTAACTCGGCGCACAGTATTCATCAGTTTAGTCAGTTTCTGGAGGAAAATGTGTAAGTAGACCCCGTCTGTGCTGTGTCGTATTGAGTAGCCTCATGTTGTCTTATTTTTCCTCCCTAATCTGTCCATAATTCATCAAGGTTGTAATCTGAGCAGTGTGTTTTGGTCAAGTTACAGCCTTGTTTCCAACCTCTTGAATATACAACACTCGCGTATGACCTGAAATTGTGTTTCATGCAGCTTAAAGGTGAACAACAGCTTTATTGGCAATGAGAAAGTGGCTTTAAATGAAAACATGTTGCTGCCGCTGCACCCCTGCTCTGGTGTCTCAGAGAGGGAAAACAAATCTTGAAAGTTGTGATGTAACCGACAGCAGTAGAGTAGTCTCAGTCATTCATTACCATCATCATTCTTTTCTTGAACATGTAACTTCTCGTTGTGCTCGCAAGTGCAACTAAAATCCTGTATTTGCAAATTTCTCTCTTAGGGTTTGTTAGAGACTGAAGGGTATGAGCGAACAGCAGCAAAGAATGGCTGCAGTGGAAACTGACAAGGAACTCAGCGACCTCCTGGATTTCAGCGCGGTAAGAGAGGGGGAAGAGCGGTCTGGGTGGTTCTGGGAGGAAGAAGACAGTGCAATACAGGTCTGAATTATGAAGCTGGTGATGGTGATAAAGATGGTGAGAATAATAAAAGTTGTGGGGGGTAAGAAGAAAGGCAAAGGCTAAATATTATTTTAAGATTATGATAAACCTAATGAAAACAGGGTCCATATGTTTTCATTAGGTCCATATGCATTTTCTGGTCTGAATAAGTATGGAAAACTATTGTGAATTTTAGACTTTATTCCTTATTATTTTTGTGCCCCCCAAAAACTCTTAATTCTGGATGTATAACGTGCTTCTAAAAGGGTTACATGTAATTTAGATTCTTTGTCTTTGACTTGCCACATCTCAACTTAAATTTTTGTGAACTTATTTATCGGTTTGCAGTCACTGGGCAAGCGAACCCACAGATAAACAATCGACCAAACTCTGAAAATAACATTTTTTTTCTGCTGTTTTAGCATCTAGACCTTCTGAAACCAGAGTTTGAACTGAAAATGTGGAACTTTAAAACTTAGTTTAATTGGCTGTACAACAAAGAATTAAAACTGTGTAGCTTTGATGTTTTACTTACATCAACACTCGGATGTTGATGTGTAAAAATGGTGCTTTAAATAATCTATTTGTTGTTGAGTAAGTTAGCCTGCGGGGGACAAATCCAAAGGTTTTACAGAAGTGAAAGTAGTGCTTAACTTATGGACAAAAAAACCCCATCAATAAACAATTTCCATACCACCTTGCCGGATTGAACCATTCAAGAATGAAACGGCATACAAGGAACAGTGTTGGTGCTCAAATGTCTGAAAAATATACAACATATGAATTTTTAAATTAAAAATTGAAGTGTTGAAGTAGAGATTGGTGATATACAATATTATATTTACTGTGATGTTCACAAGTTATATATAAAAAATGTAATTAGTCACAGCTGTTTTCCATATAAATTTACCTTTCCCTCCAATCAAAACCTCTCAGAAATAATGCTGTAAAAATAAAGTGATTAAATAAGCTACTTCACATGATGTACTGTTCTGCATTTATGCTGCAGAACAGCAGATATTTGCATTCAGTGTGTATTGAGGCCCTCAGTAACATTACGCAGCCACACTAACAGCTTACGTGTTTGCAAACATTAATTTGAGTTTATCGTGTTATTTTTGTCACAATATATTTATATTTTTTTTGTCTTTTGATGACCAGCTTGTAGTTAACCAGTTCACCAGATACACAGTTGTAGTTTTACAACATCTTATGAAGACTGATGGCGGATGCTCATTTAATTTCCACACTGACCTTCCAGGTAGTGGCAACTGGGCAAATACCCTTCAAAAAAATAATTGTTTCTGTTTTCTGCAGTTAAAAATTGCCGTAGCCTCCTTGTAGGCAGCTGACTGGCAGTGCACAGCAACAGGTGGGGTAGGGGTACTCTTGTCACCCCATACTCAATGCAGCTAAAAATACGACACCCACGCACTGAGGCACTTTATCCGACATCTCATTAAAAACACTTTTAAAACATATAAACAACATAAACACATTTTTTATAAAAGTGGTAATTGACATAGATTAACTCAAATGTTTATATTTAGAATCCAAAACCTACTCATTTTGTTGTGATGTTACAGTGGAAGTATTTCTAAACCTCATGGTTGGATTTAGTGAATCAAGCTTTAAATTTGGGCTGTTCAGTTATGTAGAAAGAATGAAGGTATGAAGAAAGAAGTTCCCAGTGCAATTAATCTGTTAGATGAAAAAAAAAATAAGGACTCGGGAATAACAGCAAGAAATGCCTGCCTATTATTGGACTCATTTTATTTTGTTAACAGGATCTTTGGGGAAAATACAGGGTTGTAAACTGGGCTGCACAGAGGGCTTCTGTGTCTGTTTTTGTCATATTTTAAGAAGAGATTTTTACTGTTGTTGCTCTCAGAGCTATTCTCCTGACATTATCTACAAAGCGGATGGAGACATTCTGCTCAGTGCTTTTTTTTTTTCTTCCTTTTTTGTTTCATTTTGTTGTGAAACCTTTTGCAGCTTAACGCTGACATAAACATCTCATAGCTCCAGCAGAGATGTGTTTAGTCTTTTCACCCAAACAAACTGAAAAGCCGACATGGGTTTTTTTTCTGTGTGTGTGTGGCTCATCAAGTATTTCCTAATGGTTAATGCATACTTGGTAGCAGAGGTCATGTTGGAGAAATAGGACACATTTGAATGAACTGACATTCAGTGAAGCTCCTTTTTCACTTGTTTTGTCTAATACAGCAAATCTAACACAACATATAATATTGTAACACAGGCTTCGATTATATATTTAGGTTTCAGTCCCACATGGGCCACTGTTGAATTTCCACTATGTAATAAGTTTGAGTAGAAATACTGCACAAAATTGTAAAACAGAAATGAACATTACCAAATTTAGTTTTTTTATTTAAAACGGAAAAATAACAGTTTCTACTGTTCTTAAAATAATCTAGTTTATTGATAATTTTTTCAATGTTAATTCATTTCATTTTTTAAATTTGATTCATAGCATAAAAAAGCAATGTTTGAACATTCATTAAAATGGCTGGTTTAAAAGTCCATATTGAATGGAGTAATGCATTGTTGCTAGAAATTAACCAAGCTAATATTAGTCTGGTAAAAAAATATTAGCCTCATAGCCTCATCTAGTCAGGCTATCTGCTCAGGTACAGCCAGGAATTTGCTGACATGCTTCTAGTAATTTGCCAAAAGTAGTTTTAAATGACATTACCTTTAAATGGTTGATGGGTGATGCCACAGTGCTTGTGTTTTTGGATTTGTTTTTCTTGTAAGCATTGGGTAAGTGTAGGTCCAGTCTTTTAGCTCGCTGACTGGCAGTGCACAGCAACAAGTGAGGTAGATGCAGCAGACTCAGGGAAATGTTTGACATCCTATTTGTAGAACTTTAAATATTAGAAATAGTATACCAAGTGACTTAAAGGGAACAGGTGCAAATTAACAAAAACAAAGCATAAACATAAAGATGAACATAAAAATATGTTATTTAAAAATTGGATATTGCTGTAGGTTTGTTTGTGAACTGCTATTTCCATTCTATTAAGTGTTACACTTGTGCTATAGGTGAATAAAAGTCATTTTAATTAAGAAGAATCAGGACAATAATAATGATTCTGATGAAACAAAGCAGTTGGATAAATAAATGAATGTACTTAAGGACAATTTGATGCAGCGTTCTTCCATGTTGTTAAACAAATCAATCCTTGATATAAGTTGATCCAACAACCGACTCATGCCTTGTATGAATTACAGAAGTTTAGGTTGATCAGCAACCCTTTTCTGTTCACGTTATTTTGGCCTGACAGTGATAAACGGACGAAGAATTGTTGGAACAGTGTGGCCTTTTCTTTTTGTTTACCAAGTGGCTGGTCAGAGAATTAGGCATGGAATAAAGCAGGGTCTTTGTAAGTGTGGTCACATTTTTACGAAGCAAACCCGTCTGAGTGAGTAGATCACTTCACCAAGATCATAGGCCGCACTGGCACATTTACTTCTAGTGTCCCAGTTCTGAAAATGTTAGGTTCGTGCAGCAGACAGTGCGGTGTCTGGTGAAAAATCCAGACCGCACCACGGCCTCGTGGTGGAGCCCACAGAGGCTCAGTGACATCACCGTTAGTTAATGCACATATTAGTCATCAGCACTGGTTTAGATGTCTGGTGTTAGGCGGCCGTGTCTGATGTGTGCACAAGTTGGGCAAGGCTTTGTTTGTTCTTCAAATAAATTTGTTTGCTAGTGTGTTTCAATGTCGTGGTGGAAGGTGTAAACGATGAATAAATGCTGCTAAATCAATCAATCTTTGGTACGTAGCACCAAAGACTGTAAAGAAGAAAAAACAGGAAAACCTAAGCCTATATGTGAGAGATATTGTAAGAGGAATGTGTGAAGTGTGCCTTGCTTTGTTGGTTATGTTATCTCTGCTTTTGTCTTGCAGATGTTTGCGCCTCCAGTAGCCAATGGGAAGAACAGGACAATGACACTAGCCAGCACTCATTTCTCTGGGCCAGGTAAGCTTCTGCAGTTCTGTATCTGCCTGATATCTTCATCAATGCTACCTTAAATCTCCTCTTCATATTTTTGTGTGTGCTTTTGTTTGCAAATCAAAACACACTGAAGAAATTTTCAGCTGTTTCACAGTTGATCTGAATGCAAAGTGACTAATAAAAATCTCTTCTGCACGATTAACACCTGAAAGATGAGAAGCATGTGTTTGAAAGGTCAACTCACCAACATCATACCTGTAATTTTTCATCTCGGGCTTTGTGGTTATCTGTCACACGGTTTCGCTTTAACTCATGCAGGTTTTGATATCACTCTCACCACTTCAATCAGAAAAACACATGTTAAACACATTTCCGGTGCCCATCCAGTCTCTACTTTCAATTTAGCTGGAAAAACACTCAAATGCCCCTCACTTTGCAAGAGATTTACGGCAAATGTCTGTTTCATGTGAAGTCTCGCCTCCAGAGCCACATAATACACAGCGATGTGAAATTTTAGAGAAAATTGCAGGTTTCATGTCATGTTTAAGTAATTTAAAATCAGTTTTAGGTGTTTTTCTATGTGGCACATAGACATTGACATGGATGACTCTAGTTTAGTTTTATTCAATAGGAAAAGTACAACAATGTCTCTTTGTTGTTCTGGCCTTCAACATAAGATAAGCAAGCAGGTGCTGGAGGATTTCTATTATTTGTATCTGTTTTGTATAAAACACAAAACAAAGACATTGAGCAAGTATCTTAACTAATGCATTAAAGGATATGTTTCTCATTTTAGAAAACTTTCAAAAAATGCATTAATGAACGTTCTGTTGGCCAATGCATTTATAGATGAAAAATACTCTCAGATCCTTGTTTCCATGCATTTAATGAATAGGAAAAATATCTGCAGTATTTGACCTGTTGATCACCGATCAGTGGCGATAAAAGAAAACTGGTTTATTACCATGCCTGCCAGATCGATTTGTGCTTCTTTAGAGCTGATGAGATTTTTTATTGTTTTTTCCAAAAAAAATGCAGATCTTGCATATTTTCACAAAGTAGTTTCAGAAAGACTCTTATGTTTATTGAGGTGTTAAAAAGTCTTCCACCAAACTTGCGTAGCCTGTGTGGTTTGAAGCTAAAACTTTGTGAGAACACATGCATGCACCATCAAAGACCTGAGCCGCCGTTCCCATCATCCTGAAGGTTATTAGTAAGTCGTGTTGCTTTCGTTCCTCTGTCACCGTGCCAGCCTGGTGTGTGAAATCGAGTCACACTCTCCAGTTCCCCAGAGTGAGAAGTTGGCCGCTGAGGAACAAAGGCAAAGAAGGGGACTTATGGACTTGAAACAACTCCCCCCACCCTGAAGTGTAAAACTCTCCTCCCCCAACACAGCACAGGGTTCTTACCCCCACTGATCTGCAGGAAATGGCTCAAGTCTGAGACAATGTGCCTCACCCCCAGCTCACAGCCTCTTAAACTGGCCCAGCATGCAGCAAGTGGGCAGAGTGGAGAAGGAGAGCTTGTTGAATAGGGGGATCAGACCAGGGAAGGCAGAATTCTGTTTGTTTCTGTTACAGCAGGCAATTACTCAGCAGTGAGGAGTTAATTCCTCCCTCCTCCTCATGTCCTAAAGTGTGGCCCTTGGTCATTGACACCCATTATAATGTGATACTTAAAGCTGTCACCTTTAACATCAGGGGACCCTGCAGGTACTCTTTAATAACTCTGGAGTCAAAGTGCTAACACATGCAGAGTCTGAACCGCGTCATTTTTTTTTTGTTCGTTTTTCTATTACATCCCCAAATTATATTTAATCCCACATTTATTAAATGTGCTCTAAATAAAAGGGGTGATTATGTTCACTTCTATTCAAATGCTTATTTGAAGCCCTGCTCCAATGTTTTCTTGCTAACACTGCTCTGTTCCCCAAGGCCAGGAAATTCATTTTTTTGCAGAAATGATGACCATTACAAAACAATGTCCATCTCTGACGTCAGTCAGCCAGCCAGCTTGTATATTCAGGGACCCAGCAGCGCGGGAACGGTCGTGAGCAGCCTAGTGGCCCACCAGACCACCTCTATTCATCAACACAAAAGTGCTCAGAGGGGTGCTAATTGCATTAGGCGTCCTTCTCCCTTCCTCAGTGGCCTGTGCGTGTAGAGTAGGAAAGGGTGGGGTATCTTGTGTGGAGTGGAGGCAAGAGGGAAGGAGTAGAGGAGAGGAGTGGTAAGAACTGTGGGATGTTTGAGGAGTAGGGCAGGCAAGAGTGTGGCAGTGAGTGGTGGGAGTTGGCTAAGCCCCGCAAGCCTTCAGGCAGGCGTCCCCTCAGTCACCTCTGCAGCTGCTGGCAACGTCTCCAACCCCCCTCCCTCACACAAACAACACAAATACGAGGGACATGACAGGCTCGCTTCCTGTCGATCACTAAAAAACAACTGAATTTACACATCTGGTGTTTCTTTTTAACAACTTTGCCTTTAACCTTTCACATTCTCACCGTTTTCCCGGCTGCATTTTCTTCATATGTTTCTGTCCACATTACAAAGGTCTTGTACAAAAATAGAGGGTCAAAAAAAAAAAAAAAATCTGAAATGCGAGTGGCTTCCTTCCTCAGCAAAATTAGATGTCTTCTGAGCCTGCAGCCATGAGAAAGCTTTGTAGTTCAGAAAAATAAATATTTTTCTGGGCTCTGGTTTTCAGTCAGTATTTGTCTTTCCATGCGAGTACAATCAAACAAGCTAAGCCGAAGTCTTGGGAGATTCAGGCGACTTGGAAACAAACCAATCCTCTGAATTTTATTTATGTCAATTTAGAAAAATAACAATTAAAATTAATACAACTTTGCTGCAATTATCCAATTTTTCCTCATTTCTTGCTCCCCATTTTATTATATTTAGTTTTCACAGCTCTAAACATCCTAAAACATAAACTCTTTCAGTATGTCCTTAGGATCATTGGACATGTCTCATCACATTATTTTCTCAATTTAATATAAGATATAGATTAGAGAATACAATTTCTACTGAAGTTGTTTGATTCATTCTTGAAGTGATAGAAAATCAGGTCAGTCTTAATTCTTAATATTTCTAAAGAATAAACAAGAAATTAAGTTCCTATTTTGTTCATTTCTCATTAAAGTATAATAATTTTGTCTAAAAATACTAGAGTTTGACTGCATTCAAATGCAAATTTAACAGAAGTATATAACTCTTATTTTCAAGATAGAATAATCCTATCCATACCATTCACATTTTACCTTTGTATGTAGTCATATCTAAACAGAAAATGAACAATTGCTAAATGTAGGATTAGTTTTTACTACTTATATACGCAATAACATTGTGCTTTTGTTTGCATTTCCTCTGTATATAGAGTAAAACCAGTATAACGAGCTGATGTCTGGTTAATTAGTCAGACTATTTGTTTATATAGAGCCTGAAGTCTTAATACAAGTAAAGGGTGAGGCTCGTGGGTTTTTTTATGACTGGAATTATTTTCAGTCTAATTTGTGCTTCCTGTAAGCAAAGGAAAACTGTAGCAAAGTAGGTTTTGGTAACGAAATGGGGTATTTAAATGGTTTTTGTCTATCTTTTCTGAACAAAAACAAGGCCAAAGAAGGTATGACAAAACTTTTTCAATGGTGATTTTTCCCCCCCAACAACTGAAACCCATTTCAGGTGTGTGAAAAAACAGGTTTCTGAAATGACATCAGAAAGGCTCGGTCAAATAAAGCCTTGTAGTAAATGTAATCAGACTAACTTGACCATGAGAAAAAATAAGACAAAAGACTAAACAGCGACTGAAACCCAAGTACATTTTGAAATAAAATAAAATACTGATTTCACTGTTAATACGGAAATGTAGTTCCCTTTTTCCCAGTTGAACAACATTTTGCAGCAGCAGGTAGGGAAGGGGCAGAGCTCTGCTACTTTATAGTTGGGGGCAAAAAAAGATAATTCCTGTAATTTCTCTGTCTCTGCACTGAAATCACTCAAGTTGAAGAAGTGGTAACTTTAAAATTTTGCTAAACCTTGATGATGGTTGTTAACTGGCCTGTTGGGGAATCATAATTTAGCATGTCTACCTTTTTATAAAACAAGCAACAAATGCCCAATCAAGAATATGTTGGGTATACTTGCTTAGCTTTTTTTCCAGTGGCTAGCCACCGCAGCATTAGCACTCACGTCTGCACCAGCTTTACATGATAGAACGTCTCCAGCCTGACCACGAGTTTGAAAAACATACTTGAACAAACATTAGTAAGGATGTTTTCCACAGATTAGAGATGCATTAAAGTTGTGAACTTATAAACAAGCTGGAGTTCACTAACAGAGAGCTTGATTGTGCATTTAAGGAACGCTATGTAAATTCAAACATCACTTCTGTAATTCAAAGCAAATTGGAAAATCGTGTGGATGTTTCAAGTATAGTATAAATGTAAACATTTAGTTGACATTTTTATCCATTTCAATTATAGGCAAGAAAAACATAATTGTAGACTGAACTGAAGAAAATGGCTAATCTGCTGAATGTACTAACATGGGAGTAAAAATGAACCTGGACGGTAGGGAAGCTTGAGGCTCGTATCGTTTAAAAATGTGACGTTCTCGTGAGTTTTTTTCACATATTCTTGGAGATTGAAAATACATTGTTGCCCTGGTAGCTTTTGGTAATTTGTTCTCTTCCATTTAGCCAAAAATTACATTTGAATAAGTAAATTATAAACATATAAATTGATTCTTAATAGTCATGCATTTTTCTGTTTGGGAATGATAAAGTATCTTTTGTTGGTCTTTTTTAGAAGTTTTAACAGAAATTTGGCTTTAAGTTACTACATGACATATTGCTCTGGTATTAAGACATATTTTCTATATGTAAGAACACCTGCCTACTCAGGGATACTTGTTAATGTTTGATGGTAGGTTTACTGGGCAAAACGTATACATGTTTACTTTTGGTACATGTTGATGATTACTAGCAAACTGGCAGTTTTGACCTCTCAGCAATTGGTTGTTGCACAACTATGATTTATCCCCTAATCATTCATACCTTCAGCAGATTTGAAGTCGAAGTTATTTTTTTAACTTCATTTCCAGTCAAATGTGTTACTTTGACTGGAAGTATGGTAAATGTTTTAGAGAAGCTCAAAGCGTCTTGAATCCTTTAGAGATTCTCGGGAGGAAGTTAAAGATTAGGGTGATTTCAAGGAAGGCCTCCAACCTCAGAGTTGAGCGTTCACATAAGCGGTCTTAATACTAGTAGTGATAAACAAAAAGCTGGTCACCAGAAGTGTTTGATTACTATCATGCAAATGGAGATTTTTCAGTTGATTATTGAGAGCGTTGGGAAAATTTCAATGTAACTTGAGTTTTTATCAAATGTAAAATAGAAATAAACTTACTTTATGCTTCTTTTACGTTGCGTAACTTTTGAAATGTGCTCTATATTTAGAAATTTATAGAAATAAACTTGTCAGACATTTTTTTAAAATTAGGATATATACCCATATAAAGATTCTTGGAGCATTTGCTTCTAATTCATTAAACATACTTTTTCCCCCACCAATGTTTAACTGTTTAGATTTGCAATAGCAGCAAAATCCGAACATCAAAACAATCTCTTTTTTGCAGGAATCAGTGTTGTATTACATATAAATTAAAAAAACATGAATAGCTTTTAGGTATTCTGTTTTTTCCCCCATTGTTTGCTATGATTTGATTTGACACGGGATAACAATAGAAGAATCTCTGTTCTGGCATGGTTGGAGCTCTCATAGGCGTCAGTGCCACCTCCACAGCTCTCCACCTTGTTTTAATTGCCTTCAAGTTAATTACTCCAGTAAGTGTGAAACAATGTTGTCAGACTTCCCCTGCACAGTGTTTTCACTCTGTGCTCTGCACCCCTGTTGGCCAAATGGGGGAATCATAGGTGGATGAATAGTTCTTTGGAAATATCTGTAAACATGAGTGGGTGGGGAGGGGGCTTGTTGGCTTCGTTGACCTGGTTAGTTGACAGTTACATGATGTTTGTATTTTACTTAACATTTTTTCTTTTGGCAAATATGAAATACTTTGTCTTGCAAACGTCTTTCAGTGCACATGTTTACCCTTTGTTGTAGATTTATTTTTTCCTTGCTAATTTGCTTTTACTGTAGGGTCTCTTGGCAGCAAGCTTTACCTGAAGTGTCTCCATACAAAATCTGTCAACCTAATTTAGCAGTATGCTCATCACCAGATGAGTGCAGGTCTGTATTAGAGCCAATCTGAAGGTGGGCACGGCTGATCCTTTAAGGTCCCTCTCTCCTCCCCGTTCGCCTGATTCTCCATGCCACTGGCATCAGCCCCATAGATCACGGCTGTCGCAGCGTGTGTAGGTGCTTGCACCGCTCTGTTAGCCTCATCGCTCATTCTCACTCATCAACCAGGCTGCTGATCTCACCCAGACCCCGTCTCACTCCCCTTCCTGACTGCCTGCCTCCCTCTTGTTTCGTCTCCTTGCTTTCTCCTTCCACTTGCTCGCTGCTTTGCTTTCTCACACACATTTTTTTAATTAGGCAAAAATCAAAGGCGCAGTATGAATATTCATAAGGAAACTGCATTAATATGCACAATTATGCAAATCAGCATGCAATTAAGCCTTGTGTCTCCAGAGAGCCTGGATAGCATTAGTGCATTAGACAGGGAGAAGGGGATGATGGGGGTATTTTGGAGTTTTCTGCTCCACCAGTCTTCGACTGTGTTTTCTTTGTGCCACACTTGAATTCTTTCTTTACCTCTACCATTATGCTTCAGTCTTCTCCTTCACATTTTGCTTTGTTTGGGGGAAATTTACTTGGAATAATTAAATGTGACATAGATAACATTGTACCTCATGCATTACATTAGGAAGTAAATGGTTAATTTTATGGTATTCAGCAACCATAATGAACTCTAATGGGAACATTGAACAGCATTTTAAACATGTTTTTTTTTGCATATTATTAATAGTCTCATTATATTTTCTTGATATTAACCCTGTTCTGAATTACAGGTTTGTGTCTAACTTGTCAGTCCTAACTTAGCAACTCAACATCTTTTTTTTTCTTCTTTTTCCCAGCAATAGATGAGCGCAGTGGCTCTGGATCATGGGGCTCCACAGAACAGAACAGTCCCTCATTCACCACCCAAGGACGGGTAAGATCAAGTCGCACCTGAATTTAAAATTGCATATCTAAGTAGTAATACCAGATGCTTTGATACTGACACCCTCACATGTATTCATTTAATCACACAACCAGAACTGAAAATGCACAGCCTCCTTACTGAAAACTGCCACAGCAGTGTGCCATATATGATTTGCAGTGGTAGTGTTTTTTTTTTTCTTTTTGCTTTACACCTAATAACCTTGGCCCAGGATCCTGCATTGGCAAGCACCCTTGTAGCTCAGAACCTCTGTTGAAGCCCAGCGGTAATTGCAGCTTCACATCCAGCCTAACTGTCTTGGCACCGGTCTGTAAATACAAAGTACAGGGGGTGAAATAGATGCAGAAAGCTTTGATTACCACAACTTGATAATTAAGAAAGTCAGTCTGAATCCCTCGAGCTGATGCAGATTTGTTTGGCATTGCTCCCGTTAGCTAGAAAGAGAAACCAAGGGAAGATAACGGCTTAGGTACATAGGAAAACTGACAACATGAGAATGGCTCCGTATTTAGACGTGTTGCCCTCTGCATGTTATCAGGGATGGGGAGTCAACTCCGTAGCTTGGATTCCAGTTCTGGTTAAGATGCGAAAACAAAGGCTTCAGACTCGGCTTGCATTCTTGCTTCTAAGACTCAAGAATCAATAAGAATCTATTGAATGTAATTAGATACCACAGTAAGGTAGTAATTGTGCATCATTTCAGCGATCCTTGTCCTTCTGAATCACCATACTGTATACAAATTGCTGGTAGTAATGGTAACGTTACACAAAGCACAAATTAGCTCTGTAATATTTCTCGACAGTAGAAGCCAGAAAAAGGAGTTAACAGCAGCTTACATGTTTAGTTTTTTTATGCTACCACTGAACTAATATTAACAGTAAAAATACATGTGCAGCACTGATAGAGATGTGCATATTTTCTTCTTCACTTTCATCTGACATGTTATTTTCTCAGAACCATTACAGAGACACTTTTAGTATCCTCAAAATGAAAGCTCTTCTAGGTTTTCTTTTCACAGGTTCAATTTTCTCTTGCATTTGCTAACTACCTCTTTATGTTTAAGTTTACTGGGTTTACCTGGAAGCTTGTACCTTGTATTGCTTACCATAATTTCCGGATTATTGAGCACACCTGAATTAAAAAAAAACACATCCACTAATTTTAAAAGAGAGAGAGAGAAAAAAAAGTACCATTATAGGTTTCTGTAGGATAGGATATCTATATGCTGCAGGTGTTCACGTCTTAACATATTTACCCCAAAAGATTTTCACTTTTAATAAAATACATTCTGGCAAGATACACAAATACATACCATTTTTCCAAACAGTGCCTGTAGCATGGGTGCTTAATAAATAGTAGCCTACCAGGAAAATTCATAGATTGCCATTAATCATCTTCCTCCAGTGCACTAAAACTATTAAAGTAATCTTTTTGGTGTCAGAATAGAAAAGCATCAAAATTGCTTTGTCACGCACTTCCTCAGTCTGTCTTTCATTGTCGCTCTCAATGTCACTTTCGTTTCGAGGCAAATTTGCCCTTGAGCTCATGCTGTCCTCTTCATCACACAGCAGTCCAGCCTGTCGAAACCCTTTGATGATCCATATATATTAGCAACATCATTGTTTAGGCCACTATGTTCAAAATGTGTGAAAAAAGGAGCAATCGATAGTCCAGAAATTACTCTGTAATTGATAACTGCAAAGTAAAAATATTTAAAGCATTTAAATACAGCATACTGCGCAATGTAAAGTGGAAGTAATAAATTTGAGTCCAGAGACTGAGAAGCCTTAAAATTCATTCATAATTAAAGGTATTTGTTTTTAGGGTTCTTTAGTGTGTTTTTCTGGCAGAAATTAAACTACTTTGACTTAGTTTTTTGCAGAATAAAGAGTATTAAAGTTTAATTTTCTGATGATCAAGATGTTGACATCACGGCGGCAGTATGGGCCTTGTCCTGACACAGCAGAACTGTGTGTGTCTACGTAGTGTCCAAACCAGACACTATATAGAACTGGAGTGCTCAAAATACAACACGCATACTTTAAAGATGTGATGGGGCTTAATGTTGTTGCTTGTAGTTCTTATCTTTACATCAGTTAATATTTTTTTTTACCAGCATGTCTGGCAATCATGAGAAATTGCCACAGCAGCTCAACCTTTATGAATGCATAACTAGACTGACATTAAGCAGTCTGAATAGCATTTATCACTGTGCGTGAGAAACCTCAGACTTGACTTGACTTGTACTTAAAAACACAAACTTATTCAGACATTTAGACTTGAACCTGATTATATTCTGTACCATTGATCTTGCAGAGCTACGGAGAGGGATCCCACTTCAGTGAACATGAAGGCTTGTCCTCCCCATTTATTAGTTCAGGGATTGCAGGTATGTCCTTTAATTTATGCCTTATTTTCTGACCCTACGTTTTTTCTCTCGATCCTTTTGATTATATAGCAATTTGTACTGTTTGACTACAAAAATAGTCTTGTAGTGAAACGTGTATGTATGCCTGCATTCATAGTCCTATATATGTTTGTATATGTGGGTGTGTGTGTCTATGTTCATCCGTTGAGGGTTGGGGATGTTAGGGTGCTGAAGCAGAAACCCTCCCTGGGGTTTTGTCTGGCGGGCAGCTTTATGCAGCTGAGCGTATTGAAAAAGGGGGAAGGCCTCCCTGAACAGTTTCTACTTATGAAAACCTACTTTTCATTTCTGTTATCACACATCATTGCATCCAAGTGTTTTTGTGCAATCTGTTCTAATTACGCCAAAGTTTAAGCTTTTTTTTTTTCCTTGTAGGTAAAAACGAGAGGCCACCGTACACTCCCTTTGTAAGCCAGGTACGTTCACAGTCCTTGCATGTCTCTGACAGGCCATACAAGTAGAGATGAAATTCAGTGCTGAATCGCTAAAGGAAACTCCATTTTCTCAGTTCTCTTTTCAGACACTTTGAATTTACAACCGTCTTTGTTTCTTAGAAGAGATGTTGACATTTTTTGTTGTTCTTTCCCACGCATGTTGTTGGTAAAAGATTTGCTCTCTCTGTTTCTAGCCTGGTTTATTTCCAAGTGACATAGCAATGCCCAGCCCAGATGCTTTGTCTCCCTCTGGCATAAAGTCAGGCTCTCAGTTTTATCCATCATATCCCAACAACCCCGGAGAAGGCCGCCTGAAGGAGGCTTAGGTAAATGAAAAAAAAAAAAACATTCTTTGGTGCTATTACAGCTTTGATTTTTTCCCCCTCTTTTTTATTTTTTACCACATAAAGATGTCGAAGTCTGTTTTCCAAATATGATTAAGTTTTTACCAGATTTGATCAAAAAGATAAAAGCCATCTCTTCCCTTGTCTCTTGATACTTAGTTAAAATTATTCACTGAAAGATCTGAGACTGCTGAATACACTGGTTTGAGATAATTTAATTTGCCCTTAAATTTCATGGAAGTGTATATCAGCTCTTCAAAAGATGAATATGTAAAGAAAAACTACCAATTATGCCCTATTGTCGTTATACATTTTCTTTATTGTATTTACATTTGGTTAGATAATGATGTATTTGCCTATATACTAACATACATAAATATACAATATGCTATAGGTGTACAAAGAGGATCCTTATGAATAGTCTGTTTTTTCTAAGTAAATGATTACAAAAATGTGCTGCAGATTGTTTGAGTTTTTAATCAAACAGAAAAACAAATGAATTACAAAATCCTTCTTATTTATGCATTTAACCAATTTTTTAAAAACATAAACAAAGGGCTTCAATCTACACACTGTGGCTCAATTCCTTCATAAAGACAGTTTTATGACTTTTAACCAACCTGCTCATCATGTATCAGTCATTTATGAAGAAACTGGCTTAGTGATTAATTCATCTCTACTTTGAACATGTATTTGTTTCACCATGACTATAAGTTCATAATACATCAAGGGAGAAAGTGTTTTTTTTTCTGTTTTGTTTTTTTTTTCTTATGTGTTGGTATAATTAATTATAAATTGAAAACACCAAAGAAAATAAAAGTTTACCGCAGTAAAAACAAAGCCAAATGGGACAAAAGATTCAACCTAAATAGTTTAACTTGGTATGAATGGGACCGGTCAGTCTTGATTTAAATTGACTTAAATAAGTGCTTGTCTTAAAATCCAAACAACAGCGGCCATTTTATGTGTGTCTTTTACTAGAAATAACTATATTTTTAATCAGCTTTACTCTGGTTTTAGATGAAGAAAGAGAAACACTTTGTCACTGACACATTTGCACAGCTTGTTCAGAATTGCTGAAACTGGATCAAGGACATAACCCAGCATATGAGCTTGCATCATTTTTGCTTAAATTTCATTTATGTTTGCAGTTCTTATTTTTTTTAAAGCTTTTGTTGTGATTTTTTATTTTTATTTGAATGTTCTGTCTGCAGAGACCCAGCCAAAGAAGATTCGGAAACCCCCTGGCCTGCCGTCCTCGGTGAGAACTCCTTTCTTCTCTTCTCATCTCCTCAGCCTCACAGCCAGTTGCCCGTTTTCTGTTCTGCGTGCTTATCCTGTGACTCCCCCACCCCGCATTGAGCCGTCCTGTAGCAGACAGGAGTAAAGACCGTCTGCTCAGACGTACACTCAGATAGCTGCCAGTCACATCATTGTTGTGGTTGTTGTTGCAGTCAGGTGGTCTTAAGTGGTGTTTGAGATGCTTGTTTTCCATGCAGTTGGGCACTTTTATCTTATCTTGTTGTAGTTTGACAAATTTATGAACTGATTTCTTTCAACAGCCTGATCTGAACTGGATAGAACATAGTTCCTATGCAGTCTGAAAAAGTTTAACATTTGATTTTCAGTGTTTTCTAGACCTAGATGCATTTTTATAAAGAAAATGACAATTGAAAAAATAGTCAAATTTTTTTTGCCATCTTAGTTTTATTTCTTTCTATTTTCCTAAAAGAACAAAACACAAAGTTGAGTCTGGAAAAATCAGGCACATTCACATAAATATTATGTAGGAGGCCTGGTAGAATGAAGGTTTTCAGCTATCAAAGTTGTTTCTTTTTTGTGTAAATGTAAACATTGTATTTGGCTTTAAAGTCATTCTCCTAAAAATGCTTCATTTACTCCTACGGTTCATAATATGGTAACTTAGATAAGCTCATGATTTTCATTTAACATCTTAAGTCTCTCAAAACTTCAGCTCTCGTCCAAGCAGGATAAAGTTTCTGGTGATGGCATGCCTGACTGTAACTTGTGTCATTTTTTGTCAGTGTGCCCAGAGGTAATAGCAGCCGATGGGAGGATGACGGCACCCGCACATAGCTGCAAATACAAGTCACCGTTACTCATTTTATTGAACTGAATCAGGTTCATGCCCATTCATGAATCAGTCACATTTTAGGTTTGACGTGTGTACTCATACCTCGCCGGTTTATAACAAAAAAAGTGTTTTTAGTGGGAAAATTTACAAATCAAAATAAATTAGGCAAAAACACAAACTTATCCCAATTTTTTTCTGCTCAAATTGATTCTAAACTGTCTTAAGCATTAGTTAGTGGATTTCTTTTTTAAGTTTGTAGGATTCTTGAGTGTTAACCCTAACACACAACGACTCAAAGTCCTTGTGGGCCAGTGTCCTGCGTGGTTTAGATGTTTTGCTGCTTGAACATTTGCAAGAGTGGGTCATTGGGAGGGTCATGCAGAATGCTAGAGGAGGAAAGAATTGATTGGTTGCAATCAGGTGTGCAGGATAAGAACTGCCACCTGAACATCCAACCTGGACTAGCAGGTTGGATGTTTTTGTTAAGTCTAGTCTGAAAATTGTGTCATTGCTATGAGCTGCTGTACTTTCACTAAGAAGTTCTATTCGTGCTTCTTTAGGTCTCAGGCAACTGTGAGCTGCACAATTAAATCCAAAATTGTAATTTCTTCTGAGTTATTTTCCTGATAAGGTTTAATTTTAATCATTTTGATACAAAGCTCTAGATTAAGTGTTTTAAATTTAAAAAATTGTTGCATAATTTGCATGTCTTGAATTGAGCTCACTTCATCCTGTTAGACCGCGGTACTATCAGTTGCTAACAACTGTACTAAGAAGTGACCCAATTATTAAATAGTGACTGCCTATTTGTAATTTAATCTCTGAGGTCTGTGAGAACATTTCTGAACAAATTACATCATTAAGGCTTAAGAAACAGCAGGCAGGTCAGTGATGAAGATGTTGATATACTTTGAGGGGTAAGGTTATAATACAGTATCCCAAACTTGAGAAATGTAGAGAATATTGCCTGACTGGAACCTAGAAAGACAAGTGCATTTACTGCACCTGCAAAAAAAAAAAAAAAAAAACTAGCTCCAGACTAAATCCTGAACACATTGTTCCTAGAGCAGCATCATGCTGTGGGATCCGTCTTTCTAACAGGGACATCAAAGCTGCTTTGGTTTGTGAAAATGAACAGGGCTAAAAACAGAACCATCCCTGAGGAAAACCTGTCACAGCTGACAAAAGACTGAAGCCCTCAGCAGAGACTCGGCTGCTCGGAGGACAAGTTTAAACATCCATATAGAGCCTGAATGGGGTGAACGGTTTCATGTTAAGATGGCCTAGTCCAAGTAAATATCTAAACTAAGTTGAGAACATGTGGAAAGGTGAGCAATGGATCTTCAGACGCTTTCACTTGGAAATGAGTACATGTGTTTAGCACATGTAGATTTTTGGATTTTCATTTAGCAGTATTTAAAGCTTTTTTTCCCCTTGTGATTTACAATGAGCTGTCTCTCTTTGATTATCTTAAGATTTCTATGCGACACTCTGAAGTTTGTGTTTGCAGGATAACAAAGTTGTGGAAAAGTGCTACAAATACGTTTGGAAGGTTCTAACTTCTCCAACTGTTTGCATTAATTATCTGTAGTATATTTAGTTTATGATCAGTGTGTGGACAGAGCTAAACCCGATGAGGTCTTCAAGCCACGGTATTTCAAAGTTTTGTTGTTTTACACGCGTGAAGCTGCTGTTTGGCAACACAGCTGCCACCGTCCACCTGTAGGTGTTGTGTTGAAGTGGCTGCAGAAACCTGTGCGTGAGGACGCTGTTGCCAACACTTTGTGTTTCTTCTCTGAATCTCCGTCGTTCCCTTTAGTAACACGAACGACGGGGCTGTGTGGGTTTTGGTGCGAATGATGATGAGATGTCTGTTTGTGTGAATCCCCCACCCCTGCCTCACCTCCGCCTATGCTGCACCACATGATGGCCTGGGTGGGCCTCCCCCCTGCAAGTGACCCAGTTGTGAGGCGCAGTGCTTGCGAGGCCTCTTAGCCCCGTGTCTGAGCCCAGATTAATGAATGATGATCCTGTGGTCTCTTTCCACCCTCCTACCCTCCTCCCTTTCTTTTTTTACCTTACCAAACTATCCATTTTCCTCTTTATCTACTTTTATAGCCTGAAAACGTGGCTCTGAATCCAAAACTTTACTTATCCACTCGGTTCCTGTAAACCCCTCCCCCGCTTATGTTTCAAAAACTCACAAACATTTGCTTCTCTTCTGGGCTCGAGTTGTCCCTTTTCCTACCCACAAACCTTTGTGGTTGAATATAAGCGCTCGTAGGTTAGTTTGATGTTAATCTTCATCGATTCCCCACCTTTAGCAATAAACCTTTTTTTTTTCCTCGTGTGTGTGCAGAGGCCTTTACACGGTCATAACCTGAATCACATTAAACCCGTATTAGTTAAGGATTTTACCCTATAAATCTCTTTCTTCCCTGAGAATACAATTACCCGGCAGTGCCTGTCATTGTGCGGCTCTGTGCTCCTGTCTAGAGCAGCAGGATTCGCAGGACATTGTTCCCGGTGAATGAACAACTCAAAGCTTATTGTTAAATGAAGCCATCTCCATCATGTTTCCCCCCGAATTAACCGTGATCATTTTAAATCCCCCGTTTCCTTCACACTCCCTTGGCCGTATCAAGCTTTGTTTAAGTCATTTAGATTACTGTCCCCTGTCCCCCTGAACACCCCTTATCTCTCCACCCATTTCATATATCATCAGGACCTTAATTTTTTTTCTCCCCTCTCAATACTCATCCTTGCCCCTTTTCCACCCCCTACCCACCACAGTTTCTCCCCGTCTCTCTCCCTCTCTTTCCGTCTCTCTCGCTGACTGGATCCCAGCCCCCATCTCTCTCTCTATCGCTCTGTCTTTCTCTCTCCCTCCACTCGTTCCCTCTCCTCAGCCCAGCTGCCTGTGGAGTTGGATGCGGTCCAGGAACAGGCAGATGGCTCTGTAATTAGAAGTGCATCTCTCCATTCCCTTTCCACTTCTCCTTGTTAAATCAAATTACAGAAAAAATCCCTTTTCTGGATTAGCATTCTTTGCAGCATAGCCTTCATTCTCTTCCCTTTTCCTGTATCTGCCATGTAGTACAGAGGAAGAAGAGTGAGTGAGTGGCACATGAGGGTGAATGGAAACCAGGGACTTCCTGTGTCCATCCTCAGTCTTTATTACCACTTTAGTTTTGCCAACATTTAGAAAGAATGTTCATGCACAGGATTTCAGCTCTGCTTTTCAGTGCATTGCTTTTTGGTTTGTGCATGAATGGGTGTGTTGACTCACTAAATGCATGGTATGTGCGCGAGCTGATACTGAGCGTGTTACAGGGAGGGGCTGCGGGCCTGGCAGTGCGATGTCACTGGGGTCCTAGGAGCAAGAGGAAATGCTCACTGTGCACTGGGATTCAAGCCGTCGCTGTACCCAGCATGCCATGGTCACTGTGGTCTCCTCTATAGGCGAGGAGCTGGCCTCACTTCCTCCTCCACCTCCAGCAGACTCCCTCATGCCATCTTGTGGTCGTTTGAGGCCACTGTAATCCCATAGTTGTCCATGGGTAACTAAAATAATTTAGTCAGCAGGAAATGATTTTTTTCCTTGTATTCCAGGTCTTTAAAACTCTTGAGTATGTGGGCTTTCCACTAATCTGTCACTAAGAAAATATATTAAACCATGTAACACTGATATTACCTATAATAATGTTTTCTACAACCTTTGTTGGTTACTTTTAGCGTTTAATCGGAAACATAAACTCAATATTGTTGCTTTTTTCCATTATGCTCTTTATTAGGTTTGTTAGGTATTTATCTTAGGTTTATTGCAGTTGATTGCTTAACAGTGTTGCTCAATCCTGATCATCACAAATGAGGTTGGCCATATTCTGCACCTATGAGGTTTCAAAAATGAAGACATAATTTCAGAACCAGAGGAGGCAGGGAATAGAGCCATCCAAGTGTCTGACGTCATCCAAGGAGGAATTGATATGGTCAAAAGCATGATTTCAGTTGAAACATAATGTTTATGATTTTTTTAAATTTCTACTTTGGCATGCAATTTTCCAAATTGGTGTGTTCCTCGAATCCCGACCCTGCAGCCTGTATGTGGCAACAGGTCGGGGTCCAGTCATTGGCCGGCTCTGTCTGCACTTCGATTTCAAAATAAAACTGGTGGATGCAGTGTCTGCTTACTCCCTAATAAAACAGGTTATAAAAGTTTTCAGCGGCTAAAACAGTCTTAAGGATCAGAAAGCAGTACAAGTGCTATGCATGAGAAGCTGATGAGCCAAGAAAAATAAAGAAGTAAAGCTGCTGAGTACTGTCTAAGTTTAGACAAATTGTTCTAGATCTTCCCAATTATTGTTTGACCAGATAAAAGCTCTGTCTGTGATAAATGTGGAGACACAATGCTGATGCCCAAATTAATTTAACTTCACCCATGCTAATGACATTGGGTAGATAAGGTGGATAATACAATTTTAAAAAATTAAGAAAGACAAATTCCTAAATAGTACATAGTTAATGAAAGCTAGTTTTTTTGTTTATTTTTTAATAAAAAGTTGCAATTGAAATAGATTTATTTTTCTTAACTCTGATTTTATCTTCATTGATTTATTGTGAATATTTTTTATTTGAGCATACAAAAATAATATACATAATTGTAATGATGGAAAACTAAGCTTTTGATATTAATTGAATATTGTTAATAATAATAATTAGTATTATAGATAAGACCCATCTTTGTTGTTTTACACCTTAAAAGTTTAGTTCTGAGTTCTGCGACCTGGTCGGTCTCAACAACATCAGAGCAACCTGCTGAATAATGTGCATGAAGCAGCAATCCACCAAGGTTTTGGTGTGTTTTTGCTGTAATTCTACCTGCCGACTGGTCGCACTGACCCTCTCTAATCGCAACACTACACCCCTGAGCCTGGAAACCGGCTCACCCCTACATGAGTCGTAATAGCAGTCAGTTAAGTTTAACCTCTCTTGCCATCTTGGTTCTTTTGAACAACAATAAGAGCAAAACAACCAGGCCTTTAAATGCTGCCTTTAAGTGTTTTGTGAAAGATGTTTTAGTTTCCTCTGTTTACCAGCTTGTTTGGTGCAGCTGCAAATGTTTCCCAATAGCTAAATTTGTCTTTCTTGGGAGGAAAATGTGTAGCCTCTGTTCGGCTGCCAGCTAGCTAGCAGTGTGCAGCGTCAGATGTAAAAGGGATGGCGCTGAGTTACTGTGCTTTATGGATGAAACTCTGGCACGCTTCAAAACCATTCACCACGAGTGGCTGGAAATATTTGCAGTTTTAATATTGTAACATTTGAATTCATTGGTAAGTTTTAATTCTTAAGTGGAGACCAAACCTAGGGTGGCACACACAAAAATAAAAACTAGGATTTACCATCGGCTCCCTTTTTTATGTGTTGACACTGTGTAGTTAAGTTTTTAAAGCTGTTTGCTCTTCAAAAAGGAAAACTTGCATGCTTGTTTGTTTTAGGTTTATGCTTCTACATCCGGAGATGAGTTTGCCAGGGACAATGCAGGGTATCCTGGTGCCAAACCCGGCGCTGTCTATCCCGGCACTTTCTACATGCAAGGTAATGTTTCAAGAAACAACATCTTGTGTAATGTTGACTTCTGTTCATTTTTCATATAAATCTTCAAATATTATTTCCCATCCCTCAGAAGACCCCTGGTCATCTTCTGGCTATTCTGGGATGTTGAGTAACTCTCCTCACATTGGACAGCCAGGCTCCTTCCCAGCTATCAACCCACAGGACAGAATGGTGGGTTTGTGCTTCATTGTTCCTCAAGCTTTCAAATTTCATCTGTCGTTACTTAAAAATAAATTTGATTTGACTTAATTTTAAAGTCTTAATATTTGCAATATATTTTCATTTTCTTTAAAAGAAACCTTTATAATATGGTGTCTTATTCATTTATTTATTTTGTATTTTACTGAACTTTTTTGAAGCTTCACTCTCTGCCTCTGATCCAACAGAACTATTCTCTGCCTGGCAGCGAAGTCAACGGCTTCCACTCTGCCCCCACCACCTACAACCACACATCCACCATCAATGGAGAAGGCATCATGGGTAAGCACCCAAGTTTCTGGACAGCATCTTCAGCTGATCTGTTGAAAGGCTACCTCTGTTAGTTTGTTCTCATTTATTCATCTGTTCATTTTCTCTGCAGCCACCCGAGGCACAACAGCAAGCAGTTCAGGAGACGAGATTGGAAAAGCTCTTGCTTCTGTAAGTTTCTTCTTTCTTTTTGTTCTGTTTTCAATAAGTACACACTGACTAGATATTTAGATATTTCAAATTCTGATTTATTTTGACTATACTTTTCAGATTTACCCATCGGACCACAACAGTAATAATTTCTCTTCGGCTCCTTCCACTCCTGGATCTCCCCAGGCCATCCCAGGTAAACCTCAGCCATCATTTACAATAGATACGACCAGAAATTTTTTTGTCTGCAGCTCCATCTGGTGTTTATGTTGAAGAACTGACTCTTAACATGATTGAACATTATCTCTGCAGGAGCTCAGTCTCAGTGGCAAAGACCAACCACACCCAACTATGAAGGGCAACCACACACACTGGTAAACTGACATCTTTCTCTACTTCACCAAAAGTTATTTTAAAGCATTAAAGGGTCACGAGGTTATGGTATCAGGCCCGGTTTGGGGCTTTTAGGTAGATTATATTCTCCATGCATTATATGCAAGACCTGACGCTTTTGGCATCAGGAAGCCACAGAAAAATGCACTTTAGGTCTTGGTTTCAAACTGGAGTTGGGCTTCTTATAATATGTCTGGTCTCAGTGTTAAACAGTTTACATTATAAACTAAACACTTTGCTTTCAATACTACCTATTTAGTCTAAGATAAAGCCAGTCCTGATGTAACATGTCTAGGTATTGCAGATCTGAACTGGAAGGCAGCTCCAGCCTTGCTTTGTTTCCTGATTTGTGTCACTCGAATGAAATCTTACTTCTGTAAAAACATTTTCAACTTAGTTTATTTTTAAGGATGTTATTAAAGCTTATTGGAAAAGAAAATGAGTGTAAAATTATGAAGATTTGAAATGCAACATGCTGAAGCAACCTCTTCCTGCTGAAGAAATGGTTAAATTTTGTTTGGCTGGAAAACTGCAACAGTGCTAAGAAACTGAACAATTGAAGTGAACAACATGTTTAGTAAAATGCTATTTAATTAACTTTGTTCAATTTGTACATAAAAAAATATTGGTATTTATACTTAAGGGAGATGTTAGTTATCTATTATATACTATGGGAATTCTTTTTGATCAAAATCTGAACCCTTTTTATATTTTGTGTGTTTTTTTTGTTGTTTTTTTTAAATGACAAATTTAATTTTGTAGTGATATAAAAAAACTATCAATGTGCTTGTGAAGATTGTAACTTTTCTTAGATCATGTTCTTATAGTTTTGTTATGCTAATGATCACATTTTATGAATTTGTGCAGCAGAATAAAATGGAGGACCGCTTGGAGGAGGCCATCCATGTGCTGCGTAGTCATGCTGTGGGCCAGAGTCCAGCATTAGAAGGCGCTCACTCTGACATGCACAGCCTGCTGTCCTCAGTGCACAACGGGGGCCTTGGAGGCCTCTCCCCAGCTTTCCCCAATGCTAGTCTTGCTCTCAGCAACAGACATCCTGCTTTGGTGAGTCATTTTTCCCCTATTTGTTCTGTCCTTTATGTTTTCAGCTGTTAAAAGGATTGCATCGACCAAAATATCTCTGCTAGAAATTAGTGCACTCTCATAGAGGATGAATGAAAGATCAATTGTTTAGATACTTCTGAGATGAAAATGTTCCTTTTGAGATTTACTATTGGTTCAGTTTTTAAACTGTCTCATTGCAACAATTTAAATATAAATATGCAACAATTTAAGTATAAACATAAAAAAATACTTTATACTAAGCAATAAATTATGTATTCAATTTCAATACCTCTGTACTCTATTGTGTAAAAAAAATATGCATCGTTGTTTTGAACACCATTTGAAGAGGAAAGAAAAGAGTTTAGCACGTTGTCTTTGTTGCCATCTGCTGGCCAAAGATTATATTGTAAATAGCAATTAAATCTTACAATATAACAATATAACTTGTTCAATTAAATTTAAATGTATAATTTACTCCCCCATAAAAATTACCAAAAGACTGTAGCTAACTTTTGATAGATTGACATTAATATGCTCCACTCTGATCAGCAGGGTGGGAAACATGAGGAGCCCACAGGACTTCCTCCCAGCAGCACCCTCCTGCATGGCCATCACGCCACTGGACCCACGCCATCCGTTGGCCAACCAGAAGGCTTCACTAGTGAGATAAAATGTTTTTTTGTTTTTTTTTACTTAAAACTCTGAAAAACTGTCATTACATATCCTCTTTTATGGGAATCAAGATTCTTGACTATGGCTAGTAAGTATTTGTATGCTTGTCTTTAGGTCTCCCTGGAGGTTTGACCCGGTCAGCTCACTCTTCCAGCAGCTCAGACATCAAACGAGAAGACAAAGAGGATGATGAAAACTCATCTATTGCGGACAAGTCGGAGGAGGAAAAGAAGGACTCCAAAGCAGCGCGTAATCGAACAAGGTAACCTTCAATTTGGCTTCTCTAGAACATTTAGTTAGCAATGTTTTTGATCCTCTTGCAATGCACGTATATTGTGGAGCAATATAAGAAAGTTTCCCATTAATTAAGTATGATAGCGCAGAGAAAGTAATGTTATACTTCTAAGTTATCAAAGGGTTTATTAACCCTTCCTGTGTTTCCCATTGATTGTTAAGACTATGCTAGGTGTTTTAACAGTGTCAACCTCCCCTCCCCTCCCTTCATGTCACGTTTTCAGAAAGGAGGCGTTGACCCTCCAGATGCTCTCTGGCCTATCAGACCAGAAAGATGAGTAAGTTTCTCCAACAGAGGAGTCAATGTTTAGTGTTTTGGGTTCTTAGAAATCAATTCTCCACTGGTGTTTAAAATTCTAAAAGCACTTTACAATTTTTTTTTTGCTAAAATTATATATATATATATATATATATTTTTTTTTTTTTTTTTTATCAAACCTGTGGATAAGTAAATCAAACATTTATATTGTTAACATGGATTTTTTGCGACCAGTGTGCACATATCAAAAAATATGAACTGCTGTGTATTTATCAAAGTGATCATCCTACCCTGGAAATTATGCTTTTAAGATGGCTCCTGTATTTACAATGTTTTTTTATTATTATTATTATTTTTTTTTTTGTGATTCAACCAAATGATGTGTCTGACAGGAAGCTGTTAATGGACTTCTCAATTACTATTGGAAAAGCAATCAAGCTCTTATTAAAATTGCCCGTTCTGCATGTTTCCAACGGTGTTTTGACTAATCTTGATGTTCAAGCAGGGAAAGGACCAGGACCTGCTCTAATCTAAAAAGGCTTAAACATTCTTGTATAGTTTTAGAGTATTTTTCTACATTTTAATAGGCTGAAGCACAGACTGAAGGGAACTGATGTTTCTCCCATCCTCTTCACCTTCAATTTTTAACTTGCATAACCAAGAGCTTCTTGCCACAGTTTAATTGTTGACAAAATATTGTATTAGGAGGAGGGAACTTGCGAGTTGGACACTAATCAAAAGCACATAATATTTGCCATTTATATTTATATAATTACTTTCACAGGTATGCCTGACTGCAATGTAGGGCATTTTCCAAAGGTTTAGCAAAGGATAGTTATTTTATGTTTAGCAAATTCATTAATGTTTCAAATCAAACATACTGAGTCGGTAACTAGCTAAACACTGATTAGCTAGTTACCAGCTATTTAATTGCCAGTTACAATTAAATAGTCTTTTAGTATAACAGCAGATGGTGAAAATAAGATTTTAGCAGATTATTTCTGTTTGCGTGACACTTTTGTGTGGTACATCAACAAGCATCACCGCTCCGTTTGTATTTCTTAGCAGTCAGGACAATGAGGATGACGAGGACGTTCCCCCTGAGGTGAAGATGGAGCGGGAGAGGGAACGGCGAGTGGCCAACAACGCCCGGGAGCGTCTTAGAGTGCGGGACATCAACGAGGCTTTCAAGGAGCTCGGGAGGATGTGCCAGCTGCACCTCAGCCACGACAAACCTCAGACCAAACTCCTCATTCTCCATCAAGCAGTCAACGTCATCCTCAATTTAGAACAACAAGTCAGAGGTGAGTTTTTAGAAGCGACGTGTCCATGAGCTGCCGGTGGCCGGTTTTGTTCTTCATTGCGAGGCGCGTTTCTGCTTTCCCTTCGTCAGAGCGCAACCTTAATCCCAAGGCGGCGTGTTTAAAAAGGCGTGAGGAGGAGAAGGTTTCCGGGGTGGTGGGGGAGGCACCCATGCAGCTCCCAGGAGGCCACCCAAGCATGGGAGGAGATGGACACAATCCAGTTGGCCACATGTAACTCCAGGTGGGTTTTCCAAAAAAACTCCCCTAAAAGCTGGTTATTGTAAATGTTTGATCCTCGGTTGTATGCTTTGAATTTTCATGAGGATCAGAGTGCAGGAAGACACTTCATCTACACAAATCCATGAAATTATTCCGTTATCCTTGCTACCAAATGTTGCAATAATAGCCTTTTTATTCTAAACACCGTTCTTAAATAGAAAAGAAAATTACTGTCAAGCAGAAAATATGAGCTGCAGATGGTAAAGATATGCAGCAAAATTGGCTTTTGACTACAATTGCTTCATTTTTCTCTTTTGCAAACAGTAAATGTGACTTGCTTAACCACAACCCTCTTCAGTGTGGAAATTGTTACTGCAGGAAGAACACTGGATTTGCACATTTTTGTATCAAGGGAGTTTTTAAAACTTAAGTCAAGAGAGTAAAAAGCACTTTAAAAAGGAAGAGGTTGTTATAACAGAGAGCTCCACCAATCTTCAGTCTGTCCATTTACCGAAGGAGGAAATTTACCTGAGACAGGAAGTGTGACTGGAATACAGAGTTACTCTTTTCTGTTCTGTTGGATGAAACTTTGAACCTCTCCATGTGATGTAACATACTGAGTCTGAGAATGTTTGCAGTCTCCGAGAAATGTCACCACTAAGATAAGTGTCTACGTTCTGTAGGGAACACACTTACATATTTATGGTAAATCTTGCTAAATGCTAGTTATTCTGAAAATTAAAAAATAAGCTCGAATGACCGTTTTAAATATCTACTCCAAATTATCTTTGAAAATTTCTATTACATAGTGACGTTTCTCTCACATATTGCGTTGCTTTTACCTCTGATATAAATGACATATTTTCAATAGGTTAGATTATTACAATAGAGCATAAACAGGTCTGTGTAAAACATCGCTGCAGCTTATCCAAAATGCTTATATGAATTGTGCTAAAAAAAAAAAAAAAAACTTGTTTTGCCTAGTTGTTGTTTTTTTATGTGTTTTTCCAGCTTTTTAACGTGTTTGGGTTTTTCATTGCTTTACAGATCTGGTGTTTTCCTGGCTCTCAGAGGATGTGGCCTTAACAGATTTCTTCCACCCATTATTCTCAGTGTGTGTGTGCGTGTATATATGTGGACATGTCCGTGTATTGTCCGTTCGAGTTTCAAGATGCACATTGACACACTCACATGCATACTGCCAAAACTGACACAATCTGTTTTTCGCACTCCCAGCCATGACTACAAGCTCAAATGTGAAGAACTTTTTTTTTTTTTTTTTTTTTAAGTTTTGGTTTGTTTTATACATGTAATATTTTTATTTTCCTTTTTGGTTTCCAACACGAAAATTGAACACCAGAGTACTTTTTGTCCTTTCAACACTTTGGGACTACACACACTGCCAAGAGGTGCTCTGGTGGAGGAATAAAAAGGAGACCTATACAAACACAAATGAAATCAAGGATTTGTGCCTAATTGTTACATGTTTTCTATTTGACATTAAGGCAAATTGCTTTACATGTGAGGAACATTTGTGAGGGATTGCTTATGTGTATGAGCAGTTATTTTTTTAAATGTATGTCATTCCCAGCGTGATGGTACAGTCTTACATATGTTATGTAACTCACAGCTGGAGTTGAACTGTCAAAATTCAGTGACTTTTCCTCGAGCGCGTGGAAAGCGGCGGAGAGTCGGCGCCCATGTTTTTGACATTTCAAGTGCAGCTTACCTGAAAGATGGGAACTCCAACCAGACATGGTCTCAGCCCCCCGCGAGGCATCTGGAGGCTTGGAATCAAAGACTTCTTCCTAGAAAGTTATGATTTGTCCAAGTGAAGGAGTCGGTCAACAAAACAAAACAAAAAAACAGTTCTTCCGCTTTTGTTGATCAGGCGTTCTCACGTTTCTCCAGCAAGCCCTCCGTCACGCATTCAGGTTTTTGTCCTGCTTTGTGTTGTAAAGCATACACGGACGAGACGAAGCACAGTTGTACAGATTTAGGCTTGACCTGCGTCACATTTCAGTCCCTGAAAGTCTTGTATTAAAGCCATCCAAATCATCTGTGATCGACCAGCACCACTTTTTGTGCTGCTCCTTCCTCGACATGGTTTACTGACGGTGCCAGCGGACACGAATCGTTTTCCCCCCGCCCTTTTATTCATGTACTTTAAAAGGCAAACAAATCCAGGAGGGATTTTTTTTCTTCTTCTCTCAGTCGAAGCAGACGAGCCTTTTGTGTAATTCCTAAACGAGCATTCCCGCTGAATTACGAACCCATCACCTTCCTCCTGACCGTCGGCGTGTTTCTCCCCTTTCTTACTGAGAGAAGTGTGACCTGTAAATTCACTTCATACATTATTCTGTTTCATTTTTCAAAAGTAAATATATATAAAAATATATATTTTTTGTTAGTCTATACATTGTAGATTTTTTACATAAATGGCAATATTAGTTTGAAGTTTAGAGTGTATTGTAGATGAGCTGTATAAGGGGATATTTAACTTTTAAATGATGTTCAAATTTTAATTTGAAATTAAACTAGGATGCAAGGAAAAGGATGGACAGATGATCAATGAGCGTGTTTGTAAATCCTTTCATTGTCCCAGTTTTAGTTCAAAGGCACATCAATAACTACTAAGTTGAATGCCTTCTTTTCCATTTGGGCATATCTGGACAGAATTTGTGCCACAGTCATGTGACAAAACATCAGAAGGGATTTCTTTTTTTTTTTTTTTTCTTGTCTCCAACAGTAATTATGCAACTGGTTTTTGAATGTAGCTACCATGCTAAATGTGGATTTGCCTTCATTTTCAAAGTTGTTTCTGGGTTTTGTTAGCACATTGTAATTTCTTTTCACTTTTTTTTTATGTTTGCCCTTAAACCAAGTAAGTCTGTGTCTAAAGGCAGATGTCTGGATTTGGGTGTAAGGTAATGGCTATTATTGAGAACAAAACAGTGTTATTGTGATGTTATTCCCATGTCATGTTAATTATTTCTTTCTTTTTTACCAACATGTAATCACAAGTGGGAGGTAGAACATTTTGTGTGTTTCATTTCTACAAAAAAAAGGAAAAAAAAAATATGAAGAAAAAGACATATACAAATCAATAGTGTGGCCTTTTCATTCTCAAGACTTAAGATGTCACGATGGGAGAGTGATGCCTTATCAGTGCCTGAACTTGTATTTTTTTTTCCATTTAAGACAGTTTTATGTTGTGTACCATATCATTTCATTTATCTTGGAGATTAAAGAGGTACTTGTTCATTCCCCCCTCCCCCATCCTCCCTTTTCTCCAAATGCTTTTTTTCAATTTTTGAGGAAGAAGTTTAAATGGTATAAAGAGATTTTCTTTCAGTGTACCTAGTTAAATAAATAAATGTTAAGCAGATCTTGTTTAGTTTATTTCTTTTTCTCTGCTGTCTGTTCAACTGGATTACATTGTCCAACCTGCTGTTATCCATTAAGGTCACTGGTCCAGGTTAATAGGTACCCTGTAATTACAAAATTTATGACAAGCTTAAAAAAAAAAGAGATTGCATCATCCTCTGATCTATTATCTGCATAGACATGTTTCGGGTGTGTTGCTTCCATGTAGGGAGAGAGTTTTTGTTCCTGCATTAGCTGAATCATCTGAATAGGAGTATTTTATAACTTGTTTGCAGTGGCTTTCAATATGTGTAATCAGTAGTTATTGTTATCAGACCTGAGCTTAATTTTCAGTTGTTTTTTTTTGTGACTTTGACATTGAAATACTTTTTTTATATCAGATTAATTTTCACAAAATCAGTAGGTGTACTGGATATCTGGAATTTTTTTCAAAGAAAAATGTCTAAATGTGGTTTATATTTGTCTCGAAATGACACGTCTAAATTTTGTAGTGGCACAAATTTCACTCATTTCTTCAGAAACTTGTAAAGTTTTGACTTCTCTCAACAATAGCAAACACTGATTTTATATCAAAACATTTTCAGGTTTTTAATGACATTATTTAGCTGAACTATAAAGGGACGCGACCAATGAGTGTTAAATACATTTACAGAGTTTGTGATTCTGGGTTGAGGACAGTGTTGACTTCTCTCTGACTCAATCACTCTTCTATTTACAAACAGTAGATGAGATTTGTCCTGTATATAACATTAATGTAGCAATAAATGTGCCATTTTTAACAACAGATTATACCTTTTACAATGTCTGGCTTTTGAATATTGTATACATAAAACAAATAAAAGGAGTCTTTTTAATAAAAGAATTTATTGTAGTTCGGAAATTGAATTTGTTTTAATTGCCAATTAAATAAATTTGGGAGAACTATACAGGTAAATCTTAAAAGTAGTGGTTAATTGATTTGAATAATACAAGTAAAACTCATCTGCATATACATATTCATTACACTGTAACATTTCAAGGTTTTGTAATTTTGGTTACTATAGCTTTTTGTTTCTCCTAAATCAAAGTATTGGATCAATGAAAACTTTAATACAGAATGTCCACCTTCTGAAATGTATTATCCTCTGGTTTACATCCATATAGAGTTTATCAGTCTTTGGCTCTAAGTGTTAAAGTCCAGGTTGCTTTAATAGTGGCTTTCAGTTCATCTTCTCTGTTTGGTCTGATGATTATCATCTCCTCTCACAGATTCTCAAAATAGGTATCGGTACTTAGCAGTGGAGGCAGCTACCAAGTCTTGCTTGAAAATTGAGCCACTTCTATAAAGCTCGCTAGCAGATGAAAGCATTAAGTGCTCTAAAATTTCCAGATAGGACTTTGTAAATTATAAAACAGTGCAACTTAACAGATGAATGGTACAGTTGTAATCAATGTACTGGATATCTGTGTTATGGCTCTAGGAAGGACTGACTCTAGGTATAATCTACACCTTGAGAATCTCCCCCATACTCTCAAATGGGCGTTAGTTCAAAATCCTCCCAAGCCTGTGGTTGTCCTTGGTGCTTGTATACAGTTTTCTGCTACTTTTTTCTTCCACTCAGTTTTCCAGCAACGTGGTTGGGAATAACCAGTTTCTTTATAAAAGTACTTTTGTGGATTTTTCTCATTCTAGAGGGGTCGGTGGTATCTTTGTATATAAAAAATAAATAAATAAATTTTTGCCAAACCAGATTTTATTGGCTACAAGCCAAAATCAAAATGCACAGAAACACTTCAGCATCTTCAGTTTGAGTGGATTGACATACTCCATTTAAAGTGGAGATGCGTGCAATGTGGCTCAGAAGAGAGCCCTGCAGAAGATGGTGAAACCACCATAGATTTCTGTCTTAAACTGTAAAATTCCTGAATAGCTATTAGGAGATTTGTTATAACTGAAGACTGTGTATTTTGTTGTATCGGGCTCTATTCATGTATTTTGTTTTTTATTTTTTAATTTTTAAGGATTTTTTTTTTTGTTACACCAATCCTTAAGAAATAGGGTGTCGTTTTTTTCATATGCCATCAAATATTTTATTCCAAAGAAAGGAAAACAATGCTAGTTGGATGGCAGCTGGAAAGACATTAAATGTTTGGTGTCCACAATTGGTCCTGAGCGAAAACCTGATCAGAATTTTGTTTTGGTGTTTTACAGTCAGGCATTAGAAGGGGCAGCTTGGAACAGGTCCTTCAAATCCATCAACGTTCGGCCGCTTTCATGTTGTGATTAGTGTTCGAGAAGAAAGTCGGAATGGTTCAGAAAATATTAAATAAATTTGTTGGTGCCAAATATGTCTCAATTCTGAGGACATGGTAAGTCACTATAACGCTATAACAGGCTGAATGTTGAAGATAATTAGTGCCGGTTTTTCGCGGTTGTTGACCTAGTGTCCTTCTGTGTGACCCGTCTAACTGACTTTAGCTTAGCTTGGGTATGAATTAAACCTGCTTCAACGACGTGGTTAATTATTAGCTTTTAAGTCTAAGGTATGCTGTTAGCCATATGAAAACTCTGGGTGATTCTACTCTCAAAAGCCTTATTTTTTTAAAGTTAACTATTGCTAAGCTCATAAGTCCACAATTGATTGTCTCTGTAGTTCGCTTGTTTGGTTTAAATAAATCCCATTTAAATCTGGTAGTTCCTTTTGTACAGTTGCTTGCTACCTTAGATGATATCTGTTCAAGGAGCATTAAAAAGGCTTTCGGATTATGAGAAATAGAAGCTACAATTGAGTTTCACGTCGGTCAGTAATTTTATGCTAACTTAGTGAAAATACACAATGAAAATCTGTAAACATTTTAAGATGACGAACCCCTTTTTGGATTAAATAGTTAGATATAATATTATTACTCAGTAATACTAATCTAATGATGGCTTGAAATCAACACACAAACTGGAGCTCCAAATTTGTAAGATCTTTTGCATAATGGATGTTGGTAAAAAGAAAAAGAAAATGCAGTATTACAACATGACACAAGCTGCTCAACAGTTTTAACATCAGTAATAAGTCCTGACCAAGTGTTGGTCACTACATTTCGGCAGAGACTTCATGTTCATGCCTTCAGATCAGCTCAGACATCACTTAGTAGAATAGGTTTTTATGGGCAAACATCTGCAACCAAGTCCATTGAGAAGAAGCACATTGCACTCTAGCTCAGTGGAGTGGAGTGATAAGAGCGGCATTTGCTGGACTACATTTTTAAAGGCTTTTTAAAAATCAGCCATTTGCGATTGGCCAGAAAACTGCAATCGGTGCACCCCTGATTCAATGACGTCGACTTGACATCGAAATTAATTTACTCATTTTGCTAACAGAGTCACAGGTTTAAGTATGTCTGGCAAAAGCAGATATGTTTTATTTTATTGAAAGACTCTATTTTTCAACTTTTAAAACATTTCTTGTAAACTTTTATTCTCACATAAGTCCTTCTTTTTATAGAGTTAATTGTGCTGCAGCATGACCACAGTAAATTAACAGGAGGTGTTTTTGATTCATGCATTTTATTTTACAGTTAAATTTGTCCTTTTTAGAAGTCCTTTTGTCTACCTCCATTTCTAGGGTACCAAATATGATTGCCTGGGGAACAGTTGGTGGCGTGGCGGTCATTCACTTCACCGACTGGCGGTTAATTCTGGACTATGTGCCATACATTAATGGGAAGTTTAAGAAGGATGAATAGAGAGCGGTGTAGGAAGTGAGTCTTTTGTCTGTGAATTCAATGCACTTTGTTTCTCCTTATGAATTACCTGTGAATTTCAAGCATAGTGTTTATTAATTCTAATCCAGCCTGGTAGCTCACGTTGAACACATGGCATGCTGGGTACCTTAGCTGAACACAAGCTTCTGTGTTAATTTAATATTGCTGCAACTTTGCTTACATCTGACACCTGAAGGTTTAATTTAGTTAATTTAAAACTTCAGAGAACATAGAACATTGTTCTATTGTTTTTTTTTTCTGAAACAAAAAATATATAATCCCTGCTGCAGTTGAATATTACAATCGAACAGTTGGAATATTTTCTTTATATTTACAGAGACCAAGAATAGGATGGACAGAAAATGTTGTGGTAGTTTTCAAGTGTCTACTGTGCTGAATATTATCCCATTCGGTCTTTGTTGTACAAAAGGAAAAATATGTAGGAAACCTTCTTACCAACTGCACAGCAACAGATGGGGGCGGGACAGTCCTGCACTCTTTCATGTGTGCAGCAAGAGAAGACTCCAGCACTTTTTTTTCAGGTATCTAATCAAAGGGATTTTAATTTAAAAAAAGAGGCAACTTAATATAGGTTTTAAAAGAGGTATTTTTTAAAACCAACACCTACAAAAAATCTTTATATTTTTGTATATTTTGTTTTAGGCTGTTTAGTTTTATTTTTCAAAATTAGTAAACACATGAAATAAATTACTTTAACATTGATTTTATTTTGAATATGCTTTCTGTGCTTTAGTTCTTTCTGTGTACTTAATTTTGTAATACACTAATCATTTAGACATCGCTGGTCTTTGCTTCTTTTTAAAAAGTAATGGCTGTAGTGATGGAATAGTTTTATAAATATACCAATGTCTGAAATGATTAGCTTCATGATCCTGTTTCCCTGAGTTGGACAGTTCAGTGCTTTTGACCCAATTAAACAGATGTGTGTTTTGCTCTATAAGCGTTGTGTCTGCTTACAGGACCAGGACTCTGGGTACATGGCTGGACTTCTCTAGCAGCAAGTTCAAGTAGGATGGCTGGTCCCTGCAGGCTCCATGATGCACTCTGTAAAAATGCTTCTTTTTGATCCATTGTTGTGTAAGATGTGAATGCATTCTTAATTTAACCTAATATTTCCAATACATCTTGTAACTTTCAACTATTAAAATGATTTTGCTTAAAACTTTTGTCTTTGTTATTATTGTGACACAAATCTTCCATATGTAAACATCTTGAGTGGGTTTACTGTACTTTAAAAACCTTAAGTTCAGTGTAGTGAACTTAAGGGAGGGGGGAAAAACACCTGTAGCTTTCAACGCCTGTCAAAATGTGAATTAACGACAATAGCTGGAGGACCAGAAGTTGAGCTGCAGGTGTCCAACTCCAGTCCTGGAGGGCAATTTCCCTGCAACTTTTGGATGTTTCTGCTTCACCACACCTCAATAGAATAATTAGGTCATTAGCAAGGCTCTGGAGAACTGAGCTACACAAGCAGGAGGTAGTTAAGCCAATTGATTCCATTGTTCTGTACCTGTGGCTCATCTAAAAACTGCAGGACAGCGGCCCTCGAGGACTGGACTTTTGACACCCCGAGACGCACACTGCGATATTTGCGTGGATAATGTCTTTCATTTTTAAACGTAGCGGGGGAGGGGACTGAACGAGCAGAGGGGAGAAGGGATTTAACACAGCAAGAGGCTGAAAGCGAGATAGTGTCCTCAAGATGGACAAAAACGAGTAAGTAGACCGGCTAAACACTGAACAAGACACCAACACGGGAGTTAGTTGCTGCAATTCTTATGCTTGGTGCCATTTTTAATATAAACATGGAAAGTATGTTTATCATCGATTAGGCAAACGCTGCGGTCTCGCTTTCTGCTAACAGCAGTCCGGTGGGGTCTCCTGAATCTCTGTCGCTCTCGTTTTTTGCTTTCCCCCCCATTTAAATCACAGTTGCACGATTAAATGTTTCGTTTAAGTGCGTCGATATATGCAGTGCGTTTTCAACACAAGGATTTAACCGTACAAAATGCATGCAAGGATTTCTGCGTCGGTTTTAAAACGCGTTCACACAGAATATCTTGGATTGTATTTTATTATTCGCCTTCGTTTGACTGGATCTACTTTGTTCCTTGAAATGAAAAAAGCCGGCTCCAAGACTGAAGGACGACGGTCTTCATTGTCGTGAGACGAGCACCCCCTTTTTATTTATTTATATTTTTTATCGTGTAACTTACGTAGAGCTTGCGCATTTAAATTCACAATGTATATGCATGTATATATATTTTTTATCACTGCTTCTGTTAGTTTCAGCTGCGGTAATGGAGGCTGTCATTGCTGCTTCGGGATCGATCTACTTTCTGTTGTCACGTTCATGTTCTCCATACGTTAATGGAGATGTTATGATGGCTGCAAGCGTTCAAACAGAACAAAAAGCTGGACTTCCTTTACGTGTCAAAATAAAAGTAACTTGTACGATCAGATAAACAAGCACACGTAGATTGTAGGTAAGAAATGAAGCTATTGTAGCTTTTTTTTTATTAATTGACAAATGAAATTGATTAACAGTTGTGACTTGTGTATTTGTTAAAGTTTATTTATTGCTCAAACCATAAGTGTGACACTTGCTACATTGTTCATATTTGAATTCACATATGGTACATTAATGCAAACTTCATTGAATGAAGGGTTTCTGCGGTTATGGCGGCATCCTCGCCTTAGAGAGCTGGAGACGCTCATCAAAAAATGATAGCAAACCTCGAAAAATCAACCTACCATTTCTATTAAATAATCTATGATTCTGTCATTACTGAATGAATCAACTTCTCTGATTAAATGTAAAAAATGGGATGCTTTTAAACCGTGCTGCTACCTTGCCAGGTTCCGTTTGAGAAAGTGATGTCTAGACGTCTATGGTAGGCGGAAGATATGTGGAAGTTGAATCGATGGATTTAAAAATCACTACCACTGTGAATTCATTAGCGCTTTTAGAAAGATAACTATATGAAGAATTCACTGAAGATTAAGAAGAGCTAAACCAGTTATAGAAAAAGTATCTGTCCAGTTTTTTTGGGCCCCTTGGTAAATATTTTGTTCCAATTTGATTGTTGGGCAATCAAATGCCCAACAATCAATTAATTAATGATGCTCAGATTGAAGACAGATTTTTTTTTCTTGTCTTAATTTTTTTGATCTGAGCTCATGCAACTGTAAAACACTGCATATTTATGGGTTGCCATTTGTCTGGCTGGCAACGGAAATGTTGGAAGGGAGAAAGCATTGTGTAGGAGGAAGATGCGAATTAGAATAACCTCATGCCACCCAGGGCGACAATCTTAAAATAATATTAATAATAATGACAAGAAAACTAAATTTAAATTATTTGAATTTAAGGATTGCCTTTCGGTTATTTGATTTATAAAATTGTAAAAATGTTGACCATTGGAATAATGTCTGTTATTTGAGCTAAACTAACATGGTGGTTGTTCTGCTAATGTAAAGATGGTAGTGTCTTTCTGTCATATTAAAATTTGAGGGACAGCTTAATTATGTGTATTATTGTTATTGCTCCTTTTTACTCATCAAATTTTATTTATTTTATCATTTTTTAAATTAAATCAGAAAGGATAAAACTTTGTTATAGTAGGATACATGTATAAATTAGTCCAAAAGAGCAAACAATGTTATTAGGCTGTGGCCACGATTTGTTTTGGTTTTTTCCCCTCGTGCTACCAGACGGACTCCGTAGGAAACAAATAATTAAACGTGGTTTGTATTTACTAAGGGGTTATAGGCCCATGTGTTTATCTGAAAATGAATTGCTTTTGTGTGGTTTCTAAGCATCTGACCTGATTTCACTACTTTTAGGTATTTCTAATGAGCCATTTAAACAAGGATATAATGTACACAAAATACCTGAATTATTAATGTGGACAACAGTTTTGATGTTGTCCACATTAAAATGTCAATGGACTAAAGCTTCGTGACCTATATTGAGAACTCAACATAAAGTTTTAGGACTTTTATTTTTTATTCCAGAAAAGCTTTTCTTTTGAAAAGCTTCTGGAAGCGTCCGGTCTAGCTCCGCGCTGCTCCGTTTTTTTTTTTTTTTTTTTTTTTTTTTTTTTTCCTTTTGCGGATGTAGTTCCAACGGTCACACGCAGGTGGTGATGGGGCCGAGAACCGCGCGGAGCGATCTCCGCAGCCACATAGAGACGATATGCTTTTAGCCGGGAGATCCCATTACAGGGGGCACGCGCTTTAAAATGGTTGAAACAAAAGCGTGAGAAGCTCCAGACCAGCCTTTTCAGATTGCCGCGGTACGTTTTGCCAAACTCCAACGCGGCTGTTTGCCGTAACTTTGAGCGGACTCACTGGCCAGCCAGCCGCGGGGGAAATGGAGAAGAAAAGGTGGGATTGCTCTGCTCTCCCCAAAGGCTGGAAAATGGAAGAAGTGACCAGAAAGTCGGGTTTGTCAGCTGGGAAAAGCGATGTCTATTATTTTAGGTACTAAACGACCGATAACTTGAAGCACACCACAGTTGCACCATACACCGAGATTGCGGATGGAAACAGACAGGAAAATGAGCAAGGGTGGTCGGTACCAAGAGAAAAAAAAAAAAAAAAAGTTTTGAAGGAAAAGGGGCGGGGGGGTTGTCTGTTTTTGTGGGAGGACAAGCAGGCCACCTCCCCCCCAGAAGGAGTCCTTTCAGCCGCACAGGCCTGCCTGGGCCTTAATGGTCAACAAAAGTCAGTGTGATCTCCGTTAATAATTCTCTCTGTGTCCCACTGAAGTCAAGGTTTGTTCTCATTTAGCAGAGGAGAAGAGCAAGATGAGGAACAGAGGCAAGACAGGGGGGAGGCGGGTCGGTTGTATAGCTTGTGGTAGGCTGACTGTACAACCATAACAGTTGACGGTTCTGTGTCATGTTGAGATGCATTTGCATGGGATGCGAGCACGAATCCACCCACCGTGTTTCTTTGTTGTTCATTGATCCGGCTGCAGGCGCTGGCGCTCCTTGCCGGTGCAGCTGCCATTGTAAACACTAGATGTTAGTTTCGCCATCTTTACTTTGTGTTCATTCATATCTGGTGGTACTTTTTTTTTTTAAAACACTGTTCTGAGGAATTGTTTTTTTATAATCATTTCTGATTACTAAAATTGTTCTTCATTAGATAAAATAACTTAATTGAGTTTTTTTTCTTCCCCCCATTGAAAAATGCATTAATTTCTGTGATTTCAGCATCATTGCTCATCTAGATGTGTAAAATGCTTCCGTTGCACGTTGTGGATCCATGTGTGGATGTGATGTCTCAATCAGATGAGTCTGTGTCTCTTTTGTTGTTTTGTTTTGGAGCAACAGTTTGTTCTAATACAGTCGTGTCTCGTCAGTCCATCTGGGAAGAAGTTTAGGAGCAAGCCTCAGCTGGCCCGGTACCTCGGTAACCAGATGGACCTCAGCTCCTTTGATTTTCGCACGGGGAAGATGCTGATGAGCAAACTGAACAAGAACCGCCAGAGACTGCGATACGACAACAACAACCAGAACAAGGTGAGGGGATTTAATTTAATGCACACACAATACAAATATACATGCATGCTCAAACACACACACGTCCACACACACACCCCCACACACACACGCATCACTGATTGTGTGTGCTAATTGTCTCTCAGCAAGTTGCAAAGACAAAAACCACACCGAGCCTATGGGATAATTCTGGCTAGATATTTGATCCACTTGGCTTTAAAGCATTTATAATTCATGTATAATTCATATATAATTCAGGTCAGGTTTTCCCAAAATCTTTGCAGGAGCTGTCCTTTTTCTGCAACCAATCTTGATGTGTTTGCCAGCAGTGTCCAGTCTAGTTGAGATTAGTTTTAAAAATCTGGAGGGTATATCTGTTTTGGGTTTTTTTGTTTGTTTTTCTTGAGCAAATTAGCCCCATGGCATGATAACTAGCAGTATTCTTAAATTTCAAAGCATTACCTTGACTTTTTCAAACGTTCTTCTCATCGTGGTAAAAAAACTCAATCATTTTCTTTTCATCTGACCATAAAACTTAGATTCTTGCGGGCATTTGGCTTGTTCTCTAATCCTTTTTAATTTTTTTTTTTTTCCCCTTTTTTTTGTCTGGGTCAGATGGTTGAAACTTAGACATAGTTAGGTGTTCCACTAGGACAGATGCAAGATCCCAAACACATCCAAACTTAACTGGCAAAGGAGGTGCAACAAGCAATGGGACTTTTTTTTTCTTCCACATAACAAAATATGTGAATATTTGATTATGTTGATATTTGACACAACAGTTTTGTCTTTTTAAGGACCCTCTTCATATCACAACTATACTGAAGGCACGGTAAGCCAGCTGGTTTTAAGTGTTTGTTCACACGCAGCCTGAGAATGGGTCTCCTGTGTTCAGACCCACCATATGCAAAATACAAGCAAGTTGAGACACAATGATGCAACCATAATGCAACACTCTTCCTCAAATGTCACTCAGAAAAGGGTTTTTTTAAATGCAAATTAGTTCTGCTTAATCTCCAAGCGATGTTTGCTTTCAAGTGGACTGTTGTAAGTGTAAATATGCCGTGTGATCAAGTTTCATTCCCTTTTTCACCGAGCTGCCAACCAAAAGGGACATTATTGCCGCTAAACTTTCATTTCCAAACTGATCACTTTCATCTCAGATTTTTGCTGCATTACTCAGAGTCCAAATCAGCCTGGATCAATAATTCTTTCTCTATTCGCCGCTCTTCTCATTTCCCAGGGCAAACCTGACTTGAACACGTCGCTGCCGGTAAGACAGACGGCCTCCATTTTCAAGCAGCCTGTTACAAAAGTTACCAACCATCCCAACAACAAAGTGAAGACGGATCCTCAGAAAGCTGTCGATCAGCCCCGACAGGTGAACAGCCCCCAGTTATTATCACAAGCGTCCCACTGCCTCGCCAACCAGAAAGACCGGTTTCACACACCGTAATGTGCCGTATTAGTTTACTTTTGAATTTCCTGTATTGTGAAAATACATCTTGAAATGGAAAAAGTTTTGTTTTCTTTCTGTTTTTTTCCACCCAGCTTTTCTGGGAGAAAAAGCTCAGCGGTCTTAACGCGTATGACATCGCAGAGGAGCTGGTGAAGACGATGGAGCTGCCTAAAGGCCTGCAGGGTAAACAACTGGATCCTTTAACCAGAGCGATAGCATGTCTGGAGAAAGTCGTCCTGAAAATGTCTGACGAGTCTTCTGCAGGTGTCGGCCCGGGCTGCACGGACAAAACGCTCCTGTCGGCTATAGCGAGCGCCCTGCACACGAGCGCTGCTCCGATCACGGGCCAGCTGTCTGCGGCGGTGGAGAAGAACCCGGGCGTGTGGCTGAACACTGCCCAGCCGCTCTGCAAGGCCTTTATAGTCACAGACGAGGACATCCGGTAAGTTGTTGGTGCCAAAACGATCACACTGTTAAAGCTTCAGACCGTTTAATTACTGCAATCGTATTTCAAACAGTCGGATCTGAAATTACTTCGTGGTGAAACGTTTGCATTGGTCAGTTTGAGACGTACAGTTAAAAAAGGGGAAATATCAGCTGGACTCTGGGAACAATGCTGCTTGTTTTACGTTTATATGACTTCCATTTAATGTCTGGGCACAGTAATGCTTGTAATCCAGCCAAGTTTGCTGGAACCTGATTGCTTGTGAGCAGTACCCCCAGCGACCACCGGGACTGTGCAGAAACGCAGCATCTGCTCTGAGGTCCAACTGTCGCCTCCTAACGACTTCCTGTTGCTCTTGTGTGCAGGAAACAGGAGGAGCTGGTGTACAGCGTCAGGAAGAGGCTGGAGGAGGCGCTGATGGCCGACATGCTGGCCCACGTGGAGGAGGCCGCCAGCGAGGCGGAGCCCCCGAAGGACGAGGGCAACAGCAGCGAAGACATGGAGACCTTATAGCACAGGTAGCAGAGGCACTAATGAAGGGCGCTCAGGGGGACTGTGCCTTTAAATTCATGCGTACGCCTTTAAATTTTTACATCAGCAAAATTATCAGATGCAGCAACTTAAAGTAGTTCACATTGGGGGAAATGGAAGAAAAAAATTTAATTTTTACAATTTTGTTTATTTTTACAAAAAAATCTGTGTAGTGTGGCATGCATTTATTTTTTTTATTCAGCCCATTTTTACTGAGTGCAACCAATTAATTTCAGAATTCATTTAATTTGTAAATTATAATAACCTTTTTCACAGTGTCATAATTTGAGACACTGAATTTAGGGTTTCTGTTACCTGCATGTCTCTATTCAGTGGGACTCTGACTGTATTTATGACCGCAGATGATTTTTAATTGGTAAAAGACATCTATGAATGACTGCATGTATAATCATCAAAATTACAAAAGAAGTTTGGAATTAATCACTCTCATAATATGTGGGATAAGTGGCAAGAAATGCTGAACTTTTATGCAATGTGAATGCTGAGACCATCCTTCCCAGTTGTACCATGCAGCAGTGGTAGCAGCATCATGGTGTGGAGATGCTCGTCCTCTGCAGGGAAGCTGATCAGAGTTCATTTAAATATAAGACAATCTTGGAAGATAGCCTTTTTTTTTCTATAAAAATTTGACTTAAATGTCACATTTTTACAGAACGCTATAACGAAAATATTAAACCATGTATCGTTTAAGATTTTGGACTATTTTGCGTTGATATTTTACACTAATCCTAGCAAAACACTTTGAAATCGTTGCATCTGTTAACGTTGGGTTAACAGATGCAATAAGTGGAAGAATCAGATTCTGCTCAATCAAATGGCGTTCAGTGTAAACTAACTCGCCAGTGATTGTTTGTCCTGGCAGGTTGTTCTGAAGACCGATTGGACTCATTGGCCCGCCTCCCTCCCATAAACACGAGTGTTAGGATTTCCATTCCAGCGTGGCCCAGAAGAACTGGGTCCAGTCTCGGCGTCCACTCACTCCAGAAGACCCTCGGCAGCCATTTTACCACCCGTGATTGTCTCCATTCAGTGGGACTCTGTGACTGTATTTATGACCGCAGATGATTTTTAATTGGTAAAAGACATCTATGAATGACTTCAGTATATTCAATATAATTTCCTTACAATGTGTCAAAGATGAGTGTTTAGTATTGTATTTTTTACTAAAATGTCTCGGATGGATTTGTGTGTTTTTTGTTTGTGACAATCATGTCAGATCCGAATGGTTCAGGTCAGCAGACAGCCGGCGTGTTTGTCCCTTTTTATTGCGGGCTCCTTTTGAGGCGAATGTTTTTTGTACTGTACTGCATCCGTTTTTGGAAATTGAAATGAAGCTTAACTTGTCATATTTTGTATTTAAATGTCTTGTTGAAATCATGCTCGGTGTTGGTTCGAGAAAAGCGGTGTGCTTTTAATTATTATTTTTTCTTTAGCTTTCAGAGCTTTTGGTGGTTTGGTTTTGCTTATTTTTTGTTTTTCATCACCAAAATGAGTGTTTAGAAACATTCAACAGTGCTTTTGTACATTTTTTTTTCTTGTAAAGCATCTGTGTTATCACACACTTTTAAAAATGTATGCACAAAACAGGCGACGACAGATGGGATAGTTTTTATTCCATCACTTTCCAAGGAGAAAGGGTTTTACGGTTTCTGTGCTGGCTCACAACATCCAGCTGGAATCATGAAATGCCCCATCCAACCTGAGCAGGCAGATTGCTGCAATGTGTTAAAGAAATAAAATTTGTCACTATGGTACCAAACCTCTGCTTTGTGTTCTTACGCACATTTTACTTGGAGTACAGTACAATGTTTAGGAAGTGGATTGGGACTCACAGAAAGTAGTGCATAATTGTAGCTTTATGTAATAATCTGAAAAGTGTGACAGGCTTTTTTTTTTTTTTAAACCATCATAAATTATTTAGCTTCAGTCACTTTGCTACATAATCTCAAACTAAGAATTATGTTTCTCTCTTGTGCTGCAGTTTTAACGATAAGTATTCTGGAATTTTTTTTTCTTCTTCTTTGGCCTGGACTTTGACTGGGCCATTCTAACAGAAATGGCCCAGTCTCTTCTTAACACACCTGAAGTGGAATAACATGTTGATGAGGGATCTCATCCATTTGATTCAGGTGTGTTGGATGATGGACGCGCCTGCAGCTCCAGTCCTTGAATGACGCTGCCCTGCAAGTTTTGGGCGAATCCCTCCATCGACACACGTGAATCAAATAATTGGCCAACGTCAAACCTTTGCAAAAACTTGCTGACATGGCACTTTTGAAGACAAGTCGTTTTTGGTGGCCTTTGGAGTAAAATCAGCTACATAGAAATCCATGGAAAAAATTACTTATTATATTGATTAAAATTAAATTCTTTTAGTCCATCTCCTAAAATCCCAATGTGGTTGAAATGTGACAAAATGTGAAAAAGTTAAGTTGGTACAAATATCAGTGAAAGTCTTGTAGACGTCCTCAGTTTAGCAAATAGGTGTCACTGAGAGGAAGGGGAAAATAAAGGAGAAAGAAATACCCCGAGCTGCTCCTCCTGAGTGTGATTATCAATCTTTGCTCATCCATTTGCTGCAGATTAACAGTTAACCCGCTCTCCTCTTTATGTGAGCGTGAACAAAGTGCAAAACTGCCGTCAGCTGGACAGAGGCAGACTCTGAGGAGAGGCAGAGGACACCGGCCACTCCTTGGGCAGGAACATGCAGACCGGGCTGAAGTTTTACAACAAGTCTCTTCACAGATTGGAAAGGATAAAAACATGGCAACTCTGGAGTTATACACAAAGGTGAGCTCAAACATCTATCTATCTATCTATCTATCTATCTATCTATCTATCTATCTATCTATCTATCTATCTATCTATCTATCTATCTATCTATCTATCTATCTATCTATCTTGCAGTCTAACTTCAATTTAGCTTTCAGAATGAGGCCCTCAGATGACAGGTTGGTAGGATCATTGTCCTTAAAGCTACTCATTACCTGACTGATTTCAAATTACTCTGATGAATCTCTGCAAAGAGTTTAAATGTATCTGTTGGAGCAAATAAATAAATGAATATGTCGCTGGTGAAAAATAGTTCAGCATACAGGCAGTTCAGAGAGAGGATGACCAGTGTTAATTTTTAACACCGTTTAAGAGCTTTTTGTGCTGATGGGTGTCAAATGAGCTGCGTGGGTGGGGCGAGGAAATGCAACGGCATAAGAGTTTGATTGAGAAAAAAATGTGAAAAAAATAAAATAAAATTTTGATTATGAAGATGTTTTCTCAGCTGATGTTTGGACTGTTTTCCTGCAGAATGTGTTTGTTTTATAAACGGTTCTATAGTTACACACCTGTCTGTCACGTCGTCAGGGGGCAGGTGTGTGGGTGCCTGACCCAGAAGCAGTTTGGGTCTCAGCCACTCTCCTGAGGGACTACAAACCTGGAGACGAACAGCTTTTGCTGCAACTCCAGAATGGAAACGTGAGCCAGTTTCCCTTCATAAACACCCATGTTTATCTAAACTTAAGTTTGTCACGAAATACAAATTGATTCGAGTTGGCGATCAACACTTATGATCTCCAACTCAATCTGCTCTTGACAGGAGGTCCGTTACTCTGTGGACTCCCCGTCCGATCTCCCCCCGCTGGGGAATCCTGACATCCTGGAGGGGGAGAACGACCTGACGGCTCTCAGCTTCCTGCACGAGCCTGCTGTGCTGCACAACCTCCGGGTCCGCTTCCTGGACTACAACAGCATCTACACATACTGCGGTGAGACTAAAGAATGACCAGAAGGCGGCAGAAACATTTCAGGGAACGTTATGTTTGATAGATGAACTGTAGCAGGACTGCACAGGGTGGAAGACGATGGAAGAACTTTTCGAGGCTAATAAAAACAGTGGCCTGCTCCCGGGTGCTTCTGTTTGTGTTGTTACAGCCCATAATAACGCCTCCAAATCATAAACTCAAAGGTTAAGACTCGGAGGGAACTCCCACATCCTCACAGTTTGCAAAGCTTTTAGAAGATGTGGTTAGACTGAGGATCCTGAGAAAGGTGATGTGGGAGAAACATTCATTTGAAATCATTTTTAAAATGTTTGTAGAGTCATAATTTGAACATCAACCCATTTCTCACAGGTGGAATAGATAAAGCAGTTGCATGTTTTACTGTACTTTGCTGGGATTTTATGTCGCATCAGGCTGAGTTAGATGTGTGGAGTAAATCTGAGAACAACAATTCACAAGTCCCGCCACGTATTCTAAGTAGTATTTAGTCTGGACTTTGACTAGGCCATTCTAACACAGTGTGTTCAGTGGTTTGGGATGGGGGGGGATGTAGAACAATTTACCATTTTTCTTCCATTTCACTTTTCTGCACCATTTTGCATTCATCTTCATTACAATAAATTACATTAAGCGTTGTTTGTGAAATGATAAAATGTTAATTCAACGGGTATGAAAGATGACCTCTGACATACACGGATATGAATCAAATGAAGTTTTATAGTTGAAGATCTTGAACAAGTGTTTAAGCTTTGCTTTACCTTTGAAACTAAAACCTGACTTAATGAATCGCTCTATTTTACAATCTTATCCTCAGGATATGCTTGGCACTTTGAAAGTTTCCTTCTCTGTCTGTCCCTGCAGGTATTGTGTTGGTGGCCATAAATCCCTACGATCAGCTGTCCATATATGGCGAGGAGGTAATTGACGCTTACAGTGGACAGGACATGGGTGACATGGAGCCTCACATCTTCTCTGTGGCCGAGGAAGCATACCGCACCATGAGCAGGTGAGGTCAAGGAAGTGAAGACGGGTTCAGTTTTTGTGGTGGCGCTTAATCTATAAAGACGATTCACAGTCCCCGGCTCCTTTTAACAGGAGGGGGACATCAGCTTATTTTGGGGGAGGGCGGGTAAAATGAATACATAGAAATAATAAAATTACTCAAGTAAAAGAAAAAGGTACAAATCCAGAGATTTGGAATGTGTTTGTGATTTTGTTTGTTGAAGCACTTTGTGACTCTTAAAATGTGCAACACTGTTTTGTGCTCAGGGAAGAGAGGAATCAGTCCATCATCATCAGCGGGGAGTCCGGCTCTGGAAAAACGGTTTCAGCCAAATTCACCATGCGGTATTTTGCGGTGGTCGGAGGAGCGGCTCAGCAGACCAGCGTGGAGGAGAGGGTGCTGGCTTCAAACCCCATCATGGAGGTGAATGGGGAAAGCGGTTTCACCCTCAGATAAGTTGGCTTTTGTCTTTTTTAAAGTCGTGCCTCTGTTTTGTTTTGTAGTCCATAGGGAATGCTAAAACCACCCGGAATGACAACAGCAGCCGCTTCGGGAAGTACATCGAGATCGGTTTTGGTAGGAAGGGGGACATCATCGGGGCAAACATGAGGACCTACCTGCTGGAGAAGTCCAGGGTCGTCTTTCAGGTGGGATTCTTCAGCTTGTTGCTGAGTTTTAAAAGTTCTTAATGATGCAAACACTCATGAGTGTTTTTTCTGTTTAATTTACTTTTTTTTTTTTCTATGTGCAAGGCGTCATCGGAGAGAAACTACCACATCTTCTACCAGCTGTGTGCAGCCAGAGACCTGCCTGAGATGAGATCACTCAGACTGGGTGGGCCCCTGTTCACACTGCTTCTGATGTGATTCCTGCTCCGCCGATGGACTGACGTGTTTTTGATTGGTTTACTTTAGAGCCACCTGAATATTTCCACTACACCAAACAGGGAGGGGAGATGCAGATTCCCGGCACGGACGACCTGTCGGACCTGGAGCGAACTCGCAATGCTTTCACCATCCTCGGTATTCTCTGCTCTTAAAGTCGCACGATTGCGTGAACATGAAGTTCAACAACATGACGGAGAAACTGACCTCCGCAGGTGTGCAGTCTGAGCAGCAAACGGAGCTCTTCAGGATCCTGTCGGCTGTCCTGCACCTGGGAAACGTCAACATTCAAGCCAGCGGCAGAAGCGCCGACAGGAGTTACATCAATGTAATCATTGCTCTACGTTTTCGTTCTCCTACTTCATATTCTAATTCATTTACGGTCCTGTGAAAAAGGTCTTGACCCCTGTTTTGTCACATGTCTCAGACCAGCAAACAAATTCTCATGTCATACGAAAATAATCTAAATGAGACAAAGGTTTTGATAACTTCTTGGGGGTAAAACCCTTTGATAAACCAACCTGGAAACCAGGAAAAAGTAAGTAACTTACTGCACCATTCCACATTTTCAGCAACTACAAATTTATATTTTACAACTTTGGAGGGATTTTGACAGACTCTTCTTTCAGTTACATTGGAGATTATTTGATGATGAACAGTTTGAGATCATCACAAAGCATCTCAATCAGATTCTTGTCCATGAATCTACTTGATTCATGGACAAGAATCAATCAGCACAAAACTTTGGTCTTGGCTCGTTTTTGTCCATTCTTGTTGTCGTCTTGGCCTGTTGAAAGTAAAGCTTTATATATTCTTGGTTCCTTTTGCAACCTCCTAGATTAATTGTTTCTTGGAAAGATTCTCAGTTGTTTTCTCCATGTGTGGATGATGCCCTCTGGTTGTGGTTCGCAAGACTCCTGATTCATTAGAAATGTTTTTTTAAAAAAATCCTACACTAAAATATGTCTGATTTGAAACGAGCTGTAGCAGTATGGGTTTTATGTTTGTCCCTCAGGCAGACGACCGCTCTCTGGCCGTCTTCTCCAAGCTGTTGGGAGTCGAGGGATCTCAGATGGCTCACTGGCTGTGCAGCCGCAGGCTGGCGGTGGGAGGAGAGATGCTGGTGAAGCCCATGACCGGTCAGCAGGCTCTGGAAGCCAGAGACGCGCTTGCCAAACACATCTACGGTCAGCTGTTCACGTGGACGGTGCAACGGCTCAACTCGGCCCTGCGATCGCAGAAGGGGAGGACCAAATCTTTTATAGGAGTGTTGGATATCTACGGGTTGGTGATGAGCTTTGGCTGTTTTGATGGTGTGCAGCAAGAGGTCACATCTTGCTCTGTGCGCAGTAGTTTGACAAGTCCCTGGTTTTCTTTGTTGGAGCAGGTTCGAGACTTTTGACCAGAACAGCTTTGAGCAGTTCTGTATAAATTATGCAAATGAGAAACTTCAGCAGCAGTTTAACAGGGTGAGTTGTGTCACATTTACAAGGCTGTGTTTATATTTTCATGTTTATGCTCTCCTTAGCGTTGCCCTTCTGCCTTTGCAACGAAATGTTCATTCCTTTTATTTTAATTGTGCATCTCCGCTATAAATAACAATGGATTTTGTGTATAAATAACATAAGCAATACATCATTTAAGGCGGTCCATTCAGTCAATTGACCTGAAATCACCTGGCGTATGTTCTGCATCACATACAAGAGCATTTAAAGAGATTTTCTCACAAGTTAGTGGAAACATTTTCATGTAATGGAAAATTCAATTTTTATTCATCTGTTTACCTTCATCCATTTAATATTTTCTGTTTTTGTTCTCTTTTTGCCTCTAATTGTGGTCTTGATGTGTTGTAAACCCCCTTGAAAGCAGAAGGGCACATTTTCTTAAATATTTTGCGCTCATCTGTTTCCTAAGTTTACCATTGTTTATCTTTTTCTTTCCTTCCTTCAAGCACGTCTTCCATTTGGAGCAGGAGGAGTACGTCAGAGAGGAGTTGGCTTGGAACAGGATCGAATTCAGCGACAACCAGGAGTGCATCAACCTCATCGAAGGCCCTCTGGGAATATTTGATCTATTGGACGAAGAGTGCCGGGTCAGTCTCGGTGTCTGTCTGTCTGTCTGCTAATTTGAAAGGTGTCACTATTCTTATGACTTTATCCCTTTGAATTGTGGCTTTTAGCTCATGGCGGTCTCAATCAACTTCCATCTCCAAAATGTTGGCATCGCAGATCCTTTCTGGATCTGCGATGCCAATTCTCCCAGTAACTTTGTCCCCATTATCCTCTGTATGCATTGATGGTGGAAAATATCGCAGCAGTGAACAGAAGCAGCTGAAAGTCTCAGTTGCACACATAATCAGTTTTACTTGTGAGGATTAAATTGTTTATGTTGCTGTCTCTGTGATGACATGTTTCTTCTCGAATTATCCAGATGCCGAAGGGGTCTGATGAGAACTGGGCCCGAAAGCTGTACGACCAACACCTGAGCAGCAAGCCCCACCCTCACTTCGAGAAGCCCAGGATGACAAACAGCGCCTTCATTGTTTTCCACTTTGCTGACACGGTAAGGAATGAGATGCTCCATCCTGGATGTGGTGCTCCAATTGTTCCCAACTGTATAAAACTCAACATCTTATGCGTTTTTAAATATATTTCTCCCTACAAATCAGGTGCAGTATGAATGCGGAGGCTTTCTAGACAAGAACCGAGACACGGTGTTTGAGGAGCTCATCAACATTCTCAAAGCAAGTCAGGTAGACACCTGCCCAATACCGATGTCAAACAATGATGCTCATTTTCTCAGTAAACGGTTCCACCCTGTTGTCTCTCTCTCTCTCTCTCTCTCTGTCTGTGTGTGTGTGTGTGTGTGTGTGTGTGTGTGTGTGTGTGTGTGTGTGTGTGTGTGTGTGTGTGTGTGTGTGTGTGTGCAGTCTGAGCTGGTGGCTGAGCTGTTCCAGCAGCAGGGAGGTGCTCCCTCTGTGGCCAATGGGAGCGTTCGCTCAGGAAAAAGAGCCGCCAGAGAACACAAGCTGACTGTAGGCTTCCAGGTGAGCTCATTTTTTATTTGTATTTTTTTTAAGTGATGCTTTTTTTTTTTAGCATCAGCCTCAAAATAATTGCTTTTTTTTTCAGTTTCGTCAGTCCTTACAGATGTTGATGGACACCCTGAACAGTACCACTCCTCACTACGTGCGTTGTATTAAACCCAATGACTTGAAAGCAGCTTTTATGTGAGTCTCTGCTGTCATTCGATCACACCGAACAAAGCGTGTGTGCATATATATTACTTTGTTTTTTGTTTTTTTTCTTGTCTTTGCATGCACTCATAAAGGCCTGTCCTCCACTTTTTACAGGTTTGACCCACAGCGGGCGGTGCAACAGCTGAGAGCTTGTGGGGTTCTGGAAACTATTCGAATCAGCGCAGCCGGTTACCCGTCCAGGTGCTGGACACTTAGTCAGTTGATCTCACTCTTGGCAAATGAATGAAATGATGAAACACCACAGATGAAGTGAAAGAGATTATCACAAGTGAAAGAAAATCTAAACCTGCCATATTTTTTAACATTTGAAGTTAATGTCTATCAAATATGTGCTTTGCTTCATATCTGCATTCAGATGGACATATGAGGAGTTCTTCAGCAGGTATCGTCTTCTCCTTCGAGGACCCCAGAGCCAGGACCAGGCTCAGGCCTCGTGCAGACGGGCTCTGCCTCAACTCATCCCAGACATCGACCAGTACTGCTTCGGAAAGACCAAAGTGTTTTTCCGAGCGGGTCAGGTGGCCGTCCTGGAGAGGCTGAGGTCTGAGCGGCTGCGTGCCGCTGCTGTGACCATCCAGCGCCGCGCCAAAGGCTGGTTGGCTCGGATCAGGTACGGCAGGATCCTCTGGGCGGCTGCCACGATCCAGAGATACGCCAGAGGAGCTCTGGCCAGACGGTGAGCAGAAATGTTATTAAGCTTCTAACTCTCTGAACTTCCTCAATGTCCACTGAATATTTGAACACGGTGCCTTACAGAAGGATTCACACCCGTAGAACCGTTTCATCCGTTTTTGGTTGAGAGTCACAGTCTCTCTTTGAGAGTATAGGTGACAAACCAACTCAAAGTTGTGAAGTTAAAGCAAAACAATTGAAGAATTCAAAAGGTTTTCACAAATGGAAATCTTTAAACTTTTGCATGTTTTGTTTTCAGTCCCCTTTGGTCTGACAAACCTAGAGGAAAAATTAAAGGAGGCAAATTAACTGAAAGTGTACCTGTAATCTCAGTTTAAAGAAATGCTATGTGAAAGCACCAGAGGTTTGATGGAGGACATTATCAACCTCAGCTGCCATTGCAGGAATGGAAATAATTATTCCCAAGTAGCCAAGAGTCCCATGGTTTTTCTGGGGGAGCTGCAGATGTCAACAGCTCAGGTGGGGAGAGGGAAAAATATTAGTTCTGCTTTAATGGAAGCAATACAAGAAAATATGGACTTCACACTACAAAGTTGTCTATTGAAAGTGACTAATACTTGATCAGCATTGCGTGTCACAAAATCACATGTTTTCATGAAAGACAAGACACAAGTCAGTGTGTTTTAAAAAAATAAAAAATAAAAAAATAAAATCATAGTGACCTGCAATCACATTCAGCAACTAGCAAAATTTCAGATTTTTATTTGCTTTTCTCACTTTTAATAAATGACCAGCTTGCTAGCTGGTCATTAATGCATTGTTTTCAGACAATGCATGTCTGAAAACATTTTGTTGTCTACTGTGTGTGTGTGTGTGTGTGTGTGTGTGTGTGTGTGTGTGTGTGTGTGTGTGTGTGTGTGTGTGTGTGTGTGTGTGTGTGTGTCTGCAGGCGGGCTCTGGCTCTGCGCTACACGAAGGCTGCCATAGTGATCCAGAAGACGTACCGGATGTTGGTGGTCAGGCAGCTCTTCCTCATGATTCGAGACGCCACCGTCACCATCCAGGCCTTCAGCAGGGGGACTCTGGCCCGCCGCAGATACAGACAGGTCAGCATTCAGCGCCGGCCTCTTATCTCTCTATCTGATGTCGAAGTTATGAATTACCAGTGATGGGATGTAGCAAAGTCCAGGTACTTTATTAGTTAAGTACTTTTTTTTTTATTTTTATGGATCAATACTTAAGTAGATTTCATTGTGAATACTTTCAACTTTTACTCCACTCCAGTTTACATTAAATATGTACGTTCTTCCCCACTGTACTGACAAACTGGAGTGGAAATGGTCAATGCTTATTCCTGTCTTAAGGTGTCTAGTGTTTTTTTTTTTTTTTGTCAGCCAGGTAACTTTCGCTCGTCTGTTTTTGCCACAGTTAAAACAACTGATTATTTTAGCTTGGTGCTGAATAACAACTTTCCCAGGTTTAATCATTCCTCTTTCTTTTTTAGCGTGGTGGGATTTAACTCTCCTGAAATAAACTGTTAAAGAGTAAATACAATAAGAAGATACTTTATCTTCAGTATTATTTGTTAAAATGGCGTACTATTGATGTATTAAAGAGAATATACTTATGTAGACTTTTCCATTGGGGAATACATTCAGCAAGTATTTTTACCTTCAATAATAATTATCTTTAAAAGCAAAAATTTGCTTTTACTTTTAGTAAAGTACATATAAACAGACAAAAATGTACTCTAGTAAAAAGATTTGTACTTAATTTCAGTGTTTGAGTTGCACATCTGGCTTTAAACAAGTGCAAACCTTTTGCTTTGCCCCTCAGCTGGTAGCGGAGCGGGCCGCCGTGCTGCTCCAGGCGACGGTACGTGGCTGGCTGGCCAGGCGGGCATACCGGCGGGTGCGCGCCGCGGTCGTGTTCATGCAGTGCTGCGTTCGCCGCAAGGCCAGCAGGAGGGAGCTGCTGAGGCTGAAGGCCGAGGCCCGCTCCGTGGAGCGGTACAGGGAGCTCAACAAGGGCATGGAGGTCAAACTGATGCAGCTGCAGCTCAGAGTCGACCAACAGGTGGGTCACGGAGAGATCTGATTTCTGAACATGAAAATCCGCCGGATCGTGAGATCTGGTTTCATCACGTTTTCTGCATGTGGCAAGGCGAGGGAGAGCGCCGCTCTGAGAGAGACTCTCCACACCGAGCGAGAGGCGGCCGGCACCGAGCTGGAGGCTTTGAGGAGGATCATCCAGAAACTGGAGAACCAGAAACCGGAGAAGCCGCCGCCTTCCCCGGCGGCCAGCGAGAAGGAGGTGGAGGGAAGGAGGAGAGCGGAGGAGAAAGCCGCTCAGGAGATCCTACGACTCACACAGGTGAAATGATCCACATGGAATTACAGGAGACAAATTCCTACATTCGTCTTTTATCAGCTGCACTGCAAAAACACAAAATCTTACCAAGTAATTTTGACCTGGTTTCTAGTGCAAATATTACAGAACACTCAAAATAAGACAAATGCTACTTGCAAGTAACCTTTTGGCATAATGTAGGAGTTTAAGTCAATAATATTTATTATTAATTTCCCATATGGTAAAAATTGCCTTGTTCCACTGACAAATATTTTAAATTATAATTAGTACTTTTTCTTCAATATTAAGGAACATAATTGCTGTTTGGGACCAATAAAGTATATGTCTAGCTAGTTGGTCGTCTCCATTTCTTGCTGGAAAGTTACTTGTAATTTAGTTTTTGTGTCATTTCAATTGTACCAAGATATTTGCACTAGAAACAAGGTCAAAATACTCATTAAAATTTTCTGTTTTTTGCCGTTTCTCTTGATTTTTCATGCTCGTATAATTTTTGAAGGAGATGCAAGCGTTGCAGAAAGAGAACGAGAACATCAGCAAGGAGAAGGAAAGTCTCACCGCTCAGCTTCACGAGAAAGAGAGAACACAAAACGGTGCGGCTCCACTTCTTCTCCTCTCTGCATTAATCACTTTTTTGTTTGTTTTTCCCCCTGTCTGAACACTATTAATTTATTTTTCTTTTGGTTTATCTCGGTTACTTATGCAGAGCGTGTACAAAAGGCCGTGCTGGAGGCCAGCGCAGCTCTGCAGTCAGAGTTGGATGAGGAGAAGATGAAGTACCAGGGTCTTCTGAGGGAGCTCACCAGACTGGAGCAGAGATACGACAACCTGAGGGAGATGAATCTGCTCACCGAGGTCAACAGCTGCACCTAAAGGAGATGTCATGCTATTAGTCTGGCTGGGTAGTTTCACTTCTGTCCCTCTCTCGTCCCAACGCAGCGCTCCAGGGGACACAGAAGGACCGACTCGGCTCAGAGTCTGATCTTCGAGCCGCTCTCTCCGAGCTCCGCTCCGCTGTCGCCCCAGTCTCTCACCCCGCTCTCAGGGTCCCCCTTCACGTCGGCGTTCCCGTCCCCGGAGGAGAGGCGCAGGATCAGCGTGACGTCCCCCACTCCGGAGAGGAGGATCTCTGTGTGGAGCTCGGAGACGCCGCTGGTGAGGAAACGCCCGAGAGGGAGCGAAGCTTTTGTTTTGAACGTGCGCAGGACATTTTGTGACACGCGGACGTGTTTGACAGGATCAGTTGATGGAGAAGATGGACGTGGCCAAAGACCCGGCAGTGAAGAAGAAAGGAGAAGACCTGGAATACGCTTATGACGCCGTGCGAGTGGCCAACAAGTCGGTCCTTCCTCTGTCTCCTCACGTATTGATGACCTTTGCACTTTTTCACATTTTGTCACATTATGGCCACAGACCTCAGTGAATTTTAAAGGTGTTTCATCTATACCAACTTCACCCATTTACATTTTTTTTTCTCCAAAATGATCTTTGTAAAATTCCATTTTCTGCTTAATGACAAAATTGTATGCAGTGGAATTCATTCAGGGGTCTGATGGTACACGGTACAGACGCGTGCAACACTTTGAGGTTTTATCTGTAACATAATTTTGCCTCCACTTCACAATTATGCTGCACTAAAAAAAATACATTAGAGGTTTGCAACAAAATGTGAAAAAGTTCAGTACTTTTTATTTATTTATTTATTTTTGAAGTGATTCACGCATGACGTTTTCAGTGAGGGCGTTTAATCTGCCCTGCTCTCTGTCAGGTTTCTGGAGAGCCAGCTGCAGAAGCAGCAGACTGAGTGGAAGGATGAACTTGAGGATCTGAGGAACCAGCTCAGTCAGAAGATCTGCTCTGGTTCCTGTCCAAAGAAACGGGTGAGGCTTCACCTCCGTCTCCTCTGCTGAGAACGCAATCTAGTCGTTTAAAGCAGCAGTGGTATTGGTAAATTTTTATTCTGAGGTCTCATTTACCAGAGATATCTGTAACAAAGAGCAAGTTTAAGATGATTTTTGTATTAACCATGTTTCCTTGTTTATGTTGAGATTTATCTACACTAAATCATAAGTGGCAAAAGCTGATCAGATTCTGGTCATTTATGCCGTTGTTCAAAGATTTCTGAACATAATAGTGAAGTGTGATTCTCCTGTTGTGACTGAACTACAACAAAGTGGGGTTCCTCAAGTTAAGGGTCTGAATGTTTCTCCCACTAGGATTTGTGGCAGCTGCTGGAAGCCAGAGAGTTTGAGTGCATGAGGCTGAGGAGGGAGCTGAAGGAACTGAGGCACACGGCGACTCTCAGACACCTGCTGACGCAAGGTAAGTCTTCACCTGAACTCTGAACCCTGCATGAGGTAAAATCACTGCAGTTGCAGCAAATCTACGGTCCTGTGACGTCGTCTCCATTTGCACTTTTTTTTTTTCATAAATTTTTGACGTTTTCTCTCACATTCGGTCAGGTTGTTGAGTTTTCTTTTGTTTCCAGTCTCCCTGTCGGCTCCAGCCACAGAGACCTTCTGCGCTGCTCGGCCGAAACCGGCAGCCGTCGCCGGGTTGCTGGAGTGCAGGAAGAGAGACGAAACCAAACTCATCAAGAACCTCATCACAGGTGAGCTGCGTTACATCCAGCAACTTCTGCATGTCAACTTATTTTCAGTGCAGAGGATCTTCTTCTTTTCCTTTCGCATGCAACGTTCTTATGTGCCAGGTTTCCCTTCGGTCCAAACAGAAACCCGTTTGTGCAGCTGCATGACAATAATTTGGTCGCATTTATTAAACTCCTCCCCGATCCTCTCGCCGTCCCGCAGACCTCCGCTCTGAAGGCGCGCTGGCTCTGCCTCCCGGTTTGCCGGCCAGCGTGATCTTCCTCTGCGTCCGTCAGGCCGACTGCATTGGAGACCAGGCTCGCGCTCGCTCGCTCTGCAGCGCCGCCCTCACCGCCATGAAGGCCGCTCTCAAGGTAACCGGAGCTCTGATTGCTCTGCGAGCCAGAAGGGAGCAGTGAAATGCACTTGGCGTCATGAAATGGTTTATAAAAAAACTTTTCCGTCGGTGTGCTTTTTGTTCTGACCCTGTTTTCCTTCTTCAGAAGCAAACCTCTGATCTGGATATGACTGCTCTGTGGCTGAAAAATGTTTATCTTTTGCACGACCTGTTGATCCAACATTCTCCAAAACAGGTAGCCGACACCTGCCGGTCGTTTTCAGCTTCCTGACTGGACATGTGTGTTTAAACTGTACATGCAGTCTGGTTGTGGTTTCCATGATAACTCTTCGGCGTTTGACTCGTCAGAGCCTGGACTCGGATGAGCTCGTTTCTATGACGACCGACCTGAGCGACCTGACCCGCTCCCTGAGCGTCCTTTGTATCCAGGCCTATCAGCAGCTGCTCTCCATCACCGAGACACAGCTGCAGAAACTCATCGGTAACTCCATGGCGACCTCATGCCAATGCTGCTGACGCTCTTCCCTCCACTAAACTTTGTAACGCGCCTCTCCCCTCTGGTTCTCCGCCTCAGCCCCGGCCCTCCTGGAGAGCGAGACCATCGCCGGTCTGTCCGGCTCGGCGGTGAAGCTGGTCGTCTCCAGGAAGCGGGCGGGCTCAGACCCTCGACCGCTCGGCGCCGACGCTCCCACCATGGCGTCTGTGCTGAGGCAGCTCGGAGCGCTCCACACCGCGCTGAGCCGCCAGGCTCTGCCCCAGAGTCTGACGGAGCAAGCTTTCCGCCAGATGACCTACCTCATCTGTGCCTCTGCGCTCAACAACCTGCTGCTGAGGAAAGACATGTGCTGCTGGAGCCGTGGCATGCAAATACGGTACACGGGCGCAACTGAACGCCCCACCCTGGGCTTTTTAATCCATTTAGTAACTTTAATGACATTAATTATGTAAGGAAAAAGACAGAGGAGTATCTGTACATCCTTACTAAGGTGTTCATGTCAGATAAACTTAACTCAACTGCTAACATCAACACAAAGTTAGTACATAATTCTGAAATAGAGTAGGCCTATAATAGTTGTTTTAAAAAAAAATAAGTTCAAATATGAGAAGTTTGACACGCCTGAAGGATTCAACCCCACTAAGTTAATATTAGAGTTAATATCTCTACCAGCTTTGCTCGTTTAGACGTGGATCCTTTCGCCAATTCATCTCTTGAAATTCACTGTCATCTGTGAACTCAGCTTCCACTATTCAAGAATTCAAATGTTTTTTTATGTATTTGTTTTAAATTTAATTTTATTTATTTTTTGTTTTATTGTCATACCATCTTACTTGTTTGTAGTACAAAAAAATCGAACTCGGACTTAAGATCCAAAAATGTCATTTTGGCCACGTCTAACCTGAGCAACTTAAAAAAATAAAATCTTGTAAACAGATTCGTCCACCTGAGCATCACTCATGTTATCACATAAATTACATTCAAGTTTGGAATGTTGAAATGGATGCATTCAAGACCAAATGTTGAAACGGGAAATGAAATTAACCTGTAGGCTGCGACTAATCTTTGACTATAACTCCCAAAGCAGTGCACTTCAACACATCCAACTCATTTACCTGTGAAAATTTGTATTATAATTATTTTTTTTTAAAATTCCCCCAGTTACAATGTCAGTGTGCTCGAAGAATGGTTGCGCAGCCGAGGCCTGGCAGCAGGGGGCGCTGTGGCCACACTGGAGCCGCTCATCCAGGCAGCTCAGCTGCTCCAGGTGGGGAAAAAGACGGACGCGGATGCTCAGGCCATAGTCCAGACCTGCACCGCTCTCTCCAGCAAGCAGGTGGGTCCATTTCTCACTTCTGGAAGGAATTTGCTTCAACAATGCTGTTTTCTATAAGAGTTGTCTAAGTCCGAGCCTCACTGGGTATTTATTTTGTCCTGCAGATTATGAAGATCCTGACTCTCTACACTCCTCACAGTGATCTTGATGAAAAAGTCTCTTTAAATTTCATTCGCACCGTCCAGGTACCGCCTGCCTAGCTGTAAAAAGTCTGATTGATTGGAATGATGCCTCTCAGGTCAGTGCTGATCGTCTTCTCTGTTCCTGTAGGAGCTGGTCAGAGGCCACTCTGACAGTCAGCCTCCACAGCTCCTCATGGACGTGAGGAGAGCGTTTCCTGTCACTGTTCCCTACTCTCCTCCCCCGGCTCTCAGCGCAGACGACTTGGTCATCCCAGACTCCCTCAAGATCTCTTTTCTACGCAGATCCTAGAAGAGCACTACTCCATACGTTGAATGTTGCGTTCTGAAACTTAAACACCTTTCTGACCATTAGTGGAGCCGTCACTTTCAAACAAAATTATTAGTCTTCACGAAGCCCTCGTGAAGACGAAGCCCTCATCTTAGTATTTTTCTACTAACTTAATGAGTCCAGGATCCCTGATCTGTGCTGGTTTTCAGTTCCATACTGATGATGTGAAAATGTGTGAAGAGCCTTAAGAAATGATCTGTTATTTAGGTGTGATAATATGACACTGAAATGTCAAAAGTCCAGCTTTAAATCTGAAGCTGAATGGAGGCACCATGTTGGAAACAAAATATCAACAAAATCCCAAATGCGTCAAAGTTAATTTTTTTAAGAGTTCCAAAGAACGTCCGCATAGTAAATTGTATTTTTCAATTTGTCTCTGATATAAATATGGCTTTAGAAACCCGTTTCTTTTAGCTACTCTCCACTAGGCGGCAATCTGTGTTTCCATCACACACAGCGAGGATGGAAAAGGAAGAAAAATCCAAAGCTCACTGTTAAAACTGCTGCAGACGATTCAGAAATCAACATTAGAAGTTTTCCACAGATCAGACGCCCTGGGCAAAAGTTTGTTCTGTGTTACCATCACAAACGTAAACATGTTTGACAATCTCTACTCTGCTTTGGTCAGATCAGTCTAAAAAAAAATTTTTTCCTAAATAAAGCAAGTTTTGTGAAAAGGCAACTAAAGTCCACTATTAAGGTGGAGGATCTGTGATGCTATGGGCTTATATGAAAACATAAATGTTGTCTGTCGAGAACATGCTTTCAACACAGAAATGGCCCAAAATCTTTAAGTTTGTCTGAAGCCAACAATTGTGACTTTGATGATTCTTATTAAAAATGTAATTCCTTAATATGTTATCTCCAATAGATATTCTAAAAAGTCAGGTTGATTATTTTTTTTGAAATTCTTCAGTGAAAAAGATACACAGCCACAATAAAAGAATCATACTGGACACTTTTCACACATTGTTTTTGAGCAGAAATGCCAACTATTGTATCCACATCAGTGGAAATGTAGCTTTATTGCATCTTTGCACAAAGCGACAGACAAAAGTGTGAAATTCCTGTTTTCCATATTTTATTGGTAGCAGAAACACAGTTGGACTGTAGCCTCATGAGCCTCGGCCCCAACAACCAGAATAATAAAACAAAAACTAAATTAGAAACATCTTTTGTGTAAAAAAATTCTCATGCCAGTACTTTGTACCCACTACACGTCATCAGTAATACATATTTATATATTCACAAACAGTTGAAAAATAGAAAACAATAATCCAAATATCAAAATATAGAAGACAATAATTGGCATTGAACATCAAATAATTAATGCGTGCTGACACAACACGGTTTCGTTTTGTCTTTCTTGTTCCTGTCATGCACCGTTTCTGGAAGTACGCGACCGGCGCCCCCATGTGGTTCGGCCGGCCGGCTGGACAGAGCAGGGAGGGGGGTGATCATGCATGTCTGTCCGCCTCTGTGTGTGTTATGTATGTGCTTTTTATTGTGCTTCATCTACTTCAAACCCCACATCCCAGAAGGAGGAAGACCTTCCTCGACTAAAGAGAATCATTGTCAACAGCAATAAATAAAGATTATTTTCGTGGCGTTTCCAGCTAGGCGTCAGTTGTATGACTCTTTTTTTATTTTAATTTTTTTTTAATTAAAAGATTGTGCAGATGTTTTCTTCCAATAAAAAGTCCTTGTACATGCCACACAACATTTATAAATAATTTTAATTTTATTTTTTAGACCTTTGTTGCCCACATGGTGTAAAGATGCGTGTACTGCCGGAGTGAAAGTCAGAAACTTTAATTTTAGTTCCTAATCAAGCAGATACATATGGCTTGTAATTCATCTCCATTATGTACACTAGGGGTGTCAAACTCCAGTCCTCCAGGGCTGCTGTCCTGCAACTTTGAGATGTGCGTCTGAATAGAATAATTGGGTCATCAGCAGGACTCTGGAGAACTGAGCTACACAAGGAGGAGGTAATTAAGCCTTTTCATTCCTGTTTTGTACCTGTTGCTCATCTAAAAACTGCAGGACAGCGGCCATTGAGGACTGGATTTTGTCACCTGTGATATTTCAGTTCCATGCTCTAATTGGAAACCCATTTGCACTTACTCACCTGCTTGGGTCACTCCGTACTAAATTCAAGTCTACAACAGCGCAGCAAATTTCACTTCACTTATTCTGACGTGTTTTACATGGCGGCTATTTACAACGATGCGCTTCCGCTTCAGGATCATCTTTTCCTACATCAACAAAACTTCAGTCTCTGATCGACGCCACAACAGCTTTGATATTTGGCCCAGGAAGCAGACAGCTTTTACAACATATCAGACACTTGTGCTGCTATAATTAGATTAATAATCCACTATGTAAACATTGTAAGACTGATTCAGGAAGGACTCATCTACATAGAGTTTATGGATCAGATGCATAGAGTTCAGTTGGTCCACTTTGTTTGGTAACGGGGCCTTTTTATTTACTCAAGACCCAGAAATACATCTTTTTGAGTCCTGAACAACATTTCTTCTACTTTATTTTTTTAAAGTTATTTCAGAAACAAAACTCAAATATATTTAGTTTTAGAGGTTTGTAAACCCTTAGATTGATGAAAAGTTAACAGAATCTAAAATGTTTTAAACCTCAGCTGCTCAGGGATTTAAAGTATTTTTTCTGAAATCTTTCAGATAATTATTGAAAGTCAAAACAAAATGGACAACAAATGAGTTTTGACAGGTGCGACAGTGACTGAGTATTGGAAATGTCTCTGTTCACTGTTTGGACCTTAATGTCTTCTGAATGTAGGATGCAGATCAGTTCTGGTTTGGATCAGCAGCCCTTTACCGGAGACTTTTCTGGATTTCAGAGTGAAGCACGCGACATGCCTTGTAAAAGTAGTGAAGTTTTTACATTTTGTAAATTTAAAACCTCAAACTTCCATGTATTTTCTGGCGCTTTTATGTGATATGAACACTTGTTTCTCAGTCAGTGATTGTGTGTTGTTCTTATGATTTAAAGGACTTTAAATTGCCTTGTTGCTCAAATGTTTTGTTTTGTGTTGGTCAATCTTAATAAAATTCAGTAAGAAACATTGAAGTTTGTGGAAGGAATGAGGCAAAACATGAAAAGCTTCAGAATTTGCAAGGCGTCGCACAGCTAAATAATGTTGCTAATATTGAAAATATGTGCTCACTCTCGGGTTAGTGATGGCCGAGATGTTTCACTTCACATGATGCTACTTTGCAAAAATATTTTCTCTATGGATGCATCTGTTTGATAAATAATTTCCTTCCTCCTTATTTGGCAGTTCGGTGCTTTTATTCTGAAAGGAAACAACATGGGTTGTGTATTGCACGGCTGACAGACCCGGACTGGGCTGTTAGGAATGTTTGCAGTAAAACACGAAGGTTAGAAATAACAGAGAAATGAAAGTTTTGGTCTTAAAATGGTAAACAAACCAATAAAAACGAAACGGATCCTTACATGTCAGTAACATAGCGATGGCTTCTCTTTGTGATTACATTGGGAGGTAACCAGCAACATGAGGTCAACAGCATCACAATCACACAGAGTCCATTCTCATTCACTCACTCAGTCACTCACTCAGTCACAAATACGTATGTTTAATCTGATGAATCACAGTGCTCAGATGTGTGCTTTCATCAGATTTCTCTCTCTCCATGCTGGGCCACACAGGACGCAGACAGAGGACGAGGGTCAACAGGACAGAAGGCTTTGAGGGTGTCAGGCAGTGCTCCGTTACAGGGTAGACGCTCAGAAAGACGGACTACAATGACCTCCATCGAATAATCCTGTAGGTTTATATATTTGCCTTTATATATTTTGTATATATGTGTGTTCATATATAGAATTATTTAAATATAAATATAGATCTAGAATAAGAAAGTAATAAACTTGAGTGATAAACTAAAAGTACTTAGTTTCTGATATCTGGAATGTTTTGAGCCTGTTTGCGGTGTGTGTTGGGTGGACGGTCGGTCCTGTTGTGCATGGGAATGGTCTTGGCATATTTCAGTAATTATCTGTTGGCACTTGCGGTCCCTTCTCTGAGTGGGCACACACCAGGGAAGGAATGACAGGGCAGAAACTTAAAGGAAAAAAAAAAAACAGAAAGTGAGAAAGAAGGATAAAAATATTTAGGGGCTACAAGATAACTCTCCACCTGATCACTCAAGTAAGTGTGTGTGTTTCTCCACGACAAATAGGAAAATTGTATCGCTAATCAAAAGGGATGATTAAAACACATCAGCAACAATAAAGACACTGGTGGACTTGGTGATGCTCGTCTCTGCTTTGCGTCTTCGCCACTAGAATAAAAGTATTTACAGTACTGAGTGTGTGGTGCCTCCTGTCTTATCTGTGCTTTTTCAACTCTGGATTACCCAGGCAGTGGCTTGCGGTGACTCAGGAGAGCCGCAGGCCAGTGGTTGTCTGACTGAGCTCCAGACATGCCGATTTAAGCCCCACTCTGACAATTTTCATCCACTTTTATTTTAACCACGGCCCTCCTCTGTAGAACGCTGGTCGGACTTGAGCTTGACGAACTCTTTGGCCACGTCGTCATTGTTGCGCTGGGAGAGGATGCGCAGGACGGTGAGGCCTGTCTCGTCCATGTGGATGCGCTTACCCAGCGGCAGCCAGCAGGCGGCGCTGCCCTTCGAGGCCACATCCTTGAGCTGCAAGACGGCCATGCCCACGGTGCGGTCCTCTCGGGCGAAGCAGTAGTCCTTCACACACACCTGCAGCTCGTAGCACTCTGGACCCACCTCGTTGCTCAGCGTGCTGCAGAGCAGGGAGAGCGAGTCACGGCTCGTACGCGTTTCCCACTTTAAAATTCTAACACTTTTCAAGCATTTAAAAAAAAAAGTTTTCAAACTTTTCCAGCCCCACACTTTGGAGTTAAAACAATAAAAATGAACCAAAAAACAACAATTTAAAGTCACTATTACATGATATCATTTATTACCTTTGTCCATATCTTTATGGTAGTATTCTACATTCTACAGAAGAAATTAGGTAAACTAAATAAAACTAAATGTTATGGTTTGAAGCACCTGTCTCACACACCCTACACCTGACTGGTCTGACAACAAATCATTATTTTAACCCCAAAAAATATCCCAATTTCAATAATGTTTTTTCTTATTATACACAATGTTCCTAATTATTATGCAAATTGGATTTAAGTATCATAAAGATTAAATTTTTTGTTACGCTATTAAATTTATAGATGATATTGTGTGTCAGGGTTCTTTGAATCACTATAATTAATTTCAGTTGATTAGTTTATCTGGTGAACTCAATTAAAGGAAATCCACTTCACAAGGATGTTCCACAGGTTTCAAGCAGTAGAGGAAAGAGAAAGGATCTCTCTGATGAAAATCATCAGCTAATGTAGTGCCGTATGACAAGGCACTACAAATATGTAATGAAAACATTCCATATTTAACAAAAAACTGAAGCGTTATCGAAGCATGAAGGTTTTCTGACATCCTGCAAATAAATTAACTTCAAGCAGAAACTTTCCACAAACTCACAAGTTCAATGGATGCAAGAATTGTGCAGGTGATATCAAAGAAGCGGTTCTATGTTAACATGTAACTTGGTCTGTTAAGATGTTTTTTTTTATTTTAGTACATGTGGCCACTTAATGCTGCACATTCAAAGAATGACCATTTGCAGTTCTTTATAGTCCATAAAATGTTTAGAAAATCTGCTGTGCATAATAGTTTGGAACAGTGCATTTTAAGTTTTTTATTTTTGAAAAAATACTGTTTTGTTCCGTAAAATTAGATTTATATTTTAATAGTTCATGACTTGAAAATTATACTGACCATCAGTTACATTGACCATTTAACAAAATCTGAGAAAATGTCACTTGCATAATAATTTGGAACACGGTGCGACACCCTTAGTTTCAATTACTCAAGAAGAATTTTAGGAATTAGGTGTAATAAATATTAATCACACTGAAACAATCAAAACAAACTGTGTTAAGGCAAATGAGTTTCCTGTTCAAATGAAATACCTAAACACAATATACAAACAGTTACAAAAACAAAAAAATTGTGAACGTTCTTGGTAACTTGTCTTGAATTAGCAAATAGAAAAAAAATTAGCTAATTATAGTTTACTTATTTTGGTCTGATTTAACTTCAGTCACTCAGAAAAAAAGTGTTTAAATGTGTGTAAAACGTCTGGTTTCAACTGTAAAACAATTTTTCCAAATTTGGGCTTTTAAACAAATGTAAGATTGTACTTTATTACAAAACCGTTCAGTTAGAATATGAAGCACTTTCAAGGGCTTGGTGCAGAAATCAAGCACTTTCCAAAGTGTTGACTCTCTCTCACCAGACTCTCTCTCATCTGACGAACCCTGGTGAGAGAGTGTTACATAACCCTCTGCAGATCTTGCACCTTTTGTAAAACTAGTGACATTACCAGAAACTTACAAAGTGAAGGTTTCATTGTATTTAGGAGCCCAGCTGTTGTTCTTCGACTTGGTGGCGTACTTCCTCTTCTTGTCGCTCAGGTGGGGACCGATGATGTAGACCTCCACGAACGGGCGGAATATTCCCTGCGTCTGCCACCTCAAGTCATTGGCAGCCACCACTGAGGCAGAGAGGAGACAAAAAAAGAGGGAAGGTGTAGGTGATGATGAGAAAGAGGCTCTAGCAGAAAAAATAACAACAAAAACCGTGTGACACTGTGGAGTCGTGAGAAGAAGAGAGTGAACAGGAAAATCCTGGTGCTTTCTTGCTGCCTAGATGCTACATCTTGCCCAGAGAGTGAAAATAGAGGAAGAGAATATGATTCCTTTCCAAATTATTCATACACCATGAACTTTAACATGTTACCATTTACTCCGATACTCTTAAATAAAATATATCTATATAAGTAGATATATACAGTAAAATCAGTCATTGCACAACTGCAAATCTACCAACACATGACCATCCACTTAAATGCATAGATGATGGAATGAGACAAATAGAGAAAAAACAAACGTGTGCTTCAAATTTGCACTTTAATTGAAGCAGAAACAAGATGCTAAATACTAATGCATAACATATTTTTATATTTTTATTTAGAAAATCATCTTGGTGCACCACAGAATATCCAAATACTAAAACACTGAGGTATGTGGTTGCAGTGTCAGCAGCCGTTCCACAGGTGTGGATATATTTTGCACATTCATATTTTTATTTGACAGCTCTAGTTTGTGTTCATCCCATGGCAAGCTTTTGAAAAAGTAGTTCCATTTTTATTTTGTCTGTGTGAGAGTGAAAAAAAAAAATCTTTACCTTTCACTGTGACTTTATGTTCGCCAGTGTTTGGATGAGTGAAAACCTCCACATGGATGGACACTTCGCCCACAGCGTCATCCACTCCGGTGCCTGACAGAAAAAAATGGAGAAAAGAAATACCATTAAGACTTTGCATAAGAAAAAATAAATAAAAACACCTATCACGAGCCAGACATTAGCAGATGCCAGAGGGCTCTGATGACCATTTTCTCTTCATAGGATGGATTGAAAAACTAAAATTTGCAGATCATTTCCCTTGTAGTTTTATACAATATAGATAATGTAACAGCAGAAAATAAAATAGACTATAAGGATCCGATTAAAAACATGTTGTGGTCTTCAAGTGGAGAATTAGCCAATGCCGCTATGAGTGGGCAAAGGTGTTTAATAAAAGCAGGACTGCTTTTTTATTTGTGCTGAGGAGCAAAAATACAACCAGTTACGGAGGCGCGTTTGGAGGTAAAAATTTCTTTTACAGCTCTGAAGCCACAATAAAAAAGAACTTAATGATGAAGCCTTGACTCAAGGCAACAGCTTTTACATACAGTGTGCAGCTGAACTGTGCAAATGTAAAACATTGGATAAAGATGTGATCTTTCGATGCAAAGAAGAACAGGCTAGAGAGAGGTGAGCTGAGGTTGTGGCATTATGTTCAAAAAGACTTGAGGCTGTAATTGCTGCCAAAAGTGGATCGACAACATATTACGCAAAGGCTGTGAATAAATTTGTAAAAACACTCAACATTCTCCCCCACTGTCATAATGGGAGACTAATCTAGTAAAATTTCTAACAGTGCAGTAAAAAGTGAGTACTTTCCAGATAAGTACAATTATCTGGAAAATTATACAATTAAAATGATAAATTATATGGAAAATTATAAAATTATACAATTGTATACAATTATACAATTACAATTATCTCTACAATTTTGAATTCAGACTGAATTCTTACACGGTCATAATTATAGACACAGTATCTGTACAGATGCAGGGTGGTTGATAAGAGGCAGAGAAGAAGAAATGAGATATGTTGCAGAGGGTCAGTTGATGGTGTGCAAAACATCCTGATAAAGATCAAGTCAGCTCATGCTCAGACAGATCTATACAGGTGCACACACCATATACTGCCTTCAACCAATCGTGGTGAAATAATAGAGCTCAATTAAATTGGTTGGTATCCTGGTACAAACATCACTTCAAAACAAAGTTTAGTCTCCAAATGTTTTTATTTTTATTTTTTAATCTGACCCATTTTCTCCAGACGGTAAAAAATTCATTCATGCTTGAAGGTGTTTGCTTTGGAGGAGATGCCTCTTTGTCGCTCGACAGCCTCTCAGCCTCTTGACGAGTTTCTTCATGGACATTGACTGTTAAATAGTAGCAGTGTTTCAATTTATGATCCTTGAGCAGTTTTAGTGTTGTTCTGTAGCAGCCTGAGTAATTTCCTTTAATCTCAAGACCAAGAGGTAGAGTCAGATCTTGAATCTTAGACATACTTTGGCATTTCAACAAACCAATGGTTTCAGCTAGTTTTGGACTGAGCAAAGCAGACCACCACCAAGCTTCTGCAATGACCCTCGTCCTTAAACTTGTAGACAATTTATAGACTATGATTAAAAGTCTGGTTCATGCCAGGAAACTAACCAATTTAAATAAACTCCATTTCAGTGAGGCTCTCTTGGAGACAAACTGCCTGGTTCCTCCAGCTGTGTGACTGTTTCTGTCTTGCCTTAATGGATTGAATCAGGAGACAGTGGACACATCTTTCTGCTTTTGTTTTTTTTTTTGTGTATGCTGCAAGTGGTTCACATCCACATACACCTCCAGAAGGATACAGTGACAGATGGACATTAATTTTTAATGTTTTAATTAGTGTCTTCGCGCAACAACTAGAAGCGTGTGTGTGTGTTTTAACCAGTCGCCCACTAAACAAGGTGTCTGTGGGAGTTAGACGGCAGAGTGTTCCTGGCATGCATCTCTCTGTGGCTCGCTAGGGAGCGTTATGGGATTGCGGTGGTTGATCTGCCAACAGGACCAAAGAGAGCAGCAGCCATCCATCTGGCGCTGTCTATTCTGAGGGGGACGTTCGCGGAAGATGAGAAAGAAACTTTGCTGGCAAATAAGAAGAAAAATGCTCCAAGAAGCTGAACTATTTTTCTCTTCAGGAAAAACAGCACAAGATAAAATATTGCATCTTCCCATGACTCTTCACTTCTTTCAGTAGGGGATAAAGTACATTTATACTTGCAGTGTATAGACAATGAACACCATTATTGTTGCATATTTATTTAACCCACAGATTTCTTTTTTTTTTTACACATAAGTAGTTATGCAGAACTGAATCTTGCATTTAAGCAGTGTGGTAAAAGGTAATTTAACTATTCCATTACAAAGGTTAAAATCTACATCACTGAAAAATAGGGACACTTTAACAATAGATAATCTGTGTTTATGTTTCAGAAGTTGTTAAAAATTAATTTTATTGCATTTTTTTTTCATGTAAAGACAGTTCAGGGCTTGAATCCCAGTCTAATGTCTTTCTGCATGGAGTTTGAATACTTTCCCCATGTTCTCCCTTGGTACTCCAGCTTCCTACCATAGTTCAAAGTTGTAACTATTAGATTAATTGATCTCTAAATTATGCTCAGTTATAAATTTGTGTGCATTGCTGTCTGCACTGTGATGTACTGGCGATCTGTTCAGGGTGTACACACTTTCCCAATGACTGCTGGACAGACATCTGTGACCTTGCAAGGATAAGCAATTATGAACGAAGAATGGGTTTTCTTCTCCCTAGTATTTTTCCAAAAGAAAACACTCATAATGTGACAGGCTTTTGCTGGAACTCTGGCCATTTCACACTTAGCTGAGTGCCTGAAATACAGCATCTCACGGTCATCAAGGCTTTAAAGAGGATGCACGCAAATGCTCACTGAATGAACCCAGCTTCACGCATGCTCTGTACAAGTGTGCAAATCTGCTGAATGCAGAAGAGTCACAGGTTTTTATGCTGAACTAAACTGACAGAATTCGAATCACCTCACCCAGGGGAATATTTTTGATTTGCTCAGTTTGCATCATGCAGATGAGTCAAAGTCTCTTTCTCTGTCTGCCTGTGAGCGCTGGGTGGGCTTTTTCTTTGTGTTTGTTTGTGTTTGATGACAGAGCAGACAAGGGCAGGAAGCCCTTCCAGACAAAATGAGCCAGCAGCCATTATCTTCTTAACAAGAACCCTATCCATCCTTATTTTTCATTTCCAGCACAAAGAAAGGGTCAGTTCTGCAGAACAAAGGAGATTTTCTCTGTGGTTCTCGTCACTAACAAGCTTTACTTTGTACTTCTACACCTTAAGGGAAGGAATAGTCACATTGCTCATTCACACACACACACAGACCCATTTGGCACTCTGGCCTTTCTTGATGATTTCATGCTACATCAGAATTGCTGCACAGTTTAATGCATTTCCATCATGTTTTTCCTGATGTCTGCCCATCATGCTTCAGTGTCTGTTCATACATACTGTCAGTGGCGTATGTATTCACTGCAGTACATACAGACATCAGTGTTCATGTTACATGCATGAATGCATAAGATTGTTACTGGTGTGGCGGGCGAAGTAAGAGTGTATTATTCATTTTGTGCATTGCATTTCTCTGCTGGGATGAGTTTGAGCAGGCAGGAGTTGTAAGGGTTCTGGATGCATATGAGAGGTTGAGGGGGGTTGGAGGTGAAGGGAGTTGGGCTTTGATCTGGAAACTTTCTGATGGTCTCAGATGTCTCAGAGCCTGAGCCTGAGAGCCACATACCCTTTTCTGGGTAAACATCCTCACTAGTGGTGAATCTCACCCCCTTCCCGCCGAACACTGGCCCACAGACGGGGCAGGAGGAGGAGAAAGGAGAAAGACGCAGAAATAAGATGTTTGCAGGGGTTCAAGATCAGAATCACAGTGTTGTAAAAACAGACCAACATGTATCAGCATTTTCATTAAAACAGGAAAAACTGTTATTTCTATTTATTAACACCGATGTTTTCCTTTTAAGAAGCATTGGGGAGATTGTTTTAAACACAGGCAAATCTGTGAAATCTTTTTTAGCATTTTGCAGAGTTAACGTTGAATAGCTCGTCCATTGAAGTGGCATCCCTCTGAGCGGTGCTCAGTGCATCAGCTTGAGAGCCAGCACAGAGACAACGGCTGCCACTTAACTTATCTGATGGTATGACAGAGACTGAGCAACAAAACTACAGTGAGTAAAAGATCAGAAATGGTGCATATTATATATATATATATATATATATATATATATATATATATATATATATATATATATATATATATATATATATATATGTTTTTTTTTCTTCCCAGGTAACTGGTACATATGCTAAAAGAGTAGTTTCAGAGTTTCCTGTTGTTCGGCTAGGAAAAAGCTCATCATTAGAAAATAATACTTGTCTACAAAGTTTTATTCTGCAATCTCTAAGACACAGATTTCCCAGACAACAAATGTAAAATGACAAAATGTGAAAAGATTAAAGATGTGTTAGTGGTGTTGGAAGCCAGTGTACATCAAACAATAAATTTGATTCATACTGTCAAAATAGAAACACTTCAAGGTAGAAAAAGCCTTTAGTTTACCTTGGGCATTTTGCGACTGGACAAAGGTCTTAACGAGTTTGTCAGTGGCCTGAGTGTAGAGGGACAGGGCGTAGTGGAGAGACTGAAGGTCAGGACTTTTTTCCAGGAAAGTTTTCTTCAGACCCACACCACCAGCATGGAAGTATTGCTATTATGCAGAAAGATAAGCCCCAAAACAGATTAATTATACTTTAATTAAAGTGTATGTAACAAAATAACAAAAATAAACTATCTTTAGGTGTCATTTCTAATTTACATTAGTAAATTAGAAAGAAACAGATTTCTAATACGGCTTTTCTTGTACCTTGTGCCTTGAAAGGACGTGGCTTAGGATGAAAATATCCTATCTACAGTAAGGTAACAGAAAGCATAAGGATTACCTTGATGGTGTCCAGAGCCAGCTCGATCACAGCACACTGCTTGGGTGATAGTGCTTTGGCCTCTTCACGCACCATGTGCTCCTAAATAGTGCAATCGCAGTGACATGATGCAAAAAATGACAAATCTCTAGTCATTATCTTATCTTGATATTTAATAACAGATTAAATCTTTTAGCTGAAGCAGTGGCGCCCAACCCTAGAGCATAAAATTAATGTACCTTCAGTTTAGACAGCTGTCCGAGCTCCTTGGCAGCGTTGAAGATGAGCTGAGTGCCCTGAAAGAGACGGAGGAAGAGGAAGAGGAGGTGGAAAGGAAGATAAGTAAAGTAAGACTTGCTCAGTATTATGAGAAAACAGGACTATAGGGCTTAGTGTCACACAGAGGACAGCGACGTTTCTGACACATATGCACCTACAGTATAAACATTCACTCTAAGCAGCTTTACTCATATCATGGTAGTTTCCTTCAAGTGCTCCTATAACACTTATCTGTGTTTTCTTCATACCACAACATTACACTCTGCTGCACAAACAAACACACACAGACACACAGCACAAAGGGAAAGAGGCTCAGCTCAAAGGAGGGGGAGGAAAGAAGAACAAACATGATCTCACACAAACACACACTGTTACAGAGCAGCTGTGCAGTCAGACTGTGGTGAGAGCAAAGAAAATCCTCCAGCCTAATGCAGTACTCTGGTAAGAGGATCTGATAAGTGCTGCAAACATTACCTTCTAATGAATGTCTTTTACAGCCTTAAAAGTTTGATATTGGGGTGCACCAAACTGGTGTTAAGTGGCTTGTAAATCATTGAAGACTGAGAAAAGTATCGGCTGCTGAGAAATTTTGCTATAACAACAAAGAGTGTTTGTTTTGTCTCTGACATTCCCAAGTGAACCAGCACCAGTTTGTATGACAGTTTAGAGAAATCAATTTTTCTGCTGTATTGTTAAATATTGAACAGAGGGATCTCATGTTGCAGCTACTGGCTAAACAAAGATTTCTTTGCCTTTGGGTTTCACTAAGCTTTACGTATGTCATTGTGATGCTATTTTTGACTGAAAAGAGGCAGACGCTTACAAACTCTCGTCACTGGCATGAAAGTCATATCAATTTAGGGCTTTTAAATATATTATAGATTTATTTATAGCATTCACTCATAGACTTCATGGACTAATAGCACTGCACATAATTTCAATTAATCTTTAAAACAAGAAGTCAGTGTACACGTTTCTATTCAGCTACTTGAAAAAACAAGTATATGCTATTTGTTTTCAGGTTTCAATTGCTTTCCCACTGATTTGCAGTAAAGTTGAAGAATTTGTAAGTACTCTTCCGTTATTATTCCATGAAATTTGCATTTGCTACTATGACTGATGGTGTCTATATTACAAATTTACTTTCCTCCATACAAAAACTGCTTTAGGACAGAATGTAGCATGCTAACATTAAGCTGTTAGAAAATTACAACATTTTCAAACTTAATGAAGATTCAGGGAGAATAACTTAAAATCAGGTCCCTTCCACCACATTAAATTGATTTAAAGTGATGCTACTAATTTGATCAAAGAATGGTCAAATATACAACCCTAGTGCTGCCAGAAGATTAGTGATAATGATGGAAAGCATCTAGTTTCTTTTTGCAATCTGACAAGGGATAATTAGTCAACTATTAGTATGCATACATTTCCACTTTAAATTTTGACCTTAAGTAGATCAGACAAAATCCACACATTGAGATTGTTAGAATAATCACATGAATAAGTTTAGAAAAACCCCCAAATTAATATGCCTTAAAGTCACTCAGAGAGTAGTTTGAGACTTATAATGGGAGAGTACAGTCAAACTATACATTGCTTAAAAAAAGACCACATTGTAAACTAGTAGAAAAACAAAATCTATATTTCTACTGCTGGGGAGCTGAGAGACAAAGACACAGAGAAAGGACATAAAGGAGAAAGACAAGACATATTGATCTGAAGGTGTTTAGTCCTTACATCACTGTGAGAAGCACTCTTCAGCCTCCCCTGGAAAGAGAGTAGTGGTTAATATTCGGAGCAATGGCCAGTCCCTGCTGCTATCTTACTTTACTCTCGTTTGCTACATGGGATGTGTGCTATATTGCTTTGCAAAATGTTCAAAGGACACTCATCACAACCAGAGAAGTTGTCTTTTTTAGTTAGCGACACTTTAACAACAACATAATTTGTGCTCTTAGATTTGACTCTTGGCCAAGAAGAACAGTAATACACCAAGAATAGCAAGATTCATACAAATATGCAAGTACCACATTTGAACTCCATACTTCATAGTACAAAAAAGTGCCAAGGAACACCCAGAAGCAAAATGGATTGTGTTAATAACATAAGAGGAAGATATCCAAATGTAAAAACTAAAAGTAACTATTTTTTTATGTTGAAAGACAGCTGGCTAAGAAACTTGATTTAATGCATGTCTGACAGAGAATAAGTAATTTAGCAAAAGCCTCTACAGTATACTTGACTCGAATCAAATAAAACTTACAAATTTAGGTTCTTATAAAATACCTGGTGATATGTATATTTAAAAACCAATCATTGCAATACTGAGAAATTCAAGTACAGTAAACAAATAAAAACTAAGGAACAAACCTTTTATAATGGATAAGATTTAAAGCAAAAACTAACATTTCAGGTGTAGAACAAATCAGAAGATCACTACATTTACTGTCACCTAAAGTGGCTAGAAATACGCACAGGAACATCACATCAGGTGAATTTGATTAGCATATTGTTACTTATTATCTTGAAGGGGTTTGCCCCATTGAAACCTCATTTAATTTGGTGTGATTCTGACTTCTGAGGTGAGAGCAAACCAGGGTAAAATGAAAAAAATTGTCTCAGAACTTCATTAAGAATGCCACAGTAGCTCAAGAGATTGGCAAGGGAATTAAGAAAACATAAAATAAATCCAAATCAGCAATTTCACTATCTAGAAAATAGTCTACAAGCGAAGCGCTGTCTCAGCTTGACAAATTCCCCCAGGAAAAACCAAACGATGCTTAAAAAAAACTCCAGAAGCTGTAAAATGTAGTTAAAAGGTGGATTTTTTATTTGAAAGAACTGAAATTTTTGAGGTGTGGCAAATTTTCTTTGCACAACTAAAGTGAAGAACTGCTTGTGATGTTATTCGTCTTTTTGATTGAATAAGGTCCTGCATGGTGCTGCAGCTTGTACTTTGTAGCAAGATTGTCCAAGATTTGGCTCCCAACCAGAATCTTTCTGAAAGAAGTTTTGTGATTGTTACAATGTATTGGTGTATGTTTGAGAGTTATTTTAATTGTTGGGGCAGCACAATAGTAGAAAACCTAGAGATGGGAGTCATAAGAGTACATATTGTAGGTTTTCTAATCTACATCAGCATCTACGCTGTTATCGGCTGACGTTAGTAATTTTTTAACATGTTGGTGTCAATCCGATAAGTAAAACTCGGTTGATATAATGTTGGTTTCCATAATGTTGGTATTTGTGTTTCTGGAGGGGAAAGGGTTGGCCATGTGGGATGCAACATGGGATTATGGAGCTGTTTAAATAAATCAGAAAAACAGTGTAGGCAGTGTGGTCGCTTTTACTTAGTATCAAAAGTATATCAGCCGTAACAGCAGCATCCATAGTGACTGAAATTTTCATATTGGTGATTACTTCCTGGAGGAACCAAGCGAAAGTGAAAACCAAAAGAAATAGGACATTAAGTCAGCCCATAGTTTTGAACTATACGGACAGTAATTTCTTTTAGGAAATAACATTTTGCATGTCAGTATTGTATACAGCACCACATTGTTACAACAGAACATTAAACTAAACCAGGACAGACCAACATGACAGGTCTGCAGAGACATACAGTGCAGTACAGTGTTGTACAGCAAACCGAGAGAAGACTGAAGTGTTGAAATAGATCAGATGCAAGCAACAAACCCACAGTAACGGATAGAAGGGCAGGGCAGTTTAAACGGGTAAAAGAGATAGAGGACAAAGGAAAAAGGGGCAGGTGATGGGGTCAAGACTCCCGATACCAAGAAACCGAGAGATCAGGGTCATCCCACTGATGTCCCAGTAACAGGACACATTGGATGAGAAGAAACAAGGCAACACCAGGCGGAAAAAAGAAGTACCACTTCCTGTTTGAGGAAGAAAAGAAAGCAGAGAAGGGGGTTCTGATAGATGAAGATTACTGCGGGAGAGTGGCACCTATAAGACGTATTCAGGAATGCACCATGCTTCTGTCCTCTCAAACAAGAGACAGAGCTAAGGGAAAAAGGTAAGAGACAGAGCAGATTGGAGCAGAGAAATTGTGAGGAGGGAGTGATGGAGCTACGCAAAAACGGGAGGAACGGGTGGCAGCCACATAAAGCAGATATTCGACCACTGTGACAGACAGACAGACACGCAGGAGTGCTGTACTTACAATCATCTGTGGAGGGAGAGCGGAGCAGGATGTAATAATAACCACAACGACAATCAGAAAGAAGGGTCAGTCAAGCTGCAAAGAGCCCCACATCAAGCAAAAACACATGTTCGGGCTCCAAGGCTGAAGGTTTGTGGACTATCTAACACCTGCATGGAGTCTGAGCGGAGTGCAGGTGAAAACTGATGAGTCAGCCAAAATAATTCTACTTTTTACAGCAAAATCTGTCTCTTGGTAAATGTGATGATTTAATAGATTTTATAGATTTAGCCTTTCTTTTTTCCTTTCAGTTGATTAATCGGGAAACCTACAGAACAAAAGTATTCATACTCCCTGAACTTTTTCATGCTTTGTCACACTACCACCATGAACTCAGCAGAATTTATTGGGACTTTTTGTGATAGGAATCCTACATAATTCTTAAAGGACATGTTTTCAAAAATTACACAAATTAAAGCCCAGAAAGAGCGGCATGTACTGTATTTTTCAACACTGGCTTTTCCTTGTCAATCTTCCAGATTTATGGAGTACAAGAGAAATAGCAGCTCAGGTCTCCCACCTGAGCTGTTGATCTCTTCAGTCCCTCCAGAGTCGGCATGCTCTTCTTGGCTTCTCTGAATATGTTTTGTCAGTTTACAAGAATGGACACATTTTTGTTTCTTTTCAGTTGCACTATCTTCTTTGTAATTGTGGGATGACCGATTGAGCAAAGCTCTGACAGGCACCCAAACTTGGGATATCATTTTTAATCTAATCCTGCTTTAAACATTCGTCACGACTAAATTAGTTTATTTTGTTGTTCTTAATCATGTTATTTATGTAATAATTTTCACTAACAAACCTCTGAGAACTTTACAAGACTGCTGTGTTCATACTGGAATAAAATTACACATAAGTGGTCTTTAATTCCTAATTTGGCAACTTCCAGAAAAAAGAGTTTCTGAATAAAAAAAAAAAAAAAAAAAAAAAACATTTTCCTTCCTCTTCTCAATCATGCCCTACTTTATATTGGTCTAACACATAAAATCCCAACAAAATAATGTGAGATAGTTGCAATGAAAAAATAATTTCAGGGCGTATGAAAATATTCAAAAAGCACAGCATGTGCTTGTAATACAACAGACGTCCGCAATGACGTGTATCATAACTAAATATAACTTTATTTTCAGTGATATGAGGCTCTTTAGATAAAAAAAAAACCAACAGAAACAACATATATAAATATATATAAAACAAAGCAAAGTAAGAAGGAAAGAAGAGGCTGCTTTCCATAATGTAATAGTCTTTTTGGAAGTGGGCCAGATCCTTAGGGCAAACAAATTTAAGCCAAACTGTTGCCAACCACTCATAAAGCAGGATTCTCTCCAAATATTTGTAGGGTGACACTCTGGAGAGCAGCCATGAGCTGATGCTGAAATGATATGGTGCAATCCATTTTTCCTGTGCTCTTTATTAAAATACTCCATCTTGGTTGCTCGAATGAAAAGAGACACTGGTGGCAATGTCGAATGCTCTGTGTGTGGAAGGTGAAGAAGAGAGCTGGGTGGCATGTAAAAGCAAGGCAAAAGCAGTTTGATCTTTTGTATATATCGGACCCATCTTGAACAGCAACACATGTTTCTTCTTTTGTTATCCATTTTCTCCCTTTTCATTAAGTCCTTCCTTCAGCCTTTAGTGTGTGTAAGCACAAAATCAAAAGATGGAAACTTTTCATTTTTGGTCATAGAAACATTCACTGTGACTTTAAGACGATACACAACACTGATATTAGCTGTTTGCAAAGATGGTCTGAATGCATGAGTGTTTATTCACATTAGAAATATAAGCATATATCTGTTTTTGCATGCATGCAATGTTTATTTGGTGTAACAAACCCAGAGTTTCAGGTAATTAATATGCAGCTTTGTATAATTCTCCCCGTTCACGCATACGTGTCTGAGCTCTCACCGTTTGGTCTGTGAGTGGAGGCAGAACGATGGTTTTCTCCATGGTGTTCATTACCAGCTTCCAAAGCTCCTTCAACACACGTTTTAGGACAGTCTTCTCACAAATCTTAGCAAACAGAGAGAGGCTGGAACAAAAGAAATAATGATAAATACTAGAGCTCCGTCAACACATGTTTAAGAAAACATTGTTATGTCTCCAAGAACATCAGTATCTTGCAGCAGAGTGAATGACTATACAATAACAATGAATTTCACAATGCATGGACGTCAGTAGAAACAGGACCGAATATGTTGAATAATAATGTTTCTGGATCACTTATTTATTTTCTCACTGCAGAAGCTTAGATGAAAATGCCAAACTGCCTTACTTGCTGTCCAGGAACTCCATGATTGGCTGCAAGACGTTGTCGGCGTCCTGGGCCACACTGCTGGCGTTCCCTATATTCGACGTTCCTTTCACCTGAGCCAAGATGTCGCCCATCTGCTTCACATTTTCTTCAATGTGAGGCTGGAAACTATGGTGCAAAAAAAATGCAGCTTTATGTGAGAAATGTCTGGCAGAAATCTACGTTGTGGTTCAAGTTTGAATGTGAGTGTGGGTGAATTTCCACCTGACAGCAAAGACTCTGCTCAGATCATCCATGACATTGTTGAGCTTCACTTGAAGATCTTTCAGGATATCACTGGCCTCCACACACAGCTAAATCAGAAACACAAATGCACAAGTACAACTTTTATAATAAAAACAGTTCTAAGTGATCAATTGCTAAAATATTATTTTTGTTTTATTAGATAATAAAAAACCATAAGAAGGAAAGTAACTGGATAAATAAAAAAAATCTATATTTTAAATACATTTTATTTTTTTGTTTGATATTTTTTTCTCATCAAAAGTGTTAAAATATTATAGCTGGTTCACATCTTTCAAGACTTCCTATACATTTTACTATCATATTTATTATCATGTCTGCTGAATGTCTCCTTTATTACTTAAATAATACTTAAATAATTATTTTACTAAACTTAGGAATAAACAGATTATAACAGATATATTATAACAGATTATAGCAAAATAAAGACTCTTTATAGCAATTTAAACTTCACTTGATCTAAGATGGTCATAAATCGAAACACAAAAGTGTTGAGTAAAGGTCCCTCTAGTATGATATAGTGGCAGAGTTACTCACGTCTTTTCCACCCATGGCTTCAAACATTTTCTCCAACTGAACCCTCAGTTGTTGGATGTTGTTGATCAGAATGCAGGGCTGAAAATAAGAGTTTATATGTGTCTGAACTAAGATCTTTAAAGACAAATCTGTTTATTGGTGTTGGTGAAACAAATCGTTTTTCTGTAAAAAATAAAAATAAATACTTTATGCAGGCTCAATGAATCACTTACCACTTTCTCCATGGTAACATAGTTGGCAAACAACTTGGAAATTATGTCAGCATAGGACAGAAGAACATTGCTGATGGTCTGCAAAATACACATAAAGAATGCTTAACTTTGTTTTGTTTTTTTTTCTTTGAAAGTGAGGAAGGTGCTGCAAGAAAAACCGCGATAAATCTACCTTGGCAAATCGCTTCATGTAATGTCCTACGATCTGTGGATCTGGACACTCTAACTTTCTGATGATCTCAAAGCTCTGGTTGAGCTGGGAGAATACATCCACCACCGAACAAGAGAAGAGAGCATGTTCTGATGTGACCTGGAACTGCAGAGCAGAAAAACATGGGCTAAGAAAATTAAAAAGAATGAAAAAAAAAATGTAATTATGAATTAGAGATTAATGAATCTGCAGCAGGAAGAAAGTTGGGATTCAAAAATGTGGGGAAATGTAATCTTTGCCCAACTAAAACCATGGAGGCTGAGAAACAGGTGCTGTATTAAACCGATCCTTTGATGTCTGTCACTGAGTGTCCAACTACTGAGACCAGACAGTTCAACAGGCCGCCGGTGACAGGTGGAGGGGACTGTCGGCCTCATTGTAATTGGCTGGTTAGCACCTGCTCTCTAATTGGATGGGGTGTCTCAGTGTGACCAAGGGGAGTCTGGGTAATGAGGCGAGGACAGCTTCCATGCACTCACAGCTGTAGAATAAAGCCAGCAATGCCTTGATGCAACAAAATTTTCTTCCCTGTTACTTGAAGTAGAGAGGAAAGTTTTTGGAGGAAGGCAGAAGAAAGATGAAGCTTTGAAAGATAATAAAAGAATCTGAAACCTTACCCCATCTTTTTTGTCTCTCTCCAAAGCCCCGTGCAAAAAGTCACGAGAGACTTCCTCATTTTCATCCAGCCACTGGATGACGAACGGCTCAAACCACCTGCAGAACCCAAACATGCTCGCATATATTTGCGCCACATGTTGACTTTAGTTCTTACAAAAATGATGTTACTCACGCAGGGTATTCTGGCACTCGGCTCTTGAAGAAGGGAAGGTCTTTGCAGTACTCGTTGTACAGCCATTTAACCTTAAAGTGCAGGTTCATGTAATCGGCACTCTTACACAAACGGTTTTTCTCATGTTCTAAAAAAGACAGAAAACATAAACCCATTCAGATGTCTTCCTTCACTCACAACCGATCTGCAGCAAACTGACTTCTACTTCTGCTTGTCCTTTATTGAAAGAAATTGTCATTCATCATCGTTTTCATTTTTATCAACTTGTGTTCAGCTTTAATCCCGAAACTGAAACTGGAAGACTAACAGATATTTTCTGTAAAATATATTTAGTTCACTATTCATATAAATATCTCTATATCAGGCCTTAGCAGTTCACATACTGAAGTTTTGATTTCAACTCACCTTCCATTGCATACTTCATATCCTGAGCAAACAGATTCCACATTACTTCGGCACTTATTTTTCCAACGTTGAGCTCCTGAGGAAACCTTGATGGAGAAGAACAAAGAACATGAAACTCATCGAGTGAAAGAATGCTACTTTAATGTTATGAAGCTGAAACTGATCATCAGAATGATCTGCCATTCATTTTATTAAATTTTATTGATACATACTGGTTTAAGCAGGGAGTGTAAGAGTTTTTGTCCTCCTCAATGATGGAAACAATAAGTGTGATGAGTTTGGACCAGAAGTCCAGGTTCTTTATACTAGGTCCCTGCTCCTCAGGAGGCACAGCACCCTGCTTGGCCTGGAAGAAAATATAGCAACTTTTATCACTGAAGTCAACAGTGTTGGCTCTCTGTTAACTTTAAACAAGTTTTACTAGTTAATATGACTGTTTCTCCCACGTCATGGATAACTGCATATATTTTTTAACATAAACACAATCACATTTTTTTATGAGAGTACTTTTCACTTTGACACATCCAGCATAGGCACTGCAAATCCTATATTCATTTTGAGCTTGTCATTATAAATTGCTATTTAGAATTAGATAAGCTTCATTATTTTATGTGAGCTGCAAACTTAAGAGTCTTTTCTCTTTTGTCACAGATGGACTTAGGTCACTAGCTTTATCAAGATTCTTGGCAACAAAACAAATTTTAGCAAAGTATTTCAAGAAGTACTTCTGATGGTTTCTCAAATTACAAAATATAATTGTAGAATAAGGTAGAAATAAAAGAACACAATGTTGATGTTAAAAGTTGAAATGCTGTGTTAATCATATGCGGTAAATTTATTGAAAGAATATATTCAAAATACTTTTTAAATAAAGTACTATGAAGTTTGCATTGTGACAGCCTCTGTTAGTGAATAAGATAATCAGTTAGCCAAAGTATGTAAATGTCAACTTGAATTTTCCAAAAGTTCAAAGGGTTTTTGGAGAGAAGGGTCGAATTCTCCAGGGTTTGAAGTAGTTTAAGATGTGTGGCAAGAAAAAAAAGCTGCAGGAATAAAAAGGGAAAGAATTATCTTGCAGACATTTCCTGCAAAATGCTGCCACATCCCTGAGGTTGAAATGTTTTATTCAAAGGGAAAAATGCCTATTTGAAATTCAAAGGGGGGGCGATTTAATGAACACTTGAAACAAGTTCTAGACATCCCTGTTGAAATTCGCTGTAGAAATTTTGGATTGAAGAGCCTGGCATATACAGACTGCAGAGATGATAAGAGCTCAGCACACATAAAAGGCACACAGGCAGAGCAGTCACAGTGCTTTTAACACATCAAATAAGGACAGCTTAATTAGTGAGCAAAAATGGAGTCCCAACAAGGACAAATCTTTTTGTTCTTCTTTGCTACAAGGAAGTGCTGCTTTTAAGGATCACCAAGTTAACTTTCTAAATGAGCTCCAGGTTATGTGATTCAGGGAGATTAAATAAAACTGTAGTGAACTATATTTGCTCGTATTTTGGCGCTATTAAACTGTCCACATCCAGGGTGTGCAATTGTGATTCCCCAGGTCTGGTGCTTTATACATTTTACATTTAGACCTGCAACAACATGCCCAATTCAAATAGTTCAATTATCTCCTCATTCTGACAAAAGGCTCTGCAGGAGCATGCTATTAACACATTTATTGAAATCAGAAGTGTTTGAGCAGAATTACATGTCTTTGTCTCAAGAATAGCATGCTTGCCCTACACCAACATAGTAGCACATACACAGTCAAAAGTTTTATTATATTTTATATGTTAGGGATTCAATAAATCCTTTTAGGGAGTCAGTCAGTCCAGTGCTGTTGCCTCTTACCGGGTCTGTTTGGTACTCGCGGCTGTAGAGTTCGTGACAGTTATTGAAGATGTACTCGTAGGTGGAGTTGAGGCAGGCTTTCACACAATCCTTTACAACCTGACTGGCCCTGGGTGGGGACTGGAGCTCCTGAACCTGAAAACACAAAGAAAACAATGCAGTCAAACCAGATGACCTATCAATTGACACAATGTCTGACCTTGTTTTACAGTGAGGCTTTGAAGGGGACTGCACCTTCATTCTGAAGAAGGTAATACTGGTGAGGAGGTCAACTGTGGATTTGAGATCCTGTAGCCTCTCAGGGCTGCTGGCCGGGAAATTATTCTGCGGTCACAGGGGAAAACAAACAACACACACACACACACACTAAACCTCAACGCAACATTTCACATTTGCCTGTATCTAGTGTGTGTATGTGCAAAATCCAGCCTTGTCGCACAATTTTCACTGTCAGTGAGATCTCAGCTTGCTGTGTGGGTGGGCGGTGTTTCCTGGATGTGCCTGTGTATGTTTGAGAAGAAATGTCACTCTAATTAACAAAATGCCTCTTGTTTTTAGTGTTTCTCCAAAAAGGAAGAGTAACAATTGACGATGCAGAAGACATAATGAGAATTATGTGTGAGTGTGTACTTCCTGAAAAGAAAGAGCAATCTTACTCGATACATGGAGAGGTCTATCCTTAGAGAGTTGTGCAGCTGATCTAGAAGCTTGACAAATCGCTCTTTCTGTGGGTAAAACAAAAACAGGATGAAAGAATTTGAATGAGGACATTTATTCAGAAAGATATCCCTGACCCCCATAAGAATAGAAGAGCACTTATTTATTCTATGATTAAAATATGCATGTAGCTTATAGATGTTTTAGTGACTCACTCCAAAGTTTGAAGCAGCAAATCGGTCAGAAGCAGAAACATTGTTGGTTGCCTGGGTGGTGTGGGCGTAGTAGGCGTTGATGTTGGCCAGCAGGGTGCTCATGACTGCAGGCACACCAGGGCACATGTACTTGGATGACAAGCAGGCAAAGTGACTGTAAATAAGAAATGAAACCATGAGCAAACACCGGATCTTAACGGCTTCAATACATTACTGCACAAAATCATATTCTAGGTCCTCTCTATATGCATTGATGTTTGGAGATTTTTAACTTAGAATCGTACGTCATGGCCTGGTAGATGGACTCCACTCCGTAACGCATGGCAAACTCGTCCACTATTTCTTGGGGAGTTTCCTCAAAATAAACTTTCCAAGCATCGTCACCTTTTGCATCAGGAATCTTCACCACACCATTATTCTGGATATCTGTTACATAATGAAAGAGATTCTGCAGAAAAAAAACACAGAAACAAAGTAAAGTGAGAGAGGTTGAAGGAGAAAAACAATAAGAAACAAAGATGAAAATGGGAAATATACAGTACAGAGGTTTGAAATGAATGAAAAGTAATTCAATCATTTTTTCACATCTCAGTAGTTTACTGAGGCGTAATTAGATTTCATACACATTAAACTATATAGGTAGCATAGTGCAAGCTCTCAGTCCTTTATGTCTGTTGGTTATAATGTATGAAGTACCATGCAACTACATTAAGAGGCCAGCAGAAGCTGTTGTGCAGACCATAAATGTTGAACCACTGAAACACACTCATGGTGAGTTTATGAGAACTTATCTGAAGCAATAAGTATGATCATATGACATTTAAGGTTCACCTAATAAGATCTGCTGAGCAATGAGCCCAGCAATGACTCCATTGAAATCTGAGATTCATCTACAATCAATCAGGTGATTTTTTTTCTTCTGCACAGAGTCAGAACATAAAAGTGTCTATCTTCGCTTTGTAGGAAAGGGACCAGTTTCTTTAGAAAAAAGAATACTCCACGGGATATCAATCTGGAAAGGACCTCATTATCTCTCTTATTGTAATCACAGGTTCCTAATCATATTTCAAATTGTTTTAAGCTTTATAAGTGCTCTGACTGGCAATGTCAAAGTTTGGGTACCATTTTGTAACCCTTAAAAAAGAAAAGTATAAATTAAAAAATTATGCACTTGCATTTATTTTATAGGTATTTTTGAAGGTACCATTGCACTTTAAACCAGTGTGATACTGGTGATTTTGTTTAAACAAATTTAACAGATTTTTCCCCAACTGAATACATTTTCTCAATGTAAAGATTCGGTTTTCCTTAATTTTTCAGTCTGAAATTATGCTGTAGCAATAAATAAGCTGGTCTTTTTTAAAGATAAACATTACCTCATGCAGACAGGTGTACTGTACATGATATGGAGCGACTGTCTCTTCTCCTTTAATTTCCACATTAATGCGCATTCGGATTGCCCCAGACACGGCTGATTTGTCCGTACGTTTGTCTGCGAAGTGTGCAAAACAGAAAGACCATCACTCAACTTCATCCTGAAATTTCTACAATTGTAACAATTATGTGACCCTGGCAGCTTCTGCATGGCAAGATAACCCAGAAGATGTTAAACTATTGCACTTTAAACAAGAAGGAACAATAAAAGAGCATACCAAGATTATACCAGACATCCATCTCTCCACTCAGAGTGCGGACTTCAATGATAGTTTGACCGAGGAAGTCATCCGACTCTCGCTTGAACTTTTGCTTCACCCGAGACTTAATATCATCGTCTTCATCCCACACTCGCACCTTGATACGGTCTGAGGAGTTGTGACATTCACTGGAAATGTGAAACAAGAGATTCAGCAACATGCATCAATAACAGTGACCATTTCTCACTGATATCATGACTCATGTCGGATGACTTCCAAAGAAAAAATATTTGTATGATCTACCACTAAATACTTTCTGCTGAAGCAACTATACAGTCTCAACCCGTCTAGTGAAATTTTTATGACTCACAAATTAAACGTTTCCTCCCAGATAGGGTTGAGGTTGCCATAGATAGTTTTGGTCCTCTTCTTGGTCTTCCCCACCTGGACAGTTACATAGGGGTCGCTGGAACCAGTTTTATCCTTTGCTTGCAGCCCTTGAGCACATAACACTGAACAAAAGAGAAGAAACAATGGACTGTAACTATGTGTGTACTTACATGTAAACAGTTGCCTCATACTAAAACATAAACATCACAAATAGGACTGTGTTTAACACAGCTGTCATCTCCTTTGATAGCGATGCTGACCTAATTGGCCATCTCTGTTCAAGGTGAGCTGAAAATGGCTTCCCCTCACCTGTGATGCAGATCTTGGCTGACCATTTGGAGGTGCCGTCGAGCACACTCTGCTTGATCTGCTTCATTTGGGTGACATGGGTGGACTTGACGACAGCAAACACTTCCTGGATGAGTTCAAAGATCTCTGGTTTGTTCCTCTCACGGATCTTCATGCGGTCTTTAAGAACCATGATGATGTTCTGGGTTCTGTCCTCTGCACCATGCTTGGAGCTCTTCTCTGCAGCTCCTTGTTGCAAAGACAGTCAAAATGTTATATCAGGAAAAGGATTAGAAATCATAAATGAAATTAACTTGATTTCAAATAAAATGTGTTGACAGATCGGAAAATAAATAAATGACAACATGAGCCTAAGTTTATTACTGAGAAGCAACATTTTCCATATCTAGAAAATGTATTTTCAATTGATTTTAAGCCGTCAAAGTAAGAAGTTTATGTGCGCAAATGAAAAAAACTATGACCTATTTCATGAATCAAAAGCCAACGAAGCTCTAAGCAATAAAAAGCTGAGCTAAAAACTGATGACAAACAGAGAGCTAAATGACAAGGAAAGACAAATTGCTTTTAATATCTTTCCACACAAAAAAGATACAGAAAAGGAGGAGGAGGACTCTGTTTGGCTTTGATTATTGAAGATAAGAAGAATAAGTAAACTGAATGGTTTTTCTGTTGATAAATAGAAAACATTTATACAGTAAAGCAACACAAATCTTCCACTAAACACACAATCACTTCAGCAAAAAGTTTAGTTTGAGGGTAAAATTAATAAAAAAATAAAAATAAAAGAAAGAAAATCTCACAGATCTTCATGTGTGAAAAAGTCAAATGTGACACATATCACTGGAATAAATGCCATTTTATTTTGGGCTTTTACAGAAGCCTCTTCTGTGTCTAAATTATGGATGTACAGCATCCTCAAATATGACCAGCAACATCATTAATTGACAAGTTGCAGGGTATTTGTCCAATTTTTTTTAATCAACATGAACTTATTTAAGCTAAATTAAGACATGTTGGCTAAAGGGGAAGCTAACCTTGTGGTTTCTGTCAGAAACCACAAGGAGGCCGATTTTATAAGTTCTCTGGTTCTAACAAGAATCAAATTACATGAACAGAAGCCAAAATAAGTAAATTATTTTTTAAGAGATAACCTTGTGGGTCTTTGTGACATGAGTCTCAAAAATAGACAGGAATAACTATGGTTAGTATTTATAATACTTTAAACACAACACAAATAGTCAGGAATAAAATAGAAAACAAAAAACAAACAAACAGTGTATATGTCAATTTCAGTGAGAAAATGTTTTGATTAAAACTCACCCATGAGCTAATACAAGGCACATGGGAGCCTATACTATCTGTCTTTATTCATTATGACAGTTTCAATTTTGTTAGGTCATTTGTGTACACATGCGTTAAACCATCATGTCACGCACAGTTTCTTCCTAACACTTCTCTTACTTTGTAGACAGTCAGCATTGAGCAGGTCCTGGCACTTCTCATGGCATTTGACGCCACACTCAGTGCAGCGCATGCCTTGGCGAGCAATACCCCACAGCAGTCCTTCACACTCGTAGCAGTAAGTTGGAGTGGTGGCTGTCCACACCTCGAAATTGTGTGGGGTGGTGCAAGAGATCGGGTATATGAGCGCCTGAAGGGTCTTCTTGTAGACATGACTCTTCTACAGAATGAGCAGAAAAGATTCACTAAGAGTTTGGCTTCCATGCTCCACACTCAGAGTGAGTTACTTTCATTAAAGTGTGTTTGAATAAACTGAAAACAAACCAGTTCTTCATTATGCAGGGTGCTGGACGTTAATGCTGAGGTGATGCCAGCCTTCCTGGAGTTCTGGACCAAAGACTGAGTGAATGAGCAGAATGGAAATTAATAACTGTACTATATATAATATAGTTAATATATATGCTATACTCTTTATCTTATGCACATCTGTGAGCCTATGTAACTAAATGTATCATCAGTAAAACTTCCTATTATTCCTTTAATCGAACGTGCCCAGTCAAATGATAACACAAACATACACTTTTACGAACAAATTAATTAAAATATTTTAATATGAAAAAATACTCACCATTGCCTTTGGTTTAGGAAAAGAAGAGAAAGAGATATTTAACATTAGACATGACAAGAAAAACTGATTTATTCAGACAGTGATAAAATAGCTTACTATAACCAAAACCAAATCCTTAGTATTAGTGTCAATATTAGTGGTAGAATGTGACTTTATCAAATAGCAACATTTAACAAAGCTTTTCAGTTTAGATAAATTTAGGTGATGGTTGAATCAATGAAGACATACAACGTATAATGATAATGTATAGCAATATTGACCTTGAGTTAGTGGAAACTGGATAATGTGTTGTTTTTATGGTGATATTTATTCAAACATACAGCTCAAGATAGAATTACATTCAAAATGTCTGCAAGTAAGCCAACAGCTTTGTATAACTTACTCTTCCAAGTTTTTTTTTTTTTTTTTTAACAAAAGTTTAAATATAAGAATTTTTATTTTCTTATTTAAGCAAATGATTAGTCCTAGTCCCATTTCAATCTTTACAAATCAATCAACAAAACAAACCAAGATGCAGCTTCGGTTACATGTGGAGATTCATAAGTCAGGGGACTCTGGAGGAAGCTGCTCTTGCAACCACAGCTGTTATTTGATAGCAGAATGCAATAATATTTACTGCTTATTCAGGCAGTACTCATCCATCTCCAATTAATTACAGGAATCACTTTCACAAAACAAAGGAGTGTGTGAGTTTTTGTGTGTGGCCATTGGGGGAGCATAACGCAGGTGTGCCAGCCTACGTCTGCTTGTATCTGAGAGTGTTGAATGTCACTAATAATTAAGAAAGGCAGGCAAGAGTCCAAAAATGGCAATTATTTACCTCCAGCGTTCCATGGAAAGGGAGTAAAAACTGCACATTAAGCTTATCGTGGCAATTAATTTGTGCCTCACAAAAGGTTTTCAAACCTCTTTGAATTTTTCATATCTTGTCATGTTACCATGAGAAACCCATGTGTACTATATCTGGATTTAAAGAATTGGCAAACATAAAGTAGCACTTAATTGCTAAATACAAGGAAAATGATCAGTGGTTTTAAAATTTAGGAAAGTGTATTCTATGTGTCTATTCAGTCCTCTATACTCTGATGGCCACAAAACATTACAGTGCAACTAAATGCCTAATTAGTAAATAAGAGTTCACGAAAGCCCCTGCTTTTTGGCATTTATTTGTGAAAGTTTACATTCATGCATCATTTTGAATCCAGTTTATAATTAAGCAATGCTTTGTTTTAGTCTACAATGTAAGAAACTAAAAATACTAAACATTTATCATAAAGGGTAAAAAAAAGACTTTTAGGGTGTGAATATTTTTGTAAGGCTTTCAGTTTTCTGACAGTACTCTTTTCACAAAGCAATTTAAAAAGGTTAAAATCAGAGACAGAGTAAGATGAAAAGATTCAAACCATTTCCAAGCCCTAAGCACAACTTATACTTACACTTTATTTCTTAAAATGTATGTAAAGAGCAAGGTATCAAAATAAAATCTCACCATTCTATCACTTCCTACTTAAATAGATCTAACGTGCTTTAAGAATGGCTATACAATAGATTTACAAAGAAACATATCTCAGAAAAGGATTTATGTTTGTTACAGTCATATTAGCAGTGACGTAGTGCAGTGACGTAGTGTCACGACAATTATGCAGTTGACGACAAGTGTGTAATCATATTTATCTAAAACTAGATAAGCAGTAAGAGACATCTGTCCTGATGGCAAACTCCCAATCCTGGCAGCTCAACCGATCAGACTTTAGTCAACAGAAAATGTGCTTCATACTATTAATATAAGTGAACTGCCAGGGGTTGAAATAGATGCAAGAAGAAGAAGGGAAGGAGTTGATGAATACATAATGGGAATAAAAACAAGAGAGGGAGAGAGAGATAGAGAGATGGACTGGGGAGATGTGAGACAGTTAGTCAAAAGAAAGAAATGAGATTAGAGCATAAACTAACCAGATCTCTGACCAGAGGCATTGCTTTCCTCTTTCTAAGGTCTGGCATGCTGTCAATGCTGTACAGAGCACCACCCATGCTGGAAAAAGAGACACACCATACATCAGCTTCATATCAAATAACCGCTGTCAAAAATCTGGACACAACAAATCAATTACACAACTGGCTTGCCTTTTGTTTGACAAGTTATAGATTTTCAGCCATAATGTTGTCAGCTTTATAGTTACTTACCCTGCAGACAAAAGCAATGAGGCAATCCCAACATGCTCTCCTCGGGCCTGTGGAGAAAGATGAATTAAAAACACAATGCTTGAAAAACATTTAAAACCTACAGAGAAATTAAAATGTTTTCCTATTGTTGACAAATAAATAGGAGTTTTTCTTCAGACACATACGGCTTCAACGCAAAAACAGCTAAATTGTGGGTTTAAGTAATTATACCTCATACACTAGACGAAAAATAAAAAGTGTTTCAGACAGATAACTGCTCATGTAATCATGCCTACCATTCAATGTGCTCCATAAATGATAACCACATTCTTTGTCTGGTTAAATAATAACAGACCTTGATCATCATCATACTAATGCAAAGAAAAAGGTCTGCCTAAGATCCGTCTTGATTCCGGTTTTACAGGTTTTATCATTATCCTCCTAAATATCCATGAGTGCTATGAGAGCAACACACGAGAAGACGCATATGGCTACACCCACCTGAGAGTCTTCTCCAGCCATGGGTAATCAGAATGGACTACATGCAAATCGCTACGGGGATGGCAAACAACTGAAAAGAAAATAATGAAATGGCAAAAACAATACAAGGGGAAAACAGAAACTAGGCTAACACAACACATAAGATTGCAAAGGATAAAAAAAACTGAAAAATGAATGGGCAAAAAATCATTAAACATGTAAAATAGAACACTATAACATGCAAGAACTTATACAACATATAGTTATAAAACAATTGAATATTAAAGCACAGAAGCAACAGGGTAAACATACAGCAAAAAAAAAAGAAAATCCACAGACATTAACCTGGCAGGTATGCAAGCAGACACAACAATGCTACACTGAAACATGTGCATTTTGTACCTCTTGTAGCTGCAGTCGTACTCGACTGAAAAGGCGAAGCCAGTTAGCTTTGGCTCTAGCAGGTCCTGGCTCCATGATTTCTCTCTTTGGGAAACTGAATTAAGAATTGAAAACAAATACAGTAGAATAATTTAGACCATCAGACATAGTGATAGCTAATAATATGGAACTTAAACATGAATCAGAAAGTGTTTAAACACGTGATTTACAGATTTGGTCAGACATTCACATCAACTGAAAGATTTATGTTAACTTTCTTTAACTCAAAAACCGACAAATTATGTATACAAGCCCAAATACATGTGAACAGGTCCACTGATACTTAAAAGTCTCAGTAATATGCATCTCAAGCGACCTTCTGGAATAATTCTAGCTGCATTTGCGACCGCTCTCCAAAACAGAAATATTACTCGTAGATATTGTATTTTTACTGTTTTCAACGGATGTGAACCACAAAACAATGACACTTTAATAAAGCTTATGCATTTTGAGTCTTCAATGAGATTGGCATAGAAAGAAAGACTTTACCTTGGAACAGGAGCTTCTTCTGTTTTCTCCTCAGGAGCAGGTTGCACAGTTTCTGCTGCTGGGGGCTGATCAAGAGGATGAACGTCCTCCAGAGGGGTTTCCGCTGTGGGCTCAGGCTCCAGGGGCTTGGTGTCCTGAGGTGGAACCTGGGTTGGGATGGTAGGGGTGGATGTTGTGACAGACAACTGTTGCTGTGATGAAGCAAAGGAAGGCTTGATGGAATCTGAAGCATCAGAGGGCAACACGCTGTCCTGTGAGACTGGAGGTAGTTCAAGAGCTGCACTGGGCAACTGGGTCTGATCCTGGGCAAGCCTCTGCTGATGCAAAGATGCTTGCTTCTCCAAAGGTGGCCTGGAGGAAGACAGGCCATCAGATGGTGGCACCAAGGTGGATGCAGAGCCTGATGGCACTGATGGAGTGTAGATCGGCTCCTTGTCTTGGCTTTGTTTTTCACCCAGTGGAAACATGTCTTCATCTCTGTAGTGCATCTCTTCATCATCTTGATAGTTATACTGCCCTTCCTCTGCGTAAATGTCACCTTCCTCTTCATCATACAGTGCACCCTCTTCCCCTCCATCTTTGAGGTAGCCTCCCTCGTCACTGTAGACCCCTTGGTGGTCCTCCCCCTCCCAGCCCGGAGAGTCTTCTTTGCCATAGCTGACGGAGGAATGGCAGGAGTGGTACGAGTCGTTTTCATCGTAGAACTCTGAACCTTGAAAGCTTTCACCGTCCTCTGGAGGAAACTCCTCGCTAAGCTGAGAGCTTCCTCTGCTCAGCTCCGCTGACGAGGCATAGCGGCTGTCTGTCGGACTGACATGAGGGGGAGATAAAGACGTGTTAGATACATACAACCCACATGGATTTGAAATATAAATGACCGGGGATCCCGACAGCTGTGTGATTAGTTAGGTTGTCACAGTTAAGGAGCTTGTGCTGAGGCCAGGGAGGGAGACAACTAATCAAAGACTAATGTAACTTACAAACATATTAATACCCCTTTTAATTTTCTTTCACATTTTATTACATTGCAACCACAAATTTCACTTAATTTTCTTGGAATTTTATGAGACAAGCCACACAAAATAGTGCATACTTGTGAAAAGGAAGAAGGAAAATGACTGAATGTAGTGAGGCAAATTTAGTGAACTCGTTCGCTGGAGCCCACATACCAGCTAACCGTAGCATTTAAGCTTAGCATTTTATCTAATTTTAGCATATGCACTGCTTTTAGGACACTGCATGGTGTAAGTCAACGTTAATAAAATATTAGTAATAAATAAAAGCTAAACTTAACTTACTGAATAAAGTAGGTTGGCCACCGTACTAAATAATCCTCATCTGATTGTTGTTAGATTTTTATTTAATAGAAAAGAAACATGTTTGCTCTCAAATCACAATTATGCATGTTTATTACATAAAATCTTGACAGTATACTTAGAAGTTTATGGCTGTAACCAGACAAAATGTGAGTTCAAGGGGTGTGAATAATTTTGCACTGTAATTCCAATCAAATGATTTTGACTAGTTATGCATCTTTTTCATAGCAAGATGTGTGTTTTAGTTGAGATAAATACAAGGTTTCAAGAGATGCTAAATCAAACATAAATTAAAGCAGATAAAAATCTTCATACCAACCCCAAATTGAATATAACACGATAAAAACACACCTCTCCAAACTGAGGAGGAAAAAGCAATAAACTTAGATAATTTATTTGCCTTTTGCAGATAAACATGTGAGAAATTTTACAAAAATGGTTATTACTCACTGGGACAGCCAATGAGTCAGAGAGAGTTTGCAGAAACACAGAAACACATCTTCTTGACCACACTGCAACAAACACTCACACTTCACTGTTTTATCTATATTTACCACAGTGGTCTTAGTTCAATAACGCACAGCAATAATGGAGAGTACTATATAATGACTTTTAGGCTGTGAGCCAGAGGGAGTACACAGTGGTATGGATGAATGGTCACAGAAACCACCACAGCACTTCCTTTTTTCTCAGTCCATAACCTATCTTACAATCTCTCACATCCAGAATCACATAGTGACAAATTTCCCATATTGTTAAGTCTAAATACATATTTAACCTTTTATTTTCTGAAAGAATACAGATTTAACGACACACTGAAGGGGATAATAACATTTCTTGGGTTCTCTGCTAAGGCGCCATGATCAGAAATACAGCCTTTACTGCCTCACAAGTGGGATTTAAATGTGTATAATTACCAAGTGTGAAACAGCCAGGACAAGACAGGGCCCTTCCTCAAGTCTCACATACAGGGTGAGGCTGTAATAACAAGCTGTCATGACAACAGATGCGCACAGACTCTTACAGGCGGTCCCAACGACTCCAACCAACAATTAATCCATCTGCCTCCAACTGCTGAAATATCAGACATGTCCACACATCATGTCAATCATTCATCCTCTTCCCACACACACAAAGAGAAGGCTGTACAGCCTATCTAGCCATAAACACAATGCATCATTGGTTAGATCTGAAATTTTTTATTTTTTTTCACCAAGAGCACAATAAGGACAGAAGCAGGAATAGTAGTCTTCTATAAAATTATATAGAAAATACATATACAAGGATAAGAGCACATGCATGCAAGCACATCGAGCGAGGAGGACGGGACAAGTCCACCACTGACGTCACAGCGAGACGGTGTCACAGGCCGGAGCAGGACGAGGAAAAGGAGGAGCACAAATTGCAGAGGAGGCACAGAGACCCACCTATCGGACAGAGAGTGCCTACTGTCTAGAGAATACTGACGACTGGTGCGCCGGCTTGACCCTGAGCCTGAGTCGATATCGCTGCGCCCGTTGGTGGCAGAGTCTAAACTATCATAGCGTCTGGTAGGAGGAGTAGGAAGGGAGGTGGGGAGGAGAGGTGGAAAAGGAGCATCAGTATAGCTCAGTGCAAATCTTTCAAAGAAAGCTCGAACTAGTCTGAGCCTCTGGCCTGTCCGGTTAAGGAATGGTTCACAACTTTAATTTAAAAGTAACTATCAGATGGAGAAGTTTTTGATTTGCTTTATCTGGCCACAATGTGCACCATTTATCTGTGATCCCACGGTCCTTAATTAATCTAAAACAGGTGTATTTCGAGCAATACCTGGAACTGTTTCACTCCAGCTGATTCTTTTCTCTGAGCTTGAAAATAACAGCGAAAAGAAGTTAAGTTTATGATTGTGTTTATGAGATTTATAAAGTATGACTATGTTTATGAAAATATTTACATTATCTACTAATATTAGTAGAATGTGATAACAGGAAGAAAAACGTATTTAGTTTGTGAACCAATCCTTAAATATTGTGAAAGAAAAAAAGACATTGCACTTCAAAATGAACTTCCCTCCTAATTCTTGCCAAAGGTAAAGATCTACAGTAGATTTAAGCCTTCCTGAGAAGTACTTCAGCTTTGATCATTTGTTGCAATTGAATTTTCTACACAAGGCTGTCGAGAGGAAATCACATGGGGTTTCATTCATTCACACATGCATACAAAGATGCAGACACACACACATGCATTCACACAATAAAAAAAAAAAATCACAAAGGCTCACTTCATACATGACCTGAATACAAGAACGCTGAGCCCCAGCATACTTGTATACACTGAGGCCTGAGCTGTTCTCTAGAGGAGGAGGATACAGTGGGAGATGTTACCATGTGCAACATCGAAACAAAACAAGGCCACACGAGCTCGGTGGTCTCAGACGTCCGACGGGATTTGTTGATTAAGGAAGAACTTGTTTGAACTGGAAATTATTAATCTCAAAAAACAAACAAAAAACAACAACAAAAAAACAGAACAAAACAAAAACCACTACCTTTTTTAAAAATTCTGACCACCACCAGACATTATTAATCAGATTCCAGAGATAAATTTAATTTGAACTAAGTAAACTTTGGTGTGTATTTATAGTATTTATAGCATGCATGTTACCTCATGGTTCTGTGATCATAGTCCAGCTCATGGATGTCATCGCTGAAGGAGTGCCTGTAATGTTGATGCCGTATTGGGTACTGGTGCATGGAAGCATTGGGCTGGGAGGTGGTGTAGAAGGGAGGTGGGATGCTGTTACTGGTCTCGCTGCGGTAGTCGCTGTCCCTGTCATCAACAGCACTGTCTGGGTCCTCGTCTGTTCACATAACACAGTGGGAGACGAGATGAAGATGGGTTTTGACGCTTGGAGAGATCAGAAATTGTTGCCAACAATGTTGTTGCTTGTTGAACTTGACATTAATGACAACAAGGATATGTATAGCATTGTGTTAATTAATAATCTGTAGAGGTTGAGCGAGCAAAATAATGAAAAATATTGAGAAATGTGATATTTAAACCTTCCTTTAAGTCTTTAAGATGTCTTAGATGAAGTTCTATGTGGATGATAAAGGATTTGTTAGCTTAAAAATATGCCAGATAATGACCCAGTACAAAAATGTCTCTCTTTGTTTTTATGCCTAAGCTTAAGAAATGGCCCTGAAATCAGACTATTGGAAAATTATAGACATACCTAAAAAGCTCATTGAACTTGACCCTACTTTATCTGATAAGAGAGTGGTCAAATATCAATCCAGTCAAGCTAGAATAGTATTTATTCTTTAAAAATGAATGTAGTTGAGGAGCAACTTTCATCCAAATATTAGTTGGAGTATATGTATATATTTGTGTAATTTACTTTATGTGCAATTTACAACCGTTGTGACTAAAGAAAAGTCACATTAAATGTAAACTTGTATTCCAAATCCGTTGTTTAATACACTGAAAAATCTAATTCTACACAAGTATCTCTTTAATTATCTTCTTCTGACTATTACTATTCCTACTGCCTCCTAAACATCTGCCCGGGTGAGAAACACATGATTCTCCACTGAAATTAGATATATCTAATGATTTACTCAAAAATAATTTAACATGAGCTGGAGCAAAGTTCAAAACAGGAAATCCATTTTCATGCACTTATGGTCTCAGAGGAAAACTGCACTGGGAGATCATTACACTGATTTGTGGACAATAAATACAGTTGCACAAGCCATTAGTAGAAGTGCATGACAGAAACTTACTCTGCTGGTCTCCCCACAGACTCCAATTACCTGCACAGAGAGAAATTGTTAACTTGTAAAAATTTACTTGCGGATGTAATTCAAACACATTAAAAATCCACCAACACAGCTAACCAAACATGAAGATCTGCAACCCTGAAAAATAATCATCTTATGGTGTAAATCTGTAGATGAGAAGCTATGAAAGAGGTGACTGGGTTCATGTCTTTCTATGAGCAGAAAAAAAAAAAGAAAATCAAAGACAAGGCCATTCTAGCAGCTTATATAAAAACTGACTTTTTAAAAGCAGCTGCCCTTGATGCTTCCAAGTAGCTACAAGCAAAAAACACATATATGCCGTTATAATTCAGACAAACACAAGCTCCATTTGAATAAAGAAAGAAAAGCAATTGTAAGCAGACTTGAACTGCACACGCTTCTCCACCTGCTCCCCATGTCACCATCACTAGACACAGAGATAAACAGCAAAAGCTTGTGTCGGACACGCAGCATATGTCAACTCAATTTCATCACACATTTATCCCCTTTAAGTCATTCTGGAGCTCAGGCAGGCATGCATTTATGATTAGTCACATCAGTTTTTCCTTTGCTTTCCTCCCTCCATCCTCTGTTGAATCTAATAGCTACTTTCTGCTTAGTCTTTTTCTCAATGAGTCAAGGCAACAGAGCAGAGGGAGCGGGGAGAGTGGAGCCACAAAAAGGACACAGCGGGTGATGGCACAGAGGGAGGTGAATGCAGAAGACATCGGTGACACTCACAGCACTGTGTGGAGGGGGCATGGAGTGATTGCTCTTGTTCTTCTTGGTAGGCATACTGACGTTGAAAGAGAAGCAGTGGAAACGGGCATGTTAGGAGAATAACATAAAGGTCTTTGACTAGGAAATAATTCAGGTAAACTAGATCTTAGTTCTGACAGTTCGGCTTTTTCTTGCAGATATGGAAAATAAATTATAAACACAAATGGAGGCGAATTAGATTCAACAAATAATATATATTTTAGATGACTATATTATGACGAGAAAGATAAGTAACTGTGAGTGGCATTTAATTAACAGTTTATGCAAAATAGTGAAATTCTTACGTCCTGATCTCTCATTGCATTAAGTTGTTCGAGTTTCTTAGCCCAGTATCTGGCCTCCTCTTCTGGAATGTCTGCAGGAAAACAGAAACATGTTTCTTCCCTTAGAATATTAAGTTCTGATTAATTTAATTGCATAGGCATGAAAGATGTCATAATTTTAGATATTATGAAAGATACAGTCAAAATAAAAAGAAGATTGAACAATACTATAAGGTGTAGAAAGATGCAATTGTGCAAATTTTAGAAGACAAAGTTTCTTCTGAAAACAATTCCACACTCAAAAACTTTAAGCACAAAGCAGAAGAAGCCTTGCTCCAGCAGTCTCACTTATTGATATAATTTGTAAAGTTGTGCAATCACTAAAAATAGAAAGGAAACTGCTTGGATAAAATTCATAAAAATGCTGACGACCAAACCTAATGGCAGTTCAAAGCGAGTGTCAAGCAGCAGCCTGTGAAAGGTCGGGTCTTTGGTTCCACAGATTTCATTCTCAGCCATAATCACATTCGAGTCCAGGGTCAGCCACTGACCCGGACCCTCCTGAAAAACACGAGATAGGACAAGTATATCAAAAATAAAAACAAAACACTTATTGCATGTTGCGGCTTCTGGATAAAATGTGTTATTTCATTGTTTGCATATGTTGTAGTCTGTATTTACGCATTCAAGATACATTATAAAACTAATCATATAATCTTTAACAAAATATAATCTTTTATTAATTTAAGTATTATGCTTAGTTTTTTTCTCAATCAGTCAAGGTAACAGAGAAGAGCTGGTACCTCATTGGACTGTCGTATGTTTTGAAGGGGTATCCATACAGTTCCCACCATGGTGTCCCAGATCAGTCCTTTGTTCCAGACCTCCACTGTGAGACCCAGCCCCTGACGGTTTATTTCGCTGTTGATGAGAAAAGTGAAAAAAAAAAACTACATATATCATAGCTGAATACAAACAAGTTTTAGCAGAGTAGAAATAAATGCCAGGAATTATATGTGGTAATGTGAAGAAAAGATGATTATCCACAAGGCTACTAACAGGAAGAGACAAGAGCAGAGACTGTGTTCCTGTGGAAATTACCAGAATGAGCTTTCACATATACTGCTGCTCATATAGTTTAAGGATCACACAAACCAGAAATACAATCACCATCTTCCTCTGCATGTCTCAACATTTAGTAAGCCCCTTTTGCTATAATAACCAGTTTTAATTTCAGTGGAACATTTTCTTCTCGCTTCCCAAAGACCTCATAAAGTAATCAGACTCAATGGTTTGCTGCTGTTTGAATAGTAGAGTAGAGGCAGAGACAAGAGACACAAGTCAGAGTAAAAGCCCTTCTTAAGAATCAGTTTTGTTTTTGGCAGATTTTCAGTATTACTGACTTCAAAAGAAATCTTTAGAAGGAATAAAATCCTCTGGGTGTGGAGACATGTTATGTGATCCTCTCACTCCTCAACAGGAAGATGGCTAAATAAAAGCAAGAAGCCACAAAAAGCTCCTTTTAGTGGTTGATCACTAAAAGATTAAGAAATAATTCTCCAAAAGGTTGTTAAAAATGTTATCTAAATGTAGTTTCTTTTATAGGAAGTCAACTACGTAAATAATTAAAAGTGCTCATTTTTAAAAGGACAATGACAAACACTATTACACGCTTTCAACTTGTTTTTTAGTAGTTTGAATGGGATTGTATTTAAGAGAAAAAGAACATTAAAAACAGAATCAGGACAGTAAAGAACTCTTAGTAAAATGTTAATTTTTGACATACCTACAGACAGGCAGAGAGAATAAATGTGGAAATGAAAGCACAGGAGAGATAAGTGAAATGAGAAGACTCACAACATGAAGTCCTGTTCCCAGCATGGTTGACTGCCACGCACAGCGATGGTGGTGCTCTTAACATTTTGCACCTTCAAGGTCACGTATGTGTTAAATTTCTCTGTAAGAGATAAAGCAAAAATTTCTCCTGGCTTATAGTTTTTGTTTGTCCATATTTCTTTGTTTGTTTAATGTATGTAGATTAATGTTCATAACTCACCTTGGGGTCCATCGAGCTTGCCTTTCTTTACTGTGTAAAAATTGGAAAAGAAAACAAGATATCAGTTTGTTTCGTCGGTTTGCTGCGTAACATGACTTTTGATAAAGAGAATGCAACTTCAACAACAACATGGGACTCTCCTCTGATTAAGTCTGCGTGAACATTTATGCCCTTTTTACCTTTATATCACTATCTTTTCAAGACTTGAACAATGCTACATGAGATGATTAAAATCTTGCTTCGTCCCTGACCTCTTGTAGAGGTTGCTTGGTTTTAAATTATGTTTAATGTTCATTTAAGTCCTTCACAGAGCAGCTGTATTTATGCTGAGATTGAATAAGTCACAGCTGACTTCTGACAGAAATTGGTTACTCTAGATGTGATTTAGGACTTTGAGAGTAAAGCGAATTGAATATAAATCCCCACCCAATTTTGTACACCTTTATTAGTATTTGGTAAGCCATATATCATTGTCTATTATAAAACCATAATAAAATATGCCGAAGTTATCAAATTGTGAAACAGCTCAAGGGGTATGAATACTTCAGGAACCGAGCCTAATCGTTGCCTCAAGCTCACACACTTTAAAGTATATCTGGCTGGTGACTGACAGCAGTTTGGCATTTTAGAGATGAGGTGGGAGGTCTGCAATTCTCAGGCCGGGATTCCTCTGTTCTCTATGGGTAGAATGCCAAGATCTCAATATGAAAGGCTGCAACCATTCAGTAGATGTCAAAGTCTCTGGGTCACTTTTTTGGAGTCTAGAGGAACAGCTTCTGCAGTAAAAGTGAAAGGTTAAGGTAAGGGCAAGCATGACCATATGGTTTGTTATCTCTAAAAGATGCATATGTGAAATCTCTCAAAGTTTTTAGCAAGACAGACTTAGTAATACAGTCGTTTTCTCTAAGAAGAGGAACAAAGCACTGCCAAGGTTTGACTGCCAATCCCCCTACACAGAGTCCTCTAGAGGTACGAGAATGACTTTTAAAACACCACTGATGTCAAATTGGCATTTATTATTCATTTAATTTTGAACCCTACTGATGTCTACCCTCTCTCTGTTCAGCAGAGATGTATTAATATTCAGATTGCTGATATTTAATCCCTGCTGATTGCCTGTTTTTATTCATACTGACTTTTGGGAAATCAGGCACAACTATCAAGAAATATATATGAGAAAATATATTAAAAACACCAACTTGTAAGAATTCCCTGGCGCATGTGTGAATGATAGCAGGCAGTGATTAAGGTATTTGCTTATCTTCCATTTTAAAATCCTCCCCTTTTCTAGAAACAGCATTTTTGCATTTACATTTTTCTATTTTGCTAACCCTTTTTATTGTCAAAGCACAAAAGAAAATGTGGTACATTTTACAATAAATTATTGTAAACTGATTATTCTAATCTGTGTTGGAAAATACCCTAGAAAAAATTAATTATACAACAGTGATGTATCACAAAAAACCCTGCTATAAAAAGGAAATTGTCCTATTCCACTAGACAATAGGGCATATATATTTAAACTATATGTCTATCTCAAAGACTGTTAATACATCATGTAACAGCTCAGCACAGTAGCCAGGACACTTGGTCAAGTTTAGCTTAACTGATTAGTTTCCTGGCACAAGCATAGATTTTAGGCATCATTTAGCCTTCATGACATTTCATTTTGAGGCTATTCCATATCATAAACTTAATTTTAGCCTGCTTTACCCATTCTAAAACCCACTTTGGTGTGTGTTTGTGTTTGGGATAATTGCCAAAATGTCAACAATTCAGCTGTTAATTTTGGGTGAAGTTTGATGATGTGCTTACAGCGTTATTATCATGATGAAGAAACAATAGAACAACTGATGATGCCTGGAACGATGAGCAGATTTGTGAACCTAACATGTGGAAAGGCTGCAGATTAAACTGTTACTCCTGTCTTTGCAGTGGCTAACCTTTTTCCTACCTTAGGAATACCCACTATTGCTACTTGAGTGTTTGCAATTCTGTGAGCTCTCACTCAGTGTGTCCACCACCAATATACATCTGAACCATTAAACCCAGTGCTTTGCACAATAGATGTGCCAGAAGGCAACATATTATAGATTTGTATGGTGTGTTGTGAGACCATAGCAAGATTTCCCCTGTCCAGGCAAAAAATAATAATTGAATAGGTAGTAGTTTAAAAAAATGCATTTTCCACTTTTCATACTTGTCTAGATCTTGATAATAAAATTACAATTTTAGCTTGACTATGGATCACTTAATAATACAGAACTGTCAGTCAAACTGTCCAGGATAGTAGTAAATAAATATAAATCCTTTTGTTCAGTCAAGCAAAAACAAAACTGGATTTGAAGAGAGATCATGACAAGGCAACACATTCTGAGTCATTTTCTCAGTCAGTGAAAGAAGGAACGATAATCACTGTGGACAAATAGATTTCTTAAGTTTTATTTTCCCAGCAAACCTCCAGTGTGATGCCTATCTCTGCCATTACAATGAGTCAGGTGCCAAAGCTGGTGGTGTGGTGAAGCATATGTTTCTGAGCTAACTTCAAAGGAAAACCATCTTCTAGATGTTAACCCGCCAACAAAGCATTAACATCTGAAGGAGAAGCAAGACTTAATTCAGTCGACTCACATTTTACAAGCATGTGAATACTAGCAGTCATTAACAGATGCACCTTAGCGGCTCACTTGCCAATCCTCTCGCACAGCGCCCTGTCCTCATCCAGTCATTGCCCTTTCCATCTCACTCCATCACTCACTCCTACAAGCTTCCCCTGCCATGTGGTGAGTGCGCACGTGCACTCCCTTTCTATCTCTTTTGCTTGTGCTCCATTAATCTCTCTGCGGAGCCGCCGGATGCAGTCAGAGTGAGCTGCATCCTCAACTCTAAAAATAACCGCTCTAGTGTGACAAGGCTGGGGAGAGGGGTGCTGGAAAGAGAGAAGAGGGGTGCTTGTGAGTGCGTGGGTGTGAGTGTGTGTAGATGGGGTGTGTTGGAGGAGTACATGCTATCAGGCATAAGGCTAAACCAACACTGCTGCATTTACAACACAGTGAAGAATGGAGTGTTGCATATTGTGTTGAGTTGCATCCACAGCAATTAGAAGATTCCCCTTCTCATTTTTCACTGAGGAGAAATAAATGAGTACACTCCTAAATTTAGAATAAGTTGGAAAAGAAGCTAGCATTTTGTTGGCGTGTGTATAGTTTCTGTCTTTATTGAACTAAAATCAGGAAACAGTTTTGATTCAATTCACTATAAAGGGTAATACACAGATTTAAGTGAATTTCTCTCGGCTCTAAATAAATATTCATACCTGTGATGTGTCTATATAAACTGTCCTCAGCACCTCATAGATAGCATGGTGTCATATCATGTTCATGTTTAAATCAGGGTCCCTGATTTCTATACAAATGTACCAATAAAATAGATATTAATGAGAAAATGTGGAACTGATGTTCTTAGTCCTTCCTATACGTTGCATTTTTCTGATGTGTTCATTGCCATCTTGCAGCTGGCTGTCACAAACAGATTTGCTGACATATTTAAATGCACTTACTTAGCCTCAATGACACAGTTTATCATTTCATAGATTACTTTTAACAACACAAGACATGTTAGGGGAAGTAAACAACTCTGAGAAACTAATACTACATGATCACTGGGGCATAAGAGGAAAAAGACACGAGACTTATCCCAATTATTTCACAAGTATTCCCGCACCCAGGATCAACCAATATGTTATTGATGTACAAATAGCTGCTGGCCTTATAACAGGTCTCAAAAAGTAATTAGGAAATGTCTATATTGATCTTAAGAACCAATGAAGATACAGGACCACCAATGGACCTTCAGTTTCAACATGTAGGTACTATGTTTGAGGATAAAGTATCTATCATGAAGGGTTGAAACTGTTAAACTTTTAAGCATGATCAGAAAAAAAATCCAATAATTTATAATTGAGAGGCAAAAAATATGTTACCTTTTAGGAAAAAGAGTAAGTCTTCTTATGCCAGACTCAGCACTTTTAATCTTTCGGTAGCCTTGTTATGCTTGGTGGAGTACATTCTTCTGCACAAAATAGCTTCAATTCTCAGGCGTTTTGCGGTTTGAAGGCTAAATATCTTTTTTTAGATCAAGTTTTGACATACCAAATATAAATGCTTAGTTTGACTAATGTCTTGCTTTGCTGGATGATCAAGTGTCAGTTCATGAACGCTTGATTGAGAACGCTTTTCATCATTTATGAATTTTACAATTCACTAATATATTCAAGTTATCCATGCCCAGGCAGATCTATAACAAGATACATAAGGTACCAAAAAATGACACTGCTATTATCATGTCCTACAACAGCTTTTACCAGAGACATATGGAGGGCTTTGTACGTATACTTTGTTATTAAAAGTGTTTGCGATGTAAACAATCCTCTGAATTTTCTCAAATAATGTAAAATTTACATGACTACTACTGAATATTAAATAATAAAAAAAAGCAGCCACATATCATATTCACCCTGGCACCAAACTTTACACTTGATACAATGCAGTCAGGTAAGTACCATTCTCAGGGCAATCGCCAAATTGCCATGAGAACTGAGCACTGGACTGCCACGAGAACGACATAATTCATCACTCCAGAGAACTCATCCTTAATGCTCTAGAGTCCAGTGCTGTTTGGATGCAGCTGCTCCACCGTGGAAAACCATTTTATGAAGCGCTGTTCTTGAATTAATCTGATGCTTGCATGAAGTTTGAGGGTCTGTCGCTATTGACTGTGCAAAATGTAGCCGACTGCGCACGATGAGCTTCATCATCTCCTGACCCCCCTCTCTAACTTTGCCTTGCTGTCATTTCCAAATGCTTTCACTTATTACTACACCATGGTACTTAGTAGCAAGAAAATGTAATGATTTGGAAGGATAACGCAGTACTTTTGACAATGTAGTATATTATTAGAACATAAGCAATTTTTTTACATCTTCAGAAATTTCCTTTATCAATCAAAAATAATCTTCATATAAATAAGATTTTTCATGCCCCTTTATCATTTGACTCTAGAATCACAAACACATCAGCAGCTAGCAACTAACCTTTTTGTGCCCTAAGATGCATTTTTTGTGAGGTTTCCACATGGTACCCAACATCAATTTTATGGACATCAATTTAGCTCTCATCAGACAACAAAATTATTTTTATTATACTGTTTAACCAAGCAGAGCGATTACACAGATTTTCTACCCAATAGCTGTCATTAAATCACACCTGAATCCACAACCTTAAAGGACTGAATCTCTTTTAGGACCCACCCTACATCCAGAGAAATACAGCACATTAGATTACATTTCAAACACATATTTGGAAAATGTATAAAAAAAAAAAAGATTAACAATTTATTTCACATTAGCTGCACTGTGAGAACTGGTTGCCATGAGCATAACCAGATGTTATTTTTTATTATTATTTTCTATAATAAAAACTAACAAAATTAATTTCAAAATCAAGGAAACCATAAAGACGCCACCTGCTTTTCTTTTAGCAAAACAATTTACAAAGGGGCAAGCTAAAAGTTGATTACATCTTGATTTACTATATTTGACAGAGGTTGCCAAGAGCACACACCTGGACTAATCTGTAATATCGATCAGGTTGTAGGAGTGCCAGGTTCTGTAATATCCGCCTAAGGACTCATTAGACTCCACATTATTAAATACTTTCTTTAGGTCAATTGTTGTGCACTAATCAAATATATTAGAAACACACACTACCATTTAGCATTTATTCCACACCATTTTTCACTAAGAATATATATTTTTTTAATGCAGGTGACTGAATTTTCAACTTTCTTCTGTAAACCTCGAGATGCTCCTTGGTTTTTATTTTATATGCTCAGACCAGCTGGTCGGAGAAACTGCCAGTACATGTTGCCAATACACGGACTGCTGGGTTTGTCTTACCTCCAACACACAGCAATGACATTTCTTATGCGCTCCTTTCGTCCAGACTCCGGCTTCTTCACCAGTTTCCTAATTGACACTGTTAATCTGTGCTGAAGGCGGCTGGGTTGGAGATGGGTGAAGCCAGGCGTCGCTTGGTTAGCAGCGGAGCCCGACTGTCTTCGTGACAGCCGGCAAAAAAAAAAAAAAAAAAAAAAGAAAGAAGAAAAAGAAACAGACCTATCCTCTCACTCTGACAGGGAACGCCGGCCGTCGCAGCCCCGTCTTTCTCTCTCTTTGTGGCGTTTCTCAGCGCCTCTTGCCACCCCGCCCGCTCTCCCTCAGCTCTCCGGTCCCCAGCAAACAGCCATCTTGTTCAGCTTCAGCACCACCAGCTGCGCGGACAGCGGTGACGTCAGAGCGAGTGGCGGCGGTGAAGGGCTCGCCACATTGCGAGCTCTTAAAATCTATTGAATAACAAATTTGTGATCTGTACTCGTATAAGAACACTCCTGTTTTCAGAGGTATATTTGGGAACATTATGATATGAATTAAGTCAAAAAATAAAAACTACTAAATAAGAAAAAATAATTGTGCTTGCTGGCTCCGACAGGTTCATGTTAGTTACAAAATGATTGACATTTATAACAGCTAATATTTTATACTATCACATTACATTACCCTGTCGACTTATCTGCAAACTTAAAAAAAATACTTAGATAAAACATCTCAGAAATAATTGTTTGCTAAATCTTGATTTTTGAATGTGTTCTAAATCCCAAGACCCCCGACACTTGACAATTTCAAACTCCCAAAATCAACTTGAATGAATATGCTACGTCTTATTTGTCTGCAATTGCATTTATCTAAAAATTACTTGCCATGGTTCTGAAAGACAGAACCATGTCAGATCACTTAACAGGAAATCATCCTGTCGTTTACAATAATTTAAAAAATAAACACGAAGGCCAAATCCAAGCTCAAATGTAAGGGTCAACACCCCCCTCTGCTGGTTCACTTGGATTTTGCAACAGGGCAGTTTTTCCTCCCCATTTGACCTAAATCCTAGTCAGACTTTTCAAACTTTGTGGTATGCAGCTGCAGCAGCTATTCGTAGATGTGGTTCAAACTTCTGCCTGTATATTTCAAGTACATGTCTTTCACAGATAGAAAACAAAAGGAACATTTAACAAACTCTTTAGTTGAAAACAATGTCTTCAAGATGATTTATTGAACGTCTGTAAAAAATACAAATACACTGACACAATTGTAAAACAGCATGTTCATCCCACAACTTGGCAAAGTCAAAAGTACAACATTTTATACCACAGCATTCAAGATTTAGCCCTGCCGCTCCCTTTTTTCTTTCGCCAATGCATTCCAGGGAAAATATAAACAATTATATACATGCTGAAATGGCTTTACCATGAGCCTGTGGATAACTGCTGACAAAATGCTATAAAACATAATTAGAGTCAACCTTATTTGTCCAGTTATAGGGCAGTTCGGGGGAAATCTAGTCTATGAAGAAATGCATGCATGCTGCCACACAGATTCACATTCAGAATAAAACATGCGCAGGAGCTCATGTCACACAGAATACATGCACTCATAAACAATAGACATGAGTCATATAGGTTGTTCAGAAGAATATGTACCATTTCCTTTGCAGATATGATTGAACCCACATGCTCAGTTGAAAAGAAACTGGTGTGGATTATTATATGGTCGTGTTCTGATGAGGCATAGGTGGTCGGAGTTTCCTCATAACTTCTCACTGACAAAAAACATAGAGGCAATAATTATAGCAGAACCTTAAAATATATGCTTTGAAAATGTCTTGCAAACATCTTCATACCCCTAAAACTATGCGCATTCTGTACCGTACCCCCAAAACGTCAATTTTAAACCTAAAATGTGGGAAGCTAGCAGAACAAAGATTTTGCAGATGCAGTACAGCCTCCCTAAACTCCCTAAAGTTGAGATTAGGGAGATTCACTGTAAGTTTAGGAATTACAGTGAATGCACTAAAACATGAGAAGTTTGAGTATTTCTACAAAGCGTCAAACTGACTGGGATGCAATATTTACCTGTCGAGATGAGAAAAGATCTCGTGAAGTTGGCTGAGAAGGGCGCGGTGTTTCTGAGGATTCCCCTCTAGGACTCCACTGAGTCGACTCAGATATGAGTCGAGATTACCAAGAGATGCTGTCTCCCCTGTACCTGTTAAGCCATTCAAAACAGATCAAATAAATGTCCATGTACTTTTGTTTTATTTTTTTTTTTTATCTTTTTTTATTTCACTTAATCGTCTTACATTGAAATCACAGGATTTGAGGTTGAATTAAAAAGGAAAATAGCTTTTGACCTGGCAGAGGGACTGTTGACAGACTGTTGACCAGTGTGTGTTTAATGGCCAGCAGGTGTTGGTAAAGAGCCTGAGTACGCTTCTCATCCTGCCCTAGTTCCGCCTCCAGGCGTTCTTTAGCAGTGTTCATGTCGTTGATGTGACGCTGCAGCACAGCGTTCTGCTCTTCAAACTCAATGTTCGTCTTCCGAAGCCGCCGCAACTCAGCTTCCCGAGCTAGAAACACAAACAGTGGCGAAGTTTGGCCAGTATTAAGCATCACCTTTCCACACAAGCTAAAAACCAGGAAATGTTTTGGTACCTATCAAAGTCTTTCAATATCATGTTACCTTTATTTTGATCAAGAAACTCTTCTGTGAAAATTGGAATGTCAAATCTGCTTGACAGGTCAACAGCCTGAAACAAAAATAAAACATCGACTGACTACTTGGCTTTGCAACATATATGAAATAAATACTAAACCACATAAAGGTTGCCCACCTTTGTTAAAGACGATCCTGAACTAGAACTGACAACAACTGATGGACTGTCTTCTGAAAAAATTAAAACAAATTAGCATTATACATGTTTTTTTTCCAAAGCACAGATAAAGGCTTTAAGAACTGGTGAAGTCTGCTGTTACCTTTTTTAATCTTCTTGTCATGTATCTTGGCACTGGTGATGTGGAAAGCCTCAGTCTGCTGGTATTCCTTCAGCTCCTGGGCATACTGCATCTTCTCTCGCTCCGCTTCGTCAAGGTAGCGCTGTCAGTAATCACACAATTCCGCATTAATTTGTCAAAAAGCAAAGAGTTTCTCCTGGACAAAACTAAATTTTCATAGATAAGCATGAATATTTAAAGACAGAAAAAAAATGAACAAACATAAATAATAACAACCTGTTTGTCATTTTGGGCTAATCGTGTCCACTCTGCTCCGAGTCTCTTTGTGATCTCTGGAAAAGGTAAGTCGGGATACCGGGCTCTCATAACTTCTCGTCGCTCATTTAGGAAGCGGACATATCCTGTTACGGGGGCTTTAGGACCATTAGGTAATACCTTCTTTCTTTTCTTCCCTTTTGGCCAACCACGTTTCTTTGGCTGCAGAGGAAAAAAAAGCAAAACAAACAAAAAAACCTAGCTTTAAATTATGTACTTACACAACAACAAAGAAAATACTGGATGAAATCTTACTTTCTGTATGACTGTTTAAACTGTGCAACATAACATGTTCATCAATGTTAGTTTGAGTAATGATTTGCTCAACATGTGCACCTGATCTGGTTTGTCTATGTACAATTTTAGGCATTTTAAGTGAAAATAAATGTTTTAATGAATTCTTCATCAGAAATTGCATGCTTACAATGACATTTAGTGAATTTTTTAAAAACTCTTTTGTTTTTGTTTCATTTGTATTATTTGAATTTTTCAACATTAAAACAGAAATCATAACACAAATATGAGCTGCTGTGTGCACATATTTATATCTGTAGCTTTGTTTTGACCAGTTTGTTGTTTTCCTCTGCAGTAGCACCCACCTCCTCTTGTTGGTCCACTGTGTGTGAAGCTTTGGGCTGCTGAGATGCATCACTCTGCTCTTGTTTAATTCCCCCCATCATCTCTTTCCACCCCGCTTGCTGTGAGAAAGTGGAACAGAGTCAGGGTGATTCTGCGGAAATACGTAACAGTGCGAACAAAAATGAGGAAAGCGTAAAAAATAGCAATAATTGCCAATCAGGAACAGCGCCTTTAAAGCTAACCTGCCTGCTAGCAGATCGTCATGGCTAACGTTAACTGGTCGGAGTCACACACGCACACACAAGATGAGCAAAATTCACACAAAAAGGAAAGCGAAAAGGATCAAATTTCCATCGGAAAAAAACAATAGTTATGTGTGGAATAAATACTGATAACGAAAAAAAGTAGGATTTTTCTTTATGTGAAATTTTCTAATACTTTTTCAATAAGCGTTTATTTCTCACCCGATAATATGTGTCCCTTGGCCAAACAGGAAGAGAAGTGTTTCTGCTTTCTGATTGGCTGATATCGAGACTGGCGATTGGCTGGTTGGTTGAAAACTTCACCCCCTTTGTTTGCATCATAACCAGTATGCACTGGCTTACGGAAATATGATAATGCAGGTTTAATAAGCTTTTCTCTGAATGTTGTGCAATTATGTGACGTAAAATCTTACGCATAAGGAAGCAACGATGTTAAAAATATTTTCATTTTTAGTTACCATACTGGATTTCTAAGGAACCATCCAGCCAATAGTTCAAGGTTTAAAAGCGTTTGTATTTTGTCTTTTAAAACTTGTCCCCAAGTTTGCTTTTACAGAACAAAGTCGGCCATTTTGACGATTTATAGGAAACGGGAGTCAATAAAAAAACTAACATAAGACTTGTTTCGGAGCTAAATCAAGAATATAAATTTGAATATTGGTTTGTGGTTGCCCAACTACCTTTAGATTTAGATGGGACTTTAATAATTGTTTTAATAAGTCTTTCTATGCATCAAGCATGTCTCTCCCATCCCCATCTTAAAACGAGAACGCAGGCAACTTTCACCACACACAAATCTCTTATCACCTGCATTTGTTCTCTAAAACAAATGCCTGTTTTCTACAAGTTTTAGGTCAAATCACTTCCAAATTTAAAATAGAGAAATTTGACCTGGCACTATTTGGAAATAAAACCTGTAACACCTTTAAAATAGATTGCTTTTTCTATTAAATCATGCTAGTAGACTGAGCATTTCCAACATGAGAAACAAATATAAATCTATTCCAAACTCTCATTAATTGCATGAATAACCAATAATCCACACCACATGTTCTTACAGAAAGAAATACACAAGTTTCAGGTTTTTATTTACTTTTATTTATCGTTTACAATTTTTTGTGGTCATTTCTTTATTATGGTCGTTCCTTTTGGCAAACATTGGTGCTCACTGTTCTGTACAGTTCGGTCCCACAATATAGACTTAAATTTGGTGGGTAGAGAGGAATGAGACGAAAGTCGTGCGGGATGGGTCCAGGCCATTACAATTTGTCCAGGTAGTTATCCAATGCTGGGACACCTTCTTTGAGACCCTTGCGTTTGCGTGTCTCGAGGACAACAATGCCAGGCTTGGTTGTGGCCTCCAAGGGGTTTCCAGGAAGGATCTGCCAGTGGTCAAACACGCACTGTGGGAAGGCCTGGCCGCCGGTGTTGGAACGAAGATCTGCTGTGAAGCCTGAAAACAGAAAGATACCTCATTCAAGCATGTGAACAAAAATACGAGGAAAAAGCAAATGTGATGCCAAATAAATTGGGGGAAACACATTGGAATGCTCTTATAAAACAATTACAATGCAACATTTAATTTGCAGTGCTAGTTCTTGTAGAGCAACATCTCTGCAAATTTTATTCTCTTGTCACACTCAATTACTTTAGATGAACTCAATGAGTAGAAATTGAGTTCTGCTTTTACTTTTTGTTAAATTGTGCCATGCAAGTTTGCCAAACATATTTTGAAATTGCTGAATTAAAAACAATTACACAAAACTTACCAAATGACTCCATGACAGGCAGGTAGGCCTTGATGACGTACATGGGTGTTCCCATTACCCTGGACTCCTCAAACACATGACCACGTCTCCTGGTCAGCACACCGTAGATTCCACCCATTGCGGTTTCAGGGCACTTTAAATGAAAAATTATGAAAATTTCATGTCAAGAAATGACTATCAATACCTTTTAATAACCACCATTGATTTATGAATAACATTTTGACTCAGCTCTCACCTGGATCTCCACCAGGTAGACTGGCTCCATGAGTCTGGGACTTGCTGTAAGCTCACAGGCATACAGAGCTCTGCGGGCGGTGGGGATGATCTGACCACCTCCACGGTGAATTGCATCTGTGTGCAGGGTCACATCATGGATGTCGAAGCGAATGGCACGCATGTTCTCTTCACAGAGAACTCCCTATGAAAACATAAGATTTATAAATCCAGAATTGATCTCCTGAAATAGCAATGACACTGCACTGCATTTATTGGCCCTCACCTCCTTGGCTGCCCACTGGAAACCAGCCACAACACTATCCTTGATCTCATTAAGGTACTGCACTCCCTTGGTGACGTCCACCAGCAGGTTGGGTCCATTACCATCAGGTCCAAAGCACCAGATCTTCCTGGCTTCACCGACATCCCACTCGTACTTGTCAGCGAGGTAACGGGCGCGGGCCTTGAGCTCCTGGCGGTGCGTGACCTCACCCTTCTCGATGTCCTCTGCCAGGCCCTCTTCGAAGGGACGGGCCTTCATGAACAGACGGTTGTGCTTGTTTGGTGACTTGGACAAACACATCACCTCTGATTCCTCGCTGACGGTTTCTCTGTAGGACACCACTGGATCAGATTTCTGAGGAGAACAGATCATTTTAGCTCTTCAATATGGAAAAAAATTAGCCAAGATAGAGCTTTAATAATTATTTAAGTTTATTACCTTGATTGGAATGCAAGCATGATCTTCCTCCAAATCCTTGAGACAGATCTCCAGATGCAGTTCTCCAGCACCAGCAACAATGTGCTCTCCAGACTCCTCAATGATGCACTGCACCATAGGATCGGACTTTGACAGACGCTTCAGACCCTCCACCAGCTTGGGCAGGTCTGCAGGGTTCTTGGCCTCCACAGCAACTCTCACAACAGGGCTTACGCTGAACTTCATCACTCTCATGTTGTGCGCCTGCTCAAAGGTGGTGATTGTTCCGGTCTTGACGAGGTACTGGTCCACTCCAACCAGACCCACAATGTTACCACAAGGCACATCTTCAATGGGCTCAACATAGCGCCCCATCATCAAAATGGTCCTAAAAGAGTATTAGTAGAGGCATAATTTACATGGCCACTTACATTTATTCATGAATGATGAGCACACCAGAATGTCATACTAACCTCTGAATAGGCTTCAAATAGAGATCCTCCTTCTTTCCTGGAACAAAGTTTGGTCCCATGATGCGCACTTTGAGTCCAGTGGAAACGGATCCAGAGAAGACACGACCGAATGCATAGAAGCGTCCCTTGTCGCTGGTGGGTACCATCTTTGAGATGTACATCATAAGGGGAGCCTTGGGGTCGCAGTTCTTGATACCTGGTTGCAAAATTTATGAGAGAATTAGAGGACACCAAAATGATAAAAAAGAAAGAAGAAAAAAAAGATAAACTTATTTACTGCTGTATTAATGTAATTTAGGCAGTGGTTACCAATATGGTGAATACAAGGGTAATAACTTGTTGCTTACCCAGAGCAGCTTCATCATCTCCAGGGCCTTCATAGAGCAGCTCACAGCGGTATTTCTGGGCCGTGACGGGGGAGGGGAGGTGGATGGTGATCATCTGCAAAAGGGCTTCTCCAGCAGGCAACCAGCGGCGCATCACAGCCTTAAGGAGGGGCTTGCCCTCCTTGTCCTTGTCTTCAGCATCCAACTTGATGTCCATTTTCTGGATCAGCTTAGCAGTCTCCTCTTTCTTGAAGTTCATGATGGCATCAAACACCTGGCAGAAGGATTAATTCATGTTAAACAGGCAAATATGAGAATGGTCATAGCATCAGTGCAAGCAACACCTGCTCAGGCTTAAGATTATCATCACTATTGGTCAGGTCAAAGTGAAGAATAAGTAAAATCATCACTTGCAGGTATATGACGATATAATCTAGTTGTACAACATTTTAAAAAGCTACAAACCTTCAAAAATTCTCATGTTCACTTTAAACTCAGTGTTTTTACCTTGAAAATGGGGTCGAGGACAAGAGCGCAGAAGGTACGAGAGCACTTTTTGCCATCCGCACTAATAGCAGACTTGACAAACTTGCCATTTTCGGTGTCGTAGTACCTACAACATACGGTGCATTTGTCAGCAACAGCCTGTCACATGTTCATAATGGGAAATAGGAGCCATGTTTGAAACTTACCTGTCACCCCACAGCTTCTTCATCATGTCCTCCACCTTCTTGCAGCGCTCCTGTGGTGTCATCTGGGTGTTGCCTTTGGCAGCAAACTTGGCTGCATACATCTCAGCAAACTGCTTCAGGGTGAAGGCCCAACCATGGAGACCCGAACCAAAGCCAACAGTACCGATGACTGGGTCAACCTAACGAAGACAAGAACGCTACAGTTTCAATTTCATAGCTGGGCCACAATTTTTTCTACAGAAGTTATGAAATAGATTCTTACCATTATGTTTCCCATTGGTCCATTTTCGTCCTCTCCGTAAGTGGAAATGATTACGTTGACTGACTCAACAATACGCTGGAAAGTCTGGTAAAGGTCTTCAGGCTCCAGCTGCAACTCCAGCAAGGCACGGTCCATCTTGTTCATCATCAGGACTGGCTTAATTCGCTCGCAGATGGCCTGGCGAAGCACAGTCTCAGTCTGCACACACACACCTGGAATAGACGGGTCAACAGTTACCCATTTGTTTTAAATTTGTACATATTCAACAAAAAAATTAATAGATGCAAGAGAAATGCTGGCTCAAGCCATTTGGAATCTACACAAGCTTTGCTGTCAAAATGAAATGTAAGCAAAGAAAATGACAGCACAGTGTCAACTTGGACTACATAAAATAATTAGAAATGCAATCAAGATGCTTCAGATATTTAAAAAATTATAGTTCAGGTAAAATTACAGAAGGATAGTCAGACATAGGAATCCAAAAGTTTTTTTTTTTCCAAAGACAAAAAGGGGAGATTCCTTAGTGTTTCTACTTGTTACTGATAAAATCAAATGAAAAACATATCTGACAGCCAATTATTTACAGTTCTCACACAATGTGCAGACATTTTGTGAATGGACCATAACAAAATATTTTTAACATCCAACATTTATGTTAGCATGAAGTCCTGATAGGATGTCCTTACCTGACACGCAGTCGACGACAACGAGCGCTCCGTCAGTAACACGCAGGGCAGCTGTCACCTCAGAGGAGAAGTCAACATGCCCAGGTGAGTCGATCAGGTTGATCAAGAATCCAGAACCATCCCTGCTCTGCTTGATGAAGGCCAGGTCGTTTTCACTCAGCTCGTAGTACATAGAGATGGCTCTGTAGATAAATGGGATAAAGTGGCAGTGAGCAAACAATTACCCATGTCACATGAAGAATAAAACATTAAAGTAAAAAGAAGAGGTACACCAATTGCTAATTTTCTGGGCAACTACAGATCTCTAACCTACTGACTCAACTACTTTGTCTGCAATGGAGATAAATGCAGCAAGAAAGACGCAGAGTCAGCAACAGTGGGGTGACTAACTGCAAACGTACAGACACAACCTGGACAGTGGGTTCTCTCACAGCAAAAGAGGACAGTGGTTGATTTTTAGACCTTTGCAGGGTGGATCGGTGGATAATATAGAGTATCAGCCAATTTTTGCCACATTAAGGAAATTGAGGATGATTTATTGGTGCACCATCCTATAAAAACAAAAAAAAAAAAAAAAAGAAAAAATAATTGACTTACGTAGACTTGATGGTAATGCAACGTTCCTGCTCATCTTTGCGGGTATCAGTGAAACGCGTCTCTCCAGCACGAGCTGAGGCAATGATGCCAGCTTTGGATACCAGCGAATCCGTCAGCGTGGACTTTCCATGGTCAACGTGCGCAATCACGGACATGTTACGAATGTTGGCCTTTTTGTCCATGATGACACGGATCTGGTCTACGGTAAAGTTCACCTGCGAAGATTAAAGTGAATTTAGAAAATTCAAAATCCAAAGTGAGAATTTACAATTTTTTTTGCTAGGGGTAGATTAAGAATTGTATCTTAAAAGTTTTTGTTTTCACCATTTAATTCTCGCTGAAAAGCTAGCATTTTCAACATGATGAAGAAAAACTTCAAAATTGAGACCTCTTGAACTACTGATAAGAGTTAATGACTTGCTTTTTACTTTGATCAGATATTGGGAACTACTCAAAATAATAATGCATTGACATGTAACAAAGCTTATCTGCCAACAGTGATTACAAGACTTTATTTGCTGCTGATCTATGTGAACAGATTGTGCTGCAGTTCCACCCTGGGCGTTGGGTTTCCGCCATAATCAAAGATGACGTTATTGTTGTCTGTCTCGAGTCTTGTTTAGCCACTTCTAAACAGGATTTGTGGCCTTTTTTGACTGCAATAACACATTAGTGTCTCTAGTGACAGATCAGGACAGATTTTTTATTATACATCCTTCGAATAATTGACAGCTGGCATAATACGTCGGCATTTCTAGGCCACGTGTACGGACTTTGAGACTGAGCTAAATGCTAATGGTGGCAGTACGAAAATACCGGCAAGTTCATTTTTAAGCACAAACAGCTTATTAAGCACGTTTGAGAAACTCAATCCAAGCTTTATCGGTTTAAAAAAAGTATAAAACTTACATAGGATCAACATTCTTCCGGTACAATGGAAACTATGTAACCCTTTTTTTGAACGGTTAGCATTAGCTCAAAAAAGCCGACACCAAAGTTACACATCAGTGCCACAGATTTGAGGCCATTATAAGAGCTACGTTTATACGACTACTGCCAAGAGTGTTACGAATAACTCAAAATTGCCAAGTACTTTGAAATAGAATCAGTCTCTTGCTAGAAACCTTTCAGGCTAGCGACAAGTTACAAAATGGGGGCCATTTTGACCAATACGTTATCACACAAAATGTTTGCTACATATTCTTAAAATGTTGAAGTATTAGCAAAACTATGATCGTGGGGAATATGTAGGACTTCTGACGACATACTGTTAGCTCGTAGAAGTTTTACAAACTCACCATTTTGACGGATGGTTTTGGATTCTCTTGGTGGAGAAAAGAGACAAGAAATTTTTACACTGCCCACCTCACGAGGGCATAGGCAGGGAAGAGGCCGCTGACGTCAGAAAACCGGAATTTATACTGCGTGCGTCAGCTCCATGCGTCACGTCCCGGCCGGTGTTTCCTAATGTCACGTGGTGCTTCCAAGAGGAGATATTTCACGGAAGGAAACATTATTCCAAAAACAAAAGAAGCAAATTGTTTAAGAGTAAATGGTATTTATATACTTGATGATTATTAAACTGTACTTAAATAACTTATGTTCTTTAAAATATGTACGTAGTAAGGCCCAGAAATGAACCAAATAAAATAACAAATCTGTAAATAACAGTATGACAATTTTCATTTTACATGCATGCAAGATATAAATAACTGAGTGAAAATGGTGTCTATTTGTTGCATCAAACTGTTTCTCGGCAGGCCTGGGAACACCTAGGGACCTCTAAAAATTAATTTGTGATAAGCAGTGATAAATTAAGGTAATCGAAATATATCGTTTTTGCCAGAAAAAGCTTAAGTGGTCATACACAACACAACTACACTCAAGACTAAAATGAATTCAGAGACTTCAGAAATATTAAGAATGCATCACTGCTATACTGAAATAAATGTACAGGGGTTGCTTTATAAACCATAAGGAAATATTGTTGCTTTTGGTCTTACTTGTTTTCTTTTGGAGACTTACCTCTGTTTAACCTAACTATAGCTACAGCAAGTGTTCTTCAGTCCCACTGCATTACGCTCCGGGTCAAGGCATTTGCAGGAGGAATTACCTTTCTAAAGATTTAACAGTAATGTTTTATTTGTGATTAGGTATTCAAAATAATCTTGCGGTTCTGATTGTAAACACAATAGGTAAGCAACTTATACTTCTCACACATTCATACACATGTGAACATCCTATAAGGATATTGGTATTGATGGGCAGATGGGTATTGACAGTACCAAGGAAGTGTAACAAAGACAGATTTGGACTTCAGGAACGTGTGTGCAAAATGGGTCACATTGTCAAACAATAGAATTGTTTAGTCAATGCAGTTTGAGAATATTTCCAGCAGATGGCACCCCTGTGCCAATTTTCAGCATTGGAAAAGATCCTCATCCGTACTTGTTCATAGGGCTGGTCATAGTAAGATTCATTGTAAAAGCCAATGAAGTTTATTCTTCATAATAGCGTAATAGCGTTGTGGATATGTAAATCATGGGATATTTGTCTAAAAATAAATGGTGGTTAATTTTCAATGTTTTTGTTGTAAAAAAAAAAAAAAAAAAATTTTGTGCATCACATCAAATTAAACAAGTTTAGCTATTCATTTTGTTTTCTCATCAGGTCAGTTTACCTTTCTTTCTTCTTTCTTTCTTCAAACAATGTATTGCTCCTTAACAAATAGCTAACATTCTTTCTGGTTGTTTTTATTTGCCACTTTGTGTTGGTTATTCAAAGTAGGCAGTAGGTGGTGCCAAACATCTTCTTACTGCTGCAGAGACACACATAGCAAACATAATAACACTCAAACTAAGGACACCTCATCTTTTCATCTTGTTTATTTGTCCATCAAATACCGGTGGGACAGGCTGTTGATTTGTAATGAAGTGCACCAGACTGTGAAATGCACACATTTCAGAAAAAATATGAAGCATAAAATGTTATTTGTACATTTCTGGTCATTAGTTTCTGTTCATTTTGAGCTTTTATTGATACATCCCAAATTGAGCAATTCATCCTTTCATCAAATACGCCCCAGTTGTTCACCAATGTAGCGGTGGCATTGCCGTGGGGCTGTTTTGCTTCAGCTTGTACTGGTTGAACAGTTGAATTGAGTAATTAAAATGGAGGACTACCTCAAACATGACCTCAAATCAACATCTGTGGGTTGAACCTGGCTACAGTTTGGTGTTCCAACAAGAGAACGAGCCCAAAGAAAGAAGAAAACTAAATGAACAAATGTGACACTGTGCATGAAATGTTTATAACACCTGATAAGTGTGCCTAACATTGTGCGCTAACTAACAGTCGTTATTCAAACGTCAGGCCTGTAACCGACTGTCGAGGGAGAAATGGTTGCTGGGTCAGAATGATTAATTAACTGTAGATCAACATGAGAGTACATTTCTAAGAAAATGTGATTCTATTTCCCCTCAATCCCCCAACGCACAAACACACACACGCATACACAGCTGCTTGACTTGTCCAGTAGTATTTTGACGCTGTTCTGAATAAAAGTCAGACGGATATTGTTAGTGACAGTTGTCAGATACACCATATTGTGTACAAAATATTCTGATCCTTTTCCTCAGAATTATTCAAGCAAATTTCAGAGACATGAACGTCTTCAGTCATTTGTGATTGTAGAGGTGCCACTAGGTCTGCTCTGTTGTCTTGGCAGAAGCAAATGAACATAATACATAGATATCAGACAACTGTAGGAAAACACTAACTACTGTGCCCACATGGCCCCATTATGAGGGTTTTTCATTGATAACATTTATGTCTTACTACAGACTTTTGTGTACTTAATTAAGCACACAAAAGGTATTGCCTGAAAGCGCAATATAAGTCACTGATTGCCACTCAGGGATTAGCAAGAGGATAGAGTCACTGATTGCATCATAAGAGCATCTCTGTTGGCTGCTTACAGGTGCCAACTGGTTCTGGGACCAAAACGTTGTTTCCCAACTGAGATGACCAAAGAAGAAACCTGATTTTTGTTCTGTCTGCGGTGCTTATTTGGTCATAGGTCTGGGATCATTATCCTGCTGAAAGAGCAACTAGTCAACCAAATTTGTATTTACTAAGAACCTCCGGTTATTTAAAGAACTTCATAATACCATGCACTCTCACAAGGTTCCTAGAGCCTTTTGAAGGAGAAACACTACCACAGCATCACATCACAGCATCAGTTTTGCTTATATGATCTGCCAACAGGCAGAACCATAAAGCCATCCCTGAAAGAACACAATGATGTCATTTTGTTGGACAGAGAACAAAGATCTTGGTTCTTGTAGAGGATAAAAGCCTAAAATAAGATATACCCATTTTTAATGATAGGAGCTGGTCCAAGAGTGCTTCAATTTAACTGAGGGAAGCACGGATCAAACCATGAATCTCAGGATTAGTGGATATTTGCTGTGTGGAATGATGACACTAGAGAGAAGTGACAGCCTAAATTATTTGTTGTTGTCAACTCAAAGAGCAGTGATGGGTAGGCTCAGAGAATTATCATTTGTGAACCACAGCTGCAAAAAAAAAAAAAAAAAAAAAAAAACATCTTTCAAAAAAGCTTTTTGTGAACGAAAGGCAGCTTTGATGATCCATTAGTCCTTTGGGTGTTGCTCCCTGGACCATGTAATCTACATTACTGCACTAATACAACCAACACCACCCAGGTGAGCACAGTTTAAGTTTCCAGTGATCTTGATTCAGTCACTTCCTCAGAGGCTTCATTTAATTACTAGACAATTCGATTAAGATTTTTGGGTAAACCCACTCCCATCGATTTGATCCGTGAATAGATTAAGTTTTTGCTGTGAAAATTTAAATCTCCAGAGTCCTTTGACTCAATTCTAGGCTTTTCTTTTTCTGGCGAAATAAACTACATAAAAAAAAATGTGAGCTGACTATAAAGTGAGTTTTTCAGAGTGTTGACACAGGATCAAAAGACAGCATGTTGCTCTGCTGCCGGTGAGACAATCATTTCAAACAGCGAGGTGCAACAGTTCAGTGTTTTGACCTGTACTCGACCTTTAAAAAACACGACGTATTTTACCAAAGCAGCATCTGGGATCTCAGTGTCACATCCTTCAAATTCCTCCAAGCTCCTCTCCCCCCTCGCTGTCATTTGACAATGACTTTATGCGTGCACGTTTCAAGCTGGTGCAGGAACTGAGTTGATTGAAATTGAAAATCCTCTGCGCATGTGTTTAATTTTCAATTTAATAGAAATTTTAATTAACTGGGAAAGTGAGTGCAGTGCACTCTGTTTTAATCACACTTTCAAACACGCAGGTTTGAAAGTTTGGTCACTTCACTGACATTTCAAGTAACTGACATTTCTGTTTTAAGTTTGTGTTTCTGAAAAAAATCTAACAATTAAAAAATGTTGACATCATGCCTTAAATTATGCCAATAATAATAATAGTAACAATAATAATAAAACAGAATGTGTCCTGAATTTTCAAACAACCAAACAATTTAAAATCAGAAAAGAATATTGTGAATGTCTGCCAGTCATTTATATTTTTCCTATTTTGTGACCATATTGAAGGACATTTGTACATTATAACATTCTATGCATTGCTAATACATTTCTGTCCTCAAAACGTTCCAATGATCCCAGTTGACCCCGAGTTGGACTGTTTTGCAAAAGCCAACGTCACAGAAAAAAATAAAGAAAATCTGACATTCTCAAGTCATTTTCATCAGATTTAGTTTTCCTCCTTCACACCTTTGCATTATAGATCGCTCTGTGAAAGGTACCTGTCCTGCTTGGCTGGACTTCAGTGATTTGAGAGTGTCTTGATCTTGAAAGGCACCGGATCAAAGATCAAAGTGGATTTGCCCATTACTGCTGGCACCTATTTAGCAGAAGGCACAGCAGCCAAGCAGTCAGACGAGCGATCCTCTCACGCTCTTGAACCAAAACCGTCTAAAAGAGAGTAAGAGCGCTGCATGCCACTAAATTGTGAGTATCATAGAGTATCTGTTAAACATCACAGGTTTAATTTATTTCTTTTGACTATAATAAATCAGTGCACATGTTTTTTTAACTGTTCTCTTTATGAAATGATGCAGAAATGGTCGTCTCAAAAGGCAAAGTTGTATTCCTGACTCTTCAAGTAAAAATTTTCAGATTGATGCTCTGAGTGCCATTTTACAGCACAATCAAGCAACTATGTAACCTTTAGGTGTTATAAAAATGCTGAATTTATTAAACGTAACTTAAAAAGAATTTGACTTTACAATTTAACTCTTTGCCTCTTTGAGAAACTCCTGTTCTTTCCCGCATTCTCCCTTCAGCACCTCATCACAACATTTCTCCATTAAGCTTTCAACCACTTTCTTACCAGTGTTGTTAAAAGAAGTTGCACTGAGAACTAGTTCATCTGATGAGCTCAGAAGATGCGCAGTTCCCCCATGTGCTTCCTAATTGCTGCTGCCGCTAGTCTGGAGGAAACGAGTAGGGTGGCTGGGTTCTACCTTGGAGACAAGGTGAGAAGCTCGGTCATCCGGGAGGGGCTCAGAGTAGAGCCGCTGCTCCCCCATATTGAGAGGAGCCAGTTAATGTGGCTCAGGTTTCTAGTCAGGATGCGTCCTGGATGCCTTTCTGATGAGGTGTTCCGGGCAGGACCCACCGGGAGGAGGCCCCGGGGAAGACCCAGGACACGCTGGAGGGACTATGTTTCTCGGCTGGCCTGGGAACACCTTGGGATTTCCCTGGAGGAGTAGGAACAAGTGGCTGCGGAGAGGGAAGTCTTGACCTCCCTTCCTAAGCTGCTACCTTTGCAACCCGACCCCAGTAAACGGAAGAAAATGGATAAATGGATGGACGTTCTTTGGATCAAATTGTTGGATTCAAAACAAATCAGCAGTTGTACCACTTTTTTCACGGATTAAGCACCTCTGGCCACAGCTGCAACAGAAAATCTAATTTGACGACAATCTGCACATGCACATCTTCCTGCATGCACTTCTATGAGAAAACTCTTCAGTCAAAATAGGCACCGTTCGGCCCCCTACTGCATGTTTGACTTTGAACAGACTCTAGAGTTTATCCCTCAGCATTAAGACGGCAGCTGCAGCAGAAATACTACAGAGTGTTCTTCATTTTCAAACCGCCCTAAATGTCTGAGTATGGGTTTCATTTACATGCTAGGGTTGTCTTCAGTACATATGCTGTATTTAAGTTCAAACTGAGGGGGAATAAAAGGACATCAATACCTCAGAACCTGTCCTGCATTATGTCTTTGATAGAAATGGTCTTAACAAGAACGTTTTAAGACAAAGATAGCCACAAAAAAGACAATTTTTAAGATGCTTAATGAAAGCAGCTAAATGCGTGCTATAGGTCAAATTTGGTGTCTTCAGTTCACATCACAGACAGTCAGAGTTATTATTAAATTAACTTTTCCCAAATCCTCTACCAATTTGGGATTAAATTGTCTGCAACAATCACTTCTTCCTTGCACTTTTTTTTTTCTGATAATCTCCCGGTGAGCAAAATTTCTCTGAAACATTTGCTCTTGAATAAATGCCAAGTTACAACTTGGCAATTGTAGCAACCTGAACAGGACTGAATAAGAGTGGTCAGGCAACTAACAATCAATATTTAAATCAGCATCTTAAATGTTAGTGACTGTATACCCTTTGTAAAATCAAATGCTGACATTTTAAATGTAGCCACAGCATAATGTTGACTGAATGAGAGCGTTGCACTTTTTTGGGGAAATAAAATCAAGGTAAATGCAATAAGCTAAGAAAAACGTTCAAACGCCCTTCTTATTTCGTGTTGGAATATTTAATTTTGTTGGACTATACACACAAATTAAGAATTTAATAATTTTTTGTGTCAAGCCTTCTTATCAATCCACGAGCAAGTTTGTTCCAGAGCAATTTATAATGCTAATTTTATCATTGATATAACCTGCAATAATATTTTAAAGCATTTAACTTGAGAAATAGAGAATGGGCTTTTAGAAAAGGATAAATTCAACCTAAATATATATATTTTTCTTTTTCCAAAACACTCCTAACTTGCAGATCATTTGTTTTTTTAGCAAATAAGAACCAAAACTACGCCTTTATTGACTTTGTATTCATGGGCTGCTTTAATGAATTAAATTGTTGAATCAAAGCAGGTTTTGTACCACCCAGCAGGGGGTTTCACATCTTAGCATACCAAAGTGGTAACCAGCGGGAGTGTGGAGCAATCACTTTCACATTGCACGCTACCAGCTCTCAAATGTATCGTCTCGCAGTTTGATTCCAAGCACCAGTACGTGCTGATAAATTTTGTCAACATCCATGACACCTTCTGTGTGCGACTCATTCATCCATTGTCAGTTTTCCATCACACATGACAAAACAGTTTACGGTACTTTTATTCAAGAACATCAGTGCATTGTGGTTGCGGATATGAAATCTGAAATTGATTTTTCTTATTTCGTTGACGTTTCATTTATCAACCCATTTTTAACTCCAAAACAAGCAGATGAGGTCATATTGGATTTTCAAAGATTAAAATTAATTCATGACTAAAGAAAACAATCAAACAACGTGATTCATTCTGAGGTCAGTCATATTTTTGAGGCAAAATGCATGATTGAAAAAAAAAAAAAAGCATGTGTGTAGTTACACAGATACACCTCAAAATTTTGTTTCAATATTCTGTGAAACGGCAAAATGTCCTGCCAGTCATTTCAGGAAGTGAAATATTCATTTCATAGAAAGTAAAGAAGCCTGGTCATGTGACCGTTCTTGTAGCTACATGAAATTGATATTGCTTAGAGTAGACAATCTATTATTTTATTTCAAAACTTAAATTAGCTGCCCAAAGCTAGAAGTAAAAAAAAAAAAAAAAAAAAAAGGTTAAACTAGTTTAATATCCCTTGAACTTCGGCATGTTTTGTTCCATTACAACCACAAACTTCAAGGTCTTTCAAGATTTTTTGCTATAGTCCTTTGCCATTTAGTCTAACTGTGAATTGTACGGGAAAGGACATTTTAAAACAGTTTTAAAATTATAGTTTTAAAACAGTTTAAAACTATAACTTCTAGTTAGGAAACAAAGTGATAAAATAAAAGTAATTGGGACAAAAAAAATTCTAAGAAAAGCAAAATGAGCAACACAAGTGATAAATGATAATAAAAAGAGTAAAGAATGCCAGAAACCTGTCAGAGGACAGCAGGTGGATGAGATGGATATAAAACCAGTTAATGTAACACAGTTCATTTCGGGTGAGTATAATTGGAGCAGATACTTTTCCTTTACCCTCATCTCACTCTTTCTGTTTGTGAATAGAAAGTCATAAATTGAAAATACCTCAAAAAGGCAACGACATTTGAACGTTGCAAATGTTTAAATGTTGACCCAGTTCAAGCAGAACTCTAAGAGGGAGAGAGAAAGATGCAGACAGAAAAGCTTGGAAAGAAAGTGATGTTATTAAGTAAGCGCTCATCTTGGACTGCCTTTTCAATGCCATTTCACAATCAATTATCTTTCCACAAACAAATGACTATTACTTTTGTTGCGAAGCAGCATGCTATTGCATAAGAAGCTTTTAAAGATAGTACTCTTGAAGAATTTTTTGTTTATTTCAGAAGGCCATCTTTGTTTGGCCAGAGACATAATGGCTTTCCATAAAAGTAAATATTGTGTCTCCTGAATTTCATCAAAATAGCTTAGATAGCATGTTTTGAAGCAGCTTTGAATTGTTTGAAACACACTCATTTGGTCCATTGCAATTTTGCATCTCATAGATGTCTGATAATAAACATTCAGTTTCATCACTTCTCTGTTGTCTCACATATTTTTCTCAATTTCATGCCATTCCTGTCAGGTACATTTAGGGAAGGTCTTAGAGACATAATCAGTAACTTAGTATCAATTTTGTTACTCAGTTTTGAGGGCAGAGATAAAATTTTCATTAACTATTTAGAAACCCCTGAAATGAATAACTTTTAATTTTCAATACGTTTTGTCACTCAAGCATTGTAGACATAGGTTTAATTACACATAATTTCCCCAACTGCTATTTACTTTGTCGTCCCTTTACGTACTGCACCGTGACCACAACATTGTAATCAATCAACTTTTGGTGTAACATCTGAATTGCTGCAGCTCATTCAAATAGGTTGATTTGAATGAGCTGACCCAAATTTGAAACATAGTCTGCAAACTTAAAAAACAGGCTGGGATAAAGGCTTCGGTCTAAAACTGATCTTAAGACTATTAAAAATGTGAGGACATAATTTTAAAAGTTGGGTCTGAGCAGAAAAAAAAACAATCAATTTGAAAAATTGGTGAAGTAGCCAAAAAGAAATGTGATACAATTTTTCCCCCCGCCCTCGAAAAAAAAAAACAAAAAAAACAACCAGTTTTATGGAAGGAAAAGAAAACATACAAAAACGTTGCCTGGATCAGCAGCTCATCTTTCCCTATGGAGGAATCTCAGATCAACTGCTATGATAGTATGGTATGGCATATCATTTTAAATTACATGCCATAAAACTCTGTAGACTGTGATCTCATAACCACAGGTTAAAGTCTGAATTTAATCAGACTGGTTAATCAAGCACTTTCTTTTTTGACTCAGCCTGGAATATGGCCTGTATTACTCCTGATGAGGCTCCTACCCGTCTATCCATTTACTACTTTTTCCTATTTCCTGTGAACAAGATACTCAAACTCCTCTAATTGAGCCAAAGATTTATGATGACAGTAGACATTTTACTGTTGACTCAATTTCTTTAGATTCACTCTAAAACCGAATAACATATTTACTTTGCATACAATTATTCTGATTTTTGCCTCTTTAGTTTGAAGCACAACCAGATTTTGGAGGTTAGCTCTCTTTGCATCATTGCTTAGATGTCAAAATAATGTCCTCATAAACTGTTGTCTCGATATGTGGAGCATAAGCAATTACAATAAATTCTTAAAACCCCAAAGGCATTTAAATCTGAGTTCTGTGCCCAGAGGGTGGTTTAATAAGCACAGGGGATCACTATTCATTGAAAGCTAAAAGCTGCTGACATGCTGACTTTAAGCCAGCTTTTGTTGACAGTAAAAGGGGCTTTGATGCCATGCAGTGGGGTGCCAGTTGACATCAAAGGTGCCAAAGCCATCACATTTCACTGACCTGATTTTTAAAAAAAGGTCTTTACACTTGAATTCACTTTGCTTCTGTCAGTGCTGCTGTGTCTAATATTCTCCAGTCTACTTTTCCTGCGAAGCCCAGAGGGTCTTCAGTTCTAACTGAATTAATATCATGGCCGCATTTGCAATGCCTCCAGCATTTTTGTGTTGTGGAATGAGCAAAGCCAAGAATGTAACCGGTTTCCCAAGCAATAAGAATTTGACATGTTATTTGTGGTATTTGATTAAAAAAAATCATAATTCATCTGGTTGGATTTAGTTTATCACATATTTTGCACTTTTCCAAACCTTTACTAAAACAGCCTGGGGATTCCTGTTAATAATGTTGTCCCCATGTTGAACTTGAAGGAGGTCGTTTAAGCTGGAATATGAATTTTATAAGAAATAGTGTAAAGTTTAGATGAAATAATAAACACTGGCAGCACAAAACGAATGTATGTAAATTCATCACAGTTATTAGGCTGTGATGAAAGTCTGTGTTGTCCATGCAGGTAGAACCATTCAATATATTTTCAGTTCATGTCATTAAGATTGAATAGTATAGAAAAAATGTTAAAAATACTTTATGTAGAAAAGATAATTTGATTAATTTGGAGCAATGGTTAAAAAGATCTAAATAGTGGTCACAAAAGGTTGTAAAAGTATTATAAAAATGTTACCAGAGTTAATTTTTGTATTTGCTCACACGGTGAGATGCAGTTTTTGTGATTTAGTTATATCACAAATGTACAAAACTGTATAATAAAAAGAAAGTAATGACAATGACTGGAATAGGAACTGTTTCAGTGTTGGGTTTTTCAGTACAAGTCCATTGCATCATTGTTATTGAAAAACAGGAGAAGCAAATCTGCACTAGATGTGGCTTTGTGCATAGCACTCACTGAGTGCACTCTGACAGCCTGCTATTTTCTGTGCTTTTGCAGTTTATTCAACAATAAGTATGTTGCATGGGGGATGAGTTATCCCATCATTTTCAAGAGTGTAAAATACAGTATGTGGAAAATTTTTTGAAACTGCAGATGGTGTACTATTTTCCATTTTACCAGAGAGCGAGAGCAATGAGAGAAATGAAATGGTAAGTGATAAATGTCAAGATTAAAACCACATCAAACATACCTATCTGAAAATAGTACTGTTCATTTGGAAAATACAAGCTTGAGCATTTGATGATGCTACTTTTAAACTGTTTAATTTTAAAAGCAGAGGGCCATTTTGTTCAGCTAATTATTGAGGCTCTTTGATCTTATGTTTTGCTTTTCTTATAGTCACATATGGTGAAAATTACATTCTTCTAGTACAGAAACAAGAATAAAAAAACTACACTTTTACCCAAGATAAATTAGCTTAGTACCAGTGAGAGCGTGCAAATAGCCAATGTGAAATGATCACAATGGTTTGAGTGCTGTTATACTAACACAGATTTTTTCCATTAATTATGGAGAAGTGCATGAAAAATGTTCTACTTTTCATTTTTGAAATGATATGCCATAAAACCGGATTTTAAACACAAACAATTTTTTCAAAAATGCTTGTGTGATTTCAGATTAGAAACTAACTTTGTGGTTGAACACAAATTAAAATCTGATTCCTAATGTTCTGAAATGTTTTTCATTTTTCATTTGCTTAGACTGAGTTTACTTTGTCTTGCATCTATCTGACCCGTTTTCACCCTGCAAATTGGAGTTCTTGCATTTCACCGCTGCTTTTCTTAATACAAAGCTTAACTTACACCATGTTTTCCCCTCTTACCTTGAGTGTAATGCCTTTGGGCTCTTTTATAAGAACTCTGATGAAAAGCTCGAGGCTCAGTCTTTGATCTGGCACCAAGGTCTCGTCTATTGAAGAAGCTGTAATTGCATTCTCCTTCTTGGCATACTATCAGCCTAACTTCTTCTGTACTTTCTTTGAGGACATCAAGTTTCAAGCGTTATTTTACCCAGGAGGTTCTTTTTTACCCAGACAGACACCCATGTCTTTGCAAGAACCATTCTCAATGGGTACAAAAAAAAAGTATTGTAACAAACATATGAAGGACTGTAGATTTCTATGCAAATGACATCCACTACAAGGTTGTGCTTGCACAGAAATTCAATTGACTTTTGCACGACACTCAACGAAATTAAATCATAGGAAAACGAGCTTGTCATAATTTCTGTATGCCAGAGTTTCTCCTCAAATGATAGAACATGTTAACATCTGCTAAAGTGGGAGTCATCACATATCAGGCTAATGGTTCTCGTCCTTCATGGATTTCGTTTTCTAATGAATCTATTATTCACAACTTCCTCAAATGAAATTGTTTTGTGGCGTGCCAGCCAGAAGTGAATTCACTTGAACTGTACAGCAATCCTGTTGATAGATGGAAAAGGCTCCAATCCCCAGGCACCCCGTAGGACCATTGATTAATTGTCCTTGCTAACAGGATTTTGATCAAACATGGCAGCAGTCTGATGGTGCCAAGAACACTTTAAATTAACATTCTTCCTCACTGGATCTGTCATGGAGTCAGCATTTCCTTGATTGTGCTGTGTGTTTCTTAGACATAAGAATTTGCCATCCCAGCTCTTACTTTTGACAGAGATGAAGAGCACTCGCACACAACAACGTGACTTTTTCTTGCCTTTCAGTAAATACATGTTCAAACCAAAATTAAGTATAAATTGTGACACAAATCACAGTCTCTGATTTATTCCAAGACAAACAAACACTGGACCAAATATACAAACATGAGCTGTCGGCAAGGTTCCCTCCAACAACGCCTCCGTGCATTGATTCTGTAATTCATCTCGTGATATTCTGATGGCAAACGTAATCCTTGTAGGATTATGTTCACAGGCTTGGGGTGTCATGGTGTGCGTGGGAAACGGACCAAAGCACAAACAGGAATGCGCTTTGTGCATGGTGGATTCAATAAGAACTTAATACTTGCATATAAGAAACAACTAACAGAGAACATAGGGGTGACCGTGACGGAGAATCTGACGAGGAACAGTGGAAGTAGGAGGGCAAATTTACAGATGGAGTGATCAAGGAGGTAAGAAAAAGCGGGATGGAGAGAAGAAAACCAATGGATCCTCACACTAGGGTTCAGACACAACATAAAAAATAAAATAAAAAAGAATATAAAAAAATAAATTAATAAATAAATGTCAAAGCAAAGCTTTCTGAAAACCTGGAAAAATTGCTCTTTACACATTCTTACTAATGATTGTGTCAGGAAAGCTTTCTTTTAATAAAATTTTCTTTTCTATTTTTGGCTTCATCAACTTTAAATGAATGTGACAACATTTTCACACATTATAATAAAATGGGGAGAAATGGAAAATTATTTCTTCTGTTGTGGCTATTAGTTTCTAAGACTGTTCTCTCCTGTAAAATGTCTTTATGGCACTGACATTTTAAGATTATGTATGCATACCCCTTTGTATGAAGGGGCGTGCATAAATCTGACATAACACTGTCATAAACGTGATATAACACCCCTCATAAATGTGACGTAACACCCGTCATACACATGAAAAAGTCATCATGAATGTCTATGGCTGTTGTCATAAAGTGTCATTTAATAAATAGTGAGAGCTTCAATACACAGTTGATACTTTTAATTGACTTTTGATACCAGTTTGCATTAAAAATGTAGTTATTTACCGAATGACACTTCATGACAACAGTCATTAATTAATATTCATAAAGACTCCTTCATGTTATGCCACGTTTATGACCGTGTCATGTCAGTCTTATGCACACCCGTTCAAACAAAGTGTCACTGAATGTGATGTTGATCTATTAAAAAAAAATATTAAAAATTCTATAATGTTTGGACAGCTTTAGTCCTAATTAAAACATTTGAAAAGGTCTTGACTAGAACAACATAGACATAATCATATGCAGATTTAAAATCAATGTCTCAGTTGTAACACAAACAGATGTTATATGAAGGTTTATAAAAATGATCTGAACCTGTTTTTGAGTTTTTGTTTTAAATATAATAAAGACAAACAATAATAGGCAAAAGAGATATTGTGCAGCATTCATGACAAATAATTTTATAATTTAATCCTTTAAACAGGTGATTTTATCTTTTTGTTACATTTCCTCCAAAAGTGTTATGTCTTTTGAATGATGTAACAATAAATGCTAAGAAGTTGTTATTGTAAATAGTTGTACTGAAAATCTAGAAAGACAAAACCATCTTATATGTTTGCAAATGACTTTCAGATAAATAAGATTACACAGTTTACTGCACTATTTGACATTTAGCACAGCATCTCAGCCAAATCGAAATTGCACTCTTAGCAATTATGCACAAATTAAAAAAAAATAACATAAATATCAGTCCAAGCTTTCACTAGAATACATTAATTTACCTTTTGAGGCAGATGGCTGATTTTAAGACACCGTGTTTGGAGACATTTTCTTTCATCTCTTCTCTCACAACACAAAAAAGTAAGTAAGATGATATGAAATTACTGATGATTATCAGACTGCTGACACAATTACGAGCCACAGAGCAGGTTTGAATACCTGGAAAGAGGTAATATAGCATCCTTCTGCAATTATTAGTAAAAAAGCTTTGCTGGAATCAAATTGAAAGCAAAAAATACGAACAGAAAAGCAATATTTCAATTCCTGCCTTCATTTTGTTTTTTGTTATGGACAGAGTAATGATGTTGCCTTAAAACCTTTGCAAATTGCAAAGACAAAGTCCCCTGAAGGACTTTTGAAATGCAGAATCACTTTGAAATACTTGACTAATTGGGACCATCTGATGGATGATGACAGAATGTTAAAACAAGTGGCTTGCACAGGCTGGTTCTAATATCCTGAAATGCAGCCAGATGACAGATGTGGATGAGTGCAGAGAGTAATTCTCCATCAAAGCCATTGTGTGATTTATTAACACCACAACTTCTATTAATAGCTCTTCTGATCTGGTAAACTTTCATTGGCTGTTTGTATTTTCAACGTAAAAAACAAAATGTGTCTGCATTTTGTCAGGGGCTTTCATCACATGAACAGCTGGTCATTGTATGGTCTGTCTTTCTCTTCCTTTGAGGATTTCGTGGAATTTAGAGTCCATCACAACTCACTGGACTCTGACAACATTTTGAAGAAAATCCATCATATTGATGTGGCATCACATTTGTCATCAAGATTGAAGGACACTGGGGGTTGAGCCTGGAGGAGGAAGTTATGTGCATGTACACAAAACTGTGTCTCTCGTCTTGAGAAATAGATGACCTTGTTGTTGATATTGGGAAGTCTAACAGCACTCAGAGTGCAGGCTTGTAACATCATGTTCTCATGCAGCAGACATACTTCAGAAACGAGGGTCATTGCTGAGTCAGTGGCGTCATCGCGACGGCTGCATCCAGATTTTCCATGATAAGCTTTGCTGGAGGATAGGTGGTGGTCCAGTTAATTCAATTGATGTGCTTGCACAGAGGTCGTCTTTAAGATTCCTCCACACCAGTTTCAGTCACACTAAAGACTTTCTTGAATGTAAATGAAAAGCTCACGTCATTTTTACTAATTTCTGCATCAGTCTGGACAGCTGAGCATGCAGCCCTAGAATTCAGCCATCCATTTAGGTTCTAATCCTGATTATGCTTCATAAACCTTTTGTTACAGAGAACACACAAAATTTGCATCACCACCATGATTCTCATAGGATCTCCTTAGTTAACACCCTGAGGAACATTGCACAGCCCAGCTTACGTGTTTTGGATTTCCTCAGTGGCTGAAGATGAAACACTCGCTGCTTCATCACTTTTTCAGTTCTCCTGTAAGCATTAGATAAAACACACATGAGAGTAATTGGAGCTGACTCCTGTGTCTTCTTTTCATTTTAATCCTATGAAATGTTTGACTAGATACGTTTTTCTTCAATGTTTCAAGACTTCAAAGATTTTCGCCGCTCCAGTCGGTTCTATTTTTACCCCCTTGGTGATAATGACACAAACTACAAATAATCTGTCTAGAAACAATGCATCACACCAGCAGCAACAGCAGCTGTCACATCGCCACATTTTTTACTATCAAGCCATGTGAGCTGATGACGGACAGGCAGACAGACAGACATTTAAACAAAATTTTCAAATATCAATAAAACATTTATGTGTTCTTTGAGCAAAAATAAAAATGGTGGATGTGCAAATTACAGTCGTACCTGGGGCTGCTTAGCTGCATATTGATCTAAACTCTGACACTGTCTGTTTCAGAGTCTCTTTTTCTCCGTGTCTTGAACATCTGAATGCGCACTGAGCTGGAAAATAGGTCAACATGGAAAATGTGTTTGAAACAAATAAGAAGGACTTAAAAATAACCTGTAAGTATTCAGTGTTTCCGCTATCATTCCATATACCACACGAGAGAGCTTTCCAGTGGCACAAAGTGATCTGTTGGTGTTCACACACACATTTCCACGCGCATCCAGTTTGTCTGCGTGACATTGAGACATTAAGACAGGATGTCATTATTCACAACACATTTTTATTTGGTTGGCACTCTGCGTGAAATATATTATTACCATCAATGGCAGCCTGTTTCTAACAGAAACAAGCTGACCTCACTAAACTAACAGATTAAACATTTTCTTAACTTTAGATCTGGAATAATGTGTTGTTTATGAGATACTTCAGAATTTATTTTTTATGATAGTAAAAATGCTGCATAAAGTTAAGTTTTCTTTTTCTACCTAAATAGATGGATATATTTTCCTGAAAGGACTTTTCTTTTTTCCTTTTTTTTTTTATTTGCAATGTGTTTTTGAGCTCGACAGACTTGTCATCAACACTCCGTTCATGATTTTTTTCCACAATTTATTAACAAAAAAATTTAAATCTCATGGCAACATTGAACCTTCAGCCCAGACGATGCGGTTAACCATGACATGGTTTTTCATTTTTATAGAAAGGTTCTCCAGTGTCCATTCATCAGCTGCATTTTATTTTTCATCCTGAAATTTTGCTCCAGATGAGAGTATGTCAACAATGCTGATGGAGACACAGGGTTTATTGGAGCGAACAGTTCTGGGGTCATTGCTGAGGACAGTCCTTGGTTAAGTATTATCTCTTCATTGCATTGATGACACAGATTGGGACACAAACTGTAGCAGAGTAGAAAATGAGCAGATGGTCCATTAGATGAAACTACATTGCAATGTCACAATAGTTTTGTGGGCAGTAAATCCTGTTGATACTTATTTGTAATTTACCAAAATATTACAAATAATTATTTGTTTGACGCCTCTTTGTCATTTTTAATGGTTATTTTCTGTTTTTTTTTTTTGTTTTTTTTACTTTGTAGGCATGAGCATTGACGGTTTTGTATCTAGAATGACATTCCCAGAGGATGTCTTTATTAACCATGCATTTCCTATCACTTTATAAAAATGCAGTACTTTATAAAAATAAAAATAAAGTTAGAAATGAGAACAGAAAAGCTGGATGAGACTTTATTAGGAGTTTGGTGCTTGCGGTAAAAGTGATGACCAGCAAGATCACCAACAAGAAAATATTGATAACAGTGTAGTAGCAAAACCACTGAACTGATGACAGAGTAGAAGATTTCTTCACATAAATGTATTGTTAAAGCTGTCTTCCAAACAGCAGCTGTTTTTTTTAAACCTTCTCTAATTATGTACATAATTCTAATTATTGTACATAAAGAACAATTACTAACCTGAGTCATAGGATGTCAGATATTTGATGTTACAAGTCTAACAACCACACAGCTAAATAAATGAGACTGATGTGTGCTTTTGGCCCTGCCTCCCTCAGGACAGTCTGGCCAGTATGATAACAGCATTCCCTGGACATGCAGATCGCTGCGGCTCCATTTTGGCTCGGAGTGTCCACGGCTTTTCCGTCTGCTGACCTGGGCTTCATTTGCACGACAGCAGAACTGATAAAGCTTGAACTACTGGCTGGTATTTTAGCCGATCTATTCTTTCTTACGGCTTGGCAAGATCATCATTAGCGTGGAAAAGGTCAGAGAGACGACATCAGTCAGTGCGGCTCGGTTCATCGGCACTGCTGCTGCAGGTGACCCGAGACTTTTTGTAAAAGGAAAGAAGGTTATTTGAATTTAGCCTTTAAACATATCTGATCCATGTAAAGTGAAAAGCTTCAGCCGATTGTGCATGGGGTGCTTGCAATGACACGTTGATCTTAATGTGGAGACATTTTGGCCTGTTAGAGGGCAAATGCGTTAAACTCTTAACAGCTCCAGCTTTTAGTGAAATGCCTTGACGGTTAATGGATGGACTGTCATGAAATCTTTGTACTGATAATCACAGTTTTTGCAAAATTGCTTCTAATGACCTTTTCTTGTTCAGGCTTCTAATCAGCCCTACAATGAGCTTGACATTTCGGGTTTAGATTAAAGTTACGCTGCCCAGTTAAATAAAAAACTGCTGTAATTGTTGACGTTTTCTGATCAAGTAGAAGAAAGAAAATAGAAATCAGTCAAACTGTTGCATGTTACTACAATGGCATTTAAAGTTAACAGCAAAAGCTTTCACTTATGGAAAGCATAAAGGATCAGCAGTTCTTACATTAGGGAGGATCTGGTTTTAGTTAAGACCAAAAGGGTTTTTTTGTGGCAACCAATTCACCAATTTAAGAGAAAATTGTGTTTTAAAATTCCCTTTGACGGCAGGAAGTGTCTTTGCATGTTAATTTAAGAGAAGCAATACTGGGAATACTGGTCAGAAAATGAAATGGTAAATCGGTGAACTTTAAAACCTTGTAAAATTGCATGTCTTGCAAGAATGAATTCAAATTAAAGATGCACATTTTATTATTGTGGTGTGACTGTGAGGTTGGCTTTAATTTTGCAAAAGACAAATATTAAATTAAACATATTGTGAAGAGAAAGAAAAATATGACATGACTTCATTTTGCATATACTGCTTTTTTGCTACTTAAAACCACGATTCGTAGCAAAACTGGAAATCTTGTGGTTAATGTCTCGTCTTGCATTCCAGGCTTCAGCTGTATTTAGTTTCACTTCTCTGAACGCTGCTGATGAAAAAAATTCAATTGCATGACTCTGCCACTACCAGGTTTCACCATCTGCGTGGTGTGCTAGAAAAGAAGTATTATGTAAATTTGACCTTTATTTTTGTTTTTTAACTTTATATCATGTTATAAGGATATAACTAAATAACCCCTGAAGGCAGAGGGTTGCGCTGGTTTTTATAGGGATCAAAGTTCAGGGAACTTGGTACAAATTAAGGTAACTTTTTGCAAACTATGTTTCTTCTATACTGAACTTTCCACTTATGCGCTACATTGTGTTGGTTTATTCATTAAAAAAAAAAAAAGGAATATAACATATTAGCTTGTTTTGATAGCAAGAAAAGCCCAATAAGTGTGAATAGCTTTTTAAGGTGCTTCATAAAACAGCTTGATATCTCATCTATTTATTGTAATAATTGATAGTCATTATGAGTTTTGACTCAAAAATCATTACTTTTATGGCTGCTGTTAGGTTCAGCGGCAAACTTCTATTGGTAGATTAAATTTTATTGGAGATTTTTTTTATTACATTGATTCAGTTTGACTAATAGCACTGAAACATAAAAAATGCTATTGGGAAAATATATACATCTTATATAAATAAGCCTAAATAAGATGTGAGCCTGAGTGAGGTTAATGCATTCTTTAATTTTCAGACTCTGCTAAAATATCTCGTCCTTGTTGAAAAAGTTAGCTCTCCTGACTTGGAGCTTGGGTACCACTAATGAGAGCCAATTAGATATTCTAGAGATGCAACTGTTGTTAGGCTATCATTAGTCCTACGAGAAAGGTCATCACCAAGGGTGTTGTGCTACCCTCCACTACTACTTCCTGTCGCAGTGGGAATTTAGATGAGTATTGATCAAACAGCCTGACGCGAACGGTGGTTACAGTAAGTGCATGTTGATTAGTCTGTTAGCTGTCAGTTAAAAATCCATTAACTTGGTTGTACGTCAGTGCTGCGCTCGATGCACATGTGGGACCTGAGGGGTAAGAAGACTTAAATGGATGCTTTGAAAGTCAGATGTGAATGCAAGAAGTGCAGAAAGTGCCAGAAGCCCTGCCCTGGTGCACTTTCACAGAAATATGAAGTATCAACATGACTCTCCTCCTGTATCATATTATCATCTCTGCGCCTCTTGGCTTCACTTTCTTGGCTGTCCTTTGAGACAGGTCATCTTTGAGTCCTACGCAAAGGACATCTCTACTTTTTTCTTCTAAACCCTCAAAAGACTTTTTTTGTTGTTGGTTGTGAATTGCTTCATAATAATTGGCAGAAACACTCTCTATATGGAAAGCTCTCTCGGGAATAGCTCTAACTCTCCAAAGGTGTTTCATTATAACCACAAACTATTTTATGCTCTGTTCAGGCCATCTATCAATATTAAATTCCTGCAAGAATCATAATCGATTAAAAATCCTCAAAAGGATCATTGTGTTTCACAAGTGAGCTGCATGCTTAGAGGAGAGTGTTTGGTGATGTTGTTTGTTCGTCTTTGATTATCCTCTGGATATAAATGATGTACTTTGGCTCAAGATAGGAAGGAGAAACCAAGCTGGACTTTAAGTGGAATGTGGAGCAGGTTTCTGTGTTTCAATTGTTCATTTGCTTTGTTTTATGAGCTTTGCTTGTTTGGGGCTGAGTGGGGATCTCTTGGCAGTGGAAATGAAGCAGATTCTGAACTGTGTTCTGTGATTTACAAAGCTGACTTTAGAGTTTAAACACGCTGATTGAAGAAGTATCCCTCATTCATATGTAGATGGTCAAACTGCAGCTCTCTACATAATGGAAACATTAGAAAAAGGATGAGAATGAGAAATGGTGTCAGGCAAACACCTGTTAATGACGCAGCAGAATACAGGAAGAGGAAGACAACCTTTTTCAAAAATAGATGATGAATCTAAATATTATATGTGTTTTACTGAAAATCTCATTTAAATCTCTGTTATTTGTTGATGCAACTGATGTTCATCAGACTGACTATTAACCAACGCAAAAAAACTTAGTTGTTTGAGCACAAATGTCTCGGCTATAATGAATCAGACCTCAAATGCTGTTCAAAATTTCATGCTCCTTGAACCACAAGAAGAAGGCGTGACAATCACTTTTAATAAGTTTGGAAAATCAATTCAGAATCAAAGTTCTCCTCCTTCGGCCTTCCCTTGACTCTGTCTCACTAATAACCAAACTGCAAAACAAAAGAGACAAATCATTTCCTTTTGTTCTTCAATTTTGTGAGAATCTTCAGATTTATTTACCCTACTGCTAATTACGTTCTTTATAACTTAAATGTTAGTGTCGATTTCACTGATAGTTTGATTGCTGCCTTCATAATTATCTTAAACTTTGCTTTACTGTTGGTCTGCCCAGTTATTTTCTTTGCAGTCCTTGTGGTAATAATGTCTTGCTTTACAATGAAATGATGTGTATTTACTGGCATGAAAGGATATTTAAGTATGAGGGCAATGCTGAGGGCACCTCGCATGTTTTCAGATATATCAACATTAGTGGTGACATAAAGTAGGAGGACAACAGCTTTCACGCACGGAAATTAAATGTTGTTTTAAGCACTACTCCAGTGCTAGTGTGTAGGCATGGAAAAAAAAATTGCCACTCCTAAAATTATAAGCAGAAGAATGGATCCGAGATTTCTCTGAGCTCCTTCCATTAAGACCTCAAGAACATTGGAAAGAAGATGGCACTGCGCTTTTGAGAAATCTCCTTGTGAAGCTGGAACTGCTGATAAAACATTGATAAAAGAGAACGAGGAAAATGAGGGCTCTTTTCAGCACTGCCTTGCTGAAATGATCCTCAGCTCTGTTGAGCCACTCTGTCCATCAGAGGTGGAGATTTTATGAGTTCACAAACAAATAATTAAAACAAAATGTTTTTTTTTTTTTATTTGTCAAGGTTTCTTAAATAAGAAAAAACTTCTATTCAAATAATCTTGTCGTCTGAATCTCATTTCAACCAATGTTTGACATTTCTTCCTTATTTTGAGTTCACAATCAGCCTATAGCAATATTTGTTCCAGGCCTTAAAACTAATAAATACTTTCGGTTTTAACAAATGGCCATAAATCCAAATCCTCCTTTATGATAAAAGTTGACACACAAAAAAACAAAAAAACGTAAAATATTTTTTGTGACATGTGCTCAAATTTTTCAGCCTGAAGTGGTTCATTAAAATAGCAATGGTAACCATTTGCTCTTACAGAGCAAAACATAATCTGGAACCTATTCCAGCTACATTTAATACAATTGGTCACCACATTCTATTGGTGTAAAATATTCAGTGATTCAATGATTCATGGAACATTTCAAATTTGGGCCGTTTTATTATGCCAATGTTGCTTCATGAATCAAATCAAGTGACATGTTATTTATCTGCTGGCTGTGAAGGTCTGACAACACAAAACCAAAAACACACAGAGGAGTTAATTGATCATTACAGTTTAATAGGAATCAAATTAAAAACGCACAAAGCCACAACTAAAACAAACAGCATTAATGAGCACTGTGTTTAAGAAGCATTAAATTTGAAGCCATACTTCCCAGCAGTGGATGAGTCATCTTAGCTCATTGCTGTTTGCGTGAGACAGATGAGAAGCTACCTGCGCTAAGAGCATGTAAAAGCACTTGTAGATCACTACAGTACATCATATTCAGCATCAGCACTAAATCATTTTGAGTATGCATTGTTACGCTACGAGTTACATCAAATCTACAGACAAGAACGAGCCATATTCTCTCATCGGAAGGGAAAGAGAAAAGCTTTCCTCTGTTTGATAAACATTCAAACTGCACTTCTTTGTTCCTGGATTACTTTAGATGCTGTTATTGACTGAAGAGCTGTGGAGCGAAAATCAAGTGTCATTATTGAACGTTTACACAAGGTAAAAGCTTTTTTTTTTGATGTGATGCCCTCCTACCAGTGCAGCCTTCATTTTATGTGTAGTGTCAGTCACTCCCCTTTTTTTTCTTATTTAAAGAACAAACTTTTGTCTGCAAAAGAAACCAGAACAGTTCCAGCTCCTCTTGCATTTTCTAATTTTGTGCCTTGGTAAGTGCATAATTATACAGAAAAACAAATGTGGGTGAGGCATTTGAAAATGTTTTTAAAAAAGCCCAACTTATTTATATCAACGAATGACCTGGTTTAAAAAAAATGATGCAAGTTTTATGCAAAATATAAATTATTCATGCACAATCTGACAATTCTGCTGCTGTGAGAAAGCATGTTAAGTGTTGCCGTTAGTGGAGGCAAGTAGGAGTGGTAAAGTGAGTGGCAGTTTTTCCATTTCTGTGCAGTCGAGGCTGTGCATGTGCTCGGATTGCATTAGCGGCACATGATTAGATGTCCTGAGACATGAATCCTGTAGCAATCTCAAGGACTTCTGGTCCTTAAGGATAACATTTATCTTAACAACTGTACATTTATTTTGCCAAGGCTGTTTTATTTGGAGGTTTTCCAAGGTTTCGCCCTATTTATTCATTCATTCAGTGTAGATCATTTTTCCGACAAAATGTAGTAAACAGTGACTGTTGGACAATTTATGCCTGAAAAAAAACAAAACCTTTTTTTTTTTTTATACTTTTATCAGAAATATACTAATTGAATTAATGATTTGTCTTATATTTGAAGCAAAGGCAAGTTTTTTGCACATCTTAGATTTGCCTTTTTTCTGGTTTGTTTACATTTATCTTTCTGATTTGGACTAAGTGACACTAACAACAGCACAGAAAATGGCTGGCATGAAAGAAAATCCTTTTATCAGACTGATCTTTCTCTCTCTATACACACACAGACACACACACACACACACACACACATATATATATATATATTTGAGACCAAAGAGCAGGGCTGCCTCTCACACAATGTGGGGTGGGGGAGGGGGGGGGAGAACTACCAGAACATTTCTGGATGTGAGAAATTGGTACACAACCCACAGTGCTATCCACTGTGATTATGTTATTTCCAGCAACCAAAGAGAAATGTGATTTTCTTTTTTTTTTGTTATGTTTTGGAAAAGGCTGGAAAAACTTTCCATCCCTCAGCAAGCAGCTCTCGATCAATATGGAAAGTACAGTCTCTCAGCTGTTCTCGCTTCCTCACATCCAAAACAGGTTGCCGTGCTCAGACATCCATTGGAACCAGAACCAGAACGGTTGGTGCCTCACCCACTTTGGTCTTGTGACCCAGCAGGTGAGTCAAGCTCCTGAAGGACGGCGTAGCGCGGAGGAGGAGCTCCTTGAGTCCTGCCCGAAACTCCTGGCGAATCAGGCAGTAGAGGACGGGGTTGAGGCAGCTGTTGGTGTGCGCCAGGCACACGGTCAGTGGGAAGGCGTAGGCCTGCACGTTATAGAATGCCTTGCTAAATGGAACAAGGTCAAACTTTATAAGTACCCCCCAGAGCGTGAGAGCCTGATTGGGTAGCCAGCACAGAAAGAATGACAGAACCACTATGACAATCGATTTGGTGACTTTGGAGCGCCGGTTCAGACGGCCTTGTTTGGCCTCTGAATCAGCTGCTCCGGTGATGCGACGGCTGAGGACGACTCGCAGCAGGAGCAGATAACAGACAGTAATTATGATCAGAGGAATGAGGAACCCCAGCAGGACCTTTTGTAGTTGGTACAGACCCAAAAGAAGCTGTGGATCCCAGCTGCCAGAGTCCGGAAATCGGACCAGGCACAGTTCCTCATCCGACACCTCAGCACTGGTGGAGTAGATGGCATGCGGCAAAGTAGCCAGCAGCGAGATGGCCCAGATGCCAAGGCTGGTCCACTTTGCCCTGGACGCGGCCGCTCTCCGACTGTGCATCTTCAGAGCCGAGGAGATGGTGTAATACCTGGCCACGCTCATCGCAGTTAGGAAAAACACGCTGGCGTACATGTTCATGGTAGTGACAGAGCTGATGATTTTGCACATGACCCGGCCAAAAGGCCAGCGGAAGTCCAGCGCTGTGTCCACCGCCCAAAAGGGTAAAGTCAGAACAAACTGCAGGTCTGTGATGGCCAGCCCCATCACAAAGCAGTTTATGGATGACTGCTTCTGCCTGTGGCGGGAGTGGAGCAGATACAGAGCCAGCGAGTTCCCCACCAAACCCAGAGCACAGACTATGGAGTACACACACGCTATCATCACACGCACCACCAAGCTGGAGCTGTCTCCTTGTAATTCCATGATGGATTCCCTGGTGAGGAGCTGCAGCCAGCAGTGGAGCGACAGGTTGCTGGTGGCTGAACCCCCGCTCCCACCTCCAGGGTGGTCCTCCTGGAGCATCTGCTGCTCACATGGCTCCGGGGCCGGTGTTTGGACTTCAGTCTCATTCAGCGGCATGGCTGCACTTTTCTTCTCATATGTCCACAAAATCAGGAAGCGGTAAACACAGACAAGAAAGTTTGCATCTGAGGCATTTGAAGCATCCCTGTGGCATTAGGAGGCGCCCACGCTGGACCAGCCACAGATGCAATCCACCACCGCGGCTCTCCCCCTCTCATCTCTTCTGTCTGACTACTCGCAGCTCGGAGCGCGTCGCGGCCGTTTATAGCTGCCACATGAACGCGCACGGTCCCCAACTCGGAGCGAGACGATTGGAAGAAATTCATCCTCCGATTTCTGCAACATCCGAGTCTCACCGGAAAGGAGAGTTGGACACTAATGACCACTCTTCGCTGAATCTGCGATGTTTCAGACAGGAGGGAGTTTAAAAAGACAGCAGGAAAAGAAAAGAAATATAGCCTACGTCAAGTTGTTTTTTTTCTTTTTGAGCACTTGCGCAAACGCATTAAGTCCCCGGGTAATTACTGGAAAATAAAATGTCCTATATATCATTGTGGGTAGAAAAAAAAAAGTTATTCATATTTTAAAAGTATGAGATTAAAAACTTAAACACAAAACAATTACCAACCTGGTTAAATGACAAAAATGAAAAAGAAACGAGCAGAAAATACGAGGCGAATATGCAGCAGATCAATCAACAAATAAAACCATATATTGGATATATAACGCAAAACATATGGGAGGGTTGAAGTTGGGGCGGAGTCTGTAAGTAGTTGGTACACATTGGTTTGCTTTCAACCTTGTTTGAATTTGAGGAGGCTTTCAGCACCCAGCAGACTCCCAAAAACAGGTAATTTTCTTAGGTAAAAACAGAGTAAAAGATACACTTACTTGTGAGTTTTTCATAAATATCTGAAGTACTTTGTGTATTAGTATTCTCCTCTTTGTACTAATGTCCCTCAGCTGTAAAAAAAAAAAAAAAAAAAAAAAAAAAAAAAAATAAATAAATATATAAATAAATAAATATATATATATATATATATATATATATATATATATATATACTCACAAATAGACAGATTAAAAATTAAACAAATGAAGAGATACCTTATGGGTAATCCTCACACATTGTCACAGTGTGTGATTTTTGGAAACAAACTGATTATATTAAGATTTGGTTTATTGTTCTTTGCATCTCTGTGCCTGTTCAATTCTATAACATTATATGTTCATTATAAAATAATAAACATATTATTTTATATGTTTAGTAAAACTGATTTGCAAGTCAAGTAATTTTGCATATGGACAAAATGATCACCAACTTCTTCCTTACTTGTGTTACAGTGTCGATAGTAAATAAAATAGGCTTTTTGTGTGTTTTTGCATGGTGAAATAAATTTACCACAGGGGGAAATATGTTTTATTTCCTAAATAGCTCCAAAGGCCACGTTCTGGAGGGGTTAATGAATAATTACAAGCATGAGGAATGTATGGGCAAGCCATACATATCTCTATAATAGATAGGCTAGTTGGGAAAGGTGAGGTTTGAGTGTAGCTCTGTTCCCGTTACTAAATTAATATATTCACTCCCTAACATACACTTTATTCAGGAAGTAGGATAATTCTGACAGTAATTTGGTTGCAATTTATCGAGGGATATCAGTACAAACAGGACAATACTAATACACAAAACACTTAGAATATTTATGAAAAACCTCACAAGTACATATATCTTTTATTTCTTTGTAATGGACTACTCTGTGAGGCTACATCAAGAAATGTCAACAACATAAAAATATGAAAAGGGTTTGAAGGGTAATAATAAGTTTGCAAGGCATTTTAACAACTACATCTACTGCCCTGTTAAAGTAATCCTTCACTGAAAACCTCTGAACAAATCGAAAGGATGGAAGAGGGAGAGGGAAAAAAAATTAATCTGCCCACTTTTAATCCATTGCAACCCACTTGCTGTCATCTTAACAACCGCTAAACTGCTAAATGCTCAGGCAGCAGTGACAGTAGGCCTGGCTTAAAATTTAAAACATTCTAATCTGCGGTGATGAATAAATCTGCACACACTGGGTGGAAATAGCAAATTATGTTTTACAGGTTTCATGCTAAGCCTTTTAAAATTTGTGAAGCAATAGACACTGAAACACAAGTAAGGAAGAGGTTGGTGATCACTTTCTCCATATGCAAAATTACTTGACTTGCAAATCAGTACCTACATTTAAAGTTTTTCTGTCACAGCTATAGTGACTTGCAAAAGTACTTATACCTCTTGAAATTTTTGACATTTTGTCATGTGTCATAAGCTGATATGTGTTTTTTGAGGACATTATCTGGACAACACAAAACTGCTCCTAATTGTGATGACGAAGTAAAGCAAAATGCAAGTTTCGCAGACTGTCCAAATAAGCAACTTTGAAGTGTGGTGCGTATTTGCTTCAAGGTCTATTTATTCTACTACCACTAATTAAAAGCCAGTGTTTCCAAGTACCTCCAGAAGTAAAATAAAAACATTTTTTATAAAGAGCAGAGAACATAGGAGATGGGTCATGAATTAGCTTGAAGAGACATTTAGAACAACAAACACTGAACTGAAAAGCCCCATGTTATATGGAACTTTTTGTTATCAGTACCAGGAAAGATGGTGAGAGTTGATGGAAAGATGGATGGAGCAAAATACATGACAATCCTAAAAATACAATGAGTGAGGCTTAGGTAAACATAATTAAGGTAGAAGGAAATGCTTTTTATTAAGCCATATCCATGAGTTGGAAGTCAATTTCCAGGCCTAAATACAATTCACAATATGTGGCAAGATTAGAAAATTCCTCCTCACAGTCACTCCCCGCTCCATCTGACTGATCATGAGCTCTTTTGGAAAAATGCAAAGTTGGTTACAGCGTCAGCCTCGCCTCACAGAGGTTGCTTGAAAAACGTTGGAGTTTTATTTTTGCTGCTCTCGCAACACAATTTACGTGAGCTACACACAAAAGTTTGTGAGGAAGCACCTAATTATTTGAAACAAAGACTTTGAGTAAGTTGATGTGCGCTGACGTGTCTGCGGCTTCTAATAGCTGAAATAACAATGAAGTTCAGGATGAACCTGCAGCTGTCAGCTGCAAACAGATGGGCACTTGGTCAGGTCCTGCTCTGAGCATAAATATTCAGAATGCAGGTCAAACCCGAGCCCATCTGCATCAGTTCACAGAATGCATAAAATTCTGATAGAGCTCAATATCAGCCTTTCTTCACCTGAAGTGCTGAAAGATCTCACAATTGCTGCAATCCTGAAATGACGAGCTAGTTTAAAGCATAAAGTAAACTGCTAATGTGTAAGAGAACGCTGAGAAAATTTTAATGTAGAAAAATAATTGTTCAATGTCTAGCAAAAGGACCAGCTGAATACTCAGAGCAGGCAAGCTGGCTTTGGGCAGTCGGGATCACCTTGGGAATGATTAGTATTCCTCAGCAGAAATAGGAACCATTTCAGATTGTCATCTGCTAGGCACATATTTGACGTGGGCTGTACTTTAAGTACACAATTTTGCTGTCAAACATCTCCAGCCACAACTGCAAGGCACCCCGTACTTAAATAACAATTTGAAATGCACACATTTACAAATTTTGCCTCTGCAAGGTTGTGAGTGTGTGTTCAAAACCCTTTAAGGTGTCTTTAATTGGTTTTGCTTCTAAAATCTAAAATTCACCCTGTTGAATTCAGCGAAGGCGACAGCTTCGTTTAATGTGACTCCATAACAGTTCTATCTTTAAATGTTCTTCAGATGGTGTTGCATGCCTTGCTGATGGCTGTATTTGTATAGATACTCTAGGTATTTGTAAGGGCTGGAAGAAATTCTGTGACACAGGCTTTATTTTCATTAAGGGTCAGTTCCAGCACTCCAGAGTATCATGTTCTGGAGTGACACGATTAATAAAACCTTCATCTATGTTGTTGTTTTCAGTGTGTTTCTCTTTTGACATTCACTGCATTCCTGCCGAGGCTTCATCTACGTTTAATGAACTAACATAATGCTTACTCTTTTAGATTACACAAGAATCAAGATCTGATATACGAGACCTCCTCACTACACATCCTTTCTTAAAAGGGAATGAAGATGCTATATCTGACATTGCATAAAGTAGCTTCTTGTCTGCTTTCACACATATGAACTTGAGCGACATTCTGATTTGTTTCAACAGGATTTAAATTGCTGTTTGCCAGGCCCTTACAACTGTACCAGGCTTCAACTTCCAGGGAGGGTTTTTCCACAAGGTTTAGTATTTTTCTTGTAGAAAATTGGGCACATTCTTCCAGAAGTTGGAGCACAGTCATGTTGAATCAGAAAAAGAGCTATCTCCAAGCGGCTCCATCAAATTTCAGAGGGTTAAATCGTCTTACAGTATTTTCAGACCTACTCATGTGAATCATATGATTCACATGATGTAAGCTTGTTATTTCACTTTCTTTCCACTATGATTAAACTCAAAGCATACCAAAAACTGTCACTAAAATCTACATGAGAAACTTTGATCTGTTTACAGGTCAGATATTTATGGATCGGTAATAACAAATACAAATACAGAAAGCATAGAAAACACAGAGAATTTAATTGGACAGTTTTAATTGTTTCTTGATACTATTTCAGTCAAAATTATCAGAGAAGTAAATCAAATTATTTTTAGAAGATTTCTTAAAAGAACTTTTTTTTCTGTGTTCTAGTTCAGTGTTGATCAGTTTTTAAATTCTGCAAACATCAGTCTTACTACAATAAGACTGATTTGATTGTCTTATTTTGAAAGACAATCACGTCAGTCTCTTACGAATATTTTCAGCTAAGTGTAAACATTTCCTCTATTCAGTTTTTTCCAAATTAATAATTATAAAAAGCTTCCCTGAGCTAATTTTGCGAGACAATTCATTAATTACTAGAAGCTCCCACACTGAGATTCGAGTAATATTTTTTATCAACAACTTGTTTAGGGCTCTTAGGTGTTAGGCTTTTAGTTTTCATTACTAAGTGACCAAACAAAAAGTGAACAAAACATTTTGACAACCTCCAAACACTAACAAAGCAAAAAAATGGGACACCATCAGTAGGGATTCACTCCAGAAGGTGATATTAATTATGACAATGCAAATGACCAAAATAGCTTGAGTCTTTATATTCTGTAGAATCTTGATGCACACAAACCTTTCATAGCAGTCAAATGTTTGTTAGTGAACTTCAGTAACACCTGACAAAATGATCAAACGACACTACAGCAAAAAAAAATAAAATAAAAAAAAATAAAATAAACAGTCTAAAGCTTGTGGCCATGACTCTGCAAGGCAGGGAGCATGTTGCTGAGCTGACTGGCTCCAAAGCTGATTCTAAATGTTTCCTCCTCATGGTGAGCTGTTTGCTCTGCTGGAGGGTGACAGTGCTCTTGCCCTGGAAGCAGTTTTGACATGGTGATCACAGGCAGCGGTAATTGTAGTGACATTCTGACATTGCCACAACATCTGTGCCTTCGTGGCTCATTCAAATGACTCCATTCAGGTTAACACAAGCTTTTAAAACATTTCACGTTTTAAGAGCTTCTATTTTCATCTCGAGGAAAATGTTATGTCAAGGTTACTTCTGTCAAATTTAACAAGGAATGACTGTAGCAACAGTTTGTCGGAGATAGGTATGTATGCTGTCACTTATGATATTTCTCGTATAATCACTGTTAAATGACCTGCATTATAAATCAATTGGCTCATGATAGTTTTGTCCTTACTTGAAATTCTGCTTTCAGTCAGTCAAGGTAAAGCTGAAAGTCATTCAGAGCAGAGTCAACTGTTCATTCGGTTTCCTTAATTGCACCAAAGTATTACAAAAAAGTTGTTTGTCTGCAGCAATTTGACTTCCACTGTCTGGCACATTTAAGTAAGATTTATAACCACAGTTTTATGTGCTACGATTTTATCTCTAATCAAGGGGATCCAATAAAAGTGTAGGATGTTAAAAAGTTTTCTAGTGGCAATTTTTCCATCTAAATTTCTCCCATTCCTTTTCATTAAAAAGCATCCACCTTTGTTCTTATCTGCCTCCCATTGATTTTATCATTAAGACGAACGTTTAATTATATTCTTGCAGTTTTCCATCCAATTGATCAAGCTGATCAAACAATACATGATCAATGGTCAAAAGGTCCGTCTCATTTCCTTATTTCTACAGAGTTTTGGAATACTTAAAATGTACATATATTAGGTTACGCAATGCATAAATTCACTCGGATGGGGTGGATATGCATTCTTATCGCCTCATTTCTTCAACTTTAAAGCTGCTTAACAGTCATTGTTAGGAGTGAACTTTTATAAAGTATCTACTTGATTAATGACATTATCTCCTCCAGGTTCACGGTGAACATGGAAATCTTCATTTTAAGACAATCTACCTACGGAAAATGTCGATGACAATATCCTGAGCCGGGCAGCAAAGGTGGGAATGAGCATCTTTGATATATTGCAGAAAACGTAATTGGAATCAGGTAAAATTGAATTTTGTGACGTTCTTTTTCTTTGCAAGAGTGTGAAATTATCCACAGTGAAACAAGTCCCATGTGAATTGGAAAGCCACTCAGAGAGGAAGAAGCCATTGCCCAAAAAGAAAAACAAAACAAAAAAACACATTATACTTTGCTCTGATGGGAAAAGTGGTTTTTTTTTCAACATAGTGTTCAGCCACAATGACCTTGGTTGCATTTGAATTTAATAAGAGGAAGTCTTAAAACACCATCTCATCTGAGACGCACATTATTATGGTTTGTGAATTTTTTGCTATAGGATTCATTGGTGTATTTCACAAAAATGTACTTCTGTGATCAAGAAGGCCTGTAAATATGACCTTATTACACCAGTTCTGTTTGGATCAGTGGGAGAAATTCCAACTATTGTGAGAAGCTTGAAGCCAATGGTGTAATCTGTAGGGCTTTGGTTTTGTGTCATTCTTTACTTTCCTTTTCAATTTCAAGACGCTCCATGCTTTTGTTCTGTACTTGTGTTTGTTTTCTGTTCCATGTCGCAGTATTTAGTTATGGATGTTCTTTGAAAATCTCAGTTCCTGTTTCTCTTTTGACCTTTGTGCATTAAAAAAAAGTTTGATGTTTCTCCTTTTTCTGCAGTTCTTTGATGCCTATGGATTAAGTATTTCTTTAGGTCATGCCCTGTTACTGCTTTGTATTCTATTCCCCTGTGTGTTTTCACTTCTGTAGCTCCCTGTGAACTCTCAATGATTTTCTCCTAATTCCCCAGTTTGACCTTGGTTACCTTTGCATGTTCCACTCACAGCTGACATTCATTCTGCTGATTAGACTCGTCTGCATCCACTGGGGTAATCATACCCTCTGGTATTTAACGTGTCTCAGTTCCTATCATTCTCTGATAAATGTTGCTCTTGCTTTTCCCCTGGTTTCTTCTTTTGAAAAGTTTCAAAATTCTTTTGTATTAAACCTCCAGTAAACCACGCCAAACCATTTGAACCACGTTAGTCGACTTTACCTTACAATGAAAAAATGTAAAACATAATATCCTCTATTAATTTGATATGTTGTACAATTTTAAAAATAGTAATCTTAGAACTATAGCTTTTACATCCCAACATCATGCCCATTTTTGTTACAGCACAGTATTGGTTCACCATACTACATTATAGAGTCAATGAAGGTGCTATTATGTTAAGCAGTTGTGTTTCACAGCTGGATTGAGCCTGTGTAATACTGATAATCATCCAAGCGTTGAGAAGGAACATAAAACACGTGGCTATTCAGGCGTAACAATGACCCTTCTGAGTTGGGAGCATTTCTCAGTGGATATAGATATCACCACTTGAAGTTTGGGTGTAGGGTGGAACAAAGACAAAGTTGGCCATAAATTACCCCAAATAAATTAGGGTTCTTGTCATTGACAGTAGATCTTCCTCTGAAATTGTTGTATTGTATTTCTTCTATAGTGTTGAGTTAAACTACTGTCTATTTTAGTGCTACTTATGCATGGAATGAGCTCCCTCTGCCCAATGTGCTATCAAGCATTCTTCAAAAGAAACACTTTGGATGCTTTACTCTTTTTTAACGTAAAATATAAATGTGAGTTAAGATTAATTTGCATGCCCGAACATGAAACTCTTAGTGGATCGGATCCTCTTGTCTTGGCCAATTAAAGAGATGGTAGAATAAGTTTAACTTTAAAATGTTTCAAACTCCTGGAAAAAAAGAAAAAAAAGTTTACAAAAACGTTAGTAATCTCCCTTCTTCTCTCTTTATAGCATAAATAATAATTTGGTAAATATAAAATTTCTCTGTCCTCCAAAAAATCCCAGTCTATTTCAGAGCTCCACCATGACAACAAAAAAGTCAATTTGTAGATTAAAAAAAAAAGATTAGGGGTGGCTTTGATTGGCATTGGGGCGACCCCAACGCTCACTCGTGACTCTCCGATCTCAGCGGGATCCCTCTCGGCTACCTTGAACCATCACTAATCAAAGAGATGGTTCAGGGTCCTGATTAGAAAAGCAATTGGTGGAGAGACATTCCCCCTGATTAAAGACCAAGCAGGGAAGAGTAAAGCAAAAGAGGGAGAGCCAGGAGAGAGAGAGAACAAGTCAGCAAGCAAAACAATTACTTATCACTTCTCATCACTGTGGTTTAAACTGAAGTACTTTTTCCTGTGAGAATAGTCAGTAGAAAAGAATAACCATTTGTTTGAATGACATCTGAGGCAAAGTGGTGTTGAATGTTACCCCCTGCCCCCCCCAAAAAAATGATTTGACAATGGAGGAAAATATGAAACCTTGAAATGATTCATCAGTCAGACTTTAAAGCAAAATGTCTGACTGACTTACTGACGCTTACATGTGAATGACACCTGCAACATGGAGAATAACAAGAGGAGAGAAATAATCACGACAAAATTTTCCTAATCCACATGGATAGACTGAGAACCCATTTGAACTCATAAGAGGGCCAAAGTGTTAAAGACACAGAAAAAAACCCCATGTAATTTGCTTTTGTGATGTGATTCATTGTCTATTTAAAATGATAAAAAATAGGAGGCACAATTCAGACCTTTTCATTGGGCCCACCTCCTTAAATCGTGTGGATGAGACAGGTCACAACTGTGTGTTGACAGAAAACCGGTGTCTTATTGTCTTGGTTGAACTTTGTTTCAAAGCTGCCAAATAAGTAATCAATAATCTCTCAATTTTTTTGTCAATTGATGCAACATGGTGAAATAAAACACAGCTCACTCTTTTTTTTTTCTCTTTAAATAGGTGTGACAACACCAATTACATGCTACATTATCGCAGGAAAAACACAGGAGATTTCCAGGAATTAAATCCAGACATGCTCTGCAGTTGCGGTTCACACACTGGCTTCCCAGCAGGAGACTCTCTGCTGGAGGTTTGTTCTGATAACAGAAAATATTCACTCCTGGCTCTTGGGTAACACGTACGGTGCCAGGACATGGTGCAAAGAATCTGTTGTGGAAATCAAAGTGTTTTGTTTGTTGTATGTCTGGAATAGCTGATGAGGCTCCCTGTCTGTCATAATGAATATTTTTGTGGTGTATAAGAATGCATCTGCAATGCTAACAAGTGGGTGGAAAGGAAGTATATGTTCAGGTCAGAAGTAAAGAAGTGCAATTAGCTCACGTTTAGGGTTTTTGGTCATTTTCTAGAGTTATTACCAGGTAACTGCAGTCTACTAGGGTTCATTTAAATCTGGCATAATTCAAGCACAGTTATGTTTTTCTAATTTAAGCTCTTAGTTTGTGTTTACATTTGCTTCTCTGCTGGAATGGGAATTTTTGCCCTAATCTCATTTTTTTCCGTCTCTTTACTGGTTTTCTTGGTATTATCCTTTAATCTACTATCTTATCCAGTTCTCTGGACCCTAAGAATCTGATGTGATCCTTGGTTGACAAAGTGTTGTTTAGGATAAAAAGGGGAGCAAATCGCCTTGCTAATTATCCTGATATTGAGCAGGTTAAGCCCAAACCATATTGAACCAGCTGATCCACTTCCTGTGCTGAAGACAGATATTTTTTTTGTTTTAATATTGCACTGTTTTTCTTCTTATCACTCTCCCAGAGGCCTGATTTGTGATAGTTGTGCACTTGAAGATTCTTCCACTTGAGCTGTGTTTCTGGAGCCTCTCCAGAGTTTCCCTTCGCTTCTCCTCTGATTGACTTTTTCTTACTCTTTCCTGACCAGTTTCAGCCTGGCCATCACCTTCCAAATGTGCTTGTTTCTAATCTCGTCACACTGCTCTATCTGGGCTTTCTCCCAATGATTTCTCCTGTAGAATTTGAACCCAGCCAATGAGCTAACGGAAGGAAAAGTTGTAAACAATGACATTGATTTTCTGTTTTAGAATTGTAGTCTGCTTGCAGTTTTAGCAATGGTAAAGGAAGAAAAAATGAACAAATTTGTTCAGTTCATTTTGGCCAATATTGAATTACAGCCATGTTCAGATCAGCACTTCTCTCTTCATAGTCAGTGGAAGATGTATGTTCATACTGCAGGCAATTTTATAGCTGGGACATTACATACGTCACAGGCAGTTGTGCTATGTTCTTCTCATTTTCAAATAGAAGACTGAACAGTGTTGACAAAAGTTTTCTACCAAACCTTTGAAGAATTCACAGAATAATTGTATTTCTACTGAGATCAAGTTACACTAGTTTTACTCAGTTTTCTAGCAAGTTGAGCCATTTGCATTGATTACATTAGAGGTATTAAAATGCGGAAAGTCAAACATGAATGCATGCCACACTTTCTAGATTTTTCTTTGTAAAAATATATCAAAATGTTGAATCATTTTACTTTGACTTTGCACTTTTGTGAAACCTGGCTCTGGTTTATCACATTAAACTACATTGAAATCTGTTAAAAATTAAGGTGAAAACACCTTTGCAGGTCATTGTATAATGAACAAGTGTTTTATTACCAAGTAGGTAAATACAGTTAATATGGACTTTTATTATTATTATTATTATTATTATTATTATTATTATTATTATTATTATTATAGATAGAAACTATGATAAAACAGAGGTTTTCTGTGGCTCTAGTGGCCTGTATTTTTTTTTAAAGTAGCTGGACAGGAAAGTGGGAAAGGGCAAATGTCGCCTGGACCGGGAGTCAAACTAAGGCCTCCATACGTGGGTTCCCCAATATGGACTTTTTATTGACATGCTCACGGCTCAGCGACCTCAGTGTCATGACATTTATCAGTAAAATCTAAATTTAGACCCTGATGGGTATCGAGGAGATCTGAAATTATTTCATTCATTTTGTCTTTTCTGTCCTTATGTATTGTTAAGTCTGTCGACTCCTTTATTTCTTAAAATGCTAATTACCAGACTGGATCCACCTGAATTCATTTAATTCAGTAGCATGTACAGCTTACACAGTGGACAACTGAGCCACAGACTGAACAGGGCTTGCTCTTTAAAGCTCGGTCAACCCAGATGCTGAAAATGTCAGTGTGTTATATTGAATTGAGGCCAGAGTGACAGTGAAGGGAAGAACTATTTCATCCCATCACTGTGTGGTTAGCGAAGACAGGTCAGATTATATGTGGAAGCCCTGGAAAGCACCTTCCTCCAAAAAGTAACTATGTCAACATATCAATCATAGAGTGCAAAGTCTGACTCATTAGATAAGAGGTCGTCTGTCCCACCTTTGGCCCAGTTTTCTGTCCTTCTCTTCCACTTATCCTGTCTGGGTTCGCCCTTTGAGTGATTGCCTGTCTAGAAATAAGATCTTTTAAAGGCAGAACTCAGACATGACAGAGAGAAATACAACACTGCATACTCAGAGCGACTTTTAATTAGCAAAACAAATTTTCATCAGAGCATTTCAAAACATTCGCATTGTTTATCCGCTTCCAATCTGATGCAAATTCACTCACAGCTGAATCTAAACTGTTGCTATTTATTTTTTTTTAACAAGCAGATAACAAAATTGACCCTTAGCTTAAAAAAATTAGCAGTTTGAATCAATATTTTACAAAACCATGTGGTCATACTTGGTCATTTACTGAGACGCTTTCATGTTGAAGTGTTTATCAAAGACATAAGTGAGTCGCATCAATCGCATCCGTGTAAGATTGACATCCTCTTTCAAATAAAAAAATAAGACGAATAAGAAAAAAAAAAAGCACACACTAAATACAGTGGATATAAAAAGTCCTAAGCACCCCAGTTCAAATGTTTCTTTTTTTAAGTAAAAGGACGAGACTAAAAGAAAGACAAAATAAAAGCACTTTCAGCCACTAGTCTGCTTAAAAGAGAAAACCTTCAAACAAATCCTTGAAGCTGAATCAGGATTTCAGCGTTCAGTCTTCTACAGTCCATTGCCTTGATACATCTTGATGTGGCAATACTAGCCAACTCTACCTTGCAAAGTTCTTCAAATCTATTGAATTGTAGGACTTATTTTGTCTGCAACACCTCTTCAACGACTCCACAGGGTTTCTGTCAGGTGTAGCTCTGTGTTTCTGAACCTGACATTTTTACGCTCAAGCCATTCATTTCATCCTGGCACCAGAAGGAAACAACAGTATTTGGAGCTGTTCATGCCAGTGGTAAAGAAGTAATCCAACAGCATGACGCTACAACTCGCGTGGCTCGAATCAATTCGTCAACAATGTTTTAGGACTTTTACGGGTGAGATGACTTTTGAGAACCACTGTATGTTTCAAGGGTAAAACAGGAAGGACCAAAAATTACATTTCCCCGTCTGTAAACAAAAGTCCATGATCATTCTCTCCCTTATTATGAGCAGGGCTGATTTAATCAGGGCAGATTTAATCATTTCTTACATGTCGTCAGCATGTGGTTGTAGCCCAGTGGTGCGATGGGGATTCAGAGTCACAGTAGCTATGTGGCCGGTAATTGGGTCTACATGGAAATGACTGCTTCCATCTTCCTGACTGCTATTCAGAGACACAGAGTCCAAGCCGGGCTGTTCCTGTTTTTCCGGCAGCTTCTTCATCATCAGGTCTGTGAAGTCTTCCAATCCCTGCTCCTCGGGGAAATGCTGGTTCAGTGGGTCTGATTCGTCCTCAGTGGGGAAAGACGGGTCGATAACACGCATCACACGGGAAGCCTGGATGTTCTGGAGGGACCGTGACTGGACTGGAGGAAGAGAAGACAGGGGAAAAATAAATAAGGTTAAGCCTCTTTGGGGCTGTGTTTGTTATTATACTTTTATAACCGTGGACTGCGGTTGACAAGTGTGTGAGCGCGTTTCCCGTGGCGCAAAGTTGCGAGCATGTAAAACTCCATCCTGAGACATCAAAGACTTTAAAAGTTTTAAGGCTTTCTACTGTAACAGATTCTGAAAGCTCCATTGAAAAAATAAAAAAAAATAAAAATATTTCCAGGGTGAAAAAGATGGTAAGGAAAATCAAGTCTGATCCTTTTTTCCCTGGCAACTCTTTTGTTAGAGCTCTTTCCTCCATGAAACACTAAACGCTATAAGGTCCAGCTGCTGTTATTTCCATTCGTTTCAAGCTTTATGCACCAGCAGCGTTATGCACAAAATGCATACGCACTTGCTTGTAATGTGAAGAAATGTAAGAAAGTTCTTTGAAAGTTATTGTAATAGAGGATGTCTTTTTGTTACATACATTAACAACATTTACAGATAAAGAGGCAGATTTGAGGCTCTACGGTTAACATCAATTCCAGCCTCAGGGTTTTTTCCCCCTGTGATTCTAACAATTTCCTCTGCTGTGATTGAAACATGCTGGATTATTAAACTCACTTCTGACTGGACTGAAGTCACTTTGGCTGACCTTTGAATCAGAGAAAGGCTTGAGACTGGGGACCAGGATCAAACAGAAGGACAGCAGAAGCACCTTGAAAGTAAAAAGGAAAACAAGAGCACAGAGATAGAAAATGATGCTGTTTTTTTCCCGTTTTTGAGAAAATAATACTGTATGTGTTTTCTGCTGTGTGATGTAGTTTTTCAGAAGTGCTAGTGTTCTGTAATAGGAGACCTATTTCACTGTTATGGGCAAATTGACTTTTGCTTATATGGTGCATTTTCCTTCAAACGACACAGTTGTTTTTCAGTGCACATGTCTTTGCTATAAACATTTATGCTTTCTGGTTTAGAGAATGTCATACCAGTACACATGTTCCAGTCTGGACTGGTTTGTTGGATGAGTTCATGACCAGAGCTCGCAGCCTGCGGAGCTGCTCCATTAGAGACCTACAGAAAGATTGAAGAAAAAAGGAAAGCCAAAGAAAATGAAGAGAGAGAGAAAAAAAAGAGAGAGAGAAGGTTTTGCAGAAAGAGAATGAAAGCAGAAAGAGAGAAAGTATTTCTAGAGTTAGAGAAATCAAATGTCCTAACAAATTGGAGCAGAAGAAAAGACTGGAAAACAGAAGTTCAATTTAAAAACCACTCACATGTTGCATTTTTCCAGCTGGGACACCTTTCTTTGCAACTCCTGGTTATGGGCACTGCAAGCAGCCATGCTGGAGGGGAAAATGAACAGAAACAGAATTGACAGGTCATTTTGAGGAAAAAAAAATCCAGAAGAAGTCTCTCTGTGAATTTAAATCTGGTAAAGTTTTCCAATAGAACATTGATATTTTGAGATATTTTCCTTTCATAAACAATAACCTCACTGGGTTATCGTCAAGTCTTGTATTTTAGAAATTGTTCCTGACACCTACAACGGGCCAGCGATGTCTAATAAAAGTTTAGTTTTTTCCTATGCTGATGAAGATAATAGAATCAAGTTATTCTAATGGTTAGTTTTTATGTTTTTTTTTTTTTTTTTTTTGATATTCCAGTTGTCTGTTAAGAGAAAGGGGCTTCTTTGTGTGCTATTATTCCTCAGGCATATCAAGTGTGCCTGATATGCATAATAATTGCTTAAAATTATGATTTCCGAGCCTGGGATTTTCTTCCTAACAGAGTGAGTGTACACAAATCAAAGGCATATAAAAAAAGAACAAACATTTTAACATATGCTTTTCTAAGCTTTTTTACACATTTGTACCAATACGTTTCTGGCGGTGGAATAGATTTAAATTCTTGAAATAAATTCCTTTCATTTTTACAGACAAACTAGATAGCTGCTGAAATGCTAAATTCTGATTTAGGATGCATGTTTCAACCTGCTGGAGTTTGACTGATGTGCTTTGTCCTCCTGCAGATGATTAATTCGGGAAATAGCTGTGAATAATTCTTCAGAAAGAAAATGCTAAACAGCAGCTCTCCTCTAATTGTTCCCCGTTTGAATCCTTCAAAGCAACCATCGAAACCTTCTTACCCGACTCGACCTGAACTCTTCAACTTGTAACTTACTGCTCTTAATTTTGCATGGTCTGCAGTGAGTTGTAATACGTCGGAGCCTACTGTCATGTTTTGCATTTAACTTAACCTTGAAGTTTGGTGAAGAAGCGCTCCGCAGGTCTACTTTGTCTGTGTTACACATTTGTAAGTAAAAACAGATAGACAAAATCTTTTAAGACGCGATACAAATACAATGCAGTTATTTAGTCATTTCAGAAATGTTATTTTGTTTTATTAAGATTAAAAAAGCGTCAAGCAAAAAAAAAAAACTCATCGTCATTCATGTTGTTGCTGGAGTGTAACTCCGGCGCCTCACCGGCTCTCCAGCCCATCAATATACTCCTTCTTCTTCTTCCTGCTCTCCTGGGCAGACTGCTTATTGCGAATCTTTCTGCGTATTTTCTTCAGAATCCTTTCCTCATACTGATTGACAGAGGACACAATATTTACATTTTCAGGCTTAAGCAGGCTGGACTCAGAGTGAGGTAACTCACGGTAATTTACCTTTGTGAGCGGCAGCTGGGTGGGCAGGGTTACCCCCTCCTTGGCTAAAAGCTTCTTTTCATCATCGTTGAGAATCAGTTCTTGGATGAACTTTTGGGCTGGCTGCGGGGGCTGGTGGCAGTAAAAATGAATAAAAACACAAGGAAAAAAGTTATAAATATCACAATTGCTGCCGGATTACATTTCTCCCGCCGTCTGCAAAACCTATCCCCCTCGCTAGAGGCTCACAGGAAGTAGTTTAATGAGTGCAGACTATCAGGCCACTTTCATCACCCTCATTTCATGGCCACTTCAAAGCAATTATGGTGTGAGAATTTGTGCTAGATTCTGCCACTCTCTCCTTCATCTCATTAAACCGGGGTGGGAAGATGAGATCAATGCGCAGAATGAGCTGAAATCCATTCCTCTGAACACCTTCTAGATTTGCAAACAGGTATTCTGTCTCTGCCGATCTCTACTCAGTGATGTCAACAAGAAGTGAGTGAAATATGTGACGATGGCTTGAAAAACCGTTGCCTCTATAAGAGCCTGCTTGGCTGATTTTTCATCCCTGCAAAAGTTTCCTCGAATAAACCAGGTTGAATCATGAGGGAATTGTCACGTTCAGGAGGCTCAAGGAGAAGATCGACCTCCACACAATGCTAACTTAGATCTTTGGGTTACAACTCCCCTCTGACGACAGCCCCTGTGTTTGCTGCATATTCAGCATATCCTTCCAAAAATAGCAACAAAACATGAATAAAAACAGGGATCTCATTTGCATTCCAAAGGCCTCTCTATGGGAATGATGTGTGTTCCTACGGTTGTTTCTGCCAATGTACACAATCGTGCAGAAGAAAAGTTAAACAAGGTCAGTATCCCCCCCACCGGTACCACCTGTACCAACTCGGCTGACTCTGCCAAACAGACCCGGGGCTGCACCTACCGGCTCTGGTGTGCCAGACAGCAGCAGATCCTTGACAGTCAGGGGGAAGCCAGACGACAGTGGTGGTCGCTGTGCATCTGATAGATACTGCGAGATTCTTTCTCTCCCCACTGGAAAGCCAAGCTCCCAGCCATCTGCACCCACACAGAGAGGCAAACATTGATCAGACATCAAAGAGACAAGAAAATAAGGTGTTATTTTTTAAAATAAGGTGTTAAGGGTTTTGACTTTCTGGGTTTAACAGTAAATGGGTTACAAATGACCTTTAGTGCTTGAAATATGCACTATTTTATGCCATTGGTCCAAAATACCTATTTATCCAAGATAAGTGGTCAACTACTCTGCAATATTTTAGCTCTATAAGAGGGGTGTTTATATTTTCGTGACATAAAAAATATGAATCTAGGTAGTAGTATCAGTGTCAGACTCATTTAAGATGTTCTGTTATTAGTTTTTATAGGTGTGAAGTCTCATTTTGACTCCTCCTAACATTCTTACGGTCACTGTGAACAACTATCTCAATGTCCATCTTCTCTGGCCGTAAAAGTTTTCTCTTAGACATATTTTTCTTGAAAGGTGAAAATTTCAGTCAAGCTTAAAGGTGCTGAGGGGATTTTTTTTGTCCATGTTGGTGGTAAGGAACATTTGAAGTGTAGGATATGCTGGAGCTTGATGGTTCCTCGGTCATTCCTGAACATGCGTCCCAATTTATCAGTGCTCACAAGGAGCTTTGGTAATCACTGATGTAAATCTTATGACAAATGTATGGACATTTCCAGAAGTCCAATTTCAGCCCTTTAAATGGATATTTCAGATTTTTTAAAATAGCTTTACTTGATAATTCACAACTTTCTATTTCAATATAAAGCTGCACTATTGGCTGTTTCAATGACATTATGGCCACTTTTTAAATTTTACTCTCATCTACAGTCAGAGCAGCAATTGTAAAGGTTTGAAACTGCTGGAACTTTTCCAAACACGATGGATGAGCATCCATGTTTATCTTGCTATCACACACAGTGAAGAAGATGCTAAGCAACAAATAAAAACCCTTAAAGCTCACTGATAGAGAATTGCAATGTTTCTTTTGATGTTGAGATTATTTAACTGCAGTAAAGGAAGAACTCACTTAACATCATTTATACATCTTTAACAAGGGTGCCAATGAAAATGGAAAGTGCAAAGAACTTTTTTTTTAGCTGTCGGTGAGAGGAAATTAATTTACTGAATATATCCTTCTTGAATTTAGTGTTTGTATCAGAGACAAAGATTGACAAAAAGGCAAAACACATTGTATAAAATATATCGACATCAATTCAAAAATTACTTGGATCAGAGGAAACATTTGCTTCTCGGCCCGCTTTGGCTTGCAGTCCTGCTCCAAAAAAGTGTGCGTCTGGAGGGCTTTCAGGGCGCTGCGGACTATCCATCTGGTCTGATGGAGGGTCCTCACTGATCCCACTGTCGCTAGGCGATGGGGACCACAGCGGCGAGGCTGACACAGAATCACTGCCGCTCAGAAGGACGTTGAGAAAGTCATCGTCCGCCTGTTCAGCTGGCTGTGGCATCTGTTTGGTGAAAAAAGGAAAAGCATAACAAAAAATCAACTGCCAGCATTAGGTAGATGAGACAATCTATTGAAGGCAAAATCTAGGCAGCATATGAAGATGGAAGCATGTTTTGTTTTCTTTTTTTGTAGATAGAGTTCATTAGAGATGCAACAGCCTCACAAACATTTGGCTCCTGAAATGGCAGCCTGGGAGGGATGCCATGCTGTCCTATTTCCTCATGACGCAGGATTCCGTCGTTTTTATCAAACAGCCAGTCGAGCAGCTCTGAGCAGTCAGAACCCTGCAATTAAACATTTCAGGACATTTTGTCTTGTTTGGCTTTTGTTGTCTTGTGTTAAGAAAAAAAAACAAACAATGGATGTATTATTCCACGGCTCTGTACATTTATCTATGAATCTCTTTAATGAAATTATTTGATAGATATTACTGAGAAAACTGAAGATGTTTTTCAGTTTTAGATTGAAGTTCAATCTCCCTTCGAGCTTCAGCTTTCCTTTGTGGGGCATTTCAATTTCCGCTTTAATAACAACATTCATCTGACCAAATAGAGTACAAAAACAATATGTCTGCATACCTGCTCTGGGTAGTACTCCGTGGATTCCATATTTGAGTGAAATCTCCAAAACTACCGAATCCCGGTCAAACTATCCACACTTCGTCGCTGTTTTCTGTTTAAATCCAAGCTTTTTGTTCCTCTAAAGTTTCCCCACTGTATTTCTCAGCTCATCTGCTTAGGTCCAGAGTTCAAACTCCAACACAACACACCCAGCTGACTGCCAGGCTTTATCGCCATTGGACACACAAAGAGATATCAGCAATCTAATTTGCAGTGCAGAGTACACAACTCATTAACCTAACAAGCTGGTCTGTCTGGAGCCTAACGATATAAAATATCCAGTAAGAGGAGATACATCGGAAAGAGCAAAGTCTGAAGCTTGCTTTTTTTCTTTGATAGTGCATTGACACAATAGGCTCTGACCTTTAGTCCAGATTTGTAGCACATTAAGCACACGACAAGTGAGTTCCTTGTCGTGGCAAACAAAATAAGTAATTATTAGCATGGTTTGGTTGAATACAATGTACAGTTTTATTAATACTGTACTTGTGTCTTAGCAGATAATTATCTGGTGAAAGCAGGTTTGGCTGAGTGTACTTGTGTTTAACAACACCTGAGATGCAAACAAAAATTAGAGCAATTAGTTTGCTTTACTTTCATGCACTATCGATAAAGATCCCACCAAGTATTTATTTGGGTATTTGCTGTAGCTGTCAGACAAAATAATAATAATATCTATCTATCTATCTATCTATCTATCTATCTATCTATCTATCTATCTATCTATCTATCTATCTATCTATCTATCTATCTATCTATCTATCTATCTATCTATCTATCTATCTATCTATCTATCTATCTATCTATCTATCTATCTATCTATCTATCTATCTATCTATCTATCTATCTATCTATCTATCTATCTATCTATATATATATATATATATATATATACAGTTAGGGCCAGAAATATTTGGACAGTAACACAGTTTTCATGAGTTGGGCTCTGCATGCCACCGCATTGGATTTGAAATGAAACCTCTACAACAGAATTCAAGTGCAGATTGTAACGTTTAATTTAAAGGGTTGAACAAAAATATCTGATAGAAAATGTAGGAATTGTACACATTTGTTTACAAACACTCCACATTTTAGGAGCTCAAAAGTAATTGGACATATAAACATAACCCAAACAAAAAAGTTTTTTCTCAATTTTGTTGCAAATCCTTTGGAGGCAATCACTGCCTTAAGTCTGGAACCCATGGACATCACCAAACGCTGGGTTTCCTCCTTCTTAATGCTTTGCCAGGCCTTTACAGCCGCAGCCTTCAGGTCTTGCTTGTTAGTGGGTCTTTCCGTCTGAAGTCTGGATTTGAGCAAGTGAAATGCATGCTCAATTGGGTTAAGATCTGGTGATTGACTTGGCCATTGCAGAATATTCCACCTTTTTGCTCTCATGAACTCCTGGGTAGCTTTGGCTGTATGCTTGGGGTCATTATCCATCTGTACTGTGAAGCGCCGTCCGATCAATTTTGCAGCATTTGGCTGAATCTGGGCTGACAGTATATCCCGGTACACTTCAGAATTCATCCGGCTACTCTTGTCTGCTGTTATGTCATCAATAAACACAAGTGACCCAGTGCCATTGAAAGCCATGCATGCCCATGCCATCACGTTGCCTCCACCATGTTTTACAGAGGATGTGGTGTGCCTTGGATCATGTGCCGTTCCCTTTCTTCTCCAAACTTTTTTCTTCCCATCATTCTGGTACAGGTTGATCTTTGTCTCATCTGTCCATAGAATACTTTTCCAGAACTGGGCTGGCTTCTTGAGGTGTTTTTGGGCAAATTTAACTCTGGCCTGTCTATTTTTGGAATTGATGAATGGTTTGCATCTACATGTGAACCCTTTGTATTTGCTTTCATGGAGTCTTCTCTTTACTGTTGACTTAGAGACAGATACACCTACTTCTCTGAGAGTGTTCTGGACCTCAGTTGATGTTGTGAACGGGTTCTTCTTCACCAAAGAAAGTATGCGGCGATCATCCACCACCGTTGTCTTCCGTGGACGCCCAGGCCTTTTTGAGTTCCCAAGCTCACCAGTCAATTCCTTTTTCCTCAGAATGTACCCGACTGTTGATTTTGCTACTCCAAGCATGTCTGCTATCTCTGTGATGGATTTTTTCTTTTTTTTCAGCCTCAGGATGTTCTGCTTCATGTCAATTGAGAGCTCCTTTGACCGCATGTTGTCTGGTCACAGCAACAGCTTCCAAATGCAAAACCACACACCTGGAAACAACCCCAGACCTTTTAACTACTTACTTGATTACAGGTTAACGAGGGAAAGGCCTTTTGAGTTACTTGCAGCCTTTGGAGTCCATTGTCCAATTACTTTTGGTCCCTTGAAAAAGAGGAGGCTCTGCATTACAGAGCTATGATTCCTAAACCCTTTCTCCGATTTGGATGTGGAAACTCTCATATTGCAGCTGGGAGTGTGCACTTTCAGCCCATATTATATATAAATTGTATTTCTGAACATATTTTTGTCAACAGCTAAAATAACAAAACCTGTGTCACTGTCCAAATATTTCTGGCCCTAACTGTATATATATATATATATATATATATATATATATATATATATATATATATATATATATATATATATATATATAAATATAAATATATATATATATATATATATATATATATATATATATATATTATATATATATATATATATATATATATATATATATATATATATCCTGCAATGCTTCTCTTCAGCATAGCAGGAAAACTGACCCATGCTAACTTAATTAACTAACCATAGTCCGTTTTGAAGGTAATGAAATGAAATAATTAGACTAAGTGTGAAGCTCTGTCGACCAGAACATAATTATCTTGCAGGGTGCTGAATAAAAACTAAAACTAAATTCGAAATGTCTTCACCACTTAACATGCATTAAGCATTTTTTCAGACTGAATGTGGTGGTCAATCCAAATTATCTCCAGTGCCCTGCTAAAAGTTATAGTCATACCAATAACATGTTTTATGGATGAGTAAAAGTCATGACTGATTTCCGTCTCAAAACTACTCAGAATAAGATGATACATTATAGACATACTCAAAAGCAGGAACAGTAACTGGAGTATAAAAAATTAAATCAACAGACACCTACAGACCCATTATTGAAATGTTGTGGATTCAGGTAGCTGAATAAAAACGTCCATATTTTTCATTGTGTGAGTGCACTAGGGATGGATCTTTAATGCACTCATTTCGATTAGTTAATTATATGGAGTTTAAGTAGTTAAAAAATTTTACGCAACCCACCACCAATGGTCAGAATCAAAGCAGAATGGATCAAATCTTTCAAAGTTAAACAGTCAAGCCTAATCTGCTATTACTACTACTACTAATAATATTAATAATAATACTAACTCAATTCAATTCAATGCAAATATATTTTATTTGTTGCAGAGGGAAATTAAAGTTTGTTGTAAATTATAGTGCACTGTTTTTTTCAAAGAGGTGTTGTAGATGCTGACAGCTGTGGGTGGGAAGGATCGAATGGTCATCAAGCGATTTCATCCTGTCAAAAGGGTCTAAATGCACTAAATGCACTTGTCAATAAGGACAATTGTCCTTATTGAAGACAATTGCTGTTATGTGATTACCTCATTCTTAACAGGGGAACCTAATTAAGTAACCTTTAAGTGTATTTATTGTGATTTTTAGTACAAGGACCAATCCTACTATTAGAATTTTATTAGAAATTCTAATAAAATTCTAATAAAAGTATTAGAATACTCAATCACATCTTGTGATTTACTGTTTTTCCAGTAAATCCCAAGATGTCATCCACGTGGAAAAGTTCCAAACCTAAACTTACTGAGAAACCTTGAAGGACCAAACCACAAGGAAGCTTTAGAAGAGAATACGATAACTGAAGCAGTTTATCTCAAAATTTATGAGGATATGAACAATTAGATGAAGACAGGATCTGTCAACACAGACCCTGTCTTGTCAGAAGGAATCCAGGAATTACATGAAGCCACTACCATCATGTCATCAATGGAAAAAAAAAAGAAGTTCTGCTTTGGGAATTCATTAAAAAAGAAGCTTATTTTGAAGTAGCATTTCTAACTCAGCAGAAACACTAAGAGTAAAACTGGTCATCTAGATGGTTAGTGTCAGTGTCCTGTAATGACTGTTCTGCTAAGTTTTCATGAACAAGGCATCACATAATCGTTATTGCCTTGTTATCTGATGAGTAATAGCTCCAAAGGGCAAAACTTCTCAAATTAAATCCCTGTTGTACAATTTCTACTTTCTCTGTTAATTTATTTATATATTTCAATTTTGGTGAAACTCCAGTTGCTCTGAAAGAGATGGTGCATTATTTTTGGCAGCATCAAATACTAAACAATGTTTCCTGTCCAGTATTGTGCTGCTGGATAATCTGGAATTTTTTTTACAATCGTCTTTATTGAAGACAATTAAATATTTCACCAGAGTTCCTGGTGTTCTCCCTAGTTGTGTACTGGATGCACTGTTGATGACCTAGAGGATAGTGGAACATAATGTTACAGATAAGAGTAGCTGTACTTTTATCATGTGTATTCTGTGGCAACAAAATCTAAAGAATTCACTAAAAGTTAGGGATATTTGCCTTTCAGGAGAAATATCAGGATGAAATTAAAATGCTTTGTGAACTTAATGTGACCTTCACACTGATAATCTTGATGTGAAGTAAAAATTAGGTTTGTGAATTTTCTGTAATAAGCAAAGGGTCATACTGCACTGAAAGCAATTCCCATTTATGTGTCAAATAATCCAATACATTTTATTTTGGACAAAGATCCTGAATGAATACAAAAAGCAGTTTTAAATGACGATTTCATTCTCTAAGGGAAAAAAATGGTATCCAAATCAACTTGGACCACTACAAAAAATTCAGATTATTAAACCAAATTATGTTTTGGGGTGGCCTAGCCAAAGTTTGGACGTATATCCGATTCAGATGTCGTAGTATGACTTTAACCACCCTATTCATACTTGAAAACCATCCTGTGTGCCTGAAGCTGACGATTACTACTAAGGACAATGGGCCAAAACTTATCACAGGTGATGTTCAAGACTCATTGCCAGTCTTTGCACATGATGTCATTTGTTGCTATTGGTGCCTTAGGGGCAATTATGTTCTCCCAGAGAGCCACGTCAGCCCTGGCAGCCACTGTTGGCGTTAATTCTGAAAGCTCACCAGCATCACGTGTGATTTATGAATGAAGATATGTGACTTGAAGGTGGCTCAACTTTGTCGACATGACAAAACAGTGTGAAAGAGGCTGGAGTTTAGATCATCGAGTTGACGGTTGAGACAAAGCTAAAGAGTGCTGGTGTTCTCCTTCATCAATATTCACCAAGTTGTTGTAATGCTACTGCACTCACGTCAAATAGTTGGTACTTTTAGATTCAAAAATCTCAACTTAAGTCATCTAAACAATCTGTTTCTTATGTGGGACATTCTTTTCTGACCACAAAATCCTCCTTTGATGGCGTTTGGCTTGTCTGTGAGGACAGCTGCAGTTTTCACTCTGGCAAGAAGAGTGGTCCCAAGAAAAAATCTGCAAAAACAAAAACAAAAACAAAAAAATTGGTGTTTTGAACAAACCAATTTTTCTTTTCAAATTACCACTTGCAAATTTTATGGATTTAATATACATTTAAAGTGCACAGGATGTGTTCAAAACTTGAAACCAAAGAAAATTCTAAATTTATTTAAGAATATAAGGTGTGACTTATGACACACCTTCCCTCTATATTGCTTTAAATTACAATGCTTCAAAATGTAATTTTAAAGCAAGCAGTACTCTTAAAACATGTTCATTTTGGTTTCTGGAGTATTTTTTTTTGGAATGACTTAGACAAAGAAGAATATTGCACACTATGAGATAATAATATAATTTGTGTGTAAATAATTGGTATAAAAGTGAATGAAATAAAATCTTGTGCTATTTCAGCAGTTCATTTTTGTGTGTATCTACATGAAGTTCTGATCTGTATGTAATAGAGTGCAATCGTATCGTCAGACACGCCGATGTTTTGGTGTCCATACGTTGCATGTTGTATTTAATCACTATTTTGATTGAGAATTTACATGTAAACTTAAAGACTGGATAAAATGCTGCTTCTTCCAGTTACATTTTTGAGACAGGGTGGAAAACTCACAGGTGATCAGACCTGTGTTTGTTCTCCTGAAGAAAGAAGAAAAGAAGGTCAATGAGAAGTACACCAGATAGCTACAGAAATTAGTAAAAGCTGCAAAATTTGTAACAATTGTTTTATGTCTTTGATCACCTCCAACAAACGTCTGAAGCAAGCTGACACAATTTTCGCAGAGGGGGCGGGGCCTATCTCCTGCCATCATTCGGTAGGCTGGAAACACCCTGTGAAGGTCGCCACGTCATCACAGGGCGGCATTAAACATATTTAGGTTGAAAGGATGCAAGAAGGTTATAAGGTTAAATATATAATAATTTTACAGTTTATTGTGTGAATCATTTTTTAGTTGAACCCCATAGGTTCTGCCAGGCATTTGTCTCTCGCTGCGTCTCATGAGACACAATCTTCAAGCTATAAGGTCAGAGGTTTGACGGATGTGAAAAATGTTAATTTGTAGGTGTCTGGAGAGATTTCAGACACAGACAATTGTCTGCAACACCTACCATCTTCTTCTTCTTTAAATTACTTTTTGCCAAGAAAAAAAACAAAAAAATGTCCTTCGTTTCCAGAAACTCTTTTTTTAGAAAAAAAAATAGACAGGGATAATTTCACACTTCATGCCTGCTATGAGAGGAAGCCTGCAGAGGAAATGAATTCTGCCGTGCCTGTTGCTGACGAGTTGATCTGACATTTTTGGCAAATCCCCATTAATTCTCAATTTGGTTGTCCCACTCCCCCGAGTTTCATACAGTTTTCTGCAAATCTAAAATAAGGGTCAGATGACAATGTATTCCCAAGCAGAAGTCATCAGAGGGAAGAATATGATAATAAGCCAGTGAAGACAACACCGCGCTGTGATTTACTGATGCACAAGACCAAATGCCAATCATTACAGTAAATGCCAGTCTGACAAAAAAAAAAAAAAAGAAAACAAATGATTATCCTGCTGCGCTTCCCATTTAACAAGCTTCATTTACATTGAACATCTAAAAGACAGTACTCAAACAAAACCCAGGGATGTGAAACAACAGCGTTGACTGGTGTTTGAAAACACCAGTTATTCTTGTGACTTAATGATTTATATGTGTTTAAAAAGTGAAGATCATTTATTCCTACATCAGTGGAGAGTATATCAAGTATTTAGTTTTATTTTTGGAGGTTTGTTTTTTGAAACGGTCCACATCGTAGACAAAAACTGTTGAACGTTAAGCCAAAAACTTGTCCACTGCTGCATCTTTCAAGCATACAAATGATCACTCAAGGTCTAAATCTGAGACTATTATCATGTCAGACGAGCAACAACACAACTGGCACATTTGCATCTCGTCTCCGATGTGGCTCCTGGAAGGTCAACACAGACCTTCGAGGACGACTTTGATCTGAGCTGCGTGTGATGTCTGAGACCCCTCTGCTGTTAGGGGGTCTTAACGCTTCGAGAAACAACAAAAAGAGAGGCTGATGAGAAAAATCTTTTCATTTTTAATATCAATCTCTTATGAATTGGACACACAGTTGGACGTAGAACTTGAACTCGACACTCCAAGCACAAAGGCATGTCTCGTGAGGGTCTCCGTTCACTGATTCATGTTTGTTGATAACAGAATGTTATTTTTACATAAACTGGTTCTGGTTGATTCCATTCAGCTACAGAAAATTATAAATTCATGATTCCTTTTTAATTTAACAGGAAAGACAGATTTTCTTTGGAGACCTCTATTGCGATTGAATCCATTTTTGTATCAAAGAAGTTAATTGCATTTCGCTCACTTTTTTGCAGCTTCAAAGAGGGAAATAAAAACATGCTTCATAATTTGTACATGCTGACACAGCTTTTCTTGGTTGTTGTGCATATCCTGAAGTTACTATAACTTGATTTCACGACTATAAATAATTTCTGTCCTGTGCATTAAAATGTGTTGCACCGAAACTATGTCAGACTGCTGCCCCCTGTAAGCCAAAGCTGGAAAAACAGAGAAAAATTGGAAATATTTGAGAGACGTCATTACTCCAAACGTTTGAAATGTTTCTATTCATGTATCTATGTGAAAGCTTTGGAGTCACGCATTGTTGGCAAGCGGGCACAGCAGCTGAAAAAAAAGTAACATTGATTTTAATTTTGTCGGGCATCATTAAAATATCAAATTCAGGGCTTCCCAAAAGTGTTAACACCTCTTGAACTTCTTCATAAGAGAAGGTTGTTAAATTCTTGATTAAAAAATTTCAAAAGTGTGACATTTCTTTATATTTTTGTTTCCTATTTATTACTTTGCAGAGAACATTAATTAGAATCATGTTAGAGGTATATGCATAATCACGACTCTTGCAGGTCCTAGAGATATTTTGTTTGTGAGCGTGGATGCTTCTGAACACAGAAAAGGCAATTCTCAATGATGACTCTTTGAATCAAACATAATTCATGTTGGAAAAATTAGATGGGCTAAACTTAAGCTGCCAGACCATGAAGAGCAGCTCGCATTTTACCTCTACCTCAGACTTTTTACGTGTCCTTCATTTAATCTTATTTTGTTTCCAGTTAATTTTATTTGTTTAATGGACTTTTCAGCTCCCTCCTCATGTGCATTCACGCTCTGTTGACACTGAAATAAAGCATTAGAAATAGAAGAACTAATCATGCAGAGTAACAATGTTTCACAATGTTGGAAGTTAATCAGGCCTCAGACACTGCAGCTGCTCTCAAGTATATTTTTATTTGTAAACAAAATGCTCTTTCAAACAAACACAAGTTTTTGATTTTTCTCTTAAATTATGCATTTGATGAAAGGCTTCCAAAGACGCTGTATGCTTCACCCACCATTTGACTTGAGATCAAGGTTTATGCTGCAGATCCCATCCTTTGGAGAGAAACCTCAGCCTCAGGTCAAGTAGTTATTCAAGGCTCGCCCACAAATGCTTGAGAAAATTAGGTCTGTTTATTTATTTATATTTTTCAGCTAGGTTCTCTGCATTTGGTTTTTAAAGACATTTTCATGCATTTAAATATCTTCTGAGAATTCTTTTGGAGGATCTGAAATTATTTTAGTCTTCTTGTATCACATTTTGATGGGCAGCACCTCAGTTTTGGATTATCCTTAGTTGGCCTACATTTCAAACAGCAGCATTAGTCTTACAAATTATCAACTTGGAGTGAATTTCAGTGTAACTGAGGTGTATGACTTGATGAGAACAATCAGTCCTTCACAGCGTAGCAGGACACAGGGATGCATGATGGTCCTCTGTTTACATCTCAGCTTCATCTATTTTTTGTGGTGTTTGCATGTTCATGTGCAAAGGCAGGATTTCTATTTCCTGATACGCCCCTAATACATCCAGGACAGGCTAATTCGCATCAGTCTGAAAGGGTCAAACAAGCTTTTTTCAAGTTTGGGCAGGAGAGAGTAACAAGAACTTGACACAATTTGCTTTCTTCAGACTCAGACTGTGTTTTTAGGTTCTGGGGCAGAGCAAGTATGTATCTCATAAAATGTTTCCAGTTGCTGATTTTTCCAGCCACACTCGGTGACAAAACGATGTTTAGTTTAAGTGTCCTGCTCTGGCTGCTCAGGCAAACATCATGCATAACCCTGGATACCTCATTTGGTTGAAAGGAAGATTTGCACAACAGTAGCAGGAGGAAATAAGATATTCCCCCTGCTGCACTGTGTTGACTTTGTTAAATTAATGGCAAGACAGGCAATATCTGGTTCAGGCAGCAGACTGGACAAGGGGTGGCAAGTATGTAAACAACGGAAGGAAAAGAACAAAAAGGGGGCGGAAAAACCAGGGAATAACAATGACTGTGACTGAAGTAATCAGAGCGATACTATCTCTATTTAATGCTTACAATAATGGCCAGAAAAAAAAGACACAGAGAACCAATTGCATCTGCAGCACCAAAATTTGTGAACAGCAAATGTTATATTATAAAGAATAGTTTTATGCTTCTACTGTGTGCATATAATTGTGCGATTGCATCTGCCTCAGTGTGTGTACAATGTTTGTGTATATGTGTCTGTGTGTGAATGTGTTTGCATGCAAGCGTGTGCAGAAACAGAACATGTATCTGATATCTGTGGGAAGTTTGAAGGAGATAAGTTTTTGGAGACCACAGCCACCAACAAGCCTGACAGTTTCCTCTCAAGTTGATAGATCCTGCAGCAAGTCATGAGACACCAAGTCAAAAAAACTGGCACATACATGCTTTATAACATCACAAATCAGAATAACTTTTGTTTGTTTTACTAAAAGTCCATATCTCAATTTTCTACACTGCAACGCTCCGCTGAATGAGCACTGTGCAAATTTGTAGTCCTTTTGAAAATCAAAATGTCTGGACAATTTTCTGAACAGTCCCTTTTGTGACATGATTGGGGAATTTAATTATTAATGCATTCTGGTTTTGTATGCAAAGAGGATGAAGCATTTTTAGCCATTAAATGTTATTCTTACTTCAATATGAAGGTGGGAACACATTCAGGGCTGTTTGTGTTTTCAACTAACAGTACTTTAAGATAATTACACTTTTATAAAACTATTTGGTTAATGATTCATGGTAAATGACCTGAACTTGAGGATCTGAAGTGCTTCATGCTACATAAAGTATTTAACTAATTCACACACATTTTTTTTCCCCAAATCAACTTCACTTTTAAGATATTTTATATTATTCAAATACTAAAAAAAGATCAAAACTGCTTCATGCTTAACAAATCTATCTGAATGTCTTTCCTTTTTAATACAGATAACAGATATAGTACTAGAGAGATCAGATAAGTGTACAGTGGAGTAAGGCTGCCACCCTGTGGTTTTAATCTTTAAGCATCCATTTTAAAACACCCATTTGAATGCAATTATTCCATATAGTGGTAATGTGTTTCCTCTGCTGAACTGAGTTGCTGAAATACATGATTTTTTCTATAATATTCAAATCTATTGACTGGATCTGTATATTACCCAATAAAATGAAGAGGGTTGCAAAAAATTTATCTGAGCATGTGATGATAATAATTAATATAATTACTATTTATTATAAAATAATTATTGTCGAACAAGTAAAACCTAAATCAGATGTTAAGAAAATAAAATAATAATTAAAAAAGAAAAACAGATGGAACAAATAGAGTTACTTAAAAGTGAATGTGAATGTGTTCTGTGCTTTGGTTATTAATTAAATTTTAGATTATTAAGGTGTCTGAAATGTTTTGAAGTGACTGTTCAGTTTATGATTTTTGTAATAAGCTCAGTACATGTTTGTAATACATTTGAGTTACTGCGACAGCCATCACTATCTTCTGAGCATCTCAGAGGACATCACACTAATAATTTTGATAATTTTTAAACTTTTTAAACAGTTATGTCACATTTCAACTTAAATTGGTTATAACTTAAGGCTGAAAAACTAACAATCTGTATTGGAAACGCATTAAAAACCCATGCAATTCAGCTTTTCATTTCTTCCACTAAGATCTGAGGTTCCAGAACAGGAAGCAAAGCATTTATTTATTACTGCTAAGTACGGTGAAACAGACTTTCTATGAAAACTATCATTAAAGGTGCATTTACATTTAACTCATTTAGATTCTGATTAATGTTTGTTGTCCTCTGAATTCAGAGTGATTCCATACAAAAAAAAAAAAAAAAAAAAACTGACAACTTTACAGCAAATTATTTCTTTGGAAATTAAGTCCCAAAAATGTCTGTACCTTCAACCTTTTTCTACTTGATATGGACTTAAGTCTCAAGTCTACTAAAATTAAGCATTTGTCATTTTTCAGCATGAATCAGCAGTGGCTGACCTTAGAAAAGCGACATTGTAGATGTAGTTAAATAATGTAAATTTGTTACTTTGCCGAAACTCACAGCCTGGCTGATGTCTTTTTCACAGCCTACTTTCTGTGTTGGGCTTTGTGTTTATTTGCGCATAGAAAAGGTCACCGGAGAAGCAAAAGCAGCAATTGTTACCGTGAGTGATTAAACATTTGAAAAGACACGCTGACTTGGTTTTTTTCCCCCTTGTCTTTCAGTATTAAAGACTTTTATTCTTCTTTTAGTGAATAGACCAAACACTCAAAGAGAAAGGTGTGGCACAGTCTGGTCTTATCTCATCACATCAGTCTGAGAAGTCACTCTTCCATAAAACTGTCTCCAGCGATGCGAGATGCCAACATCACATCACACCCTCATTTTTCTGGAACAGCAGCTTATAGCTGAACAAGCATGTATTGCGATGCCCGAACACAGTTCAGTGGCGTGTTAGACACCAAAATACATCTCAAACTTATGAAACCTACAAGTTCATTTTCAGAACAGCAAATATCCAGCATTAACAGAGTCCAGTTTCCAACTCAGGAGGTTTTCAGTGATATGCTTGATATTTTTGGCTCATGTAACTAAATGCTGTTTTATACATTCCCTTGCAAAAGTGTTCATACTGGCCACATCCCAATGTCTTTGGTCAGTCAGAATAATACTACAAACTAGGGTAGTATTGTTAAGTGGAAGGAAAATGCTTTTCAATTTTTGCTACAAATAAGAATCCGTTACATGTGGTGTGTATTCAGCTTGTATGAGCAAATACTTATAGAACCATCTTTTGCTGCAGTCTTTTGACTTTCAGCTTTACAAATCGCAACAGTTTTAACAAATATTTAAAAAAAAACATATTTTTAAGTAAAAATTATGTTCTGTAGTTTTAATAGTGTGATTACATTACACACAGGTACACTCCATTTGGTAATTTGGTAGCTTTTACTTGGTGATAATAAATTATATTGGATGCAAATTGTTCCAAACAATGTATCATTTGCCTTCACAAGTATGTTCTGCTTTTTTTTTTTTTTTTAATAAAGGCCCAGCAAAATAATTTTTTATATATCAAAACAACAAAAAGTTCATTGCATTCTTTTCCCTCCACTGATGAATATTGTTTACTTCAAAAAATGTTGAAATAGATTATGTTTTTGTTGGACTCTATCTGAAATGTCTGTTCAGACTAGACATGACAAAAGTTTGTCAGAGCAACAGGAAATGCAAAGTTGCACACCGTAGCTTGGCAGAGTCTCCCTCTGGGGTCCGAAACCTTCCCAAGCTGAACGGATCAAACCAACCGACCTCCCTCTAAGGTCCCTGACTGGATAACAAGTACCAGCAAGAAAAAAAAAAAAAGGAATAACAGCAAGTTTAATTTTCTGTAACTTTTTAGTTTGTGCACTGACCTTTTTATAGACTTTTTTCATCTCTGCTTTCAACTTGGTAGAAGACTAATGGCTTTAGTCAAAAAGAAAAAAAAAAAAGAAAAAGGAACCCCTCTGTCTTGTGGACCACGTCTCTAAAAATAGCCCGCTCTCTTACAGTCCTACTCCATGTGAGCCCTGCTTGTGTCTCTGGTCCGGTTCTGAGTGAACTGAGCCATCCGGCGAACACTTCGACTCCGGTCCCAAGCAGCTCCCGTTGAGGCGGCCTGCCACATCCTACAAGAGCTCTGCCTCTTTTAATCAATACAGAATGAATGGAGCATAAAATAACACTTTGAAAACAAACAGCACTTTCAGCAACTGTAACCCAGAGAATGTTTTGGGTCTGCTGCTGCTGCCTCAAAGAATTATATTCCCATTTCAAAAGAACAAGTGTACAATAAAAATGCTTTGTGTTGCCAAAGCTGCCACCTACTGTTTTATTGACGTGCCGTGTCAATGTGTGCCCCTGCTTTGCTTCCACAGTTTCAATTATTGAGCTTCCAAAAAGAAATATTATGAGCAAAGTTCAATAGGCCGAAATGATCTATGGTTTCTTCCCAAACAAAATAGCTAACTTCTAAAATTGGCAAGTTTTTTTTTTCTTTTCTTTTTTTCCCCTAAACTTGTCAACCTCACAGTTGTATAACTGTTTCTGCCAGGTTATTTGGAAGTGAAGCCATTCTTGCTGTCTCAATACACTGCTGGTCTGGGAGCATCTGAGGCAGCTGAAGGCAAATTCTTTCACACGTCGATGCAGATATTGGGAAGTTAAAGTTAGGAGAGGGCACTCCTGTGGTGCCGCTCCTCCACAGCGAGAGAAGAAGCAGCAGCCAGCGGTATCGATTCACCTTGCAGCCTTGATCCTGCTGTCACAGACAGTATATCACTTCATTTAATCCACTGTTAAATAGGCCGTAATTAGAAATCCGTCCAGCAGATTTGTTTTATTTAAAGAGCAGTTTGCGGCTGAGCCGGAAGGATGCTCCACGCGCTGGACGGCATCAACTTCCACTGGAGCTATTTTGTTTTTCGGGAGGGACTTTAATCTGAATGCTGTCGACAGTGCCTGCAAAGAGAAAGCAAATGATGCAAATAAACACTCTTGGGGGGGATTAGTAAGCGGGCTATTTGGAAAATATTTACAGTAGGTCTGCTAATTGTGGATAATGTTTGTTGATCCCTTGACTGTCGTTTGACTGACAGATATTTGTCACAGCAAATATTTCTTTTGCTAAACGGATGGAAAAAGCTACAAAGAACGAAACGTCCACAGAAAATATCTAAATTAAAATATTGTGTTTGTTGTCCTTTCAAATGCAAATGATTCCGGAGACGAGAAACTGTGATGTTAGGAAAAATGAGAAACTTTGAGTTGTCTGAACAAGTTGATCCAAGTTTCCACAATGCTCTGAAATACCAATAAGTATGATTTTAGTGTTAATTATTTCTGTATACAAAAATGCCAGCATAGTGACTGGTATAATGCGTAGTTTCATGCATAGTGATATGCTTTGCTTGATGTTACATTCAGCTCTATTTGTCAAGCAATTTTTAATTAAACAAGCTAAAAATTTAATTAATTAAATGTGGCGAGTATTTCTCCATTTTGCTCACATTAGAAGAAAAACTAAACTTTTAAATCTAGTTTGATCAAAGCAAAGGAAATGTAATTGTGACAAAGTGAAACACTGCCTCTCCTTTGTAGAGTACATATTTGAGGAGGACTATATAGACTAAAGGAACATACATTAATTCCTAATGAGAGCCTACAGCAGCATTCCTAATTCAAACCTTCAAGATTTGGTGCGCCGGCTGTTTCAGAGGTTTCAGCGTCCGATTAAAAAAGAATGGCTTGTCTAAAGCTCTCTACAAAACCTGCAAACCTGCTGATGACCACATGTATTTGAGAAGGAAGACATCGAAAACTTGCAAAACACCAGGAAGGATTACATTCAGACCCATATGATCAAATTTAAAGTGGGATCACTGGAACGAAGAACAGGCGAGTCTGACTGCCTCTTAGGTAGGAATCGTGAAGTGAAAGAAATTTGGAGATACAGAAAAACTCAGGGAACAAATCCAAAATAAAGCATAGCTCACATTAAGTAACCAGAAGAAAAAATAGCCAAAAACTAACAAACAATATGAGAACTCAAATAAAACTAATCTCAAAATCTAATAAATCAGGACATGCAATTAAAGTGAATGAATGAATAATTGAAATGAAATTTGCAGGAACAAACCTTTGCTTTAAAGTTTACACATCTGAGATCTATCTCACAGAGAGCACATGAAGTCAAATAATATACAGCTTTCACAAAATTTACTTGAAGATATTTTACTAAAATATCTTTTTTTTTAATCAAGTCAAAGGCTCGGAAAACTTAAGTTGCAAGTCATTCAATAGTTTTTTGTCTATTTTTCTGCACTTATTTACTTGAAACGTAGAGCGAGCGTTTGGAACAGCCTCGTTGACCCCAATGACAAGTTTCCTTTTCAACACACCCCAGTGAGTCATTCATCCACGATGCAATTACCACGAGGAACAAAATCCAGGCCCGACGGACAGTGATATCTGCCAAAACCTTTAGCGCACCAGCTTTCAAAGAAAAGCTTTTTTGACATTTCGCCAGGGCGCATTTTCCACGCTTTCCTCCGTAAAAGTTGCCTTCTCCTTAAAGGCCACTGGGTGTCGCTCCAGAGCGTCCAATATCGCCTCGGTGCGCTTATTCCCTCAAATATTACCCCCCTCTGCTCTTTACTGTGTGTGCGGGTGCGTTGTGTGTTGGATAGAAAGTCAGCCCGGTTTCCAGCTGAGTGCTTGCTCTCTCGCTGCGCGTGTGTGCGTGTGTATGCGCGTGTGTGCGTGTGCGTGTGTGTGTGTTGTCATTATTATCCACTCTGCTCCCAGCTCAGAATGGCCAGATTCACTCAGACTGAAACAAGAAGGCAGCACCATCCACAGCAGTCCCAGCCCGCTCACTCCAGCCTGGTTTTCACCGGACCGGGGGCACCACCGACCCACCAACCATTACTACTTCTCCCACATCAGCACCAGTACCCCCAGCTTACACTCCCGAAACCCATGAACGGGTCAGAACCCATTTCAATTCATCCGGAGAGCGGCAACATGAAAGACCAAGATGCCATTAAGCTGTTTATCGGGCAGATACCGAGGAACTTGGAGGAGAAAGACCTGAAACCCCTGTTTGAACAGTTTGGGAAAATCCACGAACTGACAGTTCTCAAGGACCGATACACCGGCATGCACAAAGGTAACGTGACGCGCCACGCACGGTCGCGAACGCCGCCTTATAATTTCCTAATATCGCTTGTGATATTTAGCTCATGTCTTTTCTAATGCGCCTTTTATTTTATTTTATTTTATTTTATTTATTTATTTATTTTTACATTTGGTCCAATTTGTCAGTGAGAGGCTTCTTATTCCTCCCAATATTTGGAGACGTGTCTGTTACAACTCGATTTTTCGGCGCTTGTATTCCCACAGAATTCAATATGTCCTCCATTATTATGAGCGCTTCTCTTTCGCAAACAATTCCTTACAGTTTTTTTTTTTTGTAATCTTAGAGTGTTTCCTTGCGCTCCTAAAGTGGGGCAGAGGCGCTCGAAAAGGATGCATTTTTAAAGAGCCTTCCCTTGCCAGTCCCATCTTTTTTTTTTTTTTTGTCTGCGGAGGGACGGCATCATTTATTCATTCACATGCTTTCTTTAACATCTCTTCGCGTGGGAGTGGGGGAGCTGGGGGCCGGGCGCGGAGCCGTCACAGCTAAATCTGTGTAATTCTCCAGTGTCTCCGAAGGGCGCAGGAACTGTCACAAGATGACGGACGCTGCCACGGAGATTGTGTGACGCCGGCTGAAAGCGGGGAAGCCGAGGCCAGCAGCGGAGGGGATGTAAATTCACTCTGCCCCACTCTGCACGGGCGACAGTGACAACTTCCATCCTCCCAAGGCCCAATGGAAGTTGTTTAGGAAGACATTACTGTGGGCTTATGTGTTAGGAGCGAACTCCCACGTCCACTCTGCATGTTGGACATCAGAATCACATTTTATTGTTTGAAGTGAAATAGGCTAACCCAGGGACTCAGCAAAACTACTTGGGATAATCTTTGGCATTTAGACTGTTCTGATAGTCATCCTTCCATTTGGATTTTCATCAATTCATGCAGAGTTTAAGGCTTTTACAGCTGCAATGGGAGGAAGGATACACATCCATCCATCCACCCATCCATCCATCCTTGGATTGTAAATTAGAGTGTTGTCGGTGTCTATCTCCAGTGTATTGGGTGAGAGGTGGTGTACGTCCTGGACAGGCCTGCAGTTTATCACAGAGCAGCCCAAAGGCCCCCAGGCCAAACAACCATGCATGCACACAGTTACAACTAAGGGTAATTTAGAGTAATCAGTTAACCTATAACAATAATTTAGAATCCCTGTTACAGACCGTAAAGCCATTTGTAAAATTTTATTTCATCTTTATTTAACCAGTGAAGTCCCATTGAGATTAATAATCTCTCTCGTTTTTTTTTGTTTTTTTTTGAAGGGAATCCTGGTCAAGAGGTAGCAAAATGCTTGAATTTGAAGCCAGGACCTTCTTGCTGCAAGGCAACAGTGCTAACAGCTGCTCCATCGTGCAGCCTCGCGATGTTTATCACGCTGGCAATAAATTATTGACTTGACTTAAGAAGGGAGGCCCAGATATGCCCAGTGGCAGTCCACGGTTCATTCTGGGGGCTCACTCCCAAGGCATTCTCTGGTCAGAGAAGATATACAGTTCATCCACTGGGCTCTGGGTCTGCCCTTGGGTCTCGTCTCAATGGGACATGCCCTGAAGACCTATGAAGCAAGGAACCCAGGAGGAATCCTGATCAGACACCCGCCACCTCCCCCCAAAAAAAAAAAAAAAAAAAAAAACTCAACTGACTTCTTTTGATGTGGAGGAGCAGTGGCTCTTCTTAAAGCTCAAGTTTTTTTCCCCCCATGTTCAACCACTCTACTCTACTGGGAGGCTCATTTAAGTCTTCTGGAGTTTGTAGATATTTGTAGACATTATTTACAAACTCCATGTTTGAGAGTCAAAAGAAGGAAGAACTCAAGATACTCGAACACCTCTCCTGAGAGAGAGACTCGCCACTAGTCTGGACAGAGCAAATCCAACGTTTTCAGGTTGAAAGATGATTTGGATTTTGAGGAGTTAAAATCTTGGCCCATGTATCAACATATCTTTTAAAATGATCGTCGATGTCGCCTGCTGGGGAAAGACAAGAATAATGGTGTCCTTTGGGCAGCTGCAGAACTTTGATAGTGAAATATTTGCTATGGTTTACAACACCACTATTTTTTCATAATTGGGTTGCATTGAAACATTGAAACTTAATGGCACCCACCTAAGTTCCAAAATAGTCATACTTTTAGTTATTAGCATAACCTATTGCTATCATAAGATTTCACTTGGTCAGATAATTTTTAAAGTAACTAAGTTGCTATAACTAAGCATATTTAAACAATTTTTGAAAAAGTTTGGTTTTAAAACTGCTAAAAAAATTCTATTAAACCATTCCCACCCTTTTAAAGTAATTTTAAAAGGATGTGAGTAAAGAATATCATAGTGACTTGAGTTTTCTTCATTATGGAGCAGAAAATAATGTTCTTCCCTTACCCCTACAGGATTTTGCACATTTCGCGCCAGCTGTCTGAAAGACAGCTGTTGCACTTTCTCTCAATGACAAAAAAGACCAATTCAGCTGCTTCTGAAATAAATTATCTTCAGTTTTTAAAAATATGCACATTTAAGGAGCATAATTACTTACTATCATTAAGGTAAAGCAGCTTGGGACTCTGGGTAAAAGTCTGTGCATTAAGCACCAGCGCATATATAATTTATGTATATAACGTAAATGTCATTTGCAAACATTGGTTATTTGTGGTCTGAGAAGTTGCTGTCAAAAGGTGAAAGTTAGATTAAGTGAGATTCGTCAGTCTGTCCAGAACCGCCTCGGAACAGTCATACTGAGTCCCCGTTTCATTCGGATACGAAAGGTTGAATCTGAAAACCACCATCAGACTCTTTATTTCCCTGCTGAAATGTGAGGCAATATTTGATGTCAGTTTGTAGAAAAGAAAGATTTATTTTTTCAATGTAGCCTTCATTTGCCATCCGCTGGCATGTGTTTATTTTATGTGTGTGTGTGTCTGCGTGCGTGTGTGTGTGTGTGTGGTCTACAATATCATTGCCTGGAGTTGCGTAATGATTGCAGTATTTGGCTGCTGAGTAAATTTTGTCCAAAAAAAGGTTCAGACTGTCATACATGCAGCTCAACACTTTGGTTCAATATGTATATGTGCACATATACATACACATATATATATGTATGTATATATGTGTATACATACATATGTGTGTGTGTTTTGAAATGGTTTTCTCTGATTTCTTTAATGTATTATATATAATATGTTAATTGGACAGTCCATGTTTAACTTGTAAACGACAAAAAAAGCCTTACTTCTGTAATTTAGATGTGTAATTTTGTTTATCCATAAACAAACGTGGCATATTTAAATAAAATGTATAAACAGAAAGATATTGAGTTGAGGTCATCTCCCTGATTTAATGCAATATATAATTTCAAATCTACTTTTCAAAGTAAATATTTATCCCCATTCAGAAGCTTGCAAACAACTAATTAATACAAGATAAGTAGGGTTCATCAAATTAAATGTCTTAGAATGTAATGATGCCTGGCCACACAATTAACAATACACAATCAAGTCCTAATATGTCAGTGATCTTTCAGAGTTAATCATGCTATTAGGCAGAATGGGATTATGGAGCATGCATCCTCGTGGAGAGACAGGGACAGCGCCCTCTCTAAGAGGTGCATTAACTCTGACAAACACTCAGACGGACAGTACTAGATGCACAAATTTGTTTTCATTATCATAAATGTCGTGCTTTCTGTCATTTTGATTTTTGTTTCATTTCCCATGCACTATCCATATTTATTTTCCTTTCATCTTTTTTTTTTTTTTTTTCTTATGCAACTATTTTTCCTCTTGGTAATCCATGGGGGAAAACATGGAATTAGTTCGTAAAGCGTGATAATAATGCATGGCCATAATAACTTGACTCAAGAGGATTAGCAAATGTGCATTGTCTGAAGCAGCGGTCTCCTGGGTGATCAGTTGGTTGCCTCCCTAAACAGTGGCTGCCTCTCCCAATTAAAAATTCAGTCCAGTCTGCCTCTTCAAATGATTAATTCTGCCCACGCTGTCAATGGCCTGCCAATTGTTGTCGCCCAACCGGTATTAATAGGTAGAGGATTTCCTGATGTTGAATTTATCACACGGTGGAAACTTCTCCCTTTGGCTCTAATTAGCTTGTGTTTATAGCACATGCAGAGCACACTCTTAGACATTTATGCACATGCATATATGCAGAACTAAGGTTGTTTTTTTTTAAGCATTCTGGATCCTCATCTTCCTTCCTTCCTTTTTTCTTTTCCCTCGTTTGCATCTGTTTTGTTTATTTCACCAATTTACTATCCCTGCCTTGAAAAAGCGGATGTATTTATGGAAAGCAAACGTCTCTGGACAGATTATGCCCCACGAGCTCCCCTCATGCAGTTAAGTAACACGCAATCAAATCAGAGTGAAAGAGCATACGTGATTCGGCTCAGCAGACAGACAGACAAGCCTTCCCTGAGTTGCTCCAATTCGCTGGCCAAGGCAAACCTGATATCAATATTAAGCTTGTGTCGGCTATCATTCTGTTAATGCATTTATAAATGGAGATATTGCCGTAGACCACAGCCAAGCAGAAGCATATTAAATCACGGAATAATCTGATGAAATATTTATTCAAGTTTTTATTTTTTTTTCTTCTCCTCCGAGCGAGTCTGATAGATAGGGTTTCTCAGCGATTTGCTCCCTGAAAAGACAGAGAAATAACAGAATCACTTCCACACATTATATTTGTCAAAACCACATAATAGGGTATTTTTTAGAATGCAGTTATACGTTTGCACAATGGAGTTTGTGGACTGAGGCTCTGCTTTTTAAAGCAACCTTTCTATCATTAATAACAAATCTGAATCCATGTTTTTGTCCATAATCTGTGCGCCTTATGGTAAGTGTCAAAGATCATGGTAGTGTTGTAGGACAGCATCCCCCCCTGAGGAAACAGATGGGGCAAACTCACATATCATAAATAAAACTGTAGATGTGGCATAGATGGTCCATGCACATTGCATAAAGGTACTGTTGCGTTGTATTAATTATGTAATGTATTACTGAAACAGGTGTCTCTTAGAACGGGGTTTTGAATCGCTGAATCACACCTGAACTTCAGAGGCATTTTCACTCAGGCTCAAATCTGCCTGCACTAGCCGTGTGGCATAAATACTTGTGTGCATGTATGTGCAAAAGCCTATATGTCTGTCACTATGCTGTATGTTAACATTTCACATAGCCTGCTGCAAAGGAAGCAGGATGGTTGCAGGTGATTGACGGCTGGCTCTGTATGCCAAGACAACCCAGTTGCAAAGGAAAAGTTAATATTTAATTCAGATTTTTCATGTTACTCCTTGTTTCAAACACACTTTTTTCCCCTTTGGTTACAAAACATTGACCAACAAATAGTAATTTGATTGTTGAAAAATGTAATCTTTTCCTAGTTATTGTTCAATTTGCACCTTCAATAATTTTTGACCAATTTTTGTCCAAACCTAATCAACTGTTGCAGCTTTATCAAAAGCACAACAGTTGATTCTTCTAATATTTATATTTGATAAATTGTTGGAGCTAAGTAATCCAAAAACCGCTGAATTCATACAAATAATTAGATTTAATTGTACATTATTTTCTGAAGATTTTATCCTAAGCCATGATTCTTTGATTATGACTTATTTAATGGGGAAGCTATAACCCCTGATTAAAAACAAATAACTTATTGATAATAAATATTATTTATTGAAGTCTCAAACTCACAAATCTGCAGTGTCACTGCAGGAAAGAAGCATCCAAAGAAATCTCTTACGAATGGAGCAAAACTGCTAATGGCAAAGTTACTAAAAAGATGTTTTGAATAAAAAGCTTATCACTAAGAATATATTGCTAGCTAGCTTACTAGTTCATCCAGTTTAACTTATTACTTTTATTTGTGATTTATTTTTGTGCTGGGAAGAGGAAATTTGTGAGTTCTAAGTCAGATAAATTGCAGAGAACAACTCCTGAGGTGAGCAAATTGTGAATATGTCTTTTTGCCATTTCAAGTCATAGAACAGTGACAAATATGGTTTGGCATCCAACACTAATAGTAGCTACCATAATCACTAAAAGCAATAATATCTAACTTCTGGTTCTTCAGCGTGAAACTTAAGTGTGCTGGCTCGGATTTGATGTGATTCCCAAATATGAGATCCTATACTTCTGAGATAAATCCAAGGTGCCATTAGTCTGTTTGCAGCTTTGCTAAATGGCTTTCTAACAGACTGATGTTCATTTTTACTATATTTTTCTCATGGTTGGAATATGATATAATGTCTCTTTATAGATGGACTGCATTCAGTAATATTCCAGATTTAATAGACATCTGACTTGTGTGGTTCTTTTAACATTATTGGTTAGGTTTTAGGAGCACAGCCATTTCATAACAAGTTGAAGAAGAAATAATGTCCCTACAGTTTAGCGTTTCTTCTGACTTTGTGGTCAGCACATGAGAGGGAAGGCTAGTTTCAGACTTTATGCAGTTATGTGCAGTGATTTAATTTAGCTAATGTGGAATAAAAACCTGTGTCAGGGCTGGTGAGCAAAAGTCACTGAGCCAAGCAGTAAAAACACTCGCTTTGCAATCTTTAAATGCCTGTAAATATTGTAATAAGCAACAGAGTTTTCCTCATAAAAGATGCAGCAGCTCAACGAGTACTGACAGGCGCTATGGGTCTTGAGTTCAGGATGAGGCGCGCTGCCTCACCTTCTCCCTCTCCCTTGCTTGTTTCTGCTGTTTTCCCCATAGAGATTGGCAATCTCAGATGCCGACGAGGAAAAGCTATGGTGGAAGTTAACGTCTGCACACCAGACTCACCTGACTGTTATTTCTCTCTACGCATCATTTCTTTTTTCTTCTCCCAGTTAATCTCTAACTGAGAGAGCCTTCAGGTGGATTGATTTCCTGCTCCAATGCAACATTTATTATGGCTTGCAGTATATAACACTTTCAACACGTTGTAAGGACTGGTATTCCATGACCTTTGTGGAATATGCTTGCTCTTAATGGGCGCCTGAAGCATGGATGGGCATGTGTACATGTGCGAACATGTCTAAGAAATAACATAAAACAAACTTTTATCAGAGAGACTTATTTATGAAATGTCAATCATTTGTGCGTATGGCAAGTTCTTTGGAGATTTATTTATTTTTTGGCCTTTGAAGAAGCCCCAAATACTCGTTTCTTGGTTTGAATGACAATTTAAAAACCCTGTGCTCATTATGATTTAGTGAGTTGAGGGAGGGCCCTATTAGGCGCTCTGTGGTGAACTCCCAGAAAACATTTTACTAAGGCTGCAGGATATTAGGAAAACCTGGAATAGGCAATAGTATTAGTGAAATGATTTGCAAGAAATATTTAGCAGTGTTTAATTTTTTTGCTGTGGGTTTATTGTAAAGAAAAATAATAGTTTCTTAATGACATTACCACTGTTTTTATACCGCATTAAGCACGCTAATGCACACTCTGATACAATAAAGGATCTGTCCTGCTGTGGGCTGGTGTCTTCTAAAGGCCCTGGGGACCTTATTGAAATCCCACAAAGTTTTTAATAATAGTCTGGTAGGCTGCCAAAAAAAAAAAAAAAACTCTAAAATGGGATTTTTAACAAAATGGCAATTCAAAATAGATGGCCAAAACAACACAATAGCTTCCCAGACACAAATGGTTTCCTCGTTGGACACATCAGCCCCCACATTTAGCTCAGAGGGAAAACCTTTGGAGAACTAACGACCTCTAGCGTAACTAAACTCCAGAAACCCTGCTGTGGCTTTGTGTACATCCCTCTGACAACTTTCTAGACCTCCCACATTGAAGAGTGTGAACTGAATTATTTTGAATCTGTTTTGGTTCACATGTATTTTTTACAGGTAGAGTTGGCCGAGACGTAGAAGCTTGCCACCTATATGTTTTGCTTGAATAGCGCTGTGGCCAACATAGCAGACTGTGGTCTTATAATATGAGATATAACGGGGGTGAGGGGGGTGCGATGAAAGCAGGAAGGGTTGATGTTATTTAATGCTAAAGTTGTGTTTGAGCCTGGAGATGCACTGATTCATTCTATAAGGAAAACAAAAATAAGGGGCATGGGGGAAGAGAGAAGATTTTAAGGCAGTGTTTTGTGATAATCCTTCTCCATTTTGGAACACTTCAAGAGAACTCATGCGATAAAGCCTTGTACAAGCCTGGAAAAAAAATAAGTTATTTGTCTTGCCTTATAGTGCTTTGCCCTTGGAGGGCTTGCTAACCCCCATGTTTTGGCCAAAAAAAACAATCACAGATTAGTCAAGCTGTCACATGTTTCTGATTACCAAACGGTTGAGCCCTTGATGTTGGCGCGAATGAACAATGCATGAATGTCGAACTTGTATCTGCCTGAGAGTGCATGTAAACACAATGCTTTGTGGATATGCCTCAGCACCACCGACCAATCCTTCTCTGTCACACAGCCCAGTGTGACGGAGAGGAATTGGACAACGTGCTTGGGCACATGCATGCAGAGGAAGGGGAGGGGGACCAAAAGGCAAATGACAGACAGACACATGGCACAGAACAATGGCTGTATGGGCAGATGGATAAGTGGAGGGGGGAAAAGATGAAGTGTTTGTCAAGAGATGCAGAAACAAATGGCTGCGCTTTTCCCGAGGCGTTGGGAAGAAAGGAGTGATGGTTCAGCTTGGGACACATAGGGCAAGTCACACGGTGACTGACATTTTGGCACCAGAGCACTGGATGTGAAGATGGTGGAGGGGGAGGAGCAGAGGCCTGGTTCAGCAGATAAAATAATCACCTGGAGCTCTCTCATAGCAACACTTTGAAAAAATCCAAATTTTACTACTAAAACTACTTGGGCCAATTAATGTTCTTTATTAGACGAAATTTTATTCCATAATAACTAATCAGTTGAAAAACATGTATGTTGTAATTTTGACAACACAAATAATTTTTACTGAATTAAATTAAGGACATTTATCACAAGTAGGAATTATGTACAGATATCCCTCAATGCTCCAACAAAACGTATTAAGTAAAAAAAAAAAAAAAAAAAAAAAAAAAAGACTTGTCTGTGCATCCTCCGGTCCATGCAGGAAGTCAGAAGATGCATGCTGTTCAGCAGTGCTATAAATAGGAACTGTGTGGTATTTCTGTGGTAAAATAGGTTAAGCTGGCATCGCTGCACTGCTGGCATGACATCACTGATTGCCTGCCAGCGTTACCCAAAAAACTGCTCCAGCACTCCGCTCTGAAAGAGAGAGGACAAGAATAAGAGGGGGGAGATTGTGTGAGAAGCTGTGGGGGACAGAGCCATTTCCTAGCCTTTTCCATCGTTTTTCCTTGTATTTTCCATCCATCCATCCATCCATCCATCCATCCATCCATCCATCCATCCATCCATCCATCCATCCATCCATCCATCCATCCATCCATCCATCCATCCATCCATCCATCCATCCATCCATCCATCCATCCATCCATCCATCCATCCATCCATCCATCCATCTTGCAGCAAACTGTTTCTGGTTTGAGGCTTTGTACCAGAGATGTGCCACATTTGCATTTTTTCCTCATATTTTCCCGTGTTTCGCTCTGTGATGAAAGCAAACTGCTTGCCAGACTGTGTTGAGGAGAAAGATGAGAGATGGAATTTGTGTCTCTTTCTTCACCATCCAATATTAATTTAGTTTAATGAGCAGAGTATATGGACTTTATGCAAGCTCCAACGTGGAACCTGATCTGAGATTTAATGTTCAGTGGAAGATCGGATTTAATTAAAAAAAATGACTCCTCAAATTAATTAATGGATAACAGGTTCCTCTGTCTTATTAGATCTATCTATCTATCTATCTATCTATCTATCTATCTATCTATCTATCTATCTATCTATCTATCTATCTATCTATCTATCTATCTATCTATCTATCTATCTATCTATCTATCTATCTATCTATCTATCTATCTATCTATCTATCTATCTATCTATCTATCTATCTATCTATCTATCTATCTATCTATCTATCTATCTATCTATCTACCTACCTACCTCTACCTACCTACCTACCTATACCTACCTCTACCTACCTACCTACCTATCTATCTATCTATCTATCTATCTATCTATCTATCTATCTATCTATCTATCTATCTATCTATCTATCTATCTATCTATCTATCTATCTATCTATCTATCTATCTATCTATCTATCTATCTATCTATCTATCTATCTATCATCACATCTTCATTAAGATAACAGTATTTCTGGAATCCTCTGGGCTAAATGAGTTTTGTAGGAAATTTAAGTCAATGCAATTAACACTCTTGTGCCTGGTTGTTAGTCACACCATTAGAGGTAATCATTAGTCTTCTTCAGCTCCAGCGGTGACATGAGATAAATAAATAAAAAGTCAGGATGGTTGTACAGTATACATTTTTGGGAAACATATCACTATGCAGGAGTACAGCATGTTGTTTTAGATATTGCTTGGGACAGAAAGAGAAGAATTTTAAAGGACGGTTGTTTATTAAAGGAGACAGCTTCAGGCTTTAATCTGAAGATTTCAATATAAACACACAACCCCTTTGGGTTGTGACTGACAGGGCAATGCATTCTGTATATGATAGCAATAACTAGATATGAGTAGATTTAGCTTCTTCCTCTCTCTTCCCTGCAGGGGTCGTTTATACCTAACCTGCCTTATTTTGGTAATGCCTTGTTTAGTCAGAATAACTATTTAGCTACTAAATAGTTAGTTCTTTAAAGGCCTGAGATTGCCACTAGTTAAGACAGGGGAAGAAGGAGATACCGCTTCGTTGCCTAATCAAAGTATTTGTTGAACCACAGCATTTTGTTATATTTGTGAAACTTGAATTATAGTAATCGTAGATCTCTGGCTATTGATTTGCTCAATTAATTTTATTCACTCCATAATTACACACTTTTTTTTGTTGATATAAGTAGAATGGAAAAAGTGGAAATCAGACACATAAAAACTATAAAATTGATAAAAAATAAAATGGTTTCATTTGGCGCTACAAATACCACTAGTGGTACTTGTGGTACAGTTTGAGAATATAGGCAATAAACAAAAAAAAATTAAGAACAGATTAACAAATAAAGGTGCCTGACATAAATTTAAACTACTGAGACAAAGCTCTTTTTGTTCTAGCAGTCCATTCTCATAATACCTATTATAAACGCATAAGTAGGTTAGACATACTACAGATAGATGAGGAGAAAAGACATATGCTTTCCCTCCGTACTGCTCTTGCAACCAGTCTGTCCATGCACCTTCTGGGCCTTTGAAGCTGTGTCTTTTAAGGTAACTTTCAATTTGTAAAATCAAAGGGGCTTAGAACCTGATCCTTCTCTTAGTCTGCAGTCATTTTGCAGCTGCCAGTCATCTATGATTGTAGCTTGTCTAAGATCTATTGATCTGTCTCAAAGGCTGTACTGTCTTTCACCTCTAGTAAGAGGAAAGGAATCATTCGGCATATTATGTCTCATATGCAAATCAGAGACATTACACAAGGATGTTACAACAGTTTGACATATTCTTGCACAGTGTTGTATAATACAATGGATGGCATATGGTAAACGGTGATAACCGAACAAGAAAAAAGAAACACTCTTGCTATTTCCTAGTTGCATTTTTGTTTGTTTTCGCGAGTGGTTATTCCAGTTCATAAAGACGGGGAGATGTAGTTTTCTGACTTTAAATCAGGCAAAGGCTTAGAGAAACTTTTATTGATTTCTGTAAATCCCTTGGCTGGGGCAGCCTTGGAGGGAGGGAGGAACAACAGCTTGGAGAGACGACACTTGGCAGGTAAACTCTTGTTGACCTCCCAGAAGTAACACAGCGGGAGGCAGTAAGTGTGAACCTACACTTTATTTACAGCCACAAGAAACTCCATCCATTAACAGTGTCAATTAGCCTGCTCGTCCGGGATGCAGTTCGCTGGATGTCTTTATAGATTGGTCAGTCGCTTCAATAGTGTAAAGCTCCAGACGGGTGGAAGACTCCTGCAATCAAGCCACATATTAAAAGACGGTTTAGTTGACTTGAGGATGGGAAATTTGTAGGGAGATATGATGCCACTTGCATCAGCTGCTTAGTAATACTATTATCTTATTAGAAACAACTTGAAAGAAATGTTTTAATGGTTGATCAGATATGAAGTGCAAATTGTGCCTGGACAGAACTGTATAACCTCAGAAGCATGAACTAAATTCAGAGAAGTTGCGAGAACTTCTCTACATGGATGAATATAATGGCTTCTTCTATTCTTACCCTGATATATGTACAATATGTTTGATGCATTTATTTGACATCAAATAATTCATACAAAAATATACATACATGTATGTGGTAGATCCTGTAAATACACTCATACCAACACAGTCACTCCTTTGGGACGTGCTCCTTATGGATCTGTTTGACTGATTCTAGTAGGATAGTATACTCTGTGAGAGCAAGTGGCAACAAATCAATGGATGAGATCCTCCGTTCAGGGGTCAGAGAGAATACCACGGAGGGTGAGGGGACTATTTCTTACCCTCATGATATACATTGATGCTTCTCGGTTTCTCTGCAGGATTCATAGTTCCCCAGCTTACTGCTCAAGGTGATGGGAAGATGGGAGCGGGTATTGCAAGAGGAAGAGAAATGAAGGATGTTTTGAAGCTGGATACAGCAGATAACGGGATGGGCTGACTGATGAAGGGGCGATAGAAGATTGGGTTTGAATTCATGATCAACAGATGTTTTGTAGAGGATAGTTTCAGGCTTGTTTTAGGTTGAGCGTCTATTTTAATTAGGGTTTACAAGCTCTGCCAAGCTACAGATTTTATTATACCATCATTACAAGCCCATTTGGCCAGGACAGAGAAAATATTGTTCTTGGAAGAATGACTGAGAGCAGTGTGTTAAGTTCCTGCCAAGCGGCGCTTAATGAAACTTATTTGTCTTTTATCACTCTGAAACGTAGTTTATTGTCAGATCCAGTATATATTGTGATCATAAGGACCGATTCAATCTGTTAGAATGTTCCCTGGAACCAAACAGATGACCGACCTCATGATCAGCCTGCATCAGTAAGCCAACTGTGTTCAGGTCTGGCAGTGACTCAGGTCATCAGCACATCGTCTCACTGCTCACGAGGTGTGTTTCATCTTCCGTTCCCACTTAAGTTCCTCTAGAGTCCCACATGACCATTAACGATGTAAGCGAACGATTTACCAAAAGTGAGAGCCTTTTCCTAAAAGTGCAAATGATGTGAGAGCTAGCAGACAAGATCAGTGCCAGGACTGGCTCTATTTGTGCTAAATCCACACTTTCTGGCCAAGAAAATGCCGTGGCAAGAGCAAGTTAACACTTCGTTTTTTCACACTGGGGTAGCTTGGCTCCTCTGGGGAAAAAGATACAGAATATGGATGAAATGAAGATACCAAAGGTGAAGCGAAAATAGGAATATGCATTCACTGAAATGGACATGCAGATTTGACTATTCAGTAGATCACAATTAATTTAGTCACCATGTGGTGATGAGTCAGGTTCATCAACTATGGAGGTAGCTGATAAAAGTTTGGACCTGCTTATAGATACAAGACAACAATCACATTTGACTGGATGGATTATATTAAGATTTACATTTTTACATCTGCTATTTGTTGTATAAAATGTACAATCTAGGGTTGAGCGATACGGCTGAAAAACATATCACAATATGTTTTTTATATCAGTTGATTTTAATAATTATTGATTAGTTTTACCTACCAGGCATATTTTAGATGATATAAAGCCGAAAAAAGTCATGTCAAATAATACCCTCCTTTTTGGGCATCACCACAATGGCCACAAAGAGCTAACTCTGGAGCATATTAGTTTAATCTCTGTGATAAGTAACATTAAAATGAAATGTCAATATCGCTGTTATTTTGTGTAAATTAATCATGGTTATTAATATTCATTAAAGTGTTTGAAAGCATGTTAAAATGTGTAGATTATGCAACCAGAGTCAAGTATTGGAGTTCATTTGAAGCTGAAAATTCCACATTTTACTTTTTACCATCTTCTATCAAAACAGACACCATCTAATGATGTTTTTTGTATCTAAAGTCAGTATTCTTAGGAATTTGGCTTAATACACTTATTTTACTAAAATTTTACTATTGTAGTTATTTTTATTTAGGTATTGTACATGGAGTGATGTTCAAGGCAAAGGTCACTATTTTCCCTTATGTCCAATACTTAGAAAAAGAGAGATTGAAAGCAAAACAACACAACTTAATTGTTATTTTGACAGTACTGGTGAATTTTGGTGATGGTATATCTGGTTTTTCCAGGTATAGCCAAGTGTTGCCTGACATGGAGCATTTCATAAAGATTTGGTGAAAATGTAGGCTTACCATTTTGTGATATACTTCAAGCTACTTTTAATTAGTGGTCATGTAACTAATGTGTAATACAGTATCTACTACCGGGAGAATACTAATGAGCTTTTTTGGGGGGGTTGTCAGGATTCTTAATTTGTCATATATTTTATATTAACTGGCCAAAACGGGGACGGAAATAATGTCAGATACACTATTTTGAGAATATTATACAATTAAATACAATTTTAGGACATTTTAACCCCATAATTCAATAACATAGTATACTCCAACAAAAAATTAGTTATCACTGTTTAAATTTCTGGGTAAAAAAAAATGTTTACAAGTATAAAATAGAATAGAACAGAATAGATGTAGTAGCTGGAAGGTGAGAGGCAAAATGGAAGCATGCAGATTCTCACAAGGGAAAACATAATACAAAATAATAAATACAAACTGTACTGTAAGGACAACCTTATAAATTATAGGAACAAAAAAACCACCATACTGATATTAAAAATAGCACGTTCAGATTCAAAGAAATGTGCAATGAGCAGGACAATTTAAAACACGTAAATATAAAAATAGGAAGTCACAAAATAACAATATGTATGTAGAAAATAGATCTGGGATGCCGTTCTTTGCTATTTTAAATCCTCTGTGTTGAAATATAATGTCATAATCCAAAAAGCCAGTGACAACCGGCTTTCTGAGGGGAACAAAGTGGCGACGGGTGCAGCTCGGATGCCACAATTGGAACGACACGTGTGAAGGAAGAGCACTTCGCTCAGATTCCCAGCCAACACTTTTAATTACATGCCAATTAAGTAGAGTGGAGATGGTGAGATTCGGAAGATTTCTTTTGTACCAAACCTGGAGTTGCAGTAGGTGATGAGAGGCAAGCGTGGAGAGAGCAGAGAGGAGGTAAGGATTGCAAAGAGTTTCTTCTCCTCGGAGCTGAAATCAATGTGTGAGATAAAGCTGTGTTAGGTTTCTGTCAGATGATGCAGAGGATCATCTCCTCACAGTAGAAAGGCTTCCCCCAGTGCTGTGTCAGCAGGCTTTGATTACAGTGGCTTTTTTGTTGTGTTTCAAACAATTTCATCATGCCCACCCTTCCACCCCCTCCCACACACACTTTCCGCATTTGGTATGCAATGCAGCTCTGGCAATTTGTACGTGTTTGGATTCCAATTATGGAGTTGTTAAAGCCTTTTTGCCTGTGGCCTGCAAATTCTTATTAAGCCATACATTAAAGAGCACAGAATCACATTTAAATGGAGTTCATGTTTCTCTTTTGTTTCACAGTGTTGTGGTTGTTATTAATTTATTCGCAAAGCCCTATGCATTACACATTAACAAATAAATCGTCTTTCTGATTGTAATGCAAAGTACTTGTTTCGTATTCAGAGATAGGGGCACCATTTGTCAACAACAAGCCCAGAGAGACCAAACGAGAAAGAAGAAAACCAAGAGCCCTGATAGAGCCATTCCGTTTTACCCTCGCTGATTAAAGAAACAAACAAGCCCAAAACTGAGGCTTTTTGCATTGTTGTAGCTTTGTTTTTTTTTTTTTTTTTTTTTTTGAAAGCTGATGCAGAAGAGTGACAGTCCTTTGAAGAGCACTGTGGTTAATTGAGTGATTTACTTGGTGATGGCAATTGAAAATCATTAGGTTAGGGCTGCTGGGATACAGGAGGTCTGGGATGATGGCATCAGGGTCACAGTTTCCAACCTCCAAGGTCCTGACCCTTAAAAAACTCCATTACTGCCTGCCTTTCAGAGCCAGCAGCCTGCTGACACTTCATAAAATAAACAACCTCATATTTAGCACATAATATTAAAATTTGGAGAGCACATACATAACCACAAAACTTTTTGAGGCATTCCTGTCAGCACTACATTAGAGACACAGCCACACTCTGTTAAGGCACAGGAAATATGGTTCATGGATGAATAAAAGCGATCTTGTATGAGGCAAGAAAAATGGACTGGAATATTGTCCGTGTAAAGACACTTAATACATCACCACCCACTGAATACATTTGGTTGATGAAATGAGATCCAGAATGCAAGGGCCGCTAATAAACCATCTTCAGAGTGGCAGAAATATGATGCATGCTGACCCATATGAACCTCATTAATAGAACACAAGCAAATCTATTTATCCAGATAGTCAGGGCAAAAATGATTGCCTCAGTACTCGGTCTCCTTTCTCCCACATTTCTTTGCCTCTGTGGCTATTTTTCTCAGCTCTCCTTTTCCCATTCAGTGTATTAAATGCATACAGATGTGTGGTATAATTACATTTAGTCTCTGCACTGGTTTAGATTGGATATGGGATTCCTTACATTGGAAATGCACAGTTCCTCCATTTATAAATGCATCTGAGTAAATATGAAGTGATTTAAGGGTACTAAGTAATTCACAATTTTGTTCTTTTTGCCCCAATCACACAACTCCATATTACATGACAATAAGCAAATTCAGCTTAAATTAACTCCAGTATTTCCACACATCCGATATAGTAGTACGGATGAAGTGATCTCAGCCTAAACCAGAACGACGCCGGCTCTTTGGATTTGATGAAACATGACAGTAAAGATGCAGTATACTGCATGAACCCTGCTTTGAATTTTATGCTTGTGCTTTTTAAATGTCAGATATGGTCCTTTCTTGACTCACTTCGGCATACTGAGTGCTTGAAATGGCTCCAACAGAAGGTCGACCTCACATAGATTCATATAAATTCAGCTAATAATTATCGTGCATAATTATTAGACACGATAATGCCTAATAATTATGCATTAATTATTATGCATTATAATTAATGCATAATTGCGATTTCATCTCCAGATAGACAGGCAGCTGTTGCATCTGGATAAAGAAATGAAATAGTGACGTCAGAGCAAACATAACTTGACATATTGATGTTTACACTCTTCATTCGTTATTTTTTTTTTCCTTTGCTTTTCTGTTTTTCTGTGTGGTCTGGTGGACAACGCAATGACTTTTCATTGCCAATTTCACTGTTGTGCCTTTGTGGAACAACAATAACATAAGTCTAAGTTACACACACAGTATACCAGGTGTTGGTCCATCACAAGTTTGATTTTGTCAATGTGACATGAATCAATGTTTTATACAATGTTTCCTGTGTCATTTCCTCCACCAAAGGGCCAAAAATAATATCACAACTTTAAGAGGTTTACAAAAATCTCCCTTTTTTTGTCCAAAATTGGTGTCAGTCAATAATTTGATTTTAACGTCAATTAGTTTTAACTTGAGAATTAATTTTTTTTTAAATATATTTTTTTGTTTTGAGCTTTATTTTATTAATTTGCAAATGTGAGCCGTGGAACAATTTCCTTCTGATGTTCTTTTCTTCAGTCTGCAGGCATTTCTATTCTTTCTCCCTTTTTTTGACTGATCACATCTATTCAGCAGACCTGTGGTCAAACTTGCCCCGTATCACTCTGCATTCACATGTGCTCATATCTGTGTGCTCGTGAGAACATGGCAGCACACTTGACATGTTGTGCTCTGAAATTCACCTCCAAGTTTTACCTGTCTCTGACCCGCCTTCGACTCTTGTCAGCAATACCCCCACCCATCCCTTTCTCCTGCATCTCTGAGCTTGTCTCCTTCGTCTTTCTTTTTCTATTTCTGTCCCTCTGAATATTTTTCCACTCTCTTGTTTCTTTTACTTCCTCTGCTGTCAGAGCTGTTCAGGATGAGGAGGACAATGGCATGGCTTGCAAGGAGGTTTGGGTAGGATGTAGCAAAGGGAAAAGGGAGGCTGGACTCACCTGACAATTGGCTTGTTTTTTTTTTATTTCCTTCTTCCCTTGAGAGTACAAATTCTAAATTTTCTTTATTCCAAGAATATTTGTGGGATGCAAATATTTTGAGTGACCGTGAAACAATGTATTTTGCAATACATATTTTCACAAGTTTACATTATTAAATAAAATTTTGTATATTTAGCAATCACTATGCCTTTTTATGCAATTTAAACTCCTGTTTTAGTCTGATCTGGATGTCTTGTTCCATTTATTTGTTTCAGGTTGTGCATTCCTCACCTACTGCGCCCGTGAGTCTGCCATCAAGGCCCAAAACGCCCTCCATGAACAGAAAACACTGCCAGGGGTACGTATTTGTCTTTTTTCCCTCCTCTATTTGCTCCTCCTCTCTCCCCTCCATGGTGGTCAGCGGTGCCATCTGCACCCGGCTGCACACCAGCCGGTATTATCTTTCTGTAGTCACCAGAGATGAAAAACACTTTGGAAAGCTTTTCAATCAATAGCCTAGCCTTTTGAAGGCCAGTTTTCAACTATTCCATGTGTCTCTCCTCAAGGGGATATTCTCAAGCATTGATCAGAACCTTCTCTGCCTCATACCTTTTAACCAAAAGCAGAGAATGGTATAGAAATAGAAAGCTCTGTAGTTCAGAGTCTAGAGTTCAATAAAACCCTGTGAAGTGGCATCAATCTTATTATTGCATTTTGTTTGCTGTCCGTGCATTTCGGCGCGTCCGTGTGCATCTGTTGGATCAGTGTTTAAGACAGTGACATAAATAAGTCAATTGGGTCATACAAGCTGCATCAACAGATAACTATAAACTCAACAAGCCCTAAGACACAAAGACCATGGGACACTCAACCAAAAGTCCTAATTCAGAGTTGGAAGGAGACTACAGCTACTGATGTAGAGCCCTTTATTTTCCACCAAAAACAAGTTGTTTCATTTATCCTGCAAATTAACCAAGCATGAGGCCAGAGGGCATCTTCTGTTTCTTTTTTTTTTTTTTCAAGCTGCATTTAAATAATAGGAAAGAAGAAAAATTATGAAAATTTTCCTTTGCTGGTAATACTGGGCTACGTTCAAGGGAACTTAGTTTCTGAACCAGTGTTGTACAAAAAGGAGATGTTTATTTTTGCTTTCAGATTTAAGTAGGTACCCTATTCAGTAAATTTATCTAATTCCCAGACATACATCCTACATTTGTGATTCATATTTAATCGGTCTTATACTGTACATCTTAATAATGTTCTTGTCTTTCTCATTTTGTGAAGAACAAGACCAAGAATCTGTTTTATTAATCACAATTTATGCTAAAAAGAAATCATTTGCAAACATAAGTTAAGACTATCAAAACAAATTCAAGGTAGTGAAGCTTCAAACGAAATATTGTGGTAAGAAAGAACCAGAATATTTCTGAAACACAGAAAGTTCACTTTTTTTCTGTCTACTTCTCTTAAATGACACTGAATACTTGTTCACAGGATTGTCTTAATATAGTATTTTTTGATAAGGAGAATTTACACTGATCATCTCAAAAATTTGATTGTGATATGTCTTATTACTTACATACATCAAACATCTCCCACCATAACAGATGGACTTGATTCCCTCTCTTTTACACATGATAGTTCCCAGAATAGAAATCACAATTGTTCATTTCAGTAATTAATGCGTCAGTCCTCAAAGAACAACTAGGAATTGGTATTGGCCTGAAACAGCCTTATATAAAATAATTGCATGGTTACTATTTTTCTGCTCAGTCAAACAGAGACAAACAGACATATACACTATACACACACAGACACATGCATACAAATGACCAAACAGTACCAAAAATCGATAAGGGTGAAATGTCATCTGCATATTCCTGAGTCCCCATCATAAACTTGAACATTTTAAATAAGGAATGAAAATGTGATATTTTAAAATGTCTATTTGCCAGTATGTAACTCAGTGTTCCCATTGCAACAGCAAAAAACTCGAATGAAAAATAAGCTTAACATTTTATGAAAGTAGGTCAAAGCAAGTCTGCCAAACGGCCTAAACTTAAATCAGATGTGTTCAACCAGGACCTCTAAAGTTTGTAGGACGTTGTGCCCGGAGGGCCAGAGATGGGAAACATTACTTTAGGAGGCCCCCTGCGGTGAAACTAATCCTCTAAAATCCATTTGAACCATTCAGTCTGAATGTAGGTATGGCTTTCTATTTAAAAAACGTAAATTTATTGATGCCTTACCCCTAACCCAAGATAGGGTTAAAAAGTTATTCTCTGACTGACTTTGGAAGTCCTTAATAGACAAAATTTAAACAGGGCATTTTGACTGAAAAAAAAAAAGTCATATTTTAAAATTATGATCCTGGGCTAAATCGCCATATTAAATGATAAATTTGGATATCCAGTTTTGAGAGGGTAAGCCAAAGACGTTTATGCCTCAAGCTGAATAAATTCAGTAAATCTCATTAGTGTTCTGTTAATCCTTTTTTTAAATCCTCAATTAAATAGATAAGTTGTCAAAGACACTATTTATACTTAGTAAATATAGTGGTATCTGGCTTGAAAACAAGAAGGCAATGACCAAATTTCCAAGCTTGAGGCTTCAAAATTGCACTCAAGAGTTTTCACACTGATATGAAACTCATAGGTTGATTCAGATAACTTCCTACTAGGTGTGACTAACAAAAGCTCTGGACAAGAATTAAAAGATGATCTGTACTTGGTTGTGCATAATGGGATATGTATTCCCTGATTGGCAAACTTGCCAAGAACAACTTTTAAGACGGAAAGTTTTCTTTAGTCCTCCCATCGGCCTCTTCGTTTTCTCCCTCTCGGTCCTGTCCAAGTTACATCCTCCCAGTTTCCTCCCACTCCCTCTGCACCACTGTCGCTGCTCTTCCTGAGACAGAGCATGTCATAGAAATGTAACAGCCAGACATTGATGAGTGTCAGGCTGAGGTTGCTCTGCCGTTCCCTTCCCTTCAGCTTTACTCACACATACAAACACCAACGGTCTGGAGAAACAGGGACAGTGTGTGCTTGATGTTCCAGCTACACATAGATGCAACACTTCCTGCTCACAACTTTGCTGCGTGCCAGTGTCCCACAGAATCCTCTATGCCCATTTTCAATGCCATTGTAGAAACACAAACTATTATCATAAGAAAGAAATATAATGGCAAGCTTAAATGAAAAAAACAAAAACAAAACAAAAACAAATGCATTGCTGCTTCTCAGAGCTCCTCACGTACTTACCTCTTGAGCTTTCCTGCTCCCTAAATCTGTTGCGACCTGACCCTCGTTACTCGACTATTTGATGGTAAGTAGTTACGTCACTTGTTTGTTTGCGAATCCTGCTTGATGTGCACTTTGCCAGAGGCTAGGATTTAATTAATGGAAATTAGAAAATCTTCAGAGATCATCTTTTAAATGTATAAATCTCTGAATTTTGTCATTAAGCCCCACCAGTTTTTGCTTCCTTGTTGGAGGATTGCATCCAAGCTCTGTTTAAATTGATCTAAATTTACTTCATAAAAAACCAGCAAAATCCTAGAGTAAAGTGTTTATTCTTATGACAAACAAAACTGTGTCCGAAACAAGCATTACCATAGGCACATATAGCTGACAACCATGGATGGTCACTCTTTAATGTGACAACCTAATCTTCTGAATTGTTAAATAAATGAATCTTGATCTGTCTTTTTTTAATGAGCAGGAGGTAGAAACCTCTAGAGCTGGTGTGCTTTTTTGTTTTTTTTTTTTTGCATCACTTCTCATTACAAGCATATAAAGCATGAGTTTTAAATGAGAGAATTACTATCAAGAAACTAAGTGAATTTTTCCCCTTGAGAAAAGCAGGTAGACCACTAAATTATTAGCATTTCTCTTATGACTTTCATCCTCTAAACATATTTTTCCTGGTTGCTTTATTAATATTGATGGTTGTGGGGTTTTTTTCTTCAGAAGAACACAATCTGCAATTTGAGTCAATGATTTAGCTGGTTCAACATTAATTATTAAAGTGCTTCAGTTATGCCACTTTATTATCACTGAGAAATGTTGTGGAATATCTTGTGACAAACCAACATAAAGTATCATAATGGAACAGTGTAAGGAATGTGAAACATGATTTGCCAAATGAAAAGGAGCAAAAACAAAGTGAACGTCAGTAGTTTGCACTATTATGTGTCTGGATATCACATAAAATAGAAATATAATTTAAGCATAATCATTTGGTCATTGTAATGAGTCAGAATGTAGAAATGTTAAAAGGGTATTAAAACATATGAAAGATGCTATAAGCAGTCAACCATTATGTTTGATCAATGTTTGATCAATGTTGTGTTAAAATAGATGTCAATAAAAATGTTTTGACAGAAAACCTCAACGGTGGCAATTTCTACTTTTGTCAATGGAATTGTTTCAAAGATTAAAAACAATAATTACCTGAATGAACCGGAAAGTAAATTGGACTGCCATGCTGTTGGACCTGCTCCAAATATTTGGCATGGAGAGGTGAACGTTTATCATTGCAGACAAAACGACTGCATAATGTTCAATGAGTTTATAATGTATTGCAATCTTTGAGTAGAAGTTGCTTACATCGGATTGCAGAGCACCTCTACTTTCTATACATTTGGTCCTGTGGTTTTTGACTTGTCCCTGAAAAATCTTTAATGATCCAGCTTAGCTGGTAATCAAATTGTGCATAATACAGTATTAGATGCAGTATTTACCAAGGGCAATGCATCTCCCTGCATTAAAATGCACACAACAGAGTGAAGATGATGTTAATATGTAAAACTTCTGTTTTACACTGGGGACTGGATGCATATTAAGCTTGGGCTGCTGAATGTTTCTGATGATATTATAACCTTGAATAAAAGTGCCATGCTTTTATTATATCCTGGTAATAAAAGCAACATGTGAAACAAACAAACAAAAAAAAAATACATTTGTTAATTTATTTTATTTAAAAGAGAAAAACAGCTGCTTAAAATAACATATTATTCATTACAGTTTTAGTAATTCTACCTATGATTTTTACATATATTCTATATTTCTTATGCAAGTTGCAGGTTAGTGCTCTTAGCTTGCAGCAAGAAGGTCCTTTCTTTGAATCCTGGCCTTGGGCTATTCTTTTTTGAGATTGCATGTTCTTCACAAATGTCTCGATTGCTTGTTGGTATGTGTATGGGTGTGTGTGTGTGTGGTTGTGCGTGGGGGTGTGTGTGTGTGGCCGTTTGTATCGTTTGCCTCTGTGTTGTCCATGTGATCAACTGGCACCTGTGCAGAGTTTTTTCCGTCTCTCAGAGAGAGACGGAGGGCATCAATGAATGGATGGATAATTTGTATATAATAATTTTAACCAAGTAGTCACATTCTTATTCACTTTTTGGATAAAAGCATGACATTGCAGAACAGAAAAAAAACCTCTATTTTGGCTTTGCTCTACTTGTCTTTAACTAACTTTTTTCTTTCAGGACTCCAAAAAAAAGTACATGAAATAACTCTAATGCCAGATAAGGAAAATAAGTAAAAAAAAAGACTAAGAAAAAGAAAGAACTAAAACCTGTCTTTTATTTGATGGTAAATTATGACAAAATTGCCAATAAACTGAGAGCACAATACTTAATAAATCAGTCTGCAGATTCTCCATAAGGAAGACCCCTGTTTATTACTAGATTTATTATCACTGTGCGACAAGCACAAAGTCGTAATAAATCAGGATCACAATGTTCAAGATGCAGACTTAGATGAAAACCACTGAATCTTGTCAAACATTGCGTGCATTCTGGTGTGAATACGGATGCTTTTATTGCCCTTGCACATCCAAATACCTCACAGCTGCCTGGCACTATTAGAAGGAAGCGCCGGTGTTCTTGGACATCATAATCCACGTCCCCCTTGTTGCACATTAGCAGCTGAAAGGAACAGTATGGCCTAATGGAAGTGTACTGAACTGTAATATAGATTCCTGCAGTGAAGTGTGATGGGAACCTTGGGGACACATGTGCCTGACATAAGTTTGGCCTCAGAATAGGAAAAGCTCTGACAGTGTACCAGGTGTGTGCTGCTTGGCTCTATTAGTCGTGCGCTTTCGTGGGTGTGTGTGCGCAGAAAGCAGCCGGGTCTGTAAAGATACAGATAGTAATGTTTAAAGGTGAGACAAACAACATGTGTACATGGCAGCTTGCCGTGATCGCAAGCCGCCCACGACACTAAGAGCCTGAATATATTATTCGTGTGCTTCTTTGTTCTATTTTTAGGCGGAGCTGGTACATTTTCTTCCTGCATGTTATCAAAAAAGTGACTATGATCACGTTTCAAAGTTAAAGCCCGAAGATTAGACCTCGTCTTAAACCAAGTGAAATTTTAAGATCGCTTTGTGCCATCTGAAGCCTCACCGTGACTCTTTCTACAGCAGCTGGTGTTGCTTGCGAATGTCACAGCTCTCTACACAAGTCCGCTGGAGATTTACTCCACCCAGCTTAGCATCATGACAAAATCCTGCTTCCTTCACACTATCCGCCCCCTCCCTCCTCAGAAACTCTGTCCTCTCACCGCCGCTCTTCAAATCCAGCACATCCAAGACGTAATCTCAGCCACTGCAGCAAGTCTCTTTTTGCTGTAGCACAGGAAGAAAAAGAAAAGCACCTCTGTTTCTTTTCTCTCCCTCTCTCTCTCTTGCCGTGCTTGTCTTGTGTACAACAGTGATTGTCTCAGAGAGGCATTGGTGGAAATGTGTCTGCTGCGCGCATTCTCTCGTTGTATTAGTAGTTGTCGACCTGAGGGGAGTGTAAGCGGCTGGCAGTGATTCAGGAGGCAGGTTTATGGAAATAGCACCCACATTAAAAACCCAATTGAAGTAGAGGGAAGATTATGCTTCAGCACACACATGTGGGCTTCTTCAATGTCAACACTTGAAGTAACATTCCCACTTGATTGCCCCCGTCTCCCTTTGTCTCTCTGTTGCACGGTGCTTTTTGTCAGCACCTCGCTGCACTCTTGGTCTTCTGTGGACGACTCGATGCATCTCTGCACGTGTAGGTGTGAGTTTGCATTTATTTATGTGTATTTATGAGTGAGGCATGTCTACAGATCTCGTGAGTCACGACGCTGTTCCTTGACATGTCATAAACTGCCAAGTTCTCCACGTCTTGGAACAGCTAGAGCCCACATAGATGCAAACATCATATATCCCCTCTTACTTCTGAGTGCGATCCACCTTTTTTTATTATCTACAGCCAAGCTTCCTTGTGTGCCAGCCAGGCTGCTGCAAAGGCTGAATAATTCAATGCAACACTCTGTGAAGGTTGGCAGGGTATGAATGTAGTGTACTGTACGATTGCGTGCACACGCGCGTCCGTGTGTATGTATACAGTATGCATCTTCGTTGAGTGGACAGGAGTGGGGGCCGGCTCGGAGCAGACCGGACTGCGTGAAGCCAATCGGTGTTGGCAGGTTTGGAGGTCTTGCAGTCAGGGAGAGGGGACTCGTTAGAATTTAGCCGATGGGTGAAGGGGTCCTGTGTGTTTTTGTCTGCATATGTGTGTTTATAGGAGGGACATCACAACAGAGAATAATCTAAAGAAAGCACAGTCAGTCTCTCTTCTTCTTTGTTTTTCTTTCTCCTGAAATTGTATGAAAGCCTGGTATTTCACTTGTTTTAGTTTAGAAAAACTCCCAGAAATGGAGAAAGATCAGACGTGGCACACCGTCTGTTAACACTTGCAATTTGGTGCTATACAAATAAACTTTGACTGGACTCAATTAAGGAATCAATCTTGCCATTTGTGAATTATTAAGATATAGTGAGAAAGATGTGTTCTTTCTCAGTTTGTGTTTCAAATTAAAACACAATCACAAATGTGCCTCAAATGTTGCAAACTAACTTAATTACATCTGAACTTTACAAAGACATATTCATATTAGTGTATGTACGCTAAAGTCATAAATTCATTATTGTCCTGGCATTTAGCAAATAGAAACTTTATGCTAATTGACTCGACCCAGAAAAGGATTGGGCTGATGTACTGTAACACAAGGAGGTGGTGTCTTTTTATACTGCCTTTGTAAACATCTGGTTTCAACTCTACAAATGACAGCATTACTACACCACTTCTCCCACTGTATGGGTTTTATTTTCTCCTTGAACGTGTATTTGTGTGCAGTCCATATTGGTTTATTTTGTCATGTTGCACAAAGTAAAGTGCTTTTACGCTCGAATGCTCCCTGGGGAACAGCTTCTACCCGCTCATGAAAACATATACCTATGTGTGCACGTGTGCTCACGCTCATAAACATGCATGCTACTTAAACGAGTGTGCCAGAAACACAACAGGGAACACAGAGTGACTGTTTCACAGTTGCTCGTTTTCCACCTTCAGCCTTTCTTCCCCACCTTCTTCCTCAGCGCTGGTCCTTTGGTGGCCGTTTAACACTAATACACAAACAGATGTAGATGCCTGCTTTGTTCAATTGAAGCATTGTTTATATATACAATGCTGAATTCTATTAATCTTTTTCAGATATCCTTTTCCTTCTGCTTGACAATTACACTCTACTTTGTGTTGGTCCAAGATTTACAAGCCACATTCTAACTGTGATGCAATTGTTCATCAAGTGCTGCCCATAAAATAGTCCATGTTTCAAGTTTTTCGCCTCATTGTGGTTGATATTGTCATGCTTGTTTCTTCTTCAGATTGCTGACATAATTTTTTTTTTTTTTGTGGGGGAAACAGATGCAGAATTGTTCTTGAATAATAATTTTTATCTCCTTAATTGTTGAACAGAAAAAGTGATTATCAAGATATTTAATGATAATCTAATTACAAACCTCCCAAAGTTCATGACCCTGCCTACAGAAGCAGATGACACTTGTGCTGATGACATTATAATGTTTGACTCCTCTCCCACCCCCGAGACTCCCCCCCTCCGCCGCTCATAGTTTGCTCTTCAGGGGAGATGCAATGTGAAATGCAAAAATAATCCACAGTGCACTCCGCCCATTAGGCCACTTCACAGTGAGAAGTGTGCTATTTTTTCCAGAGGTGCAGGTTTGCAAAAAAAGCTGAATTATTAATGTTTTTGATATTTTTAGCCAGTTTAACCTATTTCTGGTTGTGGCTGGAGACTGCTCGCCCGCCAGTCTGTGAGATGCAATCATGTGACACAACTGTGATCTGGGTTATGGAGCTGTGTTTGGTGTTTAACAGGGTTAAAACACACACACACACAAAAAAAAAACATAGAAATAAATACATGTGCGTTGCGACGTTGGTTTTCAACAGTGAATGTCACTGTTGATGGATTGACAAGTAGCAGTTTGGTTTATTTTGATCCTGTGTAGCTCAGGTGATCTGAGTATTACATTTAGCCGGTGTATTACATGTAGCAGAAGGACTAAACCAGATGAGTCTGGATTTATCCTTTCCTGTCAGATATGGCTGTGCAAAGTTGTGCAAAAGCCAAGGCCCAGATAGTGAGTGATAATCCATCCGTGGATCCATGGACAAGCTTGTACAGGTGCGCCACTGACTGCAGACACAAAGATATCGAGGCAAATCGAGCAGAGGGTGCATCTGCGTGGATGACAAACCGTACAATCTCTAATAAATGGATCCGGATATGTCACGAGGGAGAAAAGATCAACTCCCAAAAGCTAGATTCCAAACAAGACAGCAGCTTGCAAAAGGAAAGACGAGGGTGGATAAAAACACGATGACAAAGGTCGCATTTGAAACGCATCTCAGCTGACATCTTGTTGGTTGGACTTTGTGCCTTTAGGAGGGGAGAGGACAGAGAATAGGGAGTTGATGAAAGATTTGAAGGGGAAAAAAAGTGACATTATACTTGCAACAGAGAAAAGGGAAAAAGCGGAGTCGAGGGTTCCGGCAGGCTTGTGTCGGCAGCTCAGAGTTAAAGCATATAGTATCTTGCCCCTGCAGGTATGCGTCCGCACGTCGGTACATGGATGTGTCATGCGTGCGCTCAGCACGTGTCATGTATCTATGCTTGACTGTTTAACAGCAAATGGTCGTGTGGTGGAAGCACAGAGAGCTCATTTGTAAGCCAGATCTGGCAGCGCTTTGGTGTAGCGTCCACAGAGAGGGTATGAGGGGGCTGCACAGCACGACAGCCAGCATTTGTCAGCAAAAATCAGGTCTAATGAAATACAGTGTGCATGGCCGGAGGGCAAGGAGAGGAGTGTGACTGACAGGAGGTGTGGGCTGAAGCAGCCCGTGGCAGCCCTCCACCATAGCTTCAGCCAGCCAAAATGATTTGTTTCAGCATCTCCTCCTCCCCTCCTCAAAACCCTCCGCCTTATCCTATCCCAGTTGAGGGCAGCGGCATGAGGGCTCCAGGGGAGAGGAGAGAGGAGAGCGGCATGTGTGAGGGTCCCCAGGGGTAATGACACAGAATACAAGTGTACAGGGAATGCTAGTGATGGGTCTGCTCATGTGGAAGAGGTATTTGCATTGCAGAAGAGATCTGGCAGTAGGCCTCGCTCAGGGAGCCGGTGTCAGGGTGATCGCTGATGGTGAGGGCTTCTGTTGTCTGCCCCGCAGAATACCCGGATGCTGAGCTGGCAACGACGAGATCAAGTACGTCGGCACATTCAGCGCTGGATTCTGCAAGCACTTGGGGATTTTCATCAAACTTGGGTTTTACCTGACATTTATTTTAAATGCTTCTGCTTGGCCTATCATGGCAGCCTTGAAGCCGTTCAAATATCTGATAACAATAAGCTTTGTGGTGGCAGAACAGCAGAGGATATGAATTATCTAGGTTTGTGCCGACAGCAATAGTCGGTGGCTTCTTAACTCTTTCAGCCGCATCTCCAACGAGAGGCAGCTGTTAGTAATTCAAAACAACAGCGGCATGCCTCATGTCCTGCAGGCTGCAAGATCAAGATTGGGTGCAACACAAAAAAAAAAAAAAAAAACACACCCATTTTCTAGGACAACCCCTAAAAAGTACTAAGGTTGTATCAGAGACCCGTGAAGGGCTTGTAGGGACACACACATCACTGGGCACCATTGTTGCTTTAAGATTTTGTTGGCACAGGAAAGGCTTTTGCAGTTTTGGTGTGTTTGTATGCGTCCCTGAAACAGTCCGCTTGCATGTTTCACTGAGTTGTTCTGTTTTGCTGTCAGTTCCTGTAGAGACTTGCTGCTCTGCAGGTTTGGCCAGCATGCATCCTTTAATGTGTTTTCTGAGTTTTCCGACAGGAAGTGGCAATGTGAAGTCAGAAGAAACAGAACCTTGCAAAACTATTTTAACCCTGTTACATTCTTCGCCCTCTTCACTCTCATATTGGTAAATAAAATTGGATCCAGTACAATTTGAAATCCACCCAAACTATATCGAGGTTTGTGGATGCAACGTGAAACAATCTAGAAAAATTCAAGGTTTATGAACATATGTCCAAGTACCAAGGTTTGAAATGAATGACGGTTGAATCATAGAGATGTAAAAATCAGTTGATAAGACATGAGGTGTCAGAATAAAAGTGGGAGGTACTGATGTTGGGCATCACTGACTGATCAAGGTTCCCGATTTGAACCCTGGACATCTGTTTTCCTTAGCTGAATGCCACCAAGTCCAAAATCGTCCCAGAGGCAATAATTAGGTTGACAGCATAACGCTCACTTACTGAGTACGCACTTCCTCTCAGATTATCATATTCATCAAGTATGGATTGATTGGAGGGAAAAGGAGAAAATAATGAGAAAAGCAGGCAGGAGAAGTGGAATGAACAAAATACTTTAGAGCCAAAGCAAACACACAGCTCAGATCCCCATACATCTCATTGATAATCTATATGATAGCCCACTCTTTGCTTTGCTTTGTCAATATTTTAATATGTAATATTGACAGGATTCGTGAAATGTCTCCCAGCAATTCTCTGAGGAAAATCCTAAGGCGTTGCACCTTACTCACGTCTCAGCTGCATTTACCAAGCAGTTGCAGTAACTCGGAATTTTTTTCTGCACTTTGTAAGATCTGGCAGCGCATTATAACAAGATTATTTAATTGTTGTAATGTTGTATTTCTTTGCTTTTGCTTATATTAATGTACATGGCTGCACACATTAAGAGTGCATAATGGTCTGATTTACTCTGCCTCATAGTATCTTTTTAGTACTTAAAAATATAAACATTAAATCATTTAAAAATCAATATATAGCTAAATTTCAGCACTTTTCTCTGGACTAATAAGAATGATTACTGGCTGATCTAAAATGTCCTGTCTGCCTGTTCATCTTTTATTCATCTTTTAAATTCTGGCATTTGAACAAAAAAAATTGTTGTACTTTTTGTAAAAAAAAAAAAAAAAAATAAATAAAAAAAAATAAGTGTATATATATATATATATATATATATATATATATATATATATATATATATATATATATATATATATAAAGCCACAGATATTAAGACCAGAAAGCTACTAACAATGCATGGAGGGTTCCATCCCAAATCCAGCACCCTGAGACTGTACACGAGCCGCAAGGAAGGAGGCAGAGGACTAGTGAGTGTGAGAACCACTGTCCAGGACGAAACAACTAAGATCCATAAATACATCAGGGACAAAGCCTCAACAGACAATGTGCTCAGTGAATGTCTCAGACAACAGGGAACGGAGGTTGAGGTGCCAGAGATACCATCATGGGAGGACAAACCCCTACATGGGATGTACCACCAGCAAATAACCCAAGTGGCTGATATCAGTAAATCCTACCAATGGCTGGAAAAAGCTGGACTCAAGGACAGCACAGAGGCCCTCATCCTGGCAGCCCAGGAACAGGCCCTAAACACCAGAGCAATAGAGGCCCAGATCTACCACACCAGACAAGACCCAAGGTGTAGGTTGTGCAAGGAGGCCCCTGAGACAGTCCAGCACATCACAGCAGGGTGCAAGATACTGGCAGGGAAAGCGTACATGGAGCGACATAACCAAGTGGCAGGCATAGTGTACAGAAACATCTGTGCAGAATATGGACTGGAAACCCCAAGATCAAAGTGGGAAACACCCCCAAAGGTGGTGGAGAACACCAGAGCTAAGATCCTGTGGGACTTCCAGATCCAGACAGACAAAATGGTAATGGCGAACCAACCAGACATTGTCGTAGTGGATAAACATCAGAGGAAAGCCGTTGTGGTAGATGTAGCAATACCAAGTGATTGCAACATCAGGAAAAAGGAGCACGAGAAACTAGAGAAATACCAGGGCCTCAGGGAAGAACTGGAGAGGGCCTGGAAGGTGAAGACCACAGTGGTGCCTGTGGTCATCGGGGCCCTCGGGGCAGTAACCCCCAAACTGGAGCAGTGGCTACAACAGATCCCAGGAACAACATCAGACATCTCAGTCCAGAAATGTGCAGTCCTTAGCACAGCCAAGATACTGCGCAGAACCCTCAAGCTCCCAGGCCTCTGGTAGAGGACCCGAGCTCAGAGGATAAGAACCACCCGCGGTGGGTGAGAAGGGAATTTTTATATATAGAAGTAAAAGTAGAAGTAAAAGCTTATATATGTATATATATATATATATATATATATATATATATATATATATATAGAAGTAAAAGTAGAAGTAAAAGTAGCTTATATATATATGTATATATATATATATATATATATATATATATATATATATATATATATATATATATATATATATATATATATATATATATATATATATATATATATATATATATATATATATACTTCAAATTAATACAAAATAATATATTTGGGTAGAAAAAAAATACTTTTTAGTATATAGTTTTTCCAATGTTAAACATTAGATAAAATGAATGTTTACTGTAGGTCATTTGTATATTAGAACAGGTTAATGTTATGTAATATTGACTGTGTCATATTAATCTCCAGACTCAGCAGATAGAAAATGACATTAGAACAAAGGTTGTCTAAAAACAAGGAGTCTGCAGGTGTTTCTCTATGTCTATTACATTTTTGGTAAGTATAAGCATATTCTTTTTCCAGCAATTTGAACTGTCCTGTAGCAGGTTTCCTTTAAGTATCGCCATTTTTACATAATCTCCAACCAACTTCCCTGTGCTTGCTGAAGGAAACCATCCCACATGCATGCTGCTAGCATGTTTTGTAGAAGTAAAAGCTTAAGAAGTACCAAAGCTTCAAAGGAGTGAACAAATGAAGAATCAAAAGACCATCAACCTTTCGCCAAATAGTCTGTAAGAACAAAATATTAAATCCAAAGCTGCAACAATGCAACAATACACATGGATTGTAATGGATTTGATTTATCTCTATTCATGGCAACTTTAATCTCTGGATAGCGAGCTTTTGCTTTTTAGGTTCCCATTTTAGTCTCTTCTGTTTACTTTAGGTGCATTGTAAGGATTTTCCTTCTTCTGCCAGTTCACAAGATTTTTGTCACAACATTCACATGAAGCAAACAACACAAATTGGTGGGCATTCAGATGCTAATGTACATCTATAGAAAAGAAGAAAACAAAATAAGAGCAAAAGGCTCTCCACTGTTCCTTGACGTGGGGAATGCATTCAGTGAGCTTGTTATACCACAAGGACGGTGAAGGATGCTGTATATAAACAAAACAATGATTGTGAACATTTAAGGCTCTGCAGGGAACTGTTAAGTAACTTTCCACAAGATGAATTGGAAGTCATCAGTAGGGCAGTGAAAGTCTGTCATGTCCTCTGACACATCTAAAAGCACTTAGGCTGCTTCTGCTGAATGAACGGGATCTGATAATGCCAGATTTATTGTAGTGTCCGTTCATAGCGGGAGCCCTGTGGGTATAGGCTGGCTACGGTACCGCTTAAGTATTTTTTCAGTTTGGAATGAAGGGGAGAAAATAAAAGCCTTTTCTTTCTTTCTTCCTTTCGTTCTCCTCTTCAGTCTCTCTTCACTGCTTTCATGTGAATCCTACAACCCTCCTATTGTTTGCAGCCAAACTCCACCACTCCGCCCTCGCTGCCTCCTGCTGAGGTTGCCTGATAGTGGTCTCACTGTTGCTCACAAAAATAGGACGTACAGTTATAAAGTCGGTGGAGATGCCAGCTTTTCTGCGGATCAGCATGGAGAACAGCTCAAAGAAATTTCTGATCTACCGAATGGAAACCAAGGATTACTGAGCTGCGAAACAAATAGACAGAAATAGTTACTGTGCACCTTCTTCCATGAAAACTTGACACTAAAATGAACGATTGTCTGAATGAAGCAATACGCGGCTGTTTAGTTGGAAAATTTGACCATGTGAGTTGCACTAACGCTGTAATTCAGCTGCAATTATACAGGACATATGAGAAGTTAGAATGTTGTGTATGTAGTAGAGCTGCACTGATCAGAAATTGATGGCAGAACTCAGCTCTTTGGTTTTGTTAGAGCTTTTAGCCCGAGTAGGGATTTTAGGACATTTCTTTCTTAATTAAGAACTATAATTGTCAAGTAGTGCATAGTAACATTTTCATAACCTTCCACTTATCAATCATCAATTGTTTACCAGTTTTTATTTTAAATTCTGTTAATGAATAAAAATGTACTATGAATAAGGTATTAAGTCTTTTTTTTTTTCCTTTACAGATTAGTATGAAAAAGGACTGTACGTGTCGTTACAATCAGCAGTCTCACTGTGGGTTCCCTAAAAGTTGTGTATTACTAAAAGGCTTCCTCTCTATCTATCGATGTGCTAAAATCAGCTCTTGTTCAGTTTGCCTTCTTTCCAGTTGGACAAAATTTCAAGACTTGTGGATAGCGGCACTTATTCATGCTTGTTTTGAAGTATGAATCAGTGGCCCTTTTCCAGTTTGGGAGACATAACATTAACTAGAACCTGTAGTGGAGTAACAATGACTTTTGACATTGAGCTTCATCTTCAATATGTTGCACCAGAACTGAATCTAAGCTCATTTAAAAAAAAAAAAAAGATAATTACACAGAACAGTGGTTTTTCTAGCAAAGCTGGATAGTGCTTAGATCTGGCATGTTCACAAACCCCCCCAAAAAAATAGGATTTTTGAGTTTGCAACAAGCCAACTCCTGGTCAGAAAGGGCAATTCCAGTCACCATTTGATTTCTCTGTGCATCCTCGAAAGTGTGCGTTTTGCAGGTGTTTGTTTGCTTTTTTTTTTTTTTTGTTGCTTTTTTTAATAATCCAAGTGTGTCAGAACACAGATCTGTTAAGACCATATTTTCTAATAGAAAGCCTTTCAGGCTGCAAAGGAGCTTGGTTGACACAGAAGCACCAAGGGCTTTGAAGATGTCCCATCTCTCATCTTGCAACTTAACAAAAGAGCAAGAGAGGGGGGCCTGCAGGGACGGAGCAGGGCTAAGTTTCTATTAACACTATCTACATAACACCTAAGAGGTCTTGGCTTTTGATGTGACAGTGTCCAGATTAGCCGGGAATGAGAACAACAAAGGCGTGTTTGTCTCCTTGTTATCGCCTGGAAGAGGGAAGCGAAGCCGTGTTTTTCTGAGTGACTCCGAAACAAGGGTATTCAAAACCAATTTAAACCGATAGAAGAAAAAAAAAGAGCATTTACAGTTTTCATGCATGCTAGTTTGTTGTCATAACTGTTTAGGAGTCAAAAGTATAAAGAATGTTTTTATTTTTTATATTTTTTTCACTTCCCACAAATGATTGCTGTTTAGTTGCTCCAGTTTTACTCACATAAACTCCCATGTGAGTGATGTACACAATAATCATCACCAAAGGCATAAACTGTTCGCGAGATTCAAAATGATGCAGACACATGAATCCCTCCCTCTCAGCCCCCATCCACTCGGTTTGTGAATTTCTCCACAGTAGTCAAACATCATTCTCCAGCCACCATTTAGAGCCATCATACTGTTGTGAAACAAATTATATGCTACCTGTGTGTTTGACATTCTAAGTGTCAGTGTTTGGTTTGACTAATGGATTTCTTCTGACAGAGAAGTGGATGGGATCTCTTAGTGTCACCATGTGAATTGCAAACATAGTGGGCAAAATGGATGGCCCTGTGCTTTTTAAGTGTCTGTTATTCTGCTGCTAACATCCTCGATGATGGATAGACGGAGGTTAAAACTGTTTTTTGTATTTTTCTTGTATCCATTTATCTATTTTGTGAGCATTGCTGTTTGTGCAGCATATGAAAGCTTTTATTTATTTATTTTTTATTTATTTATATTTTACAAAATCCAATGATTAAAAACTGAAGCCAATAAAGTTTGGGAATCAGTTTTGATTGACTTTACAGAGATTATTCAGCTGTGCAGTATCAGTGATATGGTTAATTTAGTCTTTATTGACATGCGCTTGAATGCAAATGTGCTCATTTGAAAGTTCAATTAAATTGTTGAATACATATAAACCATAAATGCTGATATTATTTAAGCTTCTGGTTTGTAATCGTGAGGTTCAAAACTACGTTCTTTTGGATACAGTTTTTTATTCTTGTTTTTTTTAAATATATTTTTGTTAAAAGTTTTTCATGTTGTGACGAGAGCTACATCATTTAGCATAATCGTTAAACAGACTGGCTTTGATAAAACCGAGGTGCAAGAGAAGGACATTTTCTCAGCTTCACCATCCTGTAAACACCATCAGCTCATGATTCACTATTGAGGAAAGTTCCTAATGCCGGATGCTATGAGCTAACTAGCTCACAACACCACTTCTGAAGAAGCAGATGTCACTCACAACACAAATTATCCTTCGAAATGTTTGCTGTATGCCTAAATTATACAAAATGTTTCCTGGCAGTGCTGCTGTGCTAACATTAGCTTGTATGTACACAGCAAGAATCATTCATTGCCATATTTTAATGACTATTTTAGGCCAGCCAGTCATATCTCTATGAAGCTCTAAATCATTTGATGAAAATTTGACATTATTTACTTGTATGCTCTGTTCCAAAACAGGCCTGAAGAGCTAAATTAAAAGTCATGCTTTGTTGCCCATTTCTTGTTGTTGATATTACCAGATGTTTTTATGTGGATGGTTTGTCACCTTTTGTGTCTAAACTGCTCACACATTGTTGCCATGAAAGGCAATGCCATCATTCCCTCCAAAAAACAACAAAAAAAATCTTAAAACTTGCAGCAGCGGACAATATTTTTGTAAGCTCTGCTGTCTGTGAAGAAACAAAACATTCTTTGATGCTGGTTATGCAGAGTTATTGTTGATGTTATTCCTTGGGGTTGCTAGTTATGTCAAGTACATGTTTCAGCAACAAGGTAGTTCAAAGTGCTTTACATTATTATAGTATAATAACAGTATGTAAAAAAAGAAACATTACAATTCACTAACAGAATAAACAGAAGTAATAAAAAACTGTAACTGCAATCCTGACCAGAATTAATCTTATTTCAAGTTAATTATAAAGGGAACTCTAAATAAATGTGTGTTTTTTTTAAAACATTGATTTAAATGAATTCAAAATTTAATCTTAGAGAAGGATAAAAACTGATTGCTGCTGTTACATTTTAAGAATCTAGTGAAATAAATCCCAGAAATTACTCATTTGAATTGAAGAAAAATAAATTCACTGTTGGAGATTTGACCCACACCGACATTGTTTTAGTTGTTGTTTTAGCAATAAAACCCTCAGGATGTGGCTTATGTTTTGGGTATTTTTCTTATATCATACCAAATATTTTAACACCTTCACAACTTGAATATCAGAAAAACGTTTTTGATGTCTCAGCCTTTGTGTGAATATGTCCTTAAATCTTTAGTTCAGACCATCAACATAACATCATTGCCACCAATCAAAAAGATTTACGCAGGCCTATGGTTGTTTGCGATTGCCAAGGGTTATAGCATGACACCAGTTTAACTAGGATTATGAGTAATTGTGGAAATGGCTTCTCCCCTTGAGCCAAAATGGCCTCTTCCAAGTTGAGTCTTTCCTCTGATGTTTACTAACTACTCAACATGAATGTAATGGGTCTGTGGCTGTATAGAATTTTTTTTTGGAACTCTGTAAATGTTTATAGAGAGAAACTTTGACAGCAATAAACCGGGATATTAAAGCATATGTGACCACAGAACTCCACAAACATGAATCTCTTTGTTCCCTTCTGCAGTGATACTATTTGAAAATGAATGATGTTGTTCATGAGGGCATGCTTCTCAGTGTGCCCCTACCCCCATCTCAAATACGCCCCTCCCCAAAACAATATGAGATGAATGTATGTTTCTAAACTAGGCTATGTGTTTTGGGAACGTGAGTACAGCTCGCAGTGAGGAAGGAATGATAAGAGAAATGGCTGTCTTAATACTGCAGAGCTGAGCCGAAGCAAAGCATTGCATCTTTAGCTTTCACCAGCCCACACGCTCCCACGTCAAACCCATATATTTAGCATGGGGGATGTTGGGGGGTGGCGGGGCGGCGTGATTTCTGCTCCATGTGCTGCGGTGCGAGAGGTGCACGGGGCTTCTGAAATGTTTGTCTTTGTTCTCCTGGCAGAGTTTTCTGCGCGTGGGCGTTCACAGTTTCGAGGAGCACCTCGGGAATGCATTTCAACAGATGGAGGTTTTTTTAAACTGGAGCGCTGGCATCAAGAATCAGGGCTATATGCTTTTGTTGCCTCCTATGTTAATTTGTTTGTTTGCTTGTTCCCCGTGTTTGCTCTCCAGCAGGATAATCACAGAGTGTGGAGACCGGAGCGGAGTTGCAATAATGCCATCATCCTTATAGCCATGACGGGTTTGTGAGATCTGACACAATAGTTTTTGGAGCTGGTGCTGTTTTTGTGTCAAAACTGATAAAAGGATAAAGTTTTTGTCAAGTTTAATTAGGACAAAGCTATACTAATATTAAGACTGGATACTGTGATTCATTGGAATAGGGAAACTGTCCTTGGTGCTGATGTAGATGCTGCTACTGGGAACCGTTTGCTCTTGCTATGAATTTTATCTCTTTGATCATCTTAGTTTGAAGACTAAATCTATTCTCTATCATACTTACTTGCCTGGATTTCGTCTCACTCAGACACAGACGCGGAGCAGGCCACATCTTGTTGTGCAACATTCAACCTAAATGAAATGTGAGCGAGCTGTGCACTGTTTGCTGTGAAAAATGCCCCTTAAAGAAAACGCGTAAACAATTCATACCACCTCAAGGCAAAAACTGCAGCATGTTATGACACCCATCCAGCACACCAGCCCTCCGTCTTTTGTCTACAGAACATTTTTTATTTGGTTTGACAGCCTCAGAAAGGAGTAATTGCTTTTCTGACCTGTAATTTTTGCTCTGCCTTTGCTTAAACTAAAATGCATACCTTTGATTTATGTCTTTTGTCATGCTGCCAAACTTCTCTGAATTACCTGAACCCATGTGAGCCAGCCTGTAATACTATTTCTTCAGCTCTCCAACAGTTGTTGGTACATGAAACATTTTTTTAGTCCACTCTGCTTTGTTTTGGGTTTTTTCTTTTGCTTTGATTAATAAAATGACCTCATCATTTTTTCTCCTCTTCTTGCTTTTTTGTGCAGAAACATTCCTATCAACTCCATATTAGTTTTTTCTCGTTCTACCTTTTATCTCACCTTTTCTCTTCTCTCTTCTTTCTGGCCTTCCATCTTCATGGCTTACCTGTCCACGTTTCCACCTCTGTGTCTCCAAAGCCGTTTTCTCCTCACTCAGCGGTTGGTGGCACTCCTCTTGAGACGGTCGGTGCTAGAACGCCGCAGGGTTCCCCGGAGCCAAAGCGTAGCCTACAAACAGTGTCTAAGAGCAGACACGACTGCTTTGTATTAGTCCTTAAATAAAGCATGGTCATACCCTATCTGGATTCTGTGTGACTGGAAGAAAGAGTTGATATTAAAGCAGGGATGTAGCGACAACAAAGATGTTGCATTATGATTAAGGTCGGCCAAATTCTAATTTATTTTAAAACAATAGTTGTTTCAATTACAAATTTTAGTGCAATGATTAAAACTTGTAATCTGTTTTCCCCTAAGATCAACCAAGTTTTTTTTTAAGATGTGCCTTTATGAAATAAAATCCCCTTCACTGACATGCCCTTCCTAATGCAATGTCTAATTTAATCATGGAGGTTCTGAGTGTTGTGCACACTGTGTAAAATGTGTACCCCGGAGTATTTAGAACCAAACAAATAGGTCACTGTTATGGTAAGGTGCTATAAATAGTGTTTGTGTGTGTGAGTGTCAGGGATGCTCCATCCAATTTTAGGCTTTCCGGAAAGGAGAGCACCAAGGAGACCAGGGGAATGAGCCCCAGCTCTACCAGCTAATGGTTTTTGTGTTTTTAATAACTTGCTTGGGAGGTATCTCCTGCTGTAATTCACTGTATGTCCTCAGCAGCTGATATCCCCTTCCATACTTTGCGAGGGATTGGATACCATTGTAAACCGCTGAATACAACATTTGGCCACCCAATAAACTGCTTAATATCAAAATGTCAGCGCTTAATAAATAGAAAAGGATTCAATCTGCCAGACTGTCCCGTTTGGACTTTAATTCCAGCTGGAATGAAAGCAAAGATTCAGCAGGAATAAAGTAGATCCTGACAAGGATGAACACAGACAAGAGGGTTAATTTATTAATACTCCCCACCCCCTTCTCTCCATCAGACTGACAGAGAGTCTTTGTGCATAACCTTTTTAAGGGCGAGGTTCATTAAAATCCATGTCCACTGCACATAAATGGAGCACGGCGAGAAAGACGGCGATATAAATTCATTCATGGGTATATGGATATGAAACAAATGTTTTAGTTTCCAATAAAGATTAGGTTCATAATTAGCCATGGTAGGTCCTGTACGTTAATAACACTTGCTTCCTGAACCCGTGTTAATTCACTAGAAAGCACTTTATCGCTCGGAAATTCAATCGCTCTGTGCCAACTTGTTCATGTGGAAATCTCCTGTACTCCTGTATGTTGTTTTAATGCGGAGAGACGGCGCTGCTCCTTTACATTCTTGCCTGACTCTTGACAAATTGACCCGACCTCCGCAGCCAGTTGTTACACTCACAAGCTTTGTAGTCGCAACCTTTATTAGGTTCAGATGGTTCTTATTCCACAGGCTTACTTTGAGTGGATATTTATTCTGACGGAGGGTGAGGGAAGACAGGGTGGGTTGGGGGGGTTGCATTATGCTGACGCTGGTTGTTTACTGTACGATGATTCAATGCACAGTAATACAAAAAAAAAATATCCTGGGATTCAATTGATTTCATTACTTATGTTGTTAATATTCTGCACCCTCAGCATCACGTAGAACTTTGCTTGAGCATTTTGGTATTTGCTAAGCATTTGATCTGAGGCTTATCATCTCACATGGTGTCAGCACTCATTCGCTGCTGCGATTCAACAGTGCATCCTGCTCACGTAAAAAAAAAAAAAAAAAAAAAAAAAACCCCGGCAAAGCTGAGAATCTAAACAGACTCGGAGAAAACTATCCCTCTCACAACCCGGCGCCGGCAAACAGCACTCATAATGGTCATTTATTTTCCCTCCTTTGATATAGCTGCTGAGTTGCCTTGAGAAGAAAGGAGCAGATTGTTTGTTTTGCTGAAGCCTCTTTCATTTCACCACAGAGAAAGAGGCTATTAATATTGCCTTGCCATTCATCTTATACACTGATAATGCAGGCATCGCTTGAAGATGAAAAGAAATAGTGCATTGCTGTCACCCCGGCAGATGACACATGGAGCTCTCACTGGGTGCCTGCTTGAATAGCGCTGATGCCACAGGGTAAAGTCAAGCCATGACTAAAAAAAAAAGAGGCTCGTTAAGGTTGTAAGAGATGATGCCATTGATTTTAATATAAGATAGTAAAATGCAAAGACTATATGCCAGTCAAAGGCTATATTAAATCCTCAATGACTTAATAATAATAAAAATTCTCAGTTGAGAAATATGGCTTTTGTCGCAGCCTTAAATCAGGAAGAGTGATTTAAAAGAAACAGGGCTCATAATTAAAGACACCAGCAGAAACTGTTTTTCATTTTTGTCCATTTTGGTTCAGAGTAATTTGTCAAGCTTTTTAGATGTTTTTTTTTGTTGTTTTTTTCTTTGCATCAATGAGAAAAAGATGTACTGCTTCCTTCAGGTTGTGGTTAAGTACCTGCCTCAAGCAAAGGAGCACAAGACTCTCAAAGCATTGTTCATGAGTGATGGTCGGATCCAGTGAGAGATGAATACATGGATTGATGGTAATGCAGGTATTGTACTTCTCTATTCAACGCCAAGTTCTCCGTTAACTAGGTTGTCTTTAACAATGGCGATGAGACCTGTGGTGAGATTTGGATCATAAAAGAGATTACAGATACAAGCAGCTAAAATTAGTTTCCTCTGTAGGGGTGCTGGACTCAGCCTTAGAGACAGGGTGAAGCGTTCAGTCATCTGGAAAGATCTTGAAATAGAGTGGCCATCCCCCCACATCAAAAGCAGGCAGCTGAAGTGGTTTAGATCTGAATGTCTCTTGGGTGCCCCTCTTCATGTCACCCAGACCTCGCTGGAAGCAATATGCTTCCTTGCTGGCCTGGGAACACCTGGGGATCACCTAAAATAAGCTAAAGAGTGTAACCAAGGAAAAGGCTTGGGCTGGTGCTACATTTCCATTGTATTATTGTTTTTAAATAAAAGTACAAAGATTTTACAGTTTTGGGCCAAAATTTAAATATAAGAAAGTTGTTTTTTGTTGCTGTGTTTCTGATAAGAAAACCAAAAAAAATTACATAGTGTAGCATATTAATTGTTTTAAGTTATAAAGATGTTATTTTTTGCAAACTTTGCACATAGAAAATGTGTATGAATGGATGGATGGATCAATTAATACTTAGCTTTGTTGTCCCACAGTGGGAAAGTCTTGAGTTCAAATTCTCCTCGACAGACACTGCAAGAATTAAGCAAGCATTGAAAAAAAAAAAAAAAAACACTTAAGATTTATATATATTCTATACTGAATAAATATATATCTTGGAATTATTTGTCAGTAAACATTTACTGTGCCATTTTCTTGTGCCATCTTTCTTGTGCCAGTAGCTTCTCTTAGTGTGTTGGTATCATTATATCTCCATTTTCTACACCTTTGTCCCTAGTGGGGTCAGGAGGGGTGCTGGTGCCCATCTCCAGCGAAGGTTTCGGCCGAGAAGCCGGGTACACCTTGGACAAACCGCCTGTCTGTCACAGTGTTTTTGTGAAAGTATGTTTTTTTTCTGTATTTTCTCCTCTTCCTACCTCCAAGCTTTGGTTCAAACACTCAGAAAAAAAATACAATCTCTGCTTGATTTTGGCTGATCAGGATAAAAATGTGAATAATACCAAAGTTATTGAAGGGGGGTGTATAAACGTCTCTGTTTTAGTTGCTAAAGTTGGAGTGAAAAGAGTGATTCAAAGCAAACTGAGTAAATTTACATTTTTCACCCCCTTAACATAAGGTATCATCGGCCTCCATTTTTGTTCGGAGTTGCTGCTCTCTCGCTCTGGTTTTCCTCTCCAGCTGTCTCTCTCAGCCTCTCTCCGGGCATGTGACCTAGCTGCAGACTTGTGGGAACTGTAGTGATGCTGTCAAGCTGAAAGCCTCCCCCGAGCCACCGAGGAAACAACATAAGGAAACATTAGATCAACCCCCAAATGTCGACACAAACTCATGTATTTGTCAGGCTGACCTGGATTTCCTTAAAACGGCACTCAGTCTTTCCGTCGAGAACTGTCACCACACAACACGGTGCTTTTTGAGAGATAGGGGAGCAGATGGGTTTGACATTGTTCGCCATAGTTTCCCCTCCATTGATGCAGCTGTGCCTCTGCTCGTGTATCTGCTTAAAGACGCTTGTCAATTAGGCATAATTACGAGCGGGGATAACTGGCTACAACAAACAAGAATTAGCTGTTTAAAGAGAAGGGGAGGTGCTGTGTGAATTCAAAGTGGGAAGGAGTCAGTCTTAATCATAAAGCACTAAAGTGTGTCCAAACACTCGGAGGCACACCAACATGCACTGCTGTTCACAAACAAACTCATATGCACCTAATCAACACACTATTTCTGTTAGAAACCTAAAGTAAGACTAGACACAGTGCACCAAGGAAGTTTTTCTCCGTTTAACTTTCCACCCTCGTTCACCCCGCACCCACTATGCTCTCACTCCCAGTCCATGCCCCAACTTTTTGCCTCAGTGGCAAACCAAGGTTTATTTCCCTGGTGGAAATATCAGACTGTCAGTCCGATCAATTGCCAGTGTCCAGGACACTTCATGGTTCTTCTAATTATAATCCTGTGCAGCTGGCGAGGGCCTGCGTAGCTCTGGGGCAGCCATTGTAATAGAGGCATCACTGGGCTATAGATGGATGGAGCGGAGCGCCGGCCAAAGCCTCGCAGTCATTGCTCGTGTTGGTGGAGAAGCTTTACTCCAGCAGTCAGCGCTGGGGCCAGGGTGTCTTATCTGGCTCCTCCATGCGGCTCACTGTATGCTATGGGAGAGCATTACCAATTCCCTGCCACTCTCCCCCACTTTCACTCCTCACATCCTTATGAGAAGTCTAGGCACTCTGCCATGTTCGGGTGCAGAGACAGAGATGCTGTCTTCTCAGCAATACTGAGGCCTGGATAGCACCAAATTGCAGCTTTGGTTGCTTTGACAAGTATTTTGAGCTTTTGTGAACAGAACTTTGCTAGGATGCAAACCAGTTTGCATCCTAGCAAATATTGTGTCTTGATCAATTTCAAGGCACTGTAAAGAGCACTGTAACACTTCAACTTTTTAAAATATTTTGTCATGTTACTCCCACAAATGCCAGTGTATTAGAATTAGTATGCTTCTCTTCATTATGTGAAGAGGACTCAAAAGATATTAGTGAACCAACAGAATGTTGAGGATCAAGTAACAAACCAATCAGATGTGATACATTTGACAATCCATCATCCAAATTTGGAAGCAGTGTGGCAGAACTGCTGTCCCATCTGAGACTGGAACTGACTGGACATCCAAGGAGAGCAACCATCAGAGAAGCAGTCCAGAAGCCGGTGTTAAGAGGAGCTGCAGAGATCCACAGGTCTGGTTGACAAATCTTTTGAAAAAACAAATTTTCTCCACAAATCTGGCCTTAAAGGAAGATGATGCAATGAGATGGTGTGTTGCTGAAAGGAAGCCATAAGGGGTCTCTCTTTAGCCACAACCCATGTGGGAGACGCAGCAAACAGGTGTGGGGGAGGAGCTCCATTTAGAAGCGGCCAAAATATAACTTTTTGACCTGCTTGCAAAACGCTGTATGTTGCTTAACATTCCCTATAAAAGTCAGTCAAAGTTTAGTCATAAATCTAATTGAGGATAAATGACAGCCTTGGAAAAGTGCTGTTCTTAGAGGTCTTCCATCCAACATGACTGAGCAGCAAAATAATGCCAATTGCGAAAATGTTCTGTTGGCATAAATACTCTTGCATGGCGCTGTGTTTTAGAGTTACATCACCGTTACCCAGAGGGACTGACTTACCTCAAGTTGGATGTCTCTGCATGTGACAAATATCACCACATATTTTTATCCCTCCAAATATTGCTGGTGCACATCTTCACCAAAGGAAGTGTGAATGCTCTGTAGAGATGGCACGCCATCCTCGCCTCTCTTTCTCTCTATTTCTCTTTTATTCTCTTCTCGCTGGCATTTTGGGATACTCATCTCGACATGCTGAAAGAGGTGTGAGCAGAGCTGAGCACGTGAGCCACAGTGGGGGTGAAAACGATAGAAGGGAAAAGGCGAGGCAAAAAAAGGGGAGTGTGACGAGGAAGAACACGAGAGAGGAGTTAAATGAGAGGAAATGAAAATGAACGTGGACAGTAAATGGTCGGAGGGCAGAGAGACGTGGTTGACGAAAAGACCGAGAGGCAGGAGTAAAACCAAATGACGCTAAAATAAAAAAATATATAAAAAATACAGAAACAGAAACATACAGCAGATGGGAACAACTGAGGCCGGAAGATATGACACAAAGAAGAGCAAGAGAGAAGAGACAAATGAGGGATACCGGGAGCAAAAACCAGCATCTGAAATACTCAAGCTAACTGAGTTATATAAGCTGCTGCTGCTGCTGGGGAACTGACGGCATCTGCTTGAGACGAGGAAAGTTTTCTGTCATCAGTAGAGGGAGAGGGGAAGCATATAAAAATAAAAATAAATTAAAATTAACATGAAAATACTGCAAGGAACAAGAATGTGTTGAAAATCTTTAGAGGTAGAATCAAAGGGTGAAAGGTGTAAATGTAAGCACAGAGGCACAGTATCATATTAAAAATGAAGGGGGCTACTTGGGGTTACTCTGCAAGAAATAAAACTGCAGAAGTTAGCTGTGTGTGTATGTGCGTGTGTGTGTGTTTTTTTTTAAGTTGACAGTCTAATCTTTGTGCGAAAGAAGTTCCAAATCACTTAAGTCATGCAACATATACTCTTGTTTTATCAATAATGCAGATATCGCGTGACTCTCTGAAACTGAGCTGAAGTTGTTATACACATAATAAGCATGTACAGCTACTGTATCCATCCCCCTTTGTGTGACGGGTCACTTGAAATGCCTCCCGTAAGAGACAACGGGGGTATTTTAGTTACAATGAAAAGGAAAACTTGAAAAATTTGCCCCCCCATCTCTCCTCCACTCCCCAATATGCACTTCTTGGTGGATAACAGTATGCAGATCCAGCCCAATAGTTCTTCTATTCCTTTGTGTTTCAATCCACTGACTCTCTTTGATTCTCTTAATCTTTTGTTTTGTTTCATAAATTTAGTTTCAATCATATTGTAACCTTGGTGATGTTTTCTCTGTGCAACCTTGAGTGCCATCTTTCTTCCCTCGCTGTCCTCTAATCCCTCCTCCTCTGCGTTGACTCTTGGCTTGTCAGGAGTGTGATAGGTGTGTCACGGCCCTCCATCACACTTTCAACTTGTTGACCTTTGTACTAGAAATTACTTTTCTCTCCTTGCCAGCTATAAGAATGACAAGATATGGCCTGGCAACAAAATCCTGACGACTTCCGCTCAGCTGCCCCCTATCTCAGCCTGCCAGTGACTTTAGATTGGGTTGTGAGTGTGCATACGTGTGTGGGCTTGTTCTCACAAAGCCTTTTAAAAGACTTCAAACTTTTCCTCGTTTTCTTATGCTTTAACCTTTCACTTTATTGTATTTTTTTTATTATTTGATATGATTGATTGATGTAAAGCAAGGCATAATTCTAAAACCACCATCTGAAATAGAAAAGTATTTTAGACGAGTCATTATTCTAGTCTCAAGTCTTTGCAAGATCTGACAGATTTTCTTCCAGGACTTTCTTGTCTTGAACTCCATTAACTCTCATATTTGCCAATCTTCCTACAGCGTGCCACTTCCACAACCTTGTGGAAGAATTGGTTTGAGAGTTCAGGGAGTTTGTTGATTAGTCTATATTAATTTTCCTCCCTACATTGCATTTTGCATGGTCTCACCTGAGCAAAGTGGCAAATTTTCACATTTTGATTGTGTCCTTTATATGGTCTGGTTCAAACTTTGAACTGGACTTTTCTTAGTTGCACACCAGTTTTGTGAAGTTCAGTTCCTTTTAACACACAAGTTATGGATCTCTGCAGCTCCTCCAGAGTTACCATGGGCTTTTTATTGCCTCTTTGTTTGTTCTCTCCGTTTAAGTTGATGGCCATCGACTACCATATGCAGTTGTCCAATATGCTTTCCATTTTGGATTTTGTTTTGTTTTACAATATAAACCAACAAGGAACACACTTCGCCTTGTGTGTTCCTTGTTGCCCCAGATTGTTTGTTCATTAACATTGTTGAACAATTCTGTATTTACATTTAGGTAACTCTTAAAGGCCGTGTTTTGTAAGGGCTTTTGTGTATAGAATAGACATGCTTGCCACATTTTTTTTTTAACATTTGGACTGTAAATAATGTTGAAAACCAAATCTTGTTGTCCGTCTGCTCTACAATTTGTTTGGAATGTAACAAAAATAATAAGTTCAATAGAGTATGGATACTATTGAGTCGTAACAAAAATTCTTTCTTCACAAAGAAAGATGGGGGAGGGAAGAGAAATTGCAGAGAGGAAACAATGGCATTCAGTGAGCAATGTCAGAGGAGGAAAGTGTCATAAAAAATGCCAACAGAACTTTCAACTGTAGTTTCTCCCAGTGCGAGCAGTGTGTAATCACCCAGCCTTACCAGAGTAATGACACCATCTGGGCTTGGGGAAGACGGCTCCGACTCTTCAGCTGAAAATGAATTACATAGATGCAAGGCGATTAGAGCATGTGATGTAAAAGGCCTAATCTCAGATGGAAGTATTGCAGCTAATGACAACAGCAAGTTGAAGGGTAATTTCTAACCACAGCAAATCCAGACACTTTAATTTATATTCCAGTCAAACATCTTGAAAGGTTTTTTGATTTTTGGATTTTATTTGAAGGGATTGCGCTCCCCCCGCCACATTTACACAGGTTGTGTGATGGACGAGTAAGTCTTTCATTTCTGTTTACATGCGGTGTCGGTGCCCTTCTCCGAGGTTTTGATTACCACATACAGATTTCCTCTTTCAACCCGGGACCGAAGCCTCTTTAGTCTGATTGGACATTGTTCACCCTAATCCATCCACCATTACATTTACCAACAGCAATCTCCCTTTAAGCCTCAACAAATAGTTTGCAGAAAATGGTTTCTGTTCCTCCAATCAGGCGTATTCAAAGCGAGGTCTGTGATGTTACTTCAGCCTTCGATGCCGCCGCATCCATTTTCTCTTTTGTGAAATGACATCTCATTTATATTTTGTTTTCACATAATTTTTCGTCGAGTGTGACAAAAAAAAAAATAAAATAAAATAAAACAAAAAGAAAAAAAATGTGAGGATGATGGCTCTCGATGACCTGTTGTCATAGAAACATTTCTCTATTGATCTAGCTAGCCCTCAACTCCTTTTACATTAGTTTTCACTCTTGCTTTGCTCCCTCCCACCCCATCAGTCTCTCTTTAGTTACTCCCTCTGTCTCGGCTCTCACTTGCTTTCCATCTGTCTGTCGAGCTCTGTCTTGGAGATTGATGCCCTGTGGGGGCTAATGTAACCTTCACCTGGACCGGAGCGCTCATCCTACTCCTCTGTTCCAATCTGTCAGATTAAATCCGTTGCTACCTGCCTCATCCATAAACACATTTATTCAAAATTTAAATCCTAACCCCAGGCGATGATTCAGTAAATACTTTGAAGTGCAACTGTGTAACGTGATTGCGTTATTAAATGTTCTCGTGCCCAAATATAGACAAACTGCAGGCTAGGAACAAAAATGTACTTCATGCTCATTTTGACTCATTTTAATTCATTCTCTAATCTGCGCTGCATTTGCCCCCTGACATGCTACGATAAAATTCCATGCATACTATCCAACCTTCCCCCTCCGCCCCTTAGTCCCATTTTATTTTAGCTGAACAGCCCTTGCGTCATATTGCATAGTTTTAGTTGGAAAACTGTGAAATAAGAACTTGCAACTGCTGTTGACAACCTTGCGAAAACATCCGAATCATCCACATTAGTGTTGCTGACACTTCAAAGTGAAATGTAAAAGGTTGCAATGTTTAAAACGCTCTTGTTGTCCTGATGTAGTGTAGGGATGCACTAACTACACAGCAAAGAATGGAATCGAGGACAATTTTTCTTTGATTGACTCTGATAAATAAAATCCTGAAACATTTCACTTTTTTCCATCCGTCCATTTTCTGTTTACTCTTATCTCTATTGGGGTCAGGAGTTGCTTGTGCCTATCTCCAGCTGCGTTCCGGGCGAGAGGCGGGGTTCACCCTGGACAGGTCGCCAGTCTGTCGCAGGGCAACATAGAAACAAAACAGGACAAACAACCACACACACCGAGGGAGAATTTTTGGAAAAACCAATTAATCTAACAGTCATGTTTTTGGACTGTGGGAGGAAGCCGGAGAACCTGGAGAGAACCCACGCACGACAGGGAGAACATGGAAACTCCGCGCTGAAAGACCCCGGGCCAGGAATCGAACCCAGGACTGTCTTGCTGCAAGGCAACAGTGCTACCAACTGCGCCACTGTGCAGCCTCACTTTTTTCCCTTGTCATCAAATGTATTAAAACTAAGAACTAAAACCATCATTTTTGATGCCTGGTCACATCAATCAATGGCATGCATACACTTTTTTTTCTGAGTTGAATGAAAATCTGTAAACATTAGGGATATATGCTTTGACACATTACTGTGTCAAAAACTCATCAGCCAGGAAAAATCCTATAGGTGCATCTCTAAATTAATATTTCCTGTCTGCATACAGAGAAATTGTACTCATTCAGAGGTTTGTTATCTGTGTTTAAATTAGTTGTTTGGTCATTTGCATGCGCTCATGCAACTTTTAATTTAAAATCAGATCCAATTTTTGTTGCTGAGACATGTCGGGTTGTAATACAGCGTACCTCCAAGGGCAGTACTTCTTCAAGGCCAGCAGTACTGCGTTTTGTATTTGTTTTGCACAAATTAACCTTAAAATTCAAATCCATCTCTGTGCCCTGAGGGCTTCTCCCTAACTTGGAAAATTTATCAGTGTGTGCTTATTTAATTTTCTGATTCAAAAGGCTCTTTTTCTTTTACTTTGAAATAAATTATTTTACCAAGCAAAGTGAACTAAAATGTTTAAACACCATAGCAAAAGGGACACACATATAAATAAATGCACAAGCCATACTATATATCAGAATGCACATCCTTGAGGTTTAAGCAGCATATACATTCCCTCGCCATCCAGTCTCTGACCACATTTTTTTTTTTTTTCACACAAAGCTATGACTAATGCTAGGTAGATGGCAGAAATATTTTGAGCATGGAGGATACCATTTTCTATGGTCCAAGGAGGAATACATTTTCAAGTGAAAGCTACACAGGCTACTCACAGGCCTCCGACACAATACCACAGTTGTGTGTATGTGTGTGCTGTTGTGGCTGCATGACTATGTGCTGCTCTTGGCCCCCAGTAGGTGGCTGAGGCATCACATTATATCTGCTAATGGACAACAGGCATGATTGTGATTTAATCCCAATCTTTATAACATGGAATAAAAATAAAATAAACTCTCTAAATGTATGCTGACTCCTCAGTTTTCTGTATGAGAAACTTTATGGAAGAGTGACTAAATAAAAATACTCAATAAAGCCAAGGGTAGTTTTCTGTCATGGATTCATGTCTAGAGCTGGACCGTGCCATTGCAAAATGTATTATGTGTATTAGAAAAATAAAAATAATCTAGTTTTTAACAAGTTTGAAAATGATTAAAGTTCAACCTAAAGTGTTTTGGAAAATAACGAGCCGATGTGGCCTTTTTCTCATTTAGAAAATTGCAAATGACCTAAAAGGTTCATCACATACTCTATGGAGATAAGTTGTCAGCTTATGGCAGCAATATTTGGAAAGGACAGAGCGAATATGGCTTATTTGGAAGGGTTTTCAGGATAAGGTGTTTTCTCTTAAAGGAAATTCTTCACAACTTTGTTCTTGCAAAGTATATAAAACTTGTCCTCTGGAGAGATAACAGCTGAGAAGAAAAAAAATATATATCCAAAATAAATGTTGCTATGTTTGGCAAAAGCCAAACAGCATAACAACACAATCCCCTCATACCATCTGTCAAGCCTGGTTAGCTGATGATTTGATATGGTTTGCAGCCACTCGCCCAGGACCTGAGCACCTTGCAGTCATAGACTCAAGCATGAATATAGCATGTTCCCATGAAAGTTCACACCTCAAGCTGTGGAAATGTTGTGGTAAGATCTTAAGAGAGCGGTGCAGAAAGAAACAAAACAAACCTCAAAAACTGAAGTCAGGTTAAAAAGAATGCAGTAAAACCTCAGACTGTGATGTGAGAGATGTGTGTCTCATGTTTTTACCGTTATAATGTTAATGGTTTTTCTCTTTGTTTTTTTAGCAACGATCCGGATCTTCTTAATCGTAAAGATGCCTTAGATGTTATTAAAAAGCAAATGTTTTCCAAGTCATAAATGCAACTCCTACACACTTGATGTGTTTTTATTAGTTTAATGTTGCCTGTTAGGGCTTGCTTCAATTAGTCAGATATTCTTGATACCTTCTTATAGGTCCCAAGTTATCCTCCTTCCATCTTTTCCCACTTCCAATCTTACCTCCATGACTCTGTTCTACTTTAACAGCCTGTCTGCTTGTTTCACTCCTGCCTTACTCTGTGGCTGCCTTAGCACTATGACAGCCCACTAATGAAAGCAAGATAAGCATGCCAAGAAAACTGTTCATTTCAAAAAATGGAGAAAAAAAAAATCCTCCCACATAAAAAAAAAAGAAAAAGAAAAAAAAATACTAGACCCAACCCTTATCGTTGCAGTATTCCTCCCTTCTCTGTCCCTTGCTAGCCGGAGCAAATTTGATTGAGTCCGGATAGGGAGAGAATGGCGGCAGATAAAGCACCCGAAACTGTCGCCAAACGAGGCCTGATACAGCAGAGGATAAGGGCTGAAATGCAATTATACTGGCAGAATTCTTATATTAAACTGAGAACACCAGTATAAGACTCCTGCCACCGTCAAGGCGATTTCTCCACCCATCACCTCTCAATCCTCCCATCTCTGCTTTACTGTGAATGACAAGTGTCTAATCTCAGTTAGTACAGATCTTTTTTAGGTCTTAACATGACTGTGATCACCCTCCCCACCCCCGAACCCCTGAACCAGTGAGATATACTGTGGCTGATAACACCTCCATTGGAGAAAGTTTTTTTCCATCCCCCTCTCCATGGAATAGGCCAACACTCCTGTCAGCTTGGAGATCGTTGCAGCTGTTTTCGTCTTTCTGCCCTAATGTGTTTCACTTAGTCTGAGCGTCTTTGTAATGGGGGAATATGTGTCACAGCTAACAGGCACGCTCGTGATTTTATTTCTTCCACATCCGAGCCCACCAACAAATAAGAATGTGGTGTCGTATTGCATTTTGTACCCATCATATTAAATGTATATTCACTTCCATCCTGCCATATTTCTGGGATAATTTCATAAAAATGCTGAACGGTTTCCAGTGGTGCCTCCTAGGGCTGGAAGATTATCTGCAAATGACAGAGGTTCACCTTCCTGCTCCCGAAGCTGGCTGTCAAGGAAAATAGGTTTCAATAATCGCAATGGCGTCCTGACTATCAGTGAAAAGAAAAGGCCTTTAATAACCAAAAACAAACAGGTTCATATGATACAACACATACAGTTTTGTTCGAATTCTGATGTGTGTCATTTCTGAAAGACTTCAGAAGATGAAGGCACCAATTTCCAATCCAAAGTTGATAAACTCTGAACACAAAAAAGAGAAAATTTCCTCTTTCAAAAAAGAGAAAATGTACCAGCTGATTTCCAGTGTATGCTTTTTGACATGTTGATAGGGATTTTAGTAAATTTAAAATCCTCTTTAAAAAAGATCTCTCACTCTTCCTCTCTCTCTCTCTCTGTCTCTTCTTCAATGTTGCCAGTTGCTTGGTAAATAAAGTAAGTCTTAATATCCACGTGCAGGTAACTATAATTGATTATGTAGGTGATAGGAATAATGAAGTGGGAAAGATGTTAATGAAAAACAACCCAATACAGATTCTTTCTTTTTTTACTATCCCAACACTCTTTTGTAATGTTAAAGGAGACTCAAAAAATACACTGATAGAGCTAAAGATTTTTGTTTATTGATCCTGAAATTATTTATTGAGTTTTTTTATTTTATTTTATTAACTCTCACAGTGTCTAATATAGATGGATGGAAATGGAAATCTAAGTGTACAAGTCTTTTTTTTTTCTGAATAAATCACAGGCATGTCTCAACATTAGGAAAGTCATTCTGAATAGTAAAATAAAGATTACTTTAAATGACTTATACTGAGAATAACTATCTTCACTCAAGAGTCATTACTGTGGCCTGGTGCTTGCATTTAACGCCTTCACTTTTACAAAAAGAGATTTTATTTCTGAGTTTCCAATCCAGCTGGTCACAGATCACCATTGATTGGATCAGTATGAATAATGCTAATAATGGGCTGCTGACGAGGGTGGATTAGAGTTATGTAGATGGCTATTGTGCAGAGAAGATGTGAGGCATTGTTGGGGACGGGTGGGCTGACCATCATGCCACTCTGCTGTTTCCTGTCATCCAGCTGTGAGGTTCATGGCTGCCACACCACTATTAGGGGTCCACGCAGCCGCCTGCTGAGCGCTCCATTGTCAGCTGCCCGCTTAACAGAAAGGAAAAAGGGAGAGAGAGGGGTTTAACCTCTATTGTGGCGCTCCTGAAAAACCAAGCCGGAAAGCAAAAAAAAAAAAAAAAAAACAGATAAACAACAGTAAAAACAAAAAAAGAAACAAAAACCAACATCTGATGTCTGTATAATTGCATGGTAAATGCAGTCCCTCCCTTACCAGCGTTGGTGCTTTTGTTTCTATTCATTCATTTTCTCCCCTCACCCTATTTTTTTCCTGCTAAAGTGTCTCCTAATTAAGCACTTCCATTAGGCAGCCTATAATTGGTTTGAAAAGTAATGACAAGCTAGTTTATTTACAAGGTAATTAGAATAAAGGCGGGCTTTGTTCTGATAATAATCATTTAATTCTTGAGTAAGGAAGAGGGGTGCAAAAATCCGGAATCAGTGTTGTTTGATTGACAGGCAGTTCATGTATATGCACTTATTAATGCTTTGTCCCATCTGTAAACATCCTGCTCTCTCAACATGAGTTGACCCTTTTTTTCATCCTGCTGCTGTTTTGTTCTGTGTGCAAATACAAGCCTTACTTTGATAAGTGGATGAGATTGAGCTAAATCAAAGGAGACATGCTGGGCCTGCATTCTTCATCTCTTTGCTCACAGCCATCATTATGCTAAATGTACAGAGCTGCTCTGTCAGTTGAAAGCTGGAGACTCTGCTTTGTTGGTGTGACGGCTTGAAAGGAAGACTCAGACATTGTGTTGTTCCAATAATGTACAATTTTCTTTTCACAGCAGATTGGTAGGTGGATGCTACATAGATGGCAGACTTCGCAGGAGGAGGAGGGTGGACAGAGAACGGAGGCAGCTAATGCCCATGCACTTGGACATCTCTGCCCTTCACTTTCCAGGCAACAGATGGAAACAGTGTATTAAGGCACCCAGGGGCAACCCTAGGCACCCGGGCAAAGCTGAGGCATGGCCAGGTTCAGGGGGAGCAGGTGGGCATCTGTTCCGTGCCCTTAATCGCTTGCAGCACCCGCCATTCCTGTGGCGAGCTTGGCTTTTTTCGTGTGCCTCAGTGATAAGGTGCCGAAGGATTTATTTATGTGTAAAATGCAAATCTTGATGTGTCACCTCTCTGCTGGCCTCATTCACGCATAAGAGGAATTAACTATTTAGATGTATCAAAGAGGTAATTAGACCTGCTGGTTCTTGCCAAAGAGAACATGTCAGTGCAATTCATATTTACAATTGCACTAATGTAGAAAGTAAGTCAAGACGCTGAATGAAAATTTGGGAAATATATATAAATATAATTTTTTATCTCTGAATAGTGAAAACTGCATAGCTTACATATTTTTCTTTAGCCCAGCTGGTTTGTTAAAGGGGCAATATTGTGTAAAATCAACTTTTATGAGCTTTACATTATGCTATGATGTTATTCCCTCTTCAAAAATCATACAAGGAGTCTTATTTTGATTTTGCTGATGCATGATTCTAATTTCTTTTAAGTCATATTTGGTTTGTAAATTTTTATAGCAAATAAAGGTAACAGATACTTGATACTCTGACTTTGGGAAACACATAATGCTGCCTCTTTAAAAATGTCCGAATTTTTGGAGATTACTGACTTAAGCAATTTAAAATGTTATGTTGCAAAGAAAATGTGAGAGCAAGAACTAGATATCTGCAGAAAGCTCCTTTTATGTGAAAGCACCAAATGGTGATTTTGTTTTTTTCACCTTGGTCTCGTCAGAACCTCTCCTTTGAATATTGAGTGAAGCTTCACAGCAAACATAAACAGCTTTCAGTAAATATGATTGGCAGCCATGTTTTAAAGGCAAACTAATTCCATTAAGCTATTGATCTGTCACAGCATGGGCTTTGGCCTTGTGTTGGCTACGAATGCCTCTTCTACTTTGGCCTGGCCCTGGGATTTAGCTCAGTTTCACACTGCCTGTCTGTCGGCCCATCAATCTAGTCCTCTTGCAGTGGGAGGACAATTTTCAGTCTTCCTTTAACATGGGGCTACAGCACCGCAGATAAACAAGGAGGACCATCTTCCACTCATGACAGAGATGCTGACAGTTGCTTATTGTAAAATAGCTCCAATTTTGGTTCAACAACAAAATGTGGCACGGATGATGATGGTGTTCATTCCTTAAAAGTCTAGACTACAAATTCAAATATTCATGTTCCTAATCATATACTAATACCCTCTTAGAATATTTACTGTGTTGTTGTGTAAGACCCCTCCGTCCATCTGTCTGCCTTTCTCTGGAGTTTGCGACTCGTTTCTTTGCCATCGTTTTGCGCACTATATTTTTCATCTGCCTTCTGGCAAAAATCATCTGTATGAAAAAGGTATATTACTTGCTCTCCCTGCCTGAACAGCACACTTTATTGCTGTCAAACCAAGCTTGAGATTTGGTAGGAATTGGGAGCAAAGAGGGGATGAGGGAAAGAGATGAGAAGGGAGGGGAGAGACAGAGATGATGGCTCAGGCTCGACTGGAGACTTAGCTGTTGTTCCACTTGAGTTTTACTTTACTGAGTAAATCATTTGGTTGACTGGCATGGTGTGCCTCCATCTCTCCACTCACCATCCCCTTTCCCTCATCTGCTGTCCTACTCTCCTCTCTGCCATTCTTGTCCACATCGGGGTGAAGACCGGTGAGTGGAAGTGTGTCGTGGGGAGTGAGCAGCTGTTTGCCCGCTGTCCTCCATAAAGAGGGTTATAAGCAGTGATGACTCCCAACTACTCTGATGTTACTGAGCTATATTGGAAATATTTCTGGTTTACCTATAGAACCACAGACCACACAAACTCCACCTATCTGCTATTTTTATGCACAAAAAATACCAGATCAAAATTGTGAGGCTTTTGCAAAGCTGAAGTGGTATTTATAATTTTTTTAAAATCTGAAAACCATGTTTGCCATTTGTTTTCAGTCCCCTTCACTTATACCCAATATATATATATATATATATATATATATATATATATATATATATATATATATATATTTTCAGATTTTATATATATATATATATATATATATATATGTGATCCTGTGCAGTTAGTTTTGACAAGAACTGACAAACTATGTAACCTCATCTTAGGATAAATGCACAATTTATAAAGCCTTAGAGGCTTACTAAACTCATAATAGTGAACAAACAGCATTATGAAGACCAAAAAGGGGAAGAAACACCAAGGCAGGTCAGAGATAATGTATTGGGTTATCTTAAGTGTTGAACATCTCGTTGCGCACTATTTGATGCAATATTTAAAATGTTGACACAATCATCCACCAAAATTAACTGGCCAGGGGAGGAGATCATTAACTAGAGAAGAATCTACGAAAGCCATTATAACTCTGGAGGAGCTGCAGGGGATCCAAAGTTGAAGGGGGAGATTGTAATAATTTCACAACTAGCAGCATTTTACTAGTATCATGCCCATAGAAAACTGGCAAGATTATTTAATAGGTTAAAGAAAGCCATACAGAATAGAGTTGCAAATATGGTAGAGCAATACCTTCTCTGAATTGCAAATGTTGTAAAACATTGCAATACAAAGCATTATCTCAACAGGACCGAATAGATATGCATGACACACCTTTCAGATTTTTGCCTTTGAAAAATGTTGGGAACCATGTGTCGTTTGTGTTTTGTACTATTGCACATGTAAAGGAAATTTAGAATCTCAAATTAATCTTGTGTTTGGACGAGACACATGGATGTGTGAGGGAGAACGAACTTGACTCAGAGGATGGGAATTTGAACACATGACATTCTTGCGGTGAGGCAACAGTGCTGCCTGGGTATGGATTTGGGAAGGCCTAATATGTACAGCATGCATCGTTAACATTGAGTAAATGCATTACATTTCTATACATTTAAAACAGATTTTTTTTTTCACTCACCAAAAAAATCCCGTAACAAGGACATAAAAATATCTCACAGCCCATCCCTGAATAAATTAAACTGTGTACAGGTACACTATGTAAGCTTCTTCCTGACGTGTCACAAACTACAGAATCAAGTGATACTTAGAGAAGCAAGACCACATCCCTATGTTGTTTCTGCTCAAACACACACATTAGTTCTCTGAAATACACACACACACACGCACACACGCGTACCTAGGGTGCTCTCACAAGACACAAGAACACACACACACACACACGCAGTAGCCAGGCTCTGAGGAGTAACGAAGCAAACAATGAGTTTCCCCAGCGCATTGTGGCTTGCCTGGCCTGCTTTAAATGTGAGCGGAGTCATCAGCACTTAAACGCTTGATTGATGGCACCGAAGTGAGGATGATTGTGGGATATGCCGGCTCCAAATGACAAGCAATTACTCATTTTGTGTAATGAAAACCTTAACACCAATCATTGAAGCCTTACACTGTGCTAACGCTTTATGTAATATTATATGTTCCCTTCATCCAACACCCCACTCCCACGCTCGCTGCAATCCCTCGGGTGCCAAGGCAGACGTTTACTAAATAACATAATTTGTAATGGCTGAAGTGATGGCACAACAGGCTTGCTAAGTGAATAAGCAGAGGCAACTGCTTTATGGGAGAGAACTTGTGTATTTATTATTTATTTGTCTTGGCAGATCCATGGGATCGAGACAAAAGTCTTGAAAATCCTGCAGTTCACTGATTACCATTTTTAACATTTGTTGGCTGCAGCTCAACACATGTCCGGCAAGGTGTTTCTATGGCAACCAAGTTTTAATTATGATTACAGCATGTGTGTGCGGTTGCCTTTCTCAGATTCACTCTGAGCTGTTTCGTTCCGTGTGAATTTGAAACACACACGAACGAGGCGTCAACAGCGCTGCGGCGGTGAGATAGTGAAAGCCTTGTCCTCTGTTCTCTCCTCTCCCTTTTGCTCTGCCAAAACTACAATTACCCCTGCACTCCACTCCTCCACAAAATCACTGTAATTATCTTTAGGTTGCATGGGCACACTGGCTGGCAACAGGTGCCATGTGAATGCTAATCCCCTCCCCTTGGCCACATGCTATTCTTCTGCCTGGCCTCTGACAAACCAACTGTCACTGGCAGAGGGAAAGATGCTCCAACGCTGCGCGGCCCTTCAGAGCCGCATGCGTGCGGACAGTAATTAGGCTGCCCAGAGACGCTAAGTCGTGGGATGTCAAGTGTAGCTAAAATATAGAGCTTTTGTTGAGAGTGGACTTTGGGGTGTGCCTGCGTGGGTTTTTTTGTGGGAATTACAGTTGAAACCAGATATTTTCATACCCTGCGCAAAAAGGCATCGAATAAATCAACTTAACATTAACTACTTTGGAACTTTTACTGTCTTTCTTTTTTCTTTCAAGTTGTTTTTTTTTAAGATGACCAACCTGGCTGCTTCTGTGTCAAATCGCAGAATTTCAAAACTAATTCTACAAAATGCTAAGGAAATGTATGCAATCTTATGAATTAAATACATTTCAAATAACTTTTGTGTAAAAAAAAAAATAATTAATTTATCTGACATATAGCAAAAGTAAATAATTTTAGTAATCAAAAGACAATAATTTAGCCTCAATTTATGTCACATTGAGATACAAGTAACAATAAAAGTGGCAGTTTTGTGCCTTTTCGTACAGTGTATGCAAAATTCTGGTTTCAACTCTTATGGCAACCTCTCCTTATATTAATGTCACCGCACATGAGCCTGCAGAACCAGAGAAGCTCAAACGGGGACCCACGTGTAGTTTTGACATCAATCCATGGCATTAAATGAAGTGTGAAAAACAGGTCAGAGAGGACTTCCTGTCTTTATAAACAGCCTAAATGCTGTCCAGATGTTCCATGCCTCTTCTGTCCCTACAAAATCTGCTCGCGTCAGCCCTCAATGGCAAAATATAGCCTCTTTAAAGTGATATACACTAAGAGAGGCAAGGACATCAGTATGTACTGCCGTGGCTGCCTCTCAGAGTAAAAATGGCAGCTCCTTTAGTTGTATTTATGAGGGATTTCACAGTCTTTGTTTGAGTGCCGCCCAATGAAAATGAGCAATATCTCTTTATTTCTACTTTTACTCAGGAATCGGGGATTGACTCTTTAGCATTCTTTTTATAAGCTGTACCTATTGAAAGGGATAGATGCTGGTCCACTCACTGTTGTGTAAATAAGGGTGAGGAAGGTGAGGTTAAAAACAAGAAGAAGACAGGAATAATCTTGAACGCCCCAGGCAGCAATGGTACTTGCTTTTCAGGTAAGGAAAGACTTTTCCAACGCAGCTGATAGAGTGTGTGCGTGTGTGTAGAATATGGAGCAGGTGGAAATGGCAGCAGGCGCAGAGTCAGAGTTGCGTAGCTTAAAGTTGCAGATCTCGTGTCCACTTGTCTCCATGCGGTTACATTGCTTTCTGGACACTGTCCCGTCTGGCTACTCTCTTCCTCCAGGCTTGTGAAATTGCTCCAAATGAGCAATGATGTCAAGCGGAGACATATTGAACAATAATTGTTGTTCTGGGTTTTCTGTTGAGCATAGCACATTAGCAGGTCTGGCAGACCTGTTGGGGACACAGTCAATCAATAAACAAATAAAGGCTGATTGCTCTCAACTTTTTAAGGAACCACTGGGTACCCTTAGAGCAGCCCGACAAGGTGCACCCTCCCCGATGGCTGGCCGGCGCGAAGGCTTGACCTTTTGTTCTATACAGGGAGGCAGAAAAATCCAAGACAAACCGCCTGTCGTCTCTTTTTCTAATCTGCTCGCTCCATCTTGTTAACTCACCCATTATTCTGGACACAATCCTTTTGACATGGGGGCCATGTTCAATGTTTAATGCTGTTTGTTTTATATTCCTGCTTCATTTCCCTATATAAAAATTTATGATGACATTCCCTATCTTCCATAAAATATTCATAAATGTCATTACTAATAACTTTCATAGATCATCTAAATTGATCCCTCTGTCTTCTTTTTATCTGTGTGGCTCAGCTTAGATCCTTTAGTTTAAAACAAAAAGCAAGCATTACATGCATTTTGTCACATATAGATAAGATGGAACAGATGAATTTTGGTGTTCGCTCAGGAGTGTTAAGCATGACGGCTCGCACATCTATATCAGCCAGTCTGTTGATCATTGTAAAGCCAATTTAAACAGGCATAAGTGGCAGCAGGAAAGGCAATGTCCTACCTTTTGGTTAGAACATTTGAAGCTTATTCAGTATAGATGAATGTTTATGGCAAGTGGTAAAAGCTGCAGAAAGCTTGCGTGAGTCCTCATCTGCTGGTCTGAAATGATCTTTAATATATAATTGATTCCTCCCTTCTTGACCTGCGTTCCCTATGAAACTTTAAAATGTACCATTAATCATTCACAGGCTAATTTCACTTACATGACACATGCATTATGGTACATTAAAACATATCTTTGAATAATTTAAATAAAAGATAAAAATCAAAGACGCGTGTCACCCTTCATTTGTGTTCCACTATTCTGTTTTATAGTTATTTGTCTTTCATTGAACCTTGAATTTGTTTTATAATCACAAATTGGCAACTAGAAGTGATGCAGAAAAGTTCATATAAATTTAGCTCTTTTTTTTCTTTTACTTTATTCAGAAGTTTCCACAAAAAAATCTGAGAAATGTGACATTAATTTTCATTCAGGAACTTCATCAGTAAAACTTTAAGCATATTTTGTGGACTATACCTTGACTTGAAGTCTGCTGGCAACTTCTGATGCACCAATGTCCATGCTGTAAATCAAAGTGGCCACCAACAGCTACACTTTACCAGGAAAGTGCGCAGCTGAGACCCATATCCAAGTTCACTGAGAGATGGTTGAGTTGCATAGACCGGTAACTCCAAGAAGGTCCCGCCTGCAAAGTCATTTATGTTCATCTCCATGACAAATACCAGGGCAAGGAGATGTAACAGAGCTGCTAAAAAGCCTCAATAAGTCTTTACTTTTGAAAGGCAGCATCAACAGATAGACATAGCTATCTAAATGTGCTACGGTAGAAAATCTGATGAGCTAGCGCCGGTAAATTGCTCTTTATGTACCCAGCTGAGGAGTCTTTCCTCCACTCCTGCCCCATTCAGTTAGCTTTCCCCATGGCTGCAGATGGATGCTTGGTTTCTGTCTATCTGTCTGTATGAATTGATATTTAACAACTATTCACACACAGACACACACACAAACACAAACCAAAGGACAATTACAGAGACCAATTAACCCAGCAGTCCATGTGTTTGGACTGTGGGAGGAAGCAGGAGTAACTGGTGAGAGCCTTCACCTGCATGGTTTGCAAACCTCTTCAGGAAGAAAGACACCAGGCAGGGATTCAAACCCACACCATACACAGAGTCTACTTGTGTGTAATATATTCACAGGATGAACACAGATGTTCAATGCAGACCTCAAATGTTTGCTAGAGAACACTAGCAAGTAAACAGTATCATGGAGACCACAAGCCAACAGACACATCAGGGATACAGTTGTGGAGAAGTGTATATCATGGTTAGATAAAACAGTATTTAAAGCTTTTGACATCTCAAGGAGCACTCTTCAGTCCAAAACAGAACGAGTCTGGCAGAACTGCAAACCCTCAGCACTTTGGAGGGGCTGCAGAGATCTGCAGCTCCAGTGGGAAAATCTGAGAACAGAACAGTTTGTTCACTTCTCAAATTTGGCCTTTTGGCTTACAAGCAAATATTCGGTATGTGGAGAAAAGTAATTCTGCACGTCACCTTGAACACACCATCCTCTTGGTGAAACATGTTGGCAGTATCCTCCTGTAGGATGGTTTTATTCAGGAGGAATGGAGAAGCTGGCCAAAGTCGATGGGAAGATTGATTGAGCTGAACAAAATTCCCCCGCAATAAAGTTTTCAGTTGCAACAAATATTTTTTGCAAAGTCCTTTGTGTGAGGAATTTTTTTTTTTTATGTGTTCCTTTCGAAACATAGTTTTAGTTTCAAATTGCTTCAAAATGTTCCTTTAAATAAGGCCACAGTGTCGGCATGAAAAGGAAAAAAACAATGTTTACTATCAGCTTCCATGTTTATCAGGTCTCCAATGGGAGGTTTTGTGGAAACGAAAAGAATTAGTTGTATTGTTCCCCTTGGTTTTTTCCGTGGATTTGCTGCTTGTCTGTTTTAATGATAGGTCTGAGCCTCAGAGTGTTCTTCTGCCTGCTGTCCGCCGCCACGACACAGAGATGAAAGATGAAATGGAGATTGTGACTGATGCAATTACGTCGCCGCTGATTGAAGGAGAGGCCAAATTATCACCGCCCTGATTGGGCTTTGTCTGGACCAAGAGCATGCCACGCTCTGATTAAAGTGTTGCAGAAACGTGGTGGGAGCGTGAGTCTGTGTCATGCATGTGTGTGGGTCTTGGCCAGTGGAAAGACTTTGAAAAAAACTAAAATGAAAAAATAAGAAAGCATTGTCATTTTGACCTTCCCACTTGAGAATCCTCCATCACAAGAGCAGAATCAAGGCAAGGTCTTCTGATTCTGATTCTATCTCACTAGAAAATGTTCTCTATGCTTCTTTTTTGCTTTGTTTAAATGATAATGATGATGACAATAACGTATTCCTTTGAAGAAACCCATTCAGACATTCCTATTTAGCTTGTATGTCTTCATTAATTTCCATCTAGTTTTCTTTTGGTTTTCAATTTCTACTGCAGGAGCTGCTTTGTCCCACTGGAGGATCCCTTTTAGTTCCTCTTTCTGCATTCCTTTTCTTGTAATGCATAAAAACCTCACGTTCTTTCCATATATTTCTCTCCATGCCTCTTTTTCGCATGAATTCCTTCTCTCTGCTACCCCGACATCCCCACAGCCAACCTTCATCCCCACTCCATCCTTGTCTTTCTTTCGTTCTCCCTCTCTCTCGGCCTGCCTCTCATCTTCTTGCATCACGCTCTTTCAAACAGCTTGTGTTCAGCTCAACCCCGACTTCAAACATACATTTAAAAGAACCAAAACCATCTCATGTTAGGAAAAAAAAGCCCCTGAATTGAGTCTTATTTGCCCAGCACTTGCCACTCTCTCTCCCTTTCCTCCCTTGCTCAGTCGGTTCAGCCCTGCGTCTGTCCCTCCCCATCCAAAATGTTGTTTGTTTATCATCATTGGAGCATTCTAGCTCCAGGTTGTTGCATCAGAATTAGCCGCCTGACTCACACAAACATATACATTCGGTACGTATGTGTGCGCATGCGTGCGCAGCGGTGCTCCTGTTGGTTCATTTCTGATTTCACAGGGAGTTGGTTCGTGCCCACGGCTGATCCCAGAAGCCAGCTGTTGGCTGTAGACGGTTGCAACCTCACAGCATGGGAACCCAAAGGTAGCATACTCATCTCATCCGCTTTCTGCACAGGACCAACTTGAAAGACTTTACTTTCTCACAGCAGGAATCTGATCCCTCCATCTATCCATCCATCCCCGGCTCCTTGTCCCTGCTCGCTCCTGTTGCAGACTGTAATACAGGGCCTTTAAATAATTACACACAGAGGTCCACCAGAGCGCTAAATGGGAAGCTGGGAAGCTCGACAAAACTTAACCCCTTCCATGCACAGTGGCTCTTTCCTAACCTCAGAGGTGTTCCAAAAGAGGCAAAGCTGTGATCATCCATAGGTCTGTTTGCCTGCTTGTTGAATCCAGGTCTGATGTAATCCATGGGAAGAAAAATAACATCTTTCTAGCAACAGACCAGCAGCCTAGAGATCCCCAGACTTTATCTTTTAGGGGAAATCTATCAAATGAGGGCTTTCTGAATGGCAAGGTCTGAAAAAACGGTGGCCGATCCTAAGACAAATCCGAGGTCGGGTTTTTCTGTGGCTCAGTGTCATTTGATGAAGTGCAGGATCTACAAACTTTTCAGCTTTTAGTTTTGACAAAGTCAGGTTCTATTCCAAAACAGCTTTTGTACTGTCACTGTTTTGTTTATTTGTGGGTTGAAACTGCTGATTATAGCACAAGTTTCAGTTGTTTTTGTGGTGTAAAAACATGAGGCATTTTAGATTTCTGAAAGTTTTTGTATTTAAATCTCCATATGTAATTTTTATATATATGTATGAAAAAAATATGCTGCTTATGTATTTGCTAAAATTTTCACTATGTTGTAGTACAGTATGAGACAGATAATTTCTGAAAAAAATTAACTACTCCACCTCGTCCCTGAGCTACAATATAGCAAACTGAAAAAGTCAACGCTCCTGGTCAAAAACAACCAGTCAGAGGCAGGAGGAAGGTCTTAGTGTTGTTAATTGTAGATGTAATTAGATGTTTTATCAAGTTGCGTTAAACTATAAAAAAAGTCAAAATACCACTTGGTTTTACCTCAGAGTTTCCATCTGTGTACTAAAATGCAACCAGAATGCTAAAGGCTTAGCATTGGGGTAAGTGCCTACATACATTGACATATATAAAAACAAAATAAGTTAATATGTGGGATACTGATAGGCTCCCACCAAAGTGAACTGAATTCAATATTTTGACAGTAGCGGATTTAGTTTGTTTTTAACAGTGGAAATATTGTTTTTCTGTTTTTCATTCTCAATTTTTTACATCACAAAAATCTGGCATTTTTAACAAGGACTTGGGGATGTTTCATACCCAGTGTATATAATGAAAGCAGTTACAGGGGCTCATTTGTTTGCTTCTCTGGTGAAGCAGCCAGAGAAACTGAAGAAAGAAAGTTATACATTCGCAAATGCTCTCCCTTTTTTCACATCACCAACAAGCACAAACCAAACACCTTGCTCCTCAAACTGCAGCTTCATGTGGAGGCACTTAAAGCAGAAAAAGCAACACTCGCCCACCAAACACTCCAAACTAAGACCATGTGGAATAGCTATATATGGCACAGGGCCGTTGCTCCATCAATAGTCAAGCTGCACTTTTCACCATCTCACCTGCCAAGTGTAGGTTGCTGTGGAAATGGGTGCTAGGATCTGGCTTCGTCTCAGCTCCTACTGATAAATATCCATATGAAGGCGGCTGGTGGAGGGAGCCGAGCTCACAGCATGTGCTCTGTTGATGCAGATGGCTACTTTCGCTGGCGTATGGGTAGGGTTTATGTGCAAAGCCAATGCATATTTATGTGTTTAAAGCACATTTGTGGTGGGAGGCTCCTGTGGATTTAAAAACAAGAGTTTGACTTGGAGCCTAAGTGAGTGTCGGGGGGCTATAAAGGGCATTGGCTTAGGAGGATGTGGATTTCTATTCATCTGGCTTTATGGCTTAACATGCCTTCATTTTTTTGTCAATGGAACTTCAGAAATATCCAAAATAAATAACTAGTCAGGATCTGTTTAGTTTTATGGTTCCATACAATGAATTGAAAGACATGGAACTAGATTTTGTAAGCAGTATAAAATATCACATTTTATTTTAACCTTCTGATGTAGCTTAGAAGTCTGTGGTGGGGCTCTATTATAACTTGGACACAAAAAAAAAAAATAAAAAATGTTAAGCCAGTGCTAGTTTAATTCTGACTTAGATTATTGTGCTCATAATCTTCAGGTGAAAAAATTGTTTTTAAATGCTGGATGTCCAGGCAATTTGAAAAACAAACAAAAAAAAAACAGGAATACCATCATTCTAGATCAAAATCCATCACCTTCGGTGTGATATGTCAGGAGTCTGAACTCAGATTAAGTCATGGTGCAGAGCCCTCTTTTATGACCACAGGCTCCACCCACAAAAAGACAAAACCAAAACAAAAAGAAAAGGAAAGTGATGTTTTCCTGAGAAAGACTAATTACGAGGAGGTTATATCATTTTTTTTTCTGAATTGCTTTGTTGCGTTTACCTGATTAAAATAAAAGTTGTCATAACTGTCATTTAAACCTCCAAAACATTTAACACTTTATGCTCATCATTCTTTCCAACAATTTGCTATTTCAGAACCTGCATTCGTTGCTTACATACAATTTTCTGCCATTTTATAATATTTGCTTGTATTTCTTCACATTAAGCTGCATATTTTTTTTACATCAAATGTAAAAAAAATATGGGCCGTACATGGGACCATTTCTCATGTCTTTGTTGCTTTTGTATTCATCATTTTTCATGTTTTTCATATTTGTTTAAAGCAGTTTAGTGTTGCTTCAGTGGTTCATGTAAAATGATGCTTCGCTGCATCTTTTGTCTACAATCGTCTGCAGTCAGACGGTTCTTCCTGTTTCTTTCCCTCTCTGTGGCATTATTTGTCCCACCGACTGGAGCGCAAAGTCACCAATCTGTGCACACTTTGAGACTGATGTGAGCGCATATATCTATTTGAACAAACTGTAATCTGAGGCGTGTGTGTTTAAATCTCACACATGCACTCTCTTTCTCAATAAGCGCCCAGCCAACTCTCACACCGCACCACAGGAAAACTGGAAATCAGGGCTGCACAGGAGATTTATCTTTTCCTTAACCAGAAATGTTACATTTGTATTAATTATATGAACATGCTTTACATAGTTTTATTTAAATATGCTCTTATAAATGTTATAATTGCTTTGATTTTTCACAAGTCAGATATTTTGGTGGCCCCAGGCACTTGGTGACCAATGTGCCATGCATCATGTGAGTGGGCGGAGCTACGGCACTGTCAGCCACCACATTATCTACTCCTTTGTGATTTATGACAGTCAGTCTGTTTCAAAGATGTAATGTTCATGTCCTCATAGTTGTTTTGGAAAATATCGCAGCAGACCAGTAATTAGCTGATAATCTATATTGATACAGGGAGGCAGGCTGCAGCTATTACATTTTCTGTAGTGATGCAGATGTTGTTCAGCTGAGAAAGAAATATCCACAGATATAGGATTGCATTCCACAGCAATAACAATGATAATCTTTAAGTATCTCAAATAATTATGTGCTTATCTTGTGAAGCTTGTTGGTCTACCACATTGCTTGTTTTATAGATATGTCTATATATATGTAGATTTATAGAAATATATATAATTGACATCGACAACTGTTGTGCAGTCTGGTTCTGACCCAAGTGATTTCTTTTGTATACTGATATCTGGCCCAGAGCGAACTCAGCTTTACCCTAAGCCTGTGCAGGGTAAGAATATTTGCTCCAAATTTACTAAATAGTTCATGGCGCTTCTACTGTGAAAACTTTCTCCAGAATCCCTGCAGTCACTCTGTTCTTGACCTGTTGTTAGCCTTTCTCCAGTTGGAGGAGATATTCACTTTTCCACAATCCCACTTTTTATTACAGGCGTGCTAAATAGCTATTACTGGAAATAACTTCACAAACTGTTATTTCAAAAAATATAAAAAAAAAATATCCCGTTAGGATTAAAGCATGTAGTGGTACTGTTCTTGGTTGTCACTCTTAATTTAGAGTAAGTAAAATACCTCTTTAGGATCTCATAATAAATGTGCCAAGCTGCAATCAAGGTCTTTTAAGCACTTAATATAGTATAACCACAAAGGAGCTTGCAGACTTTGATTGCAGTGGTATATTAATGGAGTGCGTACTACTCCCTCAGTACTTCCGTATTGACCATGCAGTGTATACAGTACAAGGCCACAACTAATCAAATTCTCTCCCTTTTTCTCTCCCCTTTGCCATTGCCTGTGGTGCATTTCCAACATCAGGTAAGAAATTGTTTTATCATTCCACCAATCAATAGTAATATGGCCCATAGCTAGTCTCTCTCCAGCACCGTCTGCAGCCATAGATTTAGATGTGTGCAAATGGCAGAAGTGATTTTTTTACTCCAGACACCAACAATATTATCAGAGCCCGGGTGGAGTAGCACAATAAATCCACCTCTTCTCCTTTGTTTGGATCTTTTATCAAGACTGATACTTCCTATGTAATGAAAGCTATTTGGCAAGAGCTGTCACTATGTGCCGTTCTGGGAGGGAACAAAAGATGCTGTGGTTCATGGTGAACACAGCTCAGTGCTGGGCTCAGGGCTGCTGTGTTGCTGCCGCCTCTGTTGGGTCCCGCAGCACTCAGCACTCCTGTGACAGCTCACCCCCCAACTACATGACAAATTGTGGGGCACAAAGCAGGCTAACTGGGAGGTAATGCCTGTTTTGTCCATTAGTAGGCCAGGTCACCGTATTAGGACCACACTTAGGCTTTTTTTTTGTTTCTGATTTCAGGGCTGATGGATCCCTCTAATTTTCATTCACAAAAGCTGCTTTTGTTCAAAAATGGGTACAAATTCACCTCTAATAATATAAACACATTGTTTACTTTAGCATTCTACTCATTTAAAGTGCTATATAAGAGTCATTGTGCAACATTTCTTTTGTTCGATGTCTTTCAATGGATAAACACATTGGTTTTCCCAAGAGAGTCAAATATAACAAGTAGCTGTAACTTGTAACAAGTTTGATAAATAACTTTGAAAATTACTTATCAAAGTTGGGCTTCACGACAGAACGTTGTTTCAAATCAAGCATGGCAAATTATATATTCACAAAAAATGCCAATAGCGCCGTCTCACTGTTGAACAGGCTGTCACATTTTGTAAGTGTTGTGCAACTTGTCGCCTTAGTAACACATCTTGAGCTACAGTCTTAAAAACACTCCACCGTACAGCGATCCAGTTCTTGTGAGGTCTTTTCATGCATCACTGTTTGATACATGAACTCCAAGATTACCAGCTTTTGCAAATTCAATGAGTGAGAATTTACAGTATTATCAGGTAACCTGTACGTATTCATGCTGAATGTCACGGAAGGACATGAACTTTTATTGCCTTGTGTATGGCAACAACAGAATACTAATTCATGTAGATAGTTTCAATAAAGGCTGAACTGCATACAGCATTTTGATTTAGCTCTAATGGCTGAACTTGGGGTGCGCTATTAACATATTGAGGTAACTGTTCTAATATATGGAGCTCGAGACATGCCATAGATTCATTGTTAGGCCTTGTGAGCTGACCAAAGAAAGATTACAATATGTAAATGTTTTTTTTTTTTGTTTGTTTTTTTTTTTTGTCCTTCCATGTTTAGTTCATATTCTCTTTTATCAACAGTTGGCAACATTGCAAGTCCTCTCTATAGATTCTCCTTGCAGTCAGCTGGCAAGCTGAGCCCAGTCACTATCCATCTTTTCTGTCTCTTATTTGCTCAGTTTCAGCTTCCCAACTCCAAGAGCTTTTTTATTGTAGTCACTCACACTCTTTCTCTCTCTATCCTAACTAAGGGCTCTCAAAGGGCCACAGCCAAACTGCTGGCCCTGTCTGTCTATTAATAAATGGCATTAACTACCAGGCCCTTCAGGGACTATTCATTTTAAAGATGAACTACCTTAAAGTACAACACAATGCCATCTCATTTTTACTGCTTTCTCATTACTGCTCAGGGCGGCTCAAGACTCATCACTGACCCTCCTTCTCCCACCCCTTATCTAACCATCCTGCTATCTTTTCATACTACTGTAACCTCTAGTTTCCTACAACAGCCACGTCATTCTTTTGTCAATCAATCACAAATTCAGGAAAAATGAAAATAACCCTTTTTAAAAAAAAAAAAATTATATATGCAGATTATTAGCATTGGAAAATTTTCACAACATCTCGAGTTTGACATTTGACCTGTCAGAGTTTCAGTTCTCAACTCTTCAAAATGCAGTGATAGCAAATGACATGTTTTATGCTTTTTTTCAAAATGACCATAGTAATCAAGTTTATTGTGAGTGGCATAATATGCAGGACCATGGCTGTGTCGTTCCTTGCAATTACGGTTATATGGGGAGCAGCCTGTATCGGCACAAAAAGCTGCTCTGGCCAATTTACTGTGATCCATGACAATAGGCTTTTGCTGCCTTCATAAATTGTGAACAAGATAACATTCTTCACTCTCGTTATAGTCAGTCATATAGTATTGAGTTTAATTTCCACTAAATCATTGATTTTTCTCCAATCATTATCAAAGAGAAAATACAAATTCTGAAGTTAAGAAAATATATATTATCAATAGATGAGAATCATTTGCAGTATATTGTATTGACAGCTTTATTTTTACTATGATCCATTTTTGTTTTGCTTCATAAAAGATGAATTCAGACGTGTGGAGGAATTGTGCTCACTTTCCTCCTGTGTCTAAATGTCAAAATATTTGTCCCGGGATTGTTTCAGAATCCTGGCAAACCGGCGAAGCTAAGGTTTGAAGTAGTAGAGGAACAGCCTCATTATACTCAGCAAGCCTGCACAGTTATTCTGTATGAAGTGGAGATAAAAGCAAGAGAAAAGCTGAGAGCAAGAAGAAATAAAGAACATGTAGGGGGAAAAAATGAATGAGGCTGAAATAAAAGATGGAGCTTGAAGGAATAGAAGTCTGGAAAGAAAAGGGGGCTGGATCAAAGGGAAAAAGAGGGAGAAGGAAGGAGGGAGGGAAGGGAAGTACCATGCATTTCTAAAAGCAGAAGCAAAACATAAAATGAAGGAGATCAAATTAGAGCAAGAGATAGGGACTCTACCGGTGTGACTGGTTTATCAGCTGAGCTTAATGGTTTAAAGTCTCTGTCTCCCACTCTTTCTGTCTGAAGTCCCAAAGACAATTTCAAATTACTTCACGCTGATATGGTTAACGTTAATTAAAAGCTGAATGCTCTCGACCGTATTGTGTGCTCATGTTTGAAGGATCATTTTGATTTCTCTTTATTCTTTTCTTTCTGCTTTATTGGGGCCCTGACATATCTGAGTATGCTTTACTGTATGTACAGTATGCTTTTTTGTACATATTAGAAAATCCATTTTCCATACCTGCCCATCATTGCAGGGTCTCTGTAGGGGTAAGGAGGGTTTCCTCTGCAAGGGTTATTGTACAATAGGGGCAGTGCACCCTGAGCAGCTCTCAAGTTCATCCCAGCTATATTGAAATTGCATTTTAAAAATCTCCTTCACATATTAGTCTGCTGCCTGTATCCCATGGGTTGAGGTTCTGTATTGCAGATGCTTTTATCATGATCATTGTAGCAACCAAAAGGTAAAATTGTGGCATCTGAATTTTTTTAATGAGAAAATGTGTTCCCTTATATTTAAAGCTGACACAACATTCAGTTAACATAATTCAATATACTGTAGTCAATTTTCTTTCCTGATCACAAATATTATAAACCACAAAGTATCAGGGCATCTTCATAGTATTTCATTATTATTAAATAATAATAATAATAAAAACAAATATATTGAGATCTTTCTCACCTCAGCATTCCCAGCTTATCTTGCATAGAAATATCAGCTTTCAAAACTTCAAAGATATGCACTAATTTTCCCTTTTTCTATCACTAAACATGCATGTATTGTATAATTTTATTCCCCCTGTATGATATCTTTTGGAACAGGAACATGTGTGTTTGCAACAAGTACAGAAACTGTGTTCACACACTTTGTCCACCTTGGTTTGGTGACTCCCTATCAGAGCTATAAATTCCCCAGTGAAGGATTATAAATAAGAAGGCAATATTTTTCTACTTTGTGATAGATGTAATTCTCAACTGTTATATGTTAATGATATAATAAACAGCCAAAAGTCACAGAGTTGCCTCTCTTGAAGCAGTCCAAACAGGGAGGCACAATCTATTTTTAGTTTGATCCGCTCAGTTGTAGGACTAAAAAATGTAAAATAAAACTAAAGAAACCTTTCCATCATAAGCAATTGTTGGCATGATGTAGATGTGAGAAAGTAGTTGCTCTTAGAAAATAAAGATAAAACAGAGCAGTTCTTTGCAGAAGTCTCAACCCCTGATTAAACTGCAGTAGAAAATAGTTTTCTTTTCAAGAATTTTACTCGATCACTAACAACTGGTAAAATGAAGACTGATGTTGGAATGGCACATTCACTGATCTGAAAAACTTTTGCTCATTACAGAACAAATGCAGAATAGGCTCCTTTCGGTCATAGAAGATTTGTCTGTTCATCTCTTGCCCTTCTATGTCTCCCTAGGAAACAAGAACACACCGACTTTTTATGACACATACTCTACCGAGGACACATTACATAAACATGCTTTTAAGGAGGATTCATTGAGGAAACATACAGACCCATGTTTTTCCTCACTGAGTTTTGGACTTCTTCAAAGACCTTTCTCCAGCTGCTTCATTCCTTTTCAGATTCATCTAGATGTTTGAAAAGACAGATGCCTACTTCTGAGTCAAGAAAAAGATCACTCAGCTTGTTCACTGACATGCACCAGTCACAGTTTCTCTAATTAGTCATCTGGTGTCACCTTGCCTCTTCCTTAACAGTTTATACACGGTGAGTGTAAATGTATAACTGATATATTATCCTACACTTATGCTAGCTTTGTAATTCCCAGATGTCACAAAGATTAATGAGGAAAAAAACAAAACAAAATAGGCCAAAAATATTTAGTACACTCTGGGATTGCTGTTGCTGTATAATACTGGGCTGTTTTTTACTATGCATGTATGTGTAGCCAAAGTGAAAGCTATGTTTGGAGCTTTCATCCATAAGGGATGATTTGACTCTACTAAAAGCTTTCCCGACACACAACTGCAACTACAGCTACCATAGCTGCCCGCCTTGACATTCTATCATGTTCATATACCAATGCATTGAATATGCAATCAAATTGCTCCCCAAGTAGATGAAATGGCATCCAGTTGACTCTTGTATCTTCCACATGGATGACATGACGGTTCCTCATAGTCTGTGTGTGTGGGTGTGTGTGTGAGATGAGCAGGTTGTGTGAACCCCTGGGATCTGCTCTGTGATGAAACATTCAAGAGGAGTTGCCAGAGGAGTGTATTCAACACAAGGTTGTAAAATTAAACTCTGCAGAAGCAATCTCCACTCACGGAGAACTATTACCTTCATTACCCCTGTAGTTCGGTGCATCAAAGTTTGAATTTTGTTTAAAATAGATGATATATCATCATTCTTCACTAATGGGAGGGTCATAACAGTTGTTTGCATAGTTGATGTATTCTTGCTGGCTGCGCAGGATGCTAGCAGAAAGCATTTTGAGATTTTCTTTTTTTTAAACCTCATTGCATTAAAAACTGTAGAGCTTGTACAATATGTTCAGTGTCCACATATTAAATTAAGATAAACCATTTGCATTAATTGTACAGTATCTTTGCAAAATCCAGTGATTAATGCTATTGTTTGCTGATTCAGTCCTTGCTCTGATTTATGAGCACTTTTACAGCTGATCATTTTCGGCATATGCATTGTTCATTGTGAGGCACTGCGCAAGAAATTATTTGTACAGCATTTGTGTTTGTGTGAACACAAGCTGCACACGCAGCGAGCAGAGATCGAAGGTCCACGGATGTGTGATTTGAAAAGAGAGTGAGCCGGCATTTGTTTAGCTAATCAGGCAAATGAGTGTCATAAAGAGAAGCTGGAGGCTTCATGGGGAAACCGCTGAGTGGAGTCCTGTCCTTTGGAAATAGCCAAATTCATTTGCCACATAACATTTCAGCAACTAAATGTTGACTGATACCTGGACTGACCAAGGTTACTAGGGCAAGACAAAGCCCACTGAGCACTGAAAAAGCCCACATTGTCTGTTCCTGCAGTTTAGGTGCTCCTCTGTATTGAAACTGGGAACTGCATTTTGTATAGCAAAGCATCACTAGTAAATGTATTAACATAATTCTCCCTAAAGACCACACTGTTTAAGAGTTACATGAACATTTGAAATTGCCTGGATTGTCCCAATATCAGCAAAACAGAATTGTATTTTGTAGTCAATTCCGATGGTGCTGTAGTTTTGGTACTCTTAAAATACCGATTAATGATGCCCTCTAGATCATCTTACCAAAATACTAAACAATGGTTATCACAATTTGATCCAAAGAATTTCAAGCGATCTGCTGGATTGTTCATTTCAGCTGCTTAGTGAGGCTTAGCAATAATGCAACAGAGAGTGTTACAAATATGTTCTTGGGAAGCTGCCAGCATGTTGTGGGCATGAATAAGTTATAAACTTTACCATCATGCTGGGTCTTGTTTCAAATCTGACACAGTCTATAGAATTTTGCATGGGTCAAACCTCACCAATGAGGTTTTACTGCTGCTTTCTTGCTCAACATTTAGTGTCCAGACATTCTGTGAACTGCACAACCATCCAAGCAAATTTTTCAACAGGCAAAAAAATATTTCTTAGGGGTGAAGATATTTGGTGTATGTAAGTAACTGGGAACTTTCCCTTTCCATCACATATGATGCCAGTTGTCAAAAAGGAAACTAAAATGTGTGTGCTTAGTCAAAATACCAGACCTGATGATATATATTGCCCTGCGACAGAGTGGCGACCTGTCCAGGGTGAACCCCGCCTCTCGCCCGGAACGCAGCTGGAGATAGGCACCAGCACCTCCCGACCCCATCCCGACCCCATTAGGGAGAAAGGTGCTCAGAAAATGGATGGATGGATGGATGGATGATATATATTGTATACAATAAGTGTTGAGATATCTATGCGTCTTCAGGTGGTAAACTTATTATCTATACATTTTGGAACATTAGAATCACTAGTGTCGGTCTTCTGCCAAGCACACATACCAAATCCCCAAGAAAAGGAGCAGGTTAATCAGAGATGTTGCTCTGAATTACAGCTTCACAGCCTGTCACACCCACCTTTCTCACCGTTACTCGCCTTGGCCTGCCATCCTCTATGGCGTCTCGGCACAAAGTCGCTCAGCGGTAATGGAAATAACTGCCGTGTAATAGACTTTTTTTGTCGTATCCACCGGTGTCAAAACAGTGTTGGCTCTTTGTGACATGGCTATTGATTCCTGATTGGGCCTGCTCACTAGGGAGGGTTAGGGAGATGGGGAGAGAGCTGGAAGGACATCCTCAGGTTTGCTCGGAGAGAAAGGCTAGAGAAGGGGTGTCAAACTCCAGTCCTCAAGGGCCGCTGTCCTGCAGTTTTTAGATGTGCCACAGGTACAAAATACTGGAATGAAATGGCTTAATTATGTCCTCCTTGTTCTCCAGAACCTTGCTAATGACCTAATTATTCTATTCAGGTGTGGTGCAGCAGAGGCACATCTAAAAGTTGCAGGACACCAGCCCTTGAGGACTGGAGTTTGACACCTGTGGGCTAGAGGGTAAAGAGAAGGCCGCCGCAAAGTTTGGTATCGTCCAGAAAGTAAATGACTCATGATTAGAAAGAGCCCATATTCTGTCATGCACCACATCCCATAAAGGGTCAGAACTCAGGTTGCTATTACAGGGTCTTCATTACCACAATTAGGCAGAGGTGCTGTTGGGTGTCTTGATGGGTGACAGCACATTCAATTTCCTTCTGTGTATCCTCTTTACCACCAAATGATTGGGGAAAAAACAGACTGCATTAGACATTCTGAAAACACTGTGCTGGTGCTGCCATGTTCACTGTCAAAAAATAACCCTAAAAAATGACAGCAATAAAGAACACAAGAGCCACAAATTTGCTGCCGGAAAACAATACAGTCACCTTCTTTTTTCTTTATTTGGACATTTGGATTGCAAAAAGTTTCAGAGACAATAGAGTTGACTAAATAAAAAAATAAATGAAAGGAGCTAAGCCTAATCTAATACTCGATGTGAAAGCCTGTCAAGGGAACGGGGGCTCAGGGGGAAATATTGTGCATGTGAAAGGCCATAGGAGGATTAGAGTAAAAGGCCAGACAGGCAGAGAGAGAGGGAAACATAATAAAGGCTGTGCAGCTGTTCAAAAGATGACAAGGGAGGACAAAACACAAAGGGAGGGAGAGGAAGAAGAAAGAAATGAGTGAGATGTTGCAGGAGGACTAAAGGGTGTTTTTCTAGGTATTAAAGAGACTTTTTTTGATGTAAGGTTCTGTTGAAAGACTATAAGCAGTTAACACCTTCTGGGTGATGACTCTTTTGGTCTCCAGTTTGTATGAATTTAGACACTGAATCTGACAGTCAGTCAGAAGAGAAGCCCATAGTGGGCTTCTCTTATCTTAAAACAACTGCAATCTAAAAATAACTTTATAGTATGAGTTTAGAGATTTAACCATATGGACATCTTGTACATTATTATTGAAAAATTTAGAATGGTTGGCTAAAGTTATTAGCAGTTGCAGCTTTGACACTTATAGCAAATTAGACATTCGTAAAATGGCTACAGGCAAACATCTTGTGGCCATTTTACAATGGCTTCATTGTAAAATGTAGCTATGTCACTTCCTGTTGTTGGAAAATATAACTCAATTCACCTTGCACTTGATTTCTTTCGATGCACCAGTTGTGGTCTTGAGTTGTGGTCAGAACAGGACCGCTTTTCCATTGTGGGGGCTCCAAGTACTTGTTAATGCCCAGGAGGGCATAATGGTGCTAAAGAGGTAAAGCAAGCCAATCAGTAAGTAAAGCACCTTTGATTTAACACGTTAACACTGAACAGAAGCATGATTCCTCTGCCACGCATTCATTCTTGGTCTGACGCCTATTCTAGACAAGTCTGGTGAAAAAGAGCTGCCCTCCTGATGACCCTTCCCCTCTTCACAAAGTGGAATTAATATGCAGCAGCAGTATTTCTTCTGTTCTCTTTAGCACCTAATCAGACTTTATTCAGATCTGCACAGCTGTAGTTTATGTATAATGCAGCATTAATTGCTTCTTCAGTAGTCATTAATAAAGGGCTGACTGGCCTTTGAATAGGCGATGATGCAGAAGCGTGATGAGGTATGCCAGCGACAGAGGGCAAGAAACATAGCCTGTCATCTCCTACAATCTATATCCTTGAAATTGTTATTTATTTCCTCATTATTGGTTGTGTTATGATGTCAGAGAGGACAATGGAGTGAAACGCTGTAATAGCATTCGCAGCTGACTTTCAGTTTTGAAAGTTTCCAAGGCTCGCAGGAGGCCCCAAGTGCCCTCTGTAGAGTTCTATTGAAATATTTGTTTGCACGGCTCAGTGGCATTTAATCTCCCATTGTTCATCAGTTTCTGCTTGATTTATTTCTTCACCTTCGCCTATTTATTGAATTTAATTACACCTCAAATCCCAATGCAAACCTGCTGCCGTCAAGGGCTGAGGGAGGCAGGGATGGAGAGAGGGAAAAGAGGAGGGGGCGGGAAGCAAGATAAACCGTGACTCAGAGGAATCAAACAAATAACCACCTCCTTCCAAAGGTGTACAATATGTGCTTTCTTTTAGTTCAAGAAATTTAATGTGAAGACAAACACACATAAATTAAATGTGGAGGTCAGTACATCAGCCAGAGAACAGCTCAGCTAGACACACATCCTTTAAAATCCTGGCAAATGATCTGCAGGCTGCAGACTCACTAACCACATAAAATATCAACCAGTTAATTAGGCAGTAATTGTGTAATGTGCTCTTATTTTTATGTGCCATGCAGTGGGCCATAAAGAGGCCAGCGTAAAAATGGCTTGGAAGGAGGCAAGTGGTGTAGCATCAATCCATTTCAGGGCAACAAAGTGGTTAAGGAGGGTTGCTTATGTTTCTTTTTTGAAAGGACAGCAAACTGCAAAGATTACTATGGTCTCCTTCAGAACATTCACCCTTTCCCTTTGTATACAGTTTCCTGTTTGATTGGTTTTATCTAGCTTCATCATATTCACCACTTGTAACTCATTTCATATGAGTTAATGCTAAATGGTTCTTTTTCCAACCTAAATTATGTCAAACTAAACATATATCTCAGTACAATGACTGACGCCAGACTGCTTTAGTCTACCATTAACAACCACTGTCGGTCTGAATGTGAAGCGATGGGATTTTTTTTAACTTTGTTTTTTCCGTAGACTGAAGTAGTCAGTGATTCTCAACTGGTTTGGCTTTAGAAGCCACATTTTACCTGAATGACCCAAATAGAATTTTTTTTTAAAATCTCAACAATTTATTGGATGAAAAAATGCTGCAGTTTGAACCTGAAGTTGTTGAATAGACTTTCACAGTATGCTAACACACCCACACACACACACACACGCACACGCATGCTCGCAAACACGCGCACACATGTTTAATGAATAAACGAAAAACACCAGCAGGCAGGGATGCCAGAAAGGGAATTATTTCCTTTTACTCTCAGCTGCATTTTGATCACAACCAAAGCACTTCAGCCTTTTCATAACAGATACAACAGTTCTTTTATGCGCAGATATAAAATAATGAAGCCGAGCTACTGGGAATAACTTTCAAAAAGACTCAAAATATATAGCCTCAGCTGTGTACCCACTTACTGAATATCACAATGTCCTATTAAAGCTACAATATTTTGTCGCCTATTAGGGTCACTTTTGGGTCCAACCCACCAGTTGAAAATAGCTGCAAGTGCATGCTGGGGCAAGCTGGTATGAACAGGCTCTGTAATCGTTTGTCAGCCATATTTGGCGGGGGATGCCAAATATGGCATCTAAAAATGTTTCGAGACGAAACACTTTTAGAGTTTGTAAGTCAGCTTAGTGACCAGACCACGTTTAGTAAAAAAACTGCTCCAAATGATCACTCAGTATTTAATGAAATCTGGTTCTTCCAGTTCACATTGACCTGATCTGCAGGTCACTTTCAAGTAGTTTTGCTGTCTTTCTGCACACAAGACGCAAATATATTGCTGTAATTGGACTGGGTGCAAATATGTCAATAGACTGTGGGGGGTGGAGGGACAAAACGATACAGATGTATTGTTCAAACTGATGGAGATTCTCAGAATAGCTCCATCTGTATATGATGTCCCCACATGCATGTGTGCTGCTTAAAAGCATGTTTATGGGAGCCTTTATCCTGATTGGATAAGAATTAAATAAACAACATTGCGAACAAATACACTGACCATGTTTCACGTTACAAACTTTATCTATGATTGATTTGATTTAACAAAAAAAAAGTTCTAGTTGAGAGCTTTACGACTATCTGATGACTGACAAACTTGTGTTTAGCTTCAATGTGCACAAAACTTTCAGAAAGGCTTTGGACAGATTTGTTGTATATAGCAGAAAGCAACGCTGCATGACACAGCAAGACTTTGAACTGACTGCCAGAATAATCATGTCGTTTCCTCTGGTGCTCCTAAGAGTGTGAACAATGTCAAAAAGTTTACATGTTAGAGAAAAGATGTGCATGGAGCTTTCCATCTTGGATATGCAAATGGGTTGTTTCATAGATTTGTATGTGTCTGTTGAAGCCGCATTAAAGTCTCTACAGACAGAACATGCGCATTGTACCCTCCTCTGACATCCCACTGTGCGTATTCAGGAATCTCCATGTGCTTCGTCTCCTGAGATGGGTTAGATATGTCCTGTCTGCCACTATGTTTTTGTATGTGTGCCTGAGCCAAAGGGTTGTGTGCGTAATTGTGAGTCAGAGCTGTGCGCCGCCATGCTGCAGGGCCAGCAGTGCACAGCGTCAACGCAGAGATGTGACAGTGATGGCTCTGTAGCCCCAGGCCTCAGCTAGGAGGCCTGAGACACACCCACGCTACTGACCTTCACTGTCACCACTGCAGCAGGCAAACGCGCACGCATATATGCATACACTTGCAATGCAAAGACGTGTGCATGTGCACACTATTCAGAGTAGTCCAAATTACATGCTGAGGACACACTGGCACATACATACAAACAGGCATTCAGATAGTTTTCCACCTACACTACACGCCTGTTCCCCTCTGTTTTCCACTTCTCTCCGTGAGTCAGAGCTTATCGGGCAGGGCACAATGATTCACCAGCACTGTGAGTAAGCTGCTTTCTGCATCCAGCTCTGTCTCTCAGACCAACTCCATGGACTCATTCTTCATTATCATCCATACTCACCCTCCTCACCCCAGCCATATCCCCGCTTGCCTTGCTCTGCACGCTCCCCTTTCGAAGCCTCTGCTTCTGTTTTCACACCATGCACACAGTGCTTTTTTTTCTCCCCTTTTTCTTCAATTTGTTCTGTTTTGTGTCTGAACATTAAAAACGATGCCCGCAGCAGCAAGTGCGAGGGCAATGATGAGAAGGAAGAAGATGTATGATTTAAGGATGCTTCACTTGGGTCTACACAAGGTTATAATGACTCTCCTTGGCCTCCTGGCTTTCACATAAATATTTATGCCTGGGGTGGTGAGCCTACAGGACATCATGTTCTGTGCTTGGTTCCTCTGTCAAATCAGTTGTCAAGCTGAAGCACAGTGTGCATAAGTATGCATAAGGCAGATGGAGGAAATTATAAATTTAACTACAGCTACAGCCATGCACTTGTGAACTCACGTGGTTTCAGACTTTCTGAAGTCTCACAGTTCCTGCCTACGCTGTGACTTGCCTATTGTGATTGTTGTTGATTTTATTATTACACTCCTCTTTTGTGTTTTGCTCAGCTTAGCCAAACACAGATCAAAGAGACTGTAAATTCACACTTAGAAAGATTCATAGGATTTTTGAAATGTAAAATCAATCAGAATCCCATTTACATTTAGAATTCATCGACATGTTTAATACTGTATAATCTTGAGTGCTATATTGGTATACATTTATGCTGCTTGTTTTACCAATAAAATATGATACTTAAATCACACATAGCCCATCGCCCCAACTATTTCTTTCAGTTATGTGTTGCTTAATTGACTCCAGTTTTTATGGAGAAAAAAAGAGTCACTCGAACAGAAACTTGAGGTGTGACATGATAACACAAAACTAAGAATCATACAGACTTGTGTGTGTGTGTTTTTTTCTTTTTATGGATAGAAGATTATGCACTGCAGGACAAATCTTTTGATGGTACACAGGAAAAGAGAGAAGGATCTGTGATAATAGGACACAGGAGAAGGGAACAGGTTGTAATGGGGCAGACAGGAGATTTGATTTTCTGTGGACGTGTGTGTTTATGTGTGTGTATTGTAAGTTTTCTTATCCAGTGGAACACAATTAAATCCACCAACAAATGGAGAAAAAGGTGTTGCCTGTTGGTCTCTCTTTAATGAAAGTGTGTTTTCAGATGCTCTGAAAGTGGAGAAAAAGACAATCCTATGAATACACACTAGTTAGACTTGTAGAGAAAAAAGAAATAAATCATATAAAAACCTCCACGTTTTTAACGTAATCCTGTTTTTGTTTTATGCTATTGGGTTTGAATTTAAAATCATAATCTTGATTGCACTGAACTTAATCTTTTATGCTTTGCATTTCAAATAAACCGTTGAAAGACATGGAAATGAGGAGAAAATTACATAATCTAATCCTGATTATGTAATCCAGATCCTGATGAAGGGATTTTTAAATTATTGTAACCTTGACTAATCTTAAGTATTGTTACCTGAGTGCCTGCCTTCTTTTGCACGGCTTGCAAAACTGGATTGCATGACATGGACTTTCTTTTGTCATTTTTGACATTTTTGGTTTAGTTTAAGCGAACCAGAGTTTATTTCCCCTGTTGAGCCAGATCTTTAGTGCATTTGTGAATAGACTCAAGCAAACTCTAGTGCTAGTCTAAACTAATGAACCAATACCGAAATTAAAATGATGTCTTTTAATTAAACCTCCACCATGTTTTGTTTATAGAGCAGGAGAGGACATTTGTTTGTAAGTTGAATATTTTAAAGCATAAATCAAATCAAAGTTTACAGGATCTGTGACAGCATTGGCTTAGCAGTTGAGCAAACTGCTCCATGTAAAAGATGTTGTAAGGAGATTTTATTAAAGATATGGCAATATAAAAGCCTGGGTGTGGTTAATGGAACAAAACATATTATTAGTGAAGCATTTTCAGAATATTATAAGAGCGTTATTAACTTGCTGCAGCGTGTTGAAACTGTCCTACAGAAACTCTTATATGAACCACAACTTTCTTTACTGTCTCTGATAAATGCAAGAAAGAATAAAATTGCCAAATTATAACATTTTGACCTGAATTGATTAAGTTTAAGCAAGGAAAATACATTCAAACATGATTAACAAACAAACGCAGTTCCAGATATCTGCCTACAGAGACAAAACTTATGCACATTGCACTTTTGTGTTTACATTTTCGAGTTTGTATTCTCTGGACATGGCCATGCTTCTCTCAGCACTCTAACCCACCATATATCAAGCCCATGTACCGCTATTAGATCTTTCTGTGACATCTGATTTACACACCCTGCCAACATCCCAGTGGCTGTCCCCTGTTCCTAGAATAACCTCCAGTTTTTATGAAAAAAAAAAAAAAAATGTCACTCGAACAGAAACTTGAGGATAAAAATGCACTTCATGTGTTTGCACAATGGACTCTGTACCTGGAGCTAAAAATTTCTTTCAGTTGCCATGATTTACGTGCAAGCCAATGCTGAAAGAAGATATTAGATAATTAGCTACTCAAACATCTGTCTGTGTGCATGCATGTGTGCGTGCATGTGGGTATGCATGTGTGTGTGCATGTGTGTGTGTAAGACGGATTGGGGAGGAAGCATGTTTATTTATGTGCATGTGTTTGGATATAAATATATTCAGAGCAGGCCAACTTAAAATGAATATATTTCCACTTGTCAATCCCTGCTCCAGTGGCTGCAGGGAGAAGGTGAAAAGGTGAGCCCTCTGCTTTATTCCAATCTGCTCTCGGGTGGATCAGGGGCTCGCTGTATGTGGAGTGTTGGTTCAGCCATTCACAAAGCACTGAGCAATGAGGGGTGGGGTGAAGCCTGTTGTTTGCACATCCTATCCGTATGGATAATGATGTGATGAATGGAAAGTGGGAGAGAGTGGGAAAAAAGAAAGGGAGAGAAAGATTTCAAGGCTAATGCCTGGGGGGATGTCAGACAAACCTGTATATGTGTAATAACCGCAGAGGTTAAAATGCTACACTGGCACTAGAGATGGCTGCCAAATATTTTGACATCCACTCTACCTCCTCCGCACAGCTGCTGCTGAGGTGGAGGAAGAGAAAGATGATTTAGAGCGAAGAGGAAGAGAGGGAGATAGATTAATGTGAGTGAAGAGAGGAGAGAGAACAGAATGTGAACGAGTGTGAGCTATGGATGAGTTGATGTACAGTCAGCTAGTGAGAAAGAAAACGAAAACTGCCTGTTTTCTTTTGTTTATTTTCTTTTTCGATAAATATTATTATTATTATTTTTTTTTTTTTTTTTTCTTTCCTGCCTGACTGTCTGTTTCCCTTGATTTCTCTCTCCCGGCGCTCCATGCCCGAGGATGCATCCACGCCGCTATTCGTTTCAAGGTTGTTTCTAAATGTAACTGATGCGTACAGGCGGTGTGCTGTTTGCTTTGCTTTCCTTCACTACGCTTGTGCGATAAAAAAGGACTGTCACAGCATATTAAAAGTGGCACATGTGCACACAACCCCGATGATGCAGATGGACGTTTGAGGTGGTGCTGCTTCCACTGTAACCTCATCCTGGGTTCAATTCGTCGCTGTCGGTGTTCCTCCTCTTGAGTTTTTGAACATTGGTCCGAAACTCTGCAGCGGAGCTCCAAGATGGGTCACTTGATGCACCGCGTTTATTACCAATTGAAACAGGCAGGGAAATTACTTTTGCAGCAGATGCAATAGGCTTTGTTTGTGTGCATGTTGTGTGCGTGTGACGCCTTCATAACCCCCCCAGGGGCTGTATATATAGATTGTGTCTTTCATCTCCTTTTTATTCTGGTGTGTATGGATAAATAACTCCTGTTCCCTTTAGATTAGCTGTGACCTTTTCACCCTCTCTATGTGCACCTAGCAGGCACTTACAGCTCTTATGCAGTGATTGCATTGTGAATCCTTCATTGTAACAAATGTCAACTTCATTGATTGGCCATCTTTGCCCAAAATAACAGGCAGCTGGAGTCGGTAGGGGAAAGGGATGGGGCGACGCTGCTACTGGCATGGGGTATTCCAGCTGTGTGGAATGTTTGTTGTGAGAGATTGCAGAGAAAATAGAAAACCTTACTCATTAACTTCAAGTCCACGGCCCCAGATTTCATGGATTAATCAATGCTAACCTACTTTATCAAAGACACTTATCTTCCACATACAGAAATCTATGCATGTCCCTGGTAAAGGGGTCGATAACAGGAAATATTTCACATTGTCCACCCTTTTTTTTTTCCTTTCGCTAATTCTCCTTCTCTCTTCTTCTCTCCCCACCACCCCTCCTCTCTGCCTCGCTCTGTCACTATATCTGTGTCTCTTCTTTTGCCTAAATGTCCTTGGGATTGGAGTGTGCGTGTGGAGAAGGGAGGCCCATATCAGATAACTTATTGGTTCATTTTGCTCATCTCTTTCCGATAATGTGTAACATTACCAGTGTTATTAGATGGGAGATTAATGGTGCTTGGCCCTGCTCCTCCTCCTCTTCGGGATGAGACGTAGAGGAGAAAAGATAAAGGAGGGAGAGGGCGAGAGAGATTGCTGGAGAGAGGTGAACGGGAAAAGAGGGGAAAAGGAAAAGGTGGGGGATGAGAATGAGTGAATCCTCCTTGACTCTGGGGGCTTCAACGTCTGACTCAGCCCTGTAGTTAGAGGGTCATTTCACAGAACTGACTGGCTGACAGCGGGGCCCTGAACTTCTTGATCTGTTCCCACTTTACGCCTTCATCCTAGATCCCTCCATCACCTCCAATCTCTGGCCTCCTCTGCTATCTATCGCTGCATCTTCCTGAGCGCTGCCATTCACCAGCGTTTGATCCCCCTCCTTCGCATCAATCAGCACAGACAGCAGAGAGAAAGGAGGGATAACTTGTCTTGCAGTGCTTAAGGTGTTGTCTCTGCCATGTCAGTCTGGTCCTTTGTTTATTTATTCACTTGCTTATGTTTTTATTAGAAGGGCTGCTACCTTACCCCACCCAAATTGGTACTGGCCTGGAGGCTAATGTTTAAAAAGTTATTCAGAGATGCCCGTTCCTTTCTTTTAAATTTAAGTCATTTGTTTAGCCTGCTCTATATCCTCACTTCCATCTGTCTTTTTTTTTTTCCCTTTTCCCTTCGGTTCTCCCACTCTCTGTTGTGTGCAGTAATAACTTGCTCATTATTGGTCGTAAGAAATATCTACTAAGAGATTATGGCAGATATAAAAAGCTCACAGGTGATGGGAGTCAGAGCCTCTTTGCATCCTTAATGAGGCCTGGGGGTTGCAAAGCATGCTCTGCAGAGACACAGCATCCTCCACTCGCCCTGCACTGAGGCCAAAACTCAGCTTACCAGGGTACAAACTCTACACGGTCCGGCCCATCTCAGATGGGCTGCAGTTCAGCTCTGCTTGACCTTGGTTTGTGTAATTAAAGTATTTACTGCAGACTCCTGTATACTTTGGTCATTAAGACAGGAGTTTTGCTGAACTTTGCGTTGCTGTGTAGTTTCTTGCATCCCTACTTTTTTTCTTTTCCTTCTCATCTCTTCTGCTTGATTCGGGAGAACAAACAGGACTCTGAAGCTGTAAAAAACTAAAAGCAGCTCATTTTACCACAATATGTCCCAGTTTTGAGAGCAGACTATTTAATCTAAAACCTGTTTGCTTCAAAAATAAAATCTATTCTCCAGGTTTTCGCTTTCATATTACTATTTTATGTTCATTGTGATTGTCTTTGTTGGGATATGATGTCTGCAGCTAGCATTTTAAGTTCAATGCTTTCTAATTTGCTTGCAACTAGAGATTCCATTGTTGGGTATTGATTGGTCATTCTGTCTTGTAGATAACTAACAAAATAATCCTGGATCTTTATTTATTTAACACGACAATTGCATGACCCATCTAGTAGTAAGTGTTGGAAGCACAATGATGTGATCATAATTGATTAAATGATTAGAACACATGTTTTGTCTTGTGCAAATATGAGAACTACTATGAACTTCACACATCCTGACTTCATAAAGATTCTAACTATGTCATTAAAACTGTGGCATAAACTGTAATTCACTGGTGATATTACTTTTTTTTTCAAATTGTAAATTAAACTCCTCTTTATCAACAGAAAATATTTTCCCCCGAAGTGCTTTCTGTTCAGAAACAGCACTAAGCTTTTATATTTAGCGAGTTGTTCTCATGTGGAAACTTCAAAATCAAAACTCGGGTCTTAGGAGAATAAAAAAATAAAGTTAACTATGAGGCAAAATCAGTTGCAGAGAATTTGTTAGCTGGAGTTTTTAGGTACACAAGTCGAACAATTTTGTGGAGTTTCAAACATCACAATGTCTATGTGAAGACCTGGGAAGCAAAGCAACAATTAAGAGCGATGGAAAGACGGGTGGACAAAGGAGAGGAGACCTGGAACATCTTTGGTCACCACAGAAATAGCAAGGACAAATGTCTGAATCATTTAAAACTCTAGAGAGAGGGATCTGTTACAATGGCCAGTGGCAACAGAGTCTGTGTTTTTGGATTTCATGATGCGCCTTGAGCCGGCGCTGCTCTTTCCTGTCCCTTCATCTTTTTACCTTTCTGTGACTAACATATAATTGCCATGGAACAGAGGGAAAACTTCCCAAGAGGAGAAGAAAAAAATGTAAAAAGGGGTTAAGTGCGGCAAACTCAAGCAAGGTTGAAACAATTATTTAAATGGCTGGTCTACATTGTTGTTTAATAAAGTGCCACACAGCCACACAAAGACTCATTCAGTCAGGCATTCGGAGAAAGATCTGTCCTTTTTTTTAGGCCTGTGACAGCCTTTATTCAGTGTTTGTTACCCTCTGAGACCTGTGGGGACTATTAAATGTCACTACAATTTAAGTGAAGAAGAAAGACAACTTCTCCCAACTTCAGAACGTCGTTGAAGGTCAGACATTTCTGTGGTGGCACACACACACACACACAAAGTTCCACACTGCAACAAAAACAAACACGTTTCTACAAATTCAAACTAACGTTACTCTGGCACTCTTTTGTTTTCTGCTCTTTCTCTGAAATGTTGCTCTCTTTTTGTGCGTGTCTTTGTAAAGATTTCTTCTGTTTTCTCTCATGCACAATTGACTAAGCGTTTGCCTTTGGGCGGGGGTGTTTTCTTAAAGGGTTTCACTCGGGGGTATCAGATATCGACTGTGATGTTTTTATTAAAGAAGCTTGTTCTGTGAGAGGGAAGCTGCTCTGAAGCAGGAGGGATTCGCAGGACACTCTGTCACAACCGATTTCTTTCCCAGGATGATGAGAATTTAAGCACTGTCATGAAATGAATATGTGTGGATGTGTGCGTGCACTTGAGGTTGTGTGTGTGAGAAGAGTCGCTTCATTATGGGGAATCTGCTGCTTTGCAAAGCTGCACTTGCACCACAAATCTTTAATATTGTGTCACTTTATAATAACAAACATCAATGAATTTTATTGGAATTTTATGTTAGACCAACACAAAGTAGTTTATGAACTGTGAAGCTAAATGAAAAGATGCTTTCCAACATTTTCTTCAAATTAAAAATCACTGAACACATTGTACCCATGGAAAGTCATGGTGTTGGCAATATCATACTGTGGGAATGCCTTTCTTCAGCAAGAAAAAGGAAGTTGGTCAAATTGAATGAGAAATAGGTCAAAATGAAAGGCGGTAAACACAGAACATTGTTTTTGAATGGGAAGTTTTTTTTTTTTTATATAACATTGCTTGCATTCTTAATTTCTCATCAATTTTCCAGGTTAAAACTAATTACCTGGCCGTAGAGTTTGTAGTGACTTTACATGAGTAGTGAAGCGTAATGACTATGTCAGAATTATTGTTGTACATATTGTTTGAAATCCAATCATTTCCTGTCAAATTGAACGAACTCCAACACAAACCCCACCTTCTATTTAGTTTTTGAGCAGTTTTAGTGCACAGCTGTGTGGTACCTTTGTGTTGGTCTGTCACACAATCACAGTAAAATACATCTGAGTTCATCATTGAAGCATGCCAGAATTTGGAAAGTTTCGAGAGGCTTTTGCTTAACGATGCTTCTGTTTGTCTGTGAGGTAAAAACACCTACTTTTAAGTCACGGAGCAACAATGTATTACAATTTGTTTGCCTGGCCCTGAAGTCCTCATTACGCATTCATGGAACAGACACAGATAGGGCTGCAAGGTCACCATCCGGCAGGCCAAATGGAGACGCGGCCCTCAACTCTTCGGGGAACACTGCCGACGCCACTCACTGGTACACGCACAGACATATAGACAGCATATTTCTTCTTCTCCTTCTTCTCATTTTCTTTGCATAGACAGAAAAGCTGTAAAATGGCAATCAAGCACAAAATGTAATCTAAATGCTAAGTGACACTAAAATAATACACAAATGGCACATTGTGGAACAGATAAATTAGGAAGATTGAGTTTTGCAGTTGATCTGCCTGTCATTGAAAGGTGCCCTAGTGGCAAAATGATGCCTCAATTTGACAAAAATGAACCTGATTTCGTATTTCTGAGTGCTTATCATTCAGCTAAGGATATCGTTTCCAGGAGTATTTGATCACCTCACTACAAACAGTTGTCCCAGACGGCTTTGTTGTATCTTCCTTTTGCTCATTAAGCCGTTCATTAAAGGATGGCCTTGTCTGGGCCTACGGGGTGTGTATGTATGTGTGTGTGTGTGTGTGTGGTGTGTGTGTGTGTGTGTGTGTGTGGGGGTGTGTGTGTGTGTGTGTGGGTCCGTGAAAAAGTCAACTTCAAGTGTGTATGTGTGTGTGAGGCGTAACATTTACTGTATGTTTGCACAATCTTCCCATTATCCACGCTTTGTGGCACTGTGAATGTGGATGCAGATTTGCTTCTGTCAAGGTTAATAAATGAAGAAATCAAGGTGAGTGTGTCTCAATCCCTCCATGAGGACACTGGGAGGGGTGCTCGGGTGGGGGTTTGGGATCAGACACCCAGCTGGTACCTCTGAAATTTTAATTAGCCCCTCTATGTTTTCCCCTCTCCACCTCCAGACATTGTGGCTGAGCCTCCAGACCATCAGTGGAACTATTTTGTACCTCAATAAAACCCCATCCAGAGATGTGATACTGGGGAGTTGTGGTTTGAAGTTTAACGGGAGCCCCCTTACTCCCACAGCTTATTATAACACATCCTCCCCCACGACTCAGTCCTAGTTTATTGTCTTACTATCTGGTGTCTTTATGGAGCATTGTATATTTAAAATGAATATTTAAAAAGGTGATACTATGTGGGAGTAAAAGGAAATCTCAATCTCAATATGTTAAGCATTTATCTAGATTTATTAATTTAAACTAGAAAATTATGTCTGACTTGATATGATTTTATTATTAATTAGTGTCGTTTTGTAGCATGCACTGATGTATGTGTTTCTTGTTGAAAGGTTGATATGAGTTTTAGTTTTATATTGTGTAAAACTCTGTAAAACGAGAAAACCTTTCTAATTTGGGAACCAAAAATGAGTCTTCACCTGACAATAAAGTCAAAGGATTCTTATTAAAAAAAGAAGAAAAAAAACACTTTTCTGCCTTTAACCTTCTTCACTTTTGCTGCTCGTTACCAATACACACAAATGCCAATGCTTTATTACACTAACAACATGTTGCTTTTTAATTATATGTGCTTGTTAAAGATGGAGGATATGGGTTAAAAATGACTTTATTGGGCTTTGTATTATGTTCTAATGTATTTTCTTCATAAAAGCATACCTGGAGTTTCGGTTTGACTCTTTCATCCACGTTTGAGAAATCCTTGAATCTTCCACGGGGTGACTAAATATTTGCTCCCACAAAGCGCCACCTTTTTTCACAAAGCTCCTTCTTTAAGCTACAGTCCAGAAACGAAACGTCTGCCTCACGTAAAACCCTGACCCCATTTAGATGCAAACCGAAATAAAGTATTGTTTAACTCTACAGGCTAATTTGTTTTAGATATTTCTTAAGAGCATGTTGATTTAAATTTAAATTCAACATCGGTTACAAAAGTTTTTGAAACTCTTGCAGTGTTTTGATGAACTACTGAAGTGTTTTATACGGAGACACTGTGCAACATTTGATTAACATTTTAAAAGGAGAGATGTACAGTATGAGGATATTGCAAAAAAATAAAACAATAAAAAAGCCAATTTCCTCCTGCAGTCCCTGGACAGATTGATGGTAATCAGGTTTCAGTTTCAGTTGATACAGAATTATACTTTCTGACTTATTTCCACCTCTGTGAGAAAAGTGATACACTCACCCTGGAGAAAACTTGAGATGTATTCCTGTCTTTATCAATATCTTCACACACAGACCCAGACACACACGTGGTCATGTCAGAATTGATCTGGAATAGCCAGATAAGGTTTATCAAAGTTGTCTTTAAAACATCTTTTTATCAGATTATCCTCATGCTTTGAATAGATTTCAGTTCAAAGTTTAGGACATGTTCAGATATTCAACATGAAAGAGATGGTAAGCAGAAGATGTCTGCTTATTGAAAAGGCTTTTCATTTCACAACAGAGATGTAAGGCTCTCTCCTCTGTATGTTTGCCATATTTCATATGAACTGCAGATGGAACTATTTGAACACATGAATAATTTTATCGTCTTTAATCCGTAAGAGTTAAGTCCAGAGGACCACATTAGATCAGCCCACGTTCAGCTTTCAAGACTGGATGCAAATAACAGCCACATACAATATGAAGGATAACATAAAGATTTTGAAGAAGTAATAAGTGCACCATCAAAGCATTCCCTTTCATCAAATAGACATGACTCACAAGCACTAAAGCCTCCTGCAGCACTGCAGGGAGATGCATAAAAGCTCATTTTAACATGGCAAGACTGTTGAACAGATACAGTTTTATTATCTCTTTTTAGATTTTAGCCTTGCATCATTCTCTCATTAATGGAAAGTTCATAGTTATTTTCCATGAGTGCTGCTGTAAGAAATGACTAAAATGAAAAAAACGGTAAACATGTCAGAAGAGGTACTGGGGTCCACTTTGTAAAACGTACCTGAAAAAAACCGACAACAAAATAAACAAAAAAAAAAAAAACATCCAGCTGAAGTTCTTTAGGGTTTTTCACTTTTGTTTGCTTTATCTTTCTTTTTTTCTTGTTGCCAAATTGTGAAGTTGCTTTCTAGAAAAAGTTACTAGAAATGGCAACATTTGAGCAAGCATCAAAAACATCCCGAGTTCTGCAAAACTCCTTTTTATGCTTGCTTGAGGTGATTTTTGTTTTTTATTTTTTTATTATTACAGGGAGAAGACAAAATCAGGCTCGTCCAGATGCACCAAACATATTAGTTATATTGCATGAGCAGTACAATCTTTCTGCCCCAGGACAGCAAACAGAAAGTACTGATGAACATGAAAGAATGAACACAACATGCCCACATGAAATTATGTTTTTCAGATCAACTTGTTGGGTATTGTTACAAGAAGTGTGATTTTCATCATAACCAAGGGTAAATATCCAGTAGTCATAATATTAATATTTAAAATTTGAATGCTTAAAAAGATTAAAATTGCTCTTTTGTTTCAAATAAAATAATTGTCCTTACTGCTGGTAATGTTGTAAATCATATTGATAAAAAGTTATGTGTTGTTATTTTCATTTGATGCATACAGTATTGCCCTCATCTTCATAAATTCATTTTTTATTGTAATTCTGCTTTTGGAGGCTACCACAAATACGATCAGTCAATTAAAGTTTTTTAGTCACTTATTTATTTATTTCCCCCCCCCCAAAAAAAAAGCTTATTTTATTTTTGTGCAATTCACCTAAAAACAAGCAAATCTCTGGTTGTGAGGATCTCTATTGTGCATATAAAAGACCTGTAATTCTCCTTAAATCAAGTCATGCTTTTGCATGGACGATTGGCTCCCTGTGAAGCAAACACATAAATGACCTTTTCACCTTCAACTTTGTATCAGAAACCTAAAGATTAGGGGGTAAAAAAAGCTGGTTATTGAAACTATTCACAATATTGTGAAAATTGTGCATATTGTGAAAATATTCACAATATGCACCTTGACAAAAACCTACCTTCAGAAGAGGAGGAACTTTCAGTTTGCAATGGTGCCTCTACCACTGTTCACTGGGGGAATCAACAACTCTGCACATTTGACGATGTGCAGAGTTGTTTTTTGATCTGGCCCAAAGTTTAAGTTTGATGTAATCAGACCAGAACATTTTATGCTACAGCATTTTGTGAGATTTTGGCCAGGCATTAAGATTGCTGTCCCCTACTTCTTTGTCTGGACTAGTAAAAAAAAAAAACTGGTTGCACTATGACTTTTTTTTAACGAGCAGACATATTTCTAAAAGATTAGTTTGTCTTGTTGGCAAGTGCAGCTGCTTTCAGCTGTGTACATTGCAGTAATGGTTTAGGGATTTAGGACAGCATTAATTACTGACCACTCTCAAATCATTCACAATTTTTATGACACTATGCTTAACATGTTAATAGCACCGCCTGTCACACTGTATGATTGACGATATCAGATATTATGTTCCTGCAGCAGATCCCTGTCAGAAATGATTGACAGAGATCTCAGTCCAACAGATAATAGACTTCAATTTATGGTGACAAACACTTTTAATATTAAACTTACTGTAAGACAGAGAAAAAAGACAAATTCATACATTATCTGGAGTGTGTGCTAAACCAGTGACCAGTGATCAGTCTTTGCATGACTGTTATATGATACAGGGTGAAGTTTATTTTTTTTTCTGTCAGTGACGGTAAGCGAGTACATAAATGTAGCTCTTCTGTATTTGTTCTGAAAGAGTGAAGCCCTCGAGATACTCAACTGTCTGGGGGAAAAAAAAAATCAGCTTGATGATGTCAACATCTATTTGGTTATCTATTGTAGTACATGAAGTCTATTCCAAGTCTAGTCCACACAATGAAATAACAGCTACCATAATTTCTGGACTACCCTCCAGTCCTTTTCTCACACACTTTGAACACTGTGATGTAGCTGAGACGCAGATATTTACCAGCAGGTTTCGAAAGGCTAAATTGCTGAAAAGGACCATCATTTGCTAAAACAAGAGCAAATGATGGTGACATTGAGAGTGACAACATAAGAGAAAGTGAGGAAGTGTGTGATGCTGTTCAATTCCAACAATGAAGATGACTTGACTGGTTTTAGTGTGCATTAGGAAGCTGGAGATGGCAATCAATGATGTTTCCTTTTTCTTTTTTTAACCAACTGTGTTTGACAAAAGCATTTACGGCACACATTTGGATGTTACGCTACATATTTCATTAAAAGTTTTAAAAATAATCTTTCCTTGTAAATATGTCAAGTCCAGAAATTATAGTAATCCTCAACTTTGTGTGCTACTGACCACATGCTATTTTTAAATAGAAAGACCTAAATAATCTCTCCTCTTTATCTTGCTTTTACGTAATTCATTGGTGGGATAGCAGATTCCACTGGAATTGCCTCACAAGTTCATAATGCACTCCTGGTAGTGGTCTTTGTTTTCAAGATTGATCTTTCTTTTCTTTTAACAACAAAAAAAAGATTTATGTGCCATGTATTTCCAGCAGCTTTCTGTATATTAAGCTCATTAAAGAGAAATCTACAGGAAGTGGGTGAGGCACACTCCATTATTTATGGAGGTGTAATTATCTATGGTGTCACAAGCAGGCAGAAATTTACAGGACCCGGTTCTGCATCAGCACAATGGCTAGCAAGGTAATGAAGCGAACACACCTTCAGGCTTTACAATTCACAATCGGATGCAGTTCACACTTTGCTGTTGCTCGATTTGTCTGCATATCTCACAAAAGGCATGTCAAATTTCCCATATGTCCCCATAGTGTCGCTGTAAGTCTACTCAAACTGGTTGTTGCTTTTCTATGACAGGTGCACAGAGGAAAACCCCACAATACCATCACAAATTATTAATTTAATTGAAAAAGTGAAACTTATGTATTGTGTACATATGTTCATTACAGAGTAAGTTATTCAATGTGTGACTTTATAGCTGTTAAAAGTAAGACTGGCGACAGCTAATAAATATAAAAAATTGACAGAAAGGTAAAATATTTTACACAGCTAATAAAGTAGGATGTTTAACAAAGAAATCTTGTTGCCAATCATCTTCTTTGAGAAGACTGCTGACTTGACATTTGTCAAGCAGAGCAACAGATTGACATTGCTCAAGAAGTTGGATGTTCAGATACCTTTGCCGAAGCATATTGATTGACGGGTGAGAGGGGAAAAAAATGCGATAGGAAAAAGATGCACAAACAACATGGAGTGAAGCCTTTGCATTAGTTCTGAAGAAATTCACAAGCTGTGGACTTGAGGCAGGGCCTCATTAACCAAAACACAGGGATTGTATGGGCAATAAGTGTCTAATTTTTTTAGTTAACTGACTTATGAACCAGGGAAAAATCAGAAGCGTTTTACCTGGGTTAAGGAGAAAAAGGATTGGACTGTTACTTAGCAGGCCAAAGTCCTCTTCTAGTTGGAATAACATTTTCCAGATAATTCAGAAATCAAGGTCTCACAGTATTGAGGAAGAGCAAAGAGAGACAGAATCCAAGTTATTCAAAGAGTCCACAGTTGATGATTTGAGGTGCCTTGTCATCTGCTGGTTGTTGGTTTTCTGTTAAGTCCAAAGTTAGAGAACCATCTACCAGAAAAGTTCAGAGCACTCTTACCTCAGCCATCAAACGTTATGGAGTTGCTAATTTCATTTTCCAGCAGATCTTGGGATTACTGTTATGTACATAAGAATATATTTAAATATGATGTTTTTTCACTGTTGTATAATTATATGTAAAAATCTGACTTGCTTTTAAGTTGAGCAAGAATAATGATGAAAAATATATTCCTAAATTAACATAAAAGAGGATATTGTGACCGTGCCATAAAAAGATTGATAAGGCAAAAAGAGAGTGGAAAATATAGTACACAGAGTTGGAGCAGAGTGTGAACAGAGACAGAAGTCAGTCAAGCTGGCGAGTTCTCTCTCTCTTGCGTCCAGCCTTTGACTGTGCGTACAGACTTAGCAGCAGCTTCCACAGCAGCTGCTGCAGCAACTATGGGGTCATTTACATATAAATGAAAGTTGCCGATCACACGCTGCTGACCCCATTTATTTTAGCGCATAGACAGACGGGCAGGCAAGGCAAGCGCCAGCGAGTTGCCGAATTACTCCAAATTACCGCATTTCCATCTCCACATCAGTCCTGTCAGGCCTGCAACCATCGTCCCAGAATTTTTTTTTTTTTCCCACTTCCCCCGCTTCTTCCACCACCCAACACCAGGATGACTCTAATTGGCAGTGTTGAATTTAAAGGACCTGGCAGTAGCTGAGGCTGTCACCAACCCAGGACAGCACAGCAAAGAAACAACATTGCCAGTGTATCACAGCCTGCCACGGCATTGAACAACATTGCGGAGAGCAACACAGTCAGCTTGGCGCTGTATGCAAACAGCCCGGCAAACTTTGCACATCAAATAACACCATTCAGCTTTGCACAATCTGGCAAGGTGAATCCAACAAGTCTGGTCGCCATCAAGGGCAGACTTATTTAACTGTGCCTCAGCTTTTTCTCGTTCCATTCCTCAAATTGTGCTATCTCATTAACTGCTTGTTTCTGATCTTACATTCATCAATCCTGATTTCTCTTCTCTTGCTTCCATTCCAGTGGCATCAGTCCAAAGGAGCATCGGGATGTAAATCCGGAGCCATATGTCCTATTAGCATGTCCATCTCAGCCTTTCTTTACATAGGCAGCATCTCATGTGTTCACAAAAAACAACAAAAAAACATCATTCCTAACTAAGGAACCCTACATTTAAAGGTTTTACAAGACAGATCAACGCTACAAATCCTAATGTGACAGCTGTGTCCTTTTTCAGCCAAATAGTGAGGTATCTCTGCAGAACACAGAACTATTTCCCTCTCTTCCTGAAAAAGAGCAATGAACCCTCCTGGGGGAAAGCAGCAAAGCTAGTCCTGTAGCTGTATTATTTAGGTGGTAAAGCAGCCGTTCTCCCCACTTATTTTTCTCTCCGTTGTCTTATTCTTGGCTGACCAACCACACAGCCTTATTAGTTTATTAGAAGGAGTTTGCCGCCGCCACATCCTTTCTTAGGTATGAGCAAGGGGAAGGAACCGAAAAGGAGGATATGAAAAGAGAAAAAGTCCAGACACCTCTCTAATTATCTGAGATTGATGCAACCAATGAACACCCTTGTAATCAGTGTTGTTTTTATTTGTTTAATGGTAGGACAGGGATCACAGGCAGGCTGACCCACTGTGATCATTAACAGTATTAATGCAGGCAGAGACATTAGCAACTCCTCTCTGCTTGCCTGCTCTGGAAACAAATGTTTCCGTGTTATTTTGTCAATGGATATGTCCGTGTTGCTCCCTGCTTCTTGTCTGGATGTGTTTACATCGCTGAGGACTGAAATTAGCCAACCATCTATGCCCATCTGGATTCACTTATTAAGATGGATGTTGCTGTGCACGGGATCACTCCAGAGCGGAGCTCACACACTTTTGCTGACAATGTAACTGTAAATAGATGCTTTTTACAGAGTGGCTGCTATACTCCCGCTGATTAGGGACATAAAAGTTTTCATTGTTTTCATTAAGCATAATGGCTTGAGCTGTTCTGTTTTAGCTTTTTGGGGGATGATTCTGAGTTAATTTGAGAATCGAAAATACAAATGGAATATCTCTTCCCAGGTACAATATAGGATTTTTGTGTACAAGATGACATAATAAATGATTTGGAATCGTTTTTCCACACATAATGTGGAACGTGATCTAGTAGAAGTAAAACAATCAAAAACAATCACCATGTTGTCTGCACACCCTTGTACTACTACTTTGTCAAACATAATTTTGAATACATCTTAGCATTCAGTCTTCTTTGGTTGTAGCCTTTCAGCTCTCCACCCCATGACTTCATGAAAGTTCTCCTAATCCATCAGTTTGTGACAGACTAAGCCTCACTTAGTCTGTTGACCCACTAGGATCTTTTATTAGACTAAGTTCTGGACCCATTCTAAGCCAATCCATTGGGTTATTTTCTACAAAGTCATTCTTTTATTGATTGATTTTGGAAATGGAAGTCCAATTGGTATCTACAATGGCTAATAGAGGTTGAAGGCCCAAAATCATTAGTTATTCTTCTGTAATCCTGTTAGCCTTCCTGTTATCTGCTGAAGCACCTCTGTACAGCTCCTCTGTAAGTCATTGAGTATTGCTCCAGTGTTTTCCCCCCATTAATTATTACAGTAACAATTCAACATGACTCAACACTCTAAATGTTTGCATTACAATAATAGAGATGAATTGCATTTTTTTCTCACCATGAAGAAAACTGTTTCATGCAGCCGGTTAATTTTGAAGCAGATTTGTGTAGCAAACAAACTTTTCAGAGAGCAGGCTGCCATGTCAGCTGCTGCACAAAACATAAAACTTCAAACACACGCTCATGTAAGCCAAATGTTTGAATGTCATTCTAGCACAATCAAAAATAAATTTGATTATTTGATTAACATCAGGACACACTGATGCTATCATTACATCAATGCATCCTGTCTACATTAATGCTGGATACAGTTAAAGTAATTCACATTGCTCACATTAGGCAATTTCATTATCTGTATGGTATACCTGAAATGCCAAAATACAATATAGGAAGAAAATAAATAAACAAATAAAAAAAACTTTGAATAATCAGTAAGTTTCCTAAATATTTTTTTTCTTTTTCAAACTTCCCAGGATTCAAATCTAGTTAATAAGATATTGTATGTATCTACTTTTATAAAATTTATTCAATTTTTCAGTATTTTTAGCATCCAAGTGCACTATTAACTCTAAATGAAATCAGCAAATAATAGTAAAAAAAGCAACAGAATTACTTTATGTGAAATGGGTAGAGCATCAATGACCTCAAAATGATTCAAAAATGGTGTCAGTGTTGGGTCAGATACCAATCTACAATTTTATTGAATATTGTTAGTCCAAGCTAATAATGACTACCTTTTCTGTTTTAAATAAATGTTGACTGAATAAATGTTCAGGGTAAATTATAATTACATATAGTAAATGATTTGTAACTAGCATCAAATTTTTGGGGGCATGTGTAAGCCCGGGAAACTGTGTAATGAAGTGTCAGTTTTAAACTAATTAAAACTCTTCTCTAAAACAGTTTTCACACATCAGTACCAACCATGTTCAGAAAAATGTGTCGACAATTTGATTCAGGCTTTCTCCACAGCTGCTCCTCACACATGTTCTTCACAGTGAGAGATTTTCTACTGGAGATGTGCTCCTTCGATGGAGACTGGGAAAGCAATGACATAGAGAGCCTGTTAGAAGAGCACAGGAGTCAGGACATGTTGGAAAAAAATAAAAAATAAATAAATAAAATAAAATAAAAAAAGCCAGTGGAGGAAATGGCAGTGTTTCCTTTACAGCGTATCAAGAAGGGTGGTAGAGTCTCCTCCATGACTGTTTCTGATCCTGATTGTAAGGAACATAGAACTGAATATATTTACAATGTTGTCAAGTGACTGGGAAGCAGCGTACAAGTCTTATCAGAAGTAGTCTTCACGCCTTGCACATTTGCACATTTACAGTAAATTCTCCAGGAGATTTGCTGCTCAGTTTGCAGATTTTCTCGCCCTCTGATCCCTGCGAAATCTTACTTGCAGTCTGGTTGGGAAAACTCCTTAAAAACTAAAGTCAATGCTGCACAGATTTGTCTCTCTCACTACAACCATTCTTGAACAAAACAGGATCGCAAATGCATTTACAAAACCCATTTATTATTTGATCATGATCAGAATTCCATTCAAAAGTCCACTGCTTATAGGTAATTTTCCATATTAGTTTTGATCTTAATTAACAATTTGAACCTCAACCATTTTATTGGCTGTCAGAAAGGTAACAGCTTCACAGTCAGTGTTCCGCCACTCTTCTTGGTAGACTAATACATTTTCAGCTTGTTTTTGTTTCAAGTTGGAGTTTTGACAGGGGTAATGTGAGAGCTGAGCTAATGTGATTTACAGTAATTTGAGCTATTCAGTCTGATTTATCCATTTTGAAAGCAGTTTTGATTCTGTTTTATTCTGTTTGGACACACAATTACCATCTGTTTCAAAGTTTCATCATTAGATGAAAGCAATTTGGATAAAATGTTTAAGAACAACCAAGATTTAGCCTGGAAGATGCATGAACATCAAATTGACAGTTGCAACAATTGCTCCAAAATCGACATGTTCGTCCATTATTATGGATCCAAGCCTACAGAGTGGATAAAGCTGGCAATACAAGGCATTCCTGTTACATCGGAGCAAAGGCTCCTTTTGCAATTGTATGGATTTTCCAGAATTATTATTTTTTTAATTATTAATCTTTTACACAAAAAAAATGTTGGGAGAAAGAACCAGAAAATACTGGACAAAATCTGATATGGCACCCTGGCAGAAAAATGTGACCGTTACACAGAAAAAAAAAAAAAAAAAAAAAAAATCCTACAGCTCAACCCCTAGGAGGCGCTATTGTAAAAGGCAATACGTTCTGGTTAGTAAAAACTAAACCATACTTGTCTGAAAGATTTTTCTGTCCAAATAATGTCAACACCTGCATATCAATTTGCAAATAATAATTTGCCAAAATGGACATATATCAACATTATGATGGAGGCCTGTGCATATTATATATAAAATATCTAAGCGTTTCTACTGACAATAGTGTTTGAGTCAAATAAATGTGAAAACATATTTCACTTTGTCATGATACAGAGGTGGCTAATAGTTTTGGTTTAGTCATGGAAAAATGAAGGGCAGAATGTAATTGAGGCAGCCATTTTGAAAGATGTTTCTCTATGATAATTAATTAATTGAGATATGGAGCTGTGTGTTGGAGATTTTCTAGCTCCTCCCCCCTCTGTTGGGCAGACATGCTATTAAATTGCAAATGTCATGACTCCTACTGACAGGGGAGTGGAGCTCGGGATGAGTGGGTTGATGAGTAATTAAAGTTGGTGGTGAAAATGAGTTGCGTGTTAACTATTGACATAGTTTGTAGATTTTCATATTAAGTTCTTGACAGTCATGCCTTTCGCACTGTGGGTGAGGACCTATAATGGATGTCCACTTGTCAGATGGGATATAAGCTGAAATTTGAGTCTCTGCTTTACTGTGCCAGTGTAGTGTGTCAAGTTTGAGCGTGGGTGGTTTAAAAAAAAAAAAAAACAGTACGGTACAAGACTTGCTGGAGAAAATCCTTTTCCATATACATAAATGCCAGGTACGTGTCACACACTGTGAAACAACAAGAGATTAAGAGTAGAAGTAAAATATGCAAAGGTCTAAGAACTCCCTTCATCTTCATCAAAAGCTCTTAAGACTCTTTTTGACATGCCGCCTCTGGTGTCTAATAGTTCCCCTCCACTCATTGCTCACTCGTGCATCTGCATTTACACGTGTGTGAATATATATGTGATTGTGGAAGCTTAACAACCACCCCAGCCCGTCGTTTAAGTGGAACACGTAGACCGATTTGTGAAATGACTCATTGGTTTCATTTCTCTGCACTGTGCTGGGATGTTAATGAAGGCCTGGAATTGCAACTGCATCTTTGAACAGAGAGAGAGAGAGGGGGTAAGAAAGTGTAAAGGCTCCAAAAAAAATAGAAAGTAATAGTTTCAAACTTAAAAGAGACAGAGATAGTATGGATGTTGCAGCAAGTTTTAAGAAACTGCAGCTTTCTTTTTATTTTCGTCTGTGACTTAACAAATGTATGACTGAACTTTGGCATAAGTATTTTTATTATGCAACTTCATGAGGACCACAAAACCCAACAGTTTCTACCTCTTTACTCATGTACACATGTGGACAAAACATATGCACATGCAGGGCACAGGAATATAAAACATTGGGGAGCTCTGATGCATTTTAAATCACCTGTCCCACCTCAGGATAACCTCCAGCAGGCTCCATGATGTAGTGTCAGCAGTGACATTGGGATTCTATTAGCAGGTTGTGCAAGCCGCTGGCCCCCTGCCCTGTGGTGAGACCTACCATTGATCTGTCATGGGAGATGGCTGCTCCCCACTCCTCACTCCCATAGGGCTCAATTTGAACCATTCTAAAAACCGGGACTGAACCTTCTGCGTGAAACCTACCTGGAGAGGGGAGAGAGCCAAAAGCCCAAGGTCAGGCATGACATTGGTGCACAGATAAAGACGACCGGTTATGGTAGACATTGACTGTAATGGACGGTGAAAAGTAAGGTTATTTGTTATTGATTTCCAATAAGGAGAATCAGTGGGTCTATATAATGCCGTTTATGGTTGGAGAGGGGCTAGTTTGTGTGTACGAGTGTGTGGACAAGCCAGCCAGAGCAGGGAGAATCTTCTGAAGGAGAAAAAAAAAACCTCTTTCTCTCTTTCTGTTGCTCACTCTATCTTTCTATTTTCGATGAGTGCCTGGTGATCTGTTTTCCCAGCCAGCCTCATTTGTATTTTTACTGAATTACAGCGGCTGCGCAACCTGAACCCACTTAAGCATGTCACTTAGCGTTTGTTGAAGTTAGCCGAGACACGGCCCTCATCAGGTTTCAATGGGGGAGGCTGTGGCTAAGTGGCCACTTGTCATGTTTATTTATTTCATTTTTCCAGAGACCCACATGATGCCTGTGTTTGCTGTCCAACCTGTTTAAAAAAAAAATAAAAATCCAACACAAGACGAACATTTTTTTTATTTTATTTTTATGGCTAGATTCAGTTTTGATATATTCAAACTTCAATGTAATTTCAGATTTTATGCAATGCATCAACACAAACTAAGTATACTTTTCAAGTTGAACACAACTTTTTCTGTAGTTTCAACATTTTAGTTTGTTTTCAGCACTCTTGAGTCAATTGCTTTTCGGGCAACCTTTTGCTGGAGTTGAAGCAACAAGTTTTTATTTGTACGAGAACTGACTTTGTTACCCATTTTTTGCAAAATATCTTGGTCGACTTAGATAGCAAGTGTCAGTGAGAAACAATGTCCAAGACTCAGTCTCAAATGGATTTAGGTCTGGGCTTTCCCATTCGAACTCTTGATGCTTTGATCTCTGACAGTGTGCTCAGTTTTGTTCTGCTGGAAAGTGAGCCTCTGCTGCAGTCTCAAGTGTTTTGCAGCAGTTGTAACAGCTTTTCTTTCAGGATTGCACTATATTAACTCAATCCATATTCCTGTCTACTCTGACCAGCTTCCTTGTCCATTGTGCTAAAGAAAAGCACAATGCCTCCACAACCATGTTGCACTGTGAGGATGATGTTTTCTAAGTGACAGTTTTACAGTCACACTTAGCACCTATGTGTGAACATGCTATAATTAAGTAATTTTGGTTTTGTCTGAGCAAAGCGTCCTCCTCTACATTTTTGCAGTCTCTTCTTCTTGGCTTAACTTTTTACAACCTTTTTTAACAATGTTTTTTTTTTTGCTGGCGTTCCGCGTAGGCCAAATTTGCTAATAATTGTCTCATGTTGATATGTCTTCCCGCCTGAACTGTAGCTCTCTCCAGAGTTACAGTAATTTTCTTGACTGTCTTTCTGAGTAACACTCATTTTGCTTGTCTTGTCAGTTTAGGTGAACAGCTGTATCTAGAAAGGCTTGGGAGTTTTGATAAATTGGAACAGTCTGAAGTGGAATAAAAGTTCTGAATTGAAACATGTTTACACATTGTTAGGGGGTCTTTTAATCCTTTTTGACTCTCACAGTATGAAGCAACACTAAGTAACACCAGAGTATATATAAATTAACAGCATGAAAGTACAAACAGATCAGGATATTGAAATTTCCCCATGGTGATTTTTGTCTGCACCGGAGCAGCAAGACACTTCCCGGTGCTGCTCCATTTTATATGTATGGAAATCTCTCACAGATCCATGATATACATTATAGATGAGGGCTCCCGTTCTGCACTCAAGTCGCTGGAGCAGAATTTTCCATGATATGCACCCCTTGCTGCTCTTCTCTTTTCTCTCATCCCTCAATCCATTCATTTCTCCATCCATATGCCAACCCATTGGAGCCCTGTTTTATCCCTCCCCAGCTCACTTTCATCCCCATTCAGCTCTTTGGTCTCTTATCATCTCATCCCTCCCTAAGTCAAACCTTACATCTTTACTTCCACTTATCCACTGGTCTTTTTCTCCCCCCGCCCCTCCCTTCTTAACTCCCCGCTACTCCTAAACTATGAAAGGAGCAAGTGAAAGAGGAGTATATGACCAGAGAGGAGGGAGCCCGCTGGGCCTCTCCCCACCTCCCCGCAGTGCCACCATACGTTGATTTGTCTCCTCCGGTTCCATATTGATTTTGTTTTAAACAAGGAAAAAACACAAGAAGAATGAGGTGCTGGAGGTGATGTGTAGTAAAAAAAAAAAAAAAAAAGAGAAAGAAAGAAAGAAAAGACGTAAAGGAGAAAGAAAGTTTGGGGGGGAGTGAAAAAGTGGTTTTGAGGATCAAATCTATGAGCTGGATCCCCAGTGGTTGTGGGTTATTATCAGGAGGTTACTGTACAGCGGGTGAACTCAAAAAAAAAAAAAAAAGGAAAGAAGAAGAAGGGGCAGAGCAGGGAGTCATGGAAAGTAGGAGGGGAGAGAGTGTGAAATCTTTTATTTAAAAATCTCTCTTTTTATTCCCTACCCTCTTTGCTTTGTGCCTGCTAAATGAGTTCTGGGGTTGGCTCTGTGGCAAATGCATCTCATTCGACGTCATGCTACAGTTCCTGCCTTAAAATGATTCTCTGCTTAGTTCAATTTAAGTTGTGTGCAGAATAATCGATCCCCCCATTAATTCTACTTAGCCGAGCTTCGCAGTACAAGCCTGGGCTCGAATGGTCCACCAAGGCCAGCTGTGCTGAATGGCTGACCTTTACACAGCTCCAACTGCCATTGATTTTCAGTAGGACTTATTTCATGAACTGGGGGTTGGGACAGGGCGCCGAGATGAAGATGAACTATGAGGCAAAATCACTTTCTTCGGCTCTTTCCATTTTCTGTACACTCTTCTGTCTTATTTCTTTTGCCCTCCCTGTTCTCTTTAGTTTGAAATAAGCAGCATGCACTGTATTGGCTGAGGCCGGTGGGTGGTATAGTCTGAGAGCAAATAAAGTGCCCGCTGTATGACCCATTCTCCCTTGTGTCTTATTATTGAGGTCTTGGTGTGTGCTCTGTGCTCATGTATGTGTCCCTATATGCACGAGTGTATCTAGGTTGCGCTCCTAAGTGCTTTGGGTTGCTGTCTGAGTGACACGGCCCCCTGATATTTGCAGTTAGGAAATTATGGTAAGTGGGATGCTTTAACCCACAATTAATGGGCTGTGCCTCTTTTTCAGTGCAGTGAAAATGGGCACAGTGTTCTCTCCACAAGTTCGGGAAGGAGGACTGAGGAGAATATCTCTCAAAATCGTAGCTGATTTCCACAGGATTTATGGTCTCCGGTTTCATGAAGTTAAAGCTTCAAAACGTCAGACAGATTTGCTCAGATGAACACAATGAATTGTGTGAAATAATATATTATAAAACCCAAGAGGTAAAGGAAGGGAAATGTAGGAGGCCTGAGATTGAGTTAGCTGGAGTTCACACAGAGTGCACCAAATGCCTTCCTTCCTCTCTTCTTGGCCTGCATTAGTTGTGTATCAGTGGCTTTTCACAGTAAAAAACATATTTAAATTTAATACCTGCTCATGAATACATGCATGGATACAAATGCCTTCGGAAGGTGGAAGGCATGAGCAGCAAGTGAGGTCGTGGGCTGTCAAGAATGGAGCTGTAAAAGTGGAGGAGGGAGCATTATGAGGTTAGCGGTAAGAATGGTGATGCAGAAAGTTATGCTCACTCCCATTGCAGCTCATCAAGCTTTGGTTACTGGATCGTTTATTCTGAACCCTCTTCTTTTACAGCACAGGAGATGTCATGTCAGTCAAATGGACCTGATCCGGATACGAAAGTATAGACGTGGTCCTCTGAAGGAATGAAACCACTGTTTTTGATTTTAGGGCTTTAAATACAGCACCATATGTTGAACTAGCATGGAAACTCACATTGTTAGCTATTACACCAATTGTAATAGCTAGTTTGACCTCACTGAAATACTTTATGCTAAAAATCATAGTAGGATCACTTTGTGCAGGTGTTTTTGTGACCATTGTGGCACTAGCATGTTTTCTTACTTTAAACACTATTGAGATAGTTAAATAATGTTATCATTAATAGGTTATTGCTGCATCATATAACATATTTTTGTATCCAAGTGAAATACAGTGGAGAAACTAACAGTGATAGAGGTATTAGAAAATATGATTTCAAGTGTAGTTGAATTCTTAGCAAACATTTTCTTGTTGAGTGGAGAGTTTTAATCCCATTTTTGTTACTTTATAGCAGTATGATTATCATTGAAGACATAAAGGACCCCTTAAGAATAGGACAATAAAGGAAGGTTTTCTTGGTATGTTCAGATTTGCAAGAAGCTGTCAAAATGGCTTTAGTTTGTTCCCAGTCAGCTCTTATTCACCAACACACAAAATGTGTTATCTGTAAGGAAATGGTAGCTTGTTTTTAAAAGCACTTGTAGGAGTTTGGGTGTATTTTTCCTTCACTTATCAATACTTAGTTGATTTCGCAACTAACTACAACCTCAAGAGATTGTCTTTTCTATGTGCTGCAACATAGATCACTCCCTATCTGTCCCAAACTATAGTTCACTGTGAGTGCCTCCTAAAGCACCTTCTTGCCCTCAAAGCTTTCCATTTTCTGTCCTCCCAACACAACATACAGTACACGACAAAACTTCTGTTATTCCCTCCGCGCTCACGGTGTTGAACGATTCTGGACACAAGCACACAACACCGCCTCAAACCACATTCACTCACCCACTCCAAACCTTTCCCAATGAAATAAACCACAGAAAGCCTTAGGATGCAGTGAGGAGTGGGAGTTAACAAAGACACTTCCAATGAGTTTTCCGCTCCAGTGCTTCTTGTTCTCACTTCGTCAGAGTGTGTTTGCTGCAGATTTGGAGAAATGGCAAGAGGTCAAGGCAGTGTGCTGCTCGCCTAGCCCCCAGGTTCTGTGCGGTTCAAGGTTGAACCAGAATTGCAAAGGTGGGAATGAAGGGGTAAGGTGTTTAAGAGAGGTCAGAAAGCAGCCATTCCCCTCTTCATTATAAACCAAAATGCACTGATGAGGCACTTTTCCACTAGCTTTTAAACTGGAACGCCTCTAACAGGTTTGGTTCCGGTCCGCCCTGGCCAGATTCATTTTTCCATTAGCAAACCCGGCGTGGCTCTATGTGGAATGAAATATGAGTTTATTTGAGTCCATCAGGACCACAACCTCAAGGTTCTCCCTTGATGAGTGTCCCTGCAAACATCAGCGGAGAGTTGACCACAGCTGCTGGGTGTTCACGACCCGCTTCCAATAGTGAGGAACAGATCTGTAATGGAGACGCTCACCACTGGGGTAGAACCGAACCGCACATTAGTTTATTAGAGTGCAACTTGCCAGCATCTATGGACATGTGTGGATTTTCTCCAAGTGCCTGGATTACAAATAAACAAAGTTTGCTGCCAAGTCAGAAAAAGAAGGCAGTGTGGTGGAACTAGGAGAAGTTGCAGGTGACAGAAAACTGTGTGTGAGCTATGACCATGAGGGTGTATGAGAAATGGTGTTTTGATATGCTGGGAGTGGAACTTGGAGTGGATGGACAGAGTAGGCCAGGTTCATGTCAATCCTGAGAGTCCTGGCATACAGTTCTCCTTTTGAAGGAACTGTACAAACATACATGTCCTTGCAACTCTACCTAAGACAGACGTTTCCAATTTCCATCAAGTGAAAAATATTGATCACCTAGTTTGATCTGTATCTCACGCATATGTGACTAAACAGTGGAGTATCAGTCGAAGTATCTGAGCTCTGAGATTTAAATGCATACTCAAGATACCAAACCAAGTCAGTGGACAGTTACCAACATTTGCTTTTTGTAAAGCTTTAACCTGTCCGTACTGATTTTAGATGGTTCTGATTTCTTTTTAAACTTTTGGTGTCATATAATTCTGTCTTTTCAGATATGAATTATCTGCAGTCTAGAGACCAATGTAAGTTTAATTACAGCAATTCAGGAGTAAATACAATTTACTCTTGAATTTTTTGTCTGAGTATCAGTTGTGCAACATCATCTCAGTTGGTATGTGCTTGTGCTTTCCAAGTTTCGTAGTTGTTTGAAAATAATCTTGGCTGATTAATGATCAGTTGATTAAGTGGACGGGTAGGTGTGCATCTGACTAGTTTGTTAGTTTCTTTCATTATGTGTGCAGATTTACTTTCCAAAAAAGTTAACAGAAAAAATATTAAAACACAAGGGAACAATTATCAATAATAACTTAATGCAATCTCACTTCAAAAAGGCAAAAGCTCACTTTTGGCTGCACATGTTCCAGTCATATCTGTTGGCATTCAATGCTCTGGAGTGGGGTTACTGCAACATAATTTCACAGCCTTTAACACCATCAGGTAGCTGATAAATATCAGACAACCTTCTGAAAAATCTTTTGAATTTGAATTTGCATATGACCTCAAATGTCAGCTGGGAGACTTTTCCTGATAATTCCCTTCAAACCAAAGCCAACATGCCGAACTGTGTCTCTGTTGATTCTGTCTCTATTGTGTTTTGCTTTTTCTTCTTATGTCCTCCTTCTTCTTCCCATGAAGGGTGGCATGAGGTGTACAGGAAAAAATGCAAGTGCTGGAGAATTTCTAATAGGCAATCATACTGCCCAGGACAAGGATTCCTTCTGGAGGCCCAGGGACCATTAAAGAAATGTCATCTCAACATAGGTATTCCAGGAATTATGAGTCAGTGGGCAGGAAACACTTCTTGGCTTCTATTGGTCAGGGCAGCGGGCAGTAATCTGTCACAATCCTGGACTTGCTGTGACAGCATTTGGAGCTCAACACTGAGGCTATAGGAACCATAAAGTTAACCGTGTTTGTGTGTTTATGTCCGTCCATGTATAATGAAAGTTTATATGGGTGAATACATATGTGACTGACCACAACAAAACCAGGAAAAAGTGTCCCCAGGGGGTATTTGAGTTATTTACATATTCTAAAGATGTGGATTCTGAGTTTTCTAATTATGTAGAACTGAATAAAATCAAAAGGAAAAATTAACAAGACATGGCCATTTGAATGTTTGGCAACCAGAATGTTGAGAAAAAAGCTCAAAATTTTTCTAAAGAATTGTCCCCAAAGCTGATAAGCCACCTGGGGGTGTCAACAAAGATCATTTATGTTAATTTGCAAAACCCAACGCCCAAACATTGATTGTCAACTAAACCTATGGCTCTTAGAAGAAAATCAAATCTTAAAGATTATTTCACTTTGAAAAGCCATTTAAAAAATTAATTTTTGAAAATATAATAATATTTGTCTAACAAGCCATTTTATCCCTAGTCTGAAAAACCCAAATGTGTGAAAATAGCCAATGAAGCCCGGAACCTTAATTAGCTCTGAGTTTCCCCCACATCCTAAAACAGCCCAGATTTACTCTGTAAACAAGCTGAACTAAAACACAAAGTTGAACTTTTTAAAACTGAAATTTAAAGCATGGCATGGCTTTTCCATAACTTCAATAAGTAAATTTTGGAAAAAAAAGAAAAGAATGACAATCACAATTTTCTCAGGAATTGGTTTTTTTTTCGGATTGCGCTCCAGGAACTTGTTCCCACTTTTTTCCGTGACGTGTCACATATAATGAATATCTCACTTTCATAGACTATTTTGATTATGTTCAGTGAACGTATTCCATTCTCCAAGTTGTCAGAGGCAATGTTTCACTTTAATTTGCCTGAAAGTACAACAGTGAGTCACTAATCCTGAATGCAAACAGCTAATCACTGTGTTTTGTGCTGTCATTTATATTGCTGTAATCAGAGCTGCAGAAACTAAGTCTGCATAGTACAACATGGAAGTTTAAAGCGATTTTCTTAATCATGCATGCACAGCTTAGCTCTGTGACAGAAAACAACTCACATGGTGGAGAAAAATGTTGTTGCCAATGAGTAAGTGATGCACAGGAAAAAAAAAAAAAAAAAAAAAAAAAAAGAGATACCATATCATTTGTGTGGGTGCATATTGGCTTCAGGGAACATGACACAGAACAGAAAATGAAATGCTGTCAGAATAAACTTCTAGCCTCTTACTGAAAAAAAGAAGTTTGCAAAATTTCCAAAACTTAGCATAACCTTGGCTTGCATAAATGTAAAACTTTGTCTTTTTCAAAATGTACTAATCCAATTTCCCATCTTGAAACCTTTGTCACAGATAGGTAGGCCATATCTTCTTCTGTAGCCTCTCGCTGGTGCCTGAAGGGAAGGTTCTCCTAGCAATCAATTTGCTGCAGACGGTATCCCAGAATGTCAGATGTTAATTATGGAATTTTTCCATTTTTTTTTAATCTATGGCTATTGCCTTAGTTTAACTGAGATTAATTAAATATATCCTCAGAATACTTTGCTCATGTGCCAATCTGAACTATTTTGTGGATAGTTATTTGGTAGTTAATTCTAAACCAGAGTCGCTGTGGTTGTTGGTCAGAGTTTGCTCTGCAGACATGGCCAAAATACTGCACACCTTGCTTGTGGAGTGAATTTACAATGGTTAGATGTTGTTAGTTTTGTTGCTAACGCAGTATGTGTAGAACCTGTACTAATCTGGAGCCACCGCATTTAAAGGACTTAGAATGTTTTCTGGACCAAGATCCAGGTCTTGGATTCATAGTGAAGTACAGGCAATGAAAAAGTGAGGAAGGAGATCTGAAGCATTTTTGACCCAGAAAGCAGGATTTCTGGATCAAAAGAACCCAAAAGAACAACATTTTCTCCTCATGGAAAATGACGTCCATGAGGAGAAATTTAAATTTTTTGTCTTTATGTGGAGTGACTGATTCACAGAGAAGAATTGTCCTGCAATTAGAAAGCCACAGGTTCGATTCCAGCCCCATGTCTTTATATGTTGAAGGGTATGGCACTTAATCCCAAATTGCACTGATCTCTGTATAAGTGTGTGAATCATGCTGAGTGAATGAGACTTTAACTGTTCCGTACTTTGAGTGATCAGAATGACTAGAAAAGCAAAATATTGCTGTTGTCATAAAGGATACGAGCTTGGTTGGAAAATTCCTGTTTGTTATTGAGACGCATAAAAACAAAACCTCTGACATTTTGTTACTTTCTGCTTACTCACAACGTGTGTTGTTGAGGCTGAGGATCGTCCAGATGTTATCCTGCTGAAGCCACTGGATGTGGCCTACTGACACCATCCTACAGTGTTGGTGCATAAAGTTCCTCTGAAAAGCCCAATCCATGTGAAACACTAAGTGAAATAAGAAAGTCAAGGTGTCGGTCCATTTGGGAAGAGAGAGAGAGAGAGAGAGAGAGAGAGAGAGAGAGAGAGAGAGAGAGAGAGAGAAGAGAGAAAGAGAGAGAGAGAGAGAGACCACCAAAAGCTTAAGCCTCCAGTGTGCTGTGCAGATAAGATTCATTAGATAGGTCGGTAAATGCAAGAGAGAGGCACACAGAGGGGGGGAGTGAGGTTGAGCTCGCTGCTGCTCCAGCATTTGTTGACACAGATTTACAATGAGTCTCCCACTGCTTCACGCATTACAGTAACACACCATGTCAATAGCTCTCTGGGCTTGAAAAGCAGCCATGCCAAAGATGTCTGGGAGCGATGCCCTTCTCCTGATAACGGAAGTGTTGCTCATAAGTCAGAAACTGAAGGCAAAGGAAGGGTTTCGGAAGATATAATGTCCTTCGCTTTTGTTTCTGTTTTTGCCTTTTCTCCTCTTCTTTAAAGAGCTCCTTTTTCTAAGATCCCTTCCTTCTCTTTGTCCTTAACTTTGGTGTCTCCATGGATCTCTTTATCTTTTGACTGCCCTGCTACAAGCTCAGCAGGACAGGATTTGGGCATTAGCTCAATCCCCACATATTCACCCCCCTCATGATTGCACGCTGTTTCTATCACCCACTCCAGTCCACTGATCTGGTCTTATTGGAGTTTGGAGTCTTTAATACAAATGCAAGTGTATAGCTTACATTCTGCAAGACTAAAAGCTATATCAATGTCCTTTGAGGGAGGTTCAGAGTTGATGTGGTGGGTGTAGAAAGTAATATGTGAACTCACCAGTAGGTGTGGATGGCTTTAAATAGAGTTTTTCACACAAATACAAAAGTTTGTCTGCAGAGTCATGGAAAGCCACAATTGCGGTGTTTTCTTTAATGTGTGACATTCACCTTCAAGAATTGTTGACAAGTGCTGAGTTCTGCTATCTGTGTAATGAGGACTGTGGCACTCAGACAGCTGGCCAACCACTCCAGCTTGTAACGCTATGATAATAGACAGAGTTGGAGAGTGTTTTGGAAAGCATTTGGTAGATGGACTTCAGGCTGTTTCTGAGAGACCGTTTGTGCTTTGGGGAAGAGATAAACAGGAACTTGGATGGCTTTAGACAACAGAAGGTCTAATGGTCTTAATCAGGAGATGTTGTCGCTGTGCTGGTGGTAATGGTGCTGTGCACTGCACATGCTTGTGAGTGAGCTGGGGCAACATTGTTGATTAGTGTATTACAGGAGGCACTTTGAGTAACAGATGGTTATCAACTGTTGGTTCCAAAAAGAGCTTTCAGCCTTTTTTACCCCCCTTGATAAGTTACATTTTGTTGTTCAAAAATAATCTTAAATAATGAATTTAATAAAAAATGATGATAAAAACCTGCTGAAATTCCTTTAGAGACTAAAGTCACACAATACTGTTATGTGACATAAAAGTACAAAAGATTATTACTTAATTATTTAATAAGATAAAGCATTCAAAAACATATTGTTGTCCAATCTCACTTTATATCAGCTAATGAAAGCAGTTTTACTGGACTCAATGAACAAAAGGTACTTTGTTTTACTCATTAAACAGAAGATGTCTGCAAAAATATCTTCCATCAGTAGGGAAATAATTTTTCCTCCACCTATCAGGAAAAGTCTGTCTCCACCTTCTTCCAGAAGGCCTTCAAGAGTCCTTTTTCCTCAAGGCTAGAGAACCTACTTTAGCTGAAATAACTGAGATGTTTCTTATTGCAGTCTTGTCTGACAGTGGTGTGAGGACAGCTTTCCCCATACCTCACTGTTAGATGTTTGAAAGGTTTCTTGGATGTACATTCTGCTTCGAAACGCCTCACTGCATCTCAATGAATTCAGAGATTTGACTTAACCCAGGACTTATCATTTCTTACAATTTCTTACATGTTTGCCAGTCCTTTGTGGATTTACTGTGACGTTTTGGTCATTGTCATTTTACAGTACACAGATATTCAGTTTAAATTCTTTCACAGATGCTCTCACGTTTTCCTCAATACCCTTTGATAAAGGGTAGATTTTATGGTTGATTGTATTATTGTGATCTGGCTCGATTCTGAGTTTTTTTCTCCTTTTTTCCCCCCTAAAAGGTTGTAGGTACTCATATGTCCAAAAAACAACAGTCTTGAACAATCCTGAAGTGCTTGGGTTTGCAAGTTGAACCTCTATACTTTTCTTTGAGAGCAAAGGCTTCCTCTTTGCACCCCTGCTATGAAAGTAGCACTTTTGTAATATTTGTAATTGTAAAGAGCCTTTTGTCTTCTTTTAGAAACTTGTGCTGTGCTTTCAGAGTGTACTTGCTTGGACTGTTCTCTGGAGAGTGGAATAGCTGATTGGAAATTTCTTTGAGACCTCTTTAAATTCCTTGTCAGACATCCATCTTCTTCCAGAAGGCCTTTAAGAGTAATTTAGATCTTACCACAAAGTTCATTTTCACTTGAGATGTTTGTTGTTTAAACAGGACAGACCAAATTCAAAATGCTGAATAAAGAAATTGTAATGATGTATTCCAGATGATATGTAGTGGTTTGTTAAATTAACCATTTTAAGTAAAAATAAATGAATAAAAAATCAGATTTGTTCTAAATTGTTCCCCTCAGAAAATTCCAATTATTTAATCAGGATTAAATACACTGACTTCAAAGGGTTATATGTCTAAATGCATCAAAAATATGTTTGGAATATGGTCTGTAAGACAGAGTCCTAATTTTTATTGTAAACTATACTAAATAAGATCATCATACTGTCTGTTGTACTTTAGAATTAAAACTTTTTGTACTTGCAAATCAGATAGTGACTTGCTGAGGTCTGGAGGTGTCTGTTTTTTTGTCCATGTCAGTGCCTCCAGCTCTAAATCCTGTTGGTTCTGATAGGAATCCCAAAGCTTATAGTGGCTGCCATCTACTCGGCACCGACTGATGCTTCTTATCAGGACCACCACACTGCTGCCGCCAGCAAATTTCCACATATGAGTAAATTATAAATCACCTGCACAAACATTCTCCCAGATGAACATGCTCACACAGATTCAGTCTAATCATTGGCGGACCAAAAACTACAGAAAAACTACCTATTTTTGTCATAGTTTACTGGTTTGTGTTATTTTAAGCAATTATGGATCATTGTTCTAAAACAGGGTAAGAAAAATATATTAAAAGTTCACTGTTGGAACTGATTCAAAGAGTTGCTCACCAGGTCTCCATAATTATTTATTTCAGGGTTTTTGTGTACATTACTGGGTGTGAAAACAATTGGAGTATTCTGGGTAATACTACTGCATATTCATGTACAAATCAGCATTTCTTCTTCGTATTCAGTTAATTTGGTGAAATGAAATATACTTGATCATCAAGCTTGAGCAACCCTAATTTTTCAATAAATTATGCCAAGTTGTCATTTTATTGGTAATGAACTATTATAATTTGAACCAAACTCTTCACGATTGTCAACCATGAAAGAGCTCTCCTCCCTGGTGATTCCTCCCCCCCTCTCTGCTCCATCTCCTTCCCACTGTATACAGTACAGATTTATTAGATGAAGCCAGGGGCCCCGGACAGTCACCACTCAGCACTCCCTCAGATCAATAATTGGAAATATTAATTATATCAGGCGAAACGGCCCAGTCAGATGGGGGGTGTTTATGCTCATGTTACTGAGCACTGGAGCAATATGAGCTTTGATGGCCCACTAATGTGTATTAATGATCCCAGGACAAACATTACTCTATATTAAACCTGAATGAAGGCCAGGACACATCACACATATTGTATGGCTGTTAGTGCTATTTTATTGCAGTAAGTTACTGTAAGTAAATGTTGTTGCATAAGTGTTTTGCAACTGCTTTCTTATTTCTAAGTAATATATATTTTTTTTTTCTTAAATGGCCAATAGCTTCAGTAAATGTATTTATTTAATGGCTTTATTGTTGCGAAAGGTGCTGGAGCTGCATAGTGTAGGATTTTTCTACCAAGCCGATTTTGGTAATGGCACAGCAATAATCAGTTTAATGATAAACAACAATTAATAATTAATTGCTAACAAAACCATTAATATACATATTTTTTCGGCCTAAGATGGAACACACGGGTCATCTCTTGTTTTTTTTTTTTTTTTTTTTTTTTTCTTTTCCTGTTTTTCACTGCAGAGCTGTATAGACAGCATGAATAAAACGACTTATAAACCCACTCTTTGTTGGACCAACAACCGCTCACAATAGGGGATGAAGATCTGATTACTTGAAGCAACAACCAATGAAAATACACTGATCATTATGTTTAAACATGAAGTTTTATAAGTTCAAAGTAACACAAGTTTATGTGTTTTCCATCTTTATGTCAGAGTTATTATTGCAAAACACACACTTAGAAAATAGCAGGCATCTCTAATCAGATGATTTTCATTTTGATCAAACCTCCCATTTGTAACATAGCTGAGAAATACCAGTTACGACCAGTAACAGAGGTCTACCATTGAAACTATTAGCCAGAGTAGTTTGAAACCTGAAATAAGGTTTTAGGGGTTGTGATAACATTAATCGTAAACACAAGATGCTTGTTTATACTATTTGCATTTCTATAATTTGAAATCAAAGGGCCATCTATCAGGGCTGGAACCCAACTCCATTTAGTGTTGCTCCAATATTAAAACAAACACACACAACAGCTAGATACCCTGAAACTGAAGTTTAATAAAGTTCTAAGAACTCAGATATGTACAATGTCACTATGTTGGTCGAACAGAGATCCAATTTAGGTGTTCTCAATCAACCATATCTAGCCCTAGTAACAATATAGCCAACCATCAGTCTCAAAAATTAATGAACAGAGACAAAGCAGCTGGATCTTCCAGGACGATTGCACACTACATTATGTACTGTAGGCCCTGGGGTTTCTATCTGACCCTCCATATGAAAAAGCTTCATGCTAGAGCTAAGAGCTTAATTCAACTGACTGGGGGCTTAACTGGGCAAATGAGGCAGCTCAATAAAAGCATATGGAACTTTAGATTTGTCAAAGCCCTTGGAGCTGCAGAGCTTTGTGGAGTGGGAAATAGAGGAAGAGAAAGGCTCATAGCAAAAAGAAGAAAAAAAGCAAGGAGTATATTTCTGAGAATAAAGGTAGATTCATTTGAAGGTTGTGAACTGAGCCCTTTTGAGTCCTTAGAGCAACACAGTTAGCTCTCCTTCGTGTCTACCCGGTTCTGGTGTTTGAGATTTCAACGGACTAAAGGGAAACGTTACTGAAAGCAGCAATGGATTATTCTTAAGAAAAGTTTCTCTTTTTTCTTTCAACACCATATTTTACAGCATGCAAGTTTGTTCAATGCTTTTTACTTTAAAATTATAAGATTCAAAACAGGACAGAAATTATGATTGTTTTAGTCATTTTTCTTTATTTTCACAAAATCTATAATGTATATAAAATACCCTCACCAGCCTCTTTCTTTCTCAGTTGTTAAAATACTGACTCAGCTCATAGCATGGCAATAAGTCAGTGTATCAGGTGTCTTGACCTGATGAAGACGACTTCTTCAAGTTCTGATCCTCAAACAGAGTGAAGAAGAAAGGACATTGAAGTTTCTTTTAATCAAAACTTTTTTACTGTGATCCAGTGGCTTCAACAATCTGTCAGAGCATTTAGAACAAAAAATGCAGCCAAAAAGCTTGCAGCAATTATGTGATTCTTTCAAATCAGTACGGACCAAAATGTCATAAAAACATTTCCAACACCTTGTTTATTTTATGACATAAAGTATTATTTTCTATGCACGTTGGGAACCACTGCTATAAATTAAGAGTTTTGGAGTATTGTAAGTGTATTTAACAGAGAAAATTATATAGGTGGAGTTAGCAGAACAAAATTGTTGTTTGTTGTTTTTCTTGTGCATACGTTATATTTTTAATTCTAGAATTCTTTAACATTATCAGGAAACATAGAAACACCATATCCGTATTGACTGATTGTTTCTGGGCACTTCATACTTTTGTCAAATCGTTTGCATTAGTGTATATGCCCAGCTTTTGTGAAAAGTAACACTGCATTGACTGCTTCGTTTTCTTGCCAAAAGTAGTGCTTAATGTATTTAAATTAGATCTACCTTATTTGTGTTGGTGACAAAATACATAAAAAAGAGGAGACATTGTCCATTTAATTTCTATAGGAAATATGCTTTCCTCCCCACCGCCCCTCCATGTGTTCGAGGGAAATTTAACGAACTGAGAGCCATCAGCTGTTCGGCACCATAATGCACTGCTTTTGGGCAAATAAATAGACCATTAAGCTGGCATGTTGGAGGCTGAACAGTAACTAGCTTTGGAGAGAGTTTCCTCCCCCACATAGTCACCCCATGGAGCTGCCTGAGTCTGTACTATTGTGAAGGAGCAGCAGTTCCTTCTTGCACATTCAAACTTAAACAAGTTTGCATTTTTGAATCTATTTTTGTCAATGTAAATAATCAAGGTCTACATTAGAGAAGTATTTTTTTGTGTCTGAATAGAAAAGAGGTCTAAAATGAATGTGTTGTTTTTCTCCCATATGAGAATGCTTTTTTCAGGCTTTCAACATGCATCCGGTTGTGATGCTGTAATCTATCCGTGCATGCTGTGGCGTGATGCACCCTGTGGCTTGGCATTACCATACTGTAGAATTACTTAGCTTATGTTGTACAAGAGAAGAAAAAGCACTTGCAGACAAGGAGCCACTCAAGTAACAAGGAGCTGAAACCTCAACTCTCAGAAGCCTGCAACATCCTCCTTACTTTCCCACAAAGTCTTAACAGGAGCTAGTTATTATTTACAGTGGGCAAATTTATGGAATAATTTCAGCAAAGGAAGGTTACTCAGTTCCTCAAGGTGAAAATTGATACATTTAGCACTTAATGAATTGGGCCTGGTCCGGTTCCCCCATACATCACCATGTTATTAAGACATTTTAAAATCCCATTATGGTGTTTCTCCTTGAACATGTCATGCTTTTATTGGATTGCCCTGTCTTTAAATCTGACCTTTTCATCCTTGTTATGGAATTGAACAAAAAAAAAAAAAAAAAAAAAAACACCATGGAAAGATGGGTCAAATGTACATAGGTGGTTAAAGAAAAACGATCTCTTGGTAATTTCTTTAAAATGGTTTTTCTGGGAAGGCCTTGTGATGGCAAATGTTTTTATTTTCATTTTTTTAATTAAACAATGCTGAAATCTAATGCCTTTCAAAAGTGTTTATACCTCTTGAACTTCACACATTTTGTCATGTCAAAGCCATAAACTTCAATGTGTTTTTACTTGGATTTTATATGGTAGACCAACACAATTTAATGGAAAAGAGTGAAGTGAACTGTAAAGGAATAAAAACTTGCATTTGTATTTTTCTAACGTGAGTAAATACCTTTTAGAACCACTTTTATCTGTAATTCCAGATTCAAATTTTATTATTTGTGTTTCCACCAGGCGACACGTACAGCTTATTTTGTCAATGCTATGCATACATTGCCCTTGAACAGAACTAGTTCCCAGAAACATGTCAGTCTGCCATTGACTTTCCATTTTTGGATTTTGGATTAGATGGTTCTCTGTGGATGTTCAGAATTTTGGAGTTTAGATTTATTTATAACCTAACCTTCTTTAAATTTTTCAGTAGCTTTATACCTGAACAGTCTGCCATGTTTATTAATTTTCATGATGCTTTTTGCCATTTTCTCGAGCTAGTCTTCACAAAACAGATGGATTTATAGTTAAATCACACACAGATCTCTTTACTATTACATTTGAGGGCAATTGTTTGCACTGGATTATATTTCGTAAAGAGGACTGAACACAGAAGTAAGCCCCACATCATTGAGTTTATTTCTAAAACAAAACCAGTCAACACTTATACACTACTTTGTTCTATCTATCACACAAAATCCTCATAAAACATTTTGAAGCTAGAGGTTCAAACTGTGAGAGTATTGGGTATTGGTCTTTCTTGGGTTTTACATTTCTGCTTATGACGTTGAATGCTAAGTAAAAATTTTGCGAACATATTCACAAGATTTTGATGACGTCACAAAAGCAAGACCACCTTGTAAGTCCAAGCATAATCAGAAAGTATAACTTAAAAATCTACTGACAAAAGAAAGAAAGACATGTCGGGAGGATAGCTCATCGCTCATCATTTTACATTTTCCTCCAAACAAAAGGGACCCAACAAGTATAGAGAAAGTGTTTGGCTTGAGCAGAAATAATGAGAAAAGAAAGAGGTAATATTGGGGAAGGAGAAGAGCGTGACACAAAGGCTGTGATGACACAGGCATCTAATCCAGGCAATGCCATTCTTATCAGGGTCCAGTGGATTAGAGTGAGCCTCCTAACCAGAGAATTCTTCCCAGCCAGACACTCTCCACAGCCCAAGGGCCTGGATCAATAGGCCCGCATTGATCTCTCTCCTCCTGTGGCTGGATTCACTTTTATTAGGACTCTCTTGGCCTCTTTCTCTTAGACACACATATGTATCCCATGCAGCTGCTGAGAAAAACCTCAGAATGAACAGATGTAGCCTCCACACACGCACATACACCTTCTGTATAGAAGACGGAAAGGGCCAGGCTGTTTTTGTTGAACTGAATTGCTGTAATGAAGGATGCTAGTGTGTCAGTTTCCACCCTCTGCCAAGAAGTTTTGATTTGTTTTGAGAGAACCCTGACTTTCTTAGCCTGTCGCAAAGATGCTAACCTCTCTGTTGCTTTGTCTTTCGTCTACTCCAGATGACCCGCCCCATCCAGGTGAAACCGGCAGACAGCGAGAGCCGTGGAGGTAGTTGTCTTCTTTTCTTCATCATTTTTCGTCTCCCTCTTTTTCTCTCCATCCTATTTGAGCCAAATAATTTCTGCATTCCCTTTCTGCCCTCATCTGTTCCGCTCCTCTGTATGCAATATTTCTCTCAACCAATACTGTTTTTTTTGTCCCAAACCTTTTTATCCCTCATGCTGTTCATAAATGGTAGCAACTCAATCCTGAACAACAAATCAAACTGTGTCTGAATGTACACTAAACAGATTATGTGACATCAAACGCAAGCAGATTTGATGGCATCTCTATTCCAATCTATATTTGTCATCTTTCTTTTTCTTTCTTTTTTTTTTGCTTGTTTGTTTGTTTCCGGTTCAAATCCTTTTGAATTGAGAATTAATCTCCTGTAGTCTTGTTCAGCTTCCTGCTTTAATGCCTGTAATTGATTAGAGAATAGGTTATTGAGGAGATGTGGGGCTGTGATTGGCTCCCCCGGCTGCCCATGTCTCTCCCGCGCTCTCTTCCTTCAAATACATTATTGTTTAAGTGTAAATGAGATTGTGATTAGTCTCTCGTCTAAAATCATTTCCACACCAGGGCCTTGTTAAAGCCCACCCTGCTTGATTTGTGAGGATACAGTACAGACACAGAGAAAATGGAGCAGCAACATTTAAAGCTTGCCAAACAATCAATAAATTTGCAAAGCGCTTGCCAACATCCTCATTACTTGGCCTTAATTCTGTTGTCTTTGATCTCTTCTGTTTTTGGAGGCTTTCGTTCACTCGCTGCCTATCTGCATATATGTTAATGTTCTGAGCAGCTATCCTTCAAGTCAGTGGCATAGACAATGAACCTCACTGTTAATTTTATTTTTTTCTTATGCGTCTCCCAGCAAACAAAGCAAGTGGCTTTTTTTTTTTTTTTTGTTCTTATTTAAAGAAGGAATGCTGTTTCCAGTCCATCTCATCCCAGTGCAAATTAGATTTTTGGAAGTGGAAAAACAGAGGGAGAAGGCAGAAAATGCAAAAATGCAGAAATGATGCCAAATGCATACAGCTGCTGTGTTGCACTTCTGAGGCTTTACCTAAAAACCTCTGCCTGTTTTGGGTGAATTAGGATGGCTGGCCATTTGGCTGTCGGTCAGATGCACACAATCTTCAAAGGACAGCAAACCCCCCCGGGATGAATGGAGGAAAGGCCAGTGAAAGATCACTGTCAGTGCCTCAAGCTTTCTTTCTTTCTCTCTTTTCCGTTCCTCTTTCTTTCTCTCCCGCTCTCCTGGTAGCCATTCATTTGGAGCTTTAGAAGAGTGGTGAGACGAGCAAAAGGGGTCTCGTGCTGTCAAGATTGATGTCCCCTATAGGTCCATTGATTTTGCCATTGTGGTGCTGTGTGTCCACATTAACAATGACACTCAGCTGTCTCTTTACTTGCTTGAGAGTGGCCAATTTTAGGGCTCCCAGGGCATGGTGGTCAGTATGGGGTCCCTTACTGGCCCCAGCAGCTGGTACTGCACTGAGGAACAAATGAGTGTTCAAGCAAACCTGAGAGTTACACATCATTTTAAATGAACAGGTCAGAGTGGTGCCAAGGGGGCGATCAAACATAGGCATGACTTTAACAGGTTAGGAGGTGGAGATAAAAGGGTGATGTACAGAGTGCGCAAGGGGAGATTGATTTATTTGCCCTGATCAGAATTTAGTGGCCAATCCAATCTGATGTTATACCTGCTGATTTAGCAAATTCTAATTTCTCTTTGAGAACTAAAAATATATGTAGATCTATGAATGATTTACTAGAAATTGAAAAGGAGAAAATAATTATGAAGTTGATTAGTGCAGTTAGCAGTAGTATAACAATCGTCTCCTTGTATTTATATATTTATTTTCAGAAAATTGTGATTTAAACACTGACTCTAAGATCAAGAAAGCTGTCAATACTTCCACATTTAACATGCATTTGGAAGTACAGAATATCTTAAGCCTGTTCAGGCTCCCTGCCATCCTTTGAAGTCTTGCTCTCTCTCACTCTCTTGCAGCCTGTATGAACTGAAGGCAGATCTTGACATGCAACAGTGAATTTGTTCTCAGTGTCTTCTTCTGACTTCAATTTTAAACACTTCTTCACTAGGTGTTACCGTGACCAGTAAGCACTTAAACGGTTCATTTTACAAAAAATAAAAAGTACAAATTATGTTGGTGTAACTCTAAATTGATTGTCACTTTAAATCTCCAGTTCTCATTTTACTTCCTTTCATAGTCATTGGCAAACATAATTTATCTTGTTTGTGTTCAGCTGCTTTTGTAGCTTGAAGCAGATGATTGTTATGTTGATGCTTCTCCACTGCCTACTTTTACAAGCTGTAGCTGCTCATTTGCTGTAATTCTTATGTTGGTGATTAATTATTGCAATATTTCCCCATCTAAAATGCTCAGATTGCTGTTTTGTTTTGTTTTTTGGTACGCATTTAGCTGCCAGTGGCAGAATCTAAACCAATAACTGCAGGATTAAAGCTCAGCATGGCGCACAGGAGCTGGGAGAGTGAATTCAGAAAGATATTAATTAGCCTCTCAGTACAGCAGAGGGAAAGACGCCGGGGACACACTCAGTCTGGCCTATTCTCTCAGGGGCCACACTGCTAGTCCAATAGGGGGCATATATTCCTGAGCGAACGCTGTCACAGCTAAACACACAGTCAGACTAATTAGTCCCTTAATCTCATTATGGCGAAGGCAGTTCAGATCACCTGTGCCAGTCTGCTGTCCATTAGGGATGGACCTGTTACTGGGATTTTATGCCTGCTAGACCTTCATTTCTCCTGGAGGAACTCTCGAACGTTATTAAAACCAGACAGGGCCAGGCGGGATCGGGGTACTACCAGACATAGTCATTGTGGAAACATAAATCTGTCCAGTCACAGCAGAACATATTCCTCAAACTTCTTATATATAAAAACACAAAAAAAAACATGCGACTCTTAGATATGTTATCAATATGTGGGAAATAGGAAAAGTATGACAGCACATCTAAAGAATCAACACAGGGAACTAATCTTTTCTGTTGGAATTAATGGGAAATATACATGGTAGAGTAAATCTATCCAAACACTCCGGCAGCCTTTGCTGCAACCTAACAAAGACACACTGTGAAATGAATATTAATGGCCAATCACCTACCTAATCTAGCAGAACAGCAGCCGTTACACATTGAGCCACCAGCATGGCGACCGTCTCCGTCACCAATGACGCGAGCCTTTCTGGGACGCTTCTGTTGGGCAGACATTTAAAGAGACACAGCGAGGAGGCAGCAGGGATCTGTCTTTCTCATTTTCTCCTCACAGGTCCTCTGATATGATATAGATTGATTTTCCATCACACATGGCACTGACGACTGGCACTGACAGCAGCTGATAGTTCATTTTTGAAGCACCATTCACCACCTCCTTAGAGAGCCTGGCGTCTTTACAGAGGATGAATCAGATTTAACCACTCTGATTTCATCCTGAACCTGCTACCAAAACCCACACATCCCTCAGCAGCTCACCATTACTACCTGCCTCCTTTTGTTTCCTTTTTATAGACTGATGATTTTGTATTTTTATTATATTTTCTCAGTTCAAGACCTATCCTGCTGACAGGCTAAATGGTTTTCTTGAGCATTTGCTTTTTTCTCTGTGTTTCTTGGCTTTGCTCATTTTTCAGCTTAACCCATTGTTAGTGTTTTTTTTTTTTTTTTTTTTTTTTTTTTTTAGCTTAGAGATTGTTCAGAAGGCAGAAACAGGAGCAGACTAGCTGTCAGCTGGGGCTCTGTTGGTGTTGCAGCAGGCCTGCCTGGCACAGCGAGAGTTGCAACCCACTGAGGAGGCCTGGATTAGAAACAGGCTCTGGCATTTTCAAGGCAGGCCTGCCGCCCACGCACACACACCCACACAGAGAGGACAAACAGACAAACACATGCAGTACATTTGGCTCTGACACACACAGGCACACGCGCTTGCCTTCTCCCTCATTCAAACACACCCAGTGGGAAGTTTGATGTACACGAGAACAGAAACACAAAAGAACATGTTTACTACAGGTTATATGGTACCACACTCATTGAAACCTTTGGTAAAGACATGTAAACAGGGGGGAGGGGAGGAAGTCTTACAATCAATTTGTTTTTTTTTTTTGTTTTTTTTGTTGCAATTGCATATTCTCAAACTTAAAACTTTGGACTAATCCAAATAACGTATAATACTTTAATGCATTTATTCAAAAGGGGTGACATCCCATGCTTGGAAATAATTAAGAGATCCATCAATCAATCAGCCATCTCCTTCCTCTCCGCAATCTCTCTAGATCATCCAGATTTCTTGTTGAACACTTGTACCTGCATTGACTTCAGCTCACATTACAAGTTTTCGACTTGATTTTTGCTCAAACTGAAGTAACAGAAGAGGGTTGATTTTGAGCTTGTTGAACCATTTCTGTTGATCTGGGCAAATGATTTGGATCATTTTCCCTCTGAAAGGCTCAGGGATTACCACAATCCAGACATCCATAAGAGTCCACCAGAGCGTGGTTTTTATGATTTATGATTCCATTCAAAAACATATTTGATGAGTTGCATACCAACATTCTCAAGTCCTATAAAAGAAAAACACATTAGGGGGAAAAAGGTGTCCATCCATACATACTGTACTTAAGAGCACTCAACAGAAAACTACTATGTGTGTTGCATATGTTTATGTCTTTGCCTATGTGTGTCAGTGGTCAGTTGCAGGGGGATCTGTTGTAGAGTCCAACAGCAGGTGGAAGAACAAAATCTTCTGAATCTCTCCTTGCCACTCCTGACACTGAAGGAGATGCTCAGTCCTGTGCAACTTTACAACTATATGTTTGGTTAATTTGTCTATCTGAATACATTTTTTGTGAGTCTTTTAGTTGTTGTTTTTTTTTCATTGTTGTTGATAGCATGTCGACTTGTCCAAGTTTTACAAATGTCTGCTGGAGACAGGCACGTCCAACCCTCCCATCGACCCAGCAAGGATAAGCGGGAGCAGTTAACAGATGGATATTAGTGGTAAAATGAGTATTGATTATAGAGGCTTTTACACATTTATAATGGGTGTCCCAATAAATATGGCCAGCACTCTGCTGTACATTTCCATAAACTGGATTTGCATTTACTCACTGGATTTTTTTAGGGTTTTTTTTTCTTTGCCAGACTTGTGTTCAGAACTGCCAGCCTATCAGCAATGTTTTGTTGGATCGCAAGTCTGAGTATAGCAAACAAACAGGCAGATTTTCTCCACATTGGAGATGTGATGAAACAAAGAAGAGGAGATCCTCAGCAAGAGATCAAAGTGTGAAACTGAGAGAGCAGAGCTTCAGCTGTTGTTACTGGTGTATGTTAAGGTTTTGATAACAAACTTATCTTTTGAAAACAAAGCATAGCCTATGTATTAAACATCAGCAGCGTGCGTCTGATTTTTTCTTCTCTGAAAAGGCAAGCGTTCTTTTTTTTTTGTCAGGCCAGCTCGGTAATGACCCAAGAAGGAAGGCCTGTAAGCTCTACTGATCCCCTTTAGAGAAGTCAGGAGGAATAAAATGAGAGAGTTAGTTAGAGTAAGGGGGGATGAGCAGAGGAAAGGGGAATGGCAAGAGTAAAGAGGTGAGGGAAGGGAATTTATCTGGAGGAGATGGAGGGAGAAAGAACAAGTGCAAAATAAACAGAGAAAAGTATGGACAAACCAGTGAGAAGGATGAGGTGTACATCTTCTCTCTTTAGAGAGAAGAGAACAATAGATTACTGACCACAATGTGCTTGGCTGGGCACAAATAGAGAGATCTTGAAATAGTAGGGAGCATGTTCAGAGGTGGTGGGGATCAGGGTGAGCTAATCCAATGCTGAGGCCAGCTCAGGGTTCCACATTCAGAGCTTGTGTGCCTTGTCCAAATCCCCTATAGTGGAGCTCTTACACAAACAATTCAGATACACGAGCCTTCGCTCGTCAAGAGTTCAGACAGCAAACTCCACAGAACCGCCTGGGGTGTTCAGGTCACTCCGCCTGCAAACATTTACCCTCACATCAGCATGAAGTAGCATCTTTTAAAGAGGAGGGGTGAGGGGAATTAGGTTTTATGGATGAGAGACACGGAGTAAGAGATGATGAAATAATTTCTTTAGGGATATGCTTTGCTCCTCTGGGTCAAATTGTGCTGAGCATGTAGCAGTTTTGCACAGTCAGTGGAACAAGTAGATCACAACATTTCAGTAATATGCAGGGTAGGTGGAGATCAATTAGCCTTATCTAACAAACGACTAATGATAATACCAACACCAAACATGCTGACAAGGCAAAGAACAAGAAGAGACCCAGACTAATGATGTAATGAGTTTAGCTAGCTGGGAAATGCATAATATCTATAAACATGGCGTCTCAAAATCTTTTTTTTAATTTATTTACTTTTTTGTGACAAGCAAAACGCTTTAGCAACTTCTGTGCTACAATCGGCATATGAGCTGACAGGAAGAAAACAAAATCTTAAATTCAATACGCTGCCATTGCCAAATCTGTGAAACATCACAGGCTGAACAGACTGTGCTGCCACTTTTTTTAATCACTAGAGGTTGCATTCTCCCAAAGTCTGATAAGTTCAAACATATATGGTACCATAGGTGGTCTCTCTTATTTCATCAAATACTTTAAATATTGTCTGTATCACTTGTGTGTGTTTTAATGTTTCAATAGTTGGGCAACTTTGACTTAAGATTCAGCCTCGTATTAGATGTAAATAAACACAACCATCAGTAGCCGGAACTTCAGCAAAATGTTTTCTAGAAGATTGCACTCTGTTTACGTGAGCAAGGAGAGTGCATTTTGAATTTATTGCAATCGAGATGCAGAAGTGGTACTGATTTATCCTATATCTAAAGGTGTTCTGAATCCTTCTAGTTTTGTTTAGTATACCTAAAGTTACTCCAAAATCCCTTAGCAGCATCCAGTTTGTTGATAAAGAGTGTAGCCTAAAACAAAATCATCCAACCATCTTTTCCACCTGCTTTGTGGTTGCAGGATCGTGGAGAGGGCCTTTGCCTTTAGTCAGTTGCTGAAAGGCTGGGTACACCATGGACAGATTCATCGCAGGGCAGCATGCAGTCATGCATGCACACAGGCACACCTCGGGGTAATTTAGATTGGCTAATTAAACTAACATGCAGATTTTTTAACTATGGGAGGAAGTACCTGGAGAAACCCACGCGGAGGAACATTAAAAAAACTCTCGGCTAATTCAGACATAAATCCACAGACATAAAATCACCAACTTCTCCTAGGAAGCACTTACTGTATTGTTTGGCTGGTAAATTATTTTAAGTTACTTCCCCTCTGTACTCGCCTATAAATATACATGCACATATTCAGCTGAACACACATTTATCTTGAATAGCATTTAAAGAAGCACACGTGCGCGCACGCACGCACACCCTTTTCCCGCTCCGTCCCCTTCACTCGTTGCAGTGGTCTCGTGGCGTAGGCGGATCAGCAAAGGTTATTGTTGAACACAGAAAGGAAAGGTCAGAAATCATGTTTAGTTTTCCTGGGGCTGCGAGGTAATTCCAGCCAGCAGATTGTGTTCAGACAAGCAAGCAGGCAGGGCAGGCCAGTGGTGGAGATCATGCAGAAGGAAGCGAGGCAGGGATGGGGACAAGGTTATCCAGTCAGCCGCTGCCTCTCAGCCCCTTCGCTGTCACCCTTAATAACACCCTCTCCCTTATCACTGCAACAATCACCTTGAGAAACAAACTTGTCTTCTTTGAGAGAGGGATGGAGATGGGGAAGAAGTGGTCTTTTGTATGTATCTCCCATTCCACTCTCATTATAGTAACTACAACTCTGAGGGATAACGACTGACTGCAGGTCAGTTTAGTGTTTGAGTTTATATGTGATTCATGAAACCTTTTTTTCTCTCTCTCTTTGGTTTTTATTATTGACTCATGAGTATTAATTAAAATTATATGAGCACATTTAATTAAGAGTCTATCATGAATAATGATTTTAGGCATGGAGAAAAACATACAAAGAAAAGAAATGGAATCCAACTAATGGCATGCGGTAGAACTTTGTGAGATTCTTTCATATCCATCTAGAAAAACAAACATGGTTGTTGGAGTTCTAATCATAGATTGACCTGCTAATGTCATTCAGTTATTAGAAATAACCAGGAAGAAATTCTTACACACACTTGTGTGAACTCTCCTCTGAAGTGTGTTGATATGTATCTGGATCATTATACCAGATATGTATTTAGATAATAATATATATATATATTTTTTTTTTGTTAAGCTTTTTTTGAGTAGAAGTTTCCTTTCTTTAAGGGTCAGCTGGGATTACCAACAATATTTTTATTTCTTTAATATCAGTTCAATAATAAAGACAATTTTCAAGGGAAAATTGTCTTTTCCCTTGTATATTATAATGTTACCACATTATAATATACTATAACATGAGTATATTATAAATATACTCACATTAGTATATTTTGGAATTACCTTTAAACTGAGTGTTTTGGGTCAGACATTTTGGTAACCTCGGTAACCGTAGGATCATTGTCATTGGGAAGACTCATTTGAGACGACACATTACATTTCTTGATAATGTTTTTAGATGTTGCTTCAATATGTGTAGATAGTGTCCTTTCCATTTGACATCCATTTTGTAGAGTGCAGCAGTCTCTGCTGCAGCAAAACACCCACCTACCATGCTACAACCTAAATACTTCACAGTTTGTTTGAGACTTGCAATCTTCCTCATTGTGCATCAATGGCTGAATTCCGTTAGTCTCCTTAGGTCTTTAAATATTGCTCAATAATACAAAAAGTACTGTTGCAATAATTCAACGTTATTGATTCATGCCTTTTCTCCTCTGCACAGATTATTTTATGTGATAAACTCATTTATGTGATGTGAAAATGGTCCTACAGCTTTTTGTAGAAAAGGCCAAGCTCATACCTTAAGCTGATAAGCTATAGCGAGGTGTGTGTGTGTGCGCAAGTTATGCACACTCTCGTCAGACTCGGCGCTCTGTGATTGCAGTGGAGCTGAAGGGGCCAGGCGAGGGCTCTGATTGGAAGACAGATTCTTTGCAACCTTTGCCAAATCACTGCAATCACCCGTTTGCTTCTTCTTTTTGCTTTAATGACACCACTTCAAGAGGAACGGGGCTCATCAAGCAACCCACACACAAGCTTGGGCACGCACACTCTCTCCGACTCGCACACAGCGAGGTCAGGCTTGGCAGATCGGGCGGGGCACCACAGGCCTCTGAACAGGGAGAGAAGGTCCACCAGCAGATGGGAGGAGATTAACACAAACTGAAGCACATGTACACACAAAAATGTGTATACACTCACATAAATACCACACTCGTCAATAATCAGTAAAATCTCCGATGTCCACTTCAGCTTGAATTAGAGTAGGATATAATTACACTGTTTATCGAGTTACTGTAAGGTACAACATTGTAATAACTTCTTCTGCTAAGATAACAAGACACACCACTGGGGGTTTGGTCATTTCTTTGCCAAATTTTCAGAGCTTGCTTCCGACTCTCTGTCTGGTCTCTCCCCAGTACTGAATCGTGTGTCCCAGTTTTGCTCCACAAAGCCTCTTGTAGACAGAAAACGCCCTTTTCTTGTTCAACAACAAGGTGAAGACTAGAAGTGGCTTTGGACTGAATAAAACCTAATCAGAGAAAAGCAAAATCTAGATAAATGAAATGGATCTCTATATAACACACACAAATCAAGTAAATATGCAGTTTTTATAGTTAAACATGCATTCATTAGAGCTTTTGATATCCATTAAAAACATTACACAAAATGAGTCATTAAAGAGTTTCAATCTGTGTGTATTTCTGTATTTTTGAAAACACATCGGACAGTCTGACAACCATTATAAATGTAAATTTAAATTGTCCAATGAGAAAGGGTTCTGATGTTGCACATGTCCAACAACGTTGTGACTCAAGTCTAGAGTGGTTCTGTCTGTCTCAGAACAGAAACTTTTGGTGACTGAGAGCTGAATTATTTCAAAGTTAGATTTGTTTCTGTGACACAACTTTACTCAACAAGTCTGCATTTCTATGCATGACATCTCAGCATTTGTCAACACACCTTAGCAGATCGTGGTGCAGAGTTGGAAATGAAGCAACAGTTTGAATTATTATCAATAATATGATTGTGTGTCACACTCACAGCGGTTAATCTTTTAGTAAGTTTTAATTTAGAACATCATATTCTCCAAAAATAAGTTATGTGTCGCTAAATGCATTTGGAAATTGTAATATAGCTTTGCTATGTTTCTTTGGGAACAGTGCTGTCATCTTCTTCTTCAAGCAGCCCTTCAGTTCATGTTATTTACTGAGTGAAACCCCTTCACCAGTTTCACACAGCATTTTCACAAGATGTTTCACTCTTGATCTGTTGTGGTCAGAATCAATGAAGCTACATCTCTCAACTCTATTGTTGCATAGGAAAAGTGCAACAATATGCCACTTTTATTTAAATAAAACATTAACTTCTAAATTTGAATATTTTTAATATAGACACTTAAATGCATATCAAATTGCGGTAATGCAGTTTAAAAAAATAACTATGCTATGTAAGTATAAAGTAAACTCAGCAGATGAAAGTCATAAAAACACAAGAACCACAATCTTATAAAACTATTACAGTTTGAAAAACTTTGTGTTCTGTTCTCATCAAGAAGACTTGAGTCAGCTGATTCAACTCCGGATAAGGACCATCAGGCCAGGTGGTCCAGGTTCAAGCCTTAACCAGTCCCAGGGTGGAAAAAGGCAATTATGTAGCATTCACTTCTTTCTCGTTTACTTAAATGACGTCAAAGTTAATCATAGCATTTTAGTTCCATAGTTATTCCCCGCTTTAAATAGATACTTCTCTGATATGTGGCATGGTATGGCATGCATGGTGGATGTTCTAAACAGATACCCCATTGATGCACACATTATCTGAGCACTTTTCTGAACAATATGCTCGTGGGGAATCATCTTCTCTCTGCTGGTGTGTGTGTGGGGACTGAGACTGATAATCTGGCCAGTTATCAGGTATAGTCCCGTCTGTCCCAGCTGGATGCATCTACCTAAACTATCGAGTCAAAGATAATTTTCCATGTTTTTCTGTTTTCTTAAACCCACACTTGGTTAGTATTCATACCTCTGTACAAGCACCTCGGCCCTTCCCTGTTGAATTATATTTTTTATACCTTAACAATAACAATAGGCTGTAAAATTAGATCTGTATTCATTACAGTTCCTGTACTCTGGTTGCTCTCCATCACTCCCCTTTTCAGTCTCTCCTTGCCTTTTATCTACATCTCAGGATATTAACTCCATTAGCCTCTAATATCGCCCTCCGTCTCTTGCACTGTCAGTCACTTCTCTTAAATCACTGCACCGCTGGACTGGAAAGGACACCTGTTCCAACCAGATGATTCAAGAGCAGATATGGAAGCAGAGGATTAAAGAGAGATTAGCACTCCTACAGGATCAAGAAATGTTGCATGATTGCTCCTCCTGTATGTATTGTATATGAATTAAAAGGTTTGCCGTTAAAACGACAGCAGACAAGAACACTGGACATACCGAAGGAAAAGAAAACCATGAAATTACATGCCTCTGATGCATCATTTGGGAATGTCACTATTGGTTCAGTGGGCATTGCAAAGAGCCCTTTAAATTAAACCCCGCCACGTCTCACCTGCCTTTTCCATCTCACCTGCTGAAAAGACAAATAGTACTGCAAGCATGCACACACTGTGACACACAATCCCATGATTACCCACCCACCCACTCTCTGGCTGCCCTATTTCCACCCATGTGCCAATCAAAGGAGTGCAGAGGTAATGGGGAGAGAAGCAGTCATTCCGGAGCTGTAAAACCACTGCAGCCGAAACAATGATTGGGGTAACCTTTGCTTTGGTGCATGAAGGAAGAAGAGGTTTTAAACGTTATTCAGAAAAATCATTTCTGGCTGCTGTATTTCAAAGTTACCGCTGGCTACAAGTGTCTATATGGTTTTGGTCAGTCTGTCCTGGCTTTCCAATGGTTCATATACCTTTTGGTATTTGGTTTTTAATCTAACCATTACATGTACTGCATTTATTTTGTTCAGTCATTCTTCCTTGACATCCTTGATCATGTGACTTTCTTTCTGGCCCATCTCATCTTATCAGTTCCTAATAGTCAAGGATGACTTTCAATGCCACTCCATATCGGAGACGTAACTATGCAGTACATCTCAATCATGCAGTTAGCCGATGCATGATATTGGGTTCACAGGAACAGGCCAAAGCAACATTTTACCAGAAAATGTTTTATTGTTTCCAAGTCCAATCCAGTCTTGGTTTGATTTGTTGATATATTCTGATCTTTGTTTGTCTGCTGTGGTTTTAATGCCAAAAATTTTATGAATTGTATTTAGAAATCTCAAACTGCCCAAGACAAAAAACATTTGTTGTGAAGTCACCAACTCCAAAATCTATCATTACGTAAATATTTTAGATTTGGAACTAGAATAATTGCAACCCATACTCGCCATAAATTGCAAAGTAACTGTTTAGCATGACACCGATTGGAAGCTTTGGACTGCATGCTTTTACATTTTTGTTGCCCTTTATTAATTGCTACGCAAAATACTGCTATGGAAATGGTTTTAAAGTTAAAGGAACTTCTCCTTGCTTTTGTTACAGAATCCAGTCAGCCAGTATCCTTTATTGGAAGAGATCTTTATTAGTCAACTATGTCAACACAACAAGTCCATTCAATAATTATTTCCTTTGTTGAAAATTTCAAGCATAAGAAAAAGGATGTTAAGCCTAAAGCACTCACACTCACTTATATACATGGATGATATTAATTGCTGACACTTTACCAGACAAACTTATGCTGACTTGGAGGTTTAAGAGAAACATAGTGCTGTTTTATTATCATGACAAAGTCAATGTTTTCATACACTGATATATATATTATATTTCATATAAAGAACTTCCAAGTGCATAATATTGAGCGTGGAACTGAATTCATATAAAGAACATCACATTGCCTCTTAACTCAAAAAATTTCCTGATAAAAAAAATATGTAGGGCAAAAGTTTCGTCAAGGTTGGAGCACAAAGTTGAACATGCTTCTGCTCAAAGTCTGAAGCATTGCCTGTTAAATTCTGACCCGATACGCAAATCTCTCTTATAAAACATGAACTTAAAACAGCACTTTGATAGCAGAGGAAATTATAAGATGAGATCTGAGAACCAAATTGTCTTTTCATACTAGTGTACCTACTGAGGTTGACTTAGACTAATGACAGAAGTAGAGCCCTGCTGAGATGAGGAGGAGATCCCCATCTGGAACAGATGTCATTTGCTGCAGAATGACATAATAAAAGACAGAGATCCAAAGATGTACATTTAATTTTTCTTTTCATTGTGATACCCCAAATGTTCTTTTTCTTTTGCCTATATACCCCATAGCAATAAAGTTGTCACAAAAGGCACAACATGACACACCATTGCATGAAATATAAATAAACCCATTCGTTACCTATTGATTTTTCTACCGTTAGGGATGGGAATAGCTTGACTCTTGTTGATGTGAAAGATATTGTGGGTCAATATTAAGGCTGCTCTTAAAAGCCACGGGGGACTTTCAAGAAATTCGACAGGGACTGAGAAAAGTGTACAGTCGTCAGTTCTAATATTAAGAAAATGCTTGGACTGGTTCAGGGACATCTGCCTAGCATTAATGTTATCAGAGAATCGAGGAGCAATGCTGGCGCAGTTTGCTTCAGGGAAAGGTACAGCCCTGGACAGCTGCTTGCTTGGGCTGCTGGCACAGATCAACCTAATATGCTGGATTGGAAGCAAGGATTGATTCCTGAATGTCAAAGTGAAACCTTGAAGCACCACTGTGACCGTCCTACTTTTGCTGTTCAGGGTTAATTGTACTTTTGGTGATTTGGCATCTTAATGTGAAATTGCCTTTTTAATCTATGGCAGCTCAGTTTAACAGAACATATCTGACGGCAAGAGAAGCAACCACTTATAGGAAAGACATGTTTAATCAAGACACAAGACAGGAAGACATCAACTTTATTGTGTGTGATAGAAATAATGATGTCCATATAAGAATATCAGGAGAGATAGATGCAAGGAGAGACTGGAGGTTGAGGTGCTTTGGGATGCCAAAGTCCCTGGCTTGCTGGCTGTCAGCCACTTTCGATAGTTACCTCACAATCTTCTCCTACCCTCTTTCTTCCATCCCTCCTCCCTCTTGTTATTTTAGGATTCTATTCTCGGCCTGCCAGCATGTACAATCTGAATTATTTATCTTGAGAAATGGGATCTCTGCATGACTGTGAAACAGGACTTTATTTGTAGCTTTTCATTTCATTATGGTAAACAAAGTGACCCTGCCGACTAGATTTGCCACACGCAGACCAACAGTGCAGACTTAAAATGATGTGATTTTATTACGGTTGGAGTTTCACTCAACTCTTAGCTTTGCTGGGCTTTATTGTCCCTGTCCTATATTTAAGGCAAATTTAGGTATTAAAAGTCCAAAGGAAGAAAATTTACTGCATTGCCATTAAAATTCTGTTTTCTATTCATATTCATATGAACTTACATTTTATAAAAATAAACCTATCAGACATAACATTAGGACTGTCTTGGATAATTTGTGTTGATCAAACTCTGCACTAGCTTCCTAAAGGTGAGTTGTGGTATCAGGCACCAAGAAGTTTGCACCGGATCGTCGAGGTTTCGCCAGGTAAAACCTCAACTTTGGGTGCGGGTTCCAAAGATTAGACTTGTTAGGACAGTATAAGCCACAGATGATTAGATTGCGGTCTGGAGAAAATGAAGGCCAGCTCAACAGCTTAAAATTGTTGTTGTGCTCCTGAACAATAGCTGCTTTGTGAGGGTTCATATGGCCTTGCTACAAGAGCATGACAGAGTACTACATGTATTGAAGAATGTCTATGTAAATGGTTTGCAGCAGTATAGTATGTGTAATTGTATCGACTCCAGGTTTCCCAGCAGAGCACGGACCAAAGCATCACAATGCCACTTCTGGCTTGCTTCATTTCCACACTGCATTTTGATGCCATGTGTAAATATACATACAGCAAATATTCCATGTGATACAAATAACATGATTGATCATATCAAGACCAGATGTTTACATATCAACTGTTTTGGTCCTGGACAGGGTTCAAAGGCTCCCTGACTGGACTGCGGTGATGATGCAATCCTAACTAACTCCAATACACTGTGTTCTCACACTTTGTTTTCAGAATCAGCATCAACTAATTTAGTCATTTAAGCTACAGCTAGTGTGTTAACTAAATGGCCCTATGTACTCTACACAAGTGGATCATTTAGCCTTGCCTGTCCATGATGCTGGATCCCCATCATTGTATCTTTGATAGATAGTTACTTATTCCTGCAGACCTGGAATCCCCGCTGGGAGCTCTGACCCATTCATCTTTCCATCACAATTTGGCTCTTGTTAAACTGACTTAAATCTTTACTCTCTTGTCCTGATTTCCTGACAGTTTCAACAGTTTCAAAGACGAAATGTCCCTTCTTCCTGCCTAATACTGTATTTCCCAATGCAACAGCATTGTGCAATAGTAAAGAGATGAGCATTATTAACTTTGTCTGATCATAACGTTGTCCCCAGTCAGTGCATATCAGTTTAAGAATTTTTTTTTTTTTGTTTTGGTTCCTTTGGCTGAATTAAAGTTTTATGCATGAATTTGTTTGGAAGAACACATTTTTATGTAAAATAGTTTTTAATGCCCATGTAATCTTCATTGGTTATGATGGGGGCAATAGCCTATTTTCATTCTTATCACATTGGCCCACAAAATGGCACATAAAATGGTGAAAACAGCCAGCTGAGGGCTGTATCTCCGCATGAAATGAGTGTGACCTACAACTGCATAGAGGCAATGTGCAGCAATAAGACAGAGGAAACAAAGGATTCTGTCAGAAACCTGTGCTATCTCACTAGTGTTGTCTGTGAAATCCTTTCTTCGCTCTTGTGGGCATGTCAAGCTGCCTTACTTTCTATCTGGGTGACATTAATTAAAGGTGAAAGAGAGAATAATCAAAGATCACAATATTTTACCCCTGATACAGATGCATATTTGTACGCTGTTGGCAGGAGAGATTGGCTCGCCATTCAGCTCCACTCAGATCTGACATTAGGATTTGATGCAATATTCTCTCTCCTGCACACTCATCTAGCTTCTCTCTATCATTTCCACATTGCCTTTTACACCCCCACCTACCTACGTCCACCCAAACCGCTCTGCCTGACTGCAGCTAAAGGGTAAATGTAGCTCAGGGGAAGTGCACTACCTCAAGCACAAGGTCTTGAGTTATACCACGTGACCTGGACCCTCCAACATCTTGCTCTTGCTCTTCTCCTCCTCCTCTTTGCCTTTACTGCAGAACACGTCTCTTTATCTCCACCCACCTCTGTGACCTCTTCCCAAAGAGCCTGATGGAATGAATCTCTGGGAGCAAATGGCTTCTCTGCCAAACATGGCCCGAGCTCAAATGTCCATGGATTTTGCCGAATACCAATGTTGACAGTACAAAGTGACAACGGTGCATTTTTTCTGTACACAAGCACAGTGTTTGAATGATGAAACAGAGAGCAGCAAACATTGCAATTACAAATACTCTGACCTAATGACATTTGTAAGAACGGGAATAAAACAACAATATCTGTTGCTGCCTTTTTCTGGTCTCTTTACAAAGTTAAACGACAAAGCTGATTGTGTAAAGCAGAATGCCTGTCCTCTTGTAAGTTCCTACTTATTTTCTGATTGGTTCCAGAGATGTCCCAATCCTGATACCAGTTGTTTCCTTAATATCTAGATTTTTGCACCGTAAAAGCCATCATCTGATGTTATATGTTGTGATATAATGTGGAAACTATTATTAATCTGAACTTTTCAGTTCAGAAGCCAATTTAGTATTAAGATATCACCCAAGAGTCACCCAACAAACTCTCCCCATCACCTGTGTTGATCTGATGTGACTACTATTGGCTTTATTGCAGATATTTGATGTATACCCAGAGTCCTTGCTTAGCCTCAAAGCAGACTGGAAAGAATCTTTATTTGATCAAAACATTTTCTGTGTTGCATGTGCAACAGTTTTGTGACAGAGGATAGAATGAAGCAATCGAGGAAATACTAAACAGACAAAAAAAGTGTGTCCTCAGTTTTGTGTGATAAAATATTTGACATGTGAAAAACAAAGTGATATAGGATATGAGGACTGCATGTGCTGTTTCATGTAAATACCTCTGTTGGGCTATGCATGAATGAATCTTCTCACAGCACACCATAACAGAATCAGCAGCTCCAAGCCAAAAGATCACCCATTTTAAGCATGTCCTAGAAGTAACAATGTGACATAGACATAATGTGACTGTACTTTTAATGCAAAAAGGAGTTGGTCATCTTGCCTCTTTGTCATTTTGTGCCTCTATATGTTTTCAGGTGTAATACCCCTTGCCTCAGGACTTATTTTGTCAATACAACACCAAGTGTTTGTACAGTTTGACAGGCAGTGATTAAAAATTGATTTCTCCTCATGGTCTTCTGAAAGAAAATTTGCTTTTATGTAATGTAGAGGAAAATTTTACATCAGTGACCCTTGGCTGTTCCTGATTGGCAATCACTGTCAATCACTGACAGGTAGGTTGCAGGATATATTGCCGTGTCTTTATGTTTATGTTCTGTTTGCTTTCTGTACTTTGAAATGCCTTTTCTACATTTCTTGAAATGGAATTATACATTAGTCCTGGAATAAAACAGATGAAGCAGCTTTGTGTAGAAAGCAAACTATACTCTTGAATTCTGGCATTTTGGGGGGCTAGATTGTGTGTATGTGACTGCTGATGTGTGTATATATAAGTGTTTTGCATGTGTATACTTGTTTCCATGTCTGGCTGGTTGAGTCTGAATGGCACCTTTCAGAGTGGGGTGAGACCATGTGCTCTGTTCTGACTGGTCTGGGAGCCAAGAGGGCCCAGCTGGTTCACACAGGCTTTAGTCAAGACAAACTCGCTGCCTGCCAACCAAGCTGACACAATCATGCGCACGCACACGCACACACACACACACACACAAACTGAATCACATTGTGTTGGGAGAGATTTTAGATTTTAGTGCTATGCTCACAATTAATAAGGTTTATCTTACCACCGGTGTAGTGTGTTTATGAGCTCTTCGAGATGTAGTTTGTCAGAACATCCCAGCAGAGCCTGAGCACAGATGTAAACACAACAAGCACAGAAGCATGAAGTACACACTCAGGCCTACTGTTTACACAGGGACAGTGCTGTGTACACCCACAGAGCTTACAGAGATTCAATCATTTGGGCTGACCCGGAGCCAGGATTTGGTGAAAATAGCCGCCTACCTCCAACAAAATTGTGCAATATCCTTGAAAGAAGAAAAAATAAAAAAAAAAATAAAAATCTTTGTTGGAGGTGCTGGCCTTGCAAATTATACATGTGCACAGCTTCTATTGATTCTCTCTTGTTTTTCTCTGTCTGAAAACACATTGTTAGAGGAAAGTTGGTGCGGTGGATTCTCACAATTTGTTTTATAAACACGGAGAGGAAAGAGAGCAGCAGAGAAGTCATCACAAGTACCCAAATATTGCCAGCCGTGTAATTCCTCACTTCTCTTTGATCCGATTTGTTCATATTGCAGTTTGCAAATGCCAAAAGAAATCAGTCATTTTTGTAACATTAAATGAAAGAACTTAATTACACTTAATTTGGGTGTTGTTTTCTTGCGCAGAAAACTAATTCCAATTTAATGTTTATCCAAAGCTGCCACGCAGCGTTTCCAATATCACTTCTGCTGATTGCTGCTACAGCAGCTCTGACAGAGAACAACAATGGCTGGAACAATATGTATTTTAAAATTATTTCTCCTGGGTTGTTGCAGCTCTTTTGATTTTGACCACAGTGCCGCCTCACGGTCCACCGGCTCCTGAGCTCAATTCTAAGCGTATCTCTAAATGGTGTGCAACTACTGCACAACTTGCACAAATTAGCTGCAATAACACGTATGTGTGTGTGGCACGGTTAGAGGAAAGGCTCACTGGAGGCACTGTGCTGCTTATCGGAACAGTATGAACGTGGACAGAATGATTAGGTACCTTAACTATAGGCATCCACCCTCACTTGGCTTTGCTATTTTCACTTCTTTTTTTCATACAGCATTTTCTGCTTTTGCAAGTAGTCTAAAGGGTAAGCTGAACCAGAGGCTATGTGAGAGCAGATGGAAGAAATTTGTCATTTTTAAATGAATTAGTTTCAAGAAAAGTTAACTAAAACCTTTTTTTTTTTTTACCATTCATTCTTACTGCCAGAATTGACAGAAAAAATGCCACAGAATGTGAGGTTTACTACTGCCCACCTTCAAACCTGCAAGAGACCCAGCAGTGTGTGGTCCCTAGTTTCTTTATTAGGCAACTCGCTTGGAATTCGGTAGGAGTAATTGGCTGGACAGGGTTTCAGCAGGCTTAGCCACCCTGCTGGCACAACAAGCGCTCCTGTCCCCATCCCAGAGTTGCTGCTCCGCTTGGTAGGAGCGATCGCCAACTCAGCTACCGTCCTCTTTAAAACCCACTGTGAAGCTCTGGATGGCATCAGCAGTTGTCCCACAGGGACCTGGGGGGATTCAGGAGCCCCTGGTCATTAGTGGGAACCAGTGTGTTGGGACAAAATTCTGCCTTAAACAGCTGAGAGAGTACATGAACCCTCACTCCTGCATCTCTGCTTGCCTGTTTTGTTGCTAAAGACCATCAGGTACTCCTGACCTTTGGCTCCAATTTGGGTGGGCATGTGTTAAAAAGGAACCCAGGGGAAGCAGTTTGGGCAGTGGTTGTAGAAAGCATTGAATTTGGGTATTTTAACTATACTGCTTATGGTTGAATGGTTGCATTATCCACATATCATGACTTAGTGCTGAATGCTTTTGGACTACCCTTCTTACACTTGCAAAATAACAAAATGATCCATCTGCCTAATTTGTGATTTACAGAGTTTAAATCCTGAGAAAGTGCTTTATTTGGATTCTGTCAAACCTTGGAGCTCCTGCTTTTTTGTTACACAAACACTTTGTGGTGAAGTTGGTTTTAACAACAATGGCCTTTACTGGAGCTCTCCTAAATTGAGTAAATGATTGACATCATTTGTGACTGTGTTTTGAATAGTCCTGAGTGGATATCCCGGGAACTCATCAAAGTGGTAGAAATAGAAATACATTGTTGCATCCAGGAAAGAAATGGGGGATTGTGAAAAATATGTACATCTGACCCTTATTTGTCTCGTAATTATCTTTGTGTGTTAATGTTCTGAGCTTTGTGCAGTGCCACTGGATTTATCAGTCATTGATTTTTGTCTGTACCCAGGAGTGAATGCCTTCTGAGTGAAGGGACCCTTCCTGTGTCTGTGTGATACAGTGTATGATCATCTATTAGAAGCTTAGACTCTTCTAAGTTGCAGAATGTTTTAGATCAAAATTTGCATAATGTTTGTTGTTTGCATTGACTGAATTTGGCAAGAAATGACACAAATGAAGATCAATTTTTCTCAGAAATATTAACATTATTGCCTGCAGCAGTAATATACTGGAGTAGAGCAAAACCATGTTTATATGAGTTGCTACTGTTTGAATCTTTAAACCTGCCAACTAATTTCTCAATTCTGCTGTTGTGTGACAAGGACTACTTTTTATGTAGGGCAAGCTGTGTTGCTTTTGTCCCATTCTGTTCATTCGTCCTTCTTTCAAATCCAGTGCTATTTCGAAAGCACTTGAAACTGCAGACTCACACCCAAGTGTTCTGGGTTTGTAAAAAAATTCTGTTGGAAATCATTGAAATTTGGAACACAAAATTTGACAAAGAAAATAAGTGTAAAAATGGAAATCTGCTTTGAAATTTCACGTGGTGCTTTGACATTAATTCATCCATTCATTAGTGCAGATAAGCATGCAGCCTTTCTTTTACTAACCCAGAACCACTGATGTTAAACATTGACAGCTCTTCTCAGTAATTTACGTTTAATAAACTGCTGAGGGATTCATTACATATGCCTGTCTCATTAATTTAGAATAACATTTTACATTTTTTAGCTTGGACTATGTTTTGCAAGTTGGAGTATTCAAAATAACTTTAGCCTTTTGGAAACATGTGTATGGGGAAATCTCAAAAAAAGGTTTAGGCATAGTCCACAATTTTTTGTCAGATTATTAAGGCAAAGACTCGGCGAAACCACTCCAGAAAAAGTATTCATAGTTTGCTTTATCCACCCCAAAACCAAATGTTCTCTGAAACAAGAAACATGTTTGGAGGAAAAACTTTCACATCTCTGGGTCTTACTTGCTTTAAGTAGTCCTGGAGCACGATGGGCGTAATAACGAGAAGGAGAACAGAATCCAAATTCTTCCTGTCCCTAATCCTTAAATCAACAAATTAATGGTTTGAAATGTGATAAAATTGCCTGTTTCAGCAGGCTGATGATCAGAAGCTCAAATCAAGTTTGTCCTTGAAATGACCAAAGCAGACTAATGTTAAGCTTCTGTGATGGCCTCCTAAGACTCCAACCTTTTGAAATTGTGAACTAAGTTTTAAAGTCAGACCTATGCCAATTTAAATCTGCCCTAATAATTTTGCCCAGAAGAGTGGTCAAATATCCAGCCAGAATTATGCACACAGATTGTAAATGGTTGTAAAAAATGTTGTCGATGTTAACCTGCTAAGGGTTACATGACAAAACAATAACAGAGGCATATGCACTTATATTTATATATAATGTATATAATGTAATGGTGACCCAGTGTAGATTTTATAGTCAAACATAAGCATCCGATTTGTGTTTTTAAAACCAATTGAAAGAACAAGTTCAGTTCTTAATTTCCACAGGAAAAGTATTAAAAACCTGACACAATATGTGTATGTAAACTTCTAAATGGGAGTGTATGTCAGTCATAAAGAGCATGCTGCTGTTTAAGTGCAGCATTAGAAGCAAAACTTTTCTGACTTGAACAATGAATAAAACTAGGCCGTGCGGTGTGAGCTTTATTTGAAAAACCCTCCAGAAATTGAGCGTTATATATGCCTGATGTGTTTAATGTTTCTGTTAAATTCACACACTACACCTTAAGTAATAAACTGCTCCATGGAGCTCTGCACTCATGCCCAAGAGAGAGCATTTACTTTTCTCTTTCTCTCTCCCGTTGCACTTTCCTCTGTTGGCTTTGCATGCATTGTTAAATGGGACTGATGGAAGCACCTTGTCCATTACTTACCGCATTGCCTGGCTAATTTCTGTGCTCTTACAAGTACAAAGATGTCAAGTAGGAGCGGTGGGCTTACCTCGTCGTCCCCCTGAGACCATTAATCCTTTGGCTGGTGTCGTCCTTGCCTGCGTCGGCTCACCTGGTTCACAGCCCCGCCGGGCAAACTGCTGTTCCCAGCCATTTTTGCGGTCTGCCTGTTTATTCTGGTTCCGAGTCAGCACCCATAACCAACAAATTCTGATTGCAGTGGAGGAGTAAAATAACTTTTAGGGCAAATAGGCCTGCTTCCTAAGATGTGTTGCTGCCTGTGTGTGCACATGTGTAAGACAAGACAATTTTAGTTATAAATTAATAACTGTTTTAGAAAAAATGGAAACTGTTGTAAAAATTTGTCTCGCATTTCACTACTGTACTTTTTGACAGCTTTTACCTGAATTAGCACTGTTGAAATTACGGAGAAAAGAACTAACTTTTTTTATCTGGGTCAGATTACATAAACTGGTAATAGCAATAAGAGGGAGAAAAGAAAACACCTCCAACACACAGATTAAAAAGACTTTAATAGAATGAACTCTTGGATCAAAGACTGAGGAAGGTTCACTCAGTGGGTATTGACATTTTACTGCACACCCACATTTGGAAGGCAGTTTGTAAGATTTGTGACTGCTCCTCATTGATCTTTGAGTACAGCAGCGAGCAAAGGCCTGCTGTTCAAAATCTTTGGATAAAAATATCATACAAATAGAATTGTGCATGCAGGCCTTGTATTTCCAAGCTCTTACTGTAGATAGCAGTTGTGAAGTTGTGTGGCAGCCGTGAAGTTTGAAGACTATTCTTCAGATAACTTGTCAACAAAGCAGCATCCCTGAATATGCACTTATATGCACAACAGGTGAAAAAAAAGAAGAAAGAAAACCCACAAAACCTCCAAGTATCTCCACAATCATGGGGTTCTTTGTTTTTTCAGCTATCTTATCATCAAAGGTAGACTTTGCATGCTTTGACAGGCTGTTGGGTGCAGTGTTTTTAACCGAAGTGTTTCCATATTGCTGCGGCAGTGTTTTTACTTTGTTGTTGTTTTTTGCATATGCCATTTTGCAAAGGCAAAAATCATTCATTTGCGTAAATTTATGCAAAGGACCGAAGCATCAGATCGATAGCTGTGTTGTTACATGCCAAAATGATCAAAGGAAGGAGGCGAAACTCCAAATGAGTTTATTATTAAAAATAAGAAACAAGTTTCCTTGTTGCCCTACACATCTTGATTGATCTTGTTTCTGTTTCCATAATGGAGCTTGTCTGTGCTCAGGCAGCAATATTTGGTAATTTGCATCTCCCAGATCAGTTGATCATCTGTTAAGCTTTCATATGCACAAACTGAACAGCCAGTCTTGTTATTTAGACTCTTTCTATGCGACGTGTTTTGTTCTCTGCAGGAAAATTGTTGAGTAAGTCTGTAAAATATGAATGTAATTTTATGCATTGCAATTCCAGCTAATAATAAGGACAAAATCATTCTAACGGACAAAAAGCCATTGTTGTTTAAATAAATTTTTCCCACATTCTGCATTGCCTGTAACTTAAACTATGTAAGAAAATGCAAATGGAATACAATGTGACACTACAAAGTCATGAAAGATGTATTATCTAAAATATTTTCTTAGCTTTACATCATGTTTTAATGTGATTTCTTCTTCAAAAACATGCCTGGAGTGTTACTTTGATTCTTTTATACATGTTTGAGAAATCTTTTCATGTTTTATGTCAGCCATTCAGGATTGCCTAAACGCTTGCTCTCACCAAGCACTGCATTTTCCATGCAGCTCCTCCTCAAAGCTGTAGTCTTCAAGCCCATTTCCCACCTCACAGAACTTCTCCCCTCCTCACTGCCCCACAAATTCCCCCATCAGCTCCTTCAGACTAGCCAGCAGCAATTAGCAAACTGCTGAGCTCATCATGAAAACTACTTCTCATTGCATCTCTGGAAAAACCGTTGTTAAAGGCTTAACAGAGAAAGGTTGTTATGACAATGTCCTGAAGGGACGAGCAAGAGCTTCTTAAATAGACATTTAGCAAACGCTTTCTCTACGTACACTGGGTCCTTGTCATGAAGGAGTTGAATAATGTTGAGCCTGGAGTAATTATCAAAAGTTAAATTGTGTTTGGAAAATATAATTTGTAAGCATATTAGTTGTGTTGAGATAATGTTTAGATTTGCTTGTTTGTACATTTGGAGTGGAGATTATTTAAGTTTGATTGCAGCAGCATCAACCAGTAGGTGTGTTTTAGGTGGAAAAATAGGTTACTTTGTAAAATATGGAAAGCAGAAAGAGAAATGTGTATTAATTTAATATAGAAAAGTAGAATTTGGTGGTAAAACTATATTGTTCTGTTATTGCATTGAACTCACATTTCATATATGGCAATACTAACAATAAATTAATACCTTTCTGTAATCTTTATTGCTTTGCATTATAATTGCTTGCAGACACTTGGAAAAAAAAATTCACCTATTAGAGGATATTTACTTTATCAGCTAAGTTCAGAGCATTGAATGGAAATGCTTGTCATGTCATTGCAAAACTTATTTCATGACATTCAGCAGTTCTGCAAAACTATCTTTACACAAACCTGATAAAAAGTAAAGATGTGCTTTGCTCTTACCCAAGTTGTTGTCCTTAATTTTCCCTTTTCCCTCCAAGCTGCTTTATTTTGTTCTTAACATGTTCTGCTGCGTTTCTGGGATGAAGAAAGATGTCTTCATCTAGCACTGAATTGTGTTTGGCATGGTGGCAGCAGTTCGGTTAGGAGCAGAACGAGGACGCTGGACTGTAGATTACCTTTCCAATTTCAAGAGAGAACTCGGCTTATAATGATCCAGGATGTTCCCGGGAAAGGTCAGCTGAAATTGCAACAAGCGTAATTAGTAGCTTATCAATAATGCATCCGAGGGTTGAGTGGGTGTGCAGTCTTGGTCTGTGTGTGTGTGTGTGTGGATTTGTGCGAATGCATGCACTTGCTTGACTGTGTGTGTGTGCACGTAAATGCCTGCGTTTGAGAATGACCAGCAAGAGTTCCTTTTTGTGACATTCATTAGCATAAAACCTACCTATAGGACCCTCGGGGGAGCTGCTAGAACCATTTACATGCAGATACCCTCAAGCAAACTATGCACTGTCCTGCTATGTAGACCTAACTAAGTGGAGGTACAGATGGAAAACTTCAAGAGATACATCGATCACTAAGTCAATTACTATTGATCACTGTGTCAAAGGTACAGGCTTAAGACGAGTGGATGGAAGCATGTGAGATAAGGGTATTTTCTGCATGAAGCAGGCGATAAAAATATTGGAGCATTATGCAGAATCAGTATCAGCTTCCATGCAATCACCAACTAATTATCTGCAAGTGGCGTACATCCCCTCAAGCGCTGTCTGAGTCCAAACACACCGTGTGTTATATGGCTAATGTTAAATTTCAACTTCTGCCATAGGAGGCGTTAAAAATTTGTCTTTTTGCTACATTGCTTACAGCTGAGGGGAGGCACCGATTTAACCCCGAACTTGATGAATCACTAAAGATAATTATAAACTTGCCATATCTGGGCTGCTGTTGTTTTTGCTGCTTGTACATTAGATATTGTCACCTGGTTAATTTAAAAAGTTAACGCCATGATATTTCAAACCTTGTCAGATTTATATTTGATACACTCAAATTTAAGTGTATTAAATTTGATTAATTAATCCCAAAGGTTTTAATGAGCTAAATAAAAGATTAACGCAGTGAATTACTTTATTTTTTTTAGTTATTTTTTTTTACATGCTTAAGTCCAGAGCCGGAAAATTTGTTGCATGTTGGTGCACAAGAGATTTCTTCAAAGTGATGGATGACAAAACATGATCTGATGAGATGCTGGAGGAGACTGTTGTGTGCTAATTGTGCTAAATGGAGTTAGCAACTCTGAAGCTATTCATGCCTAAAACATTACCTCAACATGATGCAGCCAGAACAGACGTCGCCATTGCTAATGTCAGCCTCCACAGCCCATGTTTCTGAAGAAGTATTTTTTGAAATACATCATTTGGGTGAGGGAAAGGAACAGGGATATGGAAAAGTCTGTGCTTATTTTAACATACTTATTCATACAGTACCTTAAAAAGGCTGATATTTTTTCCCTTTTCGCACTTTACCATTTCTTCTGGATTATATTTGTGACAGACACAGTGTAATGGATAACTGTAAAGTGGAGAGGAAATAATGTCATTTTAAACAAAATTCTTGTTAGGTGTAGCATGCATCAGTTTCCCTGTACTTGTTGCCATCTCTGTTTCATCATGGGGATATTTTAGGAATGTTTTTCTGCTCCAACTAGCATTCAGCGTGTGGCCAGAAAATTGTCTGTAGACCGCAGCCTCTTCCACATGTTTGCTGTGCCCATTACATAACTTGTGGCAAACTGCAAATGAGACTTCTTCAGAAAGGTGGATTCTGTCTACTAATTATCTTTTATTTAGGAAAATAATTTTAGAGAGGACAGATTACAAATGAGTGGCACGCTCTTTGTAGACGTTGTCTTTTTTTTATTTAATTTGAAAATCATGTTGGCTGCATGCAACCTGTGCAACACAGGTGAGTTTACAACAAGAAAGTTTTGGTTTTTACTTCGGTCTTTCTGCATAAGGTACAGTCCAAACAGGTGAGCGCTAGATAGTTGGTCACTTTAAATTGCTCTTTTTTTTAGTGTGCTTGCATTGTTGCCAGTCCTGTTTGTTGTCATATGATGGACGGGTAAGCTTTCTAGCAAACTGCCACTAGCCTGCTGCCCACTGGAGATAGGAAGCACTGCAACAGCCTTGCTAGGAGGAAGTGGGTTTAGAAAATGACTGGATGGATAACAATACAGTGCTTTATATTGTTATGACACATGAAATCATAAAAATAGTAAAATGCAGTGAAATTTGTGGCTCCAACAACAGCTGAACAGGAGAAAATGTGAAAAAGTTGACAGAAGTTGGATACTTTTGCAAGGCAACAATCTCTGTTGAGTAATTGCACACCAAAAACTAACTTTGTAGATTTAATTTCATTAGATCTGATCAAACTTTATCAAAGCCGCCATCAAGTTTGTGCAACTTTTGATCATTACAATTTCCATCCTTCAGCTCGCACATGCACACAGGCATCGATAAGAGACACACTGACTCCGCTTGTCGTATCACTGGATGATCTCAGTCAGAAAAAAAAACTGAAATATTAAGCTAGAAAGAAGAAAGTTGAAAATCTTGCATAATTCATCAGGAACACTTCTACTCAGACCCTGACTCACTGATAAGGAGATCAAGATGGAGATAGATATATTACTTCGCCCACGAAAACTTCTTCCTTTCCTCCTCGAGCAGGTGAAGTAGGCAAGCTGATCAGATTATTGTAAAGTGTGGTGTGTGTGTGTGTTTGCAGAGAAACCTGACAGCGGTAGGGGAACAGAAGGAGCAGGAATGTAGAAGCCTGAGTGGACCTCTGAGAATTAGTTTGCGCACAAGTGTGCTTGTGCGTGTTTGCTGAAATCGCCGCGTGCGACGCAGCGATCCCAGGTTCTCCTGGCCCCTGCCTGTTGATAAGTTGCTGCAGAGCACATGAATAGGGGAAACGGGAAGCAAGCGAGATGAATGTGATTGGATTGCCGGCCCGAGTGCAGCCTCTCCCATCTGTCTCAGAGTCTGCCATCCCATCTCACAGGCGGCAGGAGGTAATTGGGTTCATTGTTCTCACTGCAGGATCCCCCGGATTGAAAGCTTCATTATCTGGATAACCATGAATGTAAATGAACCAGACGTATGCAGTGGGGGTAATGGGGAAGAATAGATCACTCCTTGCCACAATCACAACACACAGCGCACATCTACAAACACATACGATGTCCATGTGTTTTTCTTTTTTTTTTTTGAACGCTTCTCGTTTAGAGATCCCTTCGCTTATGCAAACGGCCATACAGTGTGTCATTTTTCTCCCCCATCTCTCGTCTTTCCCTTTTAAATATATATATTTTTAAATCTCTGTTTCCACACAGTTTCAAAAATATATACTTTATAAGCTACAAGCTTTCATGCTAGGAGTGTTTTAGTAAATGGGAAAAAAAATAACTTTCCTCTTTTTGTCACATGAAGCAAAAAATGAGTTCAGGAAAGCGACATTTCGCCCTTCATAAGCTGGTAGGAAGGAGTTAAACTTCCAGGGCTTCAGTGTAAACAAATCTATGTGACAATACTGTGATGAGCTGCTAACCACTCTGTCTGGAAGTATATTTTCATAAGTGGATGGCAGGCAGGCTCCCTTACACTGCTGGAGCTCCTACTGTACCATGAATAGCAAGAGGGGGCATAAAGAACAACACCGTGCTTTGAATTATTCATGTTAAACCGATGCACAACAGAAACTCGGGCACATTTTTCCTTCCTAATTAGTGCAGAAGATGTTTGTGGGTGAATGTTAGGGCTGGCCTTTAGACAGCTGTGTCACTCAGCAAAAGGATTCGCGGGACAGTCAGGGAAGGGTTAAAGCATTTGCTCTCTGAAAATAAACAAGAGAGCTCACAGTTGAGCTGAACCAGCCTCAGATCTTCTTGCAAATCCATCAATTAGTTGCAGATGTGATCTGCATTTGAGATTAATGCAATTTAAGCATGTTGGGGAAACGGCCTAATCTGGTCTCTGATGAGTACTCCAGTTTTTAATTTGCTTTTCGAGCGGGGATCTGGGATCTGCTCCGACCTGGGATGGCTGCCTACTGAGAACGCCATCTTTAGATAAATTCACTCTCTATTGCACTCTTTATTTCTGATATCAAAGGGAAACATGGACTGAAGTGTGAATTCTGCACATGTATGCAAAGGTTCTTTTTTTTTTTTTTTTTAAGTGTCCGGATTCCCTACTGAATCCTAATCCATCATACAAATACTCTCTTTAAGCCTTTAGGAAACATTGTCACATTATAATTCTAAACTGTAGTTCATTTAATTCCTTTCTACTCTATAGATTAATACAATCTAGCACATGATTTTGTAGTAAAAGGAAAGTTGGACATAGCTTTCAAAAGAATTTACAAGACAAAGTAAACATGTATTCAGCTCCTTTCAATCTGACACCCCAAATTAAAATCAGAGACTTAAAAATCAAGAAGCAGCTAAGAAGTTTATGGCAAGAACTATAAATCTATAAAGACAAATATGGAACAAACGTCTAGAAAACTGCATCAAATATAAAAAAGCCATTACCTAAAAAGGTACGAGAAGTCCCACTGAGAGGTTCCTCAGGGGTTCCAGAAAACAAATTAAAGAGTATTCGGCAAAGAGAAATCTGCCCATTACTTGAAAATGCCAAAGCTGGTGGAAAACGTAACATTTTGCATCACAATGAGCAGAAAAACTCCACAGTGATGGCAACATCGTACTTTGGGGAAGCTTTTCTTCTTAAGAAATATAAAAACTGATCAGCATTTATGCAAAGATGGACATAGAGAAGTAGAGAGTAATTCTGAAAAGACACCAGTTCAGATCAATGACCTTAAAAACAAAACCAGAGCTACAGTGGAATGGTTTAGCACAAGACATGTCTATGGCTCAGTCAAAGGCCATCTAATCCCACCTGGGAATATTTGATAGGACTTTTGCTTTTGTAGAAAAACTAACATTCACAAATGCTCTTCACCCATCCTGCACAGTTTTGAAGATTAGAAAAGGCAACAGTTGCAGTTCTAAGATACAACAACTCCAAAAGGTGGTTCTAGAAAATATTGACTCGGATTAAAATTCAAATTCCTATACACACATCAAAATTGTGCACTGCTTTGTGTTAGTCTGGCATGTAAAATCACCAAGAAATACAGTTAAATTTGTTGTAATGTGACAAAATGTGAAAAAAGAAAAAAGTCAAGTATTATGAAAAGTTTTGCAAGACACTGTAGGCAAAACCTGTTAGCTGCATGACAGAGAGGAGTTTATTCCTTTCGAATTGTGCCGTGCTGAGCCTGTGTGTCCATTATAAGGACCTGTCAGATTGTGTTTACGCTACTGAAGGACGTTTAACCTCTGGAAGCCCGCGAATGAAAGGAGAACTCATCTCTCCAACTGCGACCAGTCAATCACTCCACATTTATTCTCGTCCCTCGCAGTGACCTCTCCCCAGCCGGGAGAACAATGGCACCTCCAAACACTGCAGATGAGTTTGTCTGAGAGCGATGCCTTATAGACACATCAATAAAACTAACGCAAGAGGCAAAAAACTTTTTCACAGAAGTAAGCAGAACTCTTTTCTCTTTCTCTTTCTCTCTCCTTCTTTCTCCAAGCATTGGGGCAATTTCAACTGACCACATCCTTAAAAACACTGGCGCTGGATGCAAGGTTATTCATTTGTTTGTTTGGCAGTACAGGAGCAGATGAGCTGCTTTCTCTAGGAGGGGTTTGAAGCTTAGCATGGTTGCATAGTTAATGTCATGACTTGGGTCTGGCAGATGGCAGGAACAGTTAGGGATCTCATTAGATCAACCAAGCGTCTACGCCTCGTTTCCAAACCTTTCATTAAAGTTCTATTGCTGGAATACAACTATTTCACAATATTGGTCAAAGTCAAGAGAGGGTAGAGCAAAGTGTTGAAATTTTGGCATATGTGTAAAACTAATGCCACGTGCCTAATAACCAGGGGAGATGGGACGTGCTGTCTGTGTGCGTTTTGCAGAAGTTTGAATTGAATATGTGGTAGCAGGAGTTCTTACATGTGCAGTATGCATTTTCACTTATCTGTATATAAAGCTTGTGTGGGTGTGATAAGTAATGCCGCCTTGCTGAGCATGGTAAACAGGATTGTAATGGCCACATATCACATTTTGTTGCATATTTGCCTTGTAATTAACTGGAATTTGTTCAGCACTAATGCACTTGCAAGCATGGGAAACCCTCTCCCTTCCCCCTCCCGAAAGAAAAATAAAAAAATAAAATCACCTCTGCAAATCATTGATAGCTGGAGATCGAGGCAGATTTTACTCGTTTTAAAAGGAGCAATGTATGAACGTGCCTTCGTGCTAACTGTTATTTTATTTGTATTATCTCTAATGACACAGAAGCTAAATGGACCATAGAGGGAACTGATTAGCAGCGCCCCTGCAGCTCCCGAGCGCCAAGTCTGTAGAGGTGTTTTATAGGTTTTAAAGGACATTTAAGATTAATTTACATATATGGTTTAAAGCATTGGGCTAATCACGGCAAGAAGTCTGCTTATGAGTGATGCCACATGCTCCGCGTTGATAGAACTGCTGGCTGATGGCAGTCATTACAGAGAAGAAGGGCATCTCTGTAGAAGGGATGATATGACGTCAAGTAATACACGAGGCAGAGTGAAACAACTGTCTTTAAAGACACATTTCTGCAACCAAGTGAAGATACCATTATCTTTGATGGTGATTGATGCTGCTTGAAAGAGACAAGGGAGGAAGAATGCCTTACATTCAGTTCCTGCCTTGGGTTTTTTTCTTTACTGGTATTTCCAGTAATTGTGCACACTCTGCTGCCATTCACAGCTTATTCTCAGCAATTTGTGAGAACTCTTCCTTCATTATAACAAGGGAGAGACATTGAAAATACAATCCATGTCAAGTTATTAAGCCAACACCATTGCTTGAATCCAGCCAGGGTCTAAAATCATTCCCTGGGACTGCATATTTCTTCTTTTTTTTTTTTTTTTACCTCCTAAAGTCTCCCCAAAAATTAGGAGTCACAATCAACATCTAATGGAACGCAGTGAAATTTTTAAACTTTGTTCTGACCTCCATAATTGAAGAATAGTGATATACACATATGTCTGTGTTGTGACCTTTAAGTTATACTCCTAATTTCTTATTTGGCTAAATTAAAGTTTATATAATTTTTGGGCGGAATTTTTAAAATTATACAATTATGGTGTAATATGACCAGGGACTTGTTATGTAGAAACTTGTAGATGCATTTAATATTGAAAAAATAATAATAATTTGGATAAAAATAAAAATTGCTATCATTGGGACCAAGTTTCATTTTGTTCCTTAATTGCTATAAATGTGGCGTGTTTCCAAATTAACTGAGTAAGCATGATGAATATTTATGATTTTAATGCTGAGCTATCTCAGACCTGGGGATTTTACAGCTTGCTTCCCTCACCCTACCCTTCAGATTGTGTGGATTGGCCCTTAGTGGTTCATAGGAAATCCCAGATTAAACATGCATAACGAAGTAATTCGACTCACAAATCCAAATATGCTGGTATTAACTTTGAAAAAAAGAAAAAAAAAGAAAACATGTTTAATTACTTAGGCAGCTGGTGTTGCCTATCTGTTTGCAAAAGCAGAAATTATTGGCATGGGCCAGAATGCTCAGCATCCATGATGGGATCTCATCAAAGACAGGTAAATGCACTTCAAAATAAGATGAACAAGTTTTATATTCCCTTTCTTAATTATTCTATAGGAAGCTACATCCCTCCTGTTCCGTGTATAGTGTAGTCACTGTAGGGAAATGTATTCACACACTGGGCCTTGCTAATGACACTGAAGTCATTTATGATTTTGAAAGACTTATTCAGACTCACTCAGGAGCCAGTTGTTAAACAGAGATTGATACAGAGTTTGTGGTTTTTAACCGTACATGTGTAGTTTTTTTTTTATTTATTATTATTATTACTACTTTTTTATTTTTTGCATTGACTGATTGGTGGCAACAGAATGTGATCATCAGGTGGTGAAATCCTCTCTGAGCTTCATCCCTTACAGTGTGTCCACTGTCTTCTTGTTGATGTCTGGACAAGTTGAACACCAGATAAAAGAGACGGAGCTCTCTGAAACCTGCGGTGAATCACAGCGCGATCAAATGCACAACTAGGAGTTTGATCCTTCAAAGGGCAAGCGGCAGAACAAACTCTGGAAGCCTTCGCCCCGGCAGACTCGGATTGAGTTTAGCTGTTGTGAGCATTACTGATCAACACCTTAGGACAGCAATCAGCAGAGCTATTATGTGCAGCACCCCCCTCCTCACCTCTGATATGAGAGCGCGGAGGCCGCTTGCCCACAGCTGTCTGGTAGATGATGCTTTGGTTGGGATCTGCGGAACAGAAAACCCGAGCTATTTATTGTGAATACAAGCGTCTCTGAAGTAGCTGCTAGCCTCAGGGTGCAAAATACTTGAAAATAAGCTCCTGTTCGCTTTGATGTGTGTATATGTGCAACAAATCTAAAGGCATTTCAAGCAGTGGTGCCTTTGACCCAAGGACATTTCTAAATTGTCTCTTAGAATTGAAGATGGGTGAGGTAAAGAAGAATGTTAAATAAAAATTGAGACTTTTTTTTTTTTTCTCTGATGTTGCATTACCCTAAACGTACACTTCACACAATCCCAAAGGTGTGTGTGTGTGTGTGTTTTTTTAAGTCGGCTATCAAGGATTTCTGTAGTAACAAAGGTTTATTGTTCCTCTTCTGATGAGTGGAGACAATTGTCTTGAGATGCAACTTTAATGAGAAAATGGGTTTTATATAAGGGAGAGGTAGCACGCCTGTGCAAAACTCTTTTTAACAGCTCTCACATGATGGAGGAAAACAGTTGTAGAGCAAATTAAGTGTGCAGTTTGCAACAATGTGTCTCCCTACTGCTACTTTTCTCTGCGTTGGTGCAACATTAAAGGCTTAGTTCTGCGTGACAATCTGCTATTGTTGTCGCTGCTCGACAGATAAGACGTCTAGGAGCCCAAACACAGTTTCGTGTGTCACTGAGCTATGAAACCAAAGCACCGTAACGCACACGGCTACGTAGCTGGTAGAGATGCAACAATACATACAAGAGATAAGATTATCATGGAGGGAAAAACATCAAGAAGATCAGTGTGAAGCTGAAGCTAGGGGTATGAAATATGATGAAAGAAGAGCGAGAAAAAAAGAATGAAAGGATGGAGGACTTGACGATGTCAAGCAGAGCAAGATCTCCACTCTGCATGGTTTCAGGCTATAGATGCAGAAGAAGAGAAAGTGTGATGGCGTACTGTAAAATGAAGCTTTCCGCAATTTCATTCCCTCTATTGACGTGGTAGGACTCATACAGCACACTGAAGAGAATCCCAGGAGGTCTGAATGGCACACAACACCTGAAAAGACCTCAATTTTGAAATAGGATGGTTACTAAACTGCTGTAACCATTGCTTTTCAGGTTTCCCTATGCCTCAAAAAAAGGGAGACGGAAAATAACATTTCCAATCTCTGAACCTTGAAAGCTTTCTTTTTTGCTCCAAGAAGAATAAGGGAAAGGAAATTTTCAGACTTTCACGCTTCAACAGTTATTTTCCCCTTTTTTTTCTGGCCAGTCAGTCACCTTCCTGCATTTTCTCTCAAACACAAGTAAAGGTTCCCTTCTCAGAAGCTGCCACTGAAGGGCACGTTTGAAGTCAAGTTTAGAGAAACAATGTCTTTATGCTTTTGAAATGTACAGTCCTTCCATTAAAGCACACAGTTGGGTGAAAAGTTATTTGTATTTTTAAGAGAATTTTCTTTCTGTAATATTCAACCTAAATATGGTGCACAATATTCTCAAACTACTCACCATCTCTGCTATTCCATCCCCATGCAAGATGAGCTCAGATTCACTTTAGTTCTGCACTTGAGTCTAATAAATTAATTAACAACCTAGGCTGCTGGTATGGGAGGTGCTGTCCACAGTCCCCACCAGTGACTTGAGAGTCATATCGATTTTGTTTCAACGTATTGTTGACTTTCTCTATTCCACTCAGTCTAAATTATACATACAACTTCAAACATACACCATAATCTAATGTTGGCCTCCTTTTTCTATTCCAAAGCCTTCTTGGTGTGTTTTGGGATTGTTGTCTTGTCAAAACCTCAGTTAAGGTCATGTTTCAATCTTCTACAAGCTAAGCTCAAAAACACCCATGATCCTGACGGATGCACATTTTAAATTTACGTCGTCCAACCAATCAAGAAGTGTGTTTCTGATATGGAATGAGACATGCAACTCTCAAATGTATTAGGACAATTTAAGTTATCTTTGTATTTACATTTTGCAAAAAAAAAATAAAAAAATAGACAAATCAAATATTCGGTGAGTGAGGCTGGAAAACCTCCTTGCAATCACCCTAATTCTTCGCTTCCTTTAAAGTTTGTCAGTTTCAAGTCAGGACACTGGCTGGTACATTGTCAAAGTACTTAATATTCTTTCCATTTAGAAGTAACCTGGTACAACTCAGCCCCTTGCTCTCTGCTTTGCTTCGTACAGAATAAATGACTGAATGCCTTAATTCACTTCCTCTGCTGGCATTGCCAAACTACAATCACAAGAGACCACAATTCTAAAACAGTGCAGAAAATTTATGTTGTCATTCATAATGATTGGCTTGTTTAAAATTCAAATGGAGAAATTGTGTTCAATGGATAATTCTCAGACTGAAGAGAGATGGGAATCGAGTTGAATTAGATGGGAAAGCATTGATCAGGCTACTTCAGAAGCAATGTGCTGGAACAATTTGGTTACTTTAAAAGTAAATTTGCCTGGGTTATGAATAATTTTGGTCTACAAAAGGCATCAAGTGCAAATTTTGGCCACCGTTGAATATTCTTGCTAGATATATTTATCATTTTTCATTTCACTATAGTCATTGCTGACTAATTCTGACTGAGGTATGGATAATGTACATATCACACATGTTCAAGTTTATAAAGCTCACAGCTTAGAAACATGAGACGTATATAAGCTTTTAAAGATGAGGACGGCATTAGCGCCAACGGACTTATAATGTTAGTAGAAATTAAATTATTGTGTTATTCAGTGTCAAGTTAATTTCTATATTAGAGCAGTAGATGTACTCTACCTGCTGCTAAGTCATTTTGTTCTCTGCCTCTCTTTTTGCCTATCATCCCTTCACTTTTGATGTGAACAGAACAAAGTTGGAGCTGTAATTCTGGGTCTAACTTCTTTCCTCCTGTTTTCTATGGAGGCCCCTGAATTAATCCCAGGTAACACACGCTGATCAAGGATTTAATTTAGAGCTGGAAAGGGTGCACATGCTATAATCTTACAGGCCACATTGTTGTGTTGACAATGCCAGTGATGGATGGGTTTTGCCGTAGGCAGAGAAAAAAGGCAGAGATCTCTCACTTTGCTCCTTCTTCCACACAAGATGTGACAAGAAATAAAAGGAAATTACAGTCTGTTCCTGTTATTGACATTTGCACAAATTCCCTGTGTTGCAGCAGTCTTCTGGTGAGGCACTTTAGGTTAATTTGTTTTTTGCTTCGTCCAAGGAAAATAGATGTATTTATATGCCAATGTGTTTCTTCTCTTTTTGAAAACAGTTCCAAATCTGTATGGATTGCAGATATAACAAGGTAGAGGTGGAGGATAAAAACAATGAAATACTAATGCCATTTCTGCAGAACTTGTTCAACTGGGAGGGGTTGCCGACGTCTGGGTCAGTGCCTGCTGTTGCAGACAGCAGTAGGCAATAATTTACACCTGTGTGATTTATTTTTTTTACCGACTGATCTTCCGAAACAATGATGCTGTTTTGTTTTGCTACAAAAAGGCAGCTCTTCCTATTGCTCAGTTCAGAGCGTTTTACTTCCAGCTGCATTGATTTCTGTTGTTGCTGCAGGTCAGCCAGAGGAAATTGAATTGGAAATTGTAGAAACAGTGTATTATTTCATTTTCTGGCATTTGTGTTGTTTTTTATTTTTCATTCCCCTCTTTACTATTGTAAGTCAGCACTGGCACTAAAGGGCAGTTATTGTGAAGACCATTGAATAACCACTCCCAACGTTAGCCTCTCTAATAACACTCTCTTCAAAAGCATATAACGATATCTTCACCCCTGTGATTTTAGTACACTTTGGTTTACATTCATAAAGTAAGCTTTTCTGTGTTTCTGCTATCTGGCCAGCCTCTGCACAGATGAGGTCAGTGCTGCTTTTACCAGGAGAACATTGAGTCAAATATTGTTGAATTGCTCGCAAGGATCGAATACCTTTGTTGAAGAGTTGAGCCATTAGAACAATACAGAGGTGAGTGGAGGTGGCTTAAAAGTGTCTGGCTAGAAACGGGCGGGAAAGAGTCACTGTGACACAGGTCTGGACTCATTCCTGCTTCTCGCCGACTTTCAGGGAAATTGACGTACTTACATTCAGATCCATTTGTCTTTTTTTTTTCCTTCAGAATGCTTTGGTGCAGAGTAACGAAGATGACTGAGTAAATGAACAATTTTCTCTCTATAATTCAGCGTAGAGGAAAAATACCTGGGGAGAAGGTGTAAAAGAGAAAAAAAAAACTTTGTAAAAAGACAAACAACAGGGAGTGTGCTGTTCAGGACACTGTGGATGTCAAAAAGATATGCTTTCTCTGTGGTGATTAAAGCACTACAAATCATTTAAAAGCTCCATTTTACATGAATATTGAGTACACATCACTTGGAATGGGCTTTATTACGATTGGTTGACTATGTGACAAAGGAGAGAGTGTCATGTTGTCTGCTAATCAGATTCTACCCATTGCTATTCCTTCCTTCTGTGCAGAACCATCAGATTTTTCCTTCCTTTTTCCTTTATCTTCATAGATTTTTGGAGTAGACAGCATTTTCTCCACATGTTAATGTAATTTACCTTTTGAATTAAAAGCTACTACATTTATCCTCTCTATTAGTAAAAATTAACTATGGGTGCACCGATTTATCAGCCAGCTGATTTATTTTCTTAATTTTGGGAAATCTGTGATTGGCCAATTTTTACATGCGAAGTCGATCTTATCCACCGATGTTATTAACCTCGGCAAAGATCTAAAAATCAACCACTGTGCTTTTCTTTGACTGACAAAGCGGCTGACCAGGTCATATCTTCACATTTATAGTTAACAATGGTCACCCTTTTGTTGCCAATTCAGCATTTTCTTGATATATTGAACAACATTTCAGACAAAAAAAAAATGGCATCGGCCAAAATCGTGATCGGTAAGTTTGGCTTTTTAAAAGATCGGTAAACGTTGATCGGCCAGAAAACTGCAATCGGTGCACCCCTACAAATAACTATGCATTTAAAACTGTTTTGTGCAAAATCCCAGAAACTCTTATCCTATGCTACACCAGTAGGTAGAAGATGATAAACATGGCCAAAGCAGAGTTAAGATTGTTTCTTTCCTAAATATTAAAGTTCTTAGTTTTGGTACTCTCTACCTCTTTACCATTGTCTCAGTTTTGAACTTCTTCACTGTACATTTGAAGTTTAATGGAAACAAACTTAAAGTGAGCTGCTGAGTCAGTTGAGAAAGTATGAGAAAACGTGTGAAGTAAGTCTACATAGTCGCTGTCCACCTCAATAGACAATTTTTTTTTTAAAAACATTTATGCTGTACTTTTTTTCTTATTCTCACTTTTACACGCATCAAACTGACTTGCATGATAACCAGAAGTGCAAATTCAGAAGAAAAATGATGTTTTGCAAAATCACTATTTTGTGTGGACAGAACTTGTGTGCATTGCTTTAGCTCTTCTTCATTAAAAGTATATTTTTAATTATGCAAATTGACTCAAACAAATTGACTAAAATATGATCAGAAGTGTTCTTTGGACTAAATGTTCTGTTATGCATTTTTCTGAAAGAGTTGTGTTTTAAAGAATGAACAAGTTTTAAAAGTGTATTTTTTTTTTTACGTTGTCTTTTCTTTTTTTGGCTGGCAATGTTTGCTGTATATCTTTGGATTGAATTGGCACGTTGTCTCTCACTCTTTCCCACGGGTTATTGGATTAACAAGGAAAAGCATTTTATAAATTAATTATGGGGGATCAGAAAAATGCTTGTTCAGTGCTGAACAAACTGAAAATAATGTTTCCCCACACTTTCTGGAGTCAGATGCTTAACCTACCAGAGCTAGAAAATGAGCTGCCAGGGAAAAAATAATATTGAAAGCCTAGCTATTTTTCAGACAAATAAATAAATGCAAACCTTTGTTAGTCCTGTGGTTTGCTTCTCAGATAACATAATGGGTCACTGGAGCTGTTTTAACCAAGACAGGTGATGAACATGGATACACAGTGTATAAAAACACGTAAACTAAACAGCTCTTGTTTTAGAGAACTTAACTTTTATTTATAGAATTCTAAAATAATGAAAAACAAGTTTAGAAGTGCATTTAAATTTAGTTGCTTCATAGTCCTAAACTTACATACAATAATACAATTTGGACAGATGATGATGTCATGATGTTGCAAGCTGTTGATGAATTTACATTATTTGTCAAACAGGTGGATGAATTTTAATACCTCAAATGCAGTGGTTCTTTTCTCAAAAAAAATGGAATAAAAGAGAAAGCAAATGAATCAAAAGAATGAAGTGAATTTGATATTTCTATGAGTCTAGTTTATATTTGACCACAATCTCCAGATGCCTTAAGGTGTCACAGTCATCTGTTCAAACAACATGTCCAGTGATCAGACAGCTGAGCAAGGAGATGACTTTTGTGTCCCAGAGATTGAAGATTTTGTGGTGTGAAATGTGGGTATCAACAAAAAGTGAAAGACCTTGGAAACATGAAATGCACTGAAAGGCCCCTGAGCCAGGAAGAAACCATAAATTCAACTTGTTATACAGATGTTGCCTGATGAAACTATCAAATCAAAAAGCTCTCGAGGAAGTGCCGTGTTCAGTTGTTAAAAAACAGAAAGAGAAGATGTGCCTTTGCCACATCCCTTTCCTAGATCACTGTCTTGAGCTGGAAAATATATACATATTTTTTGTCTCTAGTTATAGACAGTTGTTTACTATTAATAACAGAACAGTTATTTTATTTATATATACTAAAACAGGAAATGTTTAGTCTGATTTAATATATGTTACGTGTATTTTCTTACTGTGTATATAAACTTTTTTCATCTAAATATATCCCTGGTCACTCTCAACTTCAACATTGAAATCTTGGGGGAACTCGTTTTCATAGCAACAATGATAACTACAAGCATGTCGGATCAGAATGGTAGCATTTGGCATCTTCTGTTCACGTATCGATTCAGACTATTCAAAATAATTGTCAACCATACAGAAGATTTAATTATACAAACAATCTGATAGAGTTGATTGTTTTATTGTCTTTGAATGTATTGAATTTTCTGACCATCTCATGGGCTACATTTTGTTTCTTTCACTGAAACTTTTCCCCCCTCTTCTGTAAGCATCCCTGATGTGAGCGGCTGCTCCCCTGGGCTAAAGTCTCAGGGGACCCTTAATTGTCTGGTGTGCACAATAACTTATCAGAGACACAGCAGCTGCCCTTAAAATGACGCATTAAACGAACTGATTTTAGATAATCCTTTAACACACCAGGCTACGCTGACAGCTGTTATTGATATTTGAAGTGCAGACACTCCCCATCTCTGATGTTTGACAGTCATTTTACTCAATAACAGAATCCTGTAGACAAGGTGATAGCATTGATAAAGTACTGATGGAACACTAAGAAGATTAAAATCATATTGCAGCACAGCATGGCTGTACGCCGTCTGACGAGCCAGCCTCATCATGACAGGATCCGGAAAATGACATAAAGCCTGGAGGGTGGACAACTAGCCTGTGTATATTGACAAGCTTTAAAAGGGGATATTTGAAAGAGCAAGTATGGGCCTTTGATTGTACGACTCAACATCCTATAAGAGGTTTAGTTTACCATTTAAAATTCTGTTCTGGTGTTGATGCTTAACCTTTCCCCCTTAAAGCTTCTTAATGTGTTCTGTCAACATGGTTGTCTGCTGAAGATTAACACTGTCGGAGTTGGAGAGTGAGGAGGGTGACATGCTGTTTCTGTTGCAAAAGAAAAACTTTGTAAAAATCAGTCTGATCTGAGTCATCAGTGGACTCTCTGTGAAAACTAATCATGATGCCAAATGTCTGACAGAGAAAGAAAAGAACACTCAAGCAGTTAACGGCTTGTAAATATATTCATGCCCTTTGAACTTTTCAACAGTTTGTCATCTTACAAACACAGTGTGTTTTGCATTTTTGGTGATAGACAAAGACATAGTAGTACTCTGTTTAAAAAAAAATAAAAAAATTATCGTCTGATCCTTTGCTAACCCTAACATGTTTTCTTCCAGGATTGCCTTATATTGCTCCCTCTATCTTCCTATCAACTCTGATCTGCTTCTATTGTCCGACTAAGGAAAAGTATCACTACAACTTGATGTTACCACCACCATACTTTGCCCTGGGGATGGTGTGTGCAGTGTTGATTTCCACCGCACACATTTCGAAGTTAAACTCTACAGCTGATTTTGGTCTCACCTGGCCAAAACGCCTTCTTCCACATGTTTGATGTGTCACCGAAAGGCTTTGGCGCGGCTTGCAAAGGCATTATTTGAGCTTTCTCCTGTTAGGGTCAGATTGGTGGAGTTCATGGCTAACTCCACCAAGGCTAAAAGCATCTGAATGCTTTTAGATCCACCACACATACCATAGACCTCTTGGCTCCTTCTCTGACTAACCTGATCTGTCCTTACCCACCCTTTTGGTTTAGATGGGATCTTGTGAGTTGTTCAAAGCTTGGGATATTGTTTGTCAGCCAAGGTCTTCATATTTTTTTTGTTCTCTAATGTTGCCCTAGCAAACATCTGCCTTCAAACAATACCTTCATTCATATTGAAATTTAATTACTCACAAATGGAAATCTGTGCACCATCAAGCAGCTGGTTGTAATGAATGTTATATATGGGTTGCAGAGTCAACGGATTTGCATGCAAATAGATACCAATTCAAAATTTCTGTGTAAAAAATACCAAAAGCCTGTGTCTGTTTTTTGTTTCTTTAAATTTATCGCCCTGCACTACTTTGTGTGGGCCTGTTAAAGTTTTTTGGTTGTAATGACACACAATGTGAAATAATTCGAGTTGCATGCATTCTTTTCAAGGCACTGTGGACACTCAATTGGTATATTTGTTTCATTTGTGAGTGTCTTGGGTTGTGGATTGAGTTTTGGTCAGCAGTTCACAGCCCAGTGAAATTGCCAGTGTTTATTTGTTCTTTGATAACATTTATAATGGAATTCAATCAGGATAAATGAAGCACTTAACTGTTTTTTTTATTAAATAATGAACTTATGGGAATATGTTGCTAATACATTTTTGTTACTTCTTTACTTGTTTACATTGAGCTTGAGTTTGAGACACTATGTAGTATTCATAATGTTTTTTTTTTTATATATAAACTACTGGTCCAAGTTGTGTCATATTAGCATTTGCTTACGTTTCACTTCCCCTTATTGCAGCGGGGATGGTTTTCTGTATGTAGTCCATGGCCTTTACGGGATACTGAAACTCCTTACTGTCCTCTCTGTGTGTGATTTTGAGTCTTGATGGATAAAGGAATCCGAAGCGTACATCCCCGTAAAGCTTTCCATGCATTGGAGAAGGCTGCACACACCTTGGTCACACTGGTGTTGTAATCTGGGAAGAATGTGGTTTTTTGAGGGTAAAATCAGATCCATTTTTATAAAAACTTTTATAAAAAGTTATTTTTGTAAATGAGCTCTTGTAGTTCTCTTTATCTGCTTGGAATGATTGTGGTTTTATTGCCATCAACTCAACTAGACTAATGTTAATGTTTAGTATTTTCAGATATTCATGTATTTTATGTATTTTTCAATACTTTTAGTTTAAAAAAACCCTCATTCTTTTCTTTATTTCCATTTGATAATGCTTAAAGTTATTTTTTTTTAGCTCTGAAAAAAAGCAGCACTGTCAAACGGCGCACGCACAGTTTTGTATAGCTGTAACATTTTTATTTCATATCAGACATGTGTTTGTGTGGTCAGTCGGGAAAGCAATGCTGTCACTCCAGGCAGCTGGATGAAGAGCGTAAAAATCTACTGGAGCTTCCCAGCAGACAGCTGCGTACGGGGAGCCACTGTCACCCTCTCCCCTCCATGCATTTTTCATCACAGACTTCCTTTTTTATATTATTTAGCTTTTTCCTCCCCTCTAAGCTTTCCATGTGCTGCGTGCTGACAAGGCATTTCTCAGCCTTGAACACAAAGCCCTCTGGTGCTCAGTGTACTGAAGCCGGAGCACGTTCGTGTGCCAGTGTGAGCTCCGTGTGCTTCACGTTCTCGTGCATGCATGCGTGTGAAGACAGGGGGATGCAGTACTCACCGTCCTCACCCATCTTTCCAATCTCACATGGTCGGATCATGCTGAATGTGATCTCACGGCCCCATGGATGTGGGAGAAAGCTTTCAGCATCCGAACTGCAAAGAACAGAAAAAGTTTAGGCTGCATATGTAAAGAGGCACCTTAAATTATTCTGAACTGGAATTTAAATTTTGATTTGTTTTGGCCCTCAGCAACAGAGAAAATTGCCTGAGTGAGATCAGTAAAGGTCAGTGGGAATTAAAATGCTTACTGTTAGATTTGTCAGAAAGGGAGATTGTGAGGTAGGAGGAGATATAGAGCTGGAGGAAAAGGCCATCTGCCTGATAGTTAGTCTAAGCTCATGAAAGAACAAAGTCACTCTTTTTTACAGCTTAATGCCAGCCTGGAACTTGACAGGTTCAATTCTGCAGAGAGTCGTACCTTTAATATTTAACATTATAGCAACCAGTTTGACATTAAGCATGCAAAAGAGAAGATGTGCTACTTTATAATCCAAAAGGTTCCTTTAGAGTTCTAAACTTCCAAATGTATGTATTCCATCACAATGAATGATTTCCTTTATCAACACAGAGACCTGTGGAGTTTTCGCATTATGTAAAACGATGGCAATTAATTCAGCAAAATTCCCTATAAATAAACAGGATGTTATCTTAATAATACGGAGGCATGAAGAGCACACATTGAATGACATCAACATTCCATGGATAAATAAAACCTTATTTCTTGTTGAAATATAGTTGCATCTATACAAACATAAGGAGTGTCTGAAGACTTGGTAAGGGGGGGGAGGACACATTGGCAGGGCAGGAATGATTGACTCACTCCTAAGCAAGTCCTATAAAAAACATGTGCAGTGATGTATGTGCTAAAGCTTTTGCTTCTCTCCTAACTTCTCATGTTTGTCAAACTTCACTGTTTCAGAACATCAAACCCGTTTTGGAGCAGTTAGTGTTGCAGGCCCTACTCTTCATGTTAACCAGTTTCACTGGGATTAATGAAGGCAAAAACCTTTTTCTGTCCCACTATCGCAAATGTAAACACATACTTTGGTCAGATGAGACAAATTTTTTATTAGTTATTTCAAATTAAGATGATTGTTTTAAGTTAGGCAAGTAGTTGAAGGGGATATTGTGATTAATATGGCAACTACAGCAAATAGACACTCAAAAACCGTGTTCTTAATTATGTCTTTCTATGAATCCTCCAGTTGTCAGCCATATTTATTTTTCTTAGCATTGAAAACTTTACAATGTATTCATTAGTTTATGTACTTGAAAATTGGTGCATCTAATTTGTACTCCAGTAAAAAGATTTGTGAAAAGTAAGATACAAAATATAATTATTCAGACAGTTTGGAATTAAAAGGACCAAAGAACAGGGACTACCGTTTGTCTTTAAACAATATGGTTAATCTGGATTATGGCAAACTTTCAGTACAATCACATCTTCAGAATCGAGGGTGATTGACCTTGTAGCCTAATTAAATTGCACCATCACCAGTAGAGAGCAGATTAGACAGCTTGGCCGTCAGAGTGACTGACAGGGTTAGGCTCTTCCCCTACAGTCACATCAGCGCTACAAAGGCACTGCATACAAAAATCATATGGTGGTGAGAGTGGAGAAGCTCTAAGTTTAGCACCTCGCCTCCTATCTAAAGTCAGCTGCACCTAATAATAATATAGAAATGGATAAATCTACAAGTACACGACTGACGTGCTTTGGGGCTTATGTATTTATTTTTGCATTTGCAGCATCGCTTCATACATTATTCCTCCCCCTCTCCATCTCAGAACTGTTATCACTGCAGTTTTTTTTTTTTTTTTTAAACCAAAGAATTGCTTTGCACTGCTCCGGAGTTTATGCAAACTCGAGCTGCCGGCTGATGTCATATACATACCGAACAAATCTGAATCCACTTTGAGTGAGGTCTAGTCAGGTGAGCGCTCGAGTGCAACCTACATTCCCCTGCAGCTCACGCACACTTCTGGTTGGGAAGGAAAGCTGACATGCAGGGTGGCCTGTAAGCCTCTTTTGTCCATGTGCAGCAAAGTCATCGGCCAGCTCAGTTGCTCTGGCAGACAAAGCTTCACAGAGATAGCCAGTATTCTGGTACATCCTCACTCTCTCCTCGAGCTGGAGTTGGACACTGCCCCTTGCTCTATATTTGCTAAGCCTCATCCTGTTCATTTTTCTCCCGCTGCCATTGCTCACACTCAGATTTTCATATACAGTATATTTTTAGCTTTTTGTTATATGTGTTGTAATATTTTGCAGTTTTGTTAAGATTAACTGAGACCTTGGAAGATAAATATGAGAATAAGGATATTTATGGCAATGTTTATGGCAAAATAGTCTCACTCTTCAAACTTTTTTAAAGATATTTCTCACAGTTGTAACCCAAAAACATCAACATGTTTTACTTGAATTTGCACAGTTGTCTAGAAGTTGAAAGAGACCAAACTTGTTCTTTCTCTTTTATAAACAAAATTTTAAAAAGTGTGCCCTGCTTTTGTATTCAGCCCAACTGTCTGTATTTAACAAAAGCTGCGGAAGGAAACCTTTTAGAATATGTCTTTACCACCTTGATGAAAACCAGACCTTTGTACTACACTTTGCTTGATACAAAGGGTCTGGGCTCTTGGCTGTTGAGAAACGATTGCTTCCTGTAGGCGTGGACTCTGTTGAGGTTTTAAATTTTACCCAATCGCTAATGTTTGCCTGTGATGCATGTAATGCGCCAGTTCGACACCAAGAAGCTTTCTGCAAACACCCTGGGCTGGAAACAACCATCCTCCACTGTGAAGAGAGAAGTGCAGGGCCGAACTGGGCGGCTGTTGATGTTAATTCAATATTTAGAAGTGTGACCAACATGGACTGAATGGCTTTGTTCACTTCCTCCACTACAATTTCTAAAACGGTGGAGAAAATCACAACTTCTCCTTCCGCTTGCTGATTGGCCTGGTCAAAAAATCCTCTGAAGACAATGAAAAACAAGGGGAGAAAGCCCAGTCTGTGCAGAAGCAACAATTTTTTCGAGCAGATTTGCACAAAAAGGCAAAGGCCAGGTTATGTCTCCACTATCTAAGTAGGTAAAGATTATTATTTACTCGTCTTTCTATACAAAACAGCTCAAACTCAGATTGGAGAGTATCTGTTGAAATCAATTGTTTAGTTTTGCAGATTCTCAATTAAATTTAGATCTAGACTTTGACTGGGCCCTTCTAGAGTATAATTTGATTTAAACCATTCCACTGTAGCAAAGCCTATATGTTTAGGGTGTTTGTCCTGCAGAGATGTGAAAACTCTACCCTCGTCTTGAGTGTTTTGCAGCCTTTATCACGTTCCACTGTAAAGGACTTAATGTGCATCTTCTTCCATATTTGCTGAGTCCCCTTCACAAAAAGGGGAATCAGCCTCTGTTAGTTAAGGTTAGGTCCTGAACTAATAGGACCTCTAAAGGTTTTCTTTTTACCACTTTATAAAAGCCAGACATGCAGTGTGCCACTAATAGCTGTGCTGTCAACAGATCTATATCCATTACCTAAAATCCCACTAATGTAGATGGGAGTTTGTTCTTGTAACATGACAAAAGCTGAAAAAGTTCAAGAGCTATTAACATTTTTGCAAGGCACTCTATGAAAAGAAGGTAATTACCTGAGAACAATCAAAAGACTAATGAATTACCATGAAGGTAAGCTATTAGCCATGAGCGTATTCTCGCAAAGAAAGATAGATGGAGATGCTGATACAGAGTAAGTGAAAAATGTAGAGTAACCGAGAAAGATGCAGGAAACTACAAGCAAGGCAATGGAAAGCAAGAAAATATGAGAGAAAAAAACTGTGGAGAAGATGGGAGGTTGAGGTTGGTTGGAGGGGCTGGCCAAGGGGGTGTGTCCAACGTTACTCTCATGAATCAGTGTCAATGGAGTGCGAAGAAAATAATTAAGAAACAGCCTAGTGCTTTGTTAAATACTGCCAAAGGTAAAAAGCTTGTTCTACTGTACGCAAAGAGACTGGAAGGGAAGCAAGAACGGGGGGAAAAAATGGGAAAGAGGGAAATACGTGGGGAGGAAAAATCCATCACATAATGGATGCCAAACTGCCCTTCACGTGGTATTATGAAGGGAGGCAATATAAATAGCACTGTCATACTGTAAATGTTTATGTACAGTAGCTACGTGTGCATGTTGCGCAGCAGCTTCGGGATTTATGAGCACAGCCGTAATGCACTGAAGTCAACACAAAGCTCTGAGTAATATTTCACATTTGTTATCATATCGAGAGTGAATTTGCTGAGCCATATATGGTGCGCATAATATATTTTAGGTAATTTCTTCCTTTGGCTTTCCTTCTTTCGGCTGCACCTCTCCGAGGAGGGGCTGTGAGATGCCAGCGTGGATGGCGCAATGACTTCAGGAAAAACCAAAAGGGTGCACAGCAACACCTACACTTTTACACACTCCAGAGGTTTTACAGCTAATATGAGGCAGGGCCACGTCACCGGGCTGTAATTGTATGTTCAAGGCTTCCAGCGGGGGCCAACGTGGCGCTGAAATCTCCTCCAGGCCAACAGCGGAGAACGGGGAGGCCATTAGATCGCACTGATGCATAAAATCTTTGGCCTTCTCCGGAGACGGGCTGTGTGACACCGACAGGAGGTCGTCCTTGTGCCTTATGTGCATCTTTTTGTTTGTTTGTTTTTACACGTGTACAAATATGTGCGAGTGCACAGGGACTTGCGGGTAAGTCTTTTAGGTGTCATTTGTAATATCTGTCATTGTGTCTAAAGGAGGCACAGAGGGAATTCATAATCACTGGACTCTCTGAGATGGAATCAACTCTTAGTTGCTGTGCATCAAGGATATGTGTATGGTTGGAATGCAGAAGCTTGCTTCTCCTTTGAGGCTGCTGTTCATTAAAACGTTGCAGTTTGATCCTAAGCTCTTTGGCCCAGTTAACATGCCATAGGGCCTGTGATGCAACTGGAACCAACCAGAACCTCCTACTCTTTGCTGAGATGTTTGTGTTTAGAATTTTTTCTTCTTGGACGCCAACGGCTATGTGCTTCAATATGTGCCCTTTTTTTCCTATATCTGCAACCCTGAGTATATTATCATGCATTATTTAATGCTCTGAATATGTTATATTGTATGCAACATGTTTGCACGACGCATAAATATAGAATCACAAAGTGCCTGTATTTGCTTGCTAATGCAACAAGACAGACAGGGGATTGCATAGTGGGAAGAGACTTCATTTTTGTCATGCTACAGCCACTAATATGTATACATTTCATTGGCATTTAAGCAGCAGCCCAACATATAGTATCACTTAATTATGAAGTTGAAGAAAAAGGATGCATGATTTCAAAAGGTTACATAAATAACAAACAGATTTCTATGCATGCCTTTACATTTATCCCTTATGACTCTAATACCCTTAAAGTCCATTGTCACCATTTCTTTTCAGAAGTCACATAGTTAATGGAAAAAGGCCATCTGTGTGTATTTCAGTCACAGTATAAATACAGTTGTTCTCTAAAAGCTTTGGAGGGTCTATCAGAAAATATTAGTGACCAAACAGCTTCACCAAGAACAAGGAACACAACAGACAGGACAGAAACAAAGACATGGAAAGATGTGCAAAGCAGGGTTAGGTTATGAAACAATATGCCAAGCTTAAGAGATTTCAGAGAACATCATCCAATAATGAAAGGTGTATGGTGCACCTGGAAACCACCAAGACAAGGCCGTCCACATAACTGACAGTCAGAGCAAGAGAGCATTAATAAAAGAAACAGCCTCGTGGCCCATGGTAATACTGGTGCTGCAGCAAAGATCCACAGCTCAGGTCAGAGAATTTGTTAACAAAACAAGTTTTAGTTGTGCAGTCCGCATACCTGATATTTTTTGAAGTCTGGTAAGAAACGTTTTTTTCCCAAGAAAGCCATAAGAAGTCATGGTTAAAGTTTTCCAAAGGCATGCAGAGGACTCAGTGAACATCTAGTATAAGGTGAGCTGGTCAGAGGAGACCTTTTTCAAACTTTTGGGTTCTTACAAAACATGTCTTGCAGAAAACATCATATGTCAACCTAAGCTCACCATGAGGCAACATCATATTGTGAGGATTTTTTGTTGTTGTTGAAATAGGAAAACTAGTGGACAATTAAGATAATTGTGGGGCAGACTTGGAAGTAAACGTGAGAGATGGTTAGCACCTGCTAACCTTCCACATGGACAATAAGCCCCCACACACAGCCATTAGACTGGCTTAGTCAAAGTCCAGAACTAAACACAAGCAACATCTGAATATAACTGTTTACATTCCAATCTTACTCAACTATTCTGCAATAAATTGACAGCAGGTCTAGTCTCTGGTTGTGCAAAGCTGGAGCAGACATACCTCATGATGTACTGAATAAAAAGGCACACCACATTTAATTTGCAAAAAAAAAAACATTTTCATTCCACTTCAAAATATTGCCTCACTTTTTGTTTGGTCTGTCACTTAAAATTCTCATAAAACTTTGTGGTGACAAATAACAATGAAGTGGTGTAGATCCTTTTGAAATGCACTGTAACTTCTACCGCATTACTCCCAAGGCTGTGCATCTGCTGCTGCATGGCATTTTTTGCCAGAGTCTTGTGAAGGGTTACAGCTGAGCTAGCAAGGGGCAGCCTTGACACTGAAATGATGAAACTATGACATGAAATCAAGCCAGCGTCACTTTAGGTGCTGCGTGAGTTAGAGGAGCAGGTCCGCTGTTCAAGAGCATCTGTCAAAGTTGAAATATAGGCCGAGGACACAGATAGAAATCAAGGTTCTTGATGTTGTGGTTTAACCTTCAGAGGCATGTGCTTAACATTCATGTATACTTACGCATAGGTTTTTACAGAAGTCGGGGAATTGCACATCACGGAGTATTATGTTTGATGGAATTTTGTTCAGAACGTCAACGTTGTTTTTTCTTTTCTTCTTCTTCTTCCTCTTCTTTTCCTCATTCTGCATGGCTGTATCTAAGCAACATCTCTGAGGCTGCGAAGAAAACAGCACTAATAAGCTACCTCATTAAGGCGGGCGCATGGTAGGCCTCACGGTTTGTGCTGTCAACTCAGTGGGTTAGGATGCAAACTTCAAAAGACAGCTGAGTGTACAATGCACCCACACAGGAGTGCTAATTTGGTTTAGAAATTGGTAAACAAACTATTTACCCACTTTTCTTACTCAGCTGTACGCCAGTGGAACCTTAAATCCGGGTAATTTCAGACAGCGTGATGACAACAAAAGCGTGGCCGTCTTCTCTCTGGGGCTAATGCGACTCCTGGAAAGGGCCCCATCATTCAAGAGATAATTTGGCTGGGGTTGATTTTTTTATTTTTTATTTTTTTCACCCTATGGCTGTGCCAAACCTCAGAGTCCCTCCGTTGTTGGTCCCTGAAACTCCTGTCACTGAAGGAAAGAGCATTCCGGGTGCGTCCATGTGCTCCTCTGAGTCATTTGCGGACACACACATTTAACGCACTGTCTCATTAATGCAAACACAACCCTAGTTAGATCACTATATGCAATAAATTGGATTAAATTCCACTGGCTAAGCACTGTGATCTCGTAGGGTTAATTAATTTCAGTCTATTCTGTCCATGTTTTTTCTGCTTGAACACATGCTGACACTGTTATTGTGTGGCGTCCTGCTCATTGAAGAAGTATAATAGGCTTACGATGGAGAGAGAGGAAGCTGCAACATTTCCCACTATGAGCTGATTTGGATTCTTTCTGTCTTGATTCAAGGAAGTACGCTACACTAGTCAGGTTTAATACGGACGCCTCCCCCCTCCTGCCTCCTTTTTCCGGCTCTTATCTTTTCTCCCCTGAAATGACAAAAAACTCGGATGGCTTCTCAGGGCCCCTTGTTTCTGCCTGGATGCTATCTCATTTGGTTTTAATATATTTATCTATTCATTATTGTTCCCTTTTATTAGCCAGCTAATATTGTTCGTAATTTGTCCTTATCTGCGAGGATGACAGTCAAATTTGCACTCCACCTCGCCAGACAGACGGATAAATGACCCCTTCCCCTGCTCCTCTCCTCCCTTCATTCATCTGCTCTTCTCCTAACTCCAATGAAACATGACTGACGGCACGCTGTATAAGTAGTTGTCATAGCAACCTCCCCATCCTTCTGACAAGTGCGTTTTCTCCATAGCACACGCTCCCCCTGTTCTGTCACAATATCTCTCTCTCTCTCTCTCTGTCTGTCTCTCCCCCGCTCCATCCTCGCTCTCTTACTGTTGCAACAATTGAGAAAAAGACAGACAGAGCAGAGAAATTTGAAAACCAGTGAGTGCCGAAAGTAGTTGATATGCTCTCCTTCATCCCCTCCACCAGGCCTCCCCCCCTCCATTGCCTCTCCTTCTCAGTGCTCTGCCCTTTCCTCATCCTCCCCACCGGTGGCAGTGATTCACCAGCTCTGGTGGCACAGCTCTTTCATACATCCCGGCTTATCAAGGACTGCAGGACTGTATGGCCGGCAACTTAGAGTTTGGGCTCATTGCTCTGACTCTCCCTTCCATTCATTCTGCTCTGTCTCTCCTCCCCTCTCTTGCTCATTCTCTTCTTTTCTCTCTTTGTTCCCCTGGCTCCAAAAACTGCCACTTGGCCTCATTGTTACTCAGTAAGTCCCAGCTGACTGTCCGAAATCCTTAATGGTCTCTGGGATAATCAGGCAACGCAGAGTAATACACGTGGTGCAGATGTTGTATGGACATTTGCTGTTGTACTCGTCATGGATGTGCTGTTACTACACATGCACCATATACATTTTTATTGTATTTTTTGGGATTTTTTTTGGGCACTAGTGGCCTTTATTTGACAGTAATCTGACAGGAAGGGAGCAGAGGGAAGAGGGTGCTGAGGACCAGACTCAAACTTGACTCAGCTGCTTTGCAGTCTTTGCATACGGAACGCTCACACCAGTTCCAAATTTGAGGCAGGCTCAAAATGTTTAAGTCTGTTTCAGACTTAAAAACATTGAGTCTGAGGCAGACTCAGTATTGCCTCAGATATAATAAGATAACATTATCCTATTATGGTAATATCAACACATAATAAGATAATGTAACAACACTGCATAAAACATGATTCTTCCCTTCCTGCCATAAATAGTATGTTGGTGTGATACAGTTTGAGATCCAATATTTTAAAATAAATTAGTTTCAGCACTTTAATTAACATGGCAACTCTTCTTTTGGTTTGAAAGTTATTAAGCATTTACTTTATTTATTCATAAGTGAATCTCAGTTAGTCATGAGGTTGTGTTTTGAAAAGAGACCTGAGTCTAATTCTTAACAAATAATAAGCACTATGGATATGTTTCTCTATATTTTGAAATTATTTTTTTTCCCAACAAGCACCTGTGGTGTAAATTAAAAATAATGGTAGCATGAGCGTGTCAGTGGGGATGCGGTAGAGTGTCTCTGTTGATGTGAGAATACCCGCCGCCACCGTGAGTTGTAAAAGCATCTTAATGTCAGCATGTTTCAAGGTTTTCTCAGTGAACACGCAGGTGCTTATTGGACCCCTGAATTGTTTAAGTGATCATAACTCATCTTAAATATTTCAAAGCTTTCTTTTGGTAATTTAGAATAAAATTTATGTTGACTTGTGTGAGCAGTGAAAGGAAACAAAAACACCTTTTGATAACATGCAAAAAGTGAATTTGCAGCAGTCCACCTTTAATTTTGTACAGTTTAGAAAATACCTTACTCAGACGAAGTGTTGTGCACGTTCACTAAGAGCAAGTTATACAACTGAATCTGCGTTGGTCTTGTGGATTTCGAAGATACTCTAAGAAAAAGTCAATACTGTGAGTCACAAGATTAAGACACAGGCAGGTTGGGCCATGATGAAAGAGCTGTTATCTCTAACCCTTTCTTTTAAGCCTTCAAAGTCTTTGTTGTAACTTTTTTCTTCAACATCTTTTTGCCCTTTCACTCCCTTTCTTGTCATAACTGTGTTGACTTTACTGTAGGCATTTTACCCTCTGCTTCTGTTTGTTTGCACACTAGTTGTTCTGCGGTGTTGTTGATAAATGAGTTAATGTTTTTCTATTGCCGGCGAATGAAAAAAAGAGACATAAATTCCCAATGAAGCCGTTTAGCTGAGAGCAGCCAGAGCAGAATCCTAGACTGGAGCAGATTTCCAACATTATCTGTTGTCATGAGTTGCTCAGTGGTCGAGTCACGTGCCAGAATATGCTTGGCACAATTTCCTCAGTCGCAGATTTTTTTTGCCAAATAATGTAAAAACAATATCTATATAATGTTACCGGTTTCCCACACTGCAATGACCTCTTGGATATGTTTCAGATTCTTATCTTTCTCAGACATGAGACAGACGAATGGTGGGCTGATCAGGATTTTAGTGTCTAGGGCTTTTTGTGAAGCCATATTACACAGGTAGGTGATATATAGTGTCCACTTGTCATTTTATACTACGAGTCCTATAAATATTATTCCATTTAGCTGGAGGTGACGTTCCAGTTAGCAATCCTTAAGCTGCAGGATGGATGCAGCATCGTATTTTAAACCATGCCACATGGAAGCTGTTAACACTGTGATTCTCTGAGAGAACCTCCTATAAAACTGGTAAAGGTCATGCATGAACTCATAACTTCTCACACCCACTTGAGAAGGAATCTCGCAACCAAAGTGAGAACCGACAAACTCCAAGGGTGCTATGCCTCACAGAACTATTATACTCCCTTCACCTTTTTCTGTTTTATTTTCACAACGATTTTGATTTAAATTAGATCATTAATTGAACATGTTTTACTTATATTCAAAGGATTGAATATTATTGAGATTTTGTTTGCTTGACCAAAATTTTCACCCGCATCATACTTACTCTGTACAAACATGACTCCTTGTGACTTTCATTCAACAATAACTTTCATTCTGCCATTCTTCCATAATGGCCATGTATATGTAGTTCAAATCTAATAGTTTTCCTGTCCACATATTCTTCGACCTGTGCTGTGTATCTCTTCATAGAACAGCCGGATTTATGGAGAGATTAAATTATTCATAGATAGACTTCTAAAGCAATTTTTTTTTTTTTTGTTAAGGGCATTGGATTGCAGATTTTTATTAGTTAAAAAAATAAAACTATAATTTTCCTTTTACTTCACAATTATTTCCCTGTTTGTGTTGGTCTAGCAACATAAGGTCAATAAAATACAGAGATTCTTTAGCATATTTCCAAGTGATGCTGCTAAAGTTCAATGGTGATCAAAAAAATAATTCTGAAAGTCACTATGACAGTATTTACATAGATTATTCTCCATGTGATATGAACTAGATCTGTGTCTGAGATGTAGCCTGGTTTTATTTCAGGAAAAATCCTTATCGTTTTGAACCACCCATCTACTTGTACACACAGACTCCCCCGCACACACACACACGCACACGCAAACATCCTTGACTCATCTTTCTGATTCAACCTCGGAATTTATATTCTCCCTCCAGCAAAAGGATGGACCATCTTGGCCTTTCATTTTCCAGTTCAGGCGTTTCTTTTTTTGCAGATAAATGCTCTCCAATCCACCCTGACAGATGTCACATTGCATCACTTCCATTTTTTATACGTAGCCTCTGATCCTGCCACTTGCAATAAGGAGCCAGCACCAGGGACGCCCCTCCCTAGACAATCCTCTGACACGGGTGATTATTTTAAAGGTGCATCACTGATGGTGCCGAGTCGCAAAAGCCTTGCTGGAGCCCATTCCTGCTGTGAGATTTGACGTACCGCCTCATGGGTTGAGTCTAGGAATGTCAACGGCACAGGTGTGTAGAGATTACTAGTGAACCTGGTCAATACGACTGGTAGCAATTTATGCAGCTCTCCTCCTCTTCACAGCAGTAGCTGTTGGTTCAGTCCGTCGCTTTCTCTGCTGTGACTTTATGGGTCAGAGTTGGAGAAACAATCTGTATAGAGAAAAAGATTTTAGTGCTTCTTGCTGCCGGCAGAAACACAACGGCGTAGCATTAATCATACAGTGCCAGAGCACATCAGTAAACACGGGGTGTCGGGTCAAGGTAAAGATCAGATCCCACAGCATTTAACAGGACTCAATAGCATAAAGGCAATCTATTGAAAAGTCAGCGTTATTCATGGCTTGTCTCCCCGCTGAAGAGACACACCATTGTTCACTGAAGAGTGCGCTGAAATATTTCTCTGGCTACACAAAAAAACTCTGGATCAGCAGCAATTAGTAGGGTAAGAAAGAGATAAAGAGAGGAAGAGAGGGAGGGCAGCAGTTGAAAAAGGAATGAGGGGCAAAAATGTGGATTCAGCGAGAGGAGAAAGGGAAAGGCATGAAAGAGAGAGGGAAGAGATGGATGAATAAGTGTGTGGGGGGAGTGATGAGTTGAAGAAGGAGAAAGAAGTTTAGGTTCCAGCCAGTGCAGTTTGGTGTGTAGGAGGATGAAGCCGCCTGGAGCCCCTCTTGCTTTTACACGACCAAAGACTCCCTCTTTGTCTTTGGTCTGAGTCTCATATATGCATGTGTGAGAGAGTATGTGAGTAACGTCTTCATTACTCCATTGTTTCCCTTTGTTTCATCCTTGCACTATGACCACACACTTGCCCTCACATGGAATCAGACCCTGTTTTATTGGATATAGATCAGTCCTGGGAAAGAAATAAACTGTGTGACTTGAGCCTGAGCTTCAGTAAATAAATAAAATGGCTACTCTGCAGAACCTTTGAATGTATGTATTATATTTGTTTGTCCCTGTGGTAAAATTGTTTTCACTGTAATGACAGTGTTTCCCGTTATCAACCTGCTCTCTAATTAGTTTCATAATTGAGGTCGGGTATAAAGTAACCTTTTGTCCCCTTCTTTGTTTCAGAAGACAGGAAGTTGTTTGTCGGGATGCTGAATAAACAGCAGACTGAAGAGGATGTTTATCGTCTCTTTGAGCCCTATGGAGTCATCGAGGAGTGCACAGTCCTAAGAGGTCCTGACGGAAACAGCAAAGGTAGGAGACGGGGATTTGGCTGTCAGATTTATTTAGGTCAATGACTGACAATCAAAAATGTGTGTGTGTGTGTGTGTGGGTGTGTGTGTGTGCGTGTGTGTGGTGTGTGGGGGGTGGGTGGGTGTGTGTGTGTGCGTGTGTGTGTGTGTGTGTGTGTGTGTGTGTGTGTGCGGGTGTGGACATCATGTAAATTACAGATGGCATATGGATCAGATATAGGTCAAGCAGCCTGAGTGCTTGACTTGAGATTGTTGATCTGTTTGATGTGTGAGAAATCGATCAGCTGTGAGGAAAGAAAATACTTATGGTCGACTTTAGCTCTTACACCAGGCATTTAGTTAAAAGCACAAAACCACAAAAAGCCTGGACAATGAGTCCACCACGTTTCACTGTGAGAATGGTGTGTTCAAACACAATAGTTTGACTTTGGAACAAAACAAAAACATTTTTTTACACTTTTTTTCACAAATATTTTTGTGAACCTTCTTTCACATACGGTGATGTGGGAAAATGTTTGCCAATTCCTGTTTTTATTCCATTTGTTTTATTTGTTTTTTTTTTTTTTTTTTTTTGCATATTTGAACACTTGAAGTGTTTCAGAACATCAAACCAATTTAAAAGTCTTGCTGCATAACCCAAGTTCATCTTGAGGTCCATCTGCATACCCCTTGCAGATGGACGGACATTTTCCTTTAGGATTTCTGGGTAAACTACATATTTATGGTTCTATTTGCCACAGCAAGTTATCTCGCTCCTGAATACAGCCCCAAACCATCCCATCTATTACCACAGTATACTGTTGGTATGATGTTCCATTCTTCTTTTTGTGGTATTTATTGGATATTGGCAAACAAATTAATGCATTACTACAACCAAATGGTAAGGAGTGTGGGTTAGGATTCTAATATCTATGCAAATAAAGCCTTGTCCTTCCTTTGTTAAGTAGTTTCTACTTAATGAAGTCTTGATTTAAAACAGGTGTGACAGTAATCAGTGAACTCAGGTGTAATTTATCAGGTGATAAATCACTTTTTCAGAACAGGCCAGAATGTTATTTTTTTCTCCCTTATAAATAAACATCTGCATTTGAAAACTGCATTTTGTGTTTACTTGCGTTGTCTTTGACTAATATTTGAACTGGTCTGATGTTCTGAAATATGTAAGTGTAACAAACATGCAAAATAACAGAATAAATGCTTTTTCACTCCACTGTATTTGTGTTGTATATCATTTGTGGCAAACTGCTTTCAAAAACAGCATTTTTTTTTCCTTGCCTGTCTTCTTTAAAGGAACGGATTTGTAGACAGCACAAGTAATCTGTGAACAGATTGTCCCACTTTTGTCTCTTCACCACTCCAGAATTACCACCACCAACCTCTGAGCTGCTTATTTCTCTCATTGCTCAGCCTTTCAATTTTCTGTTCCACTTTACAATAATATTTTGTATTGGTCTGTCACATAAATGTATTGAACTTTGTGGATGTATAGTGAGAAAAGATGGAAAGGTTCAAGAGGATTAACGCCTTTGCGGGGTCATGGTTATTGAATATGATGTCAGCTACGCCTTTCAGAAAAGTTGGTGGATTTCCCACAAAAAGAAAAATCTGGATTTATTTACTTTTGAATAACTACTCAAATCTCTTCTCTGATCCACAAAAAATAGATATCAAAGATACCAAGCACAGATTGAATGTTGCTTCATATGGATCATCTAAATTAATCCAGATTCTCAGTAAAATAAGTCAGAGAAAGACAAGAAGAAAAGAAAATGTGACATTAAATTCGAAAAAGTGAGAGTTGCACAGGCAATGTATCTTAACCCAACACAGCAGTCTCACAGAGGCTTGAACCATCTACTGATGACAGCCAGCATGGTGCTTCTCCAAGTTTGCCTCAGGATGCAAAATCTATGATCTTATTTTAATCCATTTGAAATTAGATTAATTAACTTAATTTTGGCTTGCAGGATGTAGCTTGATGAACCGTTTGCCAACAGCAGTTCTTCTAAACTTGCTAAACCATTTATTCTCTAGAATAGTCATATTTTTTATTCTAATGCTGCTTTAGAGCCTAAAGTTCTTAGTCCTGTTGAAAATATTTGACTGGATCTATTGGCTTCAACGTTGGTGTCTATAGATTATTGAATCCTGCAGCTCTTTGCAACAGCACCCCGAAAAGAAATACAAGTTTCACCTCTTGCGTGACAAAAATGAGCCTCTAAGGCAAATTTTTAATATGGGACATTTTTAATATGCGACATTTTAAGAATGTCGCATATTAAAAATTGGGATTAATTCAATCGCAAAATTTCAGTTTCTTCAACTAAAATACTTTTGGTTTATTGTTAGGCACAAAAGTATACTCTTAAGGAAATATGTTTATTAACATCAACTCATCTGTGACGCCTCTTTTATTATAATTAGTAGTCCTCATCTCTGATGGACTTTCATGGCAACAAGTGGTAGTATCTTGGATTTCATTTCAAGAGATGAAATGAAATCCAAGTAGGGAACTTGGGTTTTGAAGAAATACCACCATTCTTCTTTACAGCTACACCAGCAATCCGTGTATGGAGGGGTAAAAGGCTAATTATAGCAGTACATGACCCATTGTGGCAAAGACCTTGTACAGGTCATCAGGAACTCAAAGCTTTTTTCTATCCACATCTCAGTAGGAGGGAGGCGGGCAGCAGTTTAGCAGCTGAATAGACATCTTGATCGGCTGGTGTCCACAGTGGTGAGCCTATTAACAGGAGAAGAATACCAAGGTGACTGGGTCAAGCAGGACAGACTATAAGAAGAATAAGGCACAAAAGATGAAACACTAAAAAACAGACGATTCACATGACATGAAATTGGGGGACAGTGTGGTGGATCAGTGACTGACTGCTTCACTGGAACAAACAGAATCACTTCTCATGTTTTCATGTTTCTCTGTAATGATGTAGGGGACTGTTTGGTGATTTTAGTTTTTTAATGCTTCTTTTTGGTTCAAAGGCAGGGAAGGATTACAAAGGCTCATCAGCAAACTCCAGCTGTGGAGTTTGTCACATTCGCTGAAAAGACATTATAGCAAACAGCATTGTTTCTGTGATTTCTTAGCTTTCAAGTTTTTTTCCACATCTTCGAATATTGATCAAGACATGTTCTGTAATGGTTTTTCTATTTGATTTTATCCTTTTTAACTGCGATTTAATTTGAACAAAGAGGCATGTGGTGCTAAATAGGAAGTTTTTCTGCTTCATCAGTGGTATCTGGCCTGCAGCTTCTGCTTCTCTGCCTGCATAATGCCCAGAATAGGGGGAAGCTTGCTGTGCACTGAGAGGCTCTTAATGCTCACTGATTTCTGAAGTGTCAGATTTAATTCTACATCTTTTATTAATGTTACCCTAAATATCCACATACGTACATATGATTATGTGTGTGTCTGTGTGTTTGATATGCATCTCCTCTTTCTTCCAGGTTGCGCCTTCGTCAAGTTTTCTACACACACTGAGGCTCAGTCTGCAATCGGCGCCCTGCACGGCAGCCAGACCATGCCTGTGAGTACAGCTCGAACAGACGCACGGTTCTTTTCAGAAACACTCACACAAAACACAAAATTGCTCGTAATAGCTACAATGCATCTCAGAAGTTTACATAAGCCTAGACTTGGCAAGAATGTTTTAATTTTAGTTTATGATTATTTATTTTAACCACTCTAGACTGTTGATCCAACATCATGTTATAGGAAAACAAGAATTTGAAGCACAAAGTTATACTCACTGTGAATTCTCTCTGATCTGTACTATCAAAATTATGACAGTGCATAATTTGAACCTGGTGAAACTTGAGAGCTACCATTTTCTTTAGTTTGTTCTATTTGTTGACTCAAAGTAAGGTTGAGGAATGTGGAGAGATTTCTCTATTTTCATTGTTCTGACCTTTCAGGTGCAAAACAAACAAAAAGACTGTGCTACTAGTTCTTTGTATGAAGATCTCATTTTGACTACTCCAAAACTACTTATTGCCACAGTGGGCAAATATGTTAATCTTAGTTTTGTTTGACAATAGAACTTATCTCTATAATCCTTTTTGTCTTGTCTGAGGAGGGGTCGCTTCAAATTTCATTCAAGCTGGAAAGTGTCCATTTTAGAGAAATGGACATTATCCCTTCATTGTAATCAGACACTTCTCCCCAAATATAAACAATAAATGGATATCCCAGTCACAAATTTTCCTCCAAAAATGACTTTTTATGATGTAGTTAGTGAGAATCTGACCAGGAGAGTTAGCCTTTCCTCTGAGCTCTCACAACTGTGGCTTTGTTGTGCATGAATACTGTATGCTGCTGCCACTGAAATCCAGTGTGAGATTCCATTTTCTCCACTGTTGTCCTCTTGCCTTTCTTGTATCTGCCACATGAATCACCCATCGGCACAGGTTCTCATACTCTGAGCAACCAATGTTCACAATAACAATATTACAGGATGTTGCTAACATTTTAAAGTGCTGGGAGTAGTAAGTGTCAATGAACCTACATTGTTTTAATTGCAAACCTAAGGATAGCGCTTCCAGTACAGAATGTCAGTGATGCTGACGTTTCTCGTCATTGTGTCGAATACACTGGGACTGAAAACACACCTTTAAGCCTCTCCTTGAAATCGTAATGGAAGTTGAACTATTTTCAAAGGGGAGAAATGTTTCCAAGTGTTTGAGTCTTAAAAGATGCCTGATGGAATAGATTAAATCAGTATTCAGAGGTTCCACTTTAGTAGTGCTGATGAATATATTTGAGCCTAATTGTACAATTTGAAGATTTGAGAAAATTCACAATAAATTTCAACCTGTTCACCCAATTCTTGTTTTTTTTTTTTTTTATAATTTCAGCGGTTAGTCACATTTTTATTCCAGCTGGTGTCCCTCCTTCCACTAGTATCAAATACATTAATAAAAGTTTAATATCTCTGACATTTCTGCCCCCTTTGAGTGTATGTAAACTTCTTGATTCATCTCAAGTTATGCAATTTGAACACATAAAGTTATACACATACCATCTGCAAACACTGATGCATGCAAAAGACCTTTGCTCTGATTCTTTAATTAGCAAAGTACTTAAAAAAAAGCTAAACCTATATCCAGATAAAACTGTTAAGAGTCATAATTGAATTTTGGGTGAGTCATCAATCAGCAGCTCTGCTTGCATAATCTGTGAATAGAAATCCAGTGTGAGATTACATTTGCTCGTTGTGTAAGCACACTGTGTCCTCTAAATTCTCTCTGCATTTGATTTACTGTGAGCACACAAAAAAAAAAAAAAAAAAAAACACCCTAGTTCTCATTTTCATGTGGCTTGTGTTTAGTCATAGTCCCTATATATACCTGATGGTGTCAAAATAAAAGCTACTGGCGTTGCACCCAGGACATGAAAGGAGTTACTCTCCGTGACATTTAGAAGGAGGACGGGGGAGTCACGTCTTGTATTATACAGTAAGCTGAAGTACAGTATGCTCTGTTTTTGTCCTGGTCTTACTTTCCTTAGCTTCTCAGAGATCCTGAACTCTTTCGACCCTGTGTCACAGGTGTTGTGTTTCACTGTGTGATTTCATTATTAATGGTTGTAGCATGTTGGGAACAGAGAAAGTGGAGTGGGGGCTTCCTAGAAGCCAGCTGTGCCATCTTGGCGCAACTTTTGAGTCAATCTAAGTGCAAATGGCTGCTAGTCATAAAGAATGCCTGTGAATGTCCATTTTCCATAGATACCCTCCTTCTGTGTTGTGCTTTCAGCCTATCTATGCGAGCACTCTGCCCTCGCTCGTCTCTCTTTGGCAGCCTCTTGGGATATTAAGGAATAGACTTGTTTACTCCACCTTTCACCACATTGGCTTCTGAATTATTCATCTAACTATAAGCAGGGTGCTGAAGGGAAGGGAGGGGAGGAAAAATTAGGAGGGCGAGAGAAATAGAGGCAGAGGGAGAATGAGTGAATGGACAGGATTTATACCTCCTGCTCCGGGTAAATTGATTATAGAAATCTGATCAGCATCTCATATCCTGTGGATGGGGGAGGAGAGGGCACAGTTGCCTGCCTCTCTGAGATTAGCAGACCAACGGTGGACTATTATGCCTCAGCAGGACAGCGCTATTCACAGCAATACGTCCATCATTGTAGCAAAGACCCTGTGAAAAGTCAGGGAGCACACATCCTATGTGAAACACACATAGTATTTATCCACAAGCATAATATTAAAGTTTATATTGATCTCAACTTTAGATAAGTCTCGTAGCAACTTAAAAAAAAAAAAAACAACACGAAGAAATGAAATACTGCCAGTTGTCTGGCTTATTAAAAAGCAGTTTTCTCAGTCTTACATAAAAGACTAATAAAACTGTTCCACTAAACTAAATCAGCTATGTGTGTGCACTCTGCACTTGCTGCCACTTCAAGGCTATGGCTGATAGCCAGAGTCAAACAGCTTAGAATAAATAATGTCCAGCCAATAGTAGCTGTGGCCAAGGTGTAAAAGTGCATTGCATGCTAACGCCGCAACCAGACATGGCAGGTTTATAGATCAGCTGCCAGTCCAGAAAAGCATGAGGTTAGCCTCCTTAGAGTTTATGAGTGTGCATAAATTCACACAGGTGTGTATGTGGATCTTTGCATACATAAATGTGCGCAAACAGAAGTGCTGCCACCTCCTCACCAGGGTCAAACATTCCCTGACTGATCTTATTTCCCAGGACTTGAGCAGAATACATGGTGCTTTTCATTTAGAAGGACGTGGGTGTAATGTGCATTCTCTGTGTTTGTTGGAGGAAAATGCTTCTGGTCTGTGTGGATGCAGTGCCTTGGATTTATGCCCTTTGAACATCTTTTGTATTTTGTCATGTCAACACCAACCCCTATAAACTGCTATGAACTGCCATACTTTAGCATCCTTTTATGAAATAAAGGTGTAGAGTGCACTGAACTTCAGTCTCAGTGTAAAACCACTGAAAATAGAGAAGCAATGCTCATCTGTGACTGGAGCCCCTGACAATGCGACTTTTTGAAATCAGATCTGAATAAAACTTTCTGGGAATACCTCCACAGAGATGTGAAGTAATGCACAGGTTGTGAAAGTGTATATGTGTAGAAGACACAAGGTCAAAGTGCATGTGCGTATCAACAACATGCTAAAATCCCTGCACCCCTGGTAGGACCACTACAGCAGATTCAATGTGTCTTGGCGGTCTAGTCCAAAAAGCAATGCAGTGTCCTCTAAAGGTCTAACCTTTTCCCAATCAGCATCTCAAAGTACCATCAGCTTCCAGACAGCGGCATCATTCTTGGTTTTTATTTTTGAATTCACCACTTTACGATTATACACAACTCTGTTTTGGTCTGTCACAAATTAAGGAATAGACTTGTGAAGTAATTTCTGGGATGTGCTTTAACTTGACAAATTTCAAGGGTTATAAATACTCTCCTGAAGTGCTTTTCGAAAGTGCTCCCATGGAGGGAGAGTTAGTCATTGATAACTTGCAAAAAGGGAAAAAAAAGAGTTGTAATAGTAACAAAATCTTTCTTGAAATTCAGGAATCAAATCTCATCAGCAGGGTCAGTGTAATATCTTTCACTGAATCTGCATGCCACCCGACTACTCTATGCTACAAATGGAAATTTCTTCATATTCCAAGCCATCCCTTGGCCGCCATTAGCTACCGTGTGCACACACTTACACATTTTTATTCGAGGGTATCAGCAGCTCAATTAAACATTTACGTCCATAGCTGTTGAGTAATTTGCTGAGATTCAGCTAGACTTTGTAAAAAGTAGGTCTCAGGATAGACTTACACAGAGACGGGAAAGGGGGTGATGGTATGGGTCAAGCCCACCGAGCCATGTTAATTTTTTATTTTATTCTATTTTTTTTTTACTCCATATCCATGTCGTATGAATTCCAGGCTTTTATAGCTGACACAGGCACAGGATGATCTCACAATAAAAGAAAGCAAATAAGGTGAGACTACTTTAGCAGAGAGAACCGGGTGATTGAGAATGAAGAAAAGAAGAAGGATAATAACTCATCACCAATATTCATATTTCCTTAAATCTTAAGATTCCCTTAAATCTTCTTTATTACAGAGAAAACACATTTAATATTCTGTAAAATTGGCTGTTTCATCAAGCTCAGTATTTAATTGTTTTTAATGATAATATACCAAAAGTAAAAAAACAAAATCAAACATCTATAATTCCAACAAATTATAGATGTTTTTGCTGCCAATTGTTGATATTTTCCATTTATATTTCAAAGCTAAGCTCGAACAAGTCTATCAGTAGTATTTCCACTTTTTCCATTTGCAGTACCTGAGTCACAAACTGCAAAGACAATTTGTCCTGCAAACTTTCTTTCACCTCTAGTGCAGATTATATTGTAGTAACATGCCTTCACGCAAAAAAAAGTGCTTTTATGAGGAACAAAAACTCTGAGTTTTATGTAATCAGAAAAAGAGATGGCTCCATCAGTTGCTTTGTCCAGGAAAGAGACACAGTTAAACACTGGAACGCTCGGCTAAGAGTACTTTCTATAGAAACAAAAAACAAGAAGAAAGAACCAGCAGAAGACTTGGTACTAACCCAGCTCTATTTTTTTTTCTAAACACAAATGCTTGCATGCATGTGTTTAAAAGTAATGAAATTCATACACAAAAATGAACCTTAATCTTCCTCACTCTCATAAAATTGTGAAGCTTGGAAAGGCACCAAAAATTAGTTGTTGGCAATTAGATGATTGCTGAAGAGCCCGTCTTTCCTTTTGGTACAGAAAACGTCTCTGTAGTGCCTCTTTATCCCCCCTGTTTTAACTCCCCTTCCTTCAGTGGCTCCCCTTCCTTCAGTGGCTCTCAAGGCAGCTGGGAGCCGCCCGGCAGGGGGATTCTGCTCACACTTGGAAGCTTAAAAATTTAATGAGACTTTCACTTCACACTCCATCCTCTTCTCTTTATAGCGATGGAGATTCTGCACGCTGATTCCCTGACAGGCTTAAATGGGAAAACCTCAGAGATAAACAAATGTGGCAATGGATGCTTGGCCAACAAGCCCCGAGATTCAGGTGTCCCGAGGAAAGCCAGTGGGAGGCACAGCTTCAGTGTCCTGGGCTCCTAATGGAAAATATTTCCAAAACGAAAATGCTACGAGAGAATGTCACACGATGCTAATATGTAACCAGAAATGTCAGTTGACAAGAAACCTTGTTTTTTTTTATTATTCAGGGAGGAATATTCGTGTTTTGTTTACAGAATAGACTTGACTGCACAGATTCTAAATGTTCAGATTATGCATCTCACTTTTCTCTTGGAAAGGCACATCATCAACATGCAGTTCACATTACCAAAAGAGTGATAGTAATTTTAAGATTTCTAACATTCAGCCTGTGATACAGCATTCATACACTGATCACATGCTTTTATCTTGTATTAGTTTAACCTGATAATCAGGGTTATGATCCACATGTTATTTAAAGGGATAGTTTGGGATTTTTTATGTTTGATTCTTTAAAATGTCTTTCAGCAAGTTTTAGATCATCTGCGATGAATAGATCTCTGGGTGCATTAGTCTAGTATAGATTAGTTGGATGTCAAAGATAGCAGATAGGGGCCAACACCAAAGCAGACATCGACCACATTAGAACAACACCAAGTTCAAAACAATCATATTGATTGGTATTACTTACAAGGATAATAACGCATCACAAATATTCATATTCTCTGAAACGTACGGAGGAAAGAGCATGTAAAGCATTTTGACTCATGGTGTCTGAATGATACAATGACACTAATACTAAGTAATACAATGACACTAATACTAAGTAAGTGAAGGTTGGAGGAAGGTTGGAAGAAACGTTACTTTCACACAGGAAGTTGTCTTCCTATGTGAAACACATTCTGTGAAATTGTGTATGAAGCTAGTAAGGAGTATTATAGAGGTTTTTAAAACCAATTTGATTATTTCTTTTTTTAACAATGCATTCTTTTTCTGATAGATACTGACTTTGGTCACAACTCTAGATTTTCTTTTCGTGATTTTTGTTTCACAAAGGAAGATCAAAAGGGAGGCATGAACTCTTGCCTGATTTTTCATGGTAAATAATCAGGAGTTTCATTTAAAATAACCAGCCTGGGTTTTAAAAATTCATGAAATAAGATTCCCATTAACCTCGATTACATTTTTTTTTTTTTTAAATTGGAGTTATTTTATCATGCTAGAAATCTGCTTTGGTCGTGACCCCCCTCTTAGACCAGCCATTACATTCATCCTCAAAGTCCACCTAATCTGAATGCATCATTAATGAAGATGCAAAGAGAGTGATAAGAGGTAGTAATGTGTTGACTGGTAATGACCTTTACCAGAATCTCACTTGAGAAATCCTGAACTAACCTTTTAAAGTTTGAGAAGGATACGATTAACATACAGTTCACATTACCAGCTCTGTAATAATATTTTTAACTGTGAGACAGCGTTAAAATATTTAATATGTTATAGTATATCTCATTATTACTCTAGTCATGCACTGCTCCATCCTGTACTTCTCCAAATGCTGTGGATGCTGGATCAAAAAAGGTATAACATAAATCTGCACAAACTTGACACAGCACATTGTGCTGGTAATGTAACACATGCTTATTTAAAAAAAAGTCTTCTGAGCTGAATCATTTTGTTTTGAATGTCACTTTGTAATAGATATATAAAAAAGTGAGGTTCTATTCCATCCAGTGAGTCATTCAGCTAAATAGACAATCAGTCATTCAGTCAGAAAGCCAACTAATCAACTAGCCATACACCTGCAGTCTTTCAAGCCTGTGATTCAGCAGAGCAAGCCTGGAGGAGGGCAATGGGAGGGAGGAAATATTGAGCAAAGTGGGGAGAAAAGGGAGAAGAAGAGCATAAAATCTATAAACTACAGTCGAAAGGTCCAGTGCCTGTCTTTGGGTATCTTTTGCTCTCTCTGGATGTCTTTATTAGCTGGAGACCTTAGTGTGATAGAAAAACCACAGACAAGAAAATTAAAAACATAATGAATGTGGTGTTAATAATACCTGACATTATGGATACCATTTGGAACAACATGCTTGCAGTCCATCATTGCTGTACCCCATCCACTCCCAAATACCCACAGTTTAGTTCCGACATATCAGAGGCCAACCGCTGTTATTGACAGTCTTGCATCAATTTCATGGGGCTTCTTATTATGCTTGACACACAACCTTTCTAAACTGTCAGAACAGAGTAATATTATGGCCTTTTATGTGGATCAATTGGCCAGTTTGGGGCGGAGAGGGCAGGAAGAAGGCGGAGTACACAAAAGGTCAACCTTGGCTCTCAATCATTTGAAGATTATTAATGAAGGATGAAGTTTGCTAATGAATGCATAGCTGGAGCCTCTGCCAAGAAGAGAATAAAGAATAAAAACATCACAGGATAGAAAAGAGTTCCCTTATGACAAAAAATCTCATTTGAAAATTGGGTCCAGATGTGTAGAAGCAATTGACCGCTACCTACATAACAGATCCTGATGCCTTTATTGATAATTGCACTTCAGTTTGTACGGTACAGTACCAATCAAGTGTTTGCACAGAGTTACCATTGGGTTGAATATCATATTATTTGAGCCTTTAAGGACAGATTTGTTAAAGCATTTTCTAATGCCGGAAACACTTAAACTGATTGCTTTTTAAAATTTTATTTAGGTTTGAGTCAGAAAGTCAAAACTTGAACACTGTTTGGTTTGGTGCTCCAGCAGCAAACAAATATCAAAATTGGTTTTGGAATGAAATGAGAGTAAACATTAATCTTCAAAAGTGTTCCTACTCTCAACTCTACTATAATCTACAATATGTCATTTGACCTTTTGACTACAGTTGTGATTTTATTTCTGTTAAACATTCAAAGATTAACTTGGTGGAGTGCTTTGGAGTCCTGTCCATCTACATAACATGAAAACATTTCTCTTTTAACCCAGGAACTTATGGCTAAGCATTCTCCTTTGTTGTTTTCTTTCTTCTCCATCAATTTTTAAAATAAAGTAACAACAGACAATCACACCAACACCATCATTGTAGAAGCTTCAATTAAGTCTAAGTTCATTCAGACCTTTAGGATAAATTATGTTTATATTTCTTATGATCATTTATTAGGATAAAAATGATTACCAGTTAAATCTCTCATGCATCCAAATTTGATATATAGTTTATATTGGCCTCTTTCGTCTTATTCTTTAAGCTACTTGTAGATAAGTAACATTCGTATCATTTTTATTTTGAAATAAACCGTTAAACTTTATCAAGAGGATAAAGTCTGGGAGTTTTTTGTTGTTTCATCATCCAGTGGACTGAAGGGGAAATACGGAGAGCGTCAAGGTTATGGCTTCATTAATTACGACCCTGAATCATGTTTGAGTATTCTTTTTTTTTTTTTGAAATGCTGTCTTAAGTTATAGCAGGATATAACCAGACATACACACCCAAAAGTCATAAAGATCAGCAAGATGTTTTAGCAAAATGTAAGAAAACCCTTTACATTCTTTTTGGTCAGCAGTGGTTTTTGACTCTAAGCGCCTGACAAATGTCATGTCTGAATGTGGCTCATGAAAACCGAACTTTATTAAATAGTCAATTAAAAGTTTATTATCTCAGAGTTTTAACTTGTATGATTGTTAAATGAAAAAAAACAAAACAGTTCAGTTGCATCATTAAAGGTACAAAATTATTCATCGATCCCTATAGACCAGAAGTCGTGCCGTTTTGTGTCAGAAGAATAGAAAGTCGAGTCAAATTGAAGTTTTGTGTTAACCAGACTGCAGCTGCTTTGCTTCAAGTGATTTTATGATGGAATGAAATGAGGCTTCCCATCTTCTCATCTGCTTATGGAGCTGTTCATTCAATAAGCACACTGTATTTCTACTCATATTTCATAGTCCCATGCTCTTGTATGTCAGATAAAACCAAAAGAAACCTCTCTGGTAATAAAAATGAGCAAAGATGTTGCAACTGAGGCTTCCTTCACTAACAATGGAGAAGAGGAAGTTGTTGATCAGCATATTGGTGTTAATATTGGTTGGTGCTGCTAATAAACATGAAAGCCTAAAACATTTCAAATAACAAATGACATCACAGTTGCTTTTCATTTGGGTACTTTGAAGCTGTTTCTACAATCACCAGACATATGAAACTGATTGGAAATATAGTGTAATGCAGTTTAATGTTTTTTTTTTTTCTTGGCTGTGTCAAGTACTGTTTGAGGTATTTTCAGAAAAAGCCCCTCATTCTTTTCCCCTCTTTCTTTCCTTCAGGGCGCTTCTTCCAGCTTGGTGGTCAAGTTTGCCGACACAGACAAGGAGCGCACCATCAGACGTATGCAGCAGATGGTGGGGCAGTTTGGCATCTTTAATCCAGCCATCGCCCTTCCCTTTAGCACCTACAGCTCTTACGCACATGCGGTGAGTTGGAAAAAGCACGTTACACAGAAATGTAAAATGTAGAGAAAACCAGAGTGCAGTGATCATAAACTATTGTAATACCAGATGTAATTTAATGTGTAAATAATGTGGCAACACAGACAGTGTTCTCAGAGTCGTGCAATATTTGCTTTGCAACAGCAAAAATCTTGGTCAATGCTTTATTTCATAATTAAACGCAATCGTTTACAAAAGATAGTATTGGATATGTGAAACAAACGGCTTCTATTGTGACACTGTTGACTGTTATTTAAGAAGGACAAAACACAAGCTGTCAGATGATGTGTTGAATTAATTGCTGCTGCACTGTCTTCTTTTGTTTCATCTTCATGGATCCGGGAAATCCAAAAGGAGACGAGAAACGAATAAGTCCAATTTATGTAATACCCATTTAATCTTTAGTGCTGTCACTTTGAAAATGTACATCTGATTATCGACATATTCCTTTAGTGTTTGAAGGGTGAAAAAAAAATATAATATTGGCTTGCATTGCTAGCATTAGTTGGCATCAAAAGAAATAAGAAAAATGCAACCTTCAATTACGACTTTGTAGACGAAAGCAGAGTTTGCGCCATTATGAATGGAAGTTGTGCCTTATCTCCCGATGGTATACCTGGTTATCTTTGGCAAATATTAAGAGCTTTTTTCCTCTACTTAAACACAAGATTTTTGTTTAAACGGTTTTATGTGAAAACATGCTTACAGGCACAGCAGCATGCACATACAGCACCTATTAAACTTGCATATACTCTGAGGTATCAGGTACAATTTGAATATCCAGCATTTACAGTGTCATCCATCTATCTGCTACTTCTATTTCTACCTAACATTATTGCATTTAGAGCTACTGAGGTCCGTCTTTCTTTTGAAATCAAGCTATACTCTGTATTTTTGATTTAAGGCTTATAGCACTGTTTTGATTTAAATGTGAACATGTGAAGGGGTACTCATTGTCTAGTCGTCATTAAGTAGGTGATGGGCTCATAAATGTTATTCACATCGTGTTCCAAATTATTAAGCAAATTGGATTTAAGTGTCATAAAAATTACATTTTTGTTGTGCTATTAAATTTATAGATGGTGTTGTGTGTCAGGGTTCTTTGAATTGCAATAATTAATTTCAGAGAGCTGGTTGATTAGTTCATCCGATGAACTCAAAGAAGGATGTTCCATATTATTAAGCAGGCCACAGGTTTTAAGCACTAGGGGAAAGAGAAAGGATCTCTCTGATGAAACTCATCAGATAGTGTAGCTATGAAAGATATGAAAACAGAGGCTTGCGGTGCATGAAGCTGCAATTGGGCCCCTAAACCGTTCACAAGCAGAAACGGCGGCAGTGGGCCCAGCCGTACATGAAGATTAATTTTCAAACAGACTTGTTCACTGACTTGAACTCATGGTGTGGTCACCATCCTCCTCTGACCTCAACCCTATTGAGAACCTTTGGAGTTTCCTCAAGCAGAAGATCTGAGGGCTGAATGCAGTTCATATCAAAACAGCTCTGGGAAACTTTTCTGACATCCTGCAAATAAATTCAAGGAGAAACTTTCCATAAACTCACAAGTTCAATGGATGCAAGAATTGTCCAGGTGATATCAAAGAAGTGGTCCTATGTTAACATGTAACTTGGCCTGTTAAGATGTTTTTGATTGAAATGGGTTTTGATTTTAGGCCACTTAATGCTGCACATTCAAAGAAAAACCGTTTGTAGTTCTTTATAGTCCATAAAATGTTTAGAAAATCTGTTGTGCATAATAATTTGGAACAGTGCATTTTGAGTTTTTTTTTTATTTTTGATACTGTTCTCATTTTGTTCAGCAAAATTTGATTTATACTGTAATAGTTCATTACTTCAAAATTATACTGACCATCATTTGCAGTGACCATTTCAGAAAATCTCAGAAAATATCACTTGCATAATAATTTGGAACACGGTGTAATGAGTTGAAATGATGGGGTTTGATTGATGTCAATTTCAATACTGCTACCATTGCTGTGTTTACATATTTACAATTACAAACACACACAGCAAAAATGTAAGGATTGTTTTAATTTTTTGAAAATCTCTTTAATGTAATTATGTTAGTTTGAAATAGTTACACTCATATTACATTTGAATCAGAATAACCTATAAATATTTCTGAGTAAACGTCCCAATACTACTAACTAGTTCCAACTCTGTAAAATTTCACTTTACATCTTTGTGATTCTAGCTGTATTCCACTTTATCAAACTTTGTTACAGATTTCCTTCTCTTTGCGGCAGAGCCATTATGCCCAGACCTCCGATAGGCTCAGCATGTCGGCATGTGCACCTTTAGTTAGCCGTATCCTACAACCTCTTCATCAGCTCTCTCCTCCCACATCGCCCCCACCCCCTCAAGGCGTGACATTATACACACACAGCAGACCGCCGCACTTTGATGAGTTCAGACAGCCTATGAACCCCTCTCTGCATGCCCCTCCACCCATACATTGCCTCTCCCTCCCCCCTCCCGCCGTCCCTCTTTCCAGTCCCACAATGTGCTGTGGGCTCACCCTGAATATTCCACAGACAACTTATCTGTACACAAACTTTCTTCTTTCCTGCTGAAGAGAAGCGCATGTGGAGAGAACCCCCACTCGCACAGCTTACACGCATACACCTGCAGACTGCCTGCTTGAAGGACAGTGAAATGAATTTAAGAAAAGCTTTCCATCCTGCACTGAGATAAAAAAAAGCATGGCATCTGTGGGGAGACACTGCATAAATGCAAAAAATAATACATACATTGTACAGAATACACTTTCTGGAACGTAGTGTTATGACTTAATATTTCTCATCATCTATCTGAATATATATATGAGCAGTATCAAAATGGCAGTATTAATTGTTGATGTTAGTGATGTCTTGGGGGCCTATCCATTTCCCTCATTTTCATATCACAGCCGTGGGACCCACTGTGAAATTTGCAAATTGACCATCCCGGAGTAATTGCGAGGCCATCTCTCGTGCACTCTCTACTAAAACTCCCACCTTCATTACCATTCATGAAATGCAGCCCTTTCCGGGGAAATGTGGAGAAATGCAAATGTTTAAGGGGCGATGGAGGCCACGGCGGTCTGCAGGGAGACCATTGTGCACCGCTCTGGTTGGCCATGACTTTTATTTACTGTGGCAGAGACCCGTGTCGGCTCATAGAGATGCACACAAGAGCATACACACTTGCGCACACTGGGCAGTGAGTTCGCCCACCAACAACCGTCACCCACCCCCAACCCCTCTCTCTCTCTTTCCCTGGTACATGCATATAATATGACAAAGAGCAGGACGGTGCTTGGAAATTGAGTTCGGAGCAGAAGACACAAGGGCTTGAGGAATACGTCAGCATCACAGGGAGAATCGGTTACCATTACATTCAAAGCAGAAAATGTAGGTATGTGACGGTCTCTTTTTGTGTTATGATTGTGAATAAAGGAGACCCAAACGTAAGGAATCCACCAAAATACAGAAATTTGCTGCAGAAACAATTGGCGAGAAGGAGTCTTTGGAGATAAACTCAACCTAACTTTTAGCTATGGATTTTTAGTAAAGTCATTTCATCTTACTGTGCATATTTAATGAATCAAAACACTGGTCTGCGCGTTATGTAACAAGTGCAGTAAAGAGGACTTGTACTTTCAAAAAAAAAAAAGAAAAAAAAAACTTGTGCATTGATTTTCTATATATGAGACTCATTCGCGCTGGATTCACACGCATGCTGTGGAGTCTTGATTTCCCCTGCAGCCAGAGTGCGCTGAAGTGATACGATTAATGTTTCTTTGCTGCAAGATAAACTACACATATTACCCCAAGACGAAAATCCTGCAGTGACAGAAAAAGGACTTTATCTCCAAAGACACACAACACGCTCGCCTACTCTCCATACACACTGGCCAAGAGAAGATGAGGTAGGGTAGCATAGGATACAGACATGGGGAAAGATGGTATATATAGCTATAACCAGTGAATACAGTAAATGGTAAAATTCAAAGAGCTACCTCTCCGCTACAGCAGTGGATAGGATTATAGAGTTGAGCTGACAGCCAGTAAATTGGATTTTAGTCAAACCAGGAGGGGGAGGAGGGAAGGATGGAGGCTCAGAACACAAATTGAGGAGGGGTACAACACTGACAACATGTGCCAAAAGTGAGAAATGTGCCATTTTTACGACAGGCAGAGACACCGGCGTGCTCTGACAGGAGACAACCTATTTGCAAAAGAAGCCGATTTCAGCCAAAGAAAGCAAGAGAGCGAGAATCCATGTTTCAATCTCGAGTTGGTGTTGAATGATAATAGCTCTCCCAAGAAAACGCAGAGTTCAGGTCTTAAAACAACCACTTATTAGCTTTTTTTGTTTTGTTTTCCCCTTTCTGAGACACAAACACATTTGAACACTTTTTTCCCCCCCTTATCTTCTGAGATGGTTTCAGCCAGCCATTTCAGCTCTGCATGACTACAAAAGTGTGTCACAGGGGCAAACAAGAAGAAGAAGAAAAAAAAGAGAGCGAAACAAGTAAGAAGTTTAAAATTTGAATGCATCATAAACGCCTTCCTGAAAACATACATTAGGCAAAATGCAAGAGTCAAACAAGAAGAGAGAGGGAATGGTTGGAATTGGTGCTAATAGTGACAGTGAGCGTGGGTGGATGAGAGGGAGGAGGAGGACGGCTGTAAGCTCCCATTAGGAAACATCTCCCCCTGTCGGACGATTCTGCGTTCAAACTGCCACTCTGTGCGGGGGAGAGAAATGATGGCCACAAATTATAGCATCATTTGGCTGTACTGTAAACTGCCCACACGCATGCACATGCCAGGCTGTGTGAGTGTGACCTGATTTTGCTGCATTATGCATGCGAGGGGCCAGCCATTGCACGTGAGCGAATGCATGCGCGCTTATTATGGAGCGCATCGGAAATGAGAAGAAAACTATTGAGAAATGCAGCCTGCTGGCTCGGTGGTAACAAATGTGGCCCTTGACTTCACCTCTGTGACCCACTGTCTCCTTGACACTCTAATTTTTCCAACCTTTTACACCCTCTCTCTACCGCTCCCCTGCTAGCCCTTCTTTGTTTCTGAACCCCCTCCGCCTCCCACACACCTCCGACACACCACAGCCAGCCGCCGCGTTTTTTTCCCTCTGTCATTGGCTGGTTGGGCTGTAAGGGGTCACATGTGACAGCACTAAGAGTCGGCGAGTCACAGAGCAGCACTACGGAGATAATTGCCATGTGATAAAGAGGTGATTGCCTGCTAGCACCAGGGGAGAGTAATGCCATCAGGTTGCTATAAAAAAGCAGATGTCTGACACTAACTGAATGCTGCTGGAGCCCAGGCAACTTTCTGTGCTCCTTTTCATCTGGGCACACTCTGTCTTTTTTTTTTTTTGGCCCCTTGTTTTGGTCTGTCTTTTGAAAGGCAGCTAGAAAAGGTTGTTTTCTGTGATGATGAAGACTCCTCAGCTTTGCTCATTCTCTACCAGAGACGTTTTCTATCTGCTCGGGGAGTGCATAAATAAATAGGGTGTTGGGGGGAGTGCAAAGGGGTAATGGGTCTTATGAATATAATGTATTTGAATTTCAGAGAGACGAGAAATAAGCATATAAAAAGTATAACGGAGTGACTGTGTTTCCCTCGGTCGGCATAGCTGCTCTTTGATTATTTATTTCTTTTTCTTGAAGTCAGATTGTGTTAACTGCTGCATTCCAACATAATTACATGCTTGAGTTTCCAATTTGCTGGATTTTATTTTGGAACAAAGCAACAATTAATGTGAGAGTTTTTTTTTTTTTTTATCCTTGACAATCTGACAGTTGGCATTACGGGCCACATTATCTGAGACATTTGGAGCTGGGAGAGAGGATGGTATTCTGGTCACGCTAGTATTTATTCCCACTGCGATTATTACTCCATGCGGATGAAGACTAAAAAGGCTGCTGGCTGACTAGGGGCAGTGGTAGGTTTTACTTGAATACCCACCCGGGGATGTATATACATTTGACCAAAATGTAATTTTTTTGCAAAAAAAAAAAAACTACAAGAAAAATAATGTTAGTGATATTTTTGCAGAAGCTGTTCTCATTCTTTGTGGCATTTAAATTTGGCTTTGAAAAACAGATTTCAAGCAGAGCTCCTCCAGACCAGCAACAATTAGCAAAAACCTGGGAAACTGTGCATCTGATGAGCTCATCATATTAACTACTTCTCAGTCCAACGCTCCTAATAATGGTTGTAAACGGCACAGTGGGAAGCATTGTTAAGATGGAGGCAAATTTCATGGAGTCCAATTGTGAAGTCAAATTTATTTCAGGTTATGTTTGATATATACAGCATTTTCATGATGATTGAAGCTAACATGATTACTTGATTATGTTAGTTATGTGATGACACTATATGTGCCTGGAAAATACATAATAACACCTCTTAAAAAAAATGAAATGTGGGTTTACTCAGTTCAAGTTTAAAAGGTCTCAGTAATTTGAAGCAATAGATGACTGAAGTTTCCACGGTTATTGGTAACACTCCAGTTTAGCTTTGTACACAGTTTTGTTTTCTGAAACTGAGTAGCAACACAAAGGTTCACAAAATCTGGATGCAACTAACATAATTTCCTCCACTTATTTATTCATCTGAGCAACAATGAGGCCACCCTGAGCAGATATCCCACAACCTCATCAAAAATCACAGGTGCCGAAAGTAAACAGAGTCACAAAAATGGAGTTGTGTTTTTGGCATTTTGTACTAAAATCTGGTACAAAACTGTAATCCACAGGTGGATTTGCATTGACTGTTTGTGCAGCTTTATATACTAAAAGGGAAATGCGGGATGACTTTGATCATCAGGTGAATTTGTACTTATCGCAACTGGTTAGTGTTTGAGTTAGCAGTCACCTCAGTGAGAAACACTGATTTGTTTTAATATTGCGAGATCTTGTTCCACCCCGAAACCTCGGTGTACCACAGCTTCAGGATCATGGGTTTAGCATGTGGTATGTTAACCATTTTGTGCCCATGTCTTTGAATGTCGGAAAAAGGAGAAATTAGCTTGTGGAACAAAACTGTGACAAAATAGAAGTCTGTTCAATGGATTGGAAAATACAGACATAAAGTGATTCAAATCAAAAATCATCATTGGACCTTTCTGTCTACTTTTTAGGTCGAGCATTATTATTTTTTTGATTTGATCATATATACTTCAGTTTTAGTCTCTACAATGTCCAACTTTTCTTTTTTTTTTTTTTTTTTTTTTAGAAAGGAATTATTCACATTTTTCACATTGATAAAATTATGCAAATGACCGGATGGCTGAGGCTCCAACATCGGGCTTTCTACAACAGGACAGACACTTTAAGGTTACCTGACAGGGGCACTCAGGGAAAATAATTGGCTTTTCCGTCGCCAGGTCCACATGCAAATACAACCAGAGAGCCGTTCTGTACCTTTACTGCCATCATTAGCATCAGTGCAAGTGGCAGAGGAGTTTGATTTCTGCCTGCGCGAAGCGATCTCAGACCACAGCTATCAGCAGCTCCCCTGACACATACAAGCCATGCAGTATTAAACAGATGCAGAGTCATGGGGCAAGAGGTTGGGCCTGCTGTGTTTGTGTTCCTATACCACACAAGTCCGCATGCCCGATGGGCAGCTGCGCGGCCTGCAAAAGATTATTGATTCCCCAGATAAAACCAGTGGTTCATGAGCTGCAAAAGCCATTGTACAGTGATGGATTTTTTTTTTTACTTTCTAAATTAGGCATTCAGAGGGTGCTCTTTGCACCAGGAGAATTTAAGCAAAGTCTGGAAGCTCAAATAGTCTCTATCACTCTTCATGCATGTGGTGTGTATGTGTGTGTCTTTGTTAGCGAGAACGGTTCAAGGCAGCGGTGCATGTGAGCATGTCCTATGCATATGAATAAACACTCCTTGGGCTGCATTTGATGGAAAATGGTTTCAGCTCTCACTTCTCAGTTCATGCTAAGCAGAAATGCAGAGGGAGTGAAAGGCTATTGATTGTATCTCTTTGCGGGATTGTCCAGCAAGAGAAAATAGACATTTACTCACTGAAGGTGTTGTATTACTAACATGGTCTCAAATTGAGTCTAGAGCTACTCTTGGTTCAAAAATGTTATTCTAATGTGTTCATTTAGCAGGAGAAAGATGTGAGGGCATTTTTTGGAAATTACATTTTTTATGCATTAAACTCTTACTTTGTGTGTGTTTTGAAGATTTCTTTGCCTAGGCCATCTGGTTTTTAATGTTTCATATTAAGAACATACAATGGTTTGCAAAAGTATTCATATCCCTTGATGTTTTTCACATTTTGTCATTTTGCAATCTCGAGCGTTAGTATATTTTATTTTGACATTTTTTGATCCAATACGAAGAAACGGATAATTGTGAAGTGGAAAAAATGATACATGGTTTCCAAGGAATTTTCAAATAAAACACAACCAAGCAATATGTCAATACTTTGCGGTGCCACTTGAGCCATTCCACACCAAGATTATGTTTTGATTTCTGATGCAGTGCTAGTTCTATGTCTAGGGTCAATGTCCTAATTAACCTCTGCCCCGAGACTCAAGTCTTTTACAGCCTCCAGTAATATTGATTTGCCATCTTATTAACTGACATCAGCTCACCTGTCTCTGTTGAAACACTGCAGACTCACACCATGATACTGTCACCCTCATGCTACAAAGTAGGAATGCTTTTCTCAGAGGGGTATGGGATGTCATTCCTCCACATATAGTAGTTTTGCTCAAAATTATATATCTTTTTTACTTCACCCCTCATTAAAGGGTTAGGGTAAGGGTTTGCTGTGTCACTTTCATAGATTTATCCTTTATTTATGCTGAGAAGGAAAGACAAGTCAACAGTATTTACATATTAGGTAACTTCTAAAGACAATTGACATATTGACAGATTTTTTTAGCAGAATAAAAGTAAAAGGCCTGTCGTCAAAACACTGTAAATGTTTTTATTTAGAAAAGATTTTGAATGCTGACTTTACTTTTCCATCTACGGTTTTGTTACTTTGTTTGTTTTGAAGAAAATGCTTTGCAATGTCAAGCTATGTAATGAAATGTAAAAATAAATAAATTAGGGTCTGACTATGTTTGTAAGACAAACTTACTTGAATTGTGTGTCAGTATTACACCGTGTTTCAAATTATTATGCACGTGACATTTTCTCAGATTTTCTTAAATGGTCACTGCAAATGATGGTCAGTATAATTTTTAAGTCACAAACTATTACAGTATAAATCTAATTTTACTGAACAAAGCTCCCCATGAGAACAGTATCAAAAATAAAAAAAACTCAAAATGCACTGTTCCAAGTTATTATGGCCAGCAGATTTTCAAAACATTCTATGAATGACAAAGAACTGCAAACGGTTTTTCTTTGAATGTGCAGCATTAAGTGGTCTAAAATCAAAAGCTATTTCAATCAAAAACATCTTAACAGACCAAGTTACATGTTAACATAGGACCGCTTCTTTGATATCACCTGCACAATTCTTGCATCCATTGAACTTGTGAGTTTGTGGAAAGTTTCTGCTTGAATTTAATTTATTTGCAGGATGTCAGAAAAGTTTCCCAGAGCTGTTTTGATATGAACTGCATTCCACCCTCAGAGCTTCTGCTTGAGGAAACTCCAAAGGTTCTCAATAGGGTTGAGGTCAGAGGAGGATGGTGGCCACACCATGAGTTTCTCCCCTTTTATGCTCATAGCAACCAATGACACAGTGGTATTCCTTCCAGCATGAGATGGTGTACTGTGATGCATGAGGAGGATTTTGGTACGGAAGGTACGGCTCTTCTTTTTGAACCATGTAAGAAAGCGATCAGTCAGAAAGTTCAAATACTTTGCTGAGGTCATTTTCACACCTTCAGTGACTCTGACCAGCTCTCTCTCCATGATTTCGGCCCTAAAAATGATTCCACCATCTCTTGCTGACGTCACAGCTGTGTTGGGACGTGGTGGCCGTCCACCATCTATCCACTACTGCGTCCATCTGGACCATCCAGGATTACACAGCAGTCATCAGTGAACAAGTCTGTCTGAAAATTAATCTTCATGTTCAGCTGGGCCCATTGCCACCGTTTCTGCTTGTGTGCTTGTGAGCCCTGGCTAGGGTTGGCCGAATAACAGGTTGATGCACCGTAAGCCTCTGGAGGATCCTCCACCTTCAGAGGCACCAGCACAGGGCTGGGCAATTCCAGGTCTCGAGGGCCAGTCTCCTGCAACATTTAGATGTCTTTCTACTTCAACACACCTGAGTCAAATAATGAGGTCATGAGCAGAACTCTGGAGAACTTGACTGTATTTAGGATGTGATTCAGCTGTGTTGGACCACTGTGACATATGAGAGCTGCAGGACACTGGCCCTCGAGGACCAGGATTGCCCACCCCTGCACTAGCAGCTTCAAATAACTGTTTGCTGCTTTGTAAGGGCATTTTAACAGCTGCTCTCTTAATTCGATAAATTTATCTAACAGAAACCTTCCTCATTGTGCCTTTATCTGTACAAACCCATCTTCATTCTGAATCTGCCACTTATCTCTTCACAGTACAATAACGATTCAGTTTTCATTAAATATTTAATGTCTTCATACCTTGTCATACGGCACTACACTATTTGATGATTTTCGTCAGCAGAGATCCTTTCTCTTTCCCCTACTGCTTGAAACCTGCAGCCTGCTTAATAATGTGGAACATCCTTGTGAAGTGGATTTTCTTCAATTGAGTTCACCAGATAAACTAATCAACCAGCTCTCTGAAATTAATTATAGTGATTCAAAGAGCCTTGACACACAATACCATCTATAAATTTAATAGCATAACAACTTAAATTCAATTTTCATAATAATTTAGAACATGGTGTAATTCCACTGACCAGAACAGTTTGGGCAGGATCTGACCTTTGACACATTCCTTGACAGCTCATTGTGTAACTGGATATTTATTTATAATTTTTTTTTATGATTTTCTTCGTGTTGAGTTTTCAAGCCCAAATCTTTACTCTTTATGCAAAATGTGTTTAGAGAAAAGCACTCTTGTTTGAGCACCATGTGCCAAATAAATTATAAAATGAGAGAAGATGTTAAGTGATGACTGAATGTCAAGCTCCAAGTGGTAATCATCACAAATCCATCAGAAAAAATTAAACATGAGCCCGAGGAATGAGAGTGGGAGGCATCTGTGGCATTTCTATGCAGCCGAGCAAAGTATTGTGAAGTTTGACAATTATAAGGAAAAAAGGCATTGTAACTGCAAACTTTGCCTGTCCCCTGAGCACGGAGATAATGTGCACATGTCAATGCCTTGATTTGTATGAGCCCAACAGACAGCTATTAAATTGTTTCTGCAGCTGGTGACAGGCTTCCTGCTGCGAGGACGGGCACATTCACTAAACATAGGTTGACAGGCTTCTTTTTCTTCTCTTTCTTTTCTTCTGCTCTACTTTCTCTGCACTTCCATGCACTATCCATCCATCAACATCACCATAAATCCCTCCCTCTCGTCTGCCCTTGATATGTTTCACTCTTACCCCCCTTCTTCCATCCTCTCTCGATTCTTCGGCCACTTACTACATTTTTCATCGCCATCTTTTCCCTCGTCACCTTCTTCTCCCCCATCCTGTCCTCCACCCATCTCTCCGTGTCCGTCTTCTTTAGCTCATGCAGCAGCAGGCAGCCATCATGGCAGCAACCCATGGAGGTTATATCACGCCTAGCGTGGCCTTCCCTGCCACGCAGATCCACCAGATGGGGGCGCTCAACATCAACAGCCTCCCACCCACTCCCATGACCCCGGTGTCGAGTGAGTTTCATCAGACCCTGGGTGAGCACTCAGTTTCATTCCCTTTCTCTATGTGATGGTGTTTCTCTGCCACGGTAGCAAGCCAAAGCGTCTTTTAATAACGTCTGTGTTATGTTGCCGTGCGTGACGCGCATGTGTGTGTGAGTGTGAAACAAGCTAGATCTGCAGCATGCCCCAAAGAAAGAGTGCCTATTTACCGGTAATCCAAAATTATTCCTCTGGAGGGAAAGGGAAAGTGAGACGAGATTTGCATGTTTATGTTGTTTGCGAATGCTGAGATTTAGGGTTACAGTAGAAGCAGCAGAGTAAAGAACATCTATTACTAAATATACAGATAAGGCATTAATTTCCCTGTAGCATTTTGACCTTGTGCTTTGAGGCACTTGTGCATGGTTTGCATGCAGTTGGGTTTGTTTTCCATAACAAACAGCCTCCATGCACATACATTACAGTGGGAAGGAAAGGACTTTCAAACACCTACCCACTGCCAAAGATTTGCTTATTCAGCAGTTTCATTTTTCTTTGGAAAAAAAAAAAAAAAAAACTTCAAGATTCTTCACTCACCAAAAGCATAAGCCTAAATAAATTATACAGTATCTCAGTCTTTGTTGCGCTCCACTCTCATACTTTGTCATCTCAGCAGTGTTCAGTTTCTACTGCAAAGTCTTTGATAACTTTAAAGCTACTTGTCTGAGAGACACAACCATCAGCAGCACAGAAAGATTTGTTTTAAACGTTCTTTAAAGTCATCGTAGGAATCAAGTTTATACAAAACCTGCGTCACTTTATCAAACTATTGCAGAGCTCTGTGTTTTTTTATCGCAAAAATATTTGTGTTCTTTCTCAGCATGTGCTCGTTGGGTGTACCCACTCTCAACTCCCACCTTCAATCAGAATTTGAAGGGGGAAAAAGAGTAAAGCAGAGGGGGATGAATATGCTTTTTGTATTTTTTGCGATGCAAGAAACAGCTTCAACACATTCTAAAAACAAGAACAGGGTGCACAAGACTTGGTTTTGTTGTTTTCTTCTGTTCAACACTGGGTGAATACAGGCAGAAATACATGCATACATGAAATAATATGTCGGTAACCCTCACCCTGTCTACTCGAACACAAAGTCTATGTTTTTGTGACCATGTGTGCCTGCAGGTACAGGAATGTCTTGTTTGAGAGTGACACCAAAAACACAGCAGAATACAAAAACAATGGGTTGGATCATAAAGAGAAGAAGAAAAAAATAATAATATAATATATCAATGTTGAAGATTTAGTAAATTCCTGTTTTGTTTTTTCCTGAGTCAAATACAATGATGTGGTTTTCTGGATCATTATGTTTCAGCCACTTGTGTCCAGGTTTTCAATCACCTTTACCACCTTGTCAAAAAAAGTTCAGAAAAACCTGGCAGCTACAGAAACTCAAACCTGCTTTGTACTGGATCCTGCTGGGAGATCACTATCATTGTCCAGTTGTAAAGTATAGAGAAATAAACCCTAGTTCCAAAATGAACACTTTTAATCTCCACTGTATACAGCTGTCCACCTGGTCTGTGAACACTTTTTTTTTTTTTACGTCTACAAATCATATGTGTAAGACGTAGTTTACTGAATGACATCTACTTTTATATTTGTGGTTGTGTATGTATGTATATATTTAACTTTTTTTATATATATACAGTAAAACTCTCATACTTCCATGCACTTTTGTAAGGCAAGATTGAATCTGCAATTCATTTAAACATTTGCTCCCAATTATTAAATTTAAAAATCAGCAGCCAATTTCAAAATAACCCAATTATTAAATTTTAAAATATATCTTTCAAAAAACAAAAACAAAGAACTGAGTCAGAGACGTCCCCGCCTGAACACAAACAAAAAATATGTGCCTGAAGTGATACGGTGCCAGCAGACACGCATGTTGTAGGCAGGCACAGTATCATTTTCAACACCAGGTGATGTATGTGGAAAGACAAGACATTTGTCAAATATTCGCATTGATGTTTTCTGCACAAAGTGTGCACTTTTGGGCAGGCATAATCAATCTAAGACAGTGATTAAAACCAGAGCTCAGTCTTGCTGAGAAGCTCTTATTTTTGATGGGTAAAAGCAATGACAGTGCTGCAATTCGGAGCTTTGTATTCGCCATGCATACCTGTATTTTTGCAACACAATGGTGCTGATTGAAGATAGTGCAACCGCGCTGCAAGGAGCACAGTCGGTGTGTGTGCATGGGTTGTGCGAAAGGCTTTGTCCTCCAGTCAACTTGGATTGTTTGTGCATCTCTCCAGCTGCAGTCTATAGAAAACCAAGTCTTTGCCTCAAAACAAAAGACATCTTGTTGATTTTGCTTTTGTCATCTGTAAAAGTTCAACTTATGAAAAGTGAAATTAAAGTTTTCAGATCTCTTGGCATTTTCATGAGAAGAATTAAGAAAAATAAACAATATCTAACTATTATTAATACAATCAAGAATTAAAATGGTCAAATTAATACCAGTTTACCAAAGACACTCAAAAACAAATGCAATCTGTAAAAAACAAGAACTAGATAAAAAGTATTCACCCCTCATGCTGTTTTCCTTCGTTTATTGCTTTACAAATCAATCTCACCACCAAAATATGCCTTTATGAATATTCAACAAATTTACCAAAAAATAAAAAATAAAACCAGCTACTTTTGGATGTATGTGATTGTCTTCACCCTGTCCACCTTAAGAATAATCAAATCTGACCTGTTTGGATAATCTGTTGATCTGCATCTGATCTCCATTTTCAAACGTAGCGTCTTGTCTGGGGACCAAAGAACTTTCCCACAAACCTCTTTAGTCCAGCCTAAATTAGTTTTTTTTTTCAACTGTTGCATTTTCACTGCCACTCTCCCATTAAGTTTACAGTAGTAATGAACCCAGGCAGCAGTACTTGTATGCAGAGTTTCTCCCATCTCATCTACTGAAGTTTGTCACGCCTTCCTCGTACTCACTGGCGTCCTGGTGGCCTCGCTTACTGGGCTTTTTCCTCCACAGTCACTCAGTTTGTGTAAATAACCTGATATAGACATATTTACACATGGACCACATTCCTTTAATTTCTTGGTGATGAATTAAATTGAACTCCAGGGGATGTTTAGTGTGTCAGACATATTTTTTCTCTGACTACTGGGACTGACTATCTGTTTTTTTAAATGCCATTATTTTTGTAGAAATCTGTTTTAACTTTGACATTCAAGAAGGTTTTTGCCCCCTTTTTTTTATCACAAAAGCCAAATTTTGTTGATCACAATTGATTTGTACAGACAATGAAAAGAAAAAGAAAATTCAAGGAAGTTGATGCTTTTCACAGGCACTATTTCTGTCTCGCCAGGTTTAAGAGTTGTTTGAATTACTGGATGAATGTGATTCAGTCTGCCAAGTGGTACTTGTAGATTAACAGGTGGACTTTGGTGCCCCTGAAACAAGTTCTGAATGTCTGGAGGCACATTTGTTGGATTGCTTTTGAAACTGGGTTAGACATGCAGGAAATGTCACTAAAACATGAAGAGACCGCGAACAAATACTGTTTTCACATTCAAATATATATTTTTTATTAATTCTGGTGCATAACGACAAGTTCATATTTAATGCCAATCAGCATTTAAAGCTATGGTAAGTTATGAATACTTTTAAAGCCTTATGAATTTCTAGATTGGCAAAATGAGAACAATTTTAATTAAACATGTTCTCCTTTTTAGGAGCGACCTTAAGATGACCTTTTTGGTATCTGCATAAACATCTAACTTAACAGGAGTAAGATACATTTTGAATAGACCTAGAATTTTACAAGGGCATTTTAAAGTGAGTTAGAGAATAGTAGGTGAAGTAGGTTAAAGTCCACACCATAGAAAAGCCGACCTCACTGCTACATGTGAACTGGATATTTCTGTTTATGTACTTTTTATTGGGTTACCTTTTCGCATTGAATGAATGTAAGTTATTCAGAATCCAACAAAAAAATAGATGGTAATCATAAAGTTTCAAGAACAGTCATAAATATTCAAGTTGTTATTTCCCTTTGCTTCATTCATTCATTTGATTTTGCGGGCAGCAGCTGCAGGAGTCGGTACCCCAGCTTGCTGATTCTAGTTTGCAGAGTTTTATGCCCCTAAACCCCCACACTACCCCACCACCACACATACACAAACCTCCTTCTTCTGACTGTGACATATTTAGAGTTCATTGAAGGAATACATAACATTACTGGCAAGGCTGTCTGTGAAAGTAGGGCAAGGAATTCTGACACTACTGAGAGACTGTAGGATGCCTGCCACGATTCAGTGGAATAATTCATCGTAATATCCAAATCTTATTTTAGAGTGCGTCTCCGCTTTGGCTAAAGCTTAACTTATGCATTAAAGTTGTCTCATCAATCAAATTATGTTTCTAAAATCAGTTTGTATTTGACTTTTTTTTCTGTTAAGTTTGAAAGAAACATCTAAACTGAGAGTGCTTGACGATCAACACTTTTATTCTCTTCACCTTATTTTGAAATTACCCAGTAACCAACATGTTTAGGACAAAAAAAATCTTGTTTGATAGGTTCAGAGGTTAAGGGTGTCTCTAAAAAAAAAAAAAGAGAGACATGCACTCGATCAACAGATGCAAAGCATTTAGGCTTGATGGTGCATAAGCTGTTTGCCAGATGGCTTGGCTGATTAGAGAACGTATCCTTACAATGATGCATGATGATGCTTTTTGAAAATAATGTTCACCAGGTGCTGCTCCCTGAGTGCTGCAGAAGAAAAGAAAGTTAAACAAAACCGAAGAGAGAGAGAGGAGGGGGAAGCTGGAGATATGGAAAGAGGGAGAGGAGGGAGAGATAAACACAGTAAAAGGAAGGAAGAAACGGAGAGAGATGCGCATCCCGCTGGGTATATGTGGCAAAGAACACGCAGTGTCAAGGATGCTTTGTTTGGAATGAGAGAAGTGTGTAATCAAAGTCGCTCTAATGTTCTCCTGTATGGTGCTGTTCTGCAGTGAAGACATACAAGATGCACAAGTGCACATTAGACAAAATGTACTGCAGACGCTGCACAGCCAGGAACAACCCACTGACAGACAGACTGAATGTGGCACGACATCCCTGCTGGATTCAAACACAGTTAATCCACTGATGCAGAACCCTTCCATGGTGACAAACACCAGGAAACTAATGAGCTGTTTGACGTGCTGATCTTTCTTAATACTACCTGTCCTTTGTGGCTTCTGGGCATGTGGTTTATAAAAACATTAATTTTAAAACAAGCAAGTGATGAGGAAGAATTAGGTTGGAGGTTTGTGTTAAGTAAAGGATTAATTAACAAGCTTGTGACTGCTTATTCTACAGATCTAACGGTGGAGTGACGCATCAGATCAGGACTGAAGCAAACAGCTGGATCGATGAACACCTAAGAGTTTACTTTTAGCTACATGCAGTATTATGTATTTTCCAGGCACATAGTGCCATTTTACAGCACATTCAAGTAGCTTTGTTACCTTTAGTTGTTTTAAAATTGTTGACTATCAACCATAACTCAGAAGAAATTTGACTTTGCGGTTTTGTGTCTTGAAATTGGCCTCTGTCTCTTTAAGAAGCTCCTGCTCTTTCCAAAACTGCCTTCAGCACTCAATAATTCCTTTCCACTATGCTATTTACAAGTTTTATTAGGAGCATTGGACTGAGAAGTAGTTGGTAAGATAAGCTCAGCAGACTTGTAGTCTGGTGGAGCTGAATGGGGAAGGCACAGGGTAAAGCTGCTCTGTGAGGAGGTAGGTCAGCTTGAGACTGCAGCTTCTAGCACGAGGTTTGTGAAAATAGGCGATGTTTTGCAAAAGCAAGTACCCCCAAATGTCTGGATAAATGGATAAAAACTGTTGGATGGCAGCTTTTAATGTGCAATAATAATAATAGCTGATTAAGCCTTGATACTATTAGATAGATGGGAACCAACTAATGTGGCGAAGACTATTCTCCTGCCACATCTTTGCTTACATCAAGAAGTCAGTAGTGGGTTCCCTTGGTAAAATTAGATTGTGTTTGAGATCATTGTGTGTTTTCATTATTACAAGCTCAGTTCTGGAACACTTTTCTAATTTAGGTGTCCTTTTTCTCAGTGTTAATACATAAATCTTTCTACTTCATAATGACCGTAGCTTCAGTATCTCCAGGCTAACAGTAACATGAACGACCCCTACTGTACATCTACACATTGCACATTAAAGATTAGATTAATTGTAACTTCAAGGGTAAAGACATTATCTTCGAGGTATTGAACATGGCCGACAGGTTATTGGCCTTGTCCTTTTGTGTGCATCTGCTTTTTACAACCAGAGTCGCAGCTCTTTCCTTGCTCAGATCAGAGCTGTGAAAGAAAAACTTTCACCTGCAGCAAAGCTTCAGAAGCTGGCCTCCTCAGCGATCGGAAAGTCTGGCACATTGCTGTAGTCGCTGCACTGCATGCATAATGTCCTCAGAAGCGGCGCAGGCAAAGTGAAGGCTTCAACATATTTCTTCGTATTCCTGTGCACAAGGCATTGATATCCTTACTACCACATGTACATGTACTCAACTCTGTCTTTGGGGGAGCAACGCTACAGCCACCTCCTCAGGCAGGCATCAAAGCTTGTTTTCTTGTGTTTCTTTCTCTGCTCCTGGTTTGAATCATGTCCTTCTTTGCTCTGTGTGTGCCACCATCATTTGACTTGGATTTTTATCGTCATACATGCAATGCTGGCACACACTCTGTCAACACAACCAAAAACAATCTGAGCTTTACAATAGGATGTGTAGAAGAATGTCGAGGACCTGCTCTGTGAGGAGGTCAGTCAGCTTGAGGCTGCAACTCCTAGGTACTTATACAGATGACAACATTTCAGTTCCTCATTTTTTAATTAATGTGCTCAGAGTTAATGACTGATACATTCAGAAAGTTGCTTGGTGAAGTTTTACAATGGCTATAAATAAATAAGGAAGTCTGAATTGGGATTAATTCTAGAAGATGCAATAGAATCTAAAAATTAGTACAGTCTTTCTTGGATAATGTGAACGACAGGATAACCAGTCAGTAACTAGAAATGATTAACTAAAAGTGCTGGTGCTTCTTTTTGTTTCTTCTCTGCATTGATATGTCTCTTTGATTATTTATTTCGTAGTAAATTTCATTCTGCTACTTTTTAACTTTGTGCTGACAAAACCTAAATTATATATAAATAAACAAACATTTGAATAACACAGTGTTTCTTGGTCCTGCATATTTTATTTCATTTCCAAACATCTAACTTAAGTGAATTGGTGATTAAAAGGCCAATTATCCAATGAAAAACATAGTAAATAGCAGAATATTAGAGTGGGGTCACAATGTCAGGAGCAGTTTTAAGGATGTGATTCATAGAAGGTCTGCACATCACTGATTATTGTCCCAGGGGCAAATGGGTAAAGCCTTATTATCACATGTAAAAGGCAGCAGTGGTAAAAATCATGCACCATAAACAGAACATGCAGATATTTTTCATTCTTACAGGTATATTCATTTAAATGAACATGCATGCTGCATTACGTCCCGGTCGAGTTGCCGTAGAGATTTAAAGGGCAGTGTTTAACATCGCATGGTATTTATTGGTATGCAGACGAGCCTTTGAAAAAAGCTCTTCCTCCCATACGCAGATTTATTATTCACACCAGACAGACATTTTCTCCTTGACTGTAAATGCATCACATTTTAAATCAGTTAGATGAAAGCATCTGTTTTGAGTGCTTATTACTTGCTCCAGCAAAAGACAGTCCTTGTGCTGGTAATGACTGCACTCTACAGCACGGGCAAGGCATTCCTCGATGATTTGAATGCATAATTAGCATAATAAATACCTCTGTCATATTCGAAGACTTGCTCCATGAGGAAATCACTGCAGAGAGCAAATCAACACTTTCCCTTCCTCAGAAGAACCGACAGTAATGTGGATATAATTTCGTATTCATGACATAAATAAATGCATGTGACATACACTTATCCATACTGTTTCACAGTGTGGACTCCCTTTGTGCCGTAGCCACCAGGAAAGAATTCGTAGCAAAGCTCCAGCTGTATAGAATATATAATCTGCTACCCCATAGCTTTGTATTCAGCCATGCCCAAGTGGGAAACAACATGTCATTATTACGGACCGATACTCGCTGCGCAAGCTGACAGCCGCATGTAGATCTGCACTGTTGCATGTGCATTGTAAACAAGCTATGAATACAATTTTCCACTATAGCAAAACTACATTGCAAAACTGTCTAGCGAGGTATAAAATGGAAATGTCTTATTTTCCATTCCAGGACAGTAGGAAATGCTTCTTCATTTCAGCTGAGGAGAGAGGTTTGGAGGCTTTGCTCATGCTGGTCATTGGAACATGGTGACATTGAGGATAAAGATGATGACTCGCCACATAAATGGCCTCCACATGTAATTATAGCTTTAATGGCCATGACGTCATTGTCTTTCCTTTTATCATAAACCCATAATGTGCCCCAGGACTTAAATTGTTACAAATGTATTTCCATTTTAATAGTTTGAGTTTTTCTTCTCTATGGTTAAAAAGAAAGTCTGAACGACGGAAAGGTTGCACTGTTCTTTTTACTGCTTTGCTCAAAACAGCAGTTACATGGAAGGGATCAGCAGTCTCACCTATAGTGCTCTGCAATTATATTAATGTTCGTTGATCTACACATCTACTTTTAATTGAAGTCACAATTTTAAAATGTCATGTGGTGGACAACAATAAACACATTTTCAGGGGCAAAAATATCGGTCTGCTGGCACAGCCAAACTTGCTGTTAAATTGTAAAGTTTTGTACACAATGTAACATACCTCTCGTTTTACACATTAGTCCAAAGCTACAAGATCCTCTGATTTATTGCTGTTCTATTGTGCCATGTAAGAGTTGGCAAAATATTTAGTTGGAATTTCTTGTCATGATAGAAAAATGAAAAATGGTTTTCAATAAAAGTTTTAAAAGTGCCTCATATTACATATTGTATTCAGGACTTTCACTCAAAAAAAATGTAAAAAAAATTCAATGTAACCAACTGCTTCAGATATTTGGTAGGAAAAAAAGTTGTGGAAGAAAAAAAGCAAAACCACGAAGAACGAGGAGCGAGCAGACAGGTCAGAGATGTAGCTGTGCAGATGTCTAAAGCGGGGTTCAATTATAAAATAATATCTCGAGTTCTGGGAACATCACAGTTTATCTTCTGAAAATCAAAAGACGATGGCACTGATACAAACATATTAAAACATGGCTCCTGACCTAAACTGGCAAGATCGCCAAGGAGCTGATTAAGCCGAGAATCAGCCAAGAGAGTCGTGGTAACTCTAGAGGGGCTGGAGCGGTTTGCCACAAGCCATGTTAGGGGATACAGCAAAGATGTGAAAGACCTTGCATTAGCCAAATGAGGCCAATTTAGAAAATCTCCGCCCAAATCTTTTGATTTTCGAACAGCATGTGTGGTGGAAAACTAAAACTGATTCTGCCATGGTGATGCTTTTTTTCCAAGATAAGGAACATGATCAGAATAGATTGTAAGATTGATGGACATAAACAAATGGCAACATTAGATGAAAAGTTATAAAAATTAGGAAGCTCAAAAATATTCAGTATAAACATTTGAGAAATACCCAAAAGAGCTGGTTTTCAATAAATTCAACTGGAGGGTGCTGAAAAATGAATGCTCCTCGCTCTCTTCAGTCTTTTGTCAAAAGATTTGAAAACGGTCCAGAATGCTCCTTCCACTTCCCAAGCATCTGCTAATTTGTGTTGTTCTACAGCATAAAATCCACAAAAGCATCTGGTTATAAAAATATGAAAAAGTTCAAACAGTGCTAATACTTTTGCAGGACAGTACTAGTCACAGTACTAGTCCCTCCACTGTCGCAACTGGTGAACATACATGAGCGCGCTCCTCCCAAAACACTGCTAAGCTTTGGAAAATGAATTTGCCTGATGATGGAGAGGATACATTATCTGGTGGTACAGTAGAGTGCGTGTGGCCCGGGTACACTATAGCTGCCTCCAGCCCTCAAAGTAGGAGCGGCGGTCTCCTGGGTCCTGGTAGGAGAATGGGCTGAAGCTGCGGTCTAATTCATCACAACTTCGCAGGAAACAAGCAATCGCAGGGAGGCTTCTGGAAAAAAAAAAAAAAAAGAAAGAAAGAAAAGAAATAGAGGAAACCTTAGCAAAAGACACAACAAGTCTCACTGGGCCGAGGAAATTCCCCAGGTCGCCATTGTTGTTAACTGTCAGCGTCCTCCATCGCTTAAACGCTCAGACAGAAGTGATATAGAGAAGACAAAAGAGCATAGGAAATAAAAAAAAAAAGAAGAGTCATAAGAAGCGAATAATAAAAGTAACCCTATGCGCTGTATTTACCGGCACCTCAGCTTATTTACAGGTTCATTTCAGCGTGTGTGGATGTGATTGTTTAGTTGCCGCGAACTGCCGCTCACAGCGGGGGGCCTTGCTGAGGTACCGGCTCGTGGGGATATGACAAGCTGCTGAAGGGTTTCCGTGACAACCTGGGTTGTCTGTCCAATCAGGGTGTGAGGGCTTCCAGATTGAGAAGTGGTCCTCTGGGGAGCTGTTCCTCAGCTGGCTCGAAATGCTTCGCCACGGAGAACATCCTTTAGAGGGAGGCCATCACAAAGTGAGAATCCGCTCCAAATGGGTACTTTGACATTCCCCGGCATAATTGGAAGCACTTTCTAAACCGAGGGGTTCTTTTAAAAATGCATTGAACAGCAGAGAACAGGATGCTTGCAATTTTGATTCCACTCATGAACCTCTCTGCAGCAGCCTGTCAGGCTCGTACTATGTATGTTACGGCCGACCCATTTGTCAAACTGCCAACTTTTTTATTGTATTTTATTGTGTATGTATAAAAGTAAGAGGCATATTTGAGTATAAGCTACCTACTCATTCAAGCAAATCTCCTTCTGTAATCTGCCTCTATCTACACCACATTGGTTTCCTTTTTTTTTTCCCCACTCTATTTTTTTGGTTGATTTTTTTCTTTTTTTCTTTTTTCTTTTTTTTTTTTTTGCTCTGAAGTTGCATAGTGGTTTCATCATCCTGAGCAATAGGAGCCAGCGGGGTATCGCGCAAACACAACAGACAGGCTCATTTTTCACAGGTTGACTTCCGAGCTATTCTGCAGGATGTGTCACGACAAACGGCGGATATGTGACAGACTCACGTCGCACCCGTGTCCTTGCATTAGAGAGAGGAGGCACTATATCATGTGTGTGTGTATGTGTGTTTGTGACTGTGCACACCTGGATCCAGTGTCTCTTTGTTCTTAGTTGTTTTTGTTGTTGTTGTTTTTTTAGTACCAAATAAGCCCACAGGAATTGTTTGCTCCTCAACGCGGTAACGCTGAACCTCATTCCCAGCAGGCCTGAGCTCTCCGCCAGCCAACATCACCACCTCCGCCGTCCCCAGCATCGTCACTCCCATCGTCAACGGATTCACCGGCATCCCTCATCAGCCCAACGGGCACCCTGCTGTGGAGACGGTGTACACCAATGGCCTGCCGCCCTACTCCACCCAGAGCCCCACCGCCGCCGACACCCTGCAGCAAGCTTTCACTGGCGTTCAGCAATACACAGGTGGGCCACGACGAGTCTTCTGCCGCTGCTCGATCTCACCTGCTCACAAATGCCAGCCGTGTTATCAGCTACGCGTTAATTACCACAGGGTGTTTACAGCGCATCAGAACATCAGAGCGCCTTTGATTGGACACGTCACGCCTGTATGGTCGACCTTAAGCATCCTTGACACCGTCCTCTGCAGGATCCCCTCGTTTTTTACACCACCCCTCTCTTCATTTCTCTGCGCCTTCTTTCCGCAGCAATCTACCCAGCCACCACGCTGACTCCCATCGGCCAAACACTGCCCCAGCCGCCCCAGGTCATCCAGCAGCAGCAGCAGAGAGAAGGTGAGGGTGAGACAACGTTATTACTTTCACACTTCACCCATCCCATCCTCCTGTAATGGATATAAAAAGCAGAGATGAGCATGAGAGACCAATATTGCTTTTACAGTGTACACATCTCAATTCTGTGGAATGGGTAAATAGAGTGGAAAGGTTGAGGAAACAATATTACATTTCACACCTAATCTGAGGTAACTTATACATTATATACACCATAAAAATACAGTATAGCTAGACAGAAAGCAGTGATAATGCAACTGTATTAAATTTTCTGGTTTTATGATCAACATAGTCATATGTTTTTTTTTTCTTTCTTTTTTATAAGTAACAATAAAATCCATTGTAATAAACCTGTAAGAAGCATGCTGCTGCAGCCAAGGGGGACAAGAGTTATGAAAATGTAGAAATGGGAAAACTGGGGCACCTTTCATAAAAATATTTAAAGTGGATCATGGTGATTTTTTTTTTCTTTTCTATGTTTTTTTTTTTTTACTCACACCTGCTGCACAAGTTTAAGTGGAGGAGAAAAAAAGAAAAACAGTCTGGAAATTCTGGAGATATTGCTAAAGAGTATCATATAGGCTAAGTTAGAAAAGTATTACATGAATTACAAAAGTGTAAGAAATAGTAGTAAGGAGAATGTTTTTATTTTTTTTGTATTCCCATTGTCATTGTCAAAATGTTCCATCCATTGATTAATCCATCCATATCTATGACTAACTTCCAAAACTATTACTAGAAATTCATAGACATGTTTTGTATAATACAACAATAAACCTTTTGTCAGCATGTTGAGAGGTAGATGTTGTAAGTTTTATCTTTGATTATTGGTAATTTACTCAACAAGTCTTTGAGTTACAGTTTGAGTAGCAAAGAATGGAGGAACGTGTACATAAAGCAAACCTATTCTGTAGAACTGTTTTAATATAAGTACCAGTCTTAAATAAAATGCTATAGACCACTGAAGAGATAATTGAGATAATTAAGTAGATAATTGTCATATAATTTTGGTGAGACTGGAGAAATGAAATTGACATGCGTTCCTCTTTTTGTCTGCTCAGGTCCAGAGGGGTGTAATCTCTTCATCTACCACCTGCCGCAGGAGTTTGGAGACAATGAACTCATGCAGATGTTTTTGCCCTTTGGTACAGTCATCTCTTCTAAGGTCTTCATGGACCGGGCAACCAACCAGAGCAAGTGCTTTGGTGAGTTACAAACGACATGTACAGATCCATTCACACTTGGTAAATACATGTATAAATTCCTAAAATAAAGCCTCTTTTATTGCACTTAGATGAACTCATGTTTAAAAGCTGTGCGTAATCCAACCTTTAATTTCAGAGAATTTAGTTTTTTTTGTTTTGTTTTGTTTTGTCAGATTTTACCTATGATTCCCAGTTTGGAAATATCTGCACTACAAATATCTGTCTGTGTGAGTGCTGGAGTGACAAATCCAACCCAACCTCAATAGAAGTCAATTAAACATGTTGGAATATTTGAGCTGAATTTTGACACAGTCAGGTAGTGTGAACTGAATTGCTGACTTGATTGTGTTGCCAACTCAGCAACAAAGGAAGGATGAGACACCGAATGTTGTTTTCAGAGCAAGACTCTCATCCATTTTTGTCTACGTCTTCCTCATCTTCTTCTCTGGGATTTCTCCCACTGAGCTCAGTTTTTTTTAAATAAATTTCAATCAAGTCAATCAGTGACTAGAAGGAGGAGCATCATGTACTATTGGAAACATAATTATTTTTTAAAAAATTCTGATCCATTTGAACTTTATTAGTTAAGTGTAAATTCCGGCAGGAGAACTATAATAAATGGGTATATCAACACAAAAATATTTTTTTGTTTTCCCTGACTTGAATTTCATGGAGAAAAAAAACTGGTGGGATGAGCTAAGAAGTGTCAACAAGTTGTTTTTTTGTTGAGCTAAATAATTATGATCATTGTCTTTTATGCATGTCTCTTATGCCGTTTACTGAATATCTAATTTGAAAACATTAAAACATTTAAGATGCTCTTTTCCACAACCTATTCTGGCTGTGACAGCATTTGACAGCCCACAGACTGCGAGGATTGATCTTCGCCCAGACAAACCGACTGGAATTTGCATCTTGATGACTGCTTGTGCTTTGGCATGAGGACTGAGGAAAAGATGCTCCGAGTGCATTGTTTCCAAACTGGCCTGGATGCAGTCGATCAGAGTCAATGTCCTTGTTTCGTTTTGGCAGATGACTGACCCGGAAACCTCCAGGCACTGTCAGCATCTTCGTAACTGTTCTGTAACCCCTCGTTTCTGTCAATACCTGCAACTGCCGAGGCCGAACCACACACCTCCACGCTTCAAGTCGTCGTTTAACTTCAGCAGACTAACTTCACCTTACAGGCATCTGAAGAGCTTGACGGTGACGCTTCAGGGGCAGAGCGGATCGGTGGTGATTGTGGAGCAGCAATTGTTTTTACTCAAAGGGAACTGCAGAAGCCCAATGAAGTGTCCCTAGTGCTGAATGCTTTTGCTTGAGTGAGAGGCTTAATATTAGATACTCCTGAAAGAAGATCTGTTTGCAGTAATGACGAGCCGCTACAATAGACATTCACATCAACGCGGCGGCACTTTGGTACAATTAATCTATAAATGAGGAAGAGAGAATTCTGTTAAATTGATGAGACTCGCCATCAAAACATGTAGTCTTAGATGAGACTATGGGGTCTGTGCCAGCTTTCACCACCCTGAATGTGTTTAGTTGCTGGTGGCATGTAAGAGGTCACATCCTTTTACTGCCGCTGTTCTTTTTTCAGACTTTCACGTTGGCCTCGTCTTCTCTGCCAAGCTTTCACCCCTAATGGGCCGAACCAGATCCAGGAAGGCCAGCTACAGTCTCTCCCAGGTGGCTGTGGACGCGCACAGGCCCCTGTTGTTTTTTTTCACGGGTCATTAACTGTACCTAATGGCACCGCAGACACAAGGGAGAACATCAAGTGGAGACACACTCTGCTGCAGTTTCTGGTCCCTGAAATCTGAAGGCTTAGTTTTTCTACTTGATGGAAACAGAATATTCAGCGTAGGTTTGAGGAGTGGGGAGTTTTGGAGGAAGATGTGCTGATGGGTTTGCGTCTGCCTCGAAACTTGCCAGTTTGTTTTTGCTTACATTGAACTTTTATTTTAACGTTACATGCTATACTTGATGGCTGAGTTTAAAATAAGTTGCTCTGCAAACGTACATACCTTTGGAGCTATTGAGGTTTGTAACATTATAACCACACACTTTGTAAATTGGGATTTCATGTCAAACACAAAGTAGTGATTACTTTTGAAGAGGGTCGGAAGTGGCAAAGGGTTAAAATATTCATATGTTTGTATTCTGGGCCCCAGTTCAGTATGTCGTTGAACAACAAAATCTTGCTGCCTTGTTGCCAGATGGTGTAATAATACCCAACCAGCGTCGCACATCTAAAAACTGAAACGTTTTTTATTTTTCAAAATGGTGAAAACTCAGTCACACATCTCACAATTAAAAAATAGATCTGGACTTTGACTGTGTCATTCTAATACACTACTATGCCATAGTCTGAACCACTTCCTTGTAGTTCTGATTGTATTCTTCTGGTTGTTTTCATGCTGGGAGGTCAAGCTCAAGTCATTTGCAGCTTCTGACAAGTTTTCTTCCAGAAAACAAGTGTCTTGTCCCTGTTTAGATAAAGCATCATATAATCTTATGGGTTGGTCAAAATTATTATTATTTTTATTCACATCAGAGCACCGTCTTCCACATATATATTTTTTGTGTTTCCCTTTACTGATATACTTCACTTTGCTTTCATCCAATATGTAGTTTAAAATGTCGACATTTGTTACTGTAATGTGATATAAAGTAGAAACATGCCCAATAAATCCTATAAATTCAAAGCATCGTGGTCACTAAGGTTTGTAATATTAAACACGTTTGCTAAACCTATTAGCTGGTAATTATTTTTTATTTTCCAATTTTCAAATCTACTCATTAATGGGACTTTTTTTTCTTTGCAAGAATTAGTAATCTGATGTTTTGTTTTATTATTTAACTGAAATAGGCTGTTGCTTTTCATAGTCTACAACATGTGCCTCAAAAACCACGGAGCAGCTTAATATTACATGTCTTCTGTACAAAGGAATGTGATGTGTTTTGGCAGCAACAGCTCCAAACATGTCCCAACAGCTCTTTCTTTCGCATACTTACTTTTCTGGCTAAAAGCGTATTTTGGGCATCATCCTGACACTTTCTTCTTGTAAGTTTAATCAATTTGATCTGTTTCCTAACAGGTTTTGTCAGCTTTGACAACCCTGCTAGCGCACAGGCAGCTATTCAGGCCATGAACGGCTTTCAAATCGGGATGAAGAGGTTGAAAGTCCAGCTAAAGAGACCGAAGGATGCCAGCCGCCCTTACTGACACAGCCTACCTTCAGTATTCACTGCAGCAGCACAGGTAAGCCCTGAAAATGGTGGGAACTTTTTGTGTTCACAAAAGTAAGTTTCAAGCTTCTTCTTCTTCTTCAGAAGAGCTGCGATTGGTTTCTGTAAATATATTTAATAAAACAGTTTATTATGTAATGACAATATGTAATTGTTTCAAAATACTGCAAAACTCAAAGGTTTATGAATACAAAGCGAAGGACACATTCACTCCTGACACATTTTGTCTGCTTTAAAAAGACCAGGGTTAATTTTGTCCATTGGCCTGCATCTTTATTGCAGGTGTGAATACTCTTAAAGGAGAGACATTATATAAAATGTACTTTATGTCATAAAACTGCGCTCTATCCCGCCACCATGATTTCTGTACAATGGGCTGGATTTGTTTACAAATTATAGCAAACTGCACAAAGAGCAAAAAAAAAACAAATAAAATCTGCTTTTGTTCCACACTAAACAACCCAAAGTCTTTCCTGGTGTGAATACACCTTGAGACCTGACCATCAACACCCATGTACCTTTAAACAGTGGCCTAGCACTCTTAAATTGTAAATAATGCATGTACAAAAGAAGAAAAAGAAGAGAAGCAAAGTCCTTTCAGGAATTCCTTTCCCCAGTTTGTCATGTAAATAAAAAATGACATTTAAAAGGAGTCCTACAGGTCAATCAAAGGTCAGGGAAACTTTCCAAGGGAAACGTAATGTTCTGCTATGCGACTGAAGCCTGACAAAGTGTGAATCGGGAGTAGAATGTCAAAATGACCCATCTAAAGAAGCTTTACAGAATCTGAACTGATGAGTAAAAATAGAACCTACAGTCTTCACTAAGCACAGATACGTGCGCAGAATTTTTTTCATCATTACAAATCCTTAACTTTCTTGCACAAAGGGGATAAAACATGCTTGGGCGGTGATGTACCAAAGAAATGAGGAACATTTGACTGACAGATGAGCCAAGGAAATATAACTTCATCTTGTAATATTAGAAGAAAAAAGAAAGAGGAAAGCTCATTGTTTCGAAACAACGGCCCTCTATGAATCCTATAATTGTGCATCATGAATAAGAGAAAAGAAAATTAGATATAGGTTCTTAAATATTTTACAAATAATCAAAAAAGTGGTCTGCATTTATGTTTAGACACCAGAGAAAATGATTAGTAGCTACTAAAACTGTTACCAATTCTTTATTGCAATAGATTCAGATTGATTTTCAATTGTATCTCAAACAAAGCAGGAACTTTACTTAATTGGGCGAGCAAAGCTGCGTAGACAGCAATTTTCATGTTTAGCCACAAATTCTCCATTCAGCTTGATTTCAACAAGGCTGTTACAAAACAAAACTTTTTTTTTGTCATCTAAACATCAAAATATTGCTGTTTTATGGTCTGGTAGAAAGTTGAACTTCTTCCCAGGTCTTTACCAGGATTTCTTCCCTGTCCCTGATGGGGGAAAAAAAAACACAGAATGATACGGCCATCATCATGTTGCACCACCAGTTATGTCAGCACAGATTTAATCACACTCTTTTAAATAATTAAGCCTGGTTCACACGGCAAGATAATTAGGCTGATGTTTGACTCAGTTTTCTCCTTCCTAATATCTAAAGGACACTCCGATTATTGTGATGGCTCTAAAGATAATGTTATGAGATGTTCCTACCGTGTGCGATGTGTTAGGGGTGATCTAGTCTGCTTGGAAGGACATCAGTAGCGCTTTGACCTCAAATCTGGGATATTTAACCTGTAGGATTATCTCGGCCTGATATCCCAGCGTGTGGGGTGTTCCCTGAGGGCAAACGAGCATGCAGCCTGCTATCTGTGAAGTGTTTCCAATCAGAGAGCAAAGTGATGGAAACACAGAGGAAAGTCCGCACCTTCTGCCAGAGCAGAAAGTCAAGTTGGAGTTGCAGACATCTTTTTGTATACTTTCCCTGTTGTCTGTGGTCTCTCAGGTTTTGAAAATCAACCGACAATTTTAAAATCTTACCATGTGAACCAGGCGTTGGGTGACTTCTGAAGGCAATTGGTTGCTTTGACTGAAATTGCATGCTGCAATCTTCAAATATATAGTGATAATACACTTTGAAAGCTGTCCGTTAATTTCATTCCACTTTGAAATTTTCACCCCGCCCCCCAACACACACGCACATATGCACATGCGGTACAACCTTATGTTGGAAGGAAACAATTAGGAACATTTTGAAGGACATGAGCATTATGCAAACAATTAAATGGAAAATGAATGCATTTCTTTTTGCTTCAAGATATTTAAAGTCAGGGGACATTTTGGCAATGTGGGTCCTGTGATTTTGTCCTATCATGTTAAATTTAACGTGTATTGTCAGTAAATATAAGGCTAAGCGTAGAATGTGCAAAAAACACAGAGTCCAAGTGGTTGATTTTATTATGGGGCACATCTTGGGCATACTAATTGTGGGAAAAATCTGTCATCATTGTGATTGACAAAGACGGATTCAGTGTCATGGTCTCTTCAGACCATTGCACTGATATAATGGAGCCATACTGAAATATCCAAAGTTTAAAGAAATGGATCTTTGGATTGACAGTTTAATGAGCAGTGAAATTTAAAATCGCTCCTTTCTTCTTTTTTTCTTCTTCTTCTTTCTCTGTCTTTCTTTTTCTCACTTCTTTTCCCCCCCCCCAGAGTTTAGAGGACACACGTGAAGATATCTGGGAGGAGGTCAGCTTTTTTTCTTTGAGAGCAAGCATATGTTTTAAAAAAATCAACACGTGAGGAGTTTTGGGAGACATATCAACACTTATCAACACAAGAGGATACAAGTTAGAGCAGTAACAGGAGGTGTGGCAAAAGGAAGGAGGAAAAACACGGCGCTTCGATGGGGACTTAACAGCAACAGATGGCACAGAACAGCGAGAAGAAAGAAAAACTGGAAAAGAGACACGACGGGACTGAACAACAGAACTTTTTCTTGTTAAGACTTGAATTGTTAAGTAAGCAACAAACAAAAAAAGCAGCAACAACAAATAGATTTCTATATACATATTATATACACACATATATATATATATAAATATATATATATAAGGAACAAAGAGGCGCTTGTGGCTTTTACTGGACAAATGAGGGTTAAAACTTGAAGATTAAAAAAAAATACAGTGGATAAAAGAACCAATTCTACACGTCCACTGACAGACTTTCTTTCTCTTTCCCTCTTTCTCTTATTCTCTCACCGTCTCTCAGCAAGCGCAGAACTATGACTCTTGGAGGTCACTGAGGTTTCCAATAGCAAAAGTAGAACTGCAATTCTTTCACCCCTAAGGGACCAAAGGACCAAACATTTTTATTGTTCTGAACAGCGATATATATAGTATTAATGATACTAATACTACAAACTACTACTAATAATATTACAAGTTAAACTTAAGAAGAAATACTAGCTTCAGGTTGAAAAAAAAAAAAAAAAAAGAACAAGGGTTTTGTTTTTGTTTTTTATGGTTTCCTTTTACCTTTATAGCTACCGGGTTGGAGAATAATAAAAGCAAAAACAAAAAATGTATAAAAAAAGTAAATAAATGAAGCTGTACTATTTTAGCAGTATAGAAGATATGGGTTAGGCATTGTGTCGGGCATGTTCAGATATGTTTATTTATTCTTTTTTTTTTTCCTGATACATCAGCATTCCCAGCATTTCATCTCAGAAGCGTGATCTTTGTGTTTTTTAGTCACGTTTTGTATCAAAAAAGGGAAATAAAAGCGTTAAAAAATATATAAGCAAAGGAAGGACAAAAAAAAAACCTCAAACAGGACCACAAACACCGACCTCCGTTCAATTCGAAACCCTCGATCTTCACCGCAAATCATTCCCTGGCATTAGTAAATGCCTTGACAGGGCAGATGATCTGACCATGAACCACTGTGGCGAAAGTGCCACCTGTTGGGTCGCTCCTGGGTCGAGCCCTCGCCCACCGCCAAGCCGCTCCAGCTGCTTCCAGCAGGTGAGAGCAGAAACGCCCGCCGTCCCATCACTTTTCCTCCTTCACGTCAAAGTGCCAGTGTTACTGTCTATTAACAGGGATCATCAGTGGATGAGGGAGCCCTGAAACTAAACCAGGACATAATTACGATAATGATAATATTGATCAGATGGAAGCGGCACTGCAGGGCCAGAGACGCACAATCGATTGTCACATTGGCATTTCGAAGAAGCTGACTGAGTGACAGAGCTGATCTGACTCCCCCTGGAGTCTTTTTGTCTCCCTTCATAGAGCACTTGCAAAAGTGTTCACACTTGTCTTAACATGTTTTTCATGTTTTAGCATTGAAACATGCTAAAACACAGTCGGGATGTCAAGTGAAAGCTTAATGCCCAAACTACCACAAACTTGACCTTAGAATGGGCCATTCTAACATTTTTATCAAAATAATTATTTTCTTGCTATAGCTGTATATTTGATGATGTTCCAGGTTTTCTTGTAGATTGGAGACTGAATTTAAAGACACCGATGCTGTTTTTCTTTTGTTTTGTTTTGTTCTGTTTTTTTAGGTATCTGTGTATTACAATTGCACAGTTAGAGCTCATACACAGTGCAAGGCAGCTTGGCAGTGACTGCAGGTCAAATTCAGACCAAAATGATCCATCAATTAGAAAGCAGGAGGCCTAGAAGTGTTGCTGCTGTTTCAGAAGGACAGTTTACCGTCAGCGATGGTAAACTGTCAGCCACGGCATGCTCTAAACACGCGATTAATCAACTAAACCAGAGTCATCCTGATCAGTTGATCTGAGATGAAATCTTTCTCTTCAAAGGCTTCTTTTCGACTGATTCACTCTCCTCTTCTTAGTGAGGCTTTCTCTCTCTCTTTTTTTTTTTCTTAAATGCCATTCCATGACTCAGTTTGCTCTTTGAAGCCTTTTGCCCCCTCAGGACTCACTGAGATTTCAGCGCTTTCATCGACGTTCCAAACTTTAGGCACATCAGCACTCTGGACACTGCACCGCAGCACTCGTCCTGCAGAGACTTCAGACAAAAAAAAAAAAAAAACAAGAGACAACTTTGCCTCTGTGGTTTGGTTACAACAAAAACGTTTCCACCAGAGCGACTCGCCAGATCCTGACGACTGTATAGTTTGATTACTTTTGGCTCAGCTGCTCTTTATCCTCATGTGATTCCTGCTTCACTGGATCAGAGTTATTATTATTATAAGAAAGAGGGAGCAGGAATCTCAGAAGGACTCACAGCTGTTCATTGTACATTGCGCTCCTGCCGGCAGTGTTTAGATGCTGTGCGAAGGTGTTTTGTTACATATGCCTTTTCTCATCATGAATTGCCAAATTATGCAAGCATATCCATTGCAGTTCCTCATCAGATTTTAAATATGTGCCAGATTTTCTTCAAACGTAGACTTATAAATATACTTATTTTAGAAAACTCTTTAGCAGATTGAAATATTTGATTTTGTGATATAGGATACCACTGTCGGAGAAGGGTCGGCTCCCTCTGAAATGATATACGATATAGATTTCCTGTGAAAAGGTTAGATTTCTTATATATTTGCCAGAAGACAGCTCCTTTCCCTCGGCGAGTAAATGTGAGTTTCTATGCTCGCTGTCAGGGCGAAGCAGCTTTAGGAAGCTGTGATATATGCCCTGCTTCCTCTAGGCCATCCAGAGCCTTATAAACCCCTGTCAAAATATATCTTTCTCATGGGATTTCTCCTCAAGAGGGTTTTTTTTTTAATTATTAAAATCAAATTAGATTTTGCCTGGAAAACAGCTTTAGAAAAGCAAATTAAAGATGACAGGTGGAGCTGAAATGCAATGCTTTTGAATTATGTTAAGTTCTTTGATGCCACGCTTAGAAGAAAAAAGGAAATAAAAACATATTTAGAAAAAAACAAAGAATGATTAATTCACAATGTGAGAAACAAATATTGCCAGAGTTTGGCCCCTTGAGATAAGAGCAGGTGCAGTCAGTGCGCACAGTGCTTACTGTGAGTTTGAGGAAAGTTGAAGTCGTCAAAATCTATGAACGGCTTATAAAAAGGGAACTGGCAGTAGTGATTTCTATAGTTTTCTAATTAGGTTGCATGTGATTGATCTAAAATTGATCTCTTACATACTTTTCACTCTTGCATCCATTGTTTTTGAAATCATTTCTTCTGTTAATATTTATCATGCTACCATGGTGCCCTTTTTTTTTAATCTTCTGAGCATGCTCAATAGGGGCCGGGAGGGATGAAGATTATGAATATGGTATTGCTCGTATTAACAATATGATTCTTTACCTATTGTTTGAATGCTAAGGATAGTAGCTTATTATAAATATGAAATCTTGTATAATATGAAAAATCAGCACAGGACCCTTTTTCTTTGGGTTACGTAGAGTTTAGGGGGTTCAGACGGGGAGGGACAGGGAGGGGGCTCGCTTTATAAAAACGTTAACTTTCTGGTTTCTCAGCACAAAGACAGAGAAGCAGCAGTAAGATGAATCTCAGAACCAGTCTTTAAACCGGAAGGATACAAATGCTGTTTACAGGTAGAACTTGTTTTTCTTTTAGTTTTTTCCTTTTTTTTTTTCTTCTTTTTCATTTTTTTTTTTAAGAAGAGCGCCATCTGTTTGTGTGGCAGCATCAGTACAGCATGGATTAACTGACAGGGAAAGCAGTATCTTTTTATAATAAAAAAAATTAAAAGAATAATGAATAAAAAAAAAGTGTTCTGTATTAGCCTGAGAAACCAAACTTTTTTCCCCTGTTAAAATTTCTTAATACTTGCTGCTTAGATTACTTCATATTAATAATTGATGATTTAATAATTTTATAATTAATTACCTGGTCAAGTGTGTAACTTGATGTTTATTTATCAATTTATTTATTTATTTATTTGCTACTTATTTAATTTATTTATTAATTTGTCACTTTATTTATTTTATGGTTATGGTAAGATAAAGATATGTGTCAAAAAGAAATGGTTATTGGAACTTTTTCTCTTGTTCTCTCCTTTTTTTCCAATTTTACAATAAAAAAATTAAACTGGGGTGGTTTTGTTTCTTATGGTTCATTTGGACCGAGCAGAGCCACACTCGGCAGACAGGGGGCGTCGTTGCACAAGGAATTGCTCCCTCACCCCACCCAGCATCTCAAGGACCTTGAAAGTTCAGGGAACGCAGATGCTGCAGCCTCCTCGGGCTCCTCACCTCAGAGCATGTCACTCACACCCTGCCCATGTTTAGTGCTGCAGATGTTATACGTGTGCAATAGCCCCTTAAACAACACTGCAGCCACATCATTTTTTAATGTGTTATTTTTTTTATATGTTTTATGATGGAGATAGTTTAAAAACCAGGCATCTCAGAAGGAGTCAACTGTGGGGCTCCTCATAAAAAGCCAGAGTGCTGAAATCGCAGCCATTTAATGTTCATTTAAAGCTCAGTCGTGTAGTATGTGAGAAGACTTTCTTCACTGTGTCAAGATGGAGACTGAATGCTTTTGGGGGGCTGGAGCATGTGTAAGAAGGAATGGATTTAAAACTTGCATCAGGCAAATATTATCGAGGAAGTGTCACAGGAAGGGATGAAGTTCTTAATCTGCGAGATTAAGAAAATAAGATAACGTATATCCATCCAAATATAAAAAGCAGGGCATAAGTTGTCGTAAGGAGGACAGCGGGTATCTGTCAACCGCGTGCACTGCCTGGATGCCAGGAGCTAAATTTGATGCAACATCTGTTGACAGCTGAATTGCCCCTCCAAACACATCTTGTAATCATCATCCTCCTACATGAGGAGTCGCTGTAACAAAAGCGGCAGCTGAGACACAAGATTCATAATTTGTTTGAGGAGCGGCTTCAAATGGGGAAGAAGAAAAAAAAAAGCTGTAAAAAAAAAAAAAAAAAAGTAGAGCCACTGGCTCATGAAATAAATTGTCCCAATTACAATAAAGTGTGGCTCTTGGTCAGTGTGAGCGGCAGGCAGTTCATCTTTATTACAATCAGTTAATGAAAATCAATCCCCCTCCTGATAAACTCTTATCTCCACGGCCTTTGCGCAGCCCCCGTGCCTGGGAGATAATAAATTAGGGTAATATTGCCTTTGATGAGGGAGTGAATTGCAAATTATTGTAACTTTCCAAGATTTATGATGCAGATGCTTAATTTCCGAGACGAGTTTTTTTCAGGGCGTCAGGGTGCAAGGGGGCCATTTGTTAAAAGTTTGGTGACTTGTGCTCGTTAATAAAAATACACACTCAGACAGCCAGGTGTTCTCAGCTGTTTCCCGGCTGATGCAGCTCACGAGAAAAAAAAAAAAAAACGTTAAATACAGTAAATCCACACTCCAGTTTTGCAGATGTACAGTTCCTTGCTAAAGTATTAATTCCCCTTGAACGTTTTAGCGTTTTGTCAAGCACAAACTTCAATGCATCATTTGGATTTTATGAGACATGAATGCACAAGGTACCATATCATTTTGAAGTGGGCGGAAAATTTTAAATCTTAACTTTTCCTTGCAAGTTGGATGGAATATGTGTGTGCACAGAAACAAATCGGGTCTTGTCTTGATTTTTAATTGTATTTTCTTCTTGGCTTTTACTGGCTTTATTCTAACACATGAATATGCTTTGATATAAAACTATTCTATTTTAGCTCAGGCTGTGTGTTTGGGGATGTTGTCCTTCTGCAAGGTGAACCTCTGCCCCATTTTTTTTGTCCTTTTCAACCCTCAAAATGTTTTCATTCAATCTTTTCCTTTATTTAGCTCCATTATCTTCCCACCAACTTTGACTATGTCCACTTCAAGATTCCTGACAAACTAAATTACACTCCTTATTGCTTCTAAATTCTTCCAAAAACATTTTTGTTCTTCTAGATTTGTGGACTGCACAAACTAATTGTTTAATTACTCCTCAAATATGAATCCCTGCTGCTCCTCCAGAGTTACCATGCACCTCCTACCTGTTCATCTGACTAATGTTGTCTGGTGAACAACTATTTTGTAGGTACAGATGTTCAAAAGCTTGAGATAGTACTTTATAACCCAACCCTTCAAGTTTTACTACAACTCTTATCTCTGACCTGCACACTTTTTTTCATTCAGATTTTAAATTACAGATACATTAATCATCTCGTTTTCATTATTATTTCTAAGAGCATTTGGATCCATTAAATTTAATTTTCAGTGTACCAGAGTTGAGGGCTCACTGCAAAAAGCACAACATTTTTCCGACTTACATTTGGAAATATTTTGAAAATGTTGTTTTCAAAACACTGAAATTTTCAAGCACAAGCCCAAATGTGCTTGTCTGGCACATGCACTCCCTATAAACTACGTTGACGTTTACAGTTGTCAAGCCGCAAAATGTGACGGTTCAACGGGCCTGAACACTTTGTGCTAGGAGCAGTAACGGTAAACACACGGCCAAAAACAGAAACCCAATGCAATGCAATGTGTTTACTAAAGTAGCTGTCAATCAGGCATCCCGCCCCTCCCTCCTTCTCCACATCTCTATCACACAAACCAGGAGAGTATGATTCGATATGTAGGTCAATATGCATGCTGCACTGAGCCAGCGGGTGAGATATGTCTGGTTGCTCACTGTCACTCTGATTATTGAGGAGACACAGAAAGATTGAGTTGGTCAAGTATGAGAGCGGCTGCGGTATAAGAGATAGCTGTATGATTGCTGCCACTAGATTTCAGAAGCCACATACACACACGGGCAGAAACTTTCCAGAGAAATAAGAAACTTCTCACTCTTTGTTCCGCAGCAGTGACCCATGTAACCGTGTGCAACGTGTGTGTGCGTCGTACGCCTTCCTTGCTCGATGCAACAATCAGGCCACTGGTGCATCATTAAGCAAAACACTAAGGCAGCCCGAGCAGGGCCGGGGTTACGAGTGCAGGGATGATGCAAGGTGGATCATTTCAGGAGCAAACACAAGGCTGCGAGAGCAGATGAATGAGTTGACAGCAATTTGGTAAAAAACGTCTCATGCATCATTCAGCGTCGATAATTTAAGCTGGTGTCTGGTATGTGCTAAAAGCTTCTCGTGTGGATGTTTCTTTTAAATGCTTTTTTAAAAAAATACAAGTACTCCTCTACTTAGCTGTCGTCAACTGTATTTTGTTTCATGACGAAGTTGATCTGGCTGGGAGTCTTCATACCTTAAAAGAAAGACTGGAGAAGCTGCTGCTTCAGCTTGATTATCTCACCTTGCAACCATGTCTACTCATCAAGGCCACCTCATTTTTGTCCGAGGAACATCTTTAATTAAGACAGCCATCAATCTATGTATTATCAATCACGGAGAAGACTCACACACCGCTATCTATTTATCTTGCCAAGTGCTTTATTATTATCAAATTAATTTCCCAACTGAGAGTATCCATCACTCAAGCTCTCTTTCTTTCTCTCCCCCACAAGCCCCCCCCTCTCAACTCATTAACCAGGTAATTGTCCTTGTTTACGGGGAAAAGTCAAGACAGGATGGCTCAAAGAGGGTGGACAAGTAATCTTCCAAAAACTGTGTGCACACGCTATGTCTGCCTTGCAAACACGAAGACAAGGACTCCATTAAAGTTGCTTCAGAGTGGACGGCTTGACTTACGCTTCAGTTCCAATTTTCAAAAATGGATGAGGGGAGAAAGAAATAAATAAATCCGAGATCCTGAGTTTGAAATGTTTCCAAGTTGTCAGACAGCTCCACCGCCTTTCATCAGACTGAGGGAGCTCTCACATGGGTTTATTGTACAAAGCTCTGCTGCCTGACAGTCCTGTCAGATGGCTGCGTCTCAACAGATGATATGAGTCATGAACGGGGGACTTGCAGCTTTTTAAGTTTTGTTCTCCTCTTCTCCTCAGCCAATGGGGGAAAAAAATAACTATTAGAATATGTTATCATTGAAGTTGGGATGCTTATGTGTGTGAGAGATCGATGCGGTTTCTGTCTTTTTGCTAAAAGTAAGCGTTCCAAAATATTGATGAATTTGGAAATTACGGCTCAGAATCTAAATTTCAACTTGGCGCTTTTGTATTATTGTGAAGAGACTCAATGTTGGAGCTAAATATCCTCTGATGTACTAACACAAGACCAAAGCTCTGTCACTTGATTATTCTGTTTAAGCCATCACTGTCATAGCAGTATTACGGCGTCTTAAAAGCAGAGTTCTATTTCTTTATTCCTGTGAATTAATTGAAAACACTTCTTAAAAACTGTTTATGTTTATACTATGTGTTCATAAGTGAATTTTATGTTTTAATTGTCTGTATCTTCTAATTGTTTGGCACATCATTGTGCCTCTTGGGCTGCTCTCTCTTGAAAAAAAGAAATGATGTTTAGTTTCCTCTGCGTTTGGAAATAAGCTCATTTTGAACACTCCAATTAGAAACGACAGTCTGTTTAAGTTAGTTGGTTTTCTGTCTCAGACTTGTTTTGTAGGCATAGTCCATATTTTTGTTTTACAGGATTGAAATCCTGACAATTGCAGCAGTTTATCCAGGCAAATCCAGTTGTGTACAGCTTCAACAATGTGGCTGCTAACTTAAAGTGACGTGGGAGAAATGAAAAGAGATCACCCTTCTTCATTGGTGAAATTCACCCGTAGACACTACCACCGCCATGCTTGATAGCTGGTAAAGTGTTATTTTCAAGTTGTTTTTTTTATCTGTCATCTTTCTGGAATGTGCCGTTGGTATTCCTGCACTTTATAGTTCCTGGTAGGTTTGTGCTTCATGTGTTTCGGGTTTGTGATTTACCATCCAAACCAATCTCTGTTCATCTTGAGGAGATAAATTGGATCGCGTGTTTGAATCTTGGTCACAAATGTGACACATTAAAACTGGTCTCGTAGAGGATAAACCACTATTTTAGAAATCTGCTGACCTCAAACCTAAAATTTACAAATTTAAATGCTCTTTCATAATTCTACCTGAAGGAGTGGTTGAACATCTACCCAGAATTACATAAATTGTCTTTATTCCTACTTTGGAAAGAATAGTGCAAATCCATATCTTGAAGCCTCAAATTAGTCCGACATTCATGCAGATGCTGAGGAGATGCAACTGTCTCTGCATCACTGAAGACGAGTGAAACACTGATCTAAAGCAGAGGAGCATACACATGCAAGAAATGAAGAGAGTATTATCATTGAGGCTACATGTATCTGCATGAATCTACTCCCTTTTCACCACTGGACAGGATAAGAATGTGACAGTCTCTGCTTCCTTTCTGTAATGACCTCACTCCTTCTCAATCTTCTTCCAGCTTCCTCCTGATATTAAGACTGAGGTGATGAAGTCACCCAAGAGAGACCTTATTTAGGCCATCTGGAATGTGCTTCACGTGTGAAAGGGTAAAAAATGACACCTTTCAGAGGCCATCTCCCACATCTGGAGTACCTCTCCGTCACGTTGCCTTTATTTAAATAGGACACGGAGGGATAAAGAATGACGGCATGTGTGATGAAACGTGTTGTCAATCAAGAGCATTACCAGAATCAGGTTACCCTTAACTCAATCCGATGTGAATTACATTCACGTCTGCGGGTTATGGAGCATTAATTCTTAATGTCTTCATAAGGAGTCTGCCCGAGCTTCCTTAATTGCATTTTTAATGGAAATTAAAACTGATCACAGCCCCTCTCTCTAATCATAGCACTCAGCTTTTATATATAGTGCAAATATGAAGCCCATGTGCCATTGCTGTCAACTCCGATGCTGGCTTTAACAGTGGACAGAATCCCTTTTGGAGCCATGCAGTGCTTCGGCAGACAAAAGCAAAAGCCGGCAGCCAACTCAGCATTCAAAAGTAACATTTACACAGGGGACCGAGAACATACTTTGGAACCCTACAGCTACAGAGCCAGCTTGTCAAAGCTTGTGCTCGCACTGCAAGCTGGCAGACTTTGTAAACTAAGGACACCACCAGGTCACATGTGGCATTGCAAGAACACAGTTGGTAAAAGAGGGTTCAGTTTAATCCAAAAATAAATCTGTTTTAATCGGTTCTGCAGGGGAAAAAAAGTGTATACAAGTAAACCAAGAGAGCAACGGGAGACTTGAGTCTTTCTTTGAAGGTTAGCATATTAGTAGAAAGTTGAGAAGAAAAAAAAATGTCGTTGCAAAAATTGCACATCAGATTGACCAAATTGCCATTAGGAATATGTGTAAGTATGAATCATTATTATTCTCATCCCATGATGTCTGTTGATCTCAAACTTACAAAAAAGAAATAGTGTAAGGACAATGCATGGATGGAAAAGAGTGCAAAAGCAACCGAAATAATCCTACAGCGGCAGAGTCATCTTCTCAAAACTGTCTTTATAATGCAAGCTGCCAGATTTTATGAACTCCTGCAGAAAAATTAACTTCCGGCCAAACCAAAAATTATTGACTTTACTTGCCTAGAATAAAATACGACAGAAAGAAAAACTGCACCACAATACCATGTAACTGATTCTGCTGTTTTTCTTTTTTTTGAATTCTGTGCCTTTTCTGTCATGTCAAACAGGATATTGACGTCTCAGTAAAGAAGATTATTGTTGAAAACTTAATTTCAGTAATTTAACTTGTAATTACATATCACTAATAAAACTAAATCAGTTGCATTCTTGGTGTTTAAGTCACTTCTGTTTCAAAGGCATCAGAAACACTTTACCTGGGCAGGTGTAGACGATTTCATCACTGAGACGTTCTAATCTTCCAACAGCTTGAAATGTATTTTCAGTTAACCCAAATTAGCTAAAAAAAAACCCTAAAACATTTAAAATATATCACAATGAGTAATATTTTTGTGCAATATGAGATTCGCTTTTTGAGACAACCGTCTCTAATCAAACAGTGTCAAAAGGAAATAGGCTACGTTCGAGTGTTCAACCCTTTAATACAGATAATTAAAGATACAGCACAACACATATTAGTTCACTTTTCTTACAATAACTCAAAGTAACCTACTTAAACACAACAAATGTAAATCATATTACAGTTAAAACACCTATACAAAGTATTTACAAAATATAAAAGACATATATACACTCTTTAAATATATTATTATATAAAGATTTGTTTAAAACTGGAAGCTGAACAGCTTGAAGAGGGAGTGTTTCACAGAATTGAGGAGTGTTGAAAAATCACATATTACTTAAGGATAGGTAGTTTTTTCCATATACAGTTGTTGGTTCCTGTGTATTTGTATGCCAATTTGTGGAACAACAGATTAAAGCATTAAAAAGCAAAAAAAAAAATAATAAAACCCAAAACATTAAATTCTCAACAATTGCTGCTGATACATTAAGTGCTACTGAGATAACAGGATTAAACAGGATTTGAAAGCAATGTTGCTTGTCCATAAAAAATATGGCGAATGGAGTGATTTTCAACTTTGCTCAATGTGGAGTGTTTAAGAGCTGAGAACATCGCCAGGAAAATTAAATATTTACAAAAAGCTGTTTCTATTACTTTGAGGTCAGTTCAGACAACTCTGGATTTAACGTTCATAGAAGCCCTTATGCAAAACATCTTTTTTTTTCTTCAATGACTCAATATTGCTATAAATCCCCCAGAAATGTGTCATCTTTTCAAACTGACATCCTTCAGAGAAAAAATGGAAGACCCTGATAGTAGCACTCCCACGGCCCTGTGACGATTAAAAGACAACCAAAAGTAGTCACTCTTTCCTCAAGCTGGTAATGCTTCCATGTCTTCTGTTTTGAGTTTTCACAACAGCAGCAAAGTAAGGAGGAGGAGTGGCAGCAAGGAGCCGTTGGGCGTTGCGGCCAGTGTCTGTGTTGCTCCTCTGCTAAAAACCCGAGGAGTCCTTGGAGAGTTTTGCTTCAGCTTACTAGGCGGCAGCGCCTTCAAGTCCTCCAGAGCGCCGTACGCCGCCATGGAGAACTCCGGGTCTCCTGTTGTCAGCAAGTCAAACACACAGGACTGGAAGTACACGTCCTCCACCTGCAGGGTTTCTCTACACTTGGCCGTAGCGCGCTCCACCGTGAAAACCTGGTGGGGGGGCCGCAGAGGGCCCAGCTCTGTGTTTGTGGCCGGCAGGCGGGGCTGCTGGCTCTGGCGGCTCAGTGTGTGCTCCTTGATGAGCTCATTGCGCGGGCAGCCGTGCAGGCACAGCTGCAGGCCGCCGCTGTCCTCGGAAAAGTCCAGGGTGTCCTCCGGCATGCGGATGGCGAAGGTCAGGTAGCTGCCCACGCGCCTGATGATGATGGAGGTGCCGATGTAGCGGGCCTGTATCTTCACTTGTCGGCCCACTCCGGAGCTGCCGCCTCGCTCCATGATGGTCAGGCTGCTGCTCTCGCCGCCGCTCCGCGTTCCATCCTGAAAGGCCAGAGGCAGGTCCTCAGTGGTGGCCTGGTACACCTTCTGCTCTGTGCAGCCTTGATATGTCTTGAAGATCACCGTGATCTGAAAATGAGGTCAGAAAGTAGGTCGTTTAATTCACACATTTAAACACCGTCAAACTTTTAATGTATATTTTTTGGAAAGAAAAGGGTTCTGAAGGATTTCCAAAAGAAAATAGAATGCAATTCTAAGCCACAAGGTGGCAGCAGAAAACAAAGTATTTTCTGGGTGAGTCAGCTGCATTGGTGCATAAGTCTGATTATTTTATCTTTAAACTTCAAGTGCCTGTGCTTTTTACTCTGATATGATCAAAAAAATTAAATATCTAAAAATATTAAGTTTTACTACTCTGACGACCCCCAGTGATAGACACTTCTACTGAGAGTACTGTATTTTATAATTTCTTGTGTGTTAACTGAAAAGGATTCTCACAGCAAAATACTTGCATCACAAAATATGACACACAAAGAATCGTACCTCACAACTGCATTGGATTTCAAACATAACATTGTTCTAAAATCCTTTATGCTAAATGTTTGTTGTTGTTTTTACTCATTTGGGTCTTTAAAAATGACGTTTTATGCTTCCTTGAACAAGGAAGTCAGGGTAGGTCTGTAAGTTACACAAAATGTGTTCATTATGTTTTTGCAAAAAATTATAAAGACATTTTATTCTGCTCATTCTCCCTATTTTGAGCTCTTTGCAGAATGAGCTGTTTTAGGGCTTCTTGTCACATTAAATCCAAGAAAGCTGCTATTTGCCACACTTTACTAGCACTTTATACACCTGAATATGGCTGCAAACATTTGCAATTGTAATGTCCTGCACAACCATCAAGGATGCAGCAAGCGATTTCTGCATGGTGAGTCGATAACAACATGCTTGTCTTTTCCAGCAGCCATTGTACAGAGGTAAAACTAGCTCAAATACCTCTTGGGTTGCTAGGCAATTTCCTGGGGTAGGCTGGGGTCACTAGGTAACGAGGAATTGTCAGCCGCTTGTGTCTTAATAATTGGGCGGTTTTTAAAAATGGCTCCTTTTCCAGATACAAAAAAACATTAACTTATTACCAGGAAATAGCTGGGTGATTCTTTTTAAAGCACTTGGACTTGTTTCATAAAGCTGCAGAGACCTGAATGGTAAAATAAAAATGAGCAAAAAATATATTTTGCATATTGGGTCCCCTTTAACATTTGTTTAAAAATTTCCCATCAAAAATTGTATTAAAAACCACAAAAAGAGCAGTTAGTCCAACCTTTCAAGATGCAACAGAAAATGTAAAGGCTTCAAATGAAAAATGCCCAAATGGGCCTGTTTAAAAACCAGATTAAAAACTCCTTCCTGCCAGCCAACTACTCCTTTATTTTTCCAAATTATGCCATATTTACACAAAAAGCACCAATTATTTGACCAGAGGTGTGAAAAAACATTTCTGATCGTGGTGGCGGAGGAAAATGTTGGAGTGAGAGTTAATCACTACCATATGACCACCCATGTGTTAAAAGGTAGAGCACTCATGCATGTCTGTGATTCAACACCAGTGAAAGACCCCGCTCAGACCCCCCACCCCCTCACGAATCTAAAAGAGCTCCAAGAAGCAAGGAATGCTTCAGACTAGAGAGGCACAATGCAACAGTGATTAACTTCACATGTTTGATGCCACTAATGGCAGTGCTGGAGCTGGCATGCTTGCATTTGAAAACCACCCTGCTTGTTTAAGCCTTTACTTTCAAACATGTTGTTATAACCGAGACCTTTTCCAATTTACATGAATTCAAATGACACCAGCTTTGATTCTCGAAATAGTGCCAAACATTTGCAATTGTAGGGACCTCAACAGATTTTTGAGTAAAAACAACTGTTTTGCTTCTGGATGTTATTGACCAAAAAGTTTAGACCCTACTAATCCAATATCCTCCTCACCTTGCTGGTTGCTGTTGCACTGGAGCCCAGGACGACGGGGACGTTGGTCACCTGCACCGACAGGAAGCGGTTGTCAATCAGAGGCCACGCCCCCTCCACTTTGCAGGTCTGAAATTCGTCTCGAAAAGTCCGTAGGTGCGGGTCTCCAAATAATCCACAGTGGGCGTACTTCTTCTGCTGAGCCGCCGAGCCCGACAAGAGGACCCGATTCTCGTAATCGCAGAGCTCCGACAACCCGGGCCGAGACGTGCTGGGCACCTTGGCGGAGGAGGTGGGGCCATCGCTGGAGCAGTTGTGCTGGGAGAATAGCTCCTTAATGCGAAAAACGGCCGAGTGATAGACCAGGTCACCCCGGCAACTGCGTGCCTGGCGGCGGGTGCACAGTGCGTAGGCCCGCAAGGCGATGCAGTAGTTCATACCCAAAGCCACTTCTTCCTGAACGCCATTGGGAGGTGACGTCGAAGCCACGTAGTCCGCATTGCACCGCTGGATTCGACACTGCTGACAGTGAGCTGAAAAACACAAAAAGGATCATTATTGAGAAATACTAATAACCTGATTTGTCCTGAATAGTGGTGAATGAGCCAGTACAGTTTAAATGTCGATTGTGTTTTGGCCTCTCATTTACACAGTGACGGTGTTTTTGCCAAAGGGCAATGCGAAGTTTTGACAACAGGCTCCAGAGGGAGACTTTCTAGAAACACAGTGAGAATCATTTCCATGTAAACCAAAAACATTTGGAAACGATGACGTCGGTCAGGTCACTTGTGTTTGCGCACTGAGGTTTGGTTTTCACCCGCGCACAGCACAACAACGACCATGACAGACCTCTGTGTCTGCATCTCTTCAGATTATTTGGCGTGTTGAACCAAAATCTGCTCATTGCTGATTATTGATATGTCAGCAAAGGTCCCTAGATTACATACACTAGATAAGCAAAGAGTTACAAAAACTTGCCTCAGGATCTGAAGGTTCACAAAGTTTAAATGCCTCCTAAAGGCCTGGCATGCGAACTACATTTTCACGTTTTGCAGGCGGAGCGTTTGTGTTTTTAAACCACTACCATACTCAGGTCAAGCAAACAGCAACACTGTTTGGTGTGGAAGTTGTTACTAAATAAAGACGCGTTTAATTCAGATAATGCAATTTCTTTAAAAAAAAACACGCATTTTCAAAAGACTAGACTTCACCAGACAAAAGAACATGACAGAAAATTTACTTTTTTATCATTTGAGTTTCAAACCTGTTTGTCATTATCCATGCTGGATCTGCACTCTTTTGGAAATCTGATTGTTCCATTTTCTTTTTGAATTTACAGACTCTTGCTTTTGTAATGATAACCATACAATGGAAATGCTGGAACTAGTTTAAATTGCCAATGCCGTAATGACTTATTTGCTTTAAAATAATAATAAAATACTTTTGAGGTGACTGCTCTTTCACACACCTAGTGGGACATTATTGCTAATTTTAATATAAATAATTACATACTGCTCAGAGCAGAAAAGGAAGGTTGAATGCTGCTAGTTAAAGTTCTTTGCAAATATTGCTAAAACTGGTATTGGCAGATCAGATTTTCACAGTAATCAATGTATTATTGATTATTGAAATCCTTCACAAAACTCTAATATTTGCACCTCTAACAATAAGCGATTACAAGTCATAAACAAATCCTGTTTATTCTTCATAAGAAATACTTCTACTAAAAAGTGTTTTAAATCTATAGATGTATATAGTAATCATCTGATATTTACTGATGTCAAGCCTGAGACAACAAAATCCAAACTTCTAAACTATCATCTTAATTCAGTAAAATCCAAAATGTGTGAGCTCACAAGCCCCAGAACTCCCACTGTGCTTCAAGTTTAGTTAAAGCATATTTCCTTCAACAGAAACAGTTTCTCTGCAGAAAGAATCTCACCAAGGCTAGTTGGCCTCGGGGTGTTTGAAGTTGCTTCAGCCGAATGTTTGGTAACTGAAATATATCAAACTAAGCTACATTGCAGTGCAAGATTGAAGGCATTGGGGTTGCAAAATTTAAACGGATCAAAAGAAGAATACTACAAAGCTCAGCAACTCCGCGTCCCACCTGGAAGTTGGAAAGCAGAGGAAGCACATAAAGTGATATTTAGCAGGAGGAACCGAAATCCAGTGCTTCAGGTTTAGTAATGGCTCACAAACTGATTCTTTGTTACCACGACACAAAGAAATAAACTTACTACTTGGAAGAAAAAAAAAGGGGGGGGAGTGTAAAGATTTATCAGGGTTATTTCAGGTTTATGGTTGTTTTTGGAGGAGATGTCTGTGCTGACTGGGATAGCTGCGAGCTGGAAATATTTCCATTTTGGAACCGAATCAGCCAGAATCTCAAACACATGCATCACTTTTTACTGCGAGGCTCGAGGCAGCTCTGACAGGGTGCACTCCAAGCACTGCAACAGAATACTCTGTTCACTCCCAAAGCTCCAGCTAATGTTCCAACAGCCCAAACAAAGACGACAAACTGGACGTGTCGGGTCTGCACGCTTGCTGCCAGAGCGAGCACCAGAACATATTAATGTATTTCACAGTCACTTAAAACCAAGCCTGAATAATTCTGTGAAGCAGAGTGAAAGGTCATGTTAAATGCATCCCTCTTCTGAATTCCAGCCTCGCTGCGAGGTCACTGGAGTCTGCTGTGACTGACAGTTTTTGACAATCACAGCCTGCACAGCCATTTTCACCCTGCATCTCCCTGAAGGGTCTCTATGCTCTGGCACTTAAATACCTAGCAGATAGTGAGAAAACCTCATGGGAAACAAATGTGGGAGCAACAAAAAAAAACAAAAAAAGCACAAGATAAATGTTGAATCAAAGAGCAATTTTTAATTTGATCTCTGTTATATAAAGAGATAAGAGTCTGTTTTTAGTCCATCGTTATACTGATGGTTGTTGCAGATAATTTAAAGATCAAAGAAACTCACTGTTTTCCCAAGACAGTGTGCTGGAACTACAACTTAATTAAAAGAAACAGAAATGTTGAGTTCAAATAAACATATACAAGTTATCTAAGCTGTAAACTTAGATAAGTGTCATCTTATAAGTTTATGAAAATCTTATAAAACAGCAATAAACACTAAAAAATACATTGTAAAGGCTAAGGGATGGAGCTACTTAAAATGCAGCGCAGATAGTTTTAACTTATTCTTCTTTTTTTTACCTTTTTAAATAAGTATCTGACAATGATGATAATCAACTTCCTCACATGTTCTGCTAAATCAATCCATCATTACTCATTTCAGCAAATGTCTTGCTCAAAACAAAGCAGGGATTAGAGCACTTAAAATGTGTGTTTATACCATGTGAAGCTGAACAACTAAACAATGATCTGAAAGCCGATTAGGGATAAGTACATTTTAATAATCTTCAAATAAGAACCACCGTTTACACTAACCTTAACATAATATCAAGTAACGCTACACCCCCATTTTCACACACACAAAAACATTTCGTCAAATTATTACAAATGACAAAATTAGCCTGAAATAGAAAGAGGTGCTTATAGGAATCAAGGCACAGAATGGTGTTATAAAATTAAGAGTTTCAAAACTGCAAATAAGTTTTGGGTCATACACTTTCTACATCTGCGGTGTTTTTAATGGGATGCCAGAGCAAATGCTGGAGTGAAAGGAGTTTCCTCTGACTAATACAGCAATACCCCTCCCCCATAAGTTGCTGCAAAATACCAGTCAGCTGGCTCAGAGAAGGCAAAGGACCCTCTTCACTCACATAAAACATCAACATATTTCTGATTAATGTACTTTGCAACATGAGAGGAACATGAATATTAAGCAAGTGCCTGGATGCTCCACCTGAGCAGATAGCCTGACTAATTCTTACCTTTTTACACTCCAACAAAACAACTACAAGTAAAAAAAAAAAAAAAAAAAAAAAAAACAGCAGAAGCAAACATTTATTTAAATATATATTTTTAGAAATTTCCAGGCAAAATCTGTGTTTGAACATAAAAAAATCATTAAATCTTAAGAGGAAAATCTCACTATGCCTGTTATAATTACTGCCTACTTACAAATACAGTATTGGGGACAATTGTTCACTTTGGAAATAAAAGCAATTACATGATACACTGACAAAGTATTACATAAAAATGTCACACTTAAGATTTTTAAATGTAAAAATTGAAACTCTGCTGCAGCAGCCAACCAGTAGTGAAGTGAAAACTAAAAAATATGAAGTGCGGCTCTATTGTTAATTATTGTGCGTGTGTGTGAGACATCTTTCCATTGCGAGATGTTAGTTTGGTCTCGTTCAGCCAATCTCCATTCTCATCTGGATTATAATCTCTCATCTGGAAAATTAAAGGCATTTTGAACCTAAAGATGGTGAAAAACCTGCGTTTTTTTCACTTGTAACATCACATGAGCTTTACATAAAACAGCGTGGCAGGGATTGCTAAGCATTTAAATTGATTTTCAAGAAAACTTGGGGGAATGCGGGGGGGAATCGATGCAAACAAAGAGGGAATCACAGATTTTAAACTTCAAGCGGAGCCTGAGGAGCGTCCCGTTCAGAGGCCAGAAAGTTTCCAAGCATGGTGACTAACAAAGTTAATAAAGGACGAATTAACTCGTGAAATATAAGGCTTAGCTTTCGCTACAACTAATAACAACAACAGGCGACGGGTGGAGGAGTCACAGCTGTGGTTTATATGATAAGAGATTGAAGCTGATAAGCAGCACGGCTGTGGTTTAAAAACACAAAGTTCCGAGGTTTTCCCTAAGTTCCCTGCTCGCTCCCGTTGCTAGTGGGCTATGCTAGCTGGAAGCTACGCCGCAGCTTTGATGAAAAGAAACAACAATAAAAACAAGAACAACAAACTAGCGTCAGCCGGGAATGAGGGCGACTGTTCAGCTGTTAGAAGCACACCGTTTGTTGTTGCTGTGTGGCGTGAAAACAGTGATAGGTGGCGACGATAGGGGAGATGGTGATGAGTAACTCGTGCTGCTCGGCTAGCAGAGCGAACCGGAGGCTGGGGACGCCGCAGCGACGCAACGGTTGTTACTTTGTCTCCAGAAACTTTCCTCGACAACAAGTTAGAGGCGACATTCTGAAACTTTACGGCGAACATGCGAAGGCGAAGCGTTCACAGGACACAAAATGTTCAGATTCAACAAGTCAACACCAGGCGGGAGGAGGAGAGGAGACGGTGGGGGGGGGGAGAGAGAAGTTAACTTTCCCATCGCCACCTCCATTCCGGGGACACAAGCTTCGCATGCAGCGCGGCGGTGGGGGAGCGTGGACTGGAAAGGAAGAAATAAGAGAGGGGGGGGGGGAGAGAAAAGCTCCACTTACCTGGCCGAAACAGCAGAGCAAGTAAAACCATCGTGAAGGCTAAACAGTACCAAAGCTGCCGCTTAGCCGTGATTTGAGGTCCGCTTCTCCCCATGCCAATCCATTCAGTTAGAATGGAGTTCCTCGACTGCTTCTCATCGACGCTGCGGCTGCGGGAAATCAGACAAAAATTCGTCTTCCTTCCCAAGTTGCGCTGTCATTCAAAAAGGGGCCCCTGTCTTTAGGGCGGCTCTAGGAGGGAGGGGCCTGAAGCGGAGACGGGGGCCCAGAGGTGATTGCTGGCCAATGAAAGACTAATTATTCGCTAACCGCTTGATATTTACATGGAGTAATTGCTGGGGGATGAAGACAGTGGAAAAGTGGTGTGAACGGCACAGCGAGGGGGACGGTGTGAAATTATAATGGCTTCGAATTGAATGTAATCAATTCTGATGGTGATGAATGTTGCACAGTTTTCGTTTTATTTGCACATATGCCACACATGTACACATATGTACATGTACACATGTATATGTGCTCTTTAGATTTTTAAAAAAATATATTAGAGGGTGAAAAATTGGGTGTACTGCTGAGCAAAAGGGGTTGCAAATCACTTTAACATGCTTACAATCTTTATTAAAGTGTCACTTCATGAACCATTAAACCCCTGTTAACTTTGTAGCTGCTGCACTTTTCAAACTATCATATAAAATTTAAAGCAACCCGGCTCTGTTCACAGGTGACATTATTTTTATTTTTATTCCACATGAAGACTTCTTTGGCTCTCTCTCCTAGCCCTCCCACCAAGAACAAACGTGAGATTTCAGCATCAGCAGGATTTTGTCACCTGTTGTTTTCTCACACCACACTCAGCTTAAATTTTGGGGCTGGACTGCCAGTTGTGAATGCAAAATACCAAACATAGCTGTCTTATTTTAGATCGGGAACCATTTAAGATCCAGAGTGAAGTCTCTGCCCGAAGATTTTCTCATTGTAAATATCAGCACACTGTGAAATGTTCCATTACTTTTCCAGTTAGCAGCTTGTATGTTACTCTTTCCCTACGTGGCCAACTTTCCATCTTCCTCACTCCTTCAGCGACACTCTGTCTTTCATTTGCACAGCTGCTGTGAGGCTGAACCATCTGTGAGGCACACAAACCCACCAGATTTCAGTCTTTTTTTTTTTTTTTGCGCTTGAGATGCATTGTGGGTCTTTTTGTGCCATTAAAGCAAAAAGAGAGAGAGAAAAAAACCCAACAACCTGCAAGCCAATTACTGCATAAACTTACACTTTGTTAAATATCTGTGCTTGAGTCTGGAGCTCATGATTTCTTTGGGTGCAGCCGGACCATTTGGACTGTAGTTTTAGGTCATCTTCTGTGCCTTCGCCCGGATTTCATGAGAGAGAAGTGAACCCAGACTGTTACTGGATCACTGGGTTTTCTGTACACATGCAGGAGGCTCCTGCAGCCACACAATTGTGAGATTCAGGTGGCTCGACAGACCTGTGAAAGGTCCTTACAGGCTTATGTTGGAGTGGGTCCAAAATGTCCAGCAGGTATAGATGGGGTGAGCAAGTCTCCACTTTCAACAACAAATGGCTCATTAAAGCTACATATTGCTATATATAGACAATGCTCAGGAGATTTCTGAGATTAGTTCTGTTAAAACATTTGGAAACTTACCTGCTGCATAGAGTTTCTTACATCTTCATTTGCACAAAAATACAGAATAGTTGAACTCACAAGTTAACGTCAGCCTTCAGTCTGAGAGGAGCTGAGATTAAAGTGAATGTCTACTGCTCTAAAACAAAACTACTCTCAACCACATCAAGAATCTTTAATTCTCCATTTTGGTTCCCATTGAAAGGTTATTAGAACAGAAAGCTGAAGTAGGACCACTAATGATCTTCTTCAAGATTTGCAAGCTTTGATTGGAGAATTTACAGACACCTAAATGGATTTGTTTGAAAATATCTTAAAATTAACATTTGGTCAATGGCTTTGTGATAGTCAGGACCACATAACACAAAACCAAACCAAATCTGAGACTTTACAGGAGGTAAGATAAAGTCAAAGATCAACACCAATGTGGCACAATTTTCAAAAACATTGTTGTAATTATAACAATGTAGTCATTGCTGCAAAAAGTAAAATAAATTTTGAATTGTTCAACTTGTCCAAGTGGAAAACTTGCATTTGAGTGGAGCTGCAAAATTCAAACTAAGTTGTTGGAAAAAACAAAAATAAATGGATATTGTAGCTGTGCTCTTGACTAGCCTTGAGAATAAAATTTCAATACAAGACCAGAGTGACTGATTTAGTTGACAGGATCAAAGCCTGTTCTAATGTCTTGGTTTCTAACCAGGACATTAGAAATATGGAGTGAAAAGCCAAAGAATATGTTTTCCATGTTCATTTACCAGTTTGTGTTTCATAGATACACTGGTGTTACACAACCTCCTACCTTCATTACATGCATAGCCAATGGTTTCTCTGCAAATAATATGATGACAGTTTATTATTTTTTTATTTTTTCAGAGTAGAGCAGTTTTAAGATTAGATAGGTTACTTTTGTCATTTTCCTCTCAGACTACATCTGAACTTGAGCATCCAGATTCAGCTACTCTAGACTTATACTAAATGAAAACGCCATTCGTTGCTTTTAATCTGTTAACGCAACCCGACTTCAAAACTCTTTCTCTTCTATGGCCAGCCCCAGACTGGACCTGCTGTATCAATCTTAACAACCCTAAGGGATCTACCTTACTCTGTTTAGTCAGCTAATTTTGAGGCTTGCTTACTTTGATCTGCTTTGAGGTTTATTTTCACCCCGGCCCCTCTCCTCCTAAAAGGTAAGGTCATAATTTTCTCCGTGATTGCCTGTGGACAGAGCACTAACACAGATTTGTGTTGTTTCTCAGCAAATAAAAACGTATTTTCTCACCTGCTATCATGTGTGTCTTCAAAACCACAATGGGACATTTTCTGGGAAAAAAAGCACATTGTGTACCTGAGTTTATGATTAGAAATAAATGTCTCTGGGTAGATAAAACAAGTCAAACATGTGTTACATAAAAAATAATAATAATAATAATAATTGAAGGCAAAACATTTAAGGCTGTAGTTTTTTACTCAATAAGTTGCTTTTTACTGAACAATCTGATGTTCCACACTGCAGCACCAATGGCCACTGAAGCAAACAGTGAATTGATCCAGGTGGATGGTAAGGATGAATTCAGCACATGAAAGGAACCGCCTGTCAAGCTTGATGTGTGGAGAAAGAGGTCTTTCTTCTTTCCTTTCCTTACGAGCGGATTGCATTGCATGCCAGCATATATGTATCGCGAAAGCTAAAACAAGTGGGAAAGAGAGCAAGAGCAGGTGGATGGTTATCAGATGAGAAAAATAGCAATAATAATTTTTAGAAAAAGTGGTTTGGTCTCTTAATATACGGCCTGGAAAGCCTGAAAGGACAGGTTCTTCTTAAAGAAGCAGGAAGGCTTGAGCAAACACCAGATATGTTTGAAGTAGAAAGGAGCTAAAAGTAACACCACACTGTTAAAAGACGGGATGTGGAGAACGGCAAGCATAGCCGAAGGAGAGCAGAGAAGAAAGAATGGTGGGGATGAGGGGGAAGGGAGGTGGAAAGGAGAGAGAGAGAGGGGGAAAAAAAAGAAGGGAGTGAGGGATTAGGTTTCCTCTGACAGTGTGTCTGGGCAACTCCACATGTTCCTCATTAAGGCCCTCACACTGTGGGACCAGCTCCACACCAGGATGCTTGTTTTTGTTATTAGGCTCAACTTGCTGTGGTCTTGTGGAAGTCCCCAAAAACGAGAAGAGAGCAGAACAGAACCGTCTTAATAGCTCGCTGTCTACAGAAATGAAAGGAAAATCTTTAAAAAAACAAATGACTGCACTGATCTCTCACCATGACAAGTGTTCACATTATGCGCCTTTTTGCCCCAACTTTTACTCCCTTAAAAATCATCTGTTTTGTTACAAACAAACACGGTAACCTTAAGATCGTTTCGTTTCATCCTGCAAATGTATTATTTGAAATTAATAACAATGCACTACAGGAGCAGGAAGCTACTTATGTTCCATTCCTCTGATTTTCCTTTAATTTCACGGCCATCTAGATTTGTCAACTGAGACATGTAACATGTTTCTGCCAGTGGCTGATAGCATCAGCGATTGGAATCAGGGAGCAGCATGCTCCCTCTGTGGCCTCGGCAAGCACCACGCTGCTGCAATGTAAGAGTCACACTTATTGAATTTTACACAGGAACCAGAGCAAATTGGCTGTTTTTGCTGGAGATTTTTTGCTTTGTTTTTTTTTGTTGTTTTAGGGCCCCTGTCTGAAATGAAGCGGCTTTATCCCTGGTGTGCAGCTGACGCACAGAATGAGACAGAGATCCAGATACAGGAGTGTGCCTGGTTACGGCCGCTCGTTGTGAAAGGGGATCTGTTATCTGTGCAGAGATAAGGGAAACTGTGGTGTGAGTGTATATGAGGCAGAGCTGATAGCATCTTCACTCAAGGATCCCACTTATGGGTCTCTGATTGATAGCTGACAGCACACACTAGGATGGTTTTAGAGTGTTTTTGTAGGTAAACCAAGGTAAGTATCAGGACACAGGCATCTGTTAACTGTGTTCTTTTGGATCCTTTGTCCTCGGTTAAACACGTGCTTTTCATCTTCATGGAGAGTGTTTGGCATTCCTGAATGTAAGCAAAAATATGACGAATTTGTACATGCAACTTCAAGATAACTTGAACCCGAGTTTTTATTCTTTTTTTTTTTCTTTCATTAAAGACAAATGTTGCCAGAGCTTCATGCCCCACTCTCACAAATAGACAGTCCACTGACAGGTAACCCCGGCGTTGAGGTCAGAGGGTCATCCCCCCCCGATGAGGGATGATGAGTAAAATAAATGGAGAGAAGCACACAGAGGGACTTCTGATGTCCTCGGCCTTAAGGGAGAGAGTTCAGGGCCATTTGACCTCTGACCCACACCCTGCTTACATGCGTGAATGCGTATGCGTGTGTATGGGAGTGTGTGTTTAGGGTTAGAGATCTCCACCATCTCAGGTTTTTCTCATTATTATTCTACTGTGTTTTCTTTTCCTGTTTCTTCAGCAAGCAGGAAAACACTTCAAGGTGGTTTCGACAAGCAGCCCCATCAGGCGTATTCCAAAACATAACTTTGTTTGGACAAGCCTTGTCTCTCTCCTGTCGGCTCTCCTCACTGTCAGAATTCAAGATGTTTGCATGGCGCTGAACATGTCAGCTCAGCGCTCATTTACTGACTGCTGGAGTTAATGTAAAAATCAGAACATATTTATCCCTGGTGTTTCAAAGCAGCTAGTAATCATTTATATATATTGTATAAATATAATTGGGTTTAACTGGCTCAGTGCATTTTATATAAGTCAAGTCAGTGCATTTAAATGTTTATGTATTTTCTATGCATAAACAAATCCTTTTATGCCCATACACTTTAACCGCTGCACAATTTATTTGTTTATTGTAATTCATGAATTATGGCAATATAAGCTCATAAATCAAATTTATTCCTTAATACAGTTATAGGTAAACTGTATTAAGCTCTATTTTCATATCACTTGATACCATCAGACTCAGATAGCTATATTTTTTCACAGCAGACAATGATCACATTTTTAATTTTAATTTGCTGAAGTTATTTTTTTCTAAAAGCACATTTTAGGGTAAACCTCCTCCTGGTGAGTGCAAATAATACAGAATCGGACATGAAACGTGAAGCGACAGATGGCTACATTTCCTAACTAAATTAGTTACGTTTGACCAAAACTGCAAAGTCCTACTCAGTTATTTCAGTTGAAGGACGAAAATGATCAGCACCCCTTGTTCGTTTCAGCCAAAGGGGTATTTGCATCCCTAACCTCCTAAGCAACCAACAAGACAAAGCAGGTACAGTGGACCACCACCAGTCCACGGATTATTCTGATGAATATAACTCCAAATTATTTGTGGAAGATGTTCCCATTTGCAGTTTTTTTAGAGCATCTTAATGGAAAGAAAAGGCAGCTCGTAAAGCTGTGACCAAGGTACAATGCTGCTTGACATGCTACTGGCTAACATTTGCAAAGCAGTCAATACCTCTAATGTTCCTTGCCACTGATTGGCTCTATTCCCAAAAGTGGAGATTAGTAAGAACGTGGACTTTAGTTTCTTCTTTCTCCTTCTCTGCCGTCTTTTTCATTAGAACTGCATTCCTCTCATTCATATAGATCAACAGGCTGGATTGCTTGCTGTCTCATTCTGGGAAGGTTCTTGGGATATCGCTCCAAATGCGCAACTCATGTTGGAGTTCCATGATTTGAAATAAGACGTTTGGTTAGATTTAAAAATTCAGTTGCAGTGTCAGTGTGAATGAAACCAAATGGAGGAGTGAAAATGTTTGACATTTTCACCCAATTAAACAAAAATATCCTGGACCATCGAAGTATGAAAGCACCAGAGAACTGCAGTGACAGAACTGTGGTTAGAGAAGAGTGGCATCTTGGGAGTCACCATGTTTCCATGACTACTGAAGGCTTTTGCACAATTTTTTTGTCAGGAGTACCAAGTAGTACTCCACTTATTCTGCCCCTGTGGTACTTATTTTCCATAAACACCCCTCTGCACATTCCGTGCATTGACTTCTACACCCAAATCTTATGCTAGAGTTGTGTCAAAGCCTTCCTTTAGTCGGCAACAGTTGGTCTCCTATTGTTTTTACCCTTCCCCCCTGGACAACTGTCCTGAACCAGGAATAGATGGGTGCCAGTGACAGAGACAAGTGTAAGTATGACCATATTTTTTTACAGCACATTATCACTCAAAATTCTGACCTTTTCCACATGTAAAACCAATATGAGGTTGGAGGAAAGTGAAGACATTCGATTTACTAGTGTCGTATATCCTGAGCAAAACTCAGTGAGGTGCTGGAAAAGTCATTCTGTCTGTTTCCATTCCGCTTTCCATCGCAGCAGATGTTTCCCACATTCTCAGCACACAAGCCGCTCCTTTCATTGTGATAGAGAGTCATGCGTATTGGAATTCAGCCCAAACGCAACAATCTTATCAACACTTTGTCACGTCATAAAACATATTAAATTCACTTCGGCCACGGATTATGTACTCCAACAATGACAATGAATGGCCTTTTATATTAAGAAATTATTGCTTTATACAACAGAATTATCTCAAAATATTAATTAGCAGCCTCAGGTGAGAAGCAATCTGGAAACAGTATGTCATAGAAGTGAGAAGCACAAAAAAAAGGAAAAAAAAAAGAAGCTTACCTTGGATAAATTTCTGAGCTGTAGGGAGTTTTCTGACAAGCGCTTGAAATGGCAGCCACCCTTTAACCCTCGCTCCCCCTACAACTTCAGCTGGCCAACTAAGAACCCGGGCAACTAGCAGGGGCAGATAGCCATTTGGAATCGAGGCATATGACAACAGCTGTCCATTTCACGATTTGGCACTTTGATTAGAGTTAGATGATAGTGAGCTATGTAGCCTGATTCCTAAATATCTGGGCAGGGCATTTCTGAGAAGAGAAATCAAAGTCAGAGCATCTAATGGGAAAAAAAAAAGAAGCAGTAAAGCAGAATCACATGCTGTCAAAACCACAAACCTTTCCTTTAACACAGTTGCATCACCTGGCAGAAATATCCCTGCCTCTTCAACTTCATCAAAGCAAAATTCAAGTGTTTATTAGGATTGTGTGGGACTGAGCGACACGAAGCAGCACATAATCGTGAAGTGGATTGTTGAGGATACATGCTGTTCGGATAATTTTCGAAGATGAAAATCTAAAACGGCTTGTCAGTTATGTCTATTCTCAAATAAATACTTTTCATTGCATTTAAATCCAACTGTCTTTTGTAGGTTTTTTGTGTGCCAGTTTTGCATATTGAGTGACTAAATGTTTTGTCCATCATTGTGCAGTACAGCTAAAACAATTGAAGAAAATATGCTAACAAAAACAAACCAAACAAAAAAAAACAGCTGGGTTGAGAACATCTGTCACTGCTACGTCTTCTGACAGACATAAAATAAAAAAAGAGAAAAAGTATTCACTAAGATGACATAGGTGAAACAGTTTTGTCCACTACAAAATCCACTGCTGAGAACCCACACTGGGTTTGCCTCAAATTATCCATCTCCTTCGGCTCTACCTTTGGTATTTGAACACCTGAGAAACTGCAGCGAGTGCTTGGAAACAATAAACAAAACAGAATACAGTCACAGCTTCATCTGCATCCAACTCTTTCATGTGGCATCACTGTTAAAACACGATATGTGCAGAATTTGCAAACAAGAGGGATCATGCCCCATAATGTCTGCTCTGGTTATCAGTTCGTTTCTGCAAACAGGCCAGGGTAGAAAGCGAATGTGATTTGCCATGCTGTCTTACTGTGCTTGCTTCAGGATATAAGCATGCATTCCCAGTGATTTATAGACATGGAGCCGTCAGCCACAAACCCCCAGGCTGAAGCAGACAGAGGGAGTTAGCAAAACAACAGCACTTAATTCAAGACTGACGAAGTTTTGTGCAGAACTTCCACGCGGACCACTTTATCAAACCTCTCAGATGAAATTACCTCTTTGGTTTTTTTGTTGCTGTTTATTTGTTACCCCAGCTGTAAATTGTACTATGTAAGCTCACAAATTTCACATTAGCAAAGGTGAAAGAAAAAAAAAAACATATCTTCCTCAGTCTACTTAATGTAATAACTCTCCGTGCTGCCTTCTGCGTTGCCCAAACAGCACGGATATTTGTCTTTGTGAGTTTTCCCTGGGAAAAATGTGTTGGAAACAGATGTGATTTTCCAATAAGTGATTCTTAATCCGGCATGCATTTTTTAAAGTTGTGAACTTGCGAAATCCCTCATTGTCTGCACAAGATTCTTGCTGTGCTGTTCTTTCTTCACTCCCAGAGCCTGCTCGATCCAACCTTTTTAGGCTGGCAGCTGTTCACACAGACAGCTGCGCTGGCCATTCATCGTAGCAAGAGGCAATTAAAAAATATATATAAAGCCAGGCTTGTGTTTTAGTTTATCCTCCACTATTCCAGCACATAATCCCCTCTCTCATGCATCAATAATCTTCTGTGTATGCACATGCCAACTCTTTCACAAGCATCCATACATGTTCGTAAACAGTCGAATTAAGAATGAGAAGGACCAATCTTTTTTTTTTTTTAGTTGATAAAACCCCCAAATAATAGAAACATGGTGAGGTTAGATTTGAGGCATTATTGAGGCCAAGGCCAAAAGGAGCCATGTAATCTCCCAGACTTACTGGTCCACAGATTTTTTCCATATCTTCTCCACTGGAGGTATGTGGCCACACAAAGTCTGACTGGCGTCGCTGTGGCATTCAGCACAGGGTTAAATCGAGCCGAGGCCACGCTTTGTGCCACGAGCGCTGATGCATTCTTATACGTCCGTACACACGTAAAAGCAGGCATTCATTCGACAGCTCGCATGCCCACTTGTGCTTCTGTCTCCCAAACTGTGCGCACAAACACCCGGGGTTTTGGGCCTCCAGTTGTTCCCTCCTCTCACAGCACGCAGCAGGTGTGAGGTGTAGCTGGATGGTAAAAGCTGGGCGATGCACAGTCTGCAGAAGAGCTTTTCTATTGTTCGTAACGTGGGTGCACTTTTGGAATTGCTTTGGAAAATTATATGGGATTAAGCTTTTGGCTGCACACTTCAGCTTTTGATCCAGTGTAGCTCATACAGTTGTTATTTAGGGAATACGATTAAATTAGATTTGACAGGTGCTACAAATCCGATTTCTGTTGGTTGTAATTTTTATGTAAACTTTTGTTCTGAACAACTGGATTTGCATGCAACTGGAGTTGCTGGAGTTGGAGTTGCATGCAACTCCAGCTGGATACTTTGGAAACATCGCTGTTTCCAAGGTATCCAAAATGTTTTCTACATGTACATTTGTTCTATTGCTTGTTAACACAAGTAGTGAACGGGCCAATTCACTAAATTGTTCACTGCAAGTTAGTGAGACTAACTGGGTGAAGTCCAACTTGATTTGACAATGGGGGAAAAAATGCATTTATGTGATTTTGACAGAGGAATTGATGTTAGCCCAGATGGTCTGATCTGAGTATTTAATTTAAAAAAGAGATCTGCTGGAACTTTGCCTCGTCGGATGTGTCTTATTATATACCACAGCATACCCATCTCCTGGTGGTCGCTTCCAGCAGGTAAATATGCCACGTCACAAAACTCGGATCAATGCTAACTGGTTTCTTGAACTTGATGTGGAGCTCTCTGTTCTCCAAAGGCCTCTTCAGCCACCACATCTCAAGGACAGAGCGCGTTGTATGGATACTAAGCAAAGAAATCTCAAAGACATGAACATAAAAATAATAGATGAGTCCTCCGCTCATTCTAAATCTTACCAGACCCCCTGCCAGACACAAAATCCACCTGATTTATTTTCACTGGATGGTGAAGAGAAAGAGAGAGAGACAGAGCATTCCAGACAGGAAATGTGAAACTGCAACAGCTGTGGAGCAAAGAGTTTCAAACAACCCAACTCCTATATTGTTGGAAGACAGGAAGTGTTGACCATATGATGTGGTGATTGGTGACTTCCCTTAGCGTCATGTCTAATTAGTCCTGAGTATAAGGGGGTCCACCATCTTCCCTGGCCATCCACATGCTCAACAACACACTGCCTGCAACATGTGTAAGGCAGCACTCAAAAGTACACTTTAGAGGATCCTTTACAGCTATCAGCCACAAATCCTTAGGTGAAATAGAGGATTCACTCTCTTTTTGTTTTGTTCCACTCTACCTTTTCATCCTTCCCCATCATCCTCATCATTCCCCTACTCCTCCTTTCTGTTTTTTTCTTCTCTTTTTCTTGTTCTTGAGATGTATGGAGTAATACTTGAGCGGTTTTAAATGCTTTTGCAACTGCCTCAGCTCACGTGCTGGAAAAAGTCAGGGCAGGGGCCGTGGAGCTTCAAAGCTGGCTTGATCATTCCTCAACCTCCCTCTGCTGATAGAGAGAAGAAGAAGAAGAAGCATGGGGGAGGGGCGATGCAAACACAGATGGACAAACAAAACCCAGAGAAGTCAAAACTGAAGCAGATGTGGGGATAGCAGCAGGCAGATGGGCAGGTAAAGAACGCCAGAAGAAGAAAAGAAAAAAAAAAACCCATTCACCTCTTTTCATTCGCTTGCTCTGTTCCAACACCTGGGAATATTTGCCCAGTGACAGCCAAGGCACCAGCAAAAGAGATGAAAAAAAAAACATCAAGAAAAGCACAAAAAAAAGAGGGAAAAAAGACTTCAATGACATCACAGAGTATTAAACTGGGGGTGGGTTTAATGAGGGCCCGTTTTGGCCTGGTCGGTAGGAAAGTGCAGGAAACTGAAGCAGAGGCAATTTGAGAAGCCGAGGCCTCCGTCTGCAGCTGTGCACTCGCTTTTCCTCGTCCAGCTACACAGCTGCACCGCTGAAAATGCTGCAAGTATTTACCCATGACCTCTCCTCTACTTCTTAGTCAGCGGCATGTTTATTTTATGCGTACATGAAAAGGCAAATAATGCAGAAATTTGCTAAAAAAATGTCAACCTGTGGCAGATATTGTTTTAAGCATTGACTCCTAAAGGCCTAGAGTCTGTGACAAAGTTGTTACAGTGAAGTAACATGGTCAGGATTCGACAAATGATTCACAAAACTAGTCTTATTGCATCTGCGGGGGAGTGTGTGCTATTGTGTTAAAGACAGATGATTTATCCCCCAGCATTCTTCTGCTGCCAGATTGCAAACAGCTTTCTCCTTTGAAAGGCTGTGCAGCGGCGCAGCATCACAGTGCAGCAATTATTTTAGCAGACGCCTCAATTACAACCCACTGATACCCTTAAAGTCAGAGAGGTGCTCAGGAATGCTCCTGTCTGTGGGGCGACCGCTTAGCATCAGTGCACGGCACCATCAGCTCCTGGTTCCCCACAGAGAGATGAGTTGGGGGGCTGGGGGGAGGGGTGTGTGTTTGCAGATTCAACCCGAGGAGGAGGAGAGGGAGGAAGTGAGATGGAGGAGGCGAGGGGTTCGGGTAATATGTGGCACCACTCTGGGAGCTGAGCCCTCCGCCACGGCACTTTTGTTGCCAGATCACATCCAGATGTGGCAAGTGTGTCCAAACAGGAATGGCTGTGTGAAGGCAATTTTCAGCAATTTGTCAGACTTTAGAGAAGCCCCCACCTCGCTCCACCCACCTATACCCCTCCACCCCCTCCGTCTTACCCGTGTCTCCTGAAAGACATATACAAACGTTGGAGGAGCAGGGCAATCATTGCAGACAGGCTCCCACGAAGGCTGCTGCACATTGTGCCTCCAGCGCAGTCGTGATGAGAGATATACAGTACAGTCTGAGGAGAAAAAAGGGGGCAAGACGGGACTTGTAGCACTGACAAATAACCACCCACCTAACTTTTATGCATAAGCTTTCCTGGCTCTTCTGATCAAGTTTTTACCATGGATGCCTTTGCTCGTTCCTTGTTGAGTCCAAATCCCTGACAACATTCACTCACCCTAATCCATCATCCTTACTCTCCAAGGATAACTAAAACAAAGTTGGAGATGAGTTGAGGAAAGGCAGTTAATCTCGCTGCAGATGTGTTATACGGTACAGGTTCACCATCGAAGTTTTGCACAAAATTGAGACCATTCCTTTTGTTTTGTTTTTTTGTTTTTTTTTGTTGTTGTTTGTTTGGTTTATTTCGGAGGTGCAGTACAGTGCAGAACAAGTCTCTGCAGTGAGTTTAATTCAGATTTCATTGGAACCTGTACCAATGAACCAATGAACCAATTTAGTTCATTGGTGTCATGTAGAAGGGAAATGATGATGGAATGAAAAAACTTTTATTTTTTTTTCTGTAAGGAATATGATCATCTGAAAGCTGCATCATCAGTTTGTGTTTGGTGGTTTATTTTTGTACTGATCAGGTCCATGATCATGTGTGATTTTTCTTGCCAGTGTTAAACAAACGTAGAGAGCACCGCATAGCTAACAGTGATCCTGAAAATAGATGCTCCACCTGAGCTTGGGGACTCCTCCAGATTGACTGTTTGTTTGATTAATGATCTACTTAATTGGTCCTCTCAGCTTGGAAAGAAAGACACGTCCCGTTCGGTTTACGGCCGTGACAACCTTTTCACATTTGCAGGTGACAGTTTGAAAATTGCGTCTTGAGATGTTGGCAGAATGGAATATTGTTCAGCGGTGCTTTAAACTTCATCACAGCAATATTCCTTTACTGGTCTTTTATGTTCCTTTGTCTTTAAGATGTTGCTATGATATCTGAGGCTTATGCAGAACAAGCTGTATGTATACTGAGATTAAATTACACACAGATTAACTGTATTTACTTATTAGCTGGCAAATGAGTTCTCTGTGTTATTTGGGGTTGGGGTGTTATCAGAATGAAAAGATTTAAGTTCAACTGCAAGCCAGTGTTTTTTTTTTTTTTTTTTTTTTTTAGATCATGTTTTCTGTTTCTTCTGCTTCAGGATTAAGCACTGCTTTGTGTTGGCCTATCACATAAAATCGAAGTAAAGCACATTGATACTAGTGCTTGCAATGTGAGAAAATGCACAACTTTCAAGGAATATAAATACTTTAGCATGGCTCTGCACATCCCTTGCTTCTACCTACATTGTAAGGGTTTTTCTTACCAGCAATAGAGCATTATTTATTTCTTTATGTTTACATCAATAGAAAGTCCAGATATTGAGCTCAATCCCCCTTTGCTTCCTCCATCCTCAGTCTTCATAAACTGCATAAACTTCTCGAGTAGAAACCCAAAAACACCTGGACTCCTGCTACATTATTTTTGCCCCTTTCGACATCCGCTGTTGCCCTTCACATGCAAATGCATGTGAGCAGGTCAGACTGCTGACATGCACAAAGAAGTATGCCCTGATGCACGGCTACAACTGCACAAGGTCAGGGTCATGAGGTATAAGAAACAGACAGACAAACAAGCAAAGAATGAGCAAAAAAAAGAGAAAAGAAATAAAGAAAAGCACTGATATTAGATTAGTGCAATACCACAATCACTGTTAGAGGTTAATTTGCAATCATATGGTGTCGGTTTGGAGCTGTGGCACCTGTGGATTCCTATTGGTGTTGTTATAGGGTTGAATCAGAAGTCTGTGTGAGGGATTTTTTTTTCTTCCCCTCTTTTTTAATGAATCCCACCCACCTAGTCATGGCTCTCCCCCCATTCCTTGAGTCACACTTTTGGAAGGCAACAAGTCTGTGCCATGGGACCAATGAAAGAGACAATTGTGGGAAGGTTTGCACAACGATTCTGCCAGTCATGTGTCTTGCTACTCCCCTCGAGAGCTCAAATTCACCGCTAATGTCAGTTTTAATTTGTTGCCTCATTGCTCTGGAATCTCGGGAAAAGCTGCTGTTCATCTTCCCTGGAATATAGGTAGTCTGGTCTGGAAAGTTAGAGATCGGCTGGATTTATGGAAATGCAGTGCGTTTGCTCACAAAACAGAAGGAATTCAGGCTCTGTGTTTGATATCTACACCTGCTATAAAACCCACTTGTCTGAAAACTATTCCTTTAAGGCAATCAGAGTTAAAATGAATACAAAAAGAGAATAAGAACTTAGATTACATGAACGTTTGCAGGGAAATTGATATGAAACGAGGCAGAAATCAAGTTGGTATTGCAAACCACAAAAACTGTTAAATTGTGGGGGGGTTTCTCTCCTTGGTGTATGTGTGTGTGTGTGTGTGTGTGTGTGTGTGTGTGTGTGTGTGTGTGTGTGTGTGTGTGTGTGTGTGTGTGTGGGTGTGTGGGGGTGTGTGTGTGTGTGTGTGCCACTGGAGCTGAAAGATGGACAGCAGCACCCGATTTTCCTCTTTTCTGGAATCTGTGTGGGTGTGAGGCCAGTCGCACATGGCTGCTTCACGCTACTTTTTTTGTAATAATCTGTATGTGTTGCTGTGGTTGTGTAAGATAACTCTTGTGTTGTGTTTTTCAGATGCCTGGATGTTTATTTCATTGAGTCATGAAGGATTTTTATTTTTTATTTTTTCCCCCTGCTTTGTTTTTGAACAAGATGCAGAGGTTTCCCTTGCATATGTGCAGCCCAGATGTGAGAGCATTATCCGGAGTAATAGTCTGATGTCAGTGTGCGTGTGATCAGCATGCATCGTTTGGCACCGCAGCAAAAAATCTGTTTGTTCAAAGAATATTTTATCTGTGTGTGTTCTTCTGCGTGCGCACATTCAGTTTCTCTTTGATTTACGTTTTAATATTCTCGGCGTGTAAAACGTGTAAGTGCACGTTGGTGTCATGTGCTTCCTTGTTTTTATATAGTCATGTTATTAAATTATGTAGGCATGCACACCATGCACTTAACGTATGCATGCACCCTGGTGGCATGTGTGTGTGAGAGTATGCAGGGGGAATGTGCATTAGTCCTATGTGTGTGTTTTTGTGTGCAGACGTGTAGCAGCTGCTGGACACCACCTGTGGTTGCTCCATCCCAGGAGCATGCTGTGGCACCAAATAGTCCCTCTGGGATCTTGGGGATTCCAAAATGGTGGAGCGAATGCTGAACCACTCCCAGAATGGACAAACCTATATGATATACCATTGGTGTTTATGTTAAAAGGTAAAGTTTCCTTTTAATGTAAGGAAAGCTCAAATTTTCTTATGTTATTTTTTGTCTTTCATCATATTATGTTGTGTTTTATTTTTATTTTTTCAGATAGATCTATGTCCACTTCTTCATTTTCTTCCGTACAAACGACCCATGCCCTGCAGGAACATAAGAAGCTGGCGGTACATTAAGGAAGAAAGAAAGAAAGATAGAAATTCAGACACTGCATAAATGGACAAGCTGCGCTGTTACTCTTGAGATCTTTTGTGGTTTTAAAAAGACCCACACATTTGTTGCCATTATTACGAGCTTCAGAATAACAAATTCAGAGATGATATTCCTTTTTTTAGCAGCAAGAAAGGGTTCGTTTGTCACAGTTTTCTCCATGTAATTGCAGATCAGTCTGTTTTTATCAAATTACTTTGTTTACATTCGGTCAACATGGATATGTTTCAACATAACACAACTTTCTCCCGGGTTTCAAATTGCTGTCTTTTGGTTCTGCTGCTCTCATTAGCCCAGGTTTCATCCAGCAAACAGAGAGGCAAACTAAATAACTTTTGGTTGTGTTTACTTATAATTGGTGATTTAGAAAAAGAACAAGGATCAGAAAATGATCATGCTGTAATGCTCAGCTGATATTTGATTTGCTGTTGTTAAAAAAACACTTGGGTTGGGCCATAATCTTTTTATTAAATATTTATGTGATAACCTTTAGGGAAAGAAAAAAAAAAAAAAACAAGCAAGAGACGCATGTTGAACATTCATGTTATGACAACACTGTAACGAAGCATTCACTGCATCACATTTCTGTTGCTTCACATGTGTTTTGCAGGATGATATTCCATTTTAGCTTATCATTTGTTGTTCCTCCAGAGCTGAAATGGCAGACAGGTTTTGGGGGTGTATGTGTTTGTAATTTGGAAGTCCATGGCGGAGGTTATTGGTGTCACATCCCACAATGCACTGCTGAATTCCTTTAACATGTGGTTAGTCAGGAAAGGGGTGGTTGACCTATGCCTTTCCACGAGCCCCTTGGGAACAGCTTTGCGAGGTTTCTCCAGAAGTCTAGGATCTGCGCACAGGCTGCTGTGCTGGTTTGTGACTGGAATTGTAATCATGTGATTTTCCTGAATGCTTCTTCGTTTTTCTTTTTTGGGAATCTTTTTTTTTTTTTTCCTGCTTCCACAGCCATGCAGTATCTTATTTGTACCTCTTTCAACCCCCCCACCCTGCTCTGTTCGGTGTCTGGTTTTGTCTTCTCTGTGTTTAACATGAGACGGACCCTGCACATGCAATCCATTACGCTTGGAGGAAAAAAGGAGAAAGTACAGGAAACCGAGGGTGAAATGTGTTGCTCTCCTCTCCCTCATTTCCTGTTTAAGGAGATTTCTTCTCTCTATACCTTCTAGAAGTCTGACTGCTATATTTTTACATTTTCACATTAATAAAAATGAAATTGAACAATAAAATGATTTTTTTTTTTTTTTTTATCATTTCTGTGAGACGTTACTGACTTTGTAGAGCCAAGACTTTGTTGAAAAATGACAAAATTGGTGTAAGAGTGACAAGAAGGTATCCAATTTTTTTTTTCTCCACACTTGTTCAATAACTTGTAGTGAACAGGCCAATTCACTAACTTGTTCACTAACTAGAGCAAGGCAGTGAGGCTAACTTGCTGAAGTCCAACCTGATTTCACAATAGGGGGGAAAAAATGCATTTATGTGACTTTGACAGTGGAATTGATGTTGGCCCAGACAGTCTGATCTTTCATAAAAAAGCAGATCTGCTGGAACTTTGCCTTGTCGGATGTGTCTTATTATATACAACAGCATACCCATCTCCTGGTGGTCGCTTCCAGCAGGTAAATATGCCACGTCACAAAACTCAGATCAATGCTAACTGGTTTCTTGAACTTGATATTGAGCTTTCTGTTCTCCAAAGGTCTCTTCAGCCACCACATCTCAAGGACAGAGTGCGTTTTATGGATGCTAAGCAAAGAAATCTGCAGTAAATCTGTAACCAAGTCATATAAATGTTAAAATACCTTTCAGAGAACAAGCTCCACTTCCACTTTATCTTTAGCATTCTCGTATAGCATATTTTATGTACTTGGCCAAATACAGAGTACAATACAACATCAAAGCTGCTTTGCCTGGTGTTTGGGTGCTTTTTTCGTTGGCTCTCACTTCCAGGAGGGCGGCTTTATCTGCTCTGACTGTGCTTGTTCTAAACAGCTACAGCTTAGTAGATGTCCAGATAGAGTGTTGAAGAACAAAATCTCAGTTGTGAAATCACTTTGAGGCATGCATCAGGTGCAGATCCAGATGTCCAATCGCTGTCACTGATGCCTGAAGGCGTAAGGAGGCTGGAGAGGGGCCTTTGGGTCAGGGTCATGAGAGGCATGTGTCGCAACTGCTTTATTGTGCCACAGAAAAGGGGTTGTGTTTTTGCCGATTAGCAGCTCCTCAGCCTTTCCCTTATGGTGGAGATTATTGTGAGGAAGCGTTGAAAGGATTGCAAGCAGAGGGGGCAGCAATGGGAGAAATAGACAGCTGTGCAGGGGTGAATAGAAGGTTTCTTTGTGATGTACTGACCAAAAAAAAAAAAAAAATCTGTGACCAATTATCTGTGTGTCTCTCTCTCTAAATGGGGAATTTTCTCAACCAGTTTGGGTGACTTTGGGATTCATGAGGAGGAGTTGGGAGAGAGACCGAAAGGTTGAACACAACCACGATGCTTGAGGGTAAGCTGATGTTTTGTTAGTTTCAGCCAATCTCTTCCACTTATAGTTGAACCTTTCCAAAGGAATTTCAATTTCAATTCCTAGTGAGCAAAAATAGGATACATCTAGGAAAATATTATTCATAAAATGAACTGCAAGCAGCGAAAGGTATAGAAATTGTGGGCTTACAGGAAAATAACAATTTGTCCTACAACTGCTGGCATGTGTAGGTCTTCGCTTCTACCCCAACCCACAGTATAAGCTTCCTATTTGTGTGGTTAAATTTCCAGCTATGCGAAAAGGGTTTCCTACCGAGAGTCGGAGAAAAGTGGTTAAGAGCAGGGAAGTTCAGGCCCAGGGATGGCTTGTAAGCCATGTGTTACGCATTAAAAGGCTAATTACAGTTTTTAAAGCACCGTGTTTACCACTGAGAAAAGCCTTGTTAGGTATATTTACTGTCTCCCCTGAAATTATTCATCCTTGACAAGCTCAATTAACATTATCATAATTACAAATGTGATTGCTGCTTAATCGCTCCAACTGCTGTTTCGCTGCCTTGAGTATCTGCAGCGGAAGTCAATAAGGTCCAAGTAGTCTTCCCTGACCATCCATCAGAAAGCAGGATGCAGGAAGCAGGAAAGTACAGCTAACGGGTGGTTTTCCTGCTGCATTTACAGTTCAGTGTGAGATCCCACATCAGTACAAAAGGAGGATGAAAGCATCATCAACTCTCCCCCTGACCAGCTGTGTTTTTGCACATATACGGAATAACCCTATGAAAACCTGATCTCCTGCTGATCCACATGGTTGTCAATAGCCATCCCCTCATTTGGTCTTCACCTGTAGAAACAAATATCTGACTAAACACTTGCAGCTTCAGGAAATGTTAGTAGTGTTTACTGGTGTTTATAATGGAGTTTGCTCCCAAATATTCTGTAAGGAACTCCTGAAACACAGAGAGAACATCTGTTTTCATACTGAGATACCCACAATGGACTATGCCCCATGACATTTACGTGACATATGAAGACAATCGCTTGAGCTAAATTATGTTTAATGGCATCAGAGTGAAGAGGGCTGAGTACAAATTAAATTTTTTATCTTTCTTTTTCACTGCAAAACTTTTTTAAAAATAAAATAATAACACCTGTCCATCCTATCTTGTATGTGTTGCTTTACTATCACATAAAAGTCCAATAAAATAAATGGAAGTTTGAAAACGTTTAAGAGATATAAACAAACTTCCAAAGCACGGTGAAACAATGGGCAGATGAGAAGTTTCTTCTATATTCTATAGCAAAAAAAAAACAACAACAACAAAACATCTAAATTCACTAGAATAACTCTTTGAACAAGTAATATTAACGTTTCATAAAAATACTGACCAACAGCAGAAGTTAATAATGGGGACATGTCTCATGTGACTGCTTCAGCTTGGGTTGGTTAGGGTTGCCATTAACTTCACACAACTCTGATGTGGCTGCAAGCAAGTGAACACTAAACACTGACGCTGATGTCAGTGCGATGACATTAAAAGCTGTCTCCCATGAGTGCCTCATGCTCGTGGCTATTTGGATTACAGCTGCTGCAGTCGACTCGACAGAACACTTTACATTGTGTATACATTGGTAATTACAAAGTAAATTGTTCCAGAGTTGGGTCCTAAAAATACATATTCACATGGAGTGTAATTAAAAGTGAAAGAATTCCATCTTGAAACTGTTGTGGTGCGAATGAAACAAGATGTCTGAACTCTCTCTTGCCGTTAGCGAGCCGAACGAGAGAGAAATGTGACAAGTCGTAATCAATCAATCAGCGGGCGGCAGGAGGTTGGAATTGTTTTGCATTTCATCAGTTTGTTTCTTCCTGGGATTTTTCTTCTCCTCGACAGGAGGTGCCATGAGCACACCAGCAGCTGAAAGAGGACCCACATTCTTTCAGCGCAGATTCCTCCGTACTTCTTTTGTTCAAGGTTGGAGTTTGTTTGAGGAGCTTTCCTCGCATTGAGCTTTTTGTGTGCAAGACTTAACTGGCTTCAGAAGGAGTGAGGTTCCAGTAACTGCTGGCGAAATTGGGCAAGTCTGGCGCGAACGCATTGCAGCACTTCAGATCAAAAGTGAGACTGAAGTCTCACTTTTGAAGAACTTCAGATTAGCGCCAGAAGCCGGCTTGTTTTGTTGCAGCTCATTTACAGCATGCGCTCACATTGGGTTGTCCTAATGTCAAGCCAGTGTTAGCATGTGGACAATTTTATTAGCTTTTCAGAATTACCTGTGTCATGTGGTTTCTGTCACACAATGAAAACTTTCCTTGTTTGCAGGATGAAGCAGTCGCAGAGACCTTTATTAGAGATGTCTGACCTAAAGCGAAGAGGCTGCCAGAGAAACTCAGACAAATCCTCTATTTACCTTGACTAACATCTGCTCCTCTGCACCCCAACTCATGGAAAAATGGGAGTCACACATTCCAGGCAGTGTACTCTACTTAGAGATGGTCTGCGAAATTGAAGACAATTTTTGGTCTGAGACGCAGAGAGTGGATATTGTCAAGTATCTGGGTTGAGAACATAACAGGGTCTTTTTACCTCATCATGGCTTGGGGTCAGGAAAGTGGGGGTGACAGGGTTTGGTGGGAGGTGTTGCATTCTTCCACAGGTCATTGTTACAGTAAAGAAGGCGGTAGGGAGGAGGAGCAGGGTGGTGTGGACACAATGAAACAGTAGGGTGAGCAGACGCCATCCCTCTCGGTGGGTTGTTCACTGTGAGAATTCCACATTTATTCTCTTTGAATAGTTCTGGTGATGAATGTGGGGAGAATCTGAAGCTACCTGTGCATCAAACAGCTCTGCCTACATGCATGCTGGCAGTCTGCCACCCTCAGGGGGAGGGGAGTGTCAGCTCCTGCTGCAAAATCTGCCAAAGCTTTAAAAATTATATCTCGTAACTTTACTGCCAATATGTTACGCTTTCAATTCAATCTAAAAGGTGAAATTTCTCTTATTTGTAAAGATTTAATTTTCTAAATTAAGCCTCTTTTTTTGCAACCAAATAGTGATTCTCCAATTATACGTAGACCAGTAATGGTGTAGCTTTCAATACATCAATTGAAAGCTAGCTAGAAAGTTTGCTCGCAATTTTTTTGGGATCACTTGAGCATTGTAACAAAATATGGCAAAAACAACAAACATGTTAATGCAATTACAGATCTGTCACCATCAGATATAAGAAAAATTAAACCTACTTTTCACAGAAAACTCCATCCCAATTTGCCTTAAATTTGAATTAGAAAAGAGGCCCTTATACCATTCTTATTTTGCAGCCCTAACATAAAGTTCTGTCACAAATACTTCCTAAATCATGTATCACTTATAATGCACACCTTGTTGTTTGGGTATTGAGATGAAGCTTAAAAAAAGGACAGTTCTATGACATGGCAGAACAAGCTAAGTTTGTTACTATTTCACCATACATCATTTCAGGATGAAAGTTTATTGCTCTTTACAAAGTCTGTTCTTGGTCTTCAAGTTATTAGTGAATTAATAATTCAGAAAATAGGTTGGAATGCCCTGCAGTTGGAGTCACTCCAAGCACTTTGCATGGCAATGTCGATGAACCTCGACGAGTAGAGAGTGAGCATCTCTAAAGTGGTGCATGAATTTGAATGACTTTATTATAGAGTAATGGCCTAAACATTTGAGTAGCAGCTGTGAAAAGTCTAATTCTACTGCTGGCTGTTTGCATAAATCTTGCATCATTATTACATCCCTCTCTCTATTAGATAACCTGGCTTGCTCTTGTAAGTCCACGCCACTTGGTCAGTCAGAGACATAGTGGACACTGGTCAACTTTTGTCCTTTGTGACATAGATCCTGACTTGAAGTGTTTTGTTAAACGGGGTTACTTTTGTATCTTGGTGTCATTTCGATTGAACAGATGTTAAACTTTGCATGACTAAATTGCCAATGACAACATCCAAAATGGATGCCAGCTGTGACAGACCACTGAGTAACATGCCCAGAAAAGCAGGCAGCAGTGGTTGAGCCACATCTGTGGAATGACTGTTGAACTACAAGCTGCACCAGGTCTGGGTGCATGCCAGAGAGTCCAAGGATGCACCAACAATGAACTGGACAAAACAAATTTAAGATGATTTGAACATGAAGCTTAGGTCAGTGCCAAAATAGACTGAAACGTGGAAAAAAAACCTTTGTGGATCACCTGCAGCAGTACTGCAGGCAACGTATTGATCCTAGAAAAAACCTTTCCCAGGATTCCACCACAGATACATCAAAGAAATGATCAGGTTCATAGAAAGGCAATGATATTGAGCAAGATGCACATATCTTAGTAAGTCACAGAAAGACACAACATACCCGCAGTGGTGTGACGGGAATTTAAAAAATGTTACATCCACCCTTGACTCTTAAAATGCATACCTTTATTTTGATCTGACTGAATACCACAACTTTAATGAAAACCCCTTCCCATAAAACAATTCAAGCAAGAGCAGTAAAACTGTTCTTTAAAGTTTAACTTGGACACTGGCAATGCACAAGAGCAATCATCACTCTCTTATCTATGTCTCTGAGTTTTTTATGCTCAAAGCTTGTGAAAGAACAAAGTGCTTTGCTGCTTCTCTGTGGACAAACTGTCTACAGACATCAGGTCCAGTGGTGAAGGCGGTGATGATGGCAATGATAGTAACAGTGGAGGGATTTGGAAAAATGATTCCCCTGGAGAATTACCGAGGAGCAAAGATGGGCTTACTCCCACCGCTTGGGGCCCAGACCGAAGCCCCTGTCTGGAATGCAATCTGCCTGCCATCTGCAGGCCTCGATTCCTCTGTTTGATATTCAAACAAACACCTGTCAAAAGTCCGTGTCTCATCTCGCAGGGCTCTTGGAAATTGGCAGAAATCTCAACTTCTTTCCTACACCAGGAACAGGAGGGGGGAGGAAGAAAGGGGTTCCTAAAAAAAAAAAAAAAAAAAAACATACTCCAACCATCTGCGCATGTGATAAATATAGATTTTTATGAAGGCCTTGAAGAACTAATTTAACTTTTCACTGAAATGCCAAAGAACAATAGCCCTTTAAAGGTGCTGCATTCAATGAGGTGTTTGCACAATAAAATATTTTGAATTGAATCATATATTTTCTGTCATTTTCTGCTGTACCGCTTGACCAGGCGGTGTGCCTTCACCCCTCTGAGAATGCTCATGTTCTTCCATGGATCATTGGCCTTTGTCCTCCTTTTAGACCTGCTCCCTGCTGTTTGCTAGCTCTCTCTCTCTTTTTCCTCTCACTCATATTGAGATGAAGGCCCTGCTATAGGATGACGGAGCTGCTTTGACAGTACGCCTTGGCAGGGGTCCAGGCCACACATCTGCTTGACTGCTGTTCGTCTTTTTCATCCCCCCACCCAGCAATCCCAGCAGCCCCGGCAGTATTGGTTCAGTTGCGAGTCCATTTCAGGGTCTGTCTCAAGGTCTGCAGATGTGTTTCCCAGAGCAGCAATGATGGACTCTCGCAGAGATCTCCAGTGTGAATGACTAATGGCGCGGAGACATCTCTGAAGTCGTTGAAGAATGGATTTATCCAGTGTCATTTATCATGCTGTCTGTCAGTGCCAATATAAATGCCTGATGGAAAGCACACATTCACCTTAGAGTGGAACTGACTGAATTGCTCCAGGTCTGTTGTGAATCACAAGATAAAGTGTGTCTACATCATTTGAGTGAGAGAATCATTCTGACTCTCAAAATTATCTTTCAAGCTCACCGTAAATATGGAGTCTCCCTGATTTACATACACACACAATTGAACCAAAGTAGAGCACTTTAACAGCTGCCTCGTTCACAGAGTGAGTATGCCCAGCTCAATCTATTTGTGGTTGATTCTGGGCTTTTATTCATCATGATCAATGTGAGTAATTCTTTTTCAAAAATGGGATGGTGGGTTGACCTTTATATAATATACAACAATCCTAAAAACAACAATTAGGCACATCAGTTTGACTTTGATTTTGAAAGATATGTACATAAATACATATTTACATATGTCTCCCTCAACAAATTGCATAGGAACTTTTCCATAACCATCAACAAGTTTCTGGTTTGATCGTTGACTCCTCTTCTTAGGGGAACTAATGTTATTTCAGATTGTTTGGTTTGCTGGTGTACACCTGACTGTCAACATCAATATTTATGGACTACACCGTAGACAGTTTTGTTGTGCTTTTGTCTGGTGATAATGCCAAAAACAAAACCGGAACCACCAGTGTTCATATCTGTCATGAAATGGAAGGTGCTGAAAAGACCAGTAGTCTACAGTGAAGTGAATAAACACCTCAACATGGTTCCTCATCAAACCTAGTTTTGGAACGGCCACCAATATTTTCTGGAACGGTCCAAACTTAAACAATATTGAAACTTTATGTCCAAAGCACTCTGTTGAACCAACTCCTGACGAGCAGCTCAGCTGAAAATTTTGTAGAGTATTAATTTTCAGTGAGCAAAGGTTCGCTCTAAACCCAGAGAGCCAAAATTTGAGCATTACTTTATGAATATTTGAAAGAGTGCATACACTCTGAAAGAGATAGTTTTACTTATTTGAGTGGACAAAAATGTTTGAATGTGAACACAAAGAATCCCAAGGAAGACAGAAGCAAAACAAAGCACTTTAAGGTGAAGATGCATGAACCAGTGAGAGCAATGTGGCCGGGGCGAGAGGCGAGAAAGGTAAAAAGGAACAAGGAACTGACAATTAGGGACAACTAATCACCAAGAGTGTAACCAAGCGCATCCCCCCACGCTGGTGCCAATGCTTGCACTGTGCTTGAACCTGTGCTGAATGCCAACGGCAGATAATTATAAACCCGCAGGGCAGGCCTCCTCTGTGCACAGGGAGGAATGGAGCCTCAGCCACGGCTGAACTCCTGACCTTCTTCACACACCAAGCGTCTGTTGTGGGCTTCGGGAGGTGCAAGATGGGTCACAGCGAGCCGTGAGGCAACTGGGCGAGAGCGAGAGGAAAGGAGGGGAGAGAGGAGAGGCTCTAGTGGATAGTTGGGAAAGGGGGGAGGACTACACTGGGGATGGAGGGATTTGAGCAAGGAGGTGCTCAGTGGTGGGTCACTTTTTTTCTTTTTTGACATTCTTTGCCGAGAGCTGCTGACCAATCACAAAGGAGAAGGATCAGCTTAACAAATCAGGGTGAAACCCACAGTAAGTGAAATCTTTTTTGGTTGTCTCCTTTGTCTTTATCAGAATTCCTTTGGTGGGGAAGTTTCTTTCTACACCTTTGTGTAGAAAGAAAAGCTTTTGTTTTTCTTACTTCATCTTGAACAGTTTATCATTAGACCATAATGTGTTATCAGTATCCCATTAACCAAATAATATTAATAGTTATATATTATTCGCCCGTTTAAGTAAGTTTACAGTTTATTGGTTTATTGGATTTACATTTTAAATCGGTGCAAGAAAACCATGAACATTAACATCCAACTTAGTACAATAACATTTATTAAAACTACAACACACATGCCTATCATGTAATTTGAGTTACTAAAATTTAAAATATTGATTGAACACAATTAAAACCTGGCTTTTGCATGCATTGAAATAAAATACACAAATTATTTTTCTCCCTTTGTGTCTGGGATTGATTGGAAGGAAGTATAAAAAGATCTCTGATTTTTTTTTTTCTTTGATTATTTTGGCATTAAAATAATTTTGGTAATTAAAAGTACCCTAAAACTGAAAAAAAAGGTTTACATGATTAAATGACAGTGACGTAAAAAATGTGTAATGGTTCTTTTAGTACAGTGTATGTGAAACTCTGATTTTATCTCTAAGATAATTTATTATCACATGCCAGTTGTTCCATGATGACAGTGACACACCATTTTGTTTTTGGCATTTTGGCATCCCATTAGGACTATTTTTCACTGATATTGGTTTATGACCAAGCACCATTGGTAATTGTCCCTGTGAAGCCAGAAATGTCTCCAGGCCACCTTAGCTCATCTGGCCTGCTGCTCTCATCATGAAGATCTCTCTTGCTTTACACTTTGCCAATTTTCTCATGATTGAATGTAATTGGGACCAGATAACCCCCTCTGTCTCTCCTCTGCAGCCTTTGATCACTCCTGACCTGGCTTTGGCTCAACTCTGACACACTGGCATCCAATCCTTGGGTGGGTTGTGATTGCTCACAGACATACTGTAAGATATATTGAGTATTGATGTGTGAGTCTTCAAATCCCAGCTTGCTGCAGTGCATATTTCGGCTTTGTTCTTGCAAGCCTTGGAAGACTTTTCACAAGATGCCGTCCTATGAGGGGTTGTTTATGTGTGTGTGCACAATTTTTTAGGGCATTTTTCAGGAACAGAACAAGATGCGCTCAAAGATTTGCGAACTTGATCCAGGAGATTTGTAATTCCCGTGCAAATTACTACTGCCTCTTTCTCTCTCTCTCTCTCTACCCTGTGCCTCTTTGAAACTCGTCTTCTGAGACAATCACTCCCAGATGGAGAATATTAGATGTAATCGCTTCCATTTGCCAGCTCTTTTACTCTCACTGCGAGGTGACACTCTGTCTCCCTCAGACCTCTCCTCACAATGGACAATTATCAAAAACTCATCAATCACTTCCACAAAAAAAAGTTGACATTCAAAACATAATGGAAATATCCTCAATTGATAATCCTAAGAAATCTACAATTCTCTGTGATATGTCTCTATTCACAGAGAATTGTTTACTATCATTGTTTACTATATCAGCAAAACATTACAACTAGAGATGGATCGAGAAATTGGCTGGTGACCAGAGTCACCAGATTTTCAACTTGATTGGCCATGACCTGTCTGGTGAAAAACTGATCTTTTTTCCACTCCATAAACGCACCTCAAAAGCTAGTTAATGGTTTGCGGTAGCGGCGGCACTATTTAGTGCAAATGCTATTACTGAGGGAAGAAGACACCAGAAGGAATGGTCTATCTTTTTTTTTTATTTTTTTATTTTAAGGAACAGAGAATTTAAAGTTAAGGTACGGATCTAAAGTAACTAGTAAAAACACAGCAGACTGTTGTTTTCTGTTGTTTTGATGATGCTAGTCATGCTAAGAGCGCTAGCAGCTAATAAACAATGCCAGAAATGACACTTGAATGATATTCTTATATCTTATAGTTCTCAAAGCAACATCCGCATCAGCTAAATGTGGTATTTGCAGGCTTTGCAAAACTGCAGCTCAAATATCAGCCACAAACCTTTCATTGGTGCATCTCTGTTAAAAGAGTCAGACTTTGCTGTCTGAAGTTCATGTGTCGTTTTATGCAATAAACCAAGTACAAAACAAAATAGTTGCTTTTGATTTTCTAGTTGATGCTAACACTGTCAAGATCATTGGCACAGCTTTAAAGATACCCATGTGCCCTGCAGCTTTTCTGCTGCTGGGAATTTGTCTCTCACTCTGCCATATGGATGAAATAAAAATCAAAGATCAGAGAAACAAATGAGAGACGCTGCTCTTCTTTCTCTGTGCTCCAACACTTTGCTCATTCTTTTCTCCGTTTCCCTACATCAAAAATATTCTCCCGTCCCAATTTCTAATTTATTCCAAACAGTCTCCCTGTTTTTTTTTTTCTCGCCTTCCTGTCCATCTTCCAGCCCCGGCGCTCGACCCTTCTGCCCTCTCCTACCATCCCTCAGTCTCATTCATTCATCCCTCCATCCTTCATTCTCTGAGACAGACAAAAAAGCAAGCTTTTTCCATGGCTGACCTGCGATTCACCCTGACCTCAACAACATCCCAAATCACAGACAGTGAGGGTGAGTGTGGGTTACAGCCCAGGATCCATGGTGGTGCACAAAGCTCATGGATCGCTGTCCAAAATGTCTGTCCCACAGGGCTTATTGAGCGGATCGGTCTGTCTTCCCCCAGCCCTAATAGGGTCACATAGACTACAGATATGCACACAACAGTGTGGCTAGACAGAAGTATGTTATAATAAATGGTAACAAAAACATTTTAGGGAGAATTGCAATTCCGATCAATCCGGAGGGATTTCAGCTGATACGCATCTGATTCTGAAATTATTTTAAAACTCCAGGTTTGACCCCTCCACGCCTCCTCTCTGCTTTTCTCATGAACTTCATCTGACACAGCCACATCTCTGACCTTTGGCTCCTTTACTGGCAGCCAGAAATCATGGTTCATGTGAATCAGATGTTCCAAAGAAGGGGGCCGAGTGCCTCTTTGCAGCTCAGCCGACGACCAGGAGCACCTGCTTTCAAATAAATCTTCAGATAAAAATGATACACTGTAGCCTCATCATGTGTCAGGAAACGTGGAAATCTGATTCCCCAGCCCATGCATGCTTTGTATTTCTCTTCTCTTACTCCCACGTGAATTCTTCATCCACCGCCTCAAGCAATAGGTTCCTATTTCGTACTGCTCTTATCTTAGGTAAGTTTAAGAAATATGTATTTCAAACAAATCACATGTTTCTGCAGCTGCCTTTATTCCATGGAGGCTGCAGAGCTTTTTTGACCCCGGTGTCTGGAGGATGAGGTAGAGTGCCCAGGCAGGCCTCACTGGTGGAACCATGAACCGTGTCAGGTCATGTCAGCTCCTTGCTCAGCTCCTCTTTCCTGAAAGTAAATAAAGCCAGTCTGGCTTGGTTCCACACCAGCAGTCCCAGTATTTGTCAAGGTTGGGGGATGACATCTGGGGAAAAAAAATAAAAAAATAGTCTTTCAGTAGGATTCCTTAGCTATTTAACATGTTTAGTGGAAAGTTTTTTCTTTCTTTAAAATAAACTGCTCTCTGGTGGAAAATAGTAATTTGAATCCTGGTTCTTGTTTCCAAGCATTTTTCACAGAAAAAAAGCTAAGAAAAGAAGCATCTGTATTTTTTGATGTATGGGTTTAAGTCAAGTCAGGTTTATCTGTATGACACATTTCAGCAACAAGGCAGTCGTTGGGTTGTTTAGTGTTTTTACGTCATAAAATCACCTTACAGGCAAGAATTAAGAAACAAGCAATATACATTTTTGATGTCCATTTTGATAATCATCAAACTCATCACGCTCGTTGTAGCAGTGTTTGACTTGCTACAAAAGGGTTTGAAGCTTCAAAGTTTTCTGGAAGTGTGTCCCAGATTTGTGGAACAGAGGATTAACGCTGCTTCTTCTTGGTTGACTCAGAACAGAAGACCCGGAAGGTTGACACAACAGCAACAGGTTTTCAATGTATTTTGGTGCTAAGCCGAGAGTTTATGACCAGTAATATTACCAGCAGTTCTCTGAAATCTCAGATTAGATAAAGGTGGGATAAAAGCCACTCACAACCAAAGGCAAAGCCTAATTCCTCCATCTTAATAACACACAGAGTCTTTTTCCATGAGGAAATAACTCACAATTTTGGATGGTGAGAGGAAAACAACAGTGGACACAAATATGATTCAGCATAAGGAACTATTTTAAAGGTTGGGTTTGTCCTGCACTGAACGAAGAAGACATAAGTTCTTCCATTCCTGTGAGGACTGAACATGAGTCACTCATATTCTTACAACTCACAGATAATACTTTATGGTAGCCTATTACGTTAGAGAAGTAGGACATGTGCATATACTGCACATACATAAAAGACACAGATGTATAATAACTGTAAAAAATATATATTGCTTTCACTTCTAATCTTTCACAAAAATATCAAATGAACAACTAACAGTGTTATTCAAATAGCATACCTTTAAAAACATGTTTAATTAATTAGAAATTACACTACTCTCTATTGATATGAATAAATGGTTAAAGTCTACGTGGCTAAATATTACAAATTTAATATGCATGACTGATCATCAGTAAGTGTGAGCAATTAAGTAAAAATACAGCACTTAGCTGGTCTAAATCTTTCAGGTGTGTGTTGTCAAAAATCCAAAATGGGAAAGTCATCAGCTGTTATTCTACAGATACAAATGTTGCTGTCCATTCATCTGTGAAGGGTTCAAAGTCCATTCATGTACAACCTGGAGTCCATTATCCCACTGCGAGAGCACAATGTGCAGTCAGTCAGGCTATTGTGGTGTACTGCAAAAAACACTTCAGTTACATGTCAGTATTTGCATCCTTCATTTAAAAGAGCAGGCAGGATAAAACCACTTAAAATAGCCCGGCAACGTGGCTTAAGTTAACAGAGTTGTAAATTAAAAGAACCACAAGACCTCGAGAACAATGTCCTGTGGACAGAAGAAACCGAAGAGAGGACGGTTAACCAAGATGCACCACATGTTGCTTGGTAGACAGAACAATTTGTGTAAATACCATTTTTGCTTAATTGTAAAAGTCTGGTTTGGATATTTCAGCAATGGGACCTGGATCACTGCACTCACTTTGTCAGCCTTAAACTTGTATTGGCAGAGATGTTTAAAGGTTATTTCCTCAAGTCCAAGTCAAATGTCAGGTGTTTTGCTCCAGGTCAAAGCCAAATCTTGGGTCTGACTGAAATAAACTTTCTTTCATCAAATGCACACCATCTATCTCTCTCTGACTCGGATGATGGAAGTTTTACATCTAATTCCAGAAGTAATTTTTTTATTGATTTATTTATTGGTTTATTTTTGCTGTAACTGTAGGCAATAAATTACTGAAACTTAAGACGCTTTGTCCAGGAGTTGAAGCTTGTTCCAAAGACAATGATGCTAAGCAAAATAACAAACCTAAAATATAAGGTCTGGCAAAGAAAAGATTCAAAGTATTGCAGTAGTGAAGCAAAAGCATTTCAAATACACATTTAGAGTATTTGAAAATGCACTGTAAATGTGTATTTGAAATGTATTTATAATAATAAATACACTAGGTGATAATGCCCAAGGTGATAAGCAAAAGTGGACTAAAGTTTCTTAGTAATGACTTTAGTCATACACAAGACCGTGGTTCTTTAATAATGTCAGTCTTCAGCTGAACTTACACACCTTTCCTTGCATTTTTTTTAGTAACTAAGGAAAATGCAATCAAACATGTTTTGTTCGGTAAAGGTTTCTTTCTTTAACTAGCAATAACTGGCATTAAATAATTTGTACTTTGACTTTCATTGTGAACCTTTTTAATGAAGGATGTTTTTTTCTTCTTTTTTTTTCACAAAATTTGCCTGACTTACAAAAGCATTGCAGATAAAAGATTTTGCTCTTAAATATAACCCTATTTAACTTCAAAATAATTCCTTTAAGATTGTCTTCTAGAGCTAACCCTTAACCAAGAGAGCATAAGGTCTTTAATTATAATTTTTTTTCACTAAGTTGATTGCAAAAATATGTCAAGTTTGGGATACTGTGTAGTGTAACAGATACCATATAAAAAAGAAGAGAAGTTACACTGTATCCTAATGCATACTGTGCAGTAACCAAAGTGTGTTCCCCAACTCTGCTACAGATTTTAGCTTTCTAGATTTAGATCTATATATTACAGATCATATATTCAGTAATTTAGGATTCTGCTGCTCCCCAACCTGACTGCATCAGACATGGAGCACATGTTTACTTTTGTGGAGTAGTGTAGCAAGAAGTGGCTGCAGTTTCAGACTTGAGCCACAAAAAGTACCAGTGTCAAACCTCCCTAAAAATTATCTACCAAAAAACTCCAAACTTTTAAAAAGTTTCTTCAGTTTCAAATTCTGTTGTGTCGTTGCAAAAGCCTTTTTCTGCAGAAAAATAAATAAATGAATAAAAACATTTCCACTTCTTGTTTCATTACCCCCAGAATCCCATTTTGGGCCAGGAGATTTAAAGTAAAGAAACAGGAGAGAAGACCCAGTCCCAAGAGGTCATAAATTGTAGAGAAAGATCGAGTTCAGGCAGGGAACTGAACACAAGCAGAAGCTCCCTTCAAAAGGCTGGTGGCTGCTGTTGCTCCTGGAGTTTAACCCTGCTGCCTCTTCTGTTAGCCTGCTCCTTTATTCAGGAGGCTGATTTACTGGGATTTGCCAGGGAGAAAACTAACATAGTATGGCTATCAGCAAAAATGACCCGCAGTGCCATTTTCATCGTCCTAAACTTCCTCTGGATGAGGAAGAAGAGAAAACATAAATACACATGGTTTAGGTTTACATTTTTACTTTACACTAAGAGGAAAAAAGAAATAACAAACCAGACCTGTCGAAGGAATCTGTAATAGTAAAAAAAAAAGAAAGAAAATTCTCCTTTGCTGTTAAAATCTGAATTTTATAGGAAATGAAAACCGTATCCAGACAATTGTTTTTCACTGTTCTTTAGATATTAATTTGTAGTTTTTCTCCCTTGTCTTTGGCTGTACCACCCCAGTCCCTTCCCTCCCACCCATGTAGTCCCCTCTTCTCCCCAAACGAAATTCTTTGGAAAGTCATTTTATATCACCCTTTGACTGTGCATTGAACTGTAAAACCACCCCATTGAAAACAAAATAAAAGGATAGGATAGGGAGAGAACGGGGGATGGGGCAAGAAAGAGAATTATAATTCTTTGCAGGCCTTTGGTATTAACCCAAACACCAGAGCTGTCAGCAGTTCAGAGAGGGAGGTGCGAGGGGCAAACATTCAGTGTTAATTGGCACTTTGTAAGCTCTGAGCCTTCCTTTTGTAAAGGGAAGTGGAAGAGAGAGTGAGTGTGCAATAGGGAGGGAGCAGGGATTTGGGAGGAGGTGAGAGAGGAAGACAGAGGGGCATAGAGAAAGAGAGGAAGAGAGAGAGACCTTATTCTTGTAGGTTTGTTGGGCCTTGTTGAGGGTGTTTACGGTTCACTTCTCATCCTTTGTTAATTGGGCATTCTCTCCCCCAATGAAAAAGGAGGAATTCATGGATCCCCCCCGGCCTACCGCCCATGTTCCCCGTGACTCTCCTCACCAGCCTGTTCAGCAAAAGGCTGATAAATGACAAGCTCATAACGAGATGCTTGTCCTGTGGAGAAGAATTGAAGAAACTGATGTCTTCTCTAGTCATTTCTGAACCAGAATGGTTAAGGATTCTTCTATATAGGTGAAAGGAGCACATATATAGAATTTTCAGTGATCACTTCAAATGTATATAATTCAGCCCCAAACATATTGGTTCCTCATTAGTTGCTGACCAATAATGGAAATAATCTTGTTTCGCCCTGGACATGTTCAATCGAAGTCACAAGTTACGTTTTGTGCAATCAAACGTGCGACACTGAAAAACATCCACATCCCACAATTTGGGATTCATGTGAATGACAAGGAGAGCTATTATCCACCTGGAAAAGTGGCAAACCAGCAAACTAAAATCACTCCAAGAGTGCAATGACAGCATCTCCAGGAGGTCAAATGCAAGAAGAATTTGAAAGGAGGAGAATATGTTTTCATGGCATTGTATGTCTGGATGAAGGTGTTTAGTTTTCTTGGCCCCGAATCTGTTGTCCTCTGTGTAAATGCTGACACAGCAACACAGAAAACAAACAATGTCAGACCATTAGGCACGGGATGTGAAAAAACCCAGACTGTTGTCTCTGTGGATCCTCTTCTCCCGCAGATGTGTTTGGAGTTATGTGAAATAATTAGCGAGGAAGAGGTTGCCAGGCGCACGCAAACACAGGGATATGTGGGCACCTGTCTTTCAAACAGCGAGGGGCAGAAGTGGGACGGCGGGACGGGGAGGCTGTTGCTGTTGGCATCGGGCTGGTGCTGCCTGCTTCACAGCACCTCTGGCCTCGTTTTGTCTCCCCCTCTCCTGATGTAAATAATAATAGAAGCAGCCATGAAAGGACACAGGTGTCAACCATTGTGCCGCTCTGAATGGCCCTGGGGGAAGGAGGTCAGGGGTCACAGGGCCATCTCTGCCACCTTTCACACCACCCACACTTTTTGTTCACCCTGACGCTCCCTTTCATAGGTTTTCATCTAGCGAGCCCTCCTCCTCACCCCCGCCCTCCGTCCTCCTCCTCCGCCTGTCTCGCTCACTCTCTCCTTTTGTTATTATAGCACCATGTTTTGTGAAAACTTTTCAGAGGTCATGCACAGGCTTGCTATGCAGGAAGATTAACATTCTTTTCTAAATTAATCAGCCCACACAACTGCACAGATCAATGGCTGTTTACTTAAAGAGCCAATAAATTGGATGAAACCTTACCCCTGCATCAAAGGTGATTTAAAGAAATATATGATGGTCTTTACTTCATTTGATGAGTTCATTCATTTGTCTTTTTTGTATTATATTTCAGGTCATAACAGTAAAAAAAAAACAACAACAAAAAACACCTGTTATATGGATGTTAATGCTTCAAAAGAAACCTCGAAAGGATGAAAACAGAGAAATAAGAAGAAAGGTTGGCCTTCACTCACTAATATTTAAATTTCAGAATAAGGTTTGATCTTCTGGATGAGCTTTGCATTGTACATCTTCAGTCTTGGTGATTGGTCCCCCATTGGCAGCTGCCCAGGGATTGAACGGGATGCCTGCATGAGAGGACTTGTGACATTTCTCCAAATGTTATTTCCCATGGTTCTTTCGCACGTCACTACTTTAATGACTTCATGTCACCATGTGGGTCAATTAACATTGGCACTTTGAATGCAGTTTGAGAAAAAGGCGAGCCAAAAAAGAACAAAAAAAAAAAAACAGAATTACATCAGAATTACATCGTCATTACGAAGGACAGTAATTAGAGCGTTGCGTGTTTTCTCTCTTGTAAGGCTGGAGTGATCAGTACAATTTCAGACTAGCATGTTCCATACATAGTGGTTGCAGATTGAACTCTTGTCAGTGATAACTGCCTCTGCATGATGTTGTTTAAAGAAATGTAAAATGTTTTGATGTTTGATATTCAAAAAGAATAAAAGCATTATACAGTGTTCTACAAGCTCCACACAATCCTAATTTCTAACCAATATGACTTTATTTGATTTTAAGTTAAATACATTTTTGCCCATGAGGACAGAAAACAGACTTCTCCATCAGCAGTTGTACAAATGTCTCAGTGGTCAAGCATGTTCTAACCACTTGGGGGCAGTATTGGAGAGCGTTGGTGGAAAAATACAGTGTGGGTCACTCTTGGTAATGGTGGTTCTGTTTTTTTGCCCCGCACTGTCTAATGAAAATTTTTATGTTTGAACATATTAGGATCTTACAAAAGCCAAAGATCATGTAAAGGTGCTGACTGAAGCTGGTAAAATTCAACAGTGAAATATGCCACATACCAACAGGGACTGAAAGGTCCAAAAAAAAACACTGGACTGCTCTTTGCAAAAAAAAAAAAAAACAAACTAAACTTAATTTTTGGAAATATGTCATGGGATTTGATTACATTAAAGAGATGTTTGGAGATAATGATCATCGTTTATGGTTGCAATTTGAAAAAATAGAAGTGAAACATTTAAGGGGTGTGAATACTTTTGAGACAAATAACATCCAAAATGTTATTCAAACTTAATATGAAGTGTCCAGCTATCTTACAGATGGTAAAATTCACCAATTTTTCTTTTCAGTCTGCTATTTTTTGCTGTCAGTACAGCTCTTCTGTGGGAAACAAAACACTCAAAAAGCAAAAAGAGTAAAAGGTGGTCACTCGTGAGCCTGAAGCGTTCTCCAGAGCTTTGTTCTGATCTGGAGACAATTAATAGCTGTGAAGCTGGATGGATTCACTCAGCAAATCAAGACAAGCTTAGTTAGTGTTTATGAAACTTGCTTTATTATATCTATTTCAATCTTGTTTGTCATTGTCAATCTCTCGTTGCAATGTTAGGTACTTTGTGATTATCATCGGTGAAAGATGCACTGTACATAAAGTTCACTTAATGCTTACTCAAAATGTATATTAAAAGTTTAATTGAAAAGTATCAAATCTCAGCCTTTATACAAGAACTGAAACTGAAAAAATGTTTTCCTTCAGTCAGAAATAAACCTGCAACTTATCTCACCCTAAAACACCATCAACAAACCAAATGCATAAACTTTACAAAGGTCATCCATGATACTCTAGATTGCTTCCACATGTTTTTTTGGTGAGTGAATGTTTGAATTTATAAGGCAGCAGAAAATATCGGCACAAAATCAAAACAGATCAAATTTAAAGGCGTACTCAGTGTGATCAAACATGCTTTTTTGATTCCCTTTTCTAAAAATCTTTCACTTTTTTCCCAACCCACTGGCAGGCTGTGATTAGCATCCATAGAGCACGGAGTCTTGCCATTAAACAGAGTGTGCACATCAGGGCTCTTTTGTCTGTTGTCCAAAATAGGTGATGGATAAAGTTACAGAGGTTTGTGCAGAAGAAACATGCAACATCACCAACAATGCAACAGAGGAATAAGGACTATTGTAATGACATTAAAGTTGGACATTTCAAAATCTTTCTTGGTGTAGATCAGATTATAAAGTGTATCTTGCAAATAGGCTCTTTTTTTTAAAACTCAGTTACAAACTTCAGAAACAGACAATCTGAATGCCACGTCTCAAGTTTTACAGGTAGTCAGCCTTCCTCAGCTTTGCTCCTGTCTTTGGGTGTACCACCTGGATTGTACCTGAGGCCAGACCCAGGAGAAAACTTCAACAATGTACTTAATACCCTTACTTAACGCATTAAGAAATGCATTAACGTGTCACAGGTTGCATATAGTTCCAGTAAGTGTTGGGGGTGGGAGGGAAACCTATGTATGGAGGAGAAAGAGATGCTCTAGAAGGGTGAGAGGATTTATTGCCTAGCATTAGCAGCTCTAATCTGTTGCAGGTGTTTCTGGCTGTGCTCCCAGGCCAGCCCTGCTTTCCTCTCCAGGAGGCCCGGGCATTTTGTGCATGTTTAACAATGGATGAAAATGAGTAAGTAAGGCAGAACTTTAGAACTTTCTTTCCGTGGTGCAGAGGAAGGTTTCTATCATTTTAACAACTCTCTCAAGAGCGTCGACATGAGGACAAAGGGGACGTGTGTTTCAATTACTTCCTCCAATCATCATGTCAGTCAGAAGACGACTCACTTCATATTCACCGGTTTTCTCTTCCTCTACAAACTCATCCATATGTGTATGAGGGAAAACACCTTTTAAGCTGCACTGTTTTCATAGCAAGGACAACTCCTTCCTGATAAACAGAAGAAAACAGCTCAAACAGCAGGTCACAGCTTTCAGGGTGCACTACAAAAAGAGTAGACCACCGGGATGGATTGAGCTTCACAGGGAGCCTGTGGTGCCTTTGGGGTTTGGTGAACAAAGGCACAAAGGAACCCAGTGAGAAGGTCCAGCTCTGCGAGGGGTCTGCTGCTCCTAGTGTGGCTACCTTTGAGAGAACAAGACTAAAGACGACAGAGAAGAATGAAAATAAAGATGTGAAGTGCAGAAAACAGTCCTGAGACTGAAGAAACTTAAAAGTCTAATGACTCAGGTTATAAAAAGAAAAAATATATATAAATATATACATATAGTGTTAATCATCAGTCATTTTTAATAATTCAATTTTAGTTCAGTTGTTTACCTCATCCCCTTGACGTGCATCGCGATTTTGTAAATGAGCCTTAAATACAGCTGCTGAGTCGCAACAGCAGCTGTATTTGCTCCTTTTACAACTTAGACACTACTGCCCTCATGTGGACATTCAGGGAACATATGCTACCAGTGTCTAAACACATGAAGTAAATTTACTCAAATGTATTTCTGTCTTGAGACAATTTTTTGAAACGTTCCCAAATAAATAAGCAGAATAGAATTGAACATGAGGAAAACTTAAAAACAACAAAAAAATACCCTTTTTTTTATGTATTGTCATGAATGTGAAACTTCAACATGTATCATTCCAAGGTGAAATTTCTTGGTTTTAGAAAATGTACAACAATAAAAACTTTATCTTAACTAGTAAATGAGTCATAAAGGTACAAACATGCAGCCAAATGTTAGTCTGATAAAACATGCTGTTCTGCTATTATTCTGACATGCAAGTACATATTAAAATGGTTTCATGCTTTGCAACCAAACCTGATTTTTATTTCATATTCTTTGTTACCACATATTTTTCCTGTATTGAGCTTCTTGTCATGAACCCATCTGTCTATGTTAGATATAAACTGATCTGTATGGTATTGACTGGCTTCAAACTGGTTGCATGTAACTTTTCTTGTCTTTCGGGCGACTGTGGCTGTCTGGCAGAGTAGTGGTCTTGCAATTGTAAGGTTGTAGGTTCGATTCCAGCTTCCTCCTGCTACATGTCAATGTGCCTCTGGGCAAGGCATTTAAGCTCAAATTGCCTACCGGTCTGCGTATCGGTGTATGGATAAGTGTGTGCGTTTCCTTGTTTTGTTTTTTGTTACAAGCCGAAATGTTCTATTCCGACTGTCATAACAAAAAAAATACAGAAATGTGTACATATACAACAAGACCGAGATCAGAAACCATATTCACGTGTGATTTTAATCTGATAGTCAGAAAAAATCAGGATGTGCAAACTTTTGACACAAAAAAGGTGCATTTCCTTAAGAAGCCTAAATCTGAGAAACATTCGAATGCATTTCAGAATCAAATATTTTCAGCCATATCAAAAACTTACAATAGAAAACACCCATCTCAACATGTTTCCTATGGATCGTAGTTGAGGGCGTTCTGCATGAGACGGTTCGTTAGAGCAGGATACCAGTCTTTGATGAGATTCATGACATATGTGTACCAGGGATAGTACAGCTCCAACTGCCTTGTTGCTCCTGTTATGATGATATTCAATGCAGCTTCTGATGCAGGATACGCTGGCGTCGTGATGATCCCCCTGGAGTGCGTAAAAAAGCCCTTAACATTAAATCACAACGCAAGACATCGTGCATATTTATTGTATGTGATTAACAAACCTGACTGCTTTCAAAGCTGATTCGGTATCGATTAGTCCCAATGTGATTAGAGAGATCGACACGTTGCTTTTCTTCATCGCAAGTTCATGGTTGAGGGACCCAAAGAATCCATTCAAGGCAGATTTTGTTGCACAGTATGGGGCCGTGAAGGGATTGCTCAGCTTCCCTACAAACCATGGATAAATATCTGAGTACAGTGCAGAGTACAAGAAAAACAGATCCTACAGTGGAGCTGCACAAGTTTGTTCTGACCTACTTACAAAATTACAAGAAACATTTGAGATGTTTTTAAAACAACAGCATACAAACTCGAGTTTGTATGCAGCTTGAAAAAGTTTCACACTGAGAAATAAGTACTTCAACTCAAAAGTAAATAGAATGTGTAAATTGAAAAATTTTAATTTCGAGGCTGATTGATACTTTTCCATTAAATGCAATATATTATTAAAGGTTACAGTTTTTTTATAAAAGAAACTAGAAATCCAGGCATGATCTAAATCACTTAAAGCCACTTAAAGAATACAAAAAATAAAACAACTTTTGAATCTTTCTTTGGGTGGTAATGACAATTTTCCTTTAGCTGCTAAATGTTTCATTAACATAACCAAAAACAAACAAACAAAAAAATCATATACCAACAATCAATGTCCATAAAGTCTTCAGACACAGCAACGTATTCATGTAGTTCCTGGTGGGTTTGCATTTTAACCAAATATACCACCAAAACTTAACTGAGGCCTCTGGAAGTTTACCTGAACATCTATACGTCCTTTTTGGTTCTATTGAACCTCCACGGCGTTGAGATCCACTCATTTTTATTAGATATTTTAGTTTGAAAAGTGTTGAAGGGTTTTCTTTTTTTCCACTTTTTTTTTGTCATAAAATACTTTTTCACCTGTATTCCTCATCAGCAACTGAAGGTGAAAATAAATGAATCCTCTTCATGGAATCTCCATCCTCATTTTGTCAGAGGTATTCCTACAACCATCGGCCTCTTACAGCAGAGGTATGAGCGTTTGGTATAGTGTTTTGTGACCAGTTAGTTTCAACACATACTCCTTTTAGGATTACCCAGTAGCAGCCCACCGTTGGCTACAGGTCAGTAATCAATAGAGTAAGTCAGATTTTTTGATTCGTGATACTACTTTTTTTTTCCACATTTGGACACAAATTGACAAAATCAAATTTAAAAAAAGAATTTGCTAAAAATGTTTTTTTTTTTTTTTTATGTTATACACTATTTTCCTTCCTACAACAAGTATACATGTATCTAAATTTGCTGTGTATTAAGCTTACCTGCTATTGAGGACACTATAGTCATAGACCCTTTACTTTTCTCCAAAGAGGGCAAGGCTCTCCAGGCCATCTGTATGTAGCTAAAGAAATTGGGCTGCAGAAAACAAAAAAGACATAAGGAGAAAGATCAGAGGCACCTTCTTCGTTTTAAGCACAGACGGACCATCAAAGTGCTCCATTACCTTCATGAGCCACCTGACGTAATCCACGTTTCCGTCCCACATGGCAAAGCGAATCACACCAATGTGGTTGAGAACCAGGTAGTCCAAGCCTCCCAGTTTCTCCAGAGCAAAGTCAACCACTTTGTCAGGGTCAGACTCATTAGACATGTCTCCAGATATGTAGAGAGCTTTCTGGGCCCCCAGACTCAGACACTTCTCAGTAACCTGGGAGCGAAACAGAGTAAATATGAGAAATCATATGGAGACGAACCTGGACATTAACACATAGTTTGTCTACTGTATGAAGTCAAGATAGATATGGATCATTTTCTATGTAAAAGTAAAATTGATCATTAGAAAAAATTATGCTTTTTGGAAGCTGTTTTGTTATTACTTGCAAAATAGGCTGAATTACTACACAGTACTGAAGGACAGAGGAAACTGTAATAAAAGAAAAAAAACTGACCTGCTGTAAAACTTTCTCCCTCCTTGCTGTGATGACAATCTGGGCTCCAAAGCGGGCGTAATGATATGCCATTTGTTCACCAATGCCTGAACTGGCTCCTGTCACCAACACTCTGGCACCTCTAAGAGATTCTGAAATGAAAACACAAAAACATTTATTTCTACTTATAAGATGAAAAATAAATGCAAGAAGAAGAACAGCAGCAACAATAAACTATCCGTGTTCACAAATGCACAAGACTCCCACTACATTGCATAAAGTACATCCCACAGAAAACACTTGTGATAGGTATTTGTGAATCTAGATAAAAGAACAAACAGACAACGCAAGTGAATTTTATGAAAGCTTTTGCAAAAGGAGAGAACCCAGCAAACCGCTGCTTCCAGCCGTTCACCGAGCGCTCTGAAGACCCTTTGTTAGGGCTTTCTCTTTTATTACAAAGTAGATAGTAGAAAAGGAATGTGGAGGGAGGCAGATAGGAGTATCCCGAAGATACAAGTGGCTGCAGCTTCAAGGTCTGTACACAGCTGCAGCTCCAAAGTCTAACAAGTATGAGAGCTTTTCTCAGGGATGTGAATATTAAATCTATTATAGCTACCAATGTAAGAATGATAACAAAACATAATTATTCTAACAACTTGGTTGCAATATTTTTTACAGTCCCACATATAAAGCGGTTAACCTTGAAGACAATAAAACGTTATCTCAGCAGGCTATTGTACTGCAGATGCAGAAAAGCAATGACTAGTATTTGCGAGCTCAACTTGCAGTGCAAAAATTTGAAAAGAGGTCACGGAAGAGTCATAATCAGGGTTTATGACTTTAGAAAAATCATTTAGTGTGCCAAAGTTTTAAAATGTTATGATTTAATCACAGCTAAAAAAGTCCGTCCTTATATTCATATGGTTTAGAATGTTTTTAAGGAGACTCACTGAGTGGAGTGGAGTGGCTGGAGTTTTTTCCAGCTGTGCACCGCTTGCCAGCTGGCTTAAAGAAGACTTCCACATTTTCCCTCTATTCTCAAGAAATGCAAAACTAGCTGTTTGAAATACAACATCCATAAATGAACATGGCTACTAAAGAAGCATCATGCATCTTTCTAATAAGGTAACGGTATTAAAGCTACAGTTAGCAGGCAGAATCTCAGTAGAGATGCCAACTACTGGGATACAGCTAGCTTACCAAGTGTATCATAAAAATGTTAAAACAGAAAAGCCAGCTGGAAAATATGTATAGTATGTGCACTCAATAGAGGGTTAAGCCTCTTTTTAAATGAACGACAGCATCAATGCAGCATGGAATGATGCCGCTCAGTTTGTGGCTTGAATAGTAGACTTTAGCTGGTCGGCATAGCATTCCATGGTGTTTCTCGTCTTTATCTTGACAATATTCCAAAGGCAGTAGCTGGGGTTTAGTTCAGCCTAGTTCATGGGCCAATCAAGCACAATAACATTGTGGTCAGTGAACCAAGCAGAAGAGATGTTGGCAGTGTGAACATGTGCCAAGTCCACCAGCTGGAAAAAGGTCATCGGCATCTCCTTAAAGTGCTGTAAAAAATGCCTTGCAAGATGGCAGTGCTGACCTTAAACGTAATAAAACAGCGGAATACCCAAAAGATCACTCACAATGAAAACTTTACACAAGACCTCTGTCAACTTCTGCGTCTCCAGACTCTTCCTTCAAACTGTGGAGCCTCGATTTCCAAGTGAAATACATTTATCTGAGATAACTTTGGACTACTGAACATCGGTTCATTGCTTTACTCCTTTGGCCCAGGCTAAGGATCTCTGACCTTGTCTCTGGTTCAAGATAGTCCTGACACACCAGACTCAACAACAGCTTCCAATGGTATATTGTTATGTGCGTAATTAAAATAAATAAATAAATAAAAATAATAATTTTAAAAACTGTTTCACTTTTTGAAATAAAAGAAATAAATTAGTTTCTCGAGCTCCATTCTGAAACTACTATGTTGTTAAAGTCTGTGTTTATTGATCTGACTTCACGGATTGACTCAAAATGTATCATTGGATCTATGGAAGCAGATTTCCATTTATTTGACTTACCTGGATCAAAACTTGGTCCATTCCACCTGACAGCTAAGTAGCCGACACAAACGCTAGCAATTACAATCTTCACGAGGGCTCCCATGTTGTTTGTGCAGTGTTTGTCTGAGTGTTTTAGCTTTCATGTGAGCTGAAACGTGTGTAATAACGCACTTTCTCTTTTCCCCAGTTTTCCGGACGTTTGGGGGGCGTGGCTCCCAGGTTAACGTTTCACTGGACTAGAACTTGGCCTGCCTTCCGTCTCCCGGTCAAATTCATGCTTTACTGTTGTGAACCATAAAAATTAAAAAAAATAAAATAAAAATAAAATAATTTTTTTTTTATTTTATGTGCTACCCAAAAGTTTCCAAGCTGCCTTTGAGACAGTTTGATTTCCATTCATTGTCAAAGAAAAAAAAAAATACATAAAATAAAAAGACACAATAAAACCTAATTTATTATTCTTTAAAGTCCGAACACAGTGATAAGGCCATGCAAGGAAATTAAAGATATCTCTGTCTTAGTGAAAATCAAAAGTGTCATTTTGGAAACCATGTGATTTTAACAGAATATGTGTTAATCGTGTAGAGAAAGCAACAGATAAGAAATTAATTAAATTTTCTAAATTCTTAAAACTGGTGCTTTTGGTAGAAATGAATCGTGCAATGAGAAAAATGGTTGGCCTTTTTAGTTGCATTTAGATTCATCATATATTTACAAGCTTTCGATTCTACTGCTTTGCATGCAGTGTTTTATGTAGAATTTGAAATTTGTCTTTTTCAGGCTCTTTTTTTCCATATTTTTGCTTATTGTGATGGACTGCAGTTTCTTGACTGTGTTGATCGTTGGTTTCTAAAGTCTTGTCTCTCTGAACTTATGGTGCAGGTTGTTTTTCACCTTAACAGTGAATGGATCAATTTTCCTTTTTTATATATATATATACCCATCTTCATTTTGGGATCAAATTGAGCAACTACACTGAGCAGGTGTAATTTAAGACTCTTTGTGTAAAATTTCAAACAAAACCAAAAGTTTGAGCATGCTTGAGATGTCTGTTTTGCAAAAGCGTAATATTTTTTATATGAGCACGAAAACAACACAATGTGCAAAATGAAAGTGAATAAGGGTAGCTTTCTTATTAAAACTATAGTATGCTCATATGCTGATACTGCAGCACAAAATGAAACACACATATATACTGTATATAATAGCACTAATGCTGCAAATGAATCTTGTTCATGGAATGTAGTTGTATGAGTTCTGGATGAAGTAGTTTGTCATTGAAGGAGACCAGTCTTTGATTAGAGTTATGACTTGTGTGAACCACGGATAGTAAAGGTCCAGCTGTCTTGTTGCTCCAGCGATGATGATGTTTAACGCAGCTTCTGTGGCGGGGTAGGCTGGTACGTTTGTAACACCCCTGAAAACAGAAAATAACTCAACAGATTTTCTTTTTGCAAAAATCCTTTGTGTATACTTACTTTAGCATATTTGACAAACCTGACTTTTTCCATGGCTGAGTCAGTATCAATAAGCCCCAGGGTGCATATTGAGATTGACACATTGCTTTTCTTCATGGCCAGCTCATGATACAGGGACCCAAAGAAACCATTTAGGGCAAATTTTGTTGAGCTGTATGGTAGTGTGAAGGGGTTCGTCATTTTACCTTCAAACCAAAGACAAATGTCCCAGTAAATTGCTGAGCTTTCTCAAGCACTTGAGCCAAAAGAAATTGCTTTATATGTTTTGTTATAGCTTGAACTTAAACAAAACTATGAATGTGTAATCATAAAAATGTGCCTTTTGAGAATTATTTGATGCTTTCGTAACTGTATATTTATCACTTATGTGTCATATCGTGATGTAAAGGCAAATATTGTGACAAACTCACCTAAAAGTGATGAAACAACCATCAAAGATCCTTTACTTTGCTCAAGAGAAGGCAAAGCTCTCCAGGCCATCTGAATGTAGCTAAAGAAATTGACCTTAAAAACACATACATACACACGCGCACACACATCAAAAGAAACATCAAGGCATTCCCTTGATTTTATGTGCTGAGAAACTGTCAAAATGATCCATTACCTTCATTAACCACCTGGTATGTTCCACATCTCCCTCCCACATGCCAAAGGGAGTCGGGCCAATGTGGTTGAGAACCAGGTACTCCAAGCCTCCCAGTTTTTCCAGAGCAAAATCGACCACCCTTTCAGGGTCAGACTCATTGGCCATGTCTGCGGGTATATACAGGGCTTTCTGAGCCCCCAGACCCAAACACTTCTCAGCTACCTGTGAACCGCAAGGAGTAACGATTCACAAAACAGTTCAACAGAACTCCTGGTGCAGTTGAGATGATGTTAGGTGTGATTTAGTGTCTTATGGACAAGCTTAATGATCCGGAGCTAAATGACTGTGATAGGAAGGAATATCGATGACAGGTGAGAAAGTTGATCAGGAGGAAGTAGATCAAACGGGGTAGAGATTACAACATTTAGGAAGGATTAGTCTAATTAAAAGTGGTAATAATGAAGCGGAAGCAGAAGAGATGGATGGACGGACGGACGGACGGACGGACGGACGGAAGGAAGGAAGGAAGGAAGGAAGGAAGGAAGGAAGGAAGGAAGGAAGGAAGGAAGGAAGGAAGCAATGGGAGAGAAAGACTTGCGCTGAATAAGCAAACCATGTAGAAAATGACTCACTTGCTGATTAGATCTGTACTTTAGATTGTCACCTCAATATCCCAGTTGAGGTTATATAGAAAAACCTGTTTTACTCACCTGATACAGATCCAAAAGACATAATGAAAAAATTAAGGATAACTGACCTGCTGTAAAACTTTCTCCCTCCTTGCTGTGATGACAATCTGGGCTCCAAAGCGGGCGTAATGATATGCCATTTGTTCACCAATGCCTGAACTGGCCCCGGTGACCAACACCCTGGCACCTTTGAGAGATTCTACGACAAAGTCACACATTCAAAAAAATATACTGAAAAGATGCAAACAGTAAGGCCACAGTTGTTATTCATTATGTACAAACTGCTATGTCCTAACACAGATACACGCAGGTATTTCACTCTACAATAGGATTTCCCTTTGGAATGATTCTTATCTTTTATGGCTAACGCTGTAAAAGATAAACCCAATCAAAGTGCCTCGCCGAATGCTTCACGCGAAATGAAATCAGTCTCGCTCAAAGGACTCAGTGTGCAGAAAATGTCCTTAGGACATTTCAGTTGCTTAAAGAAAAACACCAGCACTGTGCAGTTAACTCGAGCTAAATCAAGTGAATATTTGTGTTAAATTTACTGCAAGTTTGCCCTCGTGGGCTGAATGAATGTCTGTAATCTCTCCTTTCTAAAGCTGTTCAGTCACTTGAGGAAAGCAGATTATCTGCAGTCATTTGCTCAGTTTGCGATTCTGCTCCTAGTTATCCCAAAGCAATCATTAAAAACTCATAATCATTATTTTTTACACTGATTATTTTATTCAGGGCAGAGAAGAAGGCATTTTTCAGCATCTGATCGTTGAAACATATGAATGGTTGTGTTTGCATAGTTTATATTCAAGTAGTTAAGCGGAACAAATGTTGGTATTTGAAAGAACTATATTATGTGACGCTTAACATCATACAGAGAGGATCTGACCTGACAATAAAAAACATTTATGAATAATATTATTTCTTATTTAATATTATTTTCTTATTTTTATAACACAGTTTTTATATGGGTGCATTGAAGTTTACAGTTTTAGATCATGAGACATAAGAACAAAATCCTATTGTGAGGAATACAGCACGTTTTTGCCATTCTTCTCTTTATAGAATGGCAACAAGTGTACCACGTTAATGCTGGATTATTAGACACTATATAGGTAGTCGGCCTGGAGCAGGGCGCTTTACAGACATGCCATGTGTAGCTTCCAAAATACAGCATTAAAACAGAGTTATTTAATGGGTCAGTGGTTTTTCACTACTTTCTACCCCATGGCTTTGTGTTCTGCTAGTAGAAATATTCACAAACAGCAACAAATTATCCTCTTGTAAGTAAGGGATGTAGCTATTTTTCAGCAAACTGCTCTGAAGTGTGCAACAACGAGAAATAGCCATAGGTATTTCATCAATGAACTTCAATAGAAACCATTAATAATATTTTTATGTTGTTGTTGTTGTTCGCAATTCTGAATGATTGCACAAACCTAGCAATACTACAGTTCTGGTGAACCTGAATCAAAGAAATATAGAATCAGGATAAAGACAAAATTCTTTGATTCAGGTTTTCTGAACCAGATGCATGGTTTAAAGTTACAGAACACCATCCTCCACTGACTGGACATGCAGAAATTGGCTTACATTAAACATAAGTATTTATTTTTTTAATAATAATAATAATAAAAGTAATAATATGTTTTGTTAGAATATAATTTCTTGCATTACACTGTAGACTTATAAGGGCAAATGGTTCTTTCGCATGCTCTGAAACCACTTCTTCAGCAGAGACTCCCCTTGGCATGTGGGAGGACGATGCACCAGGACAGCTTTATAAAAGCTATTTTAAAAAGGGCGCCCCCTCATGTTTGAAAGGAGAATGAACTGTCCTACTGTTCAGTGGGAACTCAAAACTAATTCAGTCAACAGTTTATACTAGTATGCCAAATAAAGTCAGGTACAGTTTACATGAAAACACTTTGAAAGAAGTGTTGGTGTATTTAAAATAATAATAATAAAAAAATAATAAAAACAACAACAACAACAACAACAACAACAATAATAATAATAATAATAATAATAATAATAATAATAATAATAAATGCACACTATAAAAACTAACGTATATTCAATGTATAAATAAAGGTATGACTCCAGTTAGATTATTTCCATAGAGCAATTGTACGTAGAAACAACAAGATAAATAAAAACTGGGATACTTTCCAAAAAATAAGTCTTCTGCAGTGTTTAATATTTAAACACGCGAGTCGGAATAACACAGTTGTCAACATGACACACCTAATCCCCTGCAGTTGAGGAAACAAACTCGAGCTTTAACATCGGCAGCTAAACCTGCATAGAAAAGAAAAGTGTAGATTCATTCCAGCTTAATTTACCTGGATCAAAACTAGGTGCAGTCCATTTCATAGCTACAAAAGCAACCAAAAAACCCCCAATCAAAATGTTCAAAAATGTTGCCATTTAGCCCACTTGGTTTGTAAAAGCTTCAAGCTTTAGGGTTTATATAAGTATGGCGAAACTTCACAATGCCAGTTTATAGGAGGTGCATGTTACGTAATCTTTCGTTCTTTTTTTTTTTTTTTTTTTTTGCTTCTCAAACCCACCCCTCCATATCTGGCTAAAATGATCAAAGCATTTTTGATCATGTTACAGAAATGTATAACGTCTTACCTTTGAAAGAGTGACTTTACATTTTAAATTTTTAATCTATTTAAACAAGCCATAATAATATCACATAAAATGGACACACGACGAACGAATCTGCCGCTCTGAAATTACTAGCAACTTTATTGACAAAGCAGCGCACACAGTGCAGACAACCGCTTGTCCTTCACTGCTCCTGCTCGTGTTCTTCTAGCACTGTTTTCTGGAAAGCAACACAAAAAGAGAAAACATAAAACTCTGGACGATGGCCCCAAGGATGTGGCCTTTTGTAAAGTTGGTATTTTTCTTTCAACTCAAGGTTTTTCATTCAAAGCTTGGTGGTTGACATGCTAAGTAGCAGATTAGCTCGCTTAAGCTAACAGTAGTAGAGCTAGGAACTCTCCAGTTACGTTTCACTATTTAAAAAAACTCAGCATTTTTAAGGTTAAAACCGTTTTACGTTTATATACTAGAACGTTTGATGGAGTTTCCAAACTAGACAGAGCTGTTAAATAACTGCTTTCAGTTACAATTATAGAAATAACCTTTACGTCGTGTACTGTAATAAAGGTTATTATGTCGTTTTTGTTGTTTCCGTGTGAAATCATTCATTATCACAAGGCTGCATGTGTGCTTTTTGCTGTTTTTTGCTCACAGTGTGGCTAACCTCATGCCTTCACTCACAGGCTTGTCTCCAAGGTGACCATTGCAGGGGGTTCAGTGTACGTCGCCTATGACTCTGGTCTGCTGGGAACCAGTGAACAGGGGTCAGCGGCCCTGGAGAAGGCCAAAGCAGTTGTGCCGCCCGCCTTAGAAGAATGGATGAAGTATTTTGGTCTGGAGGTATGGATGTGTAAATTGCTTATTTGGTCAATAACTTGGCATTTAGATTCGTTATATAGTCCTCTATTATTTTAATGGCTTGGTCATTTTTGTGATCACAGAAAATTGTCTTTGGCTGGATGGAGAATTGAGTAACACAGTTCTTACCTTCCACAAGTTTTGCTTCTAGCCAAAGAGAGGTCTTATAGACACATGAAGGCCACCCTAAATTAGGGTAACTGCTTTGAAATTACACCTAGCAAGTTCAAGGTTATCAACGTGATCCAATTTGTGTTATTTAATATATTTGTTCACTACCGTATTTTGATTCTGATTCACACAGAGGAGACGACTAAAGATAAGATATCTTTGGTATTCAAAATCAGTTGGCTATTTTAGGCATTTATGATAATGTTTATTTCAGGTGAAAACACAAGAAAGGATTCAACTCTACTTTAGTGCCAAAGGATGGCCTGAAGTTATGTAAACATTATTTTACAGAAGTAAATTTACTGAAATTATTTCTTTGTTTAAAAGTTGCATATTTAGAGAAATTTAATAACAGTTTAAATATAATATTTGCAAAGATTATCTTACGGTTGTTCTGCTCAATGTAACAGAACAATGTATTATCGACTAGCTCAGTGGTCAGGCTATCTGCTCAAGTAGCTAGCCTATAGGTGCCACGTTTAAGTCTTGCGGCTCAAAGCTTGCTCATGGTACTTTCAAAATAGCAGTAGTTTGATAACAATGGAGGGTGACACTTCAAGTTTCCATGTCATGAGCTTTCAGACAACTTAAGTCTTTTTTGTAAGGACGGATAAAGAACCAACCGCACCGAACTGCCTCTGCCCTGCTCTTTTCTCCACCGTTCAGCCAAAAAACCCTCCTGTCTTGGTTCATTTGTGAAAGTCATGCAAATGCAAGTTTTTTTTTTTGTTACTTTTCATAATTGGGATAGATTAATAGATATACTTGCATTGTGCATTAAATTTATAATCTAACATCCTTAACCTTTTCCTCTGTCCTTAGGCTCAGCTTCCCACCATGCCTAAGATTGAATTCTCCCCAGTTAATTCATGGAACGCTGGTAAGAACTGAACAGAATGTCAGTGATCATGAGTTTGGGCTTCTAAGTGAGCCTGAATTATCAATGTAGTTTGCTTATTGAATGAATATATATCATTCAAGGATTAACAGCTGAGGTTTAGATGAGTCAGTTTGATTAATACCTTGTACTCACTTCCCTTCTTTGTACAGGAGTGCGGTGGACAATTTCACGCCTTTCAGAGGCCCCAACAAGAGCATCTGAATATACAAATCAGGGATTGCAGTACATAAAAGAGCTTATCAAGTGAACAGAACCTCCCTGGGTGACCTGACGTTATTGTTTGACTTTTGCACCTGAAAAATTGCACCAACAGTTTCACCCTCCCTCCCTCCAAACTAGAAGACATGAAAGGAAACTTTGGTGTGAGGAATGTGCTGGATTTAATATAAAATGGTATTTTGTGGAAGTTGTAAATAAAGCAAGGTGTTTTTAAATTAAAAATTTGTTTATGCAAGTTAAATTGTCACCAATGTTATTTACAAATAATGTATGAAAGAGTGTGTCTGATGTATGTATCCAACTTCACTACTTGCTGGCAATAACACCAAATCTAAAACTTTCTCCATGTTCATTTTAAAGTTTAGCCTTTTTTTTATTTTTGCAGTAGGCAGCTTATAATAAAACACAAAACGAATGTGCAAAACTTTATTACAACAGAATGATGACACAAACTGTCATTTAGATTCCGCCACAAATTCAGAAAACTTAAAGCAGAGTTATCTATGATTTACGTTTGCACAAAAAAAAACACTAAAGCACGGCTAACAGTGATGCATAGTGTTACGTTTTGAACTAAATGCAACAACAGAACTGATTCTGGCATACACAGTCACTCCCACCCTTATGTAATGTTTCAAAAACTCCCAGGCACTATTTGGGGGATGCAACCAAAGTTTTGACCCAAAGGAAGTGTTATCTGAAGGATAAATGGAGCTCAGTTTTAAGAAATTTGGGATGAAACCGCTTCTGCAAGCATGTAATTTAAAACTACAAGGCATTTTACAGATCAAAATCAAAGATAGATACTAGTATATTGTTCCTTTTTTGTTGTTGATTACAATTTTAAAAACATTATAGGGGCTTTTACACAAATTTTCCAGCTTAAATACTGTCATCTGAATGTATTGCAGCATATACTTTTTTTTCTTCTTTCCTTCATGCGTATTATTTCTTTATAACATTTAGCAGAAAGTATATTGTCTTATATAACGTAACCACATAAACTTTATACAGTAAAGTGCTGCACACAACATCACTGAAATCACAACGGCAATGATAAAGCAGGCTAATTTGAATAGCAATCTTGCAATGAAGAGCTAAACATTCCAAACTGATCCATAATTTCCCTCAAACTGTTTGTCCTGTAAATGTAATGAAATGGCACACTGCAATTAGCAGTCCGGAGAAACGGTAAGTATAATATTGCCAAATTGTGACCAGCGTGAAGGCACTTTATGTATAACTGTGCATTTAAATTTAAATAATACTACTTCAGCATTTCCATTGCAACCACGAAAGTGCAGTAAAAATTAGGATTTAAAGCATATTTGAAAATCTCCATCCACCACGTCAAGAAGAAAAGCCAGGCAAGACTCACATAATGTAATATGCAGCCGATTAATATAGGACAACTATAAACGTTGCAATACTAGATAAGAGTGCAAAGGTGCAAGAAGATATTGGCATTGAGCAATATAGGGGACAATTAAGGGTGACTTTGCAAGGTTGTTTCCCACTGATGTCTACAAGTACAAACGGCAAACTAAAGCTTTGATGTTTAGACACACTTTGTGTAACAAATTTAAGAACTTCAGAGAAAAGTGCAACTATAAGACATCTTGCTCATCTTTCAAAGTCAGAACCACTTACACTGATAGATGGCAACAATGTAAATGCTAAATTCCTGCGCAGCTGACGACAGGACGACCGTAGGCTGTCCATGGATGAAGTTGTAGAATAAGACTGTCACCATTTCAAACAATAAACAAGCATAGCAGTGCTACTTTTCTGCTGTACATAGAAATGAATATTGCACTGGCTTCTTAACGAGTAAAGCGTGTCAGTTATTCCTCAAACCCACCATGAATGGCTTTGAATAATAATTTAACAATTAACAATGAGCCGAACAAAAGCAGATGGTAAAACGAGCAGAGATGAAAGTGTTCACTATGACTATGGGGTTTTGACCAGATCATAAACATGAATATGAAAGTCATCATCGTATTTGATATAGTACACTGAGGGCTTGGCTGGGACCTGGTAGATGACCAGGCCTGTTCTCTTCACTCCCTTGTCGGTAACATACTCCACTTGTTTCCCCACCAGACTTTCAGTCTCTTCTCCCGGCTTTCTGTCCGCAGGCAACAGGTGCTTGTTTTCTGAAGGAGGAGAGTGAAACATTACAACATGTGCAGTAAACTTACAGATAAAATCAGCAAACTTCACCTTGAGGATATTGTGACATCTATAGAGTTTTTCCACACACTGTCCAAAGGTAGTATTTTGTCATATTGACCAGGTCAGGTCAACAAACGTAAGAACATCTCACACCCAGGAAACTTGTTGTAAGTCTCACCTCTAATACTGAGCTTCTAAATACCAACACAGTGACAGCCATTTTAAAGCAGTCCACTGGAATTTGACTTTGTTGGTTTTCAAGTTTCTATCCATTTTGACTCTATGTTTGGATGAAGGATTGAGTTTAGTTGCATCCCATTTTTTGTTATAAGTTGCGATTGTCAGAGAAAATGAAAAAGGACGGTTCGCTGGAGTCTGGAATCCAAGAAAATGGTTTTTAGCCCATCCTTAATATCCAGTTTAGCAGACTAGTGTTTAACACATAGTGATAGTTGTGGGAAAATAACTTTGCTGCACTTTTTATGGTTGTATCTCATTACATATTTCAGAGATAAAAGTTAAAGTAAAAATTATAACCCCATATATAGTCATCTGACCAAAGAAAATACACGCTTAGTCTTTCTCCGCATTATTAACACAATTCAATCTGACGTGAAGGTGTCTCTTCCTCAGACGTAGACTTTTTCTTTGTCTGCAACCAGAGTTCTGCTGGTTGTCTTTTTGGTGAATACCACTGGGCACATATCTCACTTTCTTTCCAGCTTTTTAAAAAATTGTTCAGTTCCTACCTCCACCAGGATCAGTCTGTGCTGTTTGGCTCTTTTTAAATTTGTCCATACTTCTCATTTTAGCTCAGGATACTCAGAAACGCTGTGATAACTTTTTATATCCTTCTCCTGCTTGGTGAGCATGTGACAGCTCAGTGTCAGCTAGATTTCACCAGGCACATCAGTCTGTGTGGCACATTGAAAAAGTCAGCTTCAGGGAGAGTTCATATTGATCTTCGTGATTTCTGTTTTTGCACGAATAGTTCCATTTTTGTTTGTCAATATGAATAGTTTATGGTCATTAAATAAAACATCCTTACTGGAAAATATGAAAAAAATTCTTGCTTTAGTATTAGGTAGACAGTTAGATTTGACATTTGCAGTATTCGCAATCTGCACGCCAATCATATATCTGTCCCTGTCCTAAATCTTTTTGATGCTGTTGATCACAGAGTTGTGGGGCATTGTGATGTTGGGAAAACAAAGAGAAATGTGAGGCAAAAATGGCTAACGTGCATGTTATTTCCATTTCCAGTAGTTACATTAGAATTTCAAGTTTTTATAATACTCTGCAGCCCTAATTGCTAATACTGTAATGTGAGGTTAACATATTGAAGGCGTTATTCTAATTTAGAAGTGGAAGATGCTTAAGAATCCAAGATCTATGACAGTAGTCTGATAGCCTTTAGGCAATCAGACTGGTTTCACACGTCTCCAAAGAGGGTTTAGTTTGGAGAACTCCAAAGAGGGTTTAGTTTGGAGGGCATAACATGATGCAGGATATGACGTTTAAATGCTGAACAAAACAAAAAGTCCAAGTTTTTGAAACCATATCTAAAATAAATTCTTCCCATCTTTGAGCCTGCACAGACAGACATATTTCAAGAGAGAAGTGGAATGTGGCTTGAATGATGCAGAAGCACACACGAACATAACCCACAGTAAATACCCTGGAGGATTTCCTGGTGTACTCAGACATGGTCTCATGCTATCATTTTTTTTATTATTTGTATGCCATGTTTGGAAGTGGGATGAGCTCTTTCAGACGTCTGAAGTAAGTGTTGCAAATATTTCTGCTTTCACATGCGGACTGGTCAGGACATCAAGCATGCGGCAGATGGGTGTAAACAACTTTAGAGCGATGAAAGGTTAGATCGAAAACAGATAATCTATACTCTCTGGTGTTCATGTAACATGTTAAGGTACAACTCCTTATTAAAGCATACAAACTCAAAAATGCTTGAAATCAACCAGGTACTCCTTATGTCTGTTTGTTTTCCTTCCTCAAACTGGAAATAAAGGAGGCAGATTATTCTATGTGGAGAAAAACAACTGAGACAACCTTCAATATCTGTAACATCTGCTGAACTTGGTGTTCTTGATCCCATTTCTGATGCCTCGAGGAAAACACTGCATACAACTCTTTCTGAATAAATCAGCTTTTGTTAAAACACAAATTAACAGTACCTGCTTCTGGCAAAATCCTGAGGTCCCCATCTGCATAGTCATCCCACAGCTGGTACATATAAAGAACTGGGTCCTTTTCATAAGTGATATAATACCAGTTTGTCATGACTGGAGCTCGGGATAGGACCATGCCTCTCCACTCATTCTTCTCTCCATCTTCCTTTTCAAACAAATGCTCCACTGCTTTGCCCACAAGTTCCTCTGCCCCTGCTGGGATCTTTATTTTGTTGTTTACTGCAGAGACACAAGTGGACATGTTGCTCAAAACGAATAAAAACGCCTGAGTACCTTGTGAATTAGAGGTACATGAACTAAGGCTGGGCGATTACTTGAATTTTTGGTTTTTAAATATACATTTTTTTAGAAATAGGGATGTTTTTTTCCACCAATGCAATCCTTAGGTTTTCATAGTTCAGAGTGATGTCAGCATCCCGTTTGACAAGTATGTTTTACAGATCCCATTTATCAGGATTCTGTTTATTTTGAATTCAGGTCAGTTCTACGATGGAGTATTAGAGCAAGGCTACGATTTTTATTTTATTTTTTTAATTATGAGAATAATGTCAAAGTAACACAAGAATAAAATGTTAATATTAGCTGAATATAGTCGCAAATCAAGACAATGAAGTAGTAATTTTATGAGAACTCCTGCACAAAATATTACAGATAAGTAACTTCTTACTCTTTTAACACATCAGCATCAAAGTGTTATCAGTAGCAGGACTTTGAAACAATTGTGCAAACGACAGTCCATTTTGAAAAAAGAACATGGACTGAGCTGGTCACATCAGATCTTGATAACTGTATCAAAGCTTTATCTCATTAAAACATCTGTTTATTTGTGACTTTAAGATAATCATCTGCTAAAATTGTCTTCATTCTGCAAATATTGTGACTGTTCTTCTAATTAAAGACAAAATTCTTGTAGCCAGGCCCTAGCAGTAATTGAAGTAAAAGACACTTTTTGAAAATAGTTTCTGTCATTTGACCTTTCCTTTGAATAAAATGTAGTCTTTATCAAAATCAGAAATTGGTTCTCAGATGAATCAGTTCATCTGAGATTTTATCTTTAAGCCATACCGCCCAGCCTTAGCGTAGACACATACTCACCGATATTCTCTGACAGGACCTGCAGGTTGGACACTCTCACGTCCTTGAAAAGCTCTATGCCGTAGACGCAGTCAAAGCCGTCGTACTTCACCATGAAGAGAGAGGGGTTAACGCTGAGTCTGTCCAGCACCGTCCCCTTCCATTTGCTTTGGTTCCCCTTCTCTCGCCAGTTATGCTGGATGCGTAATCCCAGGATGGAGTTGGGGTCCGGCGTCGCCACATCACTCAGTTCCCCACTGCTCCGCTTTCTGATATCCGACATGGACAGAAAACCTTAGATGTTTTCACACAGAAGTGGGGTAATTCTGATTCCCGGCTAATAAGACTGGTACATTTTAGTATTACTGCGAGGGAGCTTTGTTCACTTCATGGACTGCATGTAAATACAAGAACATGAGCAAGAGATCACATCCTACATGTGTTACCGACTTTTCCTCTTCTGAGAGCATATTATAAGAAAATGAAGCATTGTGTGGTTAAATAATTTAGCTAATAGGACATCATGATCTCTTTTGACCCGTTTTAAACATTAGAAGTTTATTACTACTCCCCTAAAATGTTTTTCTAATTTATTTTTCAAAGCAAACTAAAATATTTTGACAGTATTATAAGCAGTCATTAGTACCCCAGCATTACATTAAGATTTGAAACAAAAAATATATCAGAATAAGCTTTGCTAGCCACGATTGTGTGCAAAAAAAAAAAAATTAAGAGCACACATTAGGTATATGCATTTATAAACGTAGGGCAAATAATAGAACATCACACAAATATAAAAAAAGCAAAAAATATTCCAATTCCTGTAATCATAATTAAACATACTACTAGAGATTCAATAATCTACTCTATAAGTTTTACTTTGAGCGTTTTATTTGTATAAACATGGGTGGGACTGTTATTTTCTACATCTTGTCCATGTTTTTCACTACTGGAAAACTAAATTATCTTTTTATTTTTTTTAAACACTGAGTAAATTCAGGAAAAATTATTTTTGAGTGTGTGTGTTTTTGGTGGGTGCTGCGCTGTGTTATGGCTGGTTGAGTCCAACATCTTCACTGGCATCACATTAAAAGGACATTAAATTGTAGATTGGCAGTATAGCCAAAATGAACAAACAAGCAAAAAGGAACATATGGCTTTTTGCAGAATATTTAATAAAACTTCCCTAGGATCCCTTGAAGATGGAGCGGGGAAAGCAAATTTTGTGTTCATACATTCCCTGCTTTCTTTGACACTAGCCACATGGATCCAATCACATTCACATTTGTAGATTAAAGCACAGCAACTCGGGAGATTGTGCCTTTCCGCAGTCTCCTTGTGTGAAATTAGGTTTGCTTGATTTGAAAAAAAAAAAAAGTTCCAAAAGTTTTGATTGTAATGACACATTTTCACACATCACTTTATCCAATAGTTCACTTTCACGTACCTGCCCCTTTTCTTGGACATGCCTCTGGAATCTCAAAGGTTACTATTTGAAAGAAAAAGTAGATACTTTAGTTGTTAAGTCACCAGGAAGAACAGACAGTCAGACACAGGAGAAGAGGGAAATTTAAATAATCCTAAAAAAAACCCCAACAAAAACAAATGGGCTTGACGTGTTGCTCTAAAGACTGATAACTCCATCAACCAATGAGCAGGCATCACTGTGCCACTTCCTGAGCATTTATTCGGGTGACATAGCTATGGAGGTCACGTCCAAAGATGAGTTAGCTCGCACGCCAGTACAACTGGATGACAAGCCTGCGGGTGTCATTTGCATGAATATTTCACATACCAACATATCATTGCCACGAGGGAAGTCTGGAAAAAATAATATTTATATACACTTGTATTAGCTCACATTCCTACTGAACTAAATACCGCGCGGTCTGTCTGGTCACTCGTTGTCAATGCAGATGTTACTGAAGGTAAAGCAGAGGCGTTCAGTCAGCCATATCTATCTGCTTACCGGTCTCACCGACAAGCTAACAACCGGTAGCAACAAATGGATGTTTATTACGTCCGTATTCGAAGTAGTGGAACATGGCTTAATTACCTTTAAGCAGATTTCATGTCAGTACTGTTCGGTTTGTATGGCGGATAAATGTTGCCACACGCCAACCCGCCCGCGTAAATCTCGCGAAACCTATGGAAAAACTGGAGTTAGCTGTGGCTGGTTGATCGTGGGGGGGCGAGGGAGGAGGAGACTCGAGTTCCCAGCAAGCCTAAAGGTTGCCATGACGGCAGGAAAAAACGTAAGCAAACGCGCGGGGAATTGTGGGTATTGATGTTTCTAAATGCCATCGCCTGCTGGATAAGTTTCTAATGTTTTGATTTGTAAATGCAGCAAAGTTTATGTCAAAACTAGAGTCTGTGTAGCTTTTTTTCCCTTCAAATTGCGACATTATCTAACATCGATAACTTACCATTCAAATTCACATTGTCACACTTATAATTCACACGGACAATGATAATTTGAAAATATCTTTCGACAGACTTTTTATTATTTTTCCTTTTATTATTTAGAAAGAAATGTGTATATTTATAACAGATGGTTGGGAACAATCAGACATATTGCGTAGTTGCGTCATACTAGATTGTATGGAGCGCTTGTGCCAGCAGAGGGCAGAAGAGGTTTGATTATTTTGGGGGTTTTTATCAGTTTGGTTAGAATCTAGGAAACATGGGCACTTCATATTGCCACAAACTACATAGGCCCAGTTTGTGATGAAGTAGACCTTCCCTTACTTAATTAGTGTGCATTTTATACATTTTATACTGTGAACTGTCACTCTTGTATCTATATTGTTGTCTGGAAATAATATACATTATATACTGTATGTATATTATATACATTTGAATCCAAGACTTGTTCTTTGCATCCTTTATTTCTGCCAATTATTTTTGGTATGATGTTTTTCATATTGTAGTGGATGGTGATGTGTGTGGGCGGATCTCCTGCACAGATATGTATGACAGTAGTTATCAAAAAGCCTTCAAATGAATATACTCTGTATTATAAAGAGGATACTCAAAGTTACACACCATTTTCTTATTAATTAATAAAAATGCGTCATTAAATTGGAACACATATTCATATTTTCTTAAATTGTCCTAAAATAATAAGTAATTTTTTGCAATAGGGATTTTGGCAAAAAAAAACATAAAAGGAGCATGTTTTTTTTTTTTTTTTTTGCCAAATTATGACTTAGGCTATTATTTTAGGAAGGCGATGACATGCAACTCCATGAAGTAAAAAAATGATGCCAAATCATTCTCATATGCAGTTAAAACATTTAATTCAAAATTACCACAATTGGTTAATTGTTTTTTGACCAGGATTTACTTGTAACAGAGAAATGTACATCTGAAAGTGCTAATTTATTCATTGACCACCACGATATATGACTGAAAATAACAGATTTTCACAAGCTCTGTCCATTATCTTTGCATCAGATCTTGTTTTCCATAAGAAATAAATACTTTCTAATAACTTCTCCTCACCCACTCGCTGTAGGGATTTAATGGATTTTTGCAGACGTTTTATGTACTTTTACAGGTAGTGAAGAAAAATTAGATTTGAAATGCAGAACAATTTGTCCGTTTTGCCTTTGGTAGTAGAAAAAGGACCAAGTAAAGTTAATTTGTCTAATTTTCTTTCAGCACTTTTTCAATCCACTCCCTGAAGGAGTCAACACGTGTGTAAACATCAGGAGTCCTCAGGTCTCCACATCGCCGCCCGGAGAAAGAGACAACACCTGCTGAAGCTCCGTCACACACCAAGGGGCCTCCTGAATCCCCCTGCAAAATAGCAATTCAAGAAATATGATCAGTTACGAGGTTATTTGAAAGTTTGGCCACTGTGATATTTGTTTCTACTTTGTATTTTGACCTGCCTTACCGAGCAGAAGCCCTGTATGTTCCGTGAACCCATGGAACAAACCATCGTTCTGGCTATGGGAACTTCTCTCCATCTCCTCTGACATGTTCGTGGTGACATAATTGTGACGTTGACCTCCTGAAGCCTGTTTGCCAAGGTCCTGTTGTCTGCTATGTCCCCCCAACCTGCTGTGATGCAACTACTTCCCGTTCTGAGGCGACCAGACTTCAGAGAGATCAATTGCACTTCTTTAGTAAGATTTGCCCTGCTGCTAAGCTGAGGAATTATAAAAAGAAAACAAACAATAGCAAAGTTAGAGGTTAATGCTAATTCAATTATGTGTAGAAAGAAACAAGATTTACAGATTTAGAATGTAATATATTTGACCCAACCTTCAATAGCATGATGTCATTTGCAAGTTCAGTGTAGTCTGGATGGGGAAAGGATCTGAGAACACGAAGGCTCTGCTTTGCTGGCTCGTTGGCTTCCAGTGTATCTGCTCCAAGCACAACTGTGTATGGTCTAAAAGTCACAGAATTGCACAAGTTGCATGCATTACAAAAAAAACCCCCAAAAAACAACATAACTGCAAACAAAATATGAAAACTGTAGTTTAATTTATTGTCAGTGAGGAGAAAATATAAGGAGTGCACTGATTGCAGTTTTCTGGATTACCGATCTGTCGCAAGCCGTACCTGCCGATTCTGAATTTTTGTGAAATGTTATCACGGTAAATATAGCAAGAAAGTCACTGAGTTGGTGAAAGTGGGGTGACTATTGATAAATGCAAACATGCAGACATGACCTGGTGGGCCAGTCTGTCAGTCAAACCTCTCTCACAGGAGAACAAAAGTTGACAGTGGTTGATTTTTAGACCTTCGCTGAGGTAGATAAGATTAGCTTCACATGTAAGCATCAGGCGATCACCAATCTTCCTAATTGAAGGAAATTGGCACTGATAAATTAGCTGGCCCATAAACAGATACACCCATAAAAAGGAGATTGTTTTTTTTTTTTCTTAAGAAGTATGTAGCTACTTATGTTCAACTGTTTATTTTTATGTGTCTATTATGAGGGCTTTTTTCTGTCTGCGTTCATCAAAGCCATTCATTTAAATTAATTTTCTGGAGCTCTATAGATTTCTTGTAATTTTGAATCTTGCAAACTAGCAAGATACTAGCAAGCAAAGTATAACTTTTGTGCTACACTAAGTGTAAGAAATAGTGAACATTGTTACCTTTCTCTCCAGAATCTTCTTTCTAGGATAAATTCTTGAAAGGTTTCTTGTTTTCTGATTGTCTGAGAATTATTTTGAATTTCTTAGATTTGTAGCGGTGAGCAAAACTTACACTATCAAGTCGCAATGTGCTGCTGTGAGCACAAAATCTTCTCTTATCAGCACGCCGCCGCAGACATGTCGACCTTGGATTTGCAGCGAGACCATGTAAGGCCGCGAGTGGGGGACAGCATCTCTACCACCAACGATCCAAGTGCCTTCAGCTCCTGCAATTAAAAAAATAAACTCTACAGTTCTGCATTTTGTACCCTGGTGCTGGTTGCATGACTGCAGCCAACTTTAGCATGAAGGCGCTGTGGATTACCCTGGAATGCACAGAGCAGCAGCAGTATGAATCTGAAGGTCATGGTGTCCTGTGAAATCCACACTTTGCTCTCTTAGCTTTATAGCATTTTAAGAATCGGGGGGTAAAAAAAGACAACTTCCTCATTTGCGGCTTATTTGCCAACGAGCTGATAATGTTTCTGTTAGGCTGGTGAAATGACAAAAGATACCTTACAAAATTTCTGAAATAAGTTTCAAAATAGGATTTTAAAACCGAAGTGATCTTACAGAAAAAAAATAGTAGAGGAAAAAAATTACCTTTTCTGTGCCAGTGGTTGTTTTAATACACACATCCTCTTTAGACAGCTAAACAATTTCCCTTTTTCAGCTTATTGCATCAAAGTTTGGGTGAAAAAACTGTTAGGAAAGAATGTGACTTTACTGCCACTTCGCTTTTCCGTTTGACTTCTCAGCTGCAAAAAATAAAATAAAAAATGCTTGTTCCTCAGCAAAATTGCTTTTACTACTGTAGTCATATTCGCTGCTTATATAGAAAAACTGCAATCACTTTCAGAATGCTTTACAAAGAAAAAGCTCCTTGACATGAGAAAATTTTAAATTACCTAGAATGACATGAAAAAAATGAACCTTGGCGTTGATAAAAAAAAAAAATAAAAATAAAAATAAAAACTTAGCAGAGAATTGTGGTCCTCTCAGATGGTAAATGGCTCAGGCAATTTTTCAACTACTGAAAACATGGAAAAGCTTTTCCAAATCTGTATTTAATTTTTTGTTTTAAATAAAACTCCCAAAAATTCATCACATGTTTTCCTGAAGCATCATTTTCATAATTTCTCATGAAATCTTTGTAATTGAAAACTAAATAAAAGTGTAAAGTATCCCTAACTCTGAACTACTAAGCTATGATTTCACACTTTAAAATTACACCAGTGTTTGGCATATGTATGTGAGGCTGAAGTGGCGAATATTATATTAAATCTACTTTTTTGAGCTTTTACTACATTACAATGTTATTTCCTTGTGAAAAATCTTTCCAGATTATTGCTGTGATTCATTTGATTTCCAGTTGAAAAATTATATAATCTCCCATGAGAGCTATTCAGGGATGCCTAAACATTTCGTCATGCAACTCTCCGCCTAATTACTGACATTTTGGAGTTTCAATCTGCAGTCGAGCTCCATCCTCAGGGCACCGCTTCACCCTGAGCCCCCGCCAGCCTAACGGGAGCTGCAATTAGGGAACCTCTGGTCTGACTGCGATTGTGCGCTTGTCATGCAATCTACTTCTCAGGTCAAATCTCCTAAAAACGGTTGAAATCTTGGAGATGCATTGCTGGACGACGTGTTGAAAAGAAAGTGTGAGAAAGGGAAGGAGCACCAATTATAGCAATTATGCAAAGTGAAATTTATTTTCAATTATTTTTGATATACACAGCATTCCCATATCAAACAAAGGCAATAGAGTTACTTGCTTGTGCTATAAACTAGACAGAACTTAACATCTCCAACCCATTCAAATGCGTTTATAAGATAAAATTAAGAGGCAAAAAGGTTTAATTCTTATTGCCAAAAACATCAAAAAGGGTATGATTTTTGTGTTTGACACATCTACTTAAATTTATGTATTGATAGCGTATTTTTTCCTAAAGATTATGCCTTTAGTTGCATCCTTTAAATGCATTTTGCTTTATTCTGACACCAGCTGACAGAGGCATGGAAATGAAATGAACAACTCCCTGAGCAGGAAGACCTTCTGTAATAAGCTTATGACACACATTTATTTGTTTTCACAATGTTGTTGATCCATTGAAGATATTTGGATATGTCTGTGTAGACGTTGGGTACATCTGGGTAGGTGCAGTTGTTAAGTTTGTTGAATGACACAACACCAACAGCTACCCCGTTGCACACCAGTGGACCACCGGAATCACCCTGTAAAAATATTAGCGTTTTATTTTTACATTGACCAAATTATTTTAGACTACATGAAGAGCAGTAACACTTACCTGACAAAATCCTTTGTCTGTGTTGTATCCACCAGCACAGATCACATTAGGAGGAAATCCATTCCACCATTTCTCCCGACAGAGTTGTGGATTTAAGATTGACACATTCACCACTCTCAGGTCATCCACCATAACATGGTTGGTCCCAGTTTTACCCCATCCAGCCACAGAGCAGATCTGATCATCTTTAAGGTTTGCATTGGAAGACGATGGAAGTGGAATTATTTTCACCCTGTCATTTAGTGGAGCTTTCCCGGACAACTGAAGATGTACAAAATGACAAGAAATACTATCTCACCTATTTTTTTTTAACACTATCTCCATTAAATCTATACAATTTATATGAATCAATGCTCACTACATGTCACAATGCATGTTATTTGTATTAATATATCTACTTACTTTAAGGAGCATGATGTCATCACCAAGATCAACAGATTCATAAGTTGGATATTTGCAGACATATTCAATATTCATTGGGCTCATGTTGCTGTTTGACAGCTTGTGGGTTCCCACAACAACACGCACAGGTTCACTGAAGAGTTAGATATTGAAATACTTATGGCCATCAGTTACAGTTTTTATAGTAATTTTATGACTATTTCAATGCTCATCATTCAGAAACAGACAGATGAAGAACTTACTCTATAGCACAGTGTGCAGCAGTGACCACAAAGTCCTCGCTCACCAGAAATCCTCCACAACATGACCATTCCTGTTTTGCACTGAGACCATGTACTGCATTGAGTTCTCGGGTGCTCTTTCCCCATGTATGATGTCACTCCCATGGACTGCAATAATGAATAAAAAGAAAAATAAAAAAATCAGCCTAGAAATATTTTAGTTAGAAAGTAAAAGACAGAAGATCTCTCACCATTTTGTCCAAGAGATGTCACAATGTGGAAAAGCAGTAATGTACCCAGGCCATGCATGGTGCCGGCTCTTGTAGGTTGTGCTAGTGATGCTGGGGTTTTTATAGCATATTGCTTCACTGGCTAGCGACATTATCTAAAATCTAAAATCTAGATATTTGTTTTTAGCACATATGTCAGTAAACAAATGTAAAAAAAAATATCTAAAAGTTTCCTACTTCTATCTAATCAATCAACCCCCACCACTGATGTTTCAGATGAAAATATAGTACTTTCAGAATGAGTCGCTACTGGATGGAAAGTTACACAACTCAGTCTTAATGGCACTTAGTGCATTTAAAATTACCTTTCAGTTTTACTTCTAGATTTAAAAACTTTCAACTTCTTGATATTTATGATCTCTTTAGTAAAATTTGGCACCTAGATGCTTCCATATATCACTGCTTTACTATGTTACATTATGGTTTTCTGCTGCATTGGTTGTTTTTATGATTCATTCATTTGCTTTTGATTATTTGGGAACTGGACAGCAGGCACATCTAAACATCTCATCTCACCACAATGAATCCATTGTTATTGTTTTGTGTACTTTTGGCCTTGGAATATGAGTCCAACACAACACATGTTGTCCAGCACATGGACACGTATTGGTTTTAAAAAAGGACTAATTGAAATAGATATGTAGTCACGTATACCCTTAGAGTCACCAACAGGTGGCAGTGTAGTAATGAGGACATATCCTGCCTTCTCTGTCAGCTTTTTGCTGGATTTTCCTACATGGCTGAAAATAATTCAAGACGCCACATCTATCCGTCCCATGTTTGTATCTTTTATATGCTGAATGTAAATCACAAACACATATCTTTTCCATAATGAAACATTGTGGGAAGAACAACCAGGTGACAAATTTATTTCCCTGGTAACCAGTAGTTTGGCGATTAAAATCAAGTTGAAGTTGTTTTGTGTCTGATTGCTATTCATTCGTCTTCCTGTGTTCTTATTCAACAGAGTAGAGAAAAGTGTGAGGATGACAGGGGGGTTACCAAACCACAAGTTAACCACTTATTTCAACACAGTGTGTTGAAAAAGGAAGTCAACTAGAAAACAACTGGCTCCTTCATAAGAGGAGTAAAGACCAGAGATATAAGCTGCATTTCCATCACAAATGTGTGCAAAACATTGTTTTTATTATGCCAAAGTAAAAAAAAAAAACCCAAACAAACAGAAATCTCTCAAATTTCCTTATTTAACAACAAGGGACTCTTTAGTTTTGGTTTCTATCACATCAAGGGAACTGGAGTGCATCTGTCACACTGCACTGTGCCTTGAACCTTTGTGGAATAAAGTTTAAATTCAACATTTTTTTAATTCTTGGACAAAATAGTTATTTACAACAGAAAAATTGTGCAGACCATTTACACACTAGCTATGTACACATATTTCTGTAATATGATCAAAAAACTTCAGTAGGATTTAGCTGTACTGGAAGATTTTGTCGTAAATGGGTCTGAGGATATCTATAGTTATGAAAGAAGCATCATGGCCATTGGAAGGAAGTCCTGAACATAAGCATCATTCTGATATAAGTTTCTCTGTAGAATGGCTGGACTAAACTTTAGAGATGAGAAACTTTCGTCTGTGGGAAGCTCAAAGTCGAGGATCTGCAGTTTTGCATCAAAAGGAGTCAGTTTAGGTGGTTTGAGCATCTGATCAGGATTCCCCTGGGCATCTGACAGAACTGACTCCATAGACCATATATATAGTATAATACCGCCGTTAAATATGTACTTATATGTTGAGAAATAACAAAAAGAATCTCACTTTTAGCATTTGACTGCATTTTGCGTTTCTTTATTTAATAATTCTGTTGATTACCAGAAGTTGGCAAAGGCAAGGAAATTAAATGAACAACTCCCTGAGCAGGAAGACCTTCTGTAATAAGCTTATGACACACATTTCTTCGTTTTCATAATGTTGTTGATCCATTGAAGATATTTGGATATGTCTGTGTAGACGTTGGGTACATCTGGGTAGGTGCAGTTGTTAAGTTTGTTGAATGACACAATACCAACAGCTACCCCGTTGCACACCAGTGGACCACCGGAATCACCCTGTAAAAATATTAGCGTTTTATTTTTACATTGACCAAATTATTTTAGACTACATGAAGAGCAGTAACACTTACCTGACAAAATCCTTTGTCTGTGTTGTATCCACCAGCACAGATCACATTACAAGGAAATCCATTCCACCATTTCTCCCGACAGAGTTGTGGATTTAAGATCGATGTACAAAAGGACAAGAAATACTAGATCACCTTTTATTTTTTAACACCATCTCCATCTCCATTAAATCTACCACCACCTTCTCTTTAGAAATAAGGGTATTGTGACATGTGCACTACATGTCACAATGCATGTTATTTGTATTAATATATCTACTTACTTTAAGGAGCATGATGTCATCACCAAGATCAACAGATTCATAAGTTGGATATTTGCAGACATATTCAATATTCATTGGGCTCATGTTGCTGTTTGACAGCTTGTGGGTTCCCACAACAACACGCACAGGTTCACTGAAGAGTTAGATATTGAAATACTTATGGTCATCAGTTACAGTTTTTATAGTAATTTTATGACTATTTCAATGCTCATCATTCAGAAACAGACAGATGAAGAACTTACTCTATAGCACAGTGTGCAGCAGTGACCACAAAGTCCTCGCTCACCAGAAATCCTCCACACACATGACCATTCCTGTTTTGCACTGAGACCATGTACTGCATTGAGTTCTCGGGTGCTCTTTCCCCATGTATGATGTCACTCCCATGGACTGCAATAATGAATAAAAAAAATTAAAAAAATCAGCCTAGAAATATTTTAGTTAGAAAGTAAAAGGCAGAAGATCTCTTACCATTTTGTCCAAGAGATGTCACAATGTGGAAAAGCAGTAATGTACCCAGGCCATGCATGGTGCCGGCTGATGCTTGTCATGCTGAACAGTGCTTGCGATGCTGGGGTTTTTATAGCTATTGGTCCACTGGCTAGCGTCATTATCTAAAATCTAAATAATTTTCTTTACCACATAGACCACAAATTAAATGTCAAAAATATGCATGTACATGCAAGTTTCATACTCTTATCTAAACAATCAATAGACCTGATGAATAGACTTGATGTTGAAAACTTAGATAACCCAGTCTTCATGCCACTGAGTAACATTTCAAATTACATTTTAGTTTTACTTCTGCTTTTTGGTATTTATGATATCATTAGTGACATATGGGACTAATATGCTTGCTTATATCACTGCTTTACTATGTCACATTACAGTTTTCTGCTGCATTGGTTGCTTTCAGCATTTTATAAATAGGATTTATTAATGTTTGCAATCATTCATTTGGTTTTGCTTACGAAGGAAATGGACAGCAGATACATCTAAAGGTCTCACCTCAGCACAGTGAACCTCTTGTGTATTTTTGGCCTTAGAATATGTGTCCAACACTTGTTCGGTGTCAATAGTATTAGCTTTAAAAAAAAGAACAATTTGAAAATTGTACACCCTTAGAGTCACCAACAGGTGGCAGTGTAGTAGTGAGGACATATGCTGCTTTCTCTGTCAAATTTTTACTGGATCTTCCTTGATGGTTAAAATACTTCAAGGTGTCATATCTATCCATCCCAGGTTTTTATCTTTTCTATGCTGAATAGAAATCATAAATACAGATCTTTTTTATTAAGAGACATTGTGAGAAGAACAACCAGGTGACAAATTTATTTCCCTGTTAACCAGTAATTTGGAGATTAAAATCAAGTTGAAGTTGTTTTGTGTCTGATTGCTATTCATTTGTCTGCCTGTGTTCTTATTCAACAGAGTATAGAAAAGTGTGAGGATGACAGGGGGGTTACCAAACCACAAGTTAACCTCCTATATTGACACAGTAAGAAAGTCAACTAGAAAACAACTAGCTCCTTCATAAGAGGAGTAAAGACCAGCCATATAAGCTGCATTTCCATCACAAATGTGTGCAAAACATTGTTTTTATTACGCCAAGCAAGAGCAAGAAACATTAGGTAGTGATCATTTTTCAATTTTTTGTAATACCTTTATTTCTAAAGAGAAGGGGGTGGTAGAAAGGCAGAAAAGATGGATATCTGGTAAGGCAAAATTGAATTTATTTAAATATACATGTAAGAAATACGTGGATGAAGTCAATTTATATCTCAATATAGAAAGTACAGAGGGAAAGATTAGGGAAGTTATATTGATAGCAGCAAAAATAAAAATTCCTGTAAGTAAAAGTAAGAACAAAAAGAAAGAAGTACCTCGGTGGATACAAGAGTGCAGTGATCAATAAGGAAAATAAACCCACCTTTTAGAGTACTGAAGAGAACACATAATTTTAAAAACGTAATTTAATATAAAAAAGGACAGATATTAAGAAGGCAAAGAAGACAAAATGGAGAGATTTTTGTGATTCAATAGGCAGATCAACTCCTATAGCTAATGTATGGGGAATGATTATGAAAATGAGGGGAAATAGACACATACCCAATTTGAACAGCAGTAACAAATTAAGAGAAAGTTAAAATTATGGCAAGAACACTTGCAAAGATCCATAGTTCAGATCATTTGACAACACGGGAAATTTAGGAGGGAGCAGACAAGAAGGGCAAATGATTTTATTTTAGAAGGTGAAACAACTCCAGGCAATGTCATGGATGTTTTCTTATGCAAAAAATGAAGAGAGTCTTTAGACTGGTTGGACTTAACCCTCAACAGATGAGGACCTCTTTTATCTGTGATACATATATGCATATATATGTTTCTGTTGATCTATAAAAAGAGTGTGTATCATTTGAATACGTTTTGCTTTATTTAATATATTTGTTGAGTGCCAGAAGCTGACAGAGGCATGAAAATGAAATGAACAACTCCCTGAGCAGGAAGACCTTCTGTAATAAGCTTATGATACACATTTATTTGTTTTCACAATGTTGTTGATCCATTGAAGATATTTGGATATGTCTGTGTAGACGTTGGGTACATCTGGATAGTTGCAGTTGTTAAGTTTGTTGAATGACACAACACCAACAGCTACCCCGTTGCACACCAGTGGACCACCGGAATCACCCTGTAAAAATATTAGGGTTTTATTTTTACATTGACCAAATTATTTTAGACTACATGAAGAGCAGTAACACTTACCTGACAAAATCCTTTGTCTGTGTTGTATCCACCAGCACAGATCACATTAGGAGGAAATCCAGCCCCCCATTTCTCCCGACAGAGTTGTGGATTTAAGATTGACACATTCACCACTCTCAGGTCATCCACCATAACATGGTTGGTCTCAGTTTTACCCCATCCAGCCACAGAGCAGTTCTGATCATCTTTAAGGTTTGCATTGGAAGACGATGGAAGTGGAATTATTTTCACCCTGTTATTTAGCGGAAATTTCCTGGACAACTGAAGATGTACAAAAAGACAAATACCAACTTAGATCTTTTTAAAACTACCTCCACATTAAATCAATAAAATACACAAAAAATAGGTTTGTACTAAATGTCACATTTCATGTTGCTTGTATTAATACATACTTACTTTAAGGAGCATGATGTCATCACCACGTCCAACAGCTGTATAATTTGGGAATCTACAGAAGTATTCAATATTCACTGGGCTCATGTTCCTCTTCGATAGCTTGTGGGTTCCCAGAACAACATGCACAGGTGCACTGAAACATTAAATGTTAAAATTCTTATGAGGGGACATTTTAATGGTCATCAATAAGAAACAGACATAGAAGAGGAACTCACTCGTCAGCACAGTGTGCAGCAGTGACCACAATGTCCTGCCTGACCAGAAATCCTCCACATGTATGACCCTGTTTATTTTGCACTGAGACCATGTACTGCATCGAGTTGGCTGGGGCTTTTTCCCCATGTATAATGTCACTCCCCTGGACTGAAAATACAGATAAAGATTAGCAATTGGTTAAGTGAGACAATTGGAGAAAGACAATCGGATATTCTCTTACCAGTTTGTCCAAGACATGCTAGAACATTGAAAAACAGAAATGTGGACAAACAGTCCATGATGCCAGCAGATCCAACTTGTGCTCAAAGTATTGTTTATCTGGGCCTTTTATGCAGGTGTTCAGTTTACAAGCAGTCATTATCTCCAGCAATCTCTTTTTTACACCCACATCCGTCAAAGTAAGCCGCTTTCAACCAGTGACATCATTTTTAACCCTCATCAATATGAGTCAAGTTTGACTCAAACTGAATGAGTCTCGTGTGATCTGTTACATTCATAAGATTATTTTCTTTGCTACTTTGCTTAGAACTTTTCTCTGACTTAATTCACAGCCGATTCCTTTGGACTCTGTTAATTTCAAACAGAGCCATTTTCTTAGATTCACACAAATACATTTGGGGTTTAGACTATCCCAACCCAAATCATACTTCTTTCTGTATAATAATGAAGTAAATGTATGTCATTCATTTCACCATGAATAATCAACCCAATTACAAACCTGACATAACTTCCTTTTTTCTCATGGAAACATTTTTTATTATTATACATTCAAAAAGCCATTAAGCTCATTTTATCTGTCAACCAATTGATCTAAAATAAAAATGATAGTCTATCAAACTAACACGTCTTTATCTGCATTTGTTGAATAAAAATATTATGAACCAACTAACATAAATAGAAGGAGAAACGACAAACTAATTACCTTGAATGATTAGACCAAATGGTGTAAAATAAAAGGGGAATGCTCATTAACCTTTTTAGTATTATTGATGATGCCCAAATAGCAATGTATGATATCTAATCAAAATTTCATAAAATCTTGCATGAAAATATCTTGAGTTAATTATTTCTTAATGTGTCGACAGATTTACTTTCAAAGTGGAGCATTATGGCTTCTGCTACTACGTAAAAAAGATAAATAAAACTTAAGGACAACTGACTTAAGGATACAGAGATAAAAAAAAGAAAGGGGGAAGGAAAGGAAGAAATGTGAGGGAAGAGTTTGAAAGAAAAGGAGTAATGGAGAAAAATAAGCATAAAGAGAACACAAGTCAACACCTTAAAGTCTGCCTCTAAATCTGCGGAGAAGAAACAAACCAAGGAAACAACAATGAGCAATATATACGTAATGATAAGAATTATAACATCATTGGGAAGTAAACGGTAATACAAGATATATTTAGTGGCAACTACAGCCCAATTGACAGTGTATCTGACAACACTTGTGTTTTCTTTGCTTTATTAATTTATCTGGTTTAAGAAGAAAGGTGGGGTTTAAAGTTATCTCTCTTACATATGTTCCCTCCCAGTTGGAAACGAGAAGTGAAACAGATTTTTTTCATGTCACTTTCATGCATGTGTCAGTTCTAGCCTTTTTGACTTTCAGGTCTTTTCTCCCTAACCTGCTGGTCACCTATTTAGAACATTGTAGGCCGAAGTCTATGAATATTGTAAAATAGTCTTTAAAAGTATATTCTAAAATCACGCCATTGCCAAAAGAGGATATAAAATGTTTTAAGACCCAAAAGTTCTGGACAATACAGGACGAATGGTAAACGTGTCCTGCATTGAAAGAAATTGTGGTAAAATCATGTAAAGGATGTCTTAGCAATGATCATAAAGCACATTTGGAAGCTTTCCCACAAAATAATCTCCTAACCTGACTATGTCTGGCAGTAGAAATCTATTGTGAAAGTAGAGGAGTAGGATGAACCATCATAAAAGGACAAACCTGTGTGTAGCAGCTACATTACAGTGGAATTTATAGAGTGCTGCACTATGGGTCAGTGCAGAGGTCCAAATATCACTCCAAAAAACAGGAAGAAGAGTAGCAACAGCTGGGTACTACACTATGCTGTGTCCAAGACGGTGTTGTCCTCTATGTTCCAGGACATACTCTGCAGTGTATGAGAACAGAAGCGTAGACCTGACACTATGACCGGGGGTTAGGTGTATCCAACTCAAATCCACAACAGCCAGTGTCCAGCATGTTTTTGATGTGTTTCTGCCGCACTGTGGCGGATTTAAGTTCTGCAGAACCCTGCTAATGAGCCATTCAATAGATTCATGTGTGCTGCAACAGGAAAGCATTTAAGAATCCAGGATACTGGTTCATGATGGCTTACTTTGAACACCTTTTACCTGGAGGCTGCATTGGTGTACTTGCAAATCCATACATTAGAGCTGTATTCACTCAAGGCTATATTACACTAGAATCCTTCCGACTATGGGATGTAAACTAAAATATACCTTTTGTGCCAGAAATTGCAGATTTCTATTTGAAAAACCAGGAACTATTTTCCTTCCTCTTCATAACAGAGTTAACAATGTGGATTTACTTGAGTCATATTAGTTATAACATGGACTTCAGCAGTATGTGTTGCAGATACCTCCCACCATGACTCAAATCACTAACAGAAACAGCACACACTTACCTCTGTGAAGAAGTTATTTTGTTTGTGGTGTTTGAAAATAAAAGAGACAGCTGAACATATTCGAAAGCATTTTGTTTTATTCAGCTAAAGAGCAGAAGCTGACGACATTGCCCGAGATAGAATCCACAACTTAATGCTTCGTTCTAAGGGTTTGCACAGCAACATTTCTTATCCTTCAAAGGGCATCTGAGCCACGAATGATACATAGAAATGTCTGTGTAGATGTTGGGTGCATTTGGGTAGGAGCAGTTGGAATTTCTGTTGAATGACACGATACCCACAGCTTTCCCGTCACACACCAGAGGGCCACCGGAATCACCCTATGAAGATGAGGAGTTTTTGTACATTTGTTTGATATCTGTCACTATGAAAGAACTTTTCTGCCATAATCCAAGACTACATAGTTTCAGTCTGAAAGCAGGATTTCATGTTTTTTGTTCTCAAAATGTTTTATATTTTTGATAACATTTTTATTTTGAAAGCAGGACTTCATATCTTTCATCTCAAAACTTGTAATGATTGCACTCAAAACTTCTCATGCTCACACTTACTCTCTGCTCAGAACAAATCTTCGCTTGCAAAAACTCTGCTTGCTTGCTATTGTTTTCAAAACCTTTAATACTTTTGCTTACATTTTCATTTTGAAATCAGGACTTCATGTCTTTTTTTCAAAAGTTCAGATTTAGTTCACCGAGTCTGAAGTTTTTCTCGCACTCAGACTTGGTCTCTGCTCTCTTTTGTAAACACCTTTTGGGACAATCGCCTGGCAACCTCTCAGCCAATAACATGAAAGCATTTGTTTTCTTGCAGCGGGTTTGTCTGTGTGGCTACTATCGATTGTATCAGTAGAGCTGCTACTTGCTATTACAACTGCTAGTGATTCCAAAAGTGAGCAGAGTCTAAGTATGAGCGCAATCATTAGAACTGTGAGAAGAAAGTTATGAAGTCCTGGTTTCAAACTGAAAATGTGTGCTCTGGAATTGTGGCAGAAAAATTCCTCCATATATCACCTTATGTTTGGACTATTAATATACAGAAAATACAAAAGATATACCTGACAGAATCCTTTTGTGGTTCCAAATCCACCAGCACAGATCACATTTGGTGGAAGAGTGTTATCCCATGCCTTCTGACAGACTTGTGAATTTATGATTTTCACCTCTGCAACTCTAAGATCATTGCTGTATATGTTGCTTTCTGTTTTACCCCATCCGGCGACCATGCATCTCTGATTTTCTGTAAAGTTTCTGAAATTTGGAATTGGAATGGTCTTCACTGCATTGACATTGGAGACTTTCTCAGAGAGCTGAAAAGGCAAAAATAGAAGGAAAAAAGCATTACAAATTTCATGATTTTTCCTCATCTGTAAATCCAAGATTGTAAATAGCATGTACTTATATAATGCTTAAACTAATCTAGAGAGCACCAACATTTTTCTATTTACATTCAGTTTTCTTCAAAACACCTGCATACTTGATGAACTGAGACTGAATTTTCACAATTAAACATTTGCACAACAGATTAATCTTCTACTAAATTTAAACGGTGAGTGAATTGTGTAAGTAGTTAAACTTCTCTAAAGACTTTAATAGCACTCTTTCTCCTTTGTCTTACTGCAGAATATTTACAATTGCTAAATCTGCATAAGAACATCTAGTATGACTGTAACGTATTGGTTAGAAATGTTAAAATTAGTTATAATAATTATATTCGTTCATCATTTTTTGTTTCACCATTATTTATAAAGGTGACATCACTGGAATATTTTGAGTGGGTTGATAAGTCAATATAGGATTTGGGAAAAATAAAAACTAAAATTATTAATACTTGTATCAGTAGAGCTGCTACTTGCTATTACAACTGCTAGTGATAATAATTATGTTGCTTATATTTATGGTGCAGGACAACTGATTTACACTGAATAATATGTCTCACAATATGTGAGAAAAACACTTTTAACATAAGTACTGCAATATTAACAACTGGTGAGTTTCTGCACAGTAATCACACTAAAAACTTGTGTTGTGGACCTTTCATAATCACATACTTACTTTAAGCAGCATGATGTCATCGCCACTTCCAACGTTCTGGTAATCTGGGAATACGCAGCTGTACTGAATATTTATTTTTCTTATGTTTGAACTTCTGATATTCTGATTTCCCACGACAACCAGATTGGGTTTACTGAAAGTATTGACAGTAAGTAGGTTATGACATACATTAGCAACAAACGAACTCTACCATTAGTGGGATGCAACAATAGAATAAGGAATTGGACTAACGGAATATTGCAGTGTGCAGCAGTGAGCACAAAGTCCTCACTGATCAGAAATCCTCCACATGCATGACGTCCATTGCTTTGCACTGAGACCATGTACTGCATCGAGTTTACAGGAGCCTTATCCCCATTTATGATGTGACTTGCATGAACTAAAGAGGTAGGTAAAGGACAAAACCAGTTCAGATGCCTGCTTAGTTATTCATGAATAAAAATATGTGGATTTCTTACCTGTTTGACAGAGAAATGTCAGCACAAGGAGATGTTGAAATTTCTTCAGTATGAACATGTTGCCAGCAAATCAAGCTTGTTCCAGCTGTGCTGTAGTTTGTCAAGTTGAGCTTTTTATATCGCAGTTTCTTTTCCTTGCACATCCTATTATCTATGAAAATCTATATTAGCTTCACATCTTACCACATCCCCCTTGAATATACACTTCCGCTTGACAATTAGAAGTGTCTTTTATCATCTTTGAATACTCAGAAGTCATTATACTACGAACACGAGAAACGTTTCTTACCAGCCATCTCCATATCTTCAAACATCGCCCTGCTTTACTATAATTTCCTGTTCCCTTTCAGTTGTACTTTGATTTTTCTTGTTCACACGTTTTTAAATGCCACTAAGTTAAAGTGATGTTATTTGAAAATATATAGTGTTTCATTGAAATGCAACACCATTTTCATCAGATACAGTTTGTTCATCCAGTCGTATACATTACCAGTAGTGGCTGGTACTATGGTTATATTTAGTCACTTACAATAAGTGAGTAACTTTCTGAAAACAATGTACAAACAAAAGTAGTTTTACTGTACCAATTTTTTTCCTTCAACTTGAAAACGATTACTTATGAAGGAAAGTTATTCTTAGTTGACTACAATTTCTGGCTACTTCTGGAAAATCACTTTTTAACCAAAATTGCAGCAGACAGAAGCGTTTAATTGTTTCTAGAGAGACTTTCAGTCAGTCAATGAGATTCATTGTTTGAATATTTTCTTTTCAGGCAATTGTGCCATTTTGAGGTGATGTAAACAGAAATCAGTAAATATTGTCACTGAAACTACTTTCCACAGTTTCAATGTGCATACATTACCTACCATAAAAATTTTGGTTTAAAATATATATATATATATATATATATATATATTATATATATATATATATATATAATATATATATTATATATATATACATATATATATATATATATATATATATATATATATATATATATATATATATATATATATATATATATACATACATATATATATATATATATATATATATACATATATATATATATATGTATGTATACATATATATATATATATATATATATATATATATATATATATATATATATATATTATATATATGTATACATACATATATATATATATATGTATATATATATATATATATATATATATATATATATGTATATATATATATATATATATATATATATATATATATATATATATATATATATATATATAATAAAAATTCCCTTCTCACCCACCGCTGGTGGTTCTTATCCTCTGAGCTCGGGTCCTCTACCAGAGGCCTGGGAGCTTGAGGGTCCTGCAGTATCTTGGCTGTGCCAAGGACTGCACATTTCTGGACTGAGATGTCTGATGTTGTTCCTGGGATCTGTTGTAGCCACTGCTCCAGTTTGGGGGTTACTGCCCCGAGGGCCCCGATGACCACAGGCACCACTGTGGTCTTCACCTTCCAGGCCCTCTCCAGTTCTTCCCTGAGGCCCTGGTATTTCTCCAGTTTCTCGTGCTCCTTTTTCCTGATGTTGCAATCACTTGGTATTGCTACATCTACCACAACCGCTTTCCTCTGTTGTTTATCCACTACGACAATGTCTGGTTGGTTCGCCATTACCATTCTGTCTGTCTGGATCTGGAAGTCCCACAGGATCTTAGCTCTGGCGTTCTCCACCATCTTTGGGGGTGTTTCCCACTTTGATCTCGGGGTTTCCAGTCCATATTCTGCACAGATGTTTCTGTACACTATGCCTGCCACTTGGTTATGTCGTTCCATGTACGCTTTCCCTGCCAGTATCTTGCACCCTGCTATGATGTGCTGGACTGTCTCAGGGGCCTCCTTGCACAACCTACACCTTGGGTCTTGTCTGGTGTGGTAGATCTGGGCCTCTATTGCTCTGGTGTTTAGGGCCTGTTCCTGGGCGGCCAGGATGAGGGCCTCTGTGCTGTCCTTGAGTCCAGCTTTTTCCAGCCATTGGTAGGATTTACTGATATCAGCCACTTGGGTTATTTGCTGGTGGTACATCCCATGTAGGGGTTTGTCCTCCCATGATGGTATCTCTGGCACCTCAACCTCCGTTCCCTGTTGTCTGAGACATTCACTGAGCACATTGTCTGTTGAGGCTTTGTCCCTGATGTATTTATGGATCTTAGTTGTTTCGTCCTGGACAGTGGTTCTCACACTCACTAGTCCTCTGCCTCCTTCCTTGCGGCTCGTGTACAGTCTCAGGGTGCTGGATTTGGGATGGAACCCTCCATGCATTGTTAGTAGCTTTCTAGTCTTAATATCTGTGGCTTTTATCTCCTCCTTTGGCCAGCTAATTATTCCAGCAGGGTATCTGATTACTGGCAAGGCATAGCTGTTTATCGCACGGATTTTGTTCTTGCCATTGAGCTGGCTTCTCAGGACTTGCCTTATTCGTTGGAGGTATTTAGCTGTGGCTCCTTTCCTTGTGGCCTCATCGAGGTTGCCATTTGCTTGTGGTATACCTAGGTACTTGTAACTGTCCTCTATGTCTGCTATTGTTCCTTGTGGGAGTGAGACTCCTTCTGTGCGGATCACCTTCCCCCTCTTTGTGATCAGCCGACCACATTTCTCTAGTCCGAATGACATCCCAATGTCAGTGCTGTAGATCCTGGTGGTGTGGATCAGTGAGTCGATGTCTCGCTCACACTTGGCGTACATCTTGATGTCATCCATGTAGAGTAGGTGACTGATATTGGCCCCATTTTTGAGTCTGTATCCGTAGCCAGTCTTGTTGATAATTTGGCTGAGGGGGTTCAGGCCTATGCAGAACAGTAGCGGGGACAGAACATCTCCTTGGTATATGCCACATTTGATGGACACTTGTGCAAGTAGTTTGCAGTTGGCTTCAAGGGTGGTTTTCCACAGCCTCATCGGGCTGTGGAAAATATATATTTTTCCACAGCCCGATATATATATATATATATATATATATATATATATATATATATATATATATATATATATATATATATATATATATATATATATATATATATATATATATATATATACATAAAAATTAAAAATAGAAAAAAAAAATTCTTTGTGTTGACTTCACAAAAGATATATTGATGTTTATAAAAATAATTTGACATCTTTCACGGAAAAACACTGCTTTTTTAATTTTCGTTCACTCAGTGTATCAAAGTAGCCTGGTTCCCACATGAACACAAGTTTTAACTCCATATTTGACCTCCTGGACTGAATAGTCCATCCCTCACACATCCATACACCCTTGCTTTTATCCAGAACTTTATTAAGCTTAAATAAGAGCTTCAGGCCAAATAAAATTGTTCTAACTGATGTTTTTTCTCTGTGTTAGTCTCTCCAGATTCAAATGGACATTATGTACAGAAGGTTATGCAACTACTATGTCAACTGCAACAGATAAATTACACTGGTAAAAAATATAATTTCATTTTGCACTAACCTTTTGTTTTCTATGCCTCTAAATTATAGAAAGGTCAAAGACTGCACAACATAAATGCTTCTTTCTTAACCGATGATGGCAATACTTTGTTAAAGGTTACAAATGTGGTCAAGAGTGGGAAGACCATGTCATGAACTCATGATTCTTTACTGATTATAAAACATAACCACATTGCTCTTACGAAAGTGTAACGTCATACAAAATGTCCTCTCAGCGGTGGGGTTAAGCATACTTCTCTTACTTAAACGGTAAAGTTGTTCTACATGTGCTTTTTGCTTTTTGTTTTAAGATAATGTAAATGTAAATTTGTTTATTCACTTGTCCCTATATATGTGTGTGTATTAACAGCTGGTTGACTATAAATTGCACTGTAATGGAACTGTAGTTTTAAAGTTTAAACAAATATTGTTTTATTTATCAGGCAATTTTAACCATTTCATTTTCCTTGCTGATGTAAACTAATTATTCATTGATTCTTGCAATGTTGAAGTGATGACATTTGGCATTTGTACATGTCTCTGTTTTATTTGAAACATAGATTAAATGATTTTGTTCTGTTTTTTTTTTTTACCAGGAAAATATTTTTAATTTGTCTGCATTTTTTTGCAATCTGGCTCCCATGGACTTAAAAATATTCAAAAGGCAAATACTAAGACAAGAGTTTATTCAACATCTTGAGATCAGAGCATCGCATTTGCACAACTGCCAGGATTTCTGCTTCAATGTACAGTGACAGTGAAAAAAAAGAACTATATACATTTCTTTTCATTCACAACTTTGTTGATCCAATGAAGATATTTAGAAATATCTGTGTAGACGTTGGGTATATCCGGGTAGCGACAGTTGAGACCTCTGTTGAAGGACACAACGCCAACAGCTCTCCCATTGCACACCAGAGGGCCACCAGAGTCACCCTGCAAAGATGAAGAATTGAACGTTTTGTCACATGATGCTTACACTATTATTTCTGAGCAAAATACAAAAAGCAGACCTGACAAAAGCCTTTATTTTCACCAAATCCACCAGCACAGATCACATTGCGGGGAAGGTTGTTGCCCCACTGCTCCCGGCAGATTTGTTGGTTTATGATTGACACGTTCACCATTCTCAGTTCATTACTGTCATCACTGGACTCAGTTTTACCCCATCCAGCCACAGAGCATTCTTGATTATCTCTTAAGTTTATTTCAGACAAAGGAAGGGGAATCATTTTCACATCATTGCTTCGAAGAACTTTCTCAGACATCTGAAAAGACATAAGAAATGAACATTAAGACTTTTGAACATGTTTTTTATTTTTTGTAGAAAAAAAATAAGTGCTTTGCTAAGCACACTTACTCGAAGAAGCATGATGTCTTTGCCATGTCCTAAGTCCACATAATCACGGGGTTTGCATGTGGAATTAACTCGCACTTTCTTTATCTTTGAACTCTTGAGGTTGTGGTCTCCCAGAAGAACGTACTTCAGTTCACTGAAAAGTTTGCAATTAAATGTTGTCTTCAAAACTAGGTTTAGCAACAGCCAAGCGGAAAAAACAAACAGAAGATGACAGAAAACTCACTTTCCACTGCAGTGTGCTGCAGTGACTACATATTCCTCATTGATCAGAAATCCTCCACATACGTGACCTACATTGGTTTGCACTGAGACCATATACTGCATCGAGTCCTCTTGGACTTTTTTCCCATGTATAATCTCATTCCCATAGACTATGAAAATATTCAAAAGGCAAATATTAGGATGAGGCTTTGTTCAAGATTTTAATATTAGATGTGGAACTAAAATCTCTTACCAGTTTGTCCGAGACAAGACAAAATGTTGAGCAGCAGGAAATAACCCAGACTCTTCATGATGTCAGCCAATAAAGCTTTACGTTTTTGGATGATGAAGTTGCTGCCTTTATGCAAAAGTTTGTGCCTAACGTTCCCATATCTGTGGCAATCTTTACACCACATCCCCTTTCAGAATATGTTAACAAGTCTGTAACTGTGTAGGACTTTGTGATCTTTGAACTTTTGTCAGTTCAAAGATCTGACAAAAGTCAGAAGAGCAATAAGCTGAGGTAAATCAGCTAATTGTCTTCAGAATTTCTCATATTTAGTCACATTGCTTTGCCTCTTATTCAGTTTTTAATGCTTTGTTCTACTTTGTTTTCATGTTGCTTATTTCTGATCTTATTTATATTTACTTACCCTGTCAAAAAGCATCTTGCAACTCTTTACCCCAGGAACAGTCTGGATAATGCTACAAAGATGACATCTTAGCTCTGCAGCCGCAGCTTGATCACTGATATTGGGTCATCTTTGCATGCAGACTGCAAAGCAACATCTGACAGGAAGCACCAGTTCATTTGTTCAAATAGGTTTAGCACAGCTCTCTAGTCTTCTGTTGTGATGCATTGACAAAAAGAGCTAAGCAAAGTTGAAAAGGGACAGCTAACAGTATTGCTGTTGATTTGCTAGCTAACTGATAAATTCATAATTTATTTGTACGCTGTGTTTTCATACTCAATGTATAAAAGGCTAAACACAACATTTTATTTTTATGAAGGAATCTGTGAAGTCTGAATCTGCCATTTATAACAAAGACTTCTTTACTTAATATTCAAATTCAGTAAGTCTGTTCAATTCTTATTTCATTTCTAATTCTATTTTCATGCATACCTTAATTTGTGAACTAATTTATTGTGGCATAGCATTTCAGTCTCCATTTGAGAATGTGCCCCAAAAATAATACTGTTAATATTACATTAAAACCTATGTCCTTAGATTTTTAATTTCTGCATAGAATTGTTTGGTTGTTACCAACATCCTTCAGGTCCAGTCTGATTAGAAGTAGATTTACTGAGAAAAGCAGCAGTAATATGTATTTTCATTGATACAAGAACATCACTCTGTGCTCAAACTGCATCGCCAAATGCATCAACCACATAGACCAAGCTTTCAAGATCTTAATTCCAGCAAAAAAAAAAAAAAAAAAAGACATTACTGGTAGAACATTTTGAGGTCTGGTTATAATCTTTCCTGATAAAATCACCAAAGGTTGATCAAAATCACCCATATGGTAATCTCTTGGTTAACCATAAGTTTAAAATAACTTTCATTTTTTTCCAATGAAAAAACCACAGTATGTATAGGTGCACCAAAAAATATATGTGTAAGACATGGAATCGTGGAAATGTAAATAGTTATTTTCCTGTTCACTGAAACAAAAACAAGCTTCAAATTATAAAACTTTTACATTTTCTATGATGCATCTTGTTTCGCATGAGACAGAATGTCATTTTGTTGTTGTTCTTGCTTTTGGAAAATATATTTCGAGCACCTTATCAAGACCAACCCGAGAATAAAACAAAATTTTACTAACTGGAAAAGAACCATTCTTATTAAGTATAAATCTAATCCCCTATATGTTTAGTAGAAACCACCAAAATGAAACGCAGCACAGCTTTGAAGACATTTTATTTAATCTTCTATCAAAGGAAAAATGAAACAGTTATAGATTATAAAACATGCACTCATGCTGTAAAGTTCTTAACAGTGCTTTTAATTGAGGATCTTTTTAAAGCAGAATACCTGCCAATACATGGTGACATCTGTGTCGATGTGAAGAACATTTGAATAGTCGCTGTTTTTGTCCATGTTGCAAGTGACAACATGGATTTCCACTTTTTAAAAGATCCACCTGAATTAGAAGAAAACAAAGTTCATCAAGTTAATTAAAACTTTAAAAAGCTGTTACTTTGTGAACAAATGCAGAAACGTCTTTAAATAGCTCAAAATCTGAACAGAAAGACGACTCTGCTGTGTTTTTCAGCCCCTTGCTTGCCGGAGTCGGCTGCGCTCTCTTCTTTAGTTGCACTTTCAAGAAAAACACAATTTAACACCTTGAAATTGCTACTGATATCAGTCCCTCTGCTGGTGCTGCAAAAAAAGAAGTTTTGACTAATATTATTAGATTTTACAATCATTTTGTCAGAAAATGACAGAAAAATATGAGAAGATGAAGACGCATTTAGTCCTGCAGCGTCATCATCAATTTATTGCTATACTGATGTCTTATCAGAGGGTTGGATAGTTATATAAATTATGAACATGCGTTATTGCAGCCCCTCTCTGTCTGTGATCACTGTGTACTTTCAGTCTGAGTAAATCTGGTGTAGATTAAACAAATGTCGGCGGTTTCTTTTGAACGGTTAAAACAGAAAAATTTAACTGGGAATGGGAAAATTTAACTCATTACTGGTTATGTTATTCTCCCCCCCTTTTTTGTTTTATTTACCATTACATGGAATGTTTACCTTCTCTCCAAAACTTCTTGCAGGTCTATTGAATAAAGATATTGTCCTTCATGTCCAGCTTTTCTTTTCTTTTCCCTTTTTTTTGTGGTGAAGTTGCATTGAAGCCAAACAAAACCATTGTACTGCATTGCCTTAACTTAGTTTTTTTTTAGGAAATTCATCACTTTTAGTCATTTGAGTAAAGTTAACAAGCTTTAGCACTAACCAAGCAAAAACTTTAGCACTAGCTAAAGTTTTTTTCTTCTATTCACTATTGGTGTTTGCAATGACATCACAAAACATACAGATCTTTTTTAAGGCCATATTTTAATTTGAAAAGCTGCAACTTGTCATTAAACTTCATAAGAGTAAACATGGATTCAATACACATAAAAAGAAAAAAATCACTCTTGCTGACTATGTTTTATTTTTTGGCAATTTAACTTTATGGACTAATGCAAAATACTAGTTGTGCAAAGAAGGACTCTTTTGAGGAACACTTCATCAACAACAACCCCCGAAGCATGTGGAGAGGCATCAGGACCATGACAGACTACAAACACAGCACTCAGCTGACCAGCCGCGACCCCACCCTGCCTGACACCTTAAACAGCTTCTTTGCCCGCTTTGACACGGTGGGCAGCAGAGAAGCTGTACATCTACCCCGAGGAAGAGCAGTACCAGCCTCTCGTCCTGCAGCAGCACCAGGTGACGTCCACCCTGAGGAGGATCAACACCCGCAAAGCTACAGGACCGGACAAGGTGTCAGGCCAGACGCTGAAAACGTGCGCCGACCAGCTGGCAGGAGTGTTTCTGGACATTTTCAATCTGTCCCTGCAGTTCACCATGGTTCCTGAGTGTCTCAAGTCTCCCACCATCATCCCTGTACCGAAGAAGACGACCATCACCAGCCTGAACGATTACCGGCCCATCGCTCTGACCCCGGTGATCATGAAGTGCTTTGAGAGGATTCTTCTGAGGTACATCAGACACTTCATCCCTGCAGACCTGGACAGCCTCCAGTTCGCCTACAGAGCGAACCGGTCAACAGAGGATGCTGTCTCCATCACTCTGCACACAGCCCTGACCCATCTGCAGCATCCCAACACCTACGTCAGGATGCTATTTGTAGACTTCAGCTCAGCATTTAACACCGTCATCCCAGACAAGCTGGTGCTGAAGCTACTCAAGGTGGGGCTGCCTGCTTCACTGTGCCACTGGATCAGAGACTTCCTCACCAACAGGCCTCAGGTGGTGAGAATAGGTGGCTCAACATCGTCCCCACTGGTCCTCAACACAGGCACACCGCAGGGCTGTGTTCTCAGCCCAGCTCTCTTCACCCTGTTCACACACGACTGCGTTGCCATCCACCCCACCAACACAGTCGTCAAGTTCGCGGACGACACAACAGTAGTGGGTTTCATTTCAGACAACAACGAGACCCACTACAGAGAGGAAATTCAGCAGCTCACTCAGTGGTGTTCAGCCAATAACTTGGTGCTGAACACAGGGAAGACCAAGGAGGTCATTGTGGACTACAGAAGGTCCAGGAGGACGGGTCACTCTCCCCTTCTCATAGATGGAGAAGAGGTGGAGCATGTGGACAACATCAAGTTCCTGGGCCTCCACATCACGTCTGACCTCTCCTGGAATACCAACACCTCCCACCTGGTGAAGAAAGCACAACAAAGGCTCTTCTTCCTCAGGAAACTGAGACGGGCTGGACTTTCCTCACGGCTGCTCCTGAACTTTTACAGGGCGACGATCGAGAGCGTCCTCTGCCTCAACGTGACTGTGTGGTATGGTAGCTGCACAGCACTGGAGAGGAAACAACTGACACGGGTGGTGAGAACAGCACAAGGCATTGTGGGATGCCCCCTCCCGGACCTGGACTCTATTTACATGGGCCGGGTCAAGAAGAGAGCTGGATCCATAGCCATGGATTCCAGCCACCCGGGCCACAGACTGTTTGTGCCGCTGCCATCAGGCAAGCGGTTCAGGAATATACGGACTACAACAAACAGACTGAGAAACAGTTTCTTCCCCACAGCCGTCAGAGCCATTACTCCCTGCCGCCCCCTCCCACACATATCATAACCTCACATACACCCCCCCCCACACACCCCAACCCCCACACAGCCATATTGTTCTGCACTTGCACTGTCACATCATCTGCACTTTACCATAATTGGACCTGCTGCTTCTTCTTTGGTGTGGTTGAGTGCCTTTAGTTAATTTTAGTTGTATATATTATTATTATTGTGTGTTTGTTTATTTAATATTGTATATTTGACTTTTTGCACGGGAGTTGCAATAGAAATTTCGTTGAATCCTGTTCAATGACAATAAATGCTATTCTATTCTATTCTATTCTATTCTATTCTATTCTATTCTATTCATATAATGATGAACATCACAGCCAACCCTGGAAATCTTTCACATAAGATTGAGAAAAGTGTCTTCAGTCAGAGGCCTACACTTCACCGCTGTTGCACTGACCACTGCAGTAGATTCCTTTCCACAATCCTCCCCTATGTACGACAACTTCTTGAAAATTTGCAATGACCTCAACTTCCCCATTGGGATTAATCAATTATTTATGAACCCCTTACATTTTTATAACCACCAGACTGTCTTCACCTTGATATTTTCTGTTTACTAATGCCAATTGGTAAATAACGTTTTCATTTATTATTCTTGTCTCTGATTGTCATAGTTGGTCATAGTTCAGAAATGTCATTTTCTCTCAAAAAACAAACAAACAAACAAACAAACAAAAAAAACAACTAACATTGTAGCATTTTTGCAGTAGCAGTTTCTGGTTACTGCTGTATTTTTTAAGTTTTCCAGAACAATGAAGAGGCCATTGTCTGACGTACTATTGCAACACTCGATAGCTGCCACCTAAACTCTGAAGTACCATTATGACTCATTCTGACTTTTCTCTGAAAACAGATAAGGATCTCAGCAATGACCCACTTTTAGAAAACAGGGCGAATCTGTTTAAATGCTGTGAGCCTCTGGAATAAGACTAATCAAGTTGTATTTGCAGCCATGGGGCTGAGGTAGTGGTAGGATGGATATGTAATTCCTCCAATACTTAACTGTGTCCTTGTGAAATAAAATCTCCAAAACCAGCTGCGTCTTAAAGGGATGGATTTTGTTTTCGAAGACAGATTCTGTTTAGTTATCACTACTTGTAGTTCTAACATGTTGTTGATATCTGTCATCTTTCTATGACGAAATCCTCAATCAACTTGTGCTGAAAATTTGGCCAAGCACACTGGCAGAGGTTACCATATGTATCAGTCAGTCTGTATCTGTCTGTCTGTATCAGTCTGTCTGTATCTGTCTGTCTGTATCTGTCTGTCTGTATCTGTCTGTCTGTATCTGTCTGTCTGTATCAGTCTGTCTGTATCTGTCTGTCTGTATCAGTCAGTCTGTATCTGTATCTGTCTGTCTGTATCAGTCTGTCTGTCTGTATGTGTCTGTCTGTATCTGTCTGTCTGTATCAGTCAACCCATATCTGTTTTTCTAAAAACACACCAGATTAACTATTTGCAAACACTACAAAAGTAGCAATTGCAAAGGTTTACTCGATCCTTGGCAGGCCTAGACTGATCTGGCAGCCTTAATAAGTATAACTTTACTTCAGTAACACAGACATTTATTTGAGAAAACAAACTTAGGATTGCCCCCTTGTGAAAGTGTAGATGAATGACAGCCACTTGTGAAGCGATGTATATCACACACATTCAAGATTTGAGCTTTACTTTTTTAATTTGTTGAAATCTGTTCATAAAAGGCTTCAAACATGTGACAGATGGGGACTGAATGATGCCTCTGTGTCAAGTTTTGTGTTCTGTCATGAGTCTTTAACCTTTTCTGCTTGTGCTTTTTTCTTTGTGTGTGTTTTAGCAACTTTCATACAAGAAAACATGCAAATTTGCATACAATATAAGCATGCAATGTGTTTCTATTGTACTTTTTCATAATAATTTCCTTTTATCCTTATTTTTTTCATTTTTCAAACTTCAACATTTTTTATGTGTGATTGTATGTGCATATAAAAATAACAAAGTAAAAAGAAAAAGAGTAAGTTTTTCTGACAGTCTTATGCAGCTTTCTAGGTTCATCTTTGAAACTAGAGAATTAATTATACAAAACTAAAGAACAGGCTTAAATCTTTTATTGAGAAAGCAAACCCAGATTTTATGAGTCCAAATTAACGTTCTAACGTTCATACTTTGACTGTATTATTTTTTTTTTAATCAGAGGATTAAATTTGGTCTATCAAACTGCTGGTCAACTAACAGCTCAAAGCACCATGAAATATTTATCATTGGGTTTATGCAGTTATAGAAAACTCAATCCACCATTTATCCTTGGAGAGTCACAGGGAGCTGATGTTCATATTCAACAGTCACAGGGCAAGAGACGGGGTAAACAAGCCACTAGTTCATGAGAACTAGTGACACAGAACATGCAAACTGACCAGGGTTCAAACCCACAACCTCATTGCTGCAAGACAGCAGTGCTACCAACTCCACCACTGCAGTCCAATATCATGAAATGTGCTCTGAAAAACAATTACACCATACAATAGGCATTTTAACGGTTTCATTTTATTATTTTTTTAAGTCAAAACAACAAACACGCTATGCGTGATGCTATTATTCATTGGCTTATTTATTGTGGAATGTGCTTTACGCCAGTGATACGAATACTTGCTTTTTAGCCTGTTAGCAGTTTACTATTTTTTCTGTCAAATTTAAAGTTTTTACAAAAGATTCATTCCATTCCAAGAGTCTATATAACATTTTCCATATCTGCTTTAGTAGTAGAAACTCACAAGATTTAAAACACATTTTATTGCCTTCCATCCTCCCATTAAAAATCAAACACAGAGAGATACAGCAACTGTACCAGAAATATGTGCATGATGTGCTCCACTTAACATTGTTTTCGCTTGCGAATTTTTTTGATCCAGGACACGTATTTTGATACATCTGTGTAAACATTAGGGATATCTGTGATACACTCCCCGCTGAAAGACACGATGCCTACGGCTGTCCCTCCACACACTAAAGGTCCTCCTGAATCACCCTGTGAAGAAAGCAGAGCTTGATGAGTTTTTCTGCTATGCAACACTTGCCAGCAATACCTTCTAGAGACATATGCACCTTGCAGAATCCTGTTTTTGCATTATCTCCACCTGCACAAATCACATTGCTTGGAAGATCGAGCTTCAAAGATTTCCATGTAGTTTTACATTCCTTCAGACTTGTTATGGTCACTTCAGCCATTTCCAGCTCATTGGAAGTTTTACCCCTATATCTTGTGGAGCCCCAGCCAACAACGAGGCACTTAGCTTCATCTTTCACTTTCATCTCACCCTTCGGTATTTGGATCGACTGCACTTTTTTGTTGAGTTTCACTTTCTTAGACAGCTTTTGGCAAAAGAAAAACACAATGAGAAATGTAAAACTTAAAGGTTTCAGAATGTTCACTAACATTTAAAAAGTAAAGGAACTTGCTTTGAGAAGCATGATGTCATTGCCAGTTTTAACATCTTTGAAATCTGGGTGCTTGCACGGGGTTACATTATATCTCATTGTGCCATCATCAACTTTCTTGAGGTTGTGAGTTCCAAGTACAACACTTGTAGGGGTACTAAATGAAAAAAAAAAAAAGATTTAGTCTTTATTATTTGAAGAAAAGTAGCACTTACAAAATGTCAAAATACTGAAAGCCTTGCAAAACTCACTTGTTATTACAGTGTGCAGCCGTAACCACAAAGTCTTCGCTGATGAGAAATCCCCCACACACATGCTGACCCCTGTCGTTCTGAACCGAAGCCACATAACGCATCATACGATCAGGCACTTTTTTGCCATTAATAATCTCAGTCCCATGAGCTGCAAAAGCAAAAATACAAATAAGCATCGGTTTCTATTTTAACAAAGAACAATATATAGATTTTAATACATCACCTTTTTGTCTGAGGACTGCCAGAACAAGGAAGAGCATTAACACCCGCCGTGTCGCCATCAGTTTTATCATCATCTTAAATATTGGCGGCTGTATATAAGAGGTATTCTCTTATATATAGCCTGTGGTTTTTATTGAACATGACAGTGAAGCCCCCCCTCCCTCTGTCTATATGCGGTCACTGTGCACTTCTGGTCAGCAAACCAATGAGAGCTCATTGGGTTTAAGTTACGGTAAACGGAACGTATGTGGTTCTTGCTGGAAAACTTGAGGCACATATGCTCTGTGCAGTTGGAGGGTGAGCTCAGCTCAACATCATTTTTAAAAAGTAGATGACAAATTGAAACCACTTTCTGAGGTTTTAGGTCTGAAGGGTCGCTGTTCACCGTTGCCCACTGAGTAACTTGATGCAGTAGTTTTCACAGTCTCAGCCTACGAGTCTCCTTGAGTAAGAACAGTGGAGCAAACAGTGAATCTATGAAACGCCTCCGTGATTATATAAAGTTGCACTTCACAAAATAAATTACACTATTTCTGCCTTAGCACAAATGGCATTATCAATAAGCCATTTAAAAAAATATTTCCTATTCACTGAGCCTCCTCAAAGCTGTCATCTGAAGTGTGAAGTATCATTATGACTCAACAAGTCTCTTCTCAGAAACACAGATGTGATAGATATTTTGAAAAGGTAACTAATCTAATAGGGTCAGTTTAAATCACAGACATTTCTAAAATTCCACGAAACAAACTTATGCATGAAAGCACTTAATGCTCAGCCATAGTGGTGATGGCTGCAGGCCAACAGGGTTCATCAGGCCTGGGTGAGAGCAAAGATGCAGGATTACGTATCGGCACAAAGAAGGAATGGTAAAGCCACGTTGTGAGATTTTAAACAAGCCTGTCTAAAGACTGGTTTTCCTAATTTCTCCAAGCAAATTATGTTTTAGCAGAAATAGCAGCCCATCACAAACCCCAAAGGTTTACTCAATTCAAACTTGCACCAAACTGAAAGAGAGCTGTGTCTGGAATGTCAGTAATGAGTAATCAAATCACAAACAGACAATCATCAATACTCTTTCAGGCATGGATTCAAACAGAAAGCATGGTATTGATATCTGAATTACTATGAGTGAATTACTAAACCTCCTGAGTCACATAGACAGATGTGCAACAACTGTAGAAGTAATCATTTTTCAGAAAGGGATTTACTTCTGATTCGTCTGGGTGACATCTTTAAAGCATACGAATGAGATCAGTTCTGAAACAGCACATCACTTTTACAAACACAACTCCTGTTAACCTGTAATTTTAGTAACAGGATGCATTTTCATACAGTCTGAGCATATCTTAATGCTCTTTACACAAAACCACTTTTTAATGTGGATTAATGCAATTAAAGACACGTAGCAAGACACACGTAAATGTCTCAGTTACTCCAAGGTGTTTTGCATGTTTAGCCTACACTAAATATTACGAGGCGTGCAAAGAATGCTGCTTTTAATAAACATTGATTTTGTTTCAATTGACTCTATTAACTTGCTGGACTTGTTTTTTTGTTGGTTTTTTTGTTGTTTTTCTTGCTACACGATGGATGCATTTCCTTGCAGTGAAAGATTATCTTGTGAGTGTCATCAAATTAAACCCCGAAACACCGTGTACTTTGAAACAAATCTTCTGACAAAACTCAAAACCACAACCTATAATCTGGAACCTCAGTTTCCTGCGTCTCTGTGTTCTCACGGACATGTGAAATGAAGTCAGCAGTCTTACTCAGCATCAGTACCTCATCTTTGATGGTTTTCATCGTCAAGAGTGAAAAGTGTGCTCTGGTAAAGCTCCACAGTATTTGGTTAGTTAAGATTTCTAATTTCCTCCATAAACAAAAATTATTTTCAGTAAAAACTTATAATCCACAGAAGTCACGAACCTCATTTTTCAGAAAGGGATTTACTTCTGATTCGTCTGGGTGACATCTTTAAAGCATACGAATGAGATCAGTTCTGAAACAGCACATCACTTTTACAATGAGAATCAAACACAACTCCTGTTAACCTGTAATTTTAGTAGCAGGATGCATTTTCATACAGTCTGAGCATATCTTAGAGACAGTTGGGCACTCGCAATTAGAAAAGACTCCATAGTGTGATGGACTTTGTGTTAATTTTATGAATTGGTATTCTACCTTTGAAGTCTCATGTCTTTTATTTCCCTGACTGCTTTGGCAGTCAGTCTTGCTCCATTTGTACATGGTTTTTACCTTCCTTCCTGTTTCTTATTGTCTCTTACTCTGTTTCATTGTCAGTGTATATCACTCTTGTGCTGAGTAACTTTATGAGTTTTTACAGTTTTCTGGTTTCTGACTTCTGTTCAGTCAGTCGTCCAATGACTTGCTCCCCTTTCAAATTTCTAGTTTTCTACTAATCTCCATTCAGAAAACAACTTTTAAAACTTATTTCAGGTGTGTCTAAAGTGAAAAAGTTACACACAAACATCAAGTCATCACATTTACGAAGAAATGAATTGCAGAATATTGGGTAAGACTTTATTTGAAGAGGTGTGCATAAGACATTGTCATAAACATGATGTTAATTTGAAAAGGTATGCTAATGGTATGTAGATTATCTCCAATGACCTCATGTTTATGGATTTATTTTGTTTTTTTCACTTCTCAGGCTTCATGAACACATTTTTGCCCTCATCATATTTAAAGTTGAGCTTCAAAATTATTCTATGAATATCATTTTACCATACTTTACCATACCAAACCTACAACCGAAAGTTTCTCATAATGAAGTGATGGGAAAAGTAAGCAATGTTTTCAAACAATTAGCCTGATCTCCAATGAAATCCCAGGAAGTCAATTGCCTTCACTATTCACCTAATCAGCAAATAATAGGACCTATAATTGTACTTAAATCAAGACTTTTCAGAAAGAGTGACGTGAAGAAGACTTAAACTTTGCCACAAATCATGTAGAAGATGCAACAAACATGCAAATGTGCAAGAGAAGACTGAAACTGAACTTGGTCTTCTCAGGTCTATTTAAAGCTTTATATGTGACTGAAAATTGACTCGGTATATAACCCTGAGTGCATCTTACCCACTACGAAATTTTGTGGTGACATTGTTGCCTTTTTGAACAGAAGCTGTTTGGAGTTCATGAGAACAAGGTCAATTAGATTGGGACAGTTCACCCTCCACTAGGATGATGATAAACGTTCAGCCAGTCAAATCATTTAAGTCAAACCATATTAAAGTCTTAGAAGACTTACTATAAAAATAATTGCCACAGCTGGATGCTCAACAGGTTTTGCATTCCTCGATGTCCTCAATTACTTCTGTTTTGGTAAAATGTCCCAACGTCCATCTTATAGGAACATTAAGAAATTATGTTAAGCAAATGGGGAAGTAAAAAGGAGCAAGCAATTTATTACAAACTGTTACTCGAAATCTATTGACATCCTTTCCAGACTTTTGTCACAACAGTGATTATGGCCTTCAACAATTTTCAGTCTCTTCTTTGTGTTGTAGCTGAACAGACTGTGAAGCGAGGACTTCCTTTTATGTCTCATGCACTTATTTCCGACGTCTACTTGTGCTTTTAGTGAGTGTTTGATTGGGTTTATTTGTTATAATCTATGTGGTGGTATGTTAAAAAATTATATCCACAAACCTGCATCTATTATCCAAATACATAGAATTAGAGATGCATGGCATACATGCTGAGCTATACACAGCATTAAAGTTTCCTTTGACGTTTTATGGTTTCAAGCCAAAGTCCTACAAGTAAATAAGATGTATTTTAACCCATTTGACTGTTCAGTACATTCAGCACCTGATAAGTAAGATGTTTATCTTTGAGTAGAATCAAGATGTGCGGTTGAGATTATCTATTGCTTTGCACAACATTTCTTCATTTTGTGGGTTTGTATTTCATCTACATTTCCCCCTCTTCCTGTGTTGCAGTTCTGGTGCATACTCTTGTTCACCAGAATGTTTTACTTTTTTTATTTTTCATTTTTTTTTATGTTTTAGCCTTTGGACACATTTGTTTTAAACCATTTGAATGATCGAAAGTAGCAAAAGTAAATAGCAATCCACATTTTCCATATGGTTTTGTGAAAAGTTGCTTAATGTCTGTTCAGCATATGGTGAAGTACATGATGTTAAATTTAATCCATCAAAAAGCATCATCTTGATCTGTCGCACTAAGGAGGACAAATATAGCAAATTTCCAAATTTCATGCTGTCTGGGACTCAATTGAATGTCTCTAATGAAGTAAAATATCTTGGTCATGTGTTGACAGACACTTTGTCTGATGATGCGGACATTTACCGACAGGTTCGAATGCTTTATGCTCAGGCAAATATCCTGGTCCGTAAGTTTGGCTTCTGTACTGATGAAGTGAAACTGCATTTGTTTCGATCATATTGTGCATCATTGTATACAGCACATTTGTGGTGCAATTTAAAAAAAAAACAGTCTTCAAAAACTGAAGGTGGCTTTTAATGATGCTTTAAGACTTTTGTTAAATAAGCCCAGATGGACCAGTGCTAGAGAACTGTTTGTATCTGCTCGTGTTAGCACTTTGATGGCTGTTTTAAGGAAGCTTATGTATCAATTTATTTGTCATGTAAACAAGTCTAATAAGAGAATTATTCTATTGTTGACGAATGTTAAATATAGTGTCGTAAAATACTCATCTGTACTCTGGAGACATTGGTATGATTGCCTCCTGATGGGTTAGTTGCCATTTTTTAACACACTTTTTATTCTTTTATTGTTTTTCTTTTCTTTTTATGTATATTTGGAATTTGAGTCTGTGTAATAAAATCTATCTATCTGTCTGTCTGTCTGTCTGTCTGTCTGTCTGTCTGTCTGTCTGTCTGTCTGTCTGTCTGTCTATCTATCTATCTATCTATCTATCTATCTATCTATCTATCTATCTATCTATCTATATCTAAAAACGTACCACATTAAAACAATAGCATGTAACTTTTATATAAAAAACTGTTTTATTACATAGTTGTTCAAACTATTGCTATGTCATGACAGTATAATATGAGACTGATCGGAGAAAAAAATCAAGCTCCTCCCTGCATTACTTTAGCAATTTGCAGAAATGCATCACTAGTGGTTGAAAACAACCAATCAGCGCATGTAAGGAGGTTTTTCCGCTGTCAATCAAGCTTATGTGCATGATGCTCAACAGACTAGTGGTGGAGAAACAACTTATCATTAAGTAAGTATCTGTCTTATGCTATACTGTCACGACAAAGTTTCAGCTTTAAACAAATATGTAACATATATATATATATATATATATATATATATATATATATATATATATATATATATATATATATATATGTTACATATATATATATATATATATATATATGTTACATATATATATATATATATATATATATATATATAATATATATATATATATATATATATATATATATATATATATATATATATATATATATATATATATATATGTTACATATATATATATATATATATATATATATATATATATATATATATATGTTATATGTTATATATATATATATATATATATATATATATATATATATATATATATATATATATATATATATATATATATATATATATATATATATATATATATTATATATATATATATATATATATATATATATATATATATATATGTTACATACTACACATAGTGGCATTGCCTTCCTATGCAAACCTCACCTCACAGCTCAGTCTGGCCTTTCTCCGATTGGATTGGAGATTTCTCCGGTAGGATTTCCACTGGTCAGCAAACAGAAGGAGAAGTCGGGAACAATGTTGTAGATTTTTTGCACTTTTTTACAATTGTGGTCTACTGCTATTTTAGCAATGGCAGCGGAGGAAGTGAATGAAGCTGGTCAGTCTGTGTTGGCCACACTTCCCAATATTAAATTAACATTAAAAGCCATCTTGCTCAGCTTGGCACTCATTTAGTCGCAGTGGAGGATGATTGTTTACATCGCAGGCAAATGTCCGATAAGCTTCTGAGGGGAAAATTTTAAACCTCAACAGCAATTCGCTGCTCAATAGCTGATAGAGTTAGGGTGAGGTTTCGTTTTACCAGGCTACATAATACAACTTTGAAGTAGTGATTCAGGTGATAGAAAAGAACTTTGCCTGGTTTAATCCTCTAAATAGTTTGATTTGAACAAGTCTAAATGACAATTTGAGCACATAAAGTTTTTTTTTTTTTCTAGTCATTTTCTCTTTCCATATTCTAATATTTAATTGAACTAGAACATCATCATAGAGAATTGTTTGAAAAAAAAAAAAAGAAACTCCCTGGAGTTCATAATGGTCTAATGCTGAGATACCCAGACTGTTCATATACAATATACATCTTATGTTCTCTGACTTCTCTAAAATACTAGTTCTCATTCTTCTTTTTTATACGTGTTTTTTTTTAGGCAAAAAAAAAGAAAACACAATACAGACTTTCACTTTTTGACCATCGGGGGGAGCCATTTGTCTGTCAGAGAAATATCTCAAGCTCAGCTGGTAAACAAGATCTCTGTAACTAAACAGCTTCATTTTAGATTATAATCTTTATGAAAAAGAACTTGAGTAATACCTTATAAACTATTAATTGCTAGTTAATAAATTCATTGCATAAATTATAGCATGCAGTCTGTCTCAAGTAGCATTGATTCTATGTTGACCTGTTTGAGAATGCCATCAGTGAGGGATATGCAGGTGAACCGGAAGATGGAGGTGGAAGATTTCAGAAAATATGTGCTATGTAAATTGTACTAAGTAATGCAATTTCTTACGTCATTTTAAAATTGCTTCAGTGGCAATAACAAGAAGTGATTTGATTATTATTGAAGTAAACAAGAAAGCAAAATACATTTGTCAATGGTCATTTGAAGTTGAGACATTGGTTTAATTATCGGTTTGATAATTTACTATTGCTTTCAAACTTCCACTCTGTTTTCTGTTTATATCTTGAATAACTACCCCAGAGAAAATAATACATTTATCCATATTTTTTCTGAGGTAGAGCGACCAATGATTGAAGCTTGGTGATCTCAGTATGCTATGTTTTGTGTTCAGTTCTCTAATGTGAGTTTTGAAGATTTTTAGCTCCCTCAAGCTACTTGGTGGTAAGATAAACTTTGGGTCAGCTTCCAGCTTTTGAACCATGCAAAGTGTTGTGGAAAAGAAACACAGTAGTAAAAATGTCAAAACATTCTTTTTTCCTAAACAACAAGAATATATTGCTAAAACTTTTGTACATTTTCTTGCAGACTCATCTTGACTCATAAAGTTAATCACGCATCTGCACAACTTGAAATGCATTTTATTGTTGTTTTTGCCTTTCCTATTTTCAAGAGAGAAAATGGACCGAATTTAATGACAACAGAGTCAGTCATATCAATGCATGTGCGCACAAGGCACAATTTGAGTGCACATGCACACAAATTGCGTGTGCACACAAGCTACTCAGCTACTGAGTTTCAGTAGCTGAAACTCAGCTACTGAAATGAAAACAAGTAGCTGAGTTTGTATTAAGTGCTGTTACGGCCCTGGGCCTCAATGAGCTCGGTTGCAGTTGTTTTGTTGCCTGTCTTTGCGCTCCTCCCCTTTACAGGTGCTGCTGATTTGTTCTTTTGGAGCACAGAGCATTTAAACCTGGCCGTCTCCACCTTCTGTGTTGCCTTTTGCGTCCACTCTGCTCTTAATGCTTGTGGTGCTCTGTTGCCGGCCTCAGCTCCCCTCCTTTTGCAAATTTGAGTTTGTCTTTGTTTTTGCACTTCAACATTTCCATATGCACTCATACAACACATCCAAGCCCTTGCATCACACCACTGATTCTGAGATCCATAATCCATTGTTGTTTTATTGATGAATATTCCTTTTTATGCAGTTTAGCCACTGCATGGTCCCCCGTTTTTATGACCTTGAGCCAGCTGTAACAAGCATCTTACCGAAGAACACATCAAGGGAGGACAGGAAGTTGTAGATAACTGAGAAAAGATTTTCTGTACATTCAAATATTCTTTGAAAATATATAAATGAAACAATTTTTATGTTACATTTATTCAAATGAAATACAATACCTCAGTTGAAGGCATCTGATTTTGTAAAGATTTCTTACCACTGAGATTAGCTTAGTTACCTTTTCAAAATGCCTATTTAAATTAAGGTTGAATTTTTAGAAAATTGTTATAACATACGCTGCTCTAATAGACAACACATATTTACAAGGTTTGCCAATGGCGTAAGTCTGGACTGCACTTCCACACTCATTTAGAAGCAGAAGCCTTAAGTTTAGGTTCCTCAGTCGACAACCTGATGACAGAACAGGACGTTTGCTTATTGTCTGATTTTAATCCAATAAAAACCTTCACAGCTGGTCTGTTTCAAACCCAACCACAACATGATGGTCAGAACTCGACACTGTGCAGAAATGTCAAAGTGGACCATCCACCTGTTGATCTTCGAAGTGAAAACAAATATCACCGTGCTCGCAGTGACAAAATGCAGAGTTGGTCTGGTTTCACCGGCATAAAGAATTATTCACATAAAGCGGGGCTTAAGAGAGCAGGGTGGACAGGCTTTGGCACAGTTCTGGCTTTGTGCGATGCCACTCTGCCTTTTCCAGTTACTATTGGCCAAAGACAACCTCGCAATGATTACTGGGACCGTGTCCAAACACCAGGCTGACCTGCCTCAGCTGACCAAACAATATAGATGGAGTCCATTTGTGTTACTTCCATTCATTTTTTTTAATTGGCTAATCAGCTTTCTGTAAAAAAAACAAGCTCAACCTGAAATATAAAAATGGTGACAATTTACTAATTCAGGTGAGTTGACACCTGCTGCTTACATGGACTGATTCAAAAGGGCATAACATTTTTGACTCGCTGTCTGACTTTGAATCAGAATAAACCTATGCTGTTTAAGTCAGTTAGAATTATCGCTGCAATTGTTGAGAGAGATAATTTTTTAAAACTGTCAAAAAGCATCTCACAACAGACACATTTCCTGCAGTAGTGGTGCAACTGTGTCAGGTTCGGAAGTCGGTTACACTAATTTATCGATCAGGGCTTTGTGACGGCTACTCCAAAATATTGATTTTGCTGTCATCAGGCCAGTGTAATTAATTTGGAGTCATGCATAACATTGATGAAACATGACCGGTTTATGTAAACATCTGGTTTCAAGTGTATTTCAATGTTTTATGTTTTTCTCAGAGGGATACAAAATTGGTCTCTATATATCTATAGATATATCTACCTTTTAAATAGTCAAACAAGACAACTGCAGCAAGCTTGTGCTCAGCAAGAAAGCACATATTCCTAGTAAAATTCTCTAATGTATCTTTGTTTATGTCCAACTTTCCTCTTCACAAAATCCTTTCTCCACTCATCCCTCCATCTCAGTCCCCCAGTGTGTGGCACGACAGCAACAATCCAGAGCATTTGCGCCGTGTAATTTTGACCAGTCGGCACCACAAATACCTGCATCAAGGTGTGGCAGGGATGAGGGGAAACGTGGTGCAGGTGCCACTCAGCAGCCCCATTTAAGCTTCACTAAGTGGCCTCAGACATGAACACTCCTCCACTCAGTGACGAGCTGCCCTGAGGCTGCTGCAGCCTGCCAGCACTATGCTTGGAAAAGTTTCACAGCTTTGGTGCAAAAAGTAATAATAATATCGAACTCCGGAGGGAACGTTTGTTTTCATGAAATTGTATTTCCTTTGCGTGTGCTTCATGTGTGATGAATCAATTTGTTCATGTTTCCCCTCGCTTTTATGAAATATTTTCTCCAGGGACAGGAAAGTCTGTTTTGATTCTCACTGTGTGAATGTGGACAGAAGCACAAAGACATGAAAGGAAGAACCACATCGACTCTGCTGGATAACATTATCTTTTAAGTTACTTACTGGGATCTTGAAGTAAATCCTTTATGATAAAAACTTGAACCAGAACTGTGCAAAAGTAATAATACACCTTGAATTTATTTTATTTATTTATTTTTGTCACATTTTGTCATGTTGCAAAATGTGATTCACCCTAAAACTGGTTGATTTGTGTATGAGGCTGAGAGCAGTACTGAAGAAGCTCTGCTTGTGTACATTTGACAAAAATTTATTTTCAATATATCTGAACTGTGACAGTATGACCGAAGAGTTTTCTTTCAAAGAGAATTTAACAAACTTTATGGAAGAACGTGTGTGATGAAACCAAACTGGAACTTTTGAACCATTACTCCAAATGGTATGTTTAGAGTAGAAACGTCTCATGTAAAGGTGGTGGCTGCATTAGTGCTCAGGAGTGTGTTTTTGTTAGATGAAACTGGAGTCTTTGTCAAGGCAGATGAGGTTATGGATGGATCCTAAATCCAAATTTTTCTAACTCTTACTTGAAAGCATTTTGCCAAAAATAGCCATGTACAGCTCTGACAGAAAACACTGTATTGTCAATGTGACCTGGTTGAGGTAAGGAGGACAGTGTTCCCTTTATTCCTATATTTTGTTTTGTGTGTTTGTACTTTTCTACAAACTATTTTAAAATAAATCACAGCATTAGAAACAGCTCTGTCAGTTCTCTACTAATGTTTAGTTCAGCCTTGCCTCTATATAATCTCCAAAAAGATACACAATTTCACATGATGAAGTCCTGATATTTTTACCTGAACTTGATCAAAGCGTAACTTAATAACCATACATGCACACATACTCAAAAACTCACATCCCCACTCATCCTTGGCGCACCCTTCAGCCCATCTATTCAGAGTTATAGCTCGGGCTGTTTTTGTAACAAAACAAGCTCTAATCCTAAATTCAGGGAGCCATGAATGTGCCTCAACAAATGGCAGACAAATGAGAAGGATTAGCAAGGGCCTGTGAAAGAGTGAAAGGTTTGCCATTGATCTACGGTGGTCCCGTTCTCTTTCAGGGCCACTCGGTTTGAAAACCCCACTGAGTAAGAGCATACAGGGCCACTCCAGAGCCCCCTAGGCCACCGAGATACACACAACAGCCACAATTAGTCTCAGGAGCTGTAATAGCAATTCAATAAGCGCTTTAAAATTGTGCCTTAGTCTGTCAGACACCACCACCCCCCTCATCACAACCCCTCCCATCTCTTCCATTTTCATCTACATACATAAGATTGGTATTATGAGTGGTGAGGGGCTCTCTCTCTCTTTTTTTTCTTTCCCACCCACCACAGTTCTTTTCAGCTGCTGTGAGAGAAAAATGACCACACAGGGTTTCAAAGGTTTCAGAGTCTGCGGTTTGTTGTCGCTGAAGCAGCATGACTTGTGCCCCTGTAGATTTTGGCTGAGGCCTTCAAAATGGGTTTCTATTATTACTTTCTTCTGTCACTCAGCCGCAAAACGAAGGTTAAAGCATTCAGAGTATCCTTTTCTATAAAGGGTGCTTTAGGTGATTTGTATAGAATATCTCATGTGGAGTTTTGATGAAAACAGCGGAGTAGATTTAGGTTTTCTTAAAGATTGGGGACCTCCTGCTGTGTACGTATGTGCAGACGTATGAAGCCTGTCTTGCAGCTTGCCAGGTGCCATCTTTCAAAGCTCAAGCCCAATCTGTGTGTGAATCACCTCAGATTTGATGTAATGCTGGGTAAACACCTGTGACATGAACGAGACAGGGAAAAGGTGCATCAGCCTCAGCGCCCTGTTTCTGCGGCATTCCTTTTTTTATTCAGCGCAGTGTTTAGGGTTTCTCCTTATGCCCCGAGATCAAAGACCAAAGCCTTTGATGAGGACTTCCAAAGAATCCTTGCCAAAGAGCATAACATTGACAGGACAGTGGTAGAGCAATGATAATCACGGCTCCCATTTGCTATGCCTGCAGTTGGCACCAAAAGTCAGCTGCATTCTCAGGACAAAACGAGAGAGGGGAAGCTTGTGAATGGCTTAAAAGGGAGAGAGAGAAAGAGAGCGAGAGAGAGCAGGGCAAAAAGAACGAGGACAATGGCAAAGAGGAGAATCGGTTCAAAGTACAAGCAGAAAATGAGATTACGTTGCACAATGCAGGTTTTAGCGTGTACCTGCAACGCCTCGGTATACGTTTCTCTCCAGAGGTATAGAGATAGACTTTGTTTTCATGTAGAAGCTAAACCTTTTAAATTCGCATGTCAAAAGAGCAATGTGCAAGTTTATATGGATTATGTAATATTAAGTAAGAAGGTCCACAAATGTTAACAGAAGTTTGAACATATTCTCTACAAGCAGAAATAGACGATCACTTTTCTTTTGACTTGATGACAATGAAGATATCTTAGTGGTAAAAAGTGTTTTTTGCAGACCCCTTCCACAAATATTAAAATGGGCTACAAGCTGCACTACGGGTTGTGAGGCATTATGATTGGCTTACAGGTTGGTCTTCACTCACCCCAAGCAGGTGTTGTTGACTCTCCTTTCTGCTCGCTGAGAAGACCGTGTGATGTCCTCCGCCGTTCGATGGTTGATTTGTGTGTAAATGATGTGTAAGAGCAATTTCATCATTCATAGCAGAGCTTTCATCCAGCTGCAGGATATCTTCGTCAAGACCTCTCATGCTGTGAGGTTTCATCAAGATGAGTTGGGCAAATTGTGTCACAGAGCTCTGATGGAGATGTTACAAACATTTCTCAGACAGCGGCAGGGTCCAGATAAGAGGTCACCAGGGAGACAAGAAAGTCAGCGTGACTCATGAGTTTTGGAGATTTTATTTAGGTTTACCAAACTCATCTTCCACGAAGGCACTCAAATGACTTAGCTTCGATTTATTTTAGGATTGTTTTCTAAGGATGCAACTTTACATACAACTGATATATAAATAGACGATCACCCCCATTAGCTCTGCTTCATACAGTAAGTGGATCACTAATGTACCAATATCCAGCAGTAATATACAAACTGAGCCAAACATAAAACTTGAATATAGCTATTTTGCTTGGAGTCCGACAAAAGAGTCAAAAATAACAATACACACCAACTTCAAGAGTTAAAGAGTAAGAGTAGTGTTAAATATATTAAATGTTCTATCAGCAACAGTTGTGTTTTCTAGGGTTAGCAAGTCTTTACAGAGAGGCAGTATGGATTAAACTATTTACTACTCAGCTTGAATGTTTATGGTGGTACATGGTTTATGGAGTCTGCTCCATATGGGACACCATATTTGTGTTGCAGCACAAACATGCGCAGTGGCAGCGAGTGAGGGACATGCTGTATGGTTTATGTTCTTGCCTTTCAACTCATCATCTATTGGCTGAGAGTGAGATGAAGTCTGACAGAAATACACAGAAGTATACAAAGGGTATTAAACGATATCAGCTCTTATCACGTTCTGTTCTTCTCTAATTTATGGAGAATTGCTGGTCACTGCAACTCTTCGTGATTCCACATTTTTCCAATTCTGATGGTTTTCTTTGTGACGTTTTAGGATTGTTTGCTCTGTACCAACCAGGCATAAAACTGTACCCACTTTGGGGATGTTTTGCACCCTCTTTTAAATTTGATTATTAAAAGTAATTTTCTGTGATATAATCAAAGTTATGTAACGGAAACATGTTGAATTGAACTTATTTGTGTACTTTAGTTTGATTAGGGATCGTGATCTGGAATATTTTTGGTAAATTGTGGGTTATTTAGTGTTTATTGTTATTTCTTTGTTGTTTCTGGTGATGTGGACAGTTTACCAAAATAAAATAAATGAATGAAAATGTCCCAAATAAAATGGCCCAAGCATGGTAGAAAATATCCCTCTGGAGAGAACAAATGGATGTAGGGTTAGTTTGAAACATCCCATGGAAGATGTTCTGTTTTACACCATTTCTTTCTTTTTTAAATGAACAAAACTGAAAACATATGAAACAACAAAGGGGCAAAATGGCCAGCACCAAACCCCAACTATCAGATTTTGTATATTTTGTTTTTCCATGACCTCTGAGACTCAACTTATTCCTCTTTTTAAACTCTGATTTGACTTACAAAATAAGACATACCAAATTCGACATAAAAATGGTTTAATACAATAGTTCCCCAATATAAGGAGTAGTGCTTAACACAGTAAACTACTACTATATGCAATATGAATTATATTGCACCTTATGATGTTATTTTTCTTATGAAACATATTTTCACAGTTTTTATGTGTTTTATTTATTTGTTTTTTATTTAATTTGAATTTTATATCTTCATTTACTTTAAAGGAGTGGCTATTATTGTATTACATAATCTTAATCTGAAGGTCATTCACATAATCTGCAAAAAACCCTAAAACTCAATGGTGTACATGGTTTAAGATTTTGATGTCTTTGAACCTGCTTGAAAATGAAAAGAGCAAAGCCCCAGTGTCTTCACCTTTCCCTCCGATTTTAAACAATTGTCTAATTGCTCTTTTTCTTAATACCCATCTGCAGACATAATGCCTCACATCTTTCGATGCAGTTTTCACAGACACACAAATGTGGAAACTGTGAAGAAAAACAATATATATTTTTTTTTTTGTCGGACTGCACTGTATTATATTAACCTCATTAGAATATGCAGAAAATAACTTAAGAAGCCGATATTCTAACTCTAAAATGTTACAGAGCTCAGCAAATGTACATTTATGTAACATGAGGATGGATAAATAAAAAGGAAAGATTGTTGTCACATCTAGATCAGTACTAATGTGAGGGTGCAGGTGAGCCAGGGAGCTGCCTGGAAGAGTTCCGACGCGCCTAGGAGGGAAGCATGGGCAGGAAGTGAGTGGACGGGTGTCTTCGCCGAGCCTTGTGACCTCGCCGTGGTTTCCCGCGTCCATTCAGCGAAACAAACATCTGCCTGCCGCCGTGCTTCCAGCGAAGCGAGGCGTAAGTGTTGTAGCCGTTTTCCTCAATGCGTTCTTTGAACTTGCAGCTTGGGCTGTACTTCACCTGCAGTCAGACAGAGGCAGACGATTAAGGATGTTAACAGAAAGGTCTGCATCTCAACGTCGACTGATTTTCCGGCTGCGCCATCAAAGGCCAGCTTCCAAGAAGTCCTTCAAGGGTCAAGGTCTGTTGTTGCACTGAGAGATTTTCCAGGTGTTTGCAGATGTGGCAGGGGGTGTATTTTCCTATTGCAGATACTCTTGATTTCAACTTTTAAATTAAAAATAATGAGACTTAAAAGGTCCTCAAGTAAATGTGCCTCATTGGTCATGCTAATCAATGAAAGAGTTATTGTACAATTAATGGCCGTTTCATCAGGTATATCTTGTTGGTGTGCGATCAAAACTTTTTGGACTTTTGATCTTGCTGTGTGGCATAGAGTTAACATAGACACGGAAGTAATTCTCAGAGATTTTTGCCAATCTTGACATAACGGTATCATAACACTCTTGTTGGCTGTATTTAATTTAGCTCTGCTGACTTTTGGGACTACTGCAGAAAAGAAAACTGATTGTCATGCTCAAGAAACTACAACCTGAGATCCATGGCCTGCAACAGTACTCAAATAGGCTGTGCTTAAAAAAATGCCTACTTGGTATACCCAAAGTGTGCCCACAAAAAAATCTGAACTATTTCGCCACCCAAAACAATCCTCAATAAATGTATTGTGCTCAGTTCATTGCTTTCTCAGTAGGTAGCAATAGTTTGTGATCTAGTTTTTGAGTTCTGACTGTAAAATTTTCCACTGGGAGGATTTTTAAAAACTTGTCCATTGCTAATCCTTTTTTTTATTGTAAGGATGTTCTTTTGGTACAAAATCCAGACCACATCCAATCCACTTGTATGTGTGGGCACTTCCTGCCTCTTTTGACTGCAAGACGGTCTGGTGTTATGTTCCAGATTGCTATCATGCTGCCAAAATAAGATCTTCACTGTGATGCCTGGGTATTATCAACCATCCATGAATCTCTTAAAGTTTCTGGATCCCCAATGTGGTAAATGCATAATGTTTTAGTGTAGGGTGTGTCCCTTTTCCATAGCAGTACTTGCTGACTGATATTTCTTTTAAGATGTTAGTGCAGTAGACATCACACATTTTGTGTGTCTGATTTCAACAATGAAAGGTGATTACGTTTGAAACCTATGCCAAACAACAATTGGTAACCACTTCAATCCCAGCCCAGCTGGCTCTTTGTCCCTGTCCAATGTTTTCTTTTCTTTTTTCTATCATCTGTTTTGACAGTGTAACAAGCTAGTTGAGGATGCAGGTATTGTCAGTCTCAGAATAGGTATAGAGGTGTGACACTTTGGTCTCCTTTTTCACGTTCTTGTGAAATGCTTCCATGCAATTCAACTTGGGTACCTTTTCAACCCTCCCCAATGACTAGACCTGGAAGTCTTGACCTCCAGAAGCAACGTTGTAAGGCTGTATACGCACCGATCCAAAGAGTGTGCCTTTCTTGGACATTGCTAAGTACAGGCCGGTACTGACAGATTTGATGGCAACAACTCCCACACTGACAGATCGGATTTCCATCAAGCCTGAAAAACAAAAGAAAGGACAAGAGTCTGGGTTAGAGGCATTAAGGCTTTCTTTGTTTCACAATCAAAAGCCTCTCTGCTGTAAGACAGACAATAATGTATGTGGGAGATTCTTGATATGATGCAAATTCTGTAGAGAATGCACACCTGCAGCATACCATGGTCTGAACCTGCACATTCCACATGGCTTTGCTACATGCATCAATAAAAACCTTTTTCCTCAGGATGTGACACTTCATCCTGCTCGTGCAAGTGTTGTTTACTAAAGGAAATAAAACCTATGTGTCTCTGCCACTTAAGTGGGCTCTCCAACCCACTTTGAGATTTCAAACAAGTGCCACATGGTCTCCTTTTTATCTGCATAGGAAAATAGCAGCCACAGACACGATAGGAAGGTTTCTGTGGTTGCCTCCAAGCATCCTGAACAGGAGTTGATTGAAGAAGATAGTGGTTGTTTGCTGGTTTACACCTTCAAAAGACACTTTGATGTGGTTGCCTATATGATGGATGTGAAACCTTTTTAGTTACTGTGAATCATGCAGGTACTTGCAGGAAAACTAACCTGACATCTGTAGCATATTTGTGTATTAATCCTACACTTCTCTGAGTGTAAAATCTATACACAAAGTCAGTAGATTAGAACAAAGTGTAAATGTTTAGATTTTTTTTTCAAATACAAATCTAAAATATAGATTTTTATTTTACACAGATAATGCATTCTACTCACAATAGCACATCGTCAGTCATATTGGATGGAGTGAGTCGATGAACATCAATTTGAAAGGCTTGCTATGTCTATTGCATTGAATTTGACTTTGGACCTGTACTTGATTTGTTCTGTTGGACAGTAAGACAGATCTCCTCAGCTCAGTTGAAATTAACATATCAGAAAAAAAACAATTCCTGCTATGTTTAGATTCTCCATGCAAGCTATGAGTCTTTAGATTTACTTTTCCTGGCATATTTTCGTATTTTCATTTGCTGTTGTTTTGTTTTGTTTGCAATGAAGATGAGCTGAATGTTAACATATGGAAGATATTAAAAGTTTTGTTGTGACCGATGAGCTGTCTGGTAATCTGCTGGGTGACGTTTTAAAGCAACATATCTATATGTTGCATCCTTCTGTCTGACTACAGAAAGGTGAGTCTGTTTAGTCCACCTGCTGACTGGCTGTGGCAGGAGTTGCCTAGATCAAGTTCTGTTGATCTGCTAAATCTAGAGGATGACTGTACTTTTTAATATAATTCAAACTACAGTAGCATCGAATGTATTTGGACTTCACAGAGTTGCAGTATATGAAACTGCAGAACAAGTGGACTCTGTTTTCTAATCAGGTGATTTGAGACACTTTCGTTGCAAGTTTTGTTCTTAGTTGTGCAATTTAAAAATATCTGTGTGTGTTGGAATTTTTGAATATTTTTGTAACAGTAAAAATATTTTTCTTTCAGCCGATAATCTTTACTTTACAAAAAAAAAGATCTTCACCTCTTTGTTGTGCTGAAGCATAAAACAAAGCAGCATTTGTATTCAAAATAATTCTCCATGTACACGTTTGACCGTTGCTCCTGCTGCTGAAAAAAAGGAGTACAAATTAATCTGAAAAGAAGAAAATTGTTCCTCTCACTGAACTCTATTTGCTCCTATTTATCAGTAGGAATCATATACCCAAAAAACATGAGTTTTTTGGGTTTTATATCTGTAGATTCTCCAGGTGGCTGCACTCAAACATCGCGTCTTCTTCCGAGGAATCTCTTCTCTCCAGAACATTTTTACCTGAACTTCAGAGTAGCATTGATCTGTAAAACATGTCAATTTTTTTGTCAAAGTGTAACCTTTGTCTTCATGATGGTATAATTTGTCCTGAACGCTTAAGAATCCACATAGATGAATCTTCAAATTAAAAGTGAGGCTCGGTTTCTGCTAAACATGCGAGCCATGTTTCTCCCTCAGAGCTCCAGTTTCCTGTTCATCTCTGCGCTTTTAAAGCCATTGTGTCTCAGACTCTAATGACAGCTTGCATGTGTATGGAAAAGGGCAAGAAAGTTATGAGGTTTTTTCTGCCCCCTCTGCTTGGATCGCGTTGCAATCTGCGCTGAAACAGTCAGAACTTATTCCACTGAACATTTTAAGAAGCCATTTTAAGCCATATGAGTAACATGCTACTTTGTAACGCGTCACTGATGTCTGACCACTTTTTTTTTCAGTAACGAGTAATCTACCATTCCAAATCCAGTAATCAGATAAATGCTGCTTATCCAAATCACTATGCGTTACTATTTTCTTTAGTAATGTAATTTTATTTCCTCTGCTCATCTTGGGGAGTGACGTGACATTTATCAGCTGATCAGAAACACGAACAATGGAGGGAGGAGGGAGATGCGCATTTTGTTGCGGGAAAATCAAGAGTAATTTTCAGTTTCTGTCAAGTCTGATTATTATAAGTGACTTTGGGCTTGTGGTTTTTTCTAAAGTCGCTAGAAACTGAGTCACGGGTTGTGGTTTTTTGAACTTGTTTTTGAACATGAAGTTGCTCATTTGGGCTTGGAAATAAGCAGAGACACATAATGAGACCCAGATTTTGTCTGACATCCAGGTAGCTTTAGTCACGCTCTCCCTCTCCACCATTTCCCGGATGAACAGAAAAATGTTCATCTATGTCTTTGTTAATGTCGATTTAATATAAAGATACCTATAACTATATGTATACATTTATATAAACATATACATGTGTATATCAGTGACGTGAAGTTAGGGGAGGCAGAGCTATTTTTTCATTTAGCTTAACAAATTCTGATCAGTTTATCTTTAAAATAGCAGAATTTTCACATTTTCCCATTCAAATGCTCAGAAGACCAGCTGGTGAGGCAGCGGCGAGCTGAGCCTCTCCTTGGATTGCTCAACTTCCCACTAACTGCACTGGCTGCCGTTCTATGGGAGCCAATAAAGTGGCCAAAAAATATTTAATGTAGGAAATAATTTTCCATAATTTAGCTTATGTGTAGAATGTACAGAGCTTTTGTCACAAACTGTGTGTCTAACGTGTTTCGTTGATACTTGCTCTGCAGAACGAGGCAGAGTGGTGACCCACGGATCCAATGGTGAAAAGAGTTATTTTGTTCTCATTGTTTGTCTTCCTTAAAGTGATATTTGTTCAAAACTATTGAATTATTTATTAGCTTAAGATCAGAAACGGCAAAGAACAAACTCGAGGTGAGGCAGGCAATTCTCCTGCCTCATGGCAGGGGGCGCTCATGATCAAAGACATTGTGACTCCACAACTGCAGAGTAAGAGACAGTAACAGCGAGCTAGCTGTGGAGTCAAGTGCAGTAATATAGTTATAGTTTTCTCCTCATACCATAGCAATCACCTGTGAACCTCACAAACGTCACTGACAAATATACATACATACATATATATATATATATATATATATATATATATATATATATATATATATATATATATATATATATATATATATATATATATATATATATATATACAGACAGACAGACAGACAGACAGACAGACAGACAGACAGACAGACAGACAGACAGACAGACAGACAGACAGACAGATAGATAGATAGATAGATAGATAGATAGATAGATAGATAGATAGATAGATAGATAGATAGATAGATAGATATCTATCTATCTATATATATATCAGCTGATATTTATATATATCTATATATATGGATATATATCTATATACGTACCTATATATATATATATATATATATATATATATATATATATATATATATATATATATATATATATAATATATATATCATTGTATTAATTACAACCCATTTCATCTTCCAGTTCTCAACATGCCTAATTATCGTCATGCCTATGATGTGAAATCATCTGCTTTGGCCATCCACACAAACGTACAAAGACTAAAAAGACGAAGAAGAGCAAGCTAAGTCCACTCAAGCTCTTTTCTTTTCAGAAATGTGTAAACAATGCCTTGTCTCGACTCGGGCACAGCTGCAGGAAGGTGTGAATGTCTTGGTTTCGTTCATCCAGGTATCTCTCCAGCTGCACCCCCATGGTGCCTCTGATCCTCAGAGGAACCATTAATGCTTTAAAGCGCGTGGTTTCTTTTTCTTTTTCTTTTTTTCTTTTTTAACAAGCTGTGTTTACAAATACCGGGTGTGCTCTGCGGTGGCACCTGAAGCGTGCAAGCGACTCGTAAGCAATAAGCCAAGGCTCGGTTGATAATTTAGGGTCCTGCAAGGGTTTACGGGGTATTAGTGCAGGCCAGTGAAAACCGCTGGTGCCTGAAAGTGGTGCCAGCAGTAATTGCCACTATTTAATGTTTGAAGCTACAGCACGGGACCCAATTTGTCACATCAGAGACGTTTCTAGAATTTCTGTGTAAATTGTCAAATATTCTTATTTTAATGTGTGTTAAAATAAACCTATTTTAAGATGCACAATGTAAACATAATATAGAAAAACTCTTCAGTTTGTTTATTTAAAAAGCATGACATAACAGGTGCAACCACTATGCTAGCTATGGTTCTTTTTCAAAAATACGTGCTATTCATCCCTGTTGCTTCCTGCTAAGCTAGATGAGAAAAAGATCTGAAGAAGAAGCAAGAGGGAATTTCCCTCTCACTTAAAGGAATCACTTAGGCCCTTGACGCTTGACCACACATCTATAAACACCAGGGAGATCCACATAACTCACAGGCCACCATTTGAAAAGTCACACCATTGTGTTCAGAGTGAATTATTCTAAGCTATTAAAGAGTTTTCCAAACCGTTGAGTTTCAAATATCACTTCAGTCTGGATTTAACACAAACAAAAGGTGCCAGTTTGATAACACAGTAACGCAGCACAGATTTTGATCTGAAATTATTTTTAAATCAAGCCAGATCTTTAATGGCTGCGTACAATGTTCGATTTAAGCCTGGATCATTTTGTCCAATGTGATATTTGTGCAGTACAATTTCACAGGAAAAAATCTGATGGAATAAAAGAAACAGTACATCTATCTGATTGTAAAGGTGCACAGCCTTAAGGTGTGAAGGACACACCTCCCTCACCAAAGAAAGTGTCTCCCAAAGAAGACTGAATGCAGAAAATAATCTAAAAGTTGCTTGTTCAAAGTATTACTTTAATGACATTGAACCAGAGCAATCAATCTGTAGATCTCATAGTTGATTTACAAAATCAAAAATATACTAAATGTGCAAAACGTTCCGAAATGATTTTATCTTGCTCTCGTTTTAATGGTCACTAAATCCATAAATTTTTACAAAGGTGTATACCCATTGTCGTATATGCTTATGACTAAAGAGCTGGGACATTGACTATAGTCTAATTAAATCATGCTCAAAACTATTACAATTTCTTAAGCTAATAAATAATTCAATAGTTTTGAACAAATATCACTTTAAGGAAGACAAACAATGAGAACAAAATAACTCTTTTCACCATTGGATCCTTGGGTCACCACTCTGCCTCGTTCTGCAGAGCAAGTATCAACTGATGGCCCCATTGAGCAAAAGAAAAAAAGGCACTTTTGGCTCCCCACTTGCAATTGGCAAGATCTCTTAACCTTTGACATGTTTTGGCTGGGACTGTCAATAAGCTCAAACTGCCATTACAAGCAAATCCTGCACTATACGTGTCTAGTCAACTGTGGACTCGCCATTTATTTCTCCTCTAAGAGATTTTTAAAGCAGAAAAAGTCTTTTGCCCAGACTCTCTTTTACTCTTGCTTCTTTTTCTGTCGCCCGCATTTTGGACGCTAGCCCATCGTCAGATCATTGAAGGCTTTTCTGACCTCGGAAGAAAAAGGAAAGACAGAAAGGAACGAAAGAGACACTCTCCCTGGGTTCCCTTTTGTCAGAACCACAGTATGGAGGTGGGGGAGGAGGGTGAAGGACCGGTGGGAGTACAGAGTTAAGGTGCTGGCTGGATGATGGTGGGTTTGGCGGTGGGGGAAGGAACCTCCAAAAACCGCCCCCCTATCAAGTCTTTGTTGCTCACCTGTGAGGTGAAAAGCTGGACAAGATCTAATTAATGAACAAGGGCTCTGAATGAAGGGCACCACGGCGGAGCAAAATGTCCCAGTCGATCCAGAAGGAGGCTGAAATGTTTCAGCTCTTTCGTCCCTGTTGTCTTCCTTGCTAATTTTCTGAGCTCTTTAATTTTTCGTACTGCCCCTTGAGCAGCCCTGTGCCCACGGCTTCTTTCTCGACCGGAGCAAAGGCCTGGGAATTTTGGGGATCCTGCTGTGTTCCTGCTCTTGATTAACATAACTTTTCAATTATTTCACAGTTTGCTTGCTTTTTAAACGAAGAGGGGCTTGTTCTTTTTTTTCTCTTCTGCCCTTCTTTTCAAAAAATAAGCTTTTCATGTCGGGTTAGCGCTGCCAGGCCTAATGGCTGTGACCAACATCTTTGATCCGCCACGACCCCCTTGAAGGGTATGGTAGTGGGCAAAAAGGGCTGCCTATGTATCAGCGTGGACAAAGGATGCACCACTCACTATGGCTTTAAACACCTTGAGGAATTACCATGAGAAACAGCATCCCGTGAAGGCCTTCATAGTGTAATGATAGGAACACTTGCATGTGACCTTTAATGTAAAATAATGCCACAATTTAGAACTCATGGCAAAGGACATTTGCATACATTCATAACCTAAACATAATCCAGATATTCAGAATTGTATGAATTATTTTTTCAGGTTTATAATCTTCAAATACTGGATGTTGCCTCCAAATGCCAGCTAAATTTACAAAAGCTCTTGTAACTCATGAGTTGCCAAAAGACTGGAGCAACCTTTTGAATTTAACTACAGTCTGTTTGTGCAAAAACAGCAATGATTGTGTGTTTCTGCTTCTTTTCCATGTCAAGTTGACAATTATCCAGGCAGACACACGATCAACATAGTGAGCTCATCAGTGACTAAACTGTGGAAATTGGCCAAATTAGTTTACTAATGCGAATTGTTTGGTGGTGGAAACACACAAAAAATGGTCATTTGTGAACTTGTGGATATTATGTGCAGATTTGATGTTAAATCCAGTGGATGTAACAATCCCAGTTTGAGCTGAAATCAATTAAAACGTGGCATCAATCTTATTCCTTCTCAAACTTCTGATCAGTGGCAACACGTGACCTTTTACACTGAGCAACGTCCTGTCAGATATTAATTTGAGGCTAACAATTTGATGTGATCCACATTCCCCTATTGCCATATGTTTTTTATTTTATTTTATTTTTCATTTACCAGTGGGTGTAATAAAGGAAACTTGACCAGGATCAAATTTTGATTGTAATTAATTAAATAGTTTGTACATTGATGCTTAATCTAATTGGATCAGTTTGCTTTGTGAATTACCTGGAGATGACGCGAGCGCTCGATGAACTGAATCAAAATGAACTGAAATGGACGTTTCCTATTGATTTAGTAAGGTCTAAAATCTCACTGCTGCTGTCTTGAGGTTAGACACCAGTGTCCACACTTTGACAACAAATCAGTGATTATAGTTGACAGATTGTTGGTAATAAGCGAATCAATAGATGCCTGTCACTGTTCTTGTTTGAGTATCTGAGCGCACGCACAGGAAGCACGATATCATCAATGCTTGGTCTAAAAGAGGCAAATGGACACACAATAGCTTCTCTCTTTATCTCAATTTCCCCATATCCAAACACTTGTGTTTCACTGACAAATGAAGGAGAGTCTTGTCGGGAGGTAATGATAACCGGATATGATCACTGTATCTTGGGATACTGATGCTGTAAGGATATCGGTGCAATATTTGCTGACATGGACTTCAACATGACCTCTGGCTAATGCTAGCTGCTTTGATGAAATAAGATCATATGTCGCACTTCCTTTCAATGACATTTAAAACCATATATTTCTTCACATCTTGGCAAGGTAAATTAATCCAAGTTTCAGCAGATGAACTACAGCAACCATTTTCCAAACATCTGGAAGCTCTTTGTGTTACTGAAAGGATCACAAACTTCCCTGAGACTAAAGGGTAAATTATTACCTCCCGCATCTGTCACGTGGTCATGGCTGTAAAGGTCCACAAGGCATGAAATGATGATCATCTTCCCACATCTGTGTCAGTCTGCCTTGCAACTTTTACAAGCCTGTTAATTGTGCACTTGCAGCATCCGTGCCAACAAACGTGTGAATGTAAACGTGTCTGGCAGGCGAGTGCATGAAGAATATCTGGAATGTGTATTCGCAAAGGAAAAGTAAAGCTAATGTTCTTGTTTGTCTGTTTTATATAGCCATCTTTCTTGCAACACCCCACAATCATCTTGTATCTTTACTCTCATGCGTCACAGTGCTCTAGTAAAATGCAGCAACTCATTTTCCTCAGAAAAAAAATACAGGACGTCCGCTTGGCTCTTGAAAAATCTGGTTTCCAAAATTTTGTACATTTGTTAAGTTCAACTTTTCTGATCAATTTTCACCTCTTGCACACTTTCAAGTGCATTGTTGAAGAAAAATGGACTGGATACAACAGAGCTCCTTAAGGGCACTGCATTTGGTGTGACTGCAAAATTGGAAGGTATGAAAAATTATGTTTCTAAGTAATTCATGCCCGTTATCAATTTCCGTTCTAGGATTCTGTCATCAAAAAATCTTAAATGTGTGTTGCTTTTGATTAAGTACAAAAAAAGTGCTCTTCATTTGTAAATCAACATTAGTATAATCTATACTGATTGCCTTAATATGGAAATATCTGAATTTGCATAAGATATTCTGCTGATCACAATGTTAAATAGAACTGTTAACATAATTACTAGGCTAAAATTGCCCATTGAAAGATGATAATTTGTACATTTCTTAATTCTTTCAAATGGTAACTTATTTTATTTTTTTTGTTTTGTTTTCATTTGTTTCTGGGACACTGTATCTGTCTTTCTCCATACTATTTGGACTCCCGTCTGTCAGCATGTCTTCCACTGTCCATCTGTCCTTGACGTGTTTTAGTCTGTTTTTCAGTCTAGTTATTTCCTGGTTGGGTCATAACCCCAATCCGACCCTCATCCCCGCCTCCCCCTCATCCACCTGGAAATGTATCGTACCTTACAACTCTCACAGGACCAGTGTGATTTATTCATCCCTCAGCAGCAATGAGATATTTCTACTTTGTGCAAACGGTTGGACACTTTGGAAATACCTGACTTCCAAACCGATAGAGAAATCACATTGAGATGGTCCGCTCTTACTTGCTGTGAAGTTATAGACAATTGTATGCGTGGGATTGAAGAGCAGTAGGGCAATCTTTATCCACCGGATGTTAGTAAAAGAAGGTACATCCATACCAGCATCCAAAACCTTTTCCTCCTAATTCTGTCTAATTCTGCTCCACACATCACCTATGACTCTCGGAGTCTGAATTCTGTTTTCTTTAACTGCTTTTCCTCTGAAAGTCAGGATTGTTCCAAAATTGTTTAGCAAGAAAGAGTGTGCGCTTTGATCATATCTAATCAAATAAAACTAACGTAAATAAGCAACCAGATTACGTTTGCATCACTTTGGGTTTCAGTCATTCTTTCCTTCATACTTGACATTTCGCAGACATAAATATGCTGTCACTTTTTGAATCTGCCCGTGCGCATGGCTTTACGGGTTCAATATAATGGCCAACCTGAAGAAGTGGGACACTTGAAGAGCGGTTTCCAACTGAATGCAATCCCCTGCATGTGGCCCACCCTTTTAGAAAATCCAGGACGAACGATGGGTAGAAAGAACAGGAAGACAGAGAAAAGACTGGTGGAAGACAGACCCTCCCTGTCCAAGTATCGCTTGCGCTTCCCACATTCCTTTAAATCCCTGAAGAAATGACAGCAAAGATGAGCCTGAAAGGAATTTGTGTCTCTTGTCCTGCTTTTTTAGCTAAAGGGCTATCATTAGTCTTATTATTAACAGTAAGTCACTTTTAATTCCCTTACTAGTTGCAACTTTGCAACATTGGGAGATTGACATCTTTTATTGTTGGTGGAGCACATCACATTCACCAGTAACATACAGAAACATGAAGAATCAGTAAACCATTTCCAATGCAGATTAGTGCATGTCTTTAGCCCACTTTTCCTGTTGTACTGAGCTATGAGGAAAGGTGTAAAGAGGAGATGACATTCTACTCGACACGCCAGGGATAGGTTTTTTTTTTGAGTCTGTGAACAACTCAGCAGAGATCTCCTGAAAGCTTACTCCCAGACTCCCTCCTGCAGCAGTCAAGGCTGCAAGGGGTGACATTCTCTCACATCCAGAGGCTGGTGCCCAGCCCACTCCCCAACCCCCCGCTATTTCTCACGTGGTGCTACCGGGAGAAGCACTCCAGGGATTAGCCTAGCCAGGTCTTTCAAAGGCCATTAGAGCAAATTACAGGTATCCTCTTACCAGTGTGCTGGGACAGACCAGGTGAGGGGCGCAGAGGCCAGGCTAGAGCCCAGGGGTCAGCTTGGGACAAAAAGACGAGGCCACCCTGGGCCCCACTCTATCGGAGTGTCTCCCTGGCTCCATAAACTGGTAGACCAGCATCTATGAATGGCTCACTTGATGGGACCTCAGAGACATTGTCTCGCAACCGTAACTTTAGCCTTTTTTTTTTCTTAACACCCTCCCACCCCCGCACCTCGCTCTCCCAATGCTGATTTTCTTGTCTTTCAATCAATGTGGGCATCCACACAAAGCGACTATAAAATTTGAGCGAAGTCTCAAGCTGCAGGCCAACAGAGCATGCCAACTTGCACCTGTGGTTCTGAAGTACTTCATCATTGTGTTGCCCTCTGTGATGGGTTTCAACCAAATTGGAAGCAAATTAACCGTTTCCACTTGAAATTTAAATCTAAACTGTAATGACAACCACACAATCATTAATGTGTGGTCTGTCAAAGTCTCACTGTGCTGCAAGCATAAAGAGGCTGATGCTACTGATAAGTTGCATGAATGGCCACAGGGAGTTCCGCATCCTGCCATTTTCTATAAACTACACACACACACACACACACTGCTCTTACCCAGTTGTGTCAACCGCACTCACGCAACCACATGCATGCACATGCCTCACCCTAACCCAAACGGTGGATGACAATCTGGCAGAGGGTACTGCGGAAGTGTTTCATTAGTCAATTACCGCTGGTAGATAAAGCCTGCGTTCCCACAGTCCTCAAGGCCGGGGGGTCAAATGTGACCAATTACCCCCCATCCCCTCACAGGACAGATTAGTCTGTCTGATTTATCCCCAGACAGGCTGACCCGTGTACTCTAAAATCACCCTCCACATCTGGATACCTCTGTGCGGTCCTGTGAGAGTGGGTGAACTGCTTTTCCCGGCAAATGTCCTACCATAAGGGGTAGCGAGTATAAACCATTAAGAGGATCTCACTTTGAAAAACAAAGATCCCAGACATCTCTCTGCTCTACCACACAGCTACACCGCATAATCGTTAAGATACCTGTCTGTCTTTGATGGTACATTGCAATGGATGCAATGTACCAACCACAAGCATCCGTGGTCATGATGAGTAGTGATTGTATGTTCGAGAACATCAGTCAGTTCATTAGGGACCTCCAGGATGTTCAATCAGACCCCCCACTCATCAAACCCCAAATTTACAAGCCCAATGGGGTCAAGCCAGCCAGAAAATGAAACATAAGAGGATAACTTCAGGAAGTGAGTACCCAGCAGGGCAGAGGGTTGCTGTAGTAAGCTTTGGGATAACAAAGGTGAAAAAGGTTAATGAAGTCATTCGTCTGGATTCCACTAGCTCATCTGTGTCCTACATGGTTCTAAGAGGGCCACAGTCATAGTGATCATTAAAGCTTTTCTTTAATCAGGAGCGGAGAGCAAATTGCCTCCAAATCATGCATCACATTCATAACAAGCAGGCGACTTACTATAAAAGGTTTTGCAGATAGTTACCAGCAGATCCGCCTGCTGTGAGGTTTGTGAGTCACGACGTCTGTGTTTTCCTGTGTTTAGAAAGGGGCAATAAGGAGGGTGGCATTGTTCACATCAAACTGAAGTCACTCTCTGTGTAACTAAATGTTAGTAAGCAGGTCTGCTCAGCTGTCCAAATCAGTCAGGCCAGAAAAAGATAACTGTGACAGCTCTCAGTACTGGGATGTTTTCTTGTATAAAACAAAACATTGACAAATTCAATAACTAGACTTTGCTATAAAATCATTCAGACTCACTATTCATATCAACTTCAGGCCAATTAATGCCTGAATCATTGCCATTTCACACACCATCAAACCCTTAAGTACCTGTAAACAAACCATTTACCCATGTACCTGAACCATTGCATGTTTTATTTTTATTTGTTTTTTTTTTATTACTGAGATAAATAGCAAAACAACACTGTCAAAGGTAGCATGCAGCTGAATTTAGCTGTATACGTTTCTACACAACTTTGTCTTTAAAATGTTTTATTTATTTTGGGTTTTATAATTACTTAGGCCATTTGAGTCTTAAGAAATATAGACTCAAATCATAAAACCTAAATCACTAAATGACTTTCTGCTTGTAAATAGTTGTTCTTAGTCCATAAATCCACAATTAGTTCGAGAAGATTGAGAAACTTATAAAATGTAGCTTTAAACCCAAAACATTTAAGATGTTGTTATGCTGTTCCCTCTCCTTAATTCATTTATCAAATAATCTGAGCACATAAAAAAAAAAAAAAAAAACATGTTGATTCCCTCGCGGCTCCCTATCCTGTCCACTTACCAACACTGTGGTACAGCAATAAAATTGACAGGATCAGGACTTCGGCTTGCAAAATACAATTTAAATAGACCCAAACAGTTTCCATTGCATGAAATTCAAGAAAGCCACAGATTACTATTTTAGTAACATACCAATGAGGCTGCATTTAAACTACTTGGGATGTTTATTTGTCACACATACCACCAAAGTGAATCTGGTTTTGGTCTCTAATAGACAAGTAAAATGATACTTAAACTCACAATGATAGATGATAATTCAAAATCAAAATTCTTTGTGTCAGTGTAGATACATTTGTAGTTTCCTAACATTCCCATAAAAGTCCAAATCCCACAGGTGCGTTATGAGCCTATAACTCTGCAAAGTGATTCAGGTTTTTGTCTGTATCTAGTACCGTTCCGAAGCAGCTAGAAGGCAAACTAAATCTGGTATGGTTTGCAGAGTGCTGCAAACCATACCCATCGGACTTTAAGTATGCACATGTGTGGCTCAGGTGCGCAGAGAGTTTCCAGTGACTGAGCACCAGGACACAGAATATTCTCTGTGGCCTGAACTTGCCCCATATTTACATTATTAAAATGAGATGGGCATACAGCAGTTGACAGAAGGCACAAGAGTGAAATCAGGTTCCTGCCAAAGCTGTCATTTGCTCCACTGGCCAAAGGGCCCTGACCTTAATCCTATCCACTCCAGGGGAGGAGAGAAGGGAAATGGAGACAGTGGAAGACAGAGTGCCTGATCAGGTACTGTGTGTGGCAAAGTATTCATACGTCCTGATCTTTTCACAGTCTCCTGTGTTTTATTTGAAATTTTATGTGACAGTGTAACAATTGTACGGTTCTCTATAATTGTAGGGAATATGGAAATGATGCATGGTTTTATTTATTTGTTTATTTTACACATAAAACTAAACTGGTGTGCACAAAAAAAGCAAAATGAAACTTGTTTAGAGCAACAAATGTTACGTGACTATTTGTAAATAGACATCTTATTTACCTCTATCTAATTTATTGCCAAAAATTCACAGCAGTTTTGCAAAAAGAAGACAGACATCATTTGTGTTATGGGATGTTTGATGTTTGTAGAAAATTGCATTAAAAAAACAGCACATAGTTTCCAATCTAATGACAAGAAAAATAGATCTAAAAACAGCCAAAGCTTCTAAGAGTCGTAGAGAAAAGTCAAATGTGTTACTTGCAGCTCCTTAGACCACCAATCTATTGATGGCCAATCTATTGATCTCCTTTTATTCAATATAAAGTAGGTATTGTAGTCATACTGCTGGAACTACAAAGTGAGAATTAACGATTTGAGATGAAGTACACTGTGCGCTGCCTCTGTCACTTCTTTGTGCCACCCTCTGAGTTGTAATGAGGAGCACAGCATCCCAGACGGGAAAAACGCACATATAAACACCGGCCCACACGTGTCAGCGTGCACGCAAACACACAAACGCGAATGTGCCTAAGCCAAGCCCCTGGTAAGGTCTGGTTCATATTAGCCTTTAGGGAACAGAAATGCACATCTTTTTCAGTTTAGGCTTTATTTTGTGCTCCCGCAATGGCACAAGGATAAACACAGACACATGCATTCAGAATGCACAAGGACTCACAGTCTGTGCTCTGACATGATACTTACATCCTGCTCATGTTCATTTAGTGAAATGGCCTCAGAGATAAAAAGCAGGTATGTCTGGGTTTGTGTAATCTGGTTCAGAGGTCTGTTGGTGTGCCAGGACTTGCATTAGACTGGCTGTTCCTTATTTTCTCCGACACATATGTTGCAATGTCATTTGTTCATATTAAACATGGGAAAAGTTTCAAATTATGAGGTAAGCATATGTAATATATTTTTGGGGAGCTACAAGAGCAGGTTTCAGACTCTGAGTTTCCGAAGGATTTTCCCCCAGTCTTGACTTGTTCGCGTGTTCCTGCCACAGCACTGGTTCAAATACTTGCTGATTTAGTTCAACAATTGGCTTTTCCACACAGCCATCATGTCATTCAGTGTATTTTGGAGCCTTAGTTTGTAATTGGATAATCTGTTGCAAAGAACCATCTTTCTTTCTTTCTTTCTTTTTTTCTATGAACAGTTTTAAACCCGTAAAGTTTCGTCAGGGGCCAATGTCAAATATCATGGCAACATACTTTTTTTGCATTTAAAAGAAACCATGGTAAGAGTCAATGAGTACATCAGAAACCTGATAAAACCTATAGCTTATTTTTATTTTATCTTGTAATTCTTTCTCAGTTTGAGAAATCAGCTCAGATTGTTAGGGTAAAATTTACCCTAAACCTTACTTTATAATAATAATTGAGCGTCTTTTAACTTGTTCATAAACTCAACTAGGGCAATCCTACAACAAAACCTTTTAAGAAGGATTCACTCACTTTGCGTTAGTCAGTATTTTTCCTCAAAGAAAAAAAAAAGTTTGTGGGCTTTGGTTTGTTACCTTGACAGATTCACCAACCAGAAATTCAGCTCTCTTTCAGCCAAGGGTGCCCTAAGACAAAAATTGTCTGGTACGTTTCTGAGAAAAAGGTGTCGTGTGGTTATCTGACATTTAAATCTATAGTGTTCATCTAATATTTATCCTATTTTGCCATGAGCTTTTCTACCACTGTTTTTCATCCCACTTTTATCTCAAACTCATAACAGGACTTAATCTCAATATTAACACATTAATGCGCCTAACTTCCAATCCATTGATGGACTGATGTGTTTTATCTGACATTATTCTGCTGCAGCAACAAATCATGCAGTGTGATGGGAGCCACTATCATATCCTGCTCTGGCAGTGTGACAGGCTTTGTTAAGTGACACGCTGTGTCCCACTCTTAAAAGGCTACAAAAGACTTGAGAGTGGGGTTGAAAGGCAGGATGCGTTATTTATGATTAAGTCAATTTCCCTCTAGGATAAATATTTCCTCTGTCTGTAATGACATAATTAACTGCATGTCAATATGTCTGAAGTTGCAAAAAGTCTGTTGCCAATCGGCAAGTTTTCAGTCATCATCAGCTGCCCATGTTTTCAGACGTCTAGGGACATTTCACTGAAGTTTGCAAAACAGATTGACGAATATTGAAATTCCATGTGCAAATGTGGCTTATAGCTTTCCTTGAAAAAAAAGGAGAAGTTCAGATGTGCTACCTGGGAGAGTCTGCATTTATTTTACATCATAGCTTCCTTATACTGTGGACCATATTATACAGTGAATATAAATCAGGTGCTCTGCTATATTCAAAAGGCCAGGTTCAGGGCTTTATATACTACCCCACATTAATGTTTCTGGGGGTTAAACTGGTCCTGCAGGGATTACATCAGCATATATAACCAGGTGTATTTCCACATGTCGGCAGACTTACTCCTTCACCAGCATTTGAAAACTATTGCAGACATGCAGCGCTCAGGAAGCAATGATAGCTGTTTCCAAATGGTAGATATAACGCTCCTCTTTACCAAAGAACTACACCAAATTTCTCCCATTGAGTAAAACATCAAACTCTCTCTCTTCTCTGGTTTTCAAAACTTACTTCTTGGCTATAGCCATGCTCAGAGTTATATTACGCCACTGTAATTAGCAGTGGCTTGTTACACCGGTGTTTAAAGCACCTAAATCATTAAGGCAGCTGCTTTTGGACAGAAAATAAAGTCTGGTTGTGAGGGAATGCGTCGTAATGCCGAGGCAGGCTTACATGGCTTGTTTTTTCTGGCCCAATTCAAAGAGTGAGACCTCTATCCTTTTCTCTTTCACTCTTGAATCAGCGACATTCACGTTAAATTGACTCTTTAGAAGTTATTGTCTGCTTCTCACAAGCTTCTAGAACATCAGTGCAACCATCTTTGGTCAATAGCTTTAGGGTTTGAGTAGCTAGGTACCGACACTGTGAAGTCTTTGTGGTTACTTCACGCCCACAGGATATCCATGGCTATGTGTAATGTTATAAAGAAATTAGCTGGCAGGGCCAGAGTCAGACTCTATAAACCTGCTGATGAACCCATTCAATTCAAGAGAGGAGCCAGAGCCACGCTTGCTAAAGGTTGTTAGCTACTAATTGCTACATTTTGTGGAGCCATTCAGGATACAGAAACCAGTTGGCACTGATCTGGGATCTCTGGGCTAATTGGACTGACACTGACACTCTTGTCCTGCAGAGTTCCCAGGAAAGTGATAGCGCATGAATTTGTGCAAATAGGATTTTGCGTTCCTATTCAGCAACCATGCACGTGTGACTGATGTTAAATTATGATGTTCAGATTCAGCATAATATTGACAGGTGTCAATTTGATTTTGACAATAAGTAGGTAACTTGGAGCTACATGAAAAGCACAACCCTAGAGATATTTCTCCCCTGCTGGCATCCAAGATTTTTACAAAAATGCCATCACGGTTGAAACAACCCAGAGGAAAACCTTAATGACTAATGAGCAACGGGAAACACTCCAGCACTCTTCTAGCCTTTAATTTCCACCTCAATGCACAGCAGAGCATGCCCCGGTCCTCCAACTAGCCTCATTAGCATGTATATTCTCTTGACTCAACAAACCAAAGCACTTTTTCTCAGCCAGGTGCTTCCCTCCTTAGCTCCGGTGCTGTTGTGCTTGATCCACAGAGCTTCACCAGAATTAACATTAAGCTGTGGCTGATGAGAGGCCAGCACAGAGTAAACCTCACTGCACCCAAAAAAATGTTAGGCAGTGCAGAACAGATATGATGTTTTACAGGCTGCTTTGCTACATGAATGCATCACTTTCAAAGTGCAGTCCGTAAGGGACAATATCTGCAGGACACAGAACCAAAACTTAATTTGAATGAATTATACTCTTCTGCATAAACCCTGTGCAAGAAAAACTAAAATTTAATAATGATAATCAACTCTTTTTTTCTCCGTCTTTCAAGATTTAATTCAATTCTTTACTTTCTGACTCCTCTGAGATAAAGTGGAGCAAAGCGATGTGTTTGTGAATCTCCTCCCTTCTTTTATGAGGCTCAGATTCACATTAGCTTCTCTTTGATGGACAGCTTTCCCCCGCCGACAACAGCCTTGAAACATTTCCACAACATATTTCAGCGTGGCGGTGGTTTTTCCTTTGGGTTTTGCTCCAAGTCAAACATGCTCTCGAACTCGGAAAACTGCTGCTTCAAAAAGGAACACGTTGCACATCACCAGAAAGTCAGTAAACACAACACACCCCAGCTGTGAAAGTAGCAGCTGCAGAGACAGAAGAGAGCTCAAGTAATTCCATGATGACTTCTGCAACGTCTCTTTTATGGGGGCTGCAGGGCTGGTCCAAAGTTCAATGAGGCCCTGGGCAGAATTCATCTTTTCATTTATAAGAATTTAAATTCCTACAGTTTTACATAAGACTGTAGGAGTTTTACATAGCTCCTGCAGAGTTATAAGGTCAAACAATAATTTAGAGGCCATATAGACATTCAAATCATCATACAAGATATGAATCTAAAATGGATTTGTCACAATACAATTTCTCACTGGAAAAACATTACTTGTTCATTCACAAGTAAATAGTTACTGTTGCAAAATATGCTAATGACAGCGATTTACAAACTTTTGTTGCTGGAGAAAAAAAATCTGACAGTGGAAAAAATCAATTTTATAGTAAAGCAACAAGGACCAGATGTCCCTGATAAGATTTCAGAGAGAAATATGAAATAAAGTCATAAGAATTGAAAGAGTTAAAGGGCAGAGGAGCACTGACAGAGAGCCATGTAGAAGAATGATTCAAAATCACAACTGAGCAATGGACAGGACCAGTTTCTCCAAATGGGAAACATCTTGAATATGTCATTTACAAGAAAGGTTATTCTGTAAACTTTTTCAGAAATTTTTGCAAGTGTGTTTAACACCTTTACAGCTGCAGCCTATAACTTTATTTGTGGGATGAAATGCATTGATTTCTTTGTGTGTGAGAATTACTTGCATTGCTGAAATCCTGTGTTGTGAATTTTATGCCTGTGACTCCATCAGCAATATTTAAACTAAGGAAAATATCAATTTTCTCAATATCTATTGCGTCTGCTGTACATAATAATTCAAACTTATGAATGTGGCACTCTTGTCAATCGGCGCCATATGGATTCAAGTTCATGGAGCCACCATTCCAGTTGACTGGACTAAGGAGCTGCAACTGCTGATTGTATGTTGGGCTGACCCTGGATTAGTGACCTTATTTCTTTTGATACAACTAGCCTTACACACTCAAACACAACACGCCAGAGACCTGCCAGAAAGAGTCACGAAACGAAACAGAAGAAAAGAATGGGTCGAAACAAGCCTTAGTTTGAAATACACAATTTCATCTGTCAGGGAAACTTGACTCAGCATTCACTGTTGTAATTGATCATGAAGCAGTCGCTGGGCGTGCCAGTGCAGCTGTTGTGTTGCAGCTCAGTCTAATTAGCAGCCGGTGACCGATGACCCTGGACAGGATATGATGTGTACCTGCCTCTGCTGCTTTTCTAAACACTCGGGTGTGTTTTTCCCCAGTTTCGTCTTAGACATAGGTTAAAAAGAAAACATGTTGAAGTCCTCCCTTTTGGCACCTAAAACAACTGTACTTTTGTGCTCTGAAAATCTATTTATAGTAACTTGTACAATAAAATGGTTTGTAATCGTACGGACTATGATCTATGTTTAGTCCTTCTAGATTTTTATCTATTTGGTTTTATGAACAAACACTTTACCATAAAAGTGTTTACAACTGGCCTGATTCTGATAACAAACTTCAGAAATGGCTATCTGAGGAGTTAGTGTTTGTGTTTCAGTGTGTGATTGTGTACATTTCCACATGTGTGCTCTCAAGGCAGAACATTTTTCTTGGAACACTTTGGAGATTTTACAAATGTTAGCCTGTCCTCTCCAGGATTTAGTTTTTTATTTTTTTTGCGACGGTGCTGAAATGTCATCACTTCGCAAGAAGGGTTTCCAGGCTCCCCTCTGTCCCTGCTTTGAGGGGTTTCTTTGAAAGTCTATCAATCTGTTTACGTGAAAAAACTCATACAATCATGCGCACGACTTCTGCTGGAGAGCATCGCACAAAAGCACACTCCTGTGCGAAGCAAGTTTTGCATTTCCCTTCAACTGTGTCCAAGTCTATAATCCCTCCATCCATCTAAGTCAGCCTTTCTTCCCTCTCGTCTCTTCCCTCAGCTGTTCCATGCCTCTGCTCCACTGGGATTGATACAATATTTTCCACCCTCAATTAGCAAAGAGCCTGTCGACTAATTAGGCCCGAGCAGCTAAGCGCTGCGAAGGCCTATTGTTTTCCTACTGTTTATTATTAGGCCCGAGCAGCTAAGCGCTGCGAAGGCCTATTGTTTTTCCTACTGTTTCTTATTCTTATTATTCTTCCACCCAAATGAATTGGCTTTTTGAGGGCTTTATCATATTCAAAAACTCACCAAACTTGGCGGACGCATAAAGGAAGTTTCAAAATTTTGTATTTTAAGGTCATTGCAAAAATCGCACAAGAAACGGCTCAAGAGCGCCACCTTGAAATTTTCAAAGGACCCTTTGCTATTCACTTACTTTATCCTAGAGACATGAAATTTGGTACACTTGTAGAGCTCCCCAAGACGCTCAAAATTTACAATTAATGTCATAGTGCAAGTATCACAGGAAGTCGGCCATTTTGGATAGAAGTTCGGATTTTGAGCCCATTTTTGCCGTTTACAGCCTTCATATTTGATCTATCTCCTCCTAGGATTTTGATTGATCGGCTTCAAACTTGGTCAGTCTGTTCATAAGGCATGTCTCATCTAAAGTTATCTAAACGGTGAGTTTTTGAGTATGCTGAAGGGGGGTTAGCAGGGTCAAAAGTTCACCTACTCGCCGTAAAAAAATAAACTGTTATATTTCCTACACAGAAACTCACAGAGGCACCAAAATTACTGTTGTTGATCATCATCGGTCTCCTACAATACCCTATGGTCGAATGATGACATCACTTAGGCCACGCCCCCTGAGAACAGGAAGTGTAATGTTTACTGTCAAAGGTCGCTATCTGACCCCTTTGACCTCATCAACATGAAACTGTGCCCAGACACAGAAAACATGGTGGTGTATTGAGGATTCCAACCCCGACCAGCTTCGATGGAGCAGATGGGCGTGGCGGCGTGGCGAAGTGACCTCTAACGCCATCGCCATACGTTTGGCTCTCAATTCCACATTTTCGGTCCCAGCTGCTCCAAATTCACAACGATGGATCCTCATCGACTCCCCGACAGGAATCCATCACAATATTGGTGGGCGTGGCCTAATTTCTCTATAGCGCCCCCTAGAAAACTTTAAATGATTAGCCCCAAGCCATGCTTTAACCTACAATTACGAAACTTTGTACACATGTGTACCTTGTCAGGACGTACAAAAAGTCTCTTGGAGCCATGGTCTAAACCCCACAGGAAGTCGGCCATTTTGGATTCAAGTTCGGTTTTTGACCCCATTTTTGCCGTTTACAGCCTTCATATTTGATCTATCTCCTCCTGGGGATTTCGATTGATCGGCTTCAAACTTGGTCAGTCTGTTCATAAGGCATGTCTCATCTAAAGTTATCTAAACGGTGAGTTTTTGAGTATGCTGAAGGGGGGTTAGCAGGGGTCAAAGTTCACCTACTCGCCGTAAAAACATAAACTGCTATATCTCCTACACAGAAACTCACAGAGGCACCAAAGTTTCTGTGATTCATCATCATCGGGTCTTCTACAATACCCTATGGTCGAATGATGATATCACTTAGGCCACGCCCCCTGAGAATAGGAAGTGTCATGTTTCACTGTGAAGGGTCACTATCTGACCCTTTTGACCTCATCAACATGAAACTGTGCCCAGACACAGAAGACATGTTGGTGTATTGAGGATTCCAACCCGACCAGCTACGATGGAGCAGGTGGGCGTGGCGGCGTGGCGAAGTGACCTGTAACGCCATTGCCATACGTTTGGCTCAATTCCACATTTTTGGGCGCAGCTGCTCCAAATTCACAAGGATGGATCGTCATCCACTCGCCGACAGAAATCCATCACAATATTTGTAGGGCGTGGCCTAATTTTTCTATAGCGCCCCCTAGAAAACAGCAGCCCATGAAATACAGGTTATGTTATGTTATTAATTATTTAAATATACAGTATTATAAGTTTTTATATATATATAAGTTTATTTTGTGGGTGAGAGTACAAATATTAATTAATTTTGGCTAGAAATAAAAGAAAACGTAATTCAGCAAAACTGTTTATAAACCATTTCAGTAATTCGCCCTTGGGGTCAGTCTTACTCCACGAATGAAACAGCGGATAAACAGGATGACGAACAATATCAGTATTCCGCCAGCAGGGGTCAGTCTTACTCCACGAATGAAACAGCAGACAAACAGGATGAAGAACAATACCAGTATTGCGCAAGCAGGGGTCAGTGTTACTCCACCAATGACAAACAGATCGACGGCGGATGGCCATGAAAACATTGCGAGCGCGTCTGCCGTGAAAACGTTTCCAAAAGGAAAGCTGTTACATTTAACCTGAAATGTTATATGTAAGCCCTCAGATAATTTTGTTGTTGGCTTAAAACACGGAGTAAATGTAGCGTTTTGTTAATGACTGTTATTTACTACCGCAAGTAAATGCATCAATTCCAGTCGTCTCTGCCTTACTGGTCAGTCAAGTGTAAAATCAAATTTAAGCAATTTGATTGGTTGTGATGGACTGCACTGTACTGTAGCTTTGCTAATACCTACTGTACGTACTGGCAGTCGGCCGGCGGCCGTTCATGGTCGAGGTTCGGTGTGTTCCGCTGTGGACTGTACATTTTGGAGCGACAGAAACGGACTACGCTCAACATTTGCTTGGGTTTTGGAACTGCAAATCCGAACCACGCTCGTGAGAAAGAACGCTCTGTTGGACCGGAGTTGGAGCAGTTTTATAGCTTCTCTGCACCTCAGCTTCCGCGTTCGGGAAAAACGGCTGAAATGTTTTTCCAAGGTAACAATTAATAATGTACGTCAATCCGAAGCCCCAACAAGTAAGCCGAAGAAAGGTTTTAAGATGTTCGCCTCGTTATACATTCACAGATATGAAGGTGAGTTTTACTTTCTTTAAACTTTGTGGCTAACTTTAGCTTTAGCTTGTGCTAGCAGGCATTATTCTCGGACATTTTTCTTGTAAAAATCTGCTATTTAATTATCTAAACATTTCTCAGCCATTCTAACGGACAATGTTTGTGCCTTATTTTCAAGCATATTACGTGTGTTTATTGTTAACGATAATAAACGCGGTGGGGGGACAGATTACAGTTCAGACTTTTTGCTTCAGAATCCTGACGAAGCACAACGAGCTCAGAGCTCAACAATAGAGCAGCTCTTGTATCTGAGTTCTAGTTCAGCTGACTGTTCAGGTTCAGATTAATTACTTTTAGAAAAATATGGCCGTGTTGCTTAAGGTTTCTTATTTCGTTTTATTACTTTTGCATGCTTGTTGTGAAGGGCTCATTAGGACGGTGTTAGAGCGGTGTGTACGGCGTTAGCTTCAAGAGGTAGCTTTAACTTGTAGCAACGAATATTTACAAGCTCTCTTAATTGAGGATCGCTTGGAAATTCATAAAAACTTAAACAAAGTACATAGTATTGTTTTATTTGTGTCTTAAGTACGACTTTGTCTTTTATAGCAGTAATAGTTACGGAAAGCGGAAAAAAGAGCCGCATTCGGGTATCCATTTGCAACGTCAGCGCGGCAGGTGCAAAGAGCCCATTGCTGTTCGTTTAAACAGTCGCAACTCGCGGTGCTGTGAGTAATTTATTCCTTCCTGCTGGTTCTGGAAGCCGTCATGTTTGGAACAGTTATTTCTGAGGAGGATGCTAACCCAATGCCTGAGCCTGCAACGTTTTTAATGCTAACGAAGCGCTTTACTAATTCAATAAACTGAATAGTGTGTTTGATACATCCAGTTTTCATACATTCAGACTTGTTATTATGTATAGAAGATGTTTAAAATGTCGTTTAAAAGAGCTCTGAGAAAATGCTAAGTATCTTTTTACCGACCCAATGGGGTTGTAATATTTAGTTGCAGACTTCCTGTGATTAATACCTAATTAATGGGTGGGATTCAGCCTGTGCTGTTGTTCTAATGTGCTGAAGTTAATGTGCATTGCCCTTGGTTTATTACTAAACAGTACGATTTATTAAACTGGTACATTTGAACCTTCACCATTTTCCTGACTCATTTCACGATAAAGTTGCACTGCATTTAGATCTCAGTTGTAGTTCACATCAAGCATGTGGGCGTGGCTTAGTGTAAAACTTTTGATTATTTACCATGAAACATCAACATTAAATGACTTACAAATGCAATATCACAGCTGCATCACACACTTCCTCTGTCTTTCTAGAGAACAGCCCTGAACACATTTCCATGGTGACTTGATGAACTTACTGTAGCTCCGCCCACTTTTAAGAGGCAGTCACATGTTTTTTCTGCTGTATGTTTTACTGTTATTCTATAATTTATAGATTTCATCATGAATACTGACTAAAAACGATAACATGATGAACTCTATGAATGCTGGCTGCTGACCGAACCGCATTGTGGTGTAGAAATGACGAAATGCAGTTCTTCGCCATGTACATACGATCGGCTCTAAATGACACATGGATCATCCGACTGGCGCCAAATTGGATACGTATGACCTTTGTTGACCTCTAAAGAGCACAACAGCATTGAAATGTATTTGACTCCACTGTCCCCTACATTAATCCGCCAGCTATATTTCCTCACTAAACCAATGAATCTGCACCACATTTTTTTGCGTCGTCAAGGAGCGCCCCCGAACGCATCAATGCGTACCGCCTGGTGCACGGGCGCGGAAACTGCGCAACAACTTCTGTGTTGGAACATGGGCAGCGTTGATGGAAACTGAGCAACAGCTTCCGCAGTGCGGGCGGAGGTGCTGAAAACTGCGTGAGAGCTTCTGTGGTGGCTGGCGTCGGGCGGCGGTTGCTAGTACTCTGCGGTGGCCAATAGGCCGGAGCGGCGCTTGGCTGCGAGGGCCGCTCGAGGCTGCTTGCAGCTTTAATGTTTATTATTATTATTAGGCCCGAGCAGCTAAGCGCTGCGAAGGCCTATTGTTTTCCTACTGTTTATTATTATTATTCTTCCACCCAAATGAATTGGCTTTTTGGGGGCTTTATCATATTCAAAAACTCACCAAACTTGGCGGAGGCCTTAAGCCTTTTTAAAATTTACGTATTTTAAAGTCGTAGCAAAAATTGCAACAGAAATGTCTCTACGGCGCCACCTAGAAATTGGAAAACACTTTTTTACCCTCTGCTATTCACTTACTTTATCGTAGACACATGAAATTTGGTACACTTGTAAACTCCCCAAGACGCTCAAAATTTACAATTAATGTCATAGTGCAAGTATCACAGGAAGTCAACCATTTTTGATTGAAGTTCCCATTTTGACCCCATTTTTGCCGATTTTTGCCGTTTACAGCCTTTGTATTTGATCTATCTCCTCCTAGGGATTTTGATTGATCGACTTCAAACTCGGTCAGTCTGTTCATAAGGCATGTCCCATCTAAAGTTATCTAAACGGTGAGTTTTTGAGTATGCTGAAGGGGGGTTAGCAGGGGTCAAAGTTCACCTACTCGCCATAAAAAAATAAACTGCTATATCTCTTACACAGAAACTCACAGAAGCATCAAAGTTTCTGTGATTGATCATCATCGGTCTTCTACAATACCCTATGGTCGAATGATGACATCACTTAGGCCACGCCCCCTGAGAACAGGAAGTGTAATGTTTTACTGTGAACGTTCGCTATCTGACCCCTTTGACCTCATCAACATGAAACTGTGCCCAGACACAGAGAACATGTTGGTGTATTGAGGATTCTAACCCAGACCAGCTTCGATGGAGCAGGTGGGCATGGCGGCGTGGCGAAGTGACCTGTAACGCCATCGCCATACGTTTGGCTCTCAATTCCACATTTTCGGGCCCAGCTGCTGCAAACTCATAAGGATGGACCCTCATCCACTCCCCAACAGGAATCCATCACAATATTTGGTGGGCGTAGCCTAATTTCTCTATAGCCCCCCCTAGAAAACTTTAAATGATCAGCCCCAAGCCATGCTTTAACCTACAAATACGAAACTTTGTACACATGTGTACCTTGTCAGGACGTACAAAAAAAGTCTCTTGGAGCCATGGTCTAAACCCCACAGGAAGTCAGCCATTTTGGATTCAAGTTCGGTTTTTGACCCCATTTTTGCCGTTTACAGCCTTCGTATTTGATCTATCTCCTCCTAGGGATTTCGATTGATCGGCTTCAAACTCGGTCAGTCTGTTCATAAGGCATGTCTCATCTAAAGTTATCTAAACGGTGAGTTTTTGAGTATGCTGAAGGGGGGTTAGCAGGGGTCAAAGTTCACCTACTCGCCATAAAAACATAAACTGCTATATCTCCTACACAGAAACTCACAGAGGCACCAAAGTTTCTGTGATTGATCATCATCGGGTCTCCTACATTACCCTATGGTCAAATGATGACATCACTTAGGCCACGCCCCCTGAGAACAGGAAGTGTCATGTTTTACTGTCAATGGTCGCTATCTGACCCTTTGACCTCATCAACATGAAACTGTGCCCAGTCACAGAAGACATGTTGGTGTATTGAGGATTCCAACCCCGACCAGCTTCGATGGAGCAGGTGGGCGTGGCGGCGTGGCGAAGTGACCTGTAACGCCATTGCCATACGTTTGGCTCTCAATTTTATTTTTAAAGTTTTATTTTTTTTAATAATTTTGTTTTGTGGGTTAGAGTACAAACATTCATTAATTTTGGCTAGAATAATACAAACATCGTCATTCAGCAAAACCTTTATTGTGTTACTCAGCGGAGCTGAGTAACACATTCTGGTCAGTGTTGATGGAGTACGACTGGCCCCTGGTGGCGCAATACTGGTACTGCTGGCGCAATACCATTATTGCGCCAGCAGGAGTCACTGGTACTCCATCAATGAGAAAACAATCAAGTTCGGTTTTTTTCGGACGGCCGTGAAAACGTTTCCAGCGCGTCTGCCGTGAGATTTTCAAAAGGACAGCGATTACATTTAACCTGAAATGTTATATGTAAGCCCTAAGATAATTTTTGTTGGCTTAAAACACGGAGTAAATGTAGCGTTTTGTTAATGACTGTTATTTCCTACCGCAAGTAAATGCATCATTTCCCTCGTCTCTGCCTTAATGGCCAGTCAAGGGCAAAAACAAATTTAAGCAATTTGTTTGGTTGAGAAGGACTGCACGTTCTGAAGCTGTGCTAATACTTACTGTAAGTACTGGCAGTCGGCAGGAGACCGTAGATGGTTGGGTTCGGCGCATTACGCTGTGGACTGTACTTTTTTTTGCTAAACTGTTGGAGCAGCTAAGTTTTCCTGAACATTATGCCTGGTTTATGGAGCCACAGAACCGGACCACGCTAACGTTTGCTTCGGTTTTGGAGCTGCAGACCCGAATGACGCTCATGAGCCGGAACGGTCTGTTGGAGAGGAGTTTTTATTGCCGTTCGTCTTAAAAGTGGTAACTGGAAATGCGGTGAGTGAAGCTCAGTTCACACTACACGATTTTAGAAAAGTCGGCCAATTCTGAAAACGTGAGAGAAACACACACTAGCCTATTTAAAATCGTAGGTGTAACGGGTTCGTTCTAAGAGTGTGAGGTTTCACTCGAACACATTCTAATACCAGCTACGAAATACCTTCAAATTAAAATTCTGCACTACCACAGCTGAATTTGGAGTAAACAAACAAACACGGACAACGACGTTGAATTGGTAACTTTAGTTTGCGGACTTATTTTAACCCAAAAAAGACGTAACCAAAAATCAAAGCCTTGGATTAAGAACTGGAGATATCGTAAGCAAGGATTATATTTGTTGCATCGCAACATGGAGGTGAGTTTTTTTTTTTCATAAAAAATACTGTTTTCAATGTTTTTAGAAAATCAAATGGGAGTTATCCTTTCTCCCCAACTGACCGCGAAAGCTTAACGTAGCCTATTCCAGCTCCTTTCATTGAAACTTATTATATTGTTTAAAATTGTATTATGACTGCAGAATAAAATCAAATGCGCCATTTCAACCAAAGATTGGAATGTGCTTCTCAACCAGATGTACTCTGTGCAATAATTTTATAATTATCTTTCATTAAAAGATAAAAAAAAAGTCGGAGGAACACCACAGAGATTGGATGAATGAGCAAAGATGATTAAAGACAGTCAATATCCCCGATTTTAGATCAAAGCGGTCCCGACGTTCCACCGACTGAACTCGATCAGTCGTAACACACCACACACTACAGGATGATCGGTTACGATTGTTGGGAGCGACAATCTTACAACGTTCTGGGTTCTTAAGACTGATACATTGGGGTTGTAATATTTACTTGGACCACTTGCTGTGATTAATACCTAATTATTGAGAGAGATTAAACCTGTGCTTTTGTTCTAATGTACTGAAAGTTAACTGTGCTCTCAATGTGCATTGCCCTTGGTTTATTACTGATCAGAAGGGTTTATTAAACTGATACATCTTAACCTTTACCATTTTCCTGACTCATTTTAGAAAAATGTTAAAGTTGCACTGCATTTAGATCTCAGTTGCAGTTAACATCAAAGCATGTGGGTGTGGCTTAGTGTAAAACTTTCACTATTTGCCATGAAACATAAACATTAAAAAACTTCCAAATGCAAGATCACAGCTGCATCACACTTCCTGTGTTTCTCTATAGAACAATCCTGAACACATTTCCATGGTCACTTGATGAAATCACCCTAGCCCCGCCCACTTTCAAAGGCAATCACCAGTTTTTTCTCCTGTGAGTTTTACTGTTATTCTATCATATATATGGGTTTCATCATGTGAATACTGACTTAAAACGACAAGATGATGAACTCTGTGAATGCTGGCTGCTGACCAAACCGCATTGGGGTGTAGAAATGGCGAACTGCAGTTCTTCACCATGTGCATATGATAGGCTCTAAATGATACGTTGATCATCCGACTGGCGCCAAATTGGATATGTTTGACCTTTGTTGACCTCTAAACACCCCAACAACATTGAAATGTATTTTGACTCCACTGCGCCAACTACATTAATACGCCAGCTATATCTCCTCGCTATATCAACGAATCTGCACCACATTTTTTGTGCGTCGTCAGGAAGTGCCGCCGAACGCATCGATGCGTACCGCCTGGTGGACGGGCGCGGAAACCGCGCAACGACTTCTGTGTTAGAACGTGGGCGTTGATGGAAACGGAGCAACAGTTTCCGCGGTGCGGGCGGAGGAAAGGTGCTGAAGTATCTGTGGTGGCTGGCGTCGGGCGGCGGTTGCTAGTACCCTGCGGTGGCAATAGGCCGGAGCGGCGCTTGGCTGCGAGGGCCGCTCGAGGCTGCTTGCAGCTTTAATTAGGCCCGAGCAGCTAAGCGCTGCGAAGGCCTATTGTTTTCCTACTGTTTCTTCTTATTATTCTGCCCCCCTAAAGAGGGGCCTTTTTGGGGGCTTTATCATATTCAAAAACTCACCAAACTTGGCGGACGCGTAAAGGGAGTTTCAAAATTTTGTATTTTAAGGTCATTGCAAAAATCCCATAAGAAATGGCTCAATAGCGCCACCTAGAAATTTTCAAAGGACCCTTTGCTATTCACTTACTTTATCCTAGAGACATGAAATTTGGTACACTTGTAGAGCTCCCCAGGACGCTCAAAATTTACAATTAATGTCATAGTGCACGTATCACAGGAAGTCGGCCATTTTGGATTGAAGGTCCAATTTTGAGGCCATTTTTGCCGTTTACAGCCTTCGTATTTGATCGAACTCCTCCTAGGGATTTCGATTGATCGGCTTCAAATTCGGTCAGTCTGTTCATAAGGCATGTCCCATCTAAAGTTATCAAAACTGTGAGTTTTTGAGTATGCTGAAGGGGGTTTAGCAGGGTCAAAGTTCACCTACTCGCCATAAAAACATAAACTGCTATCTCCTACACAGAAACTCACAGAGGCACCAGAGTTACTGTGATTAATCATCATTGGCTGCCCTACAATACCCTGTGGTCGAATGATGACATCACTTAGACCACGCCCCTGAGAACAGGAAGTGTCATGTTTTACTGAGAACGGTCGCTATCTGACCCCTTTGACCTCATCAACATGAAAATGTGCCAAGACACAGAGAACATGTTGGTGTATTGAGGATTCCAACCCCGACCAGCTTCGATGGAGCAGATGGGCGTGGCGGCGTGGCGAAGTGACCTGTAACGCCATCGCCATACATTTGGCTCTCAATTCCACATTTTCAGGCCCAGCTGCTCCAAACTCACAAGGATGGTCCCTCATCTACTCCCCGACAGGAATCCATAACAATATTTGGTGGGCGTGGCCTAATTTTTCTATAGCGCCCCCTAGAAAATTTTAAATGATCAGCCCCAAGCCATGCTTTAACCTACAATTACGAAACTTTGTACACATTTGTATCATGTCAGGACTTAAAAGAAAGTCTCTTGGAGCCATGGTCTAAACCCCACAGGAAGTCGGCCATTTTGGATTGAAGTTCAGATTTTGACCCCATTTTTGCCGTTTACAGCCTTCCTATTTGATCGAACTCCTCCTAGAGATTTCGATTGATCGGCTTCAACTCGGTCAGTCTGCTCATAAGGCATGTCCCATCTAAAGTTATCAAAACTGTGAGTTTTTGAGAATGCTGAAGGGGGGTTAGCAGGGGTCAAAGTTCACCTACTCGCCGTAAAAAAATAACTGCTATATCTCCTACACAGAAACTCACAGAGACACCAAAGTTTCTGGGATTGATCATCATCGGGTGTCCTACAATACCCTATGTCGAATGATGACATCACTTAGGCCACGCCCCCTGAGAAAAGGAAGTGTAATGTTTTACTCTGAACGGTGGCTATCTGACCCCTTTGACCTCATCAACATGAACTGTGCCCAGACACAGAAGACATGTTGGTGTGTTGAGGATTCCAACCCCGACCAGCTTCGATGGAGCAGCTAGGCGTGGCGGCGTGGCGAAGTGACCTGTAACGCCATCGCCATACGTTTGGCTCTCAATTCCACATTTTTGGGCACAGCTGCTCCAAACTCACAAGGATGGATCTTCATCCACTCCCCGACAGGAATCCATCACAATATTTGTAGGGTGTGGCCTAATTTCTCTATAGCCCCCCTAGAAAATTTTAAATGATCAGCCCCAAGCCATGCTTTAACCTACAATTACGAAACTTTGTACACGTGTGTACCATGTCAGGACTTACAAAAAAGTCTCTTGGAGCCATGGTCTAAACCCCAGAGGAAGTCGGCCATTTTAGATTGAAGTTCAGATTTTGATCCCATTTTTGGCGTTTATAAACCATTTCAGTAATTCTCCACATGGGGTCAGTATTGCTCCACAAATGAAACAGCAGATAAACAGGATGAAGAACAATATCAGTATTTCGCCAGTAGTTGTCAGTGTTCCTCCGCCAATGACAAACAGATCCACGGGCGGATGGGCGTGAAAACTTTGTGAGAGCGTTGCCATGAGATTTCTAAAAGTATAGAAATGTCTCAGATAATTTTTGTTGAATTAAATCATGCAGTAAATGTAGCGTTTTCTTACTTCTTACAAACCATTTCAGTAATTCGCCACTCTGAGTAAGTATTACTCCAACAATGAAATAGAGTGCTTAGAAACACAGCTGAAAATGATGAAAAATGACGAACTGTAGTACTTCGCCATGTGCATATGATCTGCTGTAAATGACACGTGGATCATCCGACTGACGCCAAATTGGATACGTATGACCTTTGTTGACCTCTAAAGAGAACAACAGCATTGAAATATATTTTGACTCCACTGCGCGTCCTACATTAATCCGCCAGCTATATTTACTCGCTAAACCAATGAATCTGCACCACATTTTTTGCATCGTCAAGGAGCGCCTCCAAACGCATCAGTGCGTACTGCCTGGTGGACGGGCGCGGAAACTGCGCAACAACTTCTGTGTTAGCACGTGGCCAGCGTTGATGGAATCTGAGCAACAGCTTCCGCGGTGCGGGCGGAGGAGATGAAAACTGCGTGAGAGCTTCTGTGGTGGCTGACGTGAGGCGACGGTTGCTCGTACCCCGCGGTGGCAATAGGCCGGAGCGGCGCTTGGCTGCGAGGGCCGTTCGAGGCTGCTTGCAGCTTTAATTAGGCCCGAGCAGCTAAGCGCTGCGAAGGCCTATTGTTTTCCTACTGTTTCTTATTATTATTATTCTCCCTCCAAATGAATTGGCTTTTTGGGGGCTTTATCATATTCAAAAACTCACCAAACTTGGCGGAGGCCTTAAGCCTGTTTCAAATTTACGTATTTTAAAGTCGTCGCATAAATTCCACAAGAAATGGCTCAATAGCGCCACCTAGAAATTTCAAAGGACCCTTTGCTATTCACTTACTTCATCGTAAAGACATGAAATTTGGTACACTTGTAGAGCTCCCCAAGATGCTCAAAATTTACAATTAATGTCATAGTGCAAGTATCACAGGAAGTCGGCCATTTTGGATTGAAGGTCCAATTTTGAGCCATTTTTGCCGTTTACAGCCTCCGTATTTGATCGAACTCCTCCTAGGGATTTCCATTGACCGGCTTCAAACTCGGTCAGTCTGTTCATAAGGCATGTCCCATCTAAAGTTATCAAAACGGTGAGTTTTTGAGTATGCTGAAGGGGTTAGCAGGGGTCAAAGTTCACCTACTCGCCGTAAAAAAATAATCTGCTATATCTCCTACACAGAAACTCACAGAGGCACCAAAGTTACTGTGATTGATCATCATCGGCTGCCCTACAATACCCTATGGTCGAATGATGACATCACTTAGGCCACGCCCCCTGAGAACAGGAAGTGTCATGTTTTACTGTGAACTGTCGCTATCTGACCCCTTTGACCTCATCAACATGAAACTGTGCCCAGACACAAAAAACATGTTGGTGTATTGAGGATTCCAACCCTGACCAGCTTCGATGGACTAGGTGGGCGTGGCGGCGTGGCGAAGTGACCTGTAACGCCATCGCCATACGTTTGGCTCTCAATTCCACATTTTTGGGCCCTGCTGCTCCAATTTCACAAAGATGGATCCTCCTCCACTCCCCGACAGGAATCCATCACAATATTTGGTGGGTGTGGCATAATTTCTCTATAGCGCCCCCTAGAACACTTTAAATGATCAGCCCCAAGCCATGCTTTAACCTACAATACGAAACTTTGTACACGTGTGTACCTTGTCAGGACTTACAAAAAAGTCTCTTGGAGCCATTGTCTAAACCCCACAGGAAGTCAGCCATTTTGGATTGTTTGGATTTTGACCCATTTTTTGCCGTTTACAGCCTTCGTATTTGATCAAACTCCTCCTAGGGATTTCGATTGATGGGCTTCAAACTCCGTCAGTCTGTTCATAAGGCATGTCCCATCTAAAGTTATCAAAACGGTGAGTTTTTGAGTATGCTGAAGGGGGGTTAGCAGGGGTCAAAGTTCACCTACTCCCCATAAAAAATAAACTGCTATATCTCCTACACAGAAACTCACAGAGGCACCAAAGTTTCTGTGATTGATCATCATCGGGTGTCCTACAATACCCTATGGTCGAATGATGACATCACTTAGGCCACGCCCCCTGACAACAGGAAGTGTAATGTTTACTGAGAACGGTCGCTATCTGACCCCTTTGACCTCATCAATGAAACTGTGCCAAGGCACAGAGAACATGTTGGTGTGTTGAGGATTCCAACCCCGACCAGCTTTGATGGAGCAGATGGGCGTGGCGGCGTGGCGAAGTGACCTGTAACGCCATCGCCATACGTTTTGCTCTCAATTCCACATTTTCAGGCCCAGCTGCTCCAAACTCAAGGATGGTCCCTCATCTACTCCCTACAGGAATCCATCACAATATTTGGTGGGCGTGGCCTAATTTTTCTATAGCGCCCCCTAGAAAACTTTAAATGATCAGCCCCAAGCCATGCTTTAACCTACAATTACGAAACTTTGTACACATTTGTATCATGTCAGGACTTAAAAGAAAGTCTCTTGGAGCCATGGTCTAAACCCCACAGGAAGTCGGCCATTTTGGATTGAAGTTCAGATTTTGACCCCATTTTTGCCATTTACAGCCTTCCTATTTGATCGAACTCCTCCTAGAGATTTCGATTGATCCGCTTCAAACTCGGTCAGTCTGTTCATAAGGCATGTCCCATCTAAAGTTATCAAAACGGTGAGTTTTGAGAATGCTGAACTGGGGTTAGCAGGGGTCAAAGTTCACCTACTCGCCGTAAAAAAATAAACTGCTATATCTCCTACACAGAAACTCACAGAGGCACCAAAGTTTCTGGGATTGATCATCATCGGGTGTCCTACAATACCCTATGGTCGAATGATGACATCACTTAGGCCACGCCCCTGAGAAAAGGAAGTGTCATGTTTTACTCTGAATGGTCGCTATCTGACCCCTTTGACCTCATCAACATGAAACTGTGCCCAGACACAGAAGACATGTTGGTGTGTTTGACGATTCCAACCCAGACCAGCTTTGATGGAGCAGCTGGGCGTGGCGCCGTGGCGAAGTGACCTGTAACGCCATCGCCATACGTTTGGCTCTCAATTCCACATTTTTGGGCCCAGCTGCTCCAAACTCACAAGGATGGATCTTCATCCTCTCCCCGACAGGAATCCATCACAATATTTGTAGGGTGTGCCTAATTTCTCTATAGAGCCCCCTAGAAAATTTTAAATGATCAGCCCCAAGCCATGCTTTAACCTACAATTACGAAACTTTGTACACATGTGTACCATGTCAGGACTTACAAAAAAGTCTCTTGGAGCCATGGTCTAAACCCCAGAGGAAGTCGGCCATTTTAGATTGAAGTTCAATTTTGATCCCATTTTTGGCGTTTATAAACCATTTCAGTAATTCGCCACTTGGGGTCAGTATTGCTCCACAAATGAAACAGCAGAAAACAAGATGAGAAAACAATATCAGTATTTCGCCAGTAGGTGTCAGTGTTCCTCCACCAATGAGAAACAGATCCACGGGCGGGATGGCGTGAAAACTTTGTGAGAGCGTTGCCATGAAATTTCTAAAAGGATAGAAATGTCTCAGATAATTTTGTTTGAATTAAATCATGCAGTAAATGTAACGTTTCTTACTTCTTACAAACCATTTCAGTAATTCGCCACTCTGAGTAAGTATTACTCCAACAATGCATTAGAGTGCTTTAGAAACACAGCTGAAAATGATGAAAATGACGAACAGTAGTACTTCGCCATGTGCATATGATCGGCTGTAAATGACACGTGGATCATCCGACTGACGACAAATTGGATACGTATGACCTTTGTTGACCTCTAAAGAGAACGACAGCATTGAAATATATTTTGACTCCACTGCGTGTCCTACATTAATCCGCCAGCTATATTTCCTCGCTAAACCTGCACCACATTTTTTGCATCGTCAAGGAGCGCCTCCGAACGCATCAGTGCGTACCGCCTGGTGGACGGGCGCGGAAACTGTGCAACAACTTCTGTGTTAGCAGGTGGCCAGCGTTGATGGAAACTGAGCAAACAGCTTCCGCGATGCGGGCGGAAGAGCTGAAACTGCGTGAGAGCTTCTGTGGTGGCTGGCGTGAGGCGCGGTTGCTAGTACCCCGCGGTGGCAATAGGCCGGAGCGGCGCTTGGCTGCGAGGGCCGTTCGAGGCTGCTTGCAGCTTTAATTATTATTATTATTTTTCTTCCCACCTCTTTGGGGGGGCTTTTTGGGGGCCTTATCATATTGGAAAACTCACCAAACTTGGCGGAGGCCTTAAGCCTGTTTTAAAAATTTTGATTTTAAGGTCATCACAAAAATCCCACAAGAAATGGCTCAATAGCGCCACTAGAAATTTCAAAGGACCCTTTGCTATTCACTTACTTTATCCTAGACATGAAATTTGGTACACTTGTAGAGCTCCCCAGGACGCTCAAAATTTACAATTAATGTCATAGTGCAAGTATCACAGGAAGACAGCCATTTTGGATTGAAGGTCCAATTTTGAGGCCATTTTTGCCGTTTACAGCCTTCGTATTTGATCGAACTCCTCCTAGGGATTTCGATTGATCGGCTTTAAACTCGGTCAGTCTGTTCATAAGGCATGTCCCATCTAAAGTTATCAAAACGGTGAGTTTTTGAGTATGCTGAAGGGGGGTAAGCAGGGGTCAAAGTTCACCTACTCGCCATAAAACATAAACTGCTATATCTCCTACACAGAAACTCACAGAGGCACCAAAGTTTCTGTGATTGATCATCATCGGGTGTCCTACAATACCCTATGGTCGAAGGATGACATCACTTAGGCCACGCCCCATGAGAACAGGAAGTGTAATGTTTTACTGTGGACTGTCGCTATCTGACCCCTTTGACCTCATCAACATGAAACTGTGCCCAGACACAGAAGACATGTTGGTGTATTGAGGATTCCAACCCCGACCAGATTCGATGGAGCAGGTGGGCGTGGCGGCGTGGCGAAGTGACCTGTAACGCCATCGCCATACGTTTTGCTCTCAATTCCACAGTTTCGTTCCAGCTGCTCCAACCTCACAAGGATGGATCTTCATCCACTCCCCGACAGGAATCCATCACAATATTTGGTGGGCGTGGCCTAATTTCTCTATAGCGCCCCTAGAAAACTTTAAATGATCAGCCCAAGCCATGCTTTAACCTACAATTACGAAACGTTGTAGACATGTGTACCTTGTCAGGACTTACAAAAAAGTCTCTTGGAGCCATGGTCTAATCCCCACAGGAAGTCAGCCATTTTAGATTGAAGTTCAGATTTTGACCCCATTTTTGCCGTTTACAGCCTCCGTATTTGATCGAACTCCTCCTAGGGATTTCGATGATCGGCTTCAAACTCGGTCAGTCTGTTCATAAGGCATGTCCCATCTAAAGTTATCAAAACGGTGAGTTTTTGAGAATGCTGAAGGAGGGGTTAGCAGGGGTCAAAGTTCACCTACTCGCCATAAAAACATAAACTGCTATATTTCCTACACAGAAACTCACAGAGGCACCAAAGTTACTGTGATTGATCATCATCGGGTGTCCTACAATACCATATGGTCGAATGATGACATCACTTAGGCCACGCCCCCTGAGAACAGGAAGTGTAATGTTTTACTGTGAAAGGGTCGCTATCTGACCCCTTTGACCTCATCAACATGAAACTGTGCCCAGACACAGAAGCCATGTTGGTGTGTTGAGGATTCTAATCCCGACCAGCTACGATGGAGCAGGTGGGGCGTGGCGGCGTGGCGAAGTGTCCTGTAACGCCATCGCCATACGTTTGGCTCTCAATTCCACATTTTTGGGCGCAGCTGCTCCAAACTCACAAGGATGGATCTTCATCCACTCCCCGACAGGAATCCATCACAATATTTGTAGGGTGTGGCCTAATTTCTCTATAGCGCCCCCTAGAAAATTTTAAATGATCAGCCCCAAGCCATGCTTTAACCTACAATTACGAAACTTTGTACACATGTGTACCATGTCAGGACTTACAAAAAAGTCTCTTGGACCCATGGTCTAAACCCCAGAGGAAGTCGGCCATTTTAGATTGAAGTTCAGATTTTGATCCCATTTTTGGCGTTTATAAACCATTTTCAGTAATTCGCCACTTGGGGTCAGTATTGCTCCACAAATGAAACAGCAGATAACAGGATGAAGAACAATATCAGTATTTCGCCAGTAGGTGTCAGTGTTCCTCCACCAATGACAAACAGATCCACGGGCGGATGGGCGCGAAAACTTTGTGAGAGCGTTGCCATGAAATTTCTAAAAGGATAGAAATGTCTCAGATAATTTTTGTTGAATTAAATCATGCAGTAAATGTAGCGTTTTCTTACTTCTTCCAAACCATTTCAGTAATTCGCCACTCTGAGTAAGTATTACTCCAACAATGAAATAGAGTGCTTTAGAAACACAGCTGAAAATGATGAAAAATGACGAACTGTAGTACTTCGCCATGTGCATACGATCGGCTGTAAATGACACGTGGATCATCCGACTGACGCCAAATTGGATACGTATGACCTTTGTTGACCTCTAAAAAGAACAACAGCATTGAAATATATTTTGACTCCACTGCGCGTCCTACATTAATCCGCCAGCTATATTTCCTCGCTAAACCAATGAATCTGCACCACATTTTTTGCATCGTCAAGGAGCGAATCCGAACGCATCAGTGCGTACCGCCTGGTGGACGGGCGCGGAAACTGCGCAACAACTTCTGTCTTAGCACGTGGCCAGCGTTGATGGAAACTGAGCAACAGCTTCTGCGGTGCGGGCGGAGGAGCTGAAAACTGCGTGAGAGCTTCTGTGGTGGCTGGCGTGAGGCGGCGGTTGCTCGTACCCCGCGGTGGACAACAGGCCGGAGCGGCGCTTGGCTGCGAGGGCCGTTCGAGGCTGCTTGCAGCTTTAATTAGGCCCGAGCAGCTAAGCGCTGCGAAGGCCTATTGTTTCTGTACTGTTTCTTATTATTAGGCCCGAGCAGCTAAGCGCTGCGAAGGCCTATTGTTTTCCTACTGTTTCTTATTATTATTATTATTATTATTATTCTTCCACCCAAATGAATTGGCTTTTTGAGGGCTTTATCATATTCAAAAACTCACCAAACTTGGCGGACGCGTAAAGGGAGTTTCAAAATTTTGTATTTTAAGGTCATTGCAAAAATCCCATAAGAAATGGCTCAATAGCGCCACCTAGAAATTTTCAAAGGACCCTTTGCTATTCACTTACTTTATCCTAGAGACATGAAATTTGGTACACTTGTAGAGCTCCCCAGGACGCTCAAAATTTACAATTAATGTCATAGTGCAAGTATCACAGGAAGTCGGCCATTTTGGATTGAAGGTCCAATTTTGAGCCCATTTTTGCCGTTTACAGCCTCCGTATTTGATCGAACTCCTCCTAGGGATTTCCATTGACCGGCTTCAAACTCGGTCAGTCTGTTCATAAGGCATGTCCCATCTAAAGTTATCAAAACGGTGAGTTTTTGAGTATGCTGAAGGGGGGTTAGCAGGGGTCAAAGTTCACCTACTCGCCGTAAAAAAATAAACTGCTATATCTCCTACACAGAAACTCACAGAGGCACCAAAGTTACTGTGATTGATCATCATCTGTTGCCCTACAATACCATATGGTCGAATGATGACATCACTTAGGCCACGCCCCCTGAGAACAGGAAGTGTCATGTTTTACTGTCAATGGTCGCTATCTGACCCCTTTGACCTCATCAACATGAAACTGTGCCCAGACACAGAAGACATGTTGGTGTATTGAGGATTCCAACCCCGACCAGCTTCAATGCAGCAGGTGGGCGTGGCGGCGTGGCGAAGTGACCTGTAACGCCATCGCCATACGTTTGGCTCTCAATTCCACATTTTCGGGCCCAGCTGCTCCAAATTCCCAATGATGGACCCTCATCTACTCCCGGACAGGAATCCATCACAATATTTGGTGGGCGTGGCCTAATTTCTCTATAGCGCCCCCTAGAAAACTTTAAATGATGAGCCCCAAGCCATGCTTTAACCTACAATTACGAAACTTTGTACACGTGTGTACCTTGTCAGGACTTACAAAAAAGTCTCTTGGAGCCATGGTATAAACCCCACAGGAAGTCGGCCATTTTGGATTCAAGTTCGGTTTTTGACCCATTTTTGCAGTTTGCAGCCTTCGTATTTGATCAAACTCCTCCTAGGGATTTCGATTGATCGGCTTCAAACTCGGTCAGTCTGTTCATAAGGCATGTCCCATCTAAAGTTATCAAAACGGTGAGTTTTTGAGTATGCTGAAGGGGGGTTAGCAGGGGTCAAAGTTCACCTACTCGCCATAAAAAAATAAACTGCTATATCTCCTACACAGAAACTCACAGAGGCACCAAAGTTTCTGTGATTGATCATCATCGGGTGTCCTACAACATCCTATGGTCGAATGATGACATCACTTAGGCCACGCCCCCTGAGAACAGGAAGTGTCATGTTTTACTGTGAACGGTCGCTATCTGAACCTTTTGACCTCATCAACATGAAACTGTGACCAGACACCGAAGACATGTTGGTGTGTTAAGAATTCCAACCCCGACCAGCTACGATGGAGCAGGTGGGCGTGGCGGCGTGGCGAAGTGAGCTGTAACGCCATCGCCATACGTTTGGCTCTCAATTCCACAATTTCGGGCCCAGCTGCTCCAAACTCACAAGGATGGATTCCCATCAACTCCCCGACAGGAATCCATCACAATATTTGGTGGGCGTGGCCTAATTTCTCTATAGCGCCCCCTAGAAAATTTTAAATGATCAGCCCCAAGCCATGCTTTAGTCTACAATTACGAAACTTTGTACACGTGTGTACCATGTCAGGACTTACAAAAAAGTCTCTTGGAGCCATGGTCTAAACCCCAGAGGAAGTCGGCCATTTTAGATTGAAGTTCAGATTTTGATCCTATTTTTGGTGTTTATAAACCATTTCAGTAATTCGCCACTTGGGGTCAGTATTGCTCCACAAATGAAACAGCAGATAAACAGGATGAAGAACAATATCAGTATTTCGCCAGTAGGTGTCAGTGTTCCTCCACCAATGACAAACAGATCCACGGGCAGATGGGCATGAAAACTTTGTGAGAGCGTTGCCGTGAAATTTCTAAAAGGATAGAAATGTCTCATATAATTTTTGTTGAATTAAATCATGCAGTAAATGTAGCAAACCATTTCAGTTATTCGCCACTCTGAGTAAGTATTACTCCAACAATGAAATAGAGTGCTTTAGAAACACAGCTGAAGATGATGAACAATGACGAACTGCAGTACTTCGCCATGTGCATACGATCGGCTGTAAATGACACGTGGATCATTCAACTGGCGCCAAATTGGATACGTATGACCTTTGTTGACCTCTACAGAGCAAAACAGCATTTAAATGTATTTTGACTCCACTGCGCCCCCTACATTAATCCGCCAGCTATATTTCCTCGCTAAACCAATGAATCTATACCACATTTTTTGCATCGTGAAGGATAGCCGCCGAACGCATCAATGCATACCGCCTGGTGGACGGGCGCGGAAACTGCGCAACAACTTCGTGTTGGAACATGGGCAGCGTTGATGGAAACTGAGCAAACAGCTTCCGTGGTGCGGGCGGAGGCGCTAAAAACTGCGTGACAGCTTCTGTGGTGGCTGGCGTGAGGCGGAGGTTGCTCGTACCCCGCGGTGGCAATAGGCCGGAGCGGCGCTTGGCTGCGAGGGCCGTTCGAGGCTGCTTGCAGCTTTAATTATTATTATTATTAGGCCCGAGCAGCTAAGCGCTGCGAAGGCCTGTATCTGTACTGTTTATTATTATTATTATTATTATTATTATTATTATTATTATTATTATTTTTCTTCCCACCTCTTTGGGGGGCTTTTTGGGGGCCTTATCATATTGGAAACTCACCAAACTTGGCGGAGGCCTTAAGCCTGTTTAAAAATTTTGATTTTTAAGGTCATCACAAAAATCCCACAAGAAATGGCTCAATAGCGCCACCTAGAAATTTTCAAAGGACCCTTTGCTATTCACTTACTTTATCCTAGAGACATGAAATTTGGTACACTTGTAGAGCTCCCCAGGACGCTCAAAATTTACAATTAATGTCATAGTGCAAGTATCACAGGAAGACAGCCATTTTGGATTGAAGGTCCAATTTTGAGGCCATTTTTGCCGTTTACAGCCTTCGTATTTGATCGAAATCCCCTAGGGATTTCGATTGATCGGCTTCAAACTCGGTCAGTCTGTTCATAAGGCATGTCCCATCTAAAGTTATCAAAACGGTGAGTTTTTGAGTATGCTGAAGGGGGGTTAGCAGGGGTCAAAGTTCACCTACTCGCCGTAAAAAAATAAACTGCTATATCTCCTACACAGAAACTCACAGAGGCACCAAAGTTTCTATGATTGATCATCATTGGGTGTCCTACAATACCCTATGGTCGAATGATGACATCACTTTGGCCACGCCCCCTGAGAACAGGAAGTGTAATGTTTTACTGTGAACTTTCACTATATGACCCCTTTGACCTCATCAACATGAAACTGTGCCCAGACACAGAAGACATGTTGGTGTGTTGAGGATTCCAACCCCGACCAGCTTCGATGGAGCAGGTGGGCGTGGCGGCGTGGCGAAGTGACCTGTAACGCCATCGCCATACGTTTTGCTCTCAATTCCACAGTTTCTGTTCCAGCTGCTCCAACCTCACAAGGATGGATCTTCATCCACTCCCCGACAGGAATCCATCACAATATTTGGTGGGCGTGGCCTAATTTCTCTATAGCGCCCCCTAGAAAACTTAAATGATCAGCCCCAAGCCATGCTTTAACCTACAATTACGAAACGTTGTACACATGTGTACCTTGTCAGGACTTACAAAAAAGTCTCTTGGAGCCATGGTCTAAACCCCACAGGAAGTCGGCCATTTTAGATTGAAGTTCAGATTTTGACCCCATTTTTGCCGTTTACAGCCTCCGTATTTGATCGAACTCCTCCTAGGGATTTCGATTGATCGGCTTCAAACTCGGTCAGTCTGTTCATAAGGCATGTCCCATCTAAAGTTATCAAAACGGTGAGTTTTTGAGAATGCTGAAGGAGGGTTAGCAGGGGTCAAAGTTCACCTACTCGCCATAAAAACATAAACTGCTATATTTCCTACACAGAAACTCACAGAGGCACCAAAGTTACTGTGATTGATCATCATCGGGTGTCCTACAATACCGTATGGTCGAATGATGACATCACTTAGGCCACGCCCCCTGAGAACAGGAAGTGTAATGTTTTACTGTGAAAGGTCGCTATCTGACCCCTTTGACCTCATCAACATGAAACTGTGCCGAGACACAGAAGCCATGTTGGTGTGTTGAGGATTCTAATCCCGACCAGCTACGATGGAGCAGGTGGGCGTGGCGGCGTGGCGAAGTGTCCTGTAACGCCATCGCCATACGTTTGGCTCTCAATTCCACATTTTTGGGCGCAGCTGCTCCAAACTCACAAGGATGGATCTTCATCCCTCCCCGACAGGAATCCATCACAATATTTGTAGGGTGTGGCCCAATTTCTCTATAGCGCCCCCTAGAAAATTTAAAATGATCAGCCCCAAGCCATGCTTTAACCTACAATTACGAAACTTTGTACACATGTGTACCATGTCAGGACTTACAAAAAAGTCTCTTGGAGCCATGGTCTAAACCCCAGAGGAAGACGGCCATTTTAGATTGAAGTTCAGATTTTGATCCCATTTTTGCCGTTTATAAACCATTTCAGTAATTCGCCACTTGGGGTCAGTATTGCTCCACAAATGAAACAGCAGATAATCAGGATGAAGAACAATATCAGTATTTCGCCAGTAGGTGTCAGTGTTCCTCCACCGATGATAAACAGATCCACGGGCGGATGGGCGTGAAAACTTTGTGAGTGTGTTGCCATGACATTTCTAAAAGGATAGAAATGTCTCAGATAATTTTTGTTGAATTAAATCATGCAGTAAATGTAGCGTTTTCTTACTTCTTACAAACCATTTCAGTAATTCGCCACTCTGAGTAAGTATTACTCCAACAATGAAATAGAGTGCTTTAGAAACACAGCTGAAAATGATGAAAAATGACGAACTGTAGTACTTCGCTATGTGCATATGATCGGCTGTAAATGTCACGTGGATCATCCGACTGACGCCAAATTGGATACGTATGACCTTTGTTGACCTCTAAAGAGAACAACAGCATTGAAATATATTTTGACTCCACTGCGCGTCCTACATTAATCCGCCAGCTATATTTCCTCGCTAAACCAATGAATCTGCACCACATTTTTTGAATCGTCAAGGAGCACCTCCGAACGCATCAGTGCGTACCGCCTGTTGGACGGGCGCGGAAACTGCGCAACAACTTCTGTGTTAGCACGTGGTCAGCGTTGATGGAAAACTGAGCAACAGCTTCCGCGGTGCGGGCGGAGGAGCTGAAAACTGCGTGAGAGCTTCTGTGGTGGCTGACGTGAGGTGACGGTTGCTAGTACCCCGCGGTGGCAATAGGCCGGAGCGGCGCTTGGCTGCGAGGGCCGTTCGAGGCTGCTTGCAGCTTTAATTATTATTATTCTTCCACCCAAATGAATTGGCTTTTTGGGGGCTTTATCATATTCAAAAACTCACCAAACTTGGCAGACCCGTAAAGGGAGTTTCAAAATTTGTATTTTAAGGTCATCGCAAAAAATCCCATAAGAAATGGCTCAATAGCGCCACCTAGAAATTTTCAAAGGACCCTTTGCTATTCACTTTCTTCATCGTAGAGACATGAAATTTGGTACACTTGTAGAGCTCCCCAAGATGCTCAAAATTTACAATTAATGTCATAGTGCAAATATCACAGGAAGTCGGCCATTTTGGATTGAAGGTCCAATTTTGAGCACATTTTTGCCGTTTACAGCCTCCGTATTTGATCGAAATCCTCCTACGGATTTCAATTGACCGGCTTCAAACTAGGTCAGTCTGTTCATAAGGCATGTCCCATCTAAAGTTATCAAAACGGTGAGTGTTGGAGTATGCTGAAGGGGGGTTAGCAGGGGTCAAAGTTCACCTCTCCGTAAATAAATAAACTGCTATATCTCCTACAAAGAAACTCACAGAGGCACCAAAGTTACTGTGATTGATCATCATCCGCTGCCCTACAATACCATATGGTCGAATGATGACATCACTTAGGCCACGCCCCCTGAGAACAGGAAGTGTCATGTTTTACTGTGAACTGTCGCTATCTGACCCCTTTGACCTCATCAACATGAAACTGTGCCCAGACACAGAAAACATGTTGGTGTGTTGAGGATTCCAACCCCGACCAGCTTCGATGGAGCAGCTGGGCGTGGCGGCGTGGCGAAGTGACCCGTAACGCCATAGCCATACGTTTGGCTCTCAATTCCACATTTTTGGGCGCAGCTGCTCCAAACTCACAAAGATGGATCTTCATCCACTCCCCGACAGGAATCCATCACAATATTTGCAGGGTGTGGCCTAATTTCTCTATAGCGCCCCCTAGAAAATTTTAAATGATCAGCCCCAAGCCATGCTTTAACCTACAACTACGAAACTTTGTACACCATGTCAGGACTTACAAAAAAGTCTTGGAGCCACGGTCTAAACCCCAGAGGAAGTCAGCCATTTAGATTGAAGTTCAAATTTTGATCCCATTTTTGCCGTTTACAGCCTTCCTATTTGATCGAACTCCTCCTAGGGATTTCGATTGATCGGCTTCAAACTCGGTCAGTCTGCTCATAAGGCTGTCCCATCTAAAGTTATCAAAACGGTGAGTTTTTGAGAATGCTGAAGGGGGGTTAGCAGGGGTCAAAGTTCACCTACTCGCCGTAAAAAAATAAACTGCTATATCTCCTACACAGAAACTCACAGAGGCACCAGACTTTCTGTGATTGATCATCATCGGGTGTCCTACAATACCCTATGGTCGAATGATGACATCACTTAGGCCACGCCCCTGAGAAAAGGAAGTGTCATGTTTACTCTGAACGGTCGCTATCTCACCCCTTTGACCTCATCAACATGAAACTGTGCCCAGACACAGAAGACATGTTGGTGTGTTGAGGATTTCAACCCCGACCAGCTACGATGGAGCAGGTGGGCGTGGCGGCGTGGCGAAGTGACCTGTAACGCCATCGCCATACGTTTGGCTCTCAATTCCACATTTCTGGGCCCACCTGCTCCAAACTCACAAGGATGGATTCCCATTAACTCCCCGACAGGAATCCATCACAATATTTGGTGGGCGTGGCCTAATTTCTCTATAGCGCCCCCTAGAAAACAGCAGCCCATAGGTTATGTTGTTATTAATTATTTAAATATACATTATTATAACTTTTTATATATATATAAGTTTATTTTGTGGGTTAAAGTACAAACATTCATTCATTTTTGCTAGAAATAATACAAACAAAGTCATTCAGCAAACTTATGACAGCGAAGTAAGAACACACTGGGGTCAGTGTTGATGGAGTACTACTGGCACCTTGTGGAGAAATACTGGTACTGCTAGTGCAATACCAGTATTGCCCCAGCAGGAGGCAGTGGTACTCCATCAATGAGAAAACAGATCGACGCTACGTAATAACAGTCAGCCGGACAGCTGGAGCTGCGAAGTTTTCCTGAACATTTTGCCTGCTTTTTGGAGCCACAGAACTGGACTATGCTCAACATTTTGCTTGGATTTTGGAGTTGCAAATCCAAACCACGCTTTTGAGCAAGAAGGCTCTGTTGGACCGGAGTTGGAGAAGTTTAAACTGAGCAACAGCTTCCGCGGTGCGGGCGGAGGCGCTGAAAACTGCGTGAGAGCTTCTGTGGTGGCTGGCGTGAGGCGGCGGTTGCTCGTACCCGCGGTGGCAATAGGCCGGAGCGGCGCTTGGCTGCGAGGGCCGTTCGAGGCTGCTTGCAGCTTTAATTATTATTATTATTTTTCTTCCCACCTCTTTGGGGGGCTTTTTGGGGGCCTTATCATATTGGAAAACTCACCAAACTTGGCGGAGGCCTTAAGCCTGTTTAAAAATTTTGATTTTAAGGTCATCACAAAAATCCCACAAGAAATGGCTCAATAGCGCCACCTAGAAATTTTCAAAGGACCCTTTGCTATTCACTTACTTTATCCTAGAGACATGAAATTGGTACACTTGTAGAGCTCCCCAGGATGCTCATAATTTACAATTAATGTCATAGTGCAAGTATCACAGGAAGACAGCCATTTTGGATTGAAGGTCCAATTTTGAGGCCATTTTTGCCGTTTACAGCCTTCGTATTTGATCGAAACTCCTAGGGATTTCGATTGATCGGCTTCAAACTTGGTCAGTCTGTTCAAAAGGCATGTCCCATCTAAAGTTATCAAAACGGTGAGTTTTTGAGTATGCTGAAGGGGGGTTAGCAGGGGTCAAAGTTCACCTACTCGCCGTAAAAAAATAAACTGCTATATCTCCTACACAGAAACTCACAGAGGCACCAAAGTTTCTATGATTGATCATCATTGGGTGTCCTACAATACCCTATGGTCGAATGATGACATCACTTTGGCCACGCCCCTGAGAACAGGAAGTGTAATGTTTTACTGTGAACTTTCACTATCTGACCCCTTTGACCTCATCATGAAACTGTGCCCAGACACAGAAGACATGTTGGTGTGTTGAGGATTCCAACCCCGACCAGCTTCGATGGAGCAGGTGGGCGTGGCGGCGTGGCGAAGTGACCTGTAACGCCATCGCCATACGTTTTGCTCTCAATTCCACAGTTTCTGTTCCAGCTGCTCCAACCTCACAAGGATGGATCTTCATCCACCCCGACAGGAATCCATCACAATATTTGGTGGGCGTGGCCTAATTTCTCTATAGCGCCCCCTAGAAAACTTTAAATTATCAGCCCCAAGCCATGCTTTAACCTACAATTACGAAATGTTGTACACATGTGTACCTTGTCAGGACTTACAAAAAAGTCTCTTGGAGCCATGGTCTAAACCCACAGGAAGTCGGCCATTTTAGATTGAAGTTCAGATTTTGACCCCATTTTTGCCGTTTACAGCCTCCGTATTTGATCGAACTCCTCCTAGGGATTTCGATTGATCGGCTTCAAACTCAGTCAGTCTGTTCATAAGGCATGTCCCATCTAAAGTTATCAAAACGGTGAGTTTTTGACAATGCTGAAGGAGGGTTAGCAGGGTCAAAGTTCACCTACTCGCCATAAAAACATAAACTGCTATATTTCCTACACAGAAACTCACAGAGGCACCAAAGTTACTGTGATTGATCATCATCGGGTGTCCTACAATACCGTATGGTCGAATGATGACATCACTTAGGCCACGCCCCCTGAGAACAGGAAGTGTAATGTTTTACTGTGAAAGGTCACTATCTGACCCCTTTGACCTCATCAACATGAAACTGTGCCCAGACACAGAAGCCATGTTGTGGTGTTGAGGATTCTAATCCCGACCAGCTACGATGGAGCAGGTGGGCGTGGCGGCGTGGCGAAGTGACCTGTAACGCCATCGCCATACGTTTGGCTCTCAATTCCACATTTTTGGGCGCAGCTGCTCCAAACTCACAAGGATGGATCTTCATCCACTCCCCGACAGGAATCCATCACAATATTTGTAGGGTGTGGCCCAATTTCTCTATAGCGCCCCCTAGAAAATTTAAAATGATCAGCCACAAGCCATGCTTTAACCTACAATTACGAAACTTTGTACACATGTGTACCATGTCAGGACTTACAAAAAAGTCTCTTGGAGCCATGGTCTAAACCCCACAGGAAGTCGGCCATTTTAGATTGAAGTTCAGATTTTGATCCCATTTTTGCCGTTTATTAACCATTTCAGTAATTCGCCACTTGGGGTCAGTATTGCTCCACAAATGAAAACAGCAGATAATCAGGATGAAGAACAATATCAGTATTTCGCCAGTAGGTGTCAGTGTTCCTCCACGATGATAAACAGATCCACGGGCGGATGGGCGTGAAAAACTTTGTGAGTGTGTTGCCATGACATTTCTAAAAGGATAAAAATGTCTCAGATAATTTTTGTTGAATTAAATCATGCAGTAAATGTAGCGTTTTCTTACTTCTTCCAAACCATTTCAGTAATTCGCCACTCTGAGTAAGTATTACTCCAACAATGAAATAGAGTGCTTTAGAAACACAGCTGAAAATGATGAAAAATGACGAACTGTAGTACTTCGCTATGTGCATATGATCGGCTGTAAATGTCACGTGGATCATCCGACTGACGCCAAATTGGATACGTATGACCTTTGTTGACCTCTAAAGAGAACAACAGCATTGAAATATATTTTGACTCCACTGCGCGTCCTACATTAATCCGCCAGCTATATTTCCTCGCTAAAGCAATGAATCTATACCACATTTTTTTGCATCGTCAAGGATAGCCGCCGAACGCATAGATGCGTACCGCCTGGTGGACGGGCGTGGAAACTGCGGAACAACTTCTGTGTTGGAACGTGGGAAGCATTGATGGAAACTCAGCCACAGCTTCCGCAGTGCGGCCGGAGGTGCTGAAAACTGCGTGAGAGCTTCTGTGGTGGCTTCGGGGTACTGCGATTGCTCGTACCCCGCGGTGGACAATAGGCCGGAGCGGCGCTTGGCTGCGAGGGCCGTTCGAGGCTGCTTGCAGCTTTAATTCCAACTGTTTTTGCACCTGAGAGGGTACTGGGAGTCTGAGTTGGAAAAACTGAGTGGGATGGAGGTGAGACGGTAATGTAGCGGTGTCGACAAGAGTGCGAGAGCAAGCTAAAGACTTCAAAGCAGTGACGCTTCAATCTCTACTGAGTTTGCAAACCTCCCTATCTGTCTTAAACCAGATCTCATAGAGACGCACAACCACAGACTGACTCCAAGTTCCATTTTGGAACATTTCAAGCAAAGCCTTCACAACCATTTGTTTGGCATTGTGCTCAGCTCAGGCTCCTACAACATCCCTTAACTCTGTGTGAGCACAGAAAAATCTGTTCTTCCCAGTAAAGGAAAGGATAATGGAGGAGGAATATAAAGAAATAACATGTTAACAGACCAGAGTTCCTGTTAACTTTGACATTGTTGGAGTAAATGACTTTTGGAAGAAAAACCGCAAGTTTCAAAATCTCAACCGCTTTTCTTATTTTCTCTTAAATCTGACGATTTTTTAAAATTTTATTTCATGTTTTTTTAGCCCACAGTTCTCCCAAAATGTGTTTAGTTTGAAATTTGTTTAATGGTTAGGTGGAATCATTTCCTACAGTAGCTGACATAAGTCACCTTTGATGAAAGAGTAATGTCACAACCTGGTCCAGAATTAAGACAGGGGTAATTAATCTCAGCTTAAGTTTATGCAATTACTAGCGGATTTTAAAGACTTTGCCAGGTGACTGTTCTTGACAAGTCTTTGCCAGTCTGCTCGGTGAAACAGTGGAAGCAGACTCTCTGGCCCGTCAGCTCGACCCAGCAGCTGCTCTTCCCCCAGTAGCTGAATGGAAAAAAGTCTGACTCACCTACTTGTATAAAAAGGTAATAACTACCAAATACATAAATATTACCGTCAAAGGCAAAAACTGTCTCTCTGAAGACTACCCAGTCATTCGGTCAGCCAATGACTAATGGAGAGGGAGGTCAGATCATGGCCAGTTTTAGTTCATCTGGCTTTGTCCAGCTTTTAACAGACATTCATTGATGGGATGTCTACTGAGAAACAGCTTCATGCGTAATCAAGCTTCTTGGAAAAGTTGCTAAACGACACGATGCACTGTGGACGGTTGCTGGTCATTTCATGTCGTTGTTATTCCCTACTACAAATACTCCAAGCAGCGTTTTATGCAAGACTTATATAAAATTCATATTAAGTTATACAATAAACTTTCCATATATTTCATCAAACATACCAGGTTAAATAAACTGATACACAATAGGAAAAGGAAGTGGCAAAACAGTAATGCGAAGATGCTAAATGGGGTTACAAACCAGCAAAGGAGAGAAGAGGCTGGAGCCATATTCTGAAGATTGCGCTCCAGGCTTACACACACATTAGATGAGTAAAAGGGATGTCTTGTCCTTGAGTCAGTCTGTACCAAATAGAGGAGTTGTTAGATCCTGGCCACTTTCACATTTTTTAGATTTAAATCGTCTCTGAAAGACTGTCATCTTTTGAACAAGTCATACCACCAGTAAGGGCATTTGTTACCATTTTACATCCAGTGTTCTTAACCAGTTTTCTACAAACCAATCACCCAATTATGTGTTCAACAGATCAGGTTAATCAGGGGTAATTACCTGTCAGATTTAGTAAGATTCTACTGGTTTATATAAAAATTTGAATTGCAATAAATGGAAACAGGGTGCCTGTTTCTGATGCTATTTGTATTCATATTAAAATATACGTAAGATCAGGGGTCAAGTTAGTATTTCTTGCCTTTGACCATTTTTTAAATGGTGACATTGAAATCACATCGTTTGGCAGATTGCAATATGCACTCCTGACCACTTGGTGCAGTCATGCATACATTTTCCACTTTACACACGAGTGCATAGCAGAGGTAAGCAAGTCAATCAAATAAAGTCTCCCAGGCCTGAGCGCTGTAAACATCCATCGACATTGACTGCTCTTAGCTGACTGATCAATATGTTGTATGTAAATGCATGCTGATGATGGTTCTGATGCTGCTCTGTTGGTAATAACTTGTTGAAAACAATAAACATATTTGAATCACAAAAACAATTTTCAGGCAAGTATCTGAACATCCCCTCTGGCCTGTATGCCATACTGAATGGATCTTGCTAACCAGAGGCTGACAGTATCTTGGACAGTTATGGATGTTTTGGAGCACAGTTGTGACCACTGCATGTCACAGACCAGTGCAGCTGAACCCCTGGTGAAGATGCAATGCATACGTCAAGATTTCCTCTCACTGAAGAGAGTACTTGCAGGATCAGGAAACCACTTGACCAGAGATTATTGCCGACTTCTGATCATTTCAATTGGAGATATGTTCCCTGATTTCAAAATATGCGCTGAAGTGTTGCTTGTAATTCCGGTCTCCAGTCTGACAGTAGAGCATGGATTTAGCCTCCAAAGCAACAACAAAACAGCCTGAAATCATCTGTTCAAGGCAACAATTTAAAAACTCATGACACTAACCTCTGCAATCCAACTTGAAACATTTAATTGCCTAGGAAGTTTTTGAGACTGGGCATTTAGGTAAAACCAGGTTAATCATTCATAATTTAAGTGCAATCATTTAATTTATTATTTAAATGTAGTTACTGAGGCCACAGTTAGTGATTTTTGTCACACTGGAGAAAAAGTTACATGTATTCAGTTGCTTGATGTGTGATAGCGTGGTGTGGACTATATCAAAATGACAGAAAATATGAAAAAAAGTCTATTACAACTTCTGTTTTTTTTATTATTTAGCTCTGTCTGTCAACATGCCTGGTTATGGAATGGCATCTTTATACATGGTTTATAGATGCAATATAGCAACAGACAAAATGGCAAGAGAGTGCAAACTGGCAAAGCCGTATACTTACCTGTTACCATACTTTTTTAAGTTGCATCTTAACTGCACATTCAATTTGATGACTTGCAGTATTTACAAGCACGTGGTCATTAGGGATACTTGGGAGATGCACTATATGTATTTGGAGAAGAAGTTTATGAATAAGCCTACCTACATGCTCAAATTAAGATGTTTACCTAGAGGATAACTTGTAATCTACAAATCTAATCTGGGTTATAGCTCTCAAAACACTATGCTGTGGTTTAAACCCGCTTACTTAAGACCTGATGCACTTTCACCACATTTCTGACAAGTTAATTGCCAGAAACACTGAGACTTTTTATTTCAGCACTAATGCACCACACCAACTAATGCTCAATGTCTTTCCTCAGTGTCTGCTCTCCCATTAGTCCATTTCCACACAAGGGTATTCCCTTCTCACTTAGCAACGCCTCTCCCATGCTCCAAACACACAGAAATAGTTCACTGGTAATATAACCTTTGGAGATTCCCATGAACTATAAAATCAATCACAAAGTTCAGCCATAAAAGCAGTGATGTCACAGGGCGCACTGACACTAATTACAGAAGCTACTTACTGTCGGCATAGTTTTTTCTCCTGGTGCCATCCACTTTTCCTGTTTTGTCAATGCAGAGGAAGAACTTGTTGGCAGAATAAAGCCGTCGCAGTCTGACGTCACCTTCCAGGTGATTGTAACTACGAGTGTGCCTTTCCAAAGTCCACGAACAGTTGGTGCCACTCCCCAGCCCCTGAAGGGGTTCATGCCCTGCTCGAGGAGGACAGGCTCCGCTGCCAGCAGTGACCAAGAGCAGGGTGAGGAATACCAGGGCAAAGGAGGATGCACTGGGCAGGGGGATGACATTCCCAGTGGAGGAGGCAGTGGTGGCTGTTCTCAGGGTAAGTTTAGGGCAAAGATGAGCTACGGATGTCATCCATCTGCACATGGTGGGTTAGGCTCCCAAGGTGCACCTTGTGCAAGCTGTAGGCATGCTGGTGATCAAGAGATGTCAGTGTGGAGGGTGGGAGTCCTGGACAGCGAAGGGAGGGGAATGGTAATCACAACAGATCCTCTGGATGTCACTGATTGTCAGTCTCCACTTTGGGTTGAAAGCAAGTCTCTCGGGTTGTCATCTTCAGCTTTGAAATCACGCGTTCAGCTCCTGACATGAAGTCCACTCTCTCAAGTCCATCTTTGATTCTGATCCTTCTGGCGCCCCTCTGAACTGAAGTCTTCTTCAGTGGTCTGTAGGTACAGTCCAAGGATGTTTAAGGATAAACAAGAACAACATCAAGTGTAATTCTTGAGTTTAGTCCAAATGGATGAGTGTATATCTTTATGCGTGTGCATGTGTGTGTGCACCTTGCGCTGCGCTGCTCTTTCCAGCTGGATAGAAACAAGTTGCCTGTCTGAGCTGCTGACCCGTGGCTGAGAGAGAGTTGAATGAGAGTTGCCGGTGACTGACTCTGTGTGTGTGTGTGTGTATGATACTGAGGGAAATAGAGAGGCAGCAAGTATGGGAGGGAACGAACCAGTGTGAGTCTGCGACAGTGAGAGAGGGAGGAAAGTGTGTGTGTGTGTGTCAGGGTGAGCAGAAGCCAGTGAGTGTGTGTGTGAGAGCTAGCATAGGGCAGCGAAGCAGTAAGCTACCGGCCTCATGCTCTGCTGTGTGCAGTCAGTCAGCCATCTCCCCTGTGCCGGCCCTGACTGAGCCGTCGTGAATTTTATCCTGGGCAGGGCCAGCGTCTAGGGGGTTGAAAGGAGAAGGGGTGGGGGATGGAGGCCACTGCGCCCATTCATTGCAATTTCATACAAATGAGAAAGTTTGAACCAAGTATCGTCCCCTTTCAGTAGTCTCCTCTCAGAGGAGTTCACTGTGTGAGAAACACATATTTTTGCCCTTTCATGGTCACAAACACCTGGAAAAACTTAGAAAACCTGAGTTCCACCTCATGACCTCCATTGTGTCCCCTTGATGTGAAGTATTTTGTAGCAAATCATCTCCATTACTGTCTCAAACAGACCCTAAGCCAGCTAGAAGGCAGCTTTTTTGACACCTCCAAGCTCATTTCTTCTCTTTAGGCATATGGGACAAATTAAGGGAAGGCTTTGCTTTTTTTTTTTTTTCACGGCTTCTGGTTTAAATCATCAAGCAGTCAGAGACACAGAGCAGGTTCCCTGTTGCAGGTTGAAGAAGTGTTAGCAGAGCTATTCCAGAGGATGCCAGAGAGACGTTTTGATCACCTGTGTTAATATTTCAATGAAACACCCCCTCTGATCTTTACCATTTAATTTAGCAGAGCGGGATGGAAATGAAAAGCACATTTTTTGTGACTTCCCACACTCTTGTCTGTCTTTTACAAGCTGTTTAATAATCCTGATTAGGTTGAGGCAGTGATGTACGGCCAGCATGTTTAATCCTGTGGAGCCTTATGTCATCTTTCAAGAAAATGTAGAAAAACAAATTACCCATGAGCTAAACAAAGAAATTCAGATTGCCTTATTTCATTTCGTTTCTAATTTAACAAGACATACACCTTAATTTATATCACATGAATTTTTTTTTGTAAAACACAAAACAAGAGCTGCAAAAATTCGTTTGTGAGCTTTAGAAATTGTCTTTTCTTTAGAGGGGGGATTGCTTGACTTGCAAGTACCACTTTTGAGTCCTGTTTGTCTAGCACTAGAAGTGCTTTTAAGAATTTCATACTTAGAAAGTGTGAAAGCAGCTTAATACTGCTTAAGCATTTTGACCACTTCCGGAGTCCTGCTGTCCCATTTTGTTACATCTAACCTGCAACCATTCAGATAAAGAAAAGAGAACTGAGAAAGAGACCAGCCACTTGTTTTGTATGTTTTTCAACTGAAAATTGTTTACCCTTGTTTACAGTGGTGTTTGTCCCTTTACAGATGTATTCTGATTTTGCTTTTTGGTCACATTTGAAAATTTCAGATCATCAAACAAAATAAAATAAGCAATTTTTAAATCAGTTCCAAATTACTTTCAATGAAGAGATGTTCAGTATAAATATATGAGAAGGGAAACAAAAATCCCTTCTCATAAATGTTTATATTTGCATATAAACATTTTTAGTTGATATGCAAATATACAGTGTTTTTACAAAAGAGAAAGCAACACTTAGTGCAAATTTGTGTGGTATGAATTTGGGTACTTTTAAGTATTTATTTGAGAGACAGCCTGGCAGAAGTATCTGTCTCTCGAGCTCCTGGTTTTTGCAAACATTGCTCTATGGCACTGACATTAACAGCTTGTATCCAGGATGTGTGCAGAGATGGCATCTGCCCTTTTCCTGACCCTAGACCTGCACAAGTCCTGGATGGAGTGAAGGTCAGCACTAATGATTTTTTTTTTCTGCAGACCTAACTGTTGGATGTAGTTAGACCTGCCCTGTTTTGTGGATTAGCCAAACCACACAGTGATGAACGTACACAAGACAGACTGAATAAAGTTGCTGTCGAAGATGACCAGAACCAGCCTTAGTTGATACTGCAAGGACAGTCTCTGATGGGCATTTTCCTTAACAGTGTCTATGAACGAGGACAATTAGGCCCTGAGAAAGAGTGGCTGCTAGCAACAGGAAGTGGTCCACAGAAGATATAGTGTAGCTAAAGATGGTGAGGAGAGAAGATGTGGAAGCCCACTGTCATATCCACTGTGTTAAATGTGTTTAACCTCTGAGCAGTTTGCACCTCACCAGTGGACCAGCAGATCCACCTTTTGTCCTTATTGAGAGTCATTACTGTGTCAGACCAATAACAGTGATGTCATCTTCAAAATTCAGGAGTTTCACACTGAGATGAAGTGCTACTATTTGTGTACAGAGACTGAGGAGAGAACACGCCTGTAGGGGCAGTGGTGCTGATGGTGCTTCTGTGCTGAAGATGCTGCTTCCTGGTCTCATCTGCTTATGCTGGTCACTTTGGAAGCTGATAGGTGAACCTTGGTTCTGTTAGCAAGGTTAGCTTGTGGTGGATGACGACTGGGTTGATGATGTTAAAGGCTGAGCTGAAGTCCACAAACAGGATGCTGTTTGCAGGATGAAGTGCGGTCCCAAAATGACTGCATTGTCTGCTAACCTCTTTGCTCAGTAAACTAACAGCAGGGGGTCTGTGATGTCCTTCAAACTTTTCAACACCAGTCGCTCAAAGGATTTTATGACCACAGGCGTAAGGTTATATGGCTCTAGTCATTTAACCCTGTGATGGTGTGTTTCTTGGGGACCCAATGAACTGACTTAAGAAGATGCTTTTGTAAAAAAAAGTCAGGTAAATATAACCTGTCGACAGAGAAAGGAATGCTAGAAGATCTCGTAAAATAAGACATTTTATCCTGATGAAAAGAAATTCAAGGTAAGAAACAGAATCTCTGACATCAGTCACTTTGGAAAGGAATACAAAGCAATTTTAAGGGTTTATGACAAACTATATTGAGAGCCTCTATCTACAAATTGAAAAAACATTTATCAGTATTAGAGAGCCTGTCAAAAATACCATAATAGCTTATTAATAACCGACCTATAGAGTTAGTGTTCATTATTCAACAACAAGACAAAAATTAAGCAATAATTAGGAGAGTCATTGGTTTGCAGTAACAAACCCTGCAAACCAAAAATAACACAAATACCAAGAATCCATATTTCACATTCAGAGAGAAAAAACAACAACAACAACAAAACTGAACAAATAATAATGATAATAATAAGATATCTGGACGATTGTCAATACTTCACATGTTCCATCATATCTGACATAAAACAAACCCAGAATTTTAGAAAAAGAACATCATACTGCAAATGGTCTGAAGCTGCTTTTGCTGCTTCAGAACCTGAATGACTTGATGCTCCCAAATGGGAATGTTCCAAAATTTAGTTTATGATCTTAAGCTCAAATTATGTCAGGATGACTTCATAAACATAGTGTGTATTTCATACAGCTACAACTTCAGTCACTTCATGCAATAGGACAACATCAACATAAATATATCAGGTAGTGCTTGATGCAATATTTTAAGGCCATTTATGCCCAATTTTTTAAATCAATTGACAAGCAACATCTTGCCTTGCCTCAATATTTTAAAAGTGCTGAAATTTATTGGTTTGCCTGGTAAACCAAGTTTTTTGGTTAGCTTGGTGCCACCTATTCTAATTGGAAATAATATTCTGTTTTTAAAAGTGAATATACTTGGTGCCATTTTTGCCATAATGAACGTTTTGCAATGAGAACAATTGTCCATCAACATTCATCAATTGAAAAATTTAAATGTCTGACTTTCTATATGTCACACAGTTCTGCATGGAGTGTTTTAAAACATTTTAATAATAAAAAGATTAAAAAGGTATAAAATTTCTTGTTGCTTGTGCTTTAATTGTAAAAATGGTAATTGTAGAAAAACAACACAGAGTTGGAACAAGAGAAACATAGGAAAATTGAGCTAAAGAAGACACAGTTGTTTCTTCTTTGATAAAAGTTTATTGTAATTAAAGTCATGTACCCTTCTATGTACTTAAAACCTCTTTTTAAAAAAATGAAGAGCTTTCTGAGGTCATCAATGAAGTTTGGGCCTCATGTGAATGTCAGATGTGGCAGCAGATTGGATTGTGGTGTCTTAGAAGCAAATGTTTGGGCTCTGAGCTCAGTCCCAGACCATAGACAAGTGTCTTATGTGTCCCTTTTCTCTCAATGTCTTCACATGCAACATCCTGCTGTTTTACAGTGCTATGCTTTGATGTTGTAAATAACAGCCTTTTGTTTACTTTCCTGATCAAGACATGTGGCACATAACTGTCTTGTCAAGTTCCCGTCACCTAAAGTGCACATTTGCAATTTGTAAGTAATGTATGTCACGGTCTTCAGTTTATAACTCAAAAGCAAGTGTCATATATGGAAATAAAAAAAAATCCATATGTCACAGTACGGAGGTGGCTGCAGCTTTTAAGACTGAGAAATCTTTTGAGATTTACTTCATGACGTACAAACATTTCCTCATTATTACCAGTGTCTCAACGGTAAAATGTATTTATTCCCTATTCTTTAAAGTAGCACAATAGTTACTTTAATAGGCATGCTAATGTTACTAATGGTTGTCAATAAAATCACACCGCAAAATAGTCTTGCTGTTTTCAACATGTCCCAAATACTTGCAATTACTACCATGTTGAATCCTCTACCAAAACTATCCACTCAAGAACCTATCTTTGCAGGAGGTGCAAATAGTTGTGGCGGCCCCAGTAAACTGGCCTGAACTGAATGACTATTCATTCTTAAAGCGACACAGATACCAACACAATAAATGAAAGGTTAAAATATTGTACTCTTCCCAAAATATTTCAAAACTCGGACAAATTTTGGTTTTGTGGACAATGGTCTAACATCGGCAAAAGACAACAACTATTGATTTGTTAATAATATCTGCTTAGTTGACCAACCTTTTGAACCTTTTTCCCCACTCTTACAAGAATAATTAGAATATGATCAATCTCTATCAAGTGAGTTTTGTAGAGCTTTGCTGCTTTGAACTGATTTGTGTTGACCTGTGTAATGTGGGTGTGTCGCGAACAGAGAAAGGCACGCAGAGAGCCAGGCACCCTAAGGAGGATGTTCTCGAGTCGAGGAACCTAATCTTTCCCAGCAGGGATCGAAGCAGCTCTGTAAGTATCTGAATAGAGATAATATCTCTATAATGAGGCCTGTTTTGTACCATCAAAGTCTTCAAAAGGATCTGAAACCTGACCTCCTTCCTAGCACGGACAATCCCTCAGTAAAAGCTCCCTATTATTAATTGTTTTCTGTTCCTGCTAAATGCTTGTCTTGCTTTTTCTCTTGCTGTTTTTCTAACTTTGTATTCTTGGACTGCTGCCTTTTACCATCGCTACCTGGATCTCACAAGTTTATAACAAAAACTTTCCTTTTTCAGATAAATACTTTTCTACGTATATACATTGCTCAAGACAAGTGCCTACGCTGACAATATACCGAAGTCATATAATTCAAGGAACAGCCTATTTTATGTAAAGTCAGTGATTATGCAGTTATTGTTTTCTGATCTTAAGCACGCCAGGTTGATCAGTTCAGACCAAAGCACAGGTGTGATGGATATCTCTCGTTGTGGTTGGCTGCTAAGCTAACGGATGTAGTTGAAGGAACTAACAAGACCACCACAGTTTGGACCTACTGATGATATTTGCATGTCCTGCTTCACGGTCATTGTTCATTGTTAGCAGCATTGTGATAAGCGAATTATCGTTCAGATGCTGAAGAAGTTCTGAGAGATGTAGTGCAGCTTTTAGCAAGATAACAAGCAAAGGTCCAAGCATCTGATAGAAAGAGATGAAAACCAAGTTACGCCTGTGTGGACAGATAATCTGGTCTATATAAAGCACAAGGAAGCAGAAACAGACAAGGAAGGTTGTTGGGTGAACTATGTAAAAATGCTGACTCCACAAATAAAGTTGACATTGTTAACAGCAGCTTACACTAGCTTCCCTTTGAGTTGCTCTTGCCCGTCATATGACTACATTACTCAGTTATCATAAACGATCGTAAAATGCAAGTCTGTGGCAGCCAAGTAAATTATGATTTCTCTTGGTGGTACACATAAGAATACACTTAAAATAAGTCTAAAGAGGCTTCTTTTTTTTTATCATTTAATTTTACACAACCAGAATGGTAAGAAAAAAAAAATACCATTCACCTGGGGTTAGGTGTACAACAAATTATGAATTTGGAAAACCCCCCTCATACCATCTGTTAAAGATATAAGGATCTGTGATTATAGACCAGATTTTTAGAAATGTGCTATTCAGTGGGTCTTTGGGAAGCAAAATGATTTAAAATGTATGGCCAAATCAGTACAGAAACAATTCACCAGGTCTTCCATCATGGACCTCTCAGTTGAGAAGATTCGGTGCAAAAATCAGGTTGTGCAATGGATTGACAGCTGGGGTGAAGATTTTATTAAAAACAAAAAAACGAGATACTTCTAAATGTTTCCCTGTGAGACTGTTACATCAACAAAGCATAAATTTATTCATTACATTATCACCAGGGATATATAATAGGTTCACCTCTGCGTGTACTCTCAGCAGGTTCAGACAAACTGACAGACTCATGTCAGAAGGCACTTTAGCTGTGCACAAATCTCACAGAGAAGCAGCTCCATAATATCTCCCTGGCCAGGTGAAGCTGTTTCAACAACAGCCTACTCTCCATCTGTTAAACAAATAGGCAGCCCCTACAAAGGTGTGCTAAAGAATCCCGATGATCAAAGTACGTGAGAACGGCGGCCTCATCGTGGCCTGGGTATTATCAGGCCCCATGAAAGCCTGTCTTCTCTTTTGTTGGTAGGGGCATTGACAGTCACTCACCAGGCAATGACTGTCACGTCGGCGCAAAGAGCCAGCCGTCGACAGGGGCCCGACCACATCAAACGAAGCTGTCAGGGGGCCCTGCTTGTGAACTGTGGCAACAAACACCTCCTGATCCTCACCTACAGCTCAAGAACAGACACCCACTGCTGCACTTCCAGCCACTGCCTCCACTGAGAAAAGATGTTCTGTCCGGACCTCATTTCCTCCTCCGCTGCACCCCTCCCAGCTACCACCACCTTCCCTTGTCTCTCCCCCTCTCTGTCAAGTAGTGCTTGTGCTAACCTCCCGTCTGCTGACACACAAAGGCTTACTAAAGTGGGTTTTATGAGTGCATGTGAAGGGAAGGCTGGTGCTGCTGGAGGTCAGAAAGTGTTCAGGATGTGAACAACCTAATACGGTTTTACTCCTCAATTTGAACCAGTCACACTTGATTTTAACTTTTTTGGGTTGTGACTTCAAAAGTCACAGGTTGAAAGGAGGCAATATATTTCAACAGGTTGCGACAAGTGTCTTTCTTTACTCACTTACTCTTTCCAGTATTACCTACAACTTTACAAAGTTAGTTCTTTAACAGGGTTAAAAATATGTTTCTGTCTTCAAAAAAAGACATCAGGCATTGTAAGATTCCTCTAGTATTTAACATTGACATTTTACAAAATAAATCAAAATGAAAATGAATCAAAATTGTGGCAAGTACTTTATTACCTTCCAATCAAAGCGTAGTCATTGCTATAATAAAAAATAGAAATGTTTTCATGGTAGCTGCTTGACCAATCAATAAGTACAGGGTCCTGAGGTCTTCTTCAGATACCATACTTTTAAAGCAAATGTGTGCTATGATTATGACAGATAAAATAAAAAAAAGAAAGACCAAATCAGAACACCACTGTCACTGATTAATCCAGGAAATGTTTGTAAAACCTGACCCTAAACTCAGGGTCATAAAACGTTGGAAACTTTTGCTTTAACCAAGCAAATGGACATGTTTGATGTGTACATCAATGCCACCCTGTGTGCATTTCTACATACACGCACGTCTTTGACATGAGTTAATTAAACAAATGAAAACAATGCTTGAAACGTGTCATACCTTGACGACAGATTAATCCTCCGGCAAGTTCAAATGGATGTGGTTACTGCCATCTACAGGTCAAACATATGTGTGCGTTATTTGAAAACAACAGTAATCACCAAGGGCAACAAAATATGAATAATACTAGTAAAAATTACTATTATTACTAAAATAATAATAATAATAATAATAATAATAATAATAATAACTTGTATTTTGGCGCCACTGTTTTAGGCAATCTGCTGAGTCGCTAATTCCTAAATAGAACCTTTGCAAAGAAAATGATCGACGATTCCTCGATGTTTTAGCTGCATATCTCTGCCTCCTTATTCCTCGAGTCGCTGTTCGATGTTATCTGAGCTCGTCTCTTCAGGCCTGGCGAACGGGACAACATCTCGGCTGCCGATTAGCCCAGTCTATTCCAACATGGCGGCGTAGTGCTCTTGGAGTAACGCGGCTGTTACCTGTCAACATGTCTCTTCTCCACGCTTGCTCGCTCGCCAAACGCCTCGGCCGGCGCAGTTTAGCGGACGTTCGCCGGTGTTTTGCGGAGCGCTGCCAGCTGTGCGTCTCGGTGAGAAGCGCCGCAGTCAGACGGATATCAGGTAAGCCGCAGAGGGGAACTTTGTTCCTGACCGATGTCGGTTCATCCTCCATGAAACAAAAGTTTACATATGTCGTCGCGTCTTATCCCGAAAGTAGTTTCTGGTTATCATTGCACTAATACGCTGGTTTTGCTCAAAACCTCAATTATTCGTCCTTCATTGAGTAGCTTTGCTAGCTTCGCCGTTCTCACCTTGATGTAGGCAAACAAAGTGATAAAATCACGTTTCCAAATGAATCACCGACTATTGTTCATTTGTGACTTCTACTACTGTATCGTGATGGTTGGTGATTTAAAATGTCTCTTCGTCCTTGAGCCAGAGACTGACATTCCAGATCCCGGTCACGTTTACTGACGCGAGGTTTTCTCTTTATATGTCACTGCTGGGATAGTTTAACTTTATACTTTAAAATATACATGAAACCTTTAGAGTATCAATGTCAGCATAGTAGTTATGCAGTATTGCAACCGCAAAGATGTGCACGGATAAAGTGTACTCTTTCAGTTGAATTGTCCCTATGGTTGCATATTATATATGTATATTACTGACTAGGTGAAAAGCTGAAAGACAAAATGTTAGTTTTTGAGATTGGAAGCATGTTTATGTCGGACAGATGAACCAGACTGTTTGTTTTTTGTTTTTCCAGAAACACCTTTGTACCTACAAAGAAGAAATATTTCATCTGTAATCCCGAAATCAGAGGATGCAAAGAAACGTGTGCATAAGCAGTCTCAGTTGTTAGATGGTATGTTGACTTAGATTGCAGTTGTCATTTTTAATTCACACACAAAAATTGGAGAGTCGATTATACACACAATGCATGCTTCAAGGAAAACTCCAGTTTTGATACATGTTTTACCAGACAAGTAGCAAACCATATTTTAAGTTTCCTTCTGAAGTTGTGTTGTGTTTTGCATCATTTGAATATTATGTGATATTTCCCTTTCCTATTCATAGTCCTTGAAGCCAGGATCCAGCAACTCCAATCTGACGTCGTTTTAGATGTCCAACATGCAAAAGTCCAGTTTCTTAAATCTCCTTCTTTTGGGGGAGGTGTTTCATCTGTCAAAGGATCCTCTAAAGGCAAAAGTGACATTCCGAAATCTGGGCAGGTGGTTACAAAAGCGGCCGCCAAGTCTCAGCCGAGCCGCTGGCTGAAAAAATTATCTGAGGAGAAAAAAAATAAACTTAAGAAACTGCAGATCCTCCAGCAGAAAGTACCGAGAAATGCTGAAGAAAAGCTACCAGAGAAATCTAAAGCTAGCAAAAGTAGCTTAATGCCCACAGGTACAACACATAAAACTATATCTTCTGCCATAAAGAAGAGAAGAGGTGTCACGAAGCTGTCAGATGAAAGCCGCTCCTCCGTTCCTTCAGCAGCCACAGTAACAGCCGCCAATCCGTCAAAAGCAGCCGAGGCACTCAAAACGTCTAAACAGAAGCGGAGAGACTCAAAAAGTAAAGTTTCTGACAAGGACGCAACAAAACAACCAAAGTACGGAGACCAGGCTGAGATTGAGGAGCTTGAAAAAAGACTTGATGAGCAAGTACAGCAACTCTTATATTTGAGTACGACGGAGAACTTTCAGGAGAGCAGCACAGGAAGTGCATGCGGGGACATGCAGCTCAGCATCTGCTCCTACCTGGAGGCGTGCGTGTTCTTTGGGGACATTGAGCGTGCGCAAAGATTCCTGGTCAGTCAGCACAGAGTTATGAGTCGACGTAAACATCTTACCACAGATGTTTACAACATTATGATGAGGGTGTGGGCCAAAAAGGTAAGTGAACCACATCCCATTTTAGAGGGTCAATATGCTGCAGTTTTCTTGGCAACAGCAAAGTTGTACGGGTTTTGTTTGGATTTGATGAAACTTGCACAAACTAGAGTGTAGATGTTATGTGGAAGGAAAAAGATGACTGGTTTCACCACTTTTCTCGACCATATCCAGCCAACTATCTTTTTATACTTTTATGTGTGGCTTTCAGATATACGAAAAATGTTTATACCGTGTAATGTTTTAGTTTTTTTTAGGGTTCATTTCCTTTCTTATTTTGTGTTATCAAGCATAAAGCGAGGAAAACCTTTTTCTCAAACACATAATTTTGGTTCTCTTCTCTTCAGGGCACATTGAATCAGATCGGTCGTATCTTTATTCTCCTGGAAGAAGCTGGTCTGAAGCCAAACGTGGGCTCCTACTCGGCTGCACTGGAGTGTATGGGCCGAAATCCAAACTGCTCCCCAAAAGTAATTTTGAGGTAGGTTTGCGAATGTGCACATCAAACTAAGATAATGAAGAAATTGATTTATTATTATAGTATTTTGTCGTTTTTATAGATTTACGTAGAAATGTTGACATTAACTGGGTAAGAAAAATATCTTTAGGCTGTTCAATGTTTCAAAGCACCATAGTAACAATACCAGAGTTTTGCCACCAGGGGTCATACTGTGATTGTGTCTGGTAGTGTTTTTTTTTTTTTTTCCAGTTGCTGTTTGGTTTACTCATCAGCTTCATCATTACCTTAAGTGCATCTGTTTAATATTATCTTTTGGAAAAGTGCACATTTACTACCCATTTTTTATTTTAATCTTGTTTTTGTTGCAAGTCTAGAAAAGCAAGTGATACAAAAATCTGTCAGACTGTCAGTTAACTGTTACATCTGTTGAGTATTTTTTTATTTTTATTTTTACATTGGCTTTAATGAATCTGCGAGACATGGCTCGTGGCTTCAAGAGAGAAAAGTCCATGCAGCAAAATTGCTCTGTTTGCATTTTGCATTAATTGCCATTTATCAGTCGGTCTGCTGCCCAGTATTTGATTTTATTTGTATTTTGTGCTGCACATAAGATTGGTCTGGAGTGATTGTAACTGCAGGGTGGAGTGGATTTCCTCTTTAATCTATCTCAATGCATATTATTACTTAGACCCTTTTATAACAACACAAACAAAATGAGGTAAACAAAGGGAACAGATTGAAAATATAATACAAAAGACTTACAAAGTGGGTGATCGGTATGAGACAACATTGGAAAAGTACAGTTATTTTTTTTTCCACGGACAGTTTCAACATGGCTAATAGGGATTCAGAGGAACCATCTCTCTATGCCTTGAACAAAGATCAGGTTTTATGGAAATGGAAATCACTTGGAAAGTGCCACAGAGGACTGAGGAAAGACACAAGAAATCCTGGACAGGTCTTCCAAATTTTAAGAAAATTAGACATTGGTCCTTGCAAATCAAAGCCTGATTGGTTTATCTCTAGTTGTTTACATCTTGCTCACTAAAATTAGCAATCAAAACCAATACATTATCCTAGTAAGTTTTCTTTGCCTGTTCATAAGATGGATTAAGTCTATAATGCCAAGCATTTCAGTCCATGAACACATAAGTAATTTTTTATGTTCTTTGCTTGAAGTTCAGTAGAAATCTGCTTATTGAAAGATGTAATATTATCCAATATTTTTGATTGAGTTTAAAATGGCTACCTCTATTATGGATGCTGTCCTCCAAAAAAGTAGAAATTGGTAGTAGCAGTAAATGTTGCATCTGTCATCTTTTTTTTCTCTGAATTATAAAGGGAAACTGACCGTGGTGTCGATTAACATGGACCACATGTATTCTTTGAGAGTTTCATGTTTAACTCTTGAAACGTGATTAATTAGACAAAGTAGGAGTCTGTTCCCCTTTATCAAGCCTCATTGCAATAAAACATAAAACCTGCTTTCCCTTTTTACCCAGCTTAGCAATCTTTAACATGTAAAACCTGATCGATGACTGATTTATGGGACATTTTGTTCCATTCAGGGTCCCATGCACTGATTGCATTGGTAATGTAAAACTGTGTCCTATTCACATCCTCATATGTTTCCTGTGTCAGTTACCGCACACACAGGAACCTATGAACACACCCACTGGGAGCATCGCCCTATGCTGTGCGGTCCAATAGCAGGCCATGTGGCAGGCCGATAAGGTTGGCAGTGAGATTGGGTTGGTCCATCGATCAGTGTAAGCTGATCCAAACATGACATTGGGGTTCTGCAGAGTTGCAATCTTTCCCCAGTCTTTCCTTAATTTTAACTTCCTCATTATCCTCCTGAGTCAAGTCAATTTTTTTTTACTGTTTTTTTGCTGTCACTGTCCCCCCTAGGCTCCCCGCACTCAAATTCTTTTCTCCTATTAATTCACTTCTACCACATCCTTGCCCTGAATGTACCCTTTTATAGTTTGCGACTCGCTCACAGAGACACACGCACTCATCCCTTTAAGATTTGCTTTTGAAAGTGCTGTGTCCTCCAGAGCTCTGCGTTCCCCTGGGTGCAGCAGAGCAGTCACCAGGCTGATTATGCTCTATCTGTCAACCTCTCTGCCCTCTTTGTTCCTCTGGACCACACTGCCAGCTCCCAGACTAATCCTGCCTTTGTTCGAGGCTTTCTCATTTGCTCAGACCAAAATTGCACGTTTCAACACGAGTGTCTCCAAGGCGGGAGGGAAAATACCGTGACCCCCTTTGCATCGCTGTACGGCTATCTTGTGCTGTGGAGTGCTTTTGTTTTTGCCTGTGACAAACAGATCCCAGCTCTCTTCTGATTAGTTTTTAATAGGTGGAAGCTGCTGAGCCAGGGTTTTCTCCTGATGTTAATTAGCTCACTGTTATTTATAATTGTCTGGAGTAAAAGGTGTGTGCAGGCTGAAGCAGAGCTCTGCTGTCCTTTGTGACTAGTGATAAATGGGTTTCTTCTCGCTCCTTTTCTCGGCTTTGTGGTGTTGTTGTTTTGGTGGCCTCTAGGGGGCACTGCAAGCAAACGCACACCTAAGATATCTGTGTGTGTCTGAAAGTTTTTCAAACATTTATTTTTAAACTACTGGGTGAAATACAGCCAATCGAAAGCTTAATGAGTGAGCATAATAAGTATGATGCATTCAGAGAACATTTTTAAGTAAAGACGCTTGCAAGGCAGTAAAACATTTTTTTTTACAAGAACAAACTCTTTTGCGCAATTAAACCAATTTATCTTTGAAGAACAAATATTTAATTTGCAGCGCCTTGCAAGAATATTGATGATCTATGATTGTTTGTCTCATTCAAACTATGCAGAGTTCAAAGTATGTATATTTGTGGGATATTATGCGGTATAGCAACTCAAAGTAGTGCATGATTGTGAATTGAAATTTAAAGATTTTCTGAATGTTTACCAAAAACAGTTTTCTTATCCCACCCTTTCACTCTGCTACCCTTAAATGAAATATAATAAAAATTAGCTAATTAGTAAATAGAACTTCCTGTAACTTTATTTAAGTAGCTCAAAAACATATATTTTCATTGTTTGCTTTAGATGTATTCTCTACTTTGTATGGGTCTAAGCCGTAAAATCCCATTTGAAGTTTATGGTTGTAACATGACAAAATGTGGAGAAGTTAGTGGTATAAATACTTTCATAAGGCACTGCACTCATAGGAAGATTTTATTAAACATTTCATCTATATTCAACAGAGTGCTTGCTCATTGGTATAATCTGGATTCAGTAATGAAGACTTTTTCTCCCTCGGGGAGATCCCCTGGTGATTCTATTCAAATATAAATTTCGCTGTTGTTGTCAGGAGCCATCTGGGCCTGGATCAAACTGATCAGTCTGACAGAAAGATTGTCAATGCAAATGCGCAAATTTATATTCTGTTGCACTTTGCCTTGGTTTTTTTTTTCCATTCCTTTTTAAATCTGAATTAATCAGAGAGTCGGCAGGTCATTATTATTCCAGCAACCGCAGGCAGGGCAGATGTCATGAACTTTCAAATTGTGATCTGACGTAACAACCATAAAGTGACACACCTCTGAAAATCTACATCACATATTTTAATGGCTGTATTCTAGAGACAATGCTTTAAAGTAGAAGTGTGTGATGTTTACTATATAATTAAAAATGTATTGTTTAATGAAATGCTGTTGTGATTGCAAGAAAGGAATTGGATACAAAAACTAATACATAAGTATATTCTAAAGGAAATCAATAACCAGCACCATTACCAATAATGATTTAGTTTGTCTAAAAGGAGTTATTTAATTTAACTGTATTTCTTGAGTTCTTACATTGCTATAGAAATGCCTCACACAAAATAAACTAACAAAACAATAAACCTGTTCTTCCAGAGGTTGTAATATGGTCTATTTTTAAGAAGAAATATTTATTTAAATTATTTGAATCCTTTGTCTTTTACAATATTTTTCCTACCTTGCAGGTCAAACATTTTATTTGTATACATTCTTTTTCATACATTTTCTTATTGTTTCTAATGAAACTCAACAGGAATTTGAGTTACAGAACAAATCAGTAACCCAGGGTTTAATATCGGCTCTCACTGGTGAAATCTTGCTTATTTTTTATTTCAGATTAACATAATGCAACAAACTACTTTTTCTCAGTTCACAAAAGCTTTGGAAGCTGTCATGTTTTATGATGTACTAAAAATCTGATAATTGTTTGGATTCAGTTTTGTAAAGTTAACTGCTGAATTAAAACTAAGTTTATTCATATAAGTTTGCCTGGTTTACAACTTCTAAAAAAGAGACTTTAAAACCCTTAGATAAAACTGAAAATCAGTTTGGCCTCTAAAAAAAACCATGACTGTCAGTGAATCACAAATTGCAGAAAAAAAATAGCCTCTCGCCCTTTGGCTGTCTTTTTGTCCAGGTGTCTGAATCAAATGAAGAATGATCAGCTGTCGGTGGATGATCTGTTCAGGAAGTGCGTTTTCCAACGAGATGAAAGGGACATGCTGCTGAAGGCAGTTCAGACTGTAAAACCAGACTACAAGCCCAGCCTCACCCTGAAAACAAGCCAGTGTTCCTCACCACTTGTACAGGACTTCTACACAAATGTAAGTCGGATGGTGTTTCAGGGACTGATCATTCGCCAGCAGAGGCGGCATTATTTTGCAGGCACATTTTCCACACACTCTGATATTTCACTTTTAACTTTGCTGATTTGAGTGACAATTAGTATCTAAATGGAAAAACACCCCTAACATTAATACCTTCGTTAAAGTTAATCAGTGCATCTATTTTTTTATTATTATTTATGTATCTAATTGGGATGTATATTATTTTGTGGCAGTTTGTCCAATATGCTTTGTCAGGTGAAGCACCAGAGAGTGGGATAAGCTGTCAGAAGACTCCAGTGTGACTACGATAGATTTGATTTTCACCGCTTAACAACCAGAAAAGCACAGGCCTATTTATAGTCACCCAGCTCTGCTGTCTAATGGCTTCTCTGCTTGTGTTGTGTTGCCTCTTTTCCTCTCACCTCTCCTACTTTATTCTCACCTCTCTTTCTTCTTAGACATGTCACGTGACTCATCAACAGCTTTTTGAACAATTGTTGTATTTTTAGCCCGTGTCCATGCTCCATTTTTACTTGTCTTCTGACTGATTGTCATATTTTTGGCCTGATTGTATTAGATTGCTGCTAACAACCCTTTTTTTTAATCCTGAGGTTATGCAGTGATGGTACAAAGAAAGTAGGGCCTCTTTTATGTGTTTAATGAAACTCCTCTTGTCTTTACCTGGTGCTAGAGCACAAGGTATATCCAACCACAAATGAACAGCAAGACATGACGTATTATACCCAGTCATTATTTATTTAAAGAAAAATATTGCCAAAATGTTGCATCAGAATGTGATTTATTAGCTTCTTAAATTTCCCCTGGGATCAATACAGGCCATCTAATCTGATCTCACTTGACCTCTATAAGCAAAAACAGAAAGGTAATTCACTTTTACATGAGCTCTTACATTGTTATTGTAGGGAGTTTCGTCTTGCCTTCTTAAAATGGATTAAGCGCATGAAGTTCTCAATGTCATCACTCATATTCAATTTAATTTGTGATTGGGTTTGATTTTGAGGCTGATACTTTAAAGTAAATGTGTACTAGCTCAATCTGTTTAAGATGACTCAACAAAATTTAAAACTTCAGCTAGAAGTTCAGACTAATTTCAGGGGTTTGAAACTGTAGCATTTAAATTTTATATACAATATGTTTTTTTTTATTTTTTTTTAAACATATTTATTGAAACTTTCAATCTGTGCAGGAACAATCAATCAGAGCCATTAGGAGGGTCTAGCGCTGTCAATCATACTTTGACAAAAAAACAAAGAAAAGAAAAATTGTCTGCATGAAAATTTTGATGAACTGTTCACCACTCCAGCCAGAAAAAATGTTTTGTCCTCAAATTATAAAATGTTAAATTTGAAAGAGGGGGATCTTTTAATCTATTACCATAACAACATGTATAAATAAATGTGAACCAAAATTATTCATTCATAAACTTTGCAAAATTTTAAAAAAAATTTCATTCAAGCAATGTTGTTTTGTCTGATAACAAATGAGAGCAGTATATTCATGCTACTATAGGTCATAAGAAACCCATTGGTCAAATTAAAATATTATTTTAAACTTGAATCTACTAGGGTTATGAATATGTTTGGGTTTTTATGCAAGACCCTGGCTTCTTCTGAAATATGAGAAGAGATTAAATGTCCCTGTTTCTTTAATGGTGACTTTGATAGCCTTTGTACAGGTAAATGACCCAACCATGACTCTGACTTTTTGGCAGGTTACAAGAGCTTAAAGGCTGTCCAAATGACTAGATAAGAGAGGAGCAGCCATGACGGCCTCTGGCCTCTGGAGAGTTTTGATTCGCTGTTTGCAGCAGAAGCCCAGTCTAATTAGAACATTGTTTGTTGGTGTGAAAATGAATTTTGATGAAGCTGTGAATCGTACAAAATGCAGTTTGATCTAGATTCAACAACTCTACAGAGACTGATGTGTTTTTTCTCATCGATTTATTTTGGCCTTCAGTGCTGTTAATCACGCTAACCATGCAAGAACTAAATAGTGCTTACTTCCCTATTCAAACTTTCTTTCACTCGGTTAAATAACTTGAATCTGCTTTGCTGCATAAGGAAAATTTACTTTTAGAGTCAAACACCAGATTCTGTTACTTAAATACCCATTTTCTCTGCTTTCTACGACTCTCAGGTTGGTTGGTTGATGGTTTTACCAAAATAGTTGTCTGGAACAATTCGTACTATATCATACAAAGGACATTACATTGCCTCCTCAATTTTGTCTTATTATTTTCTTCTTTCTATACACTTGTCTTTCTTTCTGTTTTTCTTTTCTTTCTTGATGCCATGTTTTCCCCAGGTAAGACTGGCCTATCCATGTGAACAAATCACAGCCGGCTACCTTCTACAATTGCTCCATGGTTGATGCTTTTGTGACTATTGTTGTCTCATTCAGCGCTTGAGAAGGGTCAGCTTGGCCAACCCAGCTATGACGTAAATGCAATATGTATTCTGAAGCTTTTCTCTCAAAGCCAGCAGTAACCTCGTCTGCAGTTTGGGATTAGATCGGACCACATAAGCCTTGTTTTTGTGTGTCAGTGAGCAGAAATCAAGACATCCAAACTCCTTCAATTTCAAGAACAAGTGAGAAACCAAGATCTGACTAGGTTTCCGAAGACATTGGGCTTTAAAACTCTAGTGAACCACATTGAGATCCATGATCAACAAATAGAGAAAGCTTGGATTATGACTACCAAAATTACTGGTCAGAATTTATAATTTTACCGCTAGGAGGAGACTGGGATGAACATTTTTGGGACTCTTTTCGGTTTTACTAGGTCATGTGTCCACTGTTAAACCTTTAATCTTACAAGCATGTATTGGGAAAGTCCTATTTTCAGCAATCATGAAACATTGCACAGAGAATAGCTGAGACACAGCATCTGTGCATCAGATGTTGATTGTGTAATTTGCACTCAAGTAGCACGCAGGACCACACAGCTGATGTGAAGCTGCTGTAAAGGCTCAGTTTTTATGCACCAGCGAGTTTAAATGAGGTAACCTCCAAACATCTGCTGGCAAACATTTCATCCAAGATGCTGATTTCCCTACTCTGTTGTGTAACACTCAGCTGAGCCTTATGAACGGACCAGTTGATTCATAAACAAGCACAGGTTAGCTGGGAGTGTGTTTTCCATTTCAGTGGACTTTAAAAATTATTTAGCAGTTTACATAATTTTTGTGAAATTAGGCTTGGTAATATTATCCAATGAAGCTTTTTTTTTAACATTCTTTTGTGTGTCTGTCTAAATTTTGTTTCTGTTTTAGAGGGAGCATCACACTTATCCCAAACTTGACTTCACTCAGGATGAGCTCCGGCGGCGTTTCCAAAGTCAGCTCAGTATGGAGCAGGCCTGCACCGTCACCATCGACTCTGTTGAGGCGATGAAGCCCGTCACTGAAAAGATGGTTAAAATGGTAACTATACTCCCCAGCTGCATGTTTTCAACCTATAAAATACCCATATGTAGTACTGACAGCTTAAACTCCTAGGGTTAAAGTTTTCTTGGGTCATCCATCTAATAATTTATATCCAGACTTGATGCCTTTTGGTATCTAGTGTCCTATTCTTGTGCTCAGCCTTTTCTTCAACTCTGGCATTTGCAGGCAGGCCTGGCTTGCCTGACTCTGCAGATGGGCTATGTGGGAAGCGAGCAGACAGAGTCCCTGGTGGTCCAGCAGCATTTACAGACTGCCAGCGCTGAATAATTATGCATTGTAATGGAGCCCTCTGGAGAGAACGTGCAGTCACCTCTCACTCCAAAATCTGAACTAGTGTTTCTGCTTCATTTAAACTTCTGTGACACTTAAACCTGTGCAAGAAAGAACAGCTTAAGTGGGACACTTTTATTCACTCAATTAAAATGCTTATATAGTTTTGCTTAGCCAATTTACACAAATTCAGTTTGGTGAAAAAAAATTAAAACTTTGTATTAACAAAGCTTGCCATAGATTTAACAGTAGCATCTGGATTAAAAGATGGTCTACCTTATAAAGTCTAATTTAAAACACATTGCTCTTTAATTTGAGAAAACATAAAATAATTCTAGCGTGTTAATAGCTTTGCACAGTTGAATTGAAAACAACGAATTGAAAATAACATCATTTAATTTTTTGTGTTTCTGCCACCTCCACAGGCTGTTGACTGGCTGTTAATGGTCACTAGATATTTTATCTGACAGAAACGTTGATACAGGTTAATTAGCGCATCCATAAATTAATCTTGTTGCATTTGCATTCATCTGTTTGCCTCACTTTTCACATACTTTCTATCTTTCGATGCATTCAAGACCAAATCAAATAGTTTTAAAATTTATTCATTTAGATGAAATATTAACCTGCTTTAGTTTAAGATTTATAAAAGCTGCTGCTTAAGTACAATCAATATCTTAACTGTACCATAGCTAAATAAAATGGAAGGCTTTACTGTCTGTCTTTCTTGTTTTTTCAAACCGTTGGATACAAATATGTTTGTTTGTATTATATCTTCTCTCTCCAGAGTCTGATAGCCAGGAAAATGAATATATACTCATTTGCACTGTCTGTTTATTCATGAGTTTGTATAGAATAAGCCTATTCCAAGTTTTTTTCTTCTTCGATATTTTGTAAAGATGCATACTGTGTTTTTCTCACTTTCGTCAGTAAATTCTTCTATGCTAAATCACCCCCAAAAAATCCCACCTACACAGTGACTCCAGCAGAGTATGCCTAGCGTGTGATTTTGTCTCTTGCTTTGGGTTCATTTTGTTTTTGCTCTCTCCAATGGATGACTTGCATTTGTGTCACCTTTCAGAGGGAACTGCTGGCAGAACAGCGGGCACAGTGGCAGAAGGTTCTCCTCCAGGCACTGAGGGAGAACAAGATGATCCTGACCAAAACCAACACCAGGGACTACAAGCTTAACCTTTATCCATATCTCTGTCTGCTGGAGGATAAGGAGTACGTTGACATTATGATACAGGTAATACAAGCCCGTTGTTCCTGCCGCATAACAAAATGTCTCAAGCCCACAATGTCACAAAGACTTCCCTGAGTTTGAAAGATGCAGAGAAAAATGTGTCATTTTTGTAGTATAATGTTAGAGTGAAAAAGAGCCATTTTCTTTCATTGTATGTATCAGATAATAATAAAAGTTTCCAATTTATATTAATTGCTATGTGTTTTACATACTCACTCAAGTTTCTGTGTTCCTAACCCTTTGAACTGTGTTGTATTTTCTGCAGACTGTTTCTAACCTGTCTCCCACTGGGGAGTCCCTGAAGATTTTAGCTCATGATCTGGGCAACAGGATCTACACCAAGTACTGTGTGAGACAGAAACACCAGAATGGCATTGTAGAAAAGCTGGGAAGTATTTATGATGCCTACACAGAACTGCTGGCCAAAGATACCAAGGTAAAAAAAGAGAAACAATAATTTTATATTGCAGTTTTTTTTTCTTTTGTCCCAAATACATCTTAAATCTTGAGAAGACTAGTTTGTTATATGAATGATATATAAATTAGGAATTATATGTATCTTTGTACTGTGTTAATCTTTCAGAGAAAACATATTTTCCTTTAACCCATATAATTTCCACTGCAGCAGCCAGTTCTAAATCAGATTAACAGGGTAGACACATTCCAGTATGGTACTGGAAGATCTATCCTGGATTATGGATGGGTTTTTCCAGGAATGTGCAACCATTGAAGATGGTGCTAACCAGTTTCTACTGGTGAATGTCTCCAGAATGTTATTTTTGCTTCCTCCTGTGACAGATAATATTTCCTATCTTTAAATAACAGGAGTAAGTGGAAGTTCTATTTTCAAAAACAATATTTTTAAACTAAATGTTGAATATCACTGTACTTTACAGTGCTTGGCTATAAATGCATAAATAAAATTCTTCAACCTATGTTGGCAAAGTTTTTAGGTTAATTAAATTATGCATCGACTTTTCCTTTCAATGAATTTACTACATGTGGTAAATTCAAAGTAAATTTGAATCAGGAACCCAACATGCTGCTGAATGTTTGTTGTTAATGGTCCATTGGGACAAGGTTAAACTTGGAAAAAATCTATTTTTGTTACAATCTTCTCATAATGTAGATATGATTGGATGTCTTCTCTGTGAAATCTCTCTTTTCAGCTAAAGCTTTCACAGCTGTGAGGTTGAAGTGATGCTGCATACCGCGTGTATATCAATTGTTCTTATGAGTGCTGCTCATTTAGCAATCATTCGTATTGCACATTCCCAATGACTTTGGAGTGAATTTGCTTCTTAACCATATCCACCACAAAACAATGTTTTATGCTTTATTGGTCATATTTAACCATTTTCATATAGCATTTTGGACTGCACTCTGCTCTTGCACTCTGGATTTCAGTTTAGCCCTGATTGAAAAAGATCAAGATGTCTTTGTATTTTTTCTTTTATCTAACATTGTTATGAAGTTTTGTATCTTTCTGTCTTTGCAAGCCAAGCAGCTCTGTTACATCTTGAAGCTTATTTGACTTAAATGTCGTGCTTTAAAGTGAGTTTGCACTCTTTGTCCCTAACTCTGTATTTTGATGGCTTCATACATCGTCGGGAAGATGCTAAAATTATCACAATTATAACAAGCCGGATGCTTGTGTAACTCTAGCTGTTAGCAAGACGGGAAGTTTGTTAATGTACTTATTTTTCCACTTGAGGTCATTTATATTCAGACTTGTTGTTTAAAACAATGCCAATTATAATTTTTTTAGGGCAGCTCATCTAAAAGTGTTGCTTGCTTGTCTCTTTTATTAGTTCACGTTTATTTTTCCCTGCACCAATTTTGAGGCCAGTAGACACTAAAGCTAGCAATCTTTATGTAGATTACTTTAATACAAGTTTTATAAAGGTTCTGGTGTTTTCCTTCAGGTGTGCAATGTCCTTCCAAGAGAGCAGTGGTGTAAACTGGAGATGGAGCAGAGTTCAGGACCCACGCTACAGGGTGCAGAGACAAGTTGGCCGTATAGTCTAATACTGGAGCTGGGAACCTTCATTGTGGACATAATGGTGAAGAATCTTAAAATTAGCAGTGACATCCTGAACCCCGCCTATGACAGAAAGTTCATCCCCATCCTCTACCATATGTATATCTTCCGCAGCACCAGACAGGTACAGACCCATTTTTTTATGTGCAGCCTCTCTGATGTAGAATCCTCTGCAGCTGTTGCCAAAATTATACCTTACTTGAAATTGACTTGGGCAAGCTTCACAAAGCATCAACTCCACTCTGTTCACAAAAAAAGAGAACTGTTTTGTAGCTTCAAACTTTCTGCATAATCTGCTTTGAAAGACAATTACTTGTTCTTCAACTCATGAGGGCTAAGTTTAACTGCAGAACACTTCACCACTGCCTTCAGTTTGATGTTTGTAATGCAATTTTGACTTTTCAAAACCAAACAAAATGTAGAACATCATCTGGATTTGTGAGGTTGGGGGAAAACGAGTCAGTCTTACACAAAGCAGAACCCCACTGGATTCAAAACGTGTTGGTGGTTTTCCACACAAAACTTTAGATGAATGCCAAAGGAACTCTTGAAATGTGCACAGCCCTTAGTGTTTAAACTAGGAATTGTGTTTGTCCTTATTCGAGGATACTGCAAATGTGGCAGTGTGAAGAACATTTTTTAGAGACCCACTGTGATGATTTTACTTTTCCAAAGGATTTATGTTGAAATTATGCTGAGACCAAATCCTGTCTTGGAGTGCGGTGCAGCAAGGAGCTGTAACCATAAAGCTGCAGGACACACACTCAGATTTTTAGCAGGATGCCAAAACTGATCAGGACTGTGCCAGTTGATCCTGAGTGAGTCCCTGACAGTGGAAATATCTGCATGGGTTTATCAATTTTACAAGTTGCAGTATGGAACATTTATTTAAAAAAATGTCGTGATACTCATAGAATGTCACTGTGTTGTGATAGATAATGAGAAATACAAAGGAAATCTGTTTGGATTCATACATTCACAGTGTCAAACATTTGAATTTGTGTGCTGACAACTTTCTTGATTTAAACTACACTAGCCGTTATTAATTGGAAATTTATTAAAGAATGTGTAGGTTCATTCTTAAGGGTTTGCATCACCCTTATTTCCATTCTGCACAGGGTATGGGGTCATATGACCCTTTTTTTTTAAATCACTACTGTTTAGGAGCAGATGTTTGCATCTGCAGCATTCTTTTAGTCTTACATTTTAGTGGCTTAGGGTAAAAGTTACAGAAGCTTTTGAAAACTTCAAGCTCTCCAAAGGATTAAAAATCAAGGAACAAATGAACAAAACTTTTCCATTTTCAGTCCTCCCAATTTGTCAAATTAGGTCCTAAATTAGAGATAATGTCACCATACACAATTACATTAAGTAATTGAGAAAGTTATCGGTGACCTTTGCATTAACAAAGAAAAAAGGAGTAGAAAAAAAAAAAAAAAAAAAAAACCTTTAAGGACTTGACCTTCACTTTTGTCACAAAGATTGTTCAGAAAGCCTGTTACCTTGAACACTTGAGCGCCCTTCTATCCAGCATGAAGCTCCTAGGAGGGTGATTTATAAAAACCACTTTCCCCTGATGGGGAATGGTGGTGGTAGCAGTTGAGTAAGATGAATAGGGCCCAGCCTAATCCCTTTTTTTTCAGTGTCCCCTTAATTGGCTCGCTGATTTACTGCCTTGGGAGCCTGCAGCAGACTGAGGTGACCACGCTTAGAGAAACGGGCAGATGTGTGGGTTGTTGAGCTTGATGCGCTGTGACAGTGAGACATACTCTAGTCAAGTCTTGTGTAATTTTCTATTCTTGTAGTTTCAGACCCTTTTCTCCATAGTGATTAACCCATCAGGGGGGATCCTAATGATTTTATTGCACAGCATGAAGGTTTGACTCATTGGAGTGACGCTGAGGTGTTTCTGTCAGGTTACAGTCAACAAATGGAGCTCTTTTTATTCACTGCTTCATGCATTTTAAGTAAAATCAGACATAATATGCATAACAGCAATCCTACTAGGGCTATCTTCTCTAACAATGACTTCTGACAGATATTTTACATTAAACTTTTCGGGAATATTTATATGAGTAACATTCTTTAAAAATATAAAAACTTTAAAAAAATAAAATATACATTCTTGGAAAGTCTGATGAAAATGTAGGTATTTCTCAGGACCAGATAGATATGGAAAAGAAAAACTGATTGGTAGCTATCACATTTTGCTAAACTTTTGAGAAGCAATTAAGCCTCAAGCTCTTTTGTAAAATGTTTTTTTTTACAGATTTTTTTTTTCTATGAACAACTCAAATATTCCTGATCCAAACATATCAGTTCAGACTTCATCTGCAATTCACCTGGTTTTCCCTTCAGATCGGCTTCATCAAGCCACACCCCATCTTGACACAAATGCAGCAGGAAGCCATGGAGACCAAGCTGACTTTTGACTCGTCAGTGATGCCGATGCTATGCCCTCCGGTGCCGTGGACATCGGTGAAGTTCGGCGCCTACCTGCTCACCCCGGCTAAGCTAATGCGCAGCACACCCGGGGCCACGCAGCACGAGGAACTGCTGGAGAAGTGTCCGAATCTCCACCCAGTTTTTGACTCGCTCAACCAGTTGAGTAATTGTGCCTGGAGGATCAACAAACCAATTCTGGACATAATCATCTCCATCTTTAATGATCGGGGCAGTGATAAGTTGGACATCCCTCCGCCTCTGTCAGAAGCCCCTAAAATACCCCACTTCAACCCTCAAGACCCCATTTACACAGCCAGCGAGAAGGCACACATGAAACGAGAGGTGATCACTGCTAAGAAGAAGTGCAGCGAGATGCACAGCCTGCGAATCGACGCTCTTTATAAACTCTCCATTGCCCACCACATGCGGGACAAGCTGTTCTGGTTTCCCCACAACATGGACTTCAGGGGGCGCACCTACCCATGTCCTCCGTATTTCAATCACTTGGGAAGTGATGTGACTCGGGCAACGCTCATGTTCGCTGAGGGGAAACCTCTTGGTCCCAAGGGTTTGGACTGGCTAAAGATTCACTTGGTCAACTTGACAGGGTTAAAGAAGAGAAGCTCACTGCAGGGACGTCTGGAATACGCCAACAGCATCATGGAGGACATCCTGGACTCGGCAGACGACCCTCTGAACGTTAGTTCACCTTCATTTTTGGATCACTATTACCTGAAAGCGAGTTAAAATGTAATTGGCTTGGTAGAGGGTGTCTGCACATCTTCAAAAAGTTTTAAATGATAACATTTAAGACCTGTAACATATTAAAGGCCAATTTACTTTTTAAATAAATGTAAGTCTTTAAAATACTGTATATTAATTTGAAATATCTGAATCACATTTCTTTACATTTTGTCTCGAAAGGACTATTTAGTCTCATATATTTAATCTTCATTTTCATTAAGTTCTGTGACTGAAAATGGATGAGGCTACTGCTAACTCACTGCCAACATATCCTTGCTAGCTCTCTAGATTGCTGCTATATTTTATTTTATTTTTTTAGATCTGTTATGGGTAACTGTCATGGGATGGACCCAAAAGTTGACCTTTGAGGTCTATTATTGGTCTCAACTGGCAAATTTATTGCCACTTGGCTGGACAAAGTTAATATGTTTCTTTGGAGATTTATGTCTTAAATATTATTCATTAAATATGAGGTGGTGAAACATGCAGAAACCTTGCTGGTAGAAATTTCTTCAAAAAGACTAAATACACAAATGGTAGAACAAACAGGAAGCGATATTTTTCGTATATGTTTCTCTTAGCAATCTGTTATGTGTATACCTTTTTTTTGGTCTCTTTTTAGGGTAAAAAATGGTGGATGGAGGCAGATGAGCCATGGCAGGCACTGGCCTGCTGTATGGAGATAGCCAACGCAGTCAGGTCACCCGATCCAACTAAGTTTGTCTCTCACTTTCCTGTTCACCAGGTACTGAGAAAAAAAAAACAAAAAAAACATTAAAAATACTTGCAGAAATTCTAAGAGGTGTCTCAAAGGTGGAAATATTATCTTTACCAAATCTTCCTGTTATTTTATTTTGACAGCTTTACTTAGTGTGGTTGTGTTGGTTATTGCTTGAGGCATAAATAGGGGTAAAAATGCATGTGACTGCTGACTGTAAAATTGTTTAATATTGTTATTTCTCTTCACTTTATGTTTCCCTCCCCTGTTAAATCATTATTGCAAATAAGAACTCATTCTTAATATTTCATCTGGTTAAGTAAAAGTTGAATGAGTGAATGAACAATCAGTCCTTCACTGCCGTGTTCATCGACGAGCCTTTTCTCTCTCAGGACGGCTCCTGTAACGGTCTCCAGCACTATGCTGCGCTTGGCAGAGATGTTATCGGTGCGACTTCAGTCAACCTCATGCCCTGCGAGGTGCCCCAGGATGTATACAGCGGCGTAGCACAGCAGGTGAGCAGTGGTGGGCTTTTTGTGTAATTTACCAGCATTTAGTTCCAACCTTTACGCTGTAAAAACTTGATGTTACACAACAGGAGACGGGATTTTACGAGGCACGCTGCAGTTGCTCAGTGGTTATTATTCAGATGACTCACTCAGTCCCAAAGTGAGTGACAAGCTGAGCATGGAGAATATTTTTAAGTTTCTAAGTTTAGGTCTTGCATTTAAAAGTGCTTAGTTTCTCTTGCGCTGCATCAAAGTCGAGGGAGAGAGAAGACACTTTGTTATTCTTGTAAAGTTTTAAAGTTTATGTGTTTGCATGAAAGCACCCAGGTTGCATAAACACTTAAATTGGTCCCAGTTGCAACTTTCTGGCATTTCAGAACAACAGGATTTGAACTGAACCAAGGACAAGCCTCGGCTTCTCTAAGGGCAGTGACTGTAACTTCAGACTAAACGCTATAAATTTGAGATTGCTGCAGTTTTAGTGGGCTTCATCCTAATCTGGGCTTTGCAGTTATTATTAGATTATACTGTTTATGACATCAAGCGCTGAAACAGTAAACGATCACACTGGAATAAAAATATATATATATATATATTTCTTATTCATAAGGGCAAGTTTGTGTCTCTCTCTGGTAATAGCCACGTAATTTGAGATATGCAGTGAGCGCTGCATGTCTCAATGCCCTCAGTTTGTAAATAGAATAGAAATATTCTTTAATGTGGGGGAATTCAGATGCACCAACAGCAAGTTAAAGGTAAGTAGAAGCATGCATATTCATACAAATTTAAAAAGTACATAAAAATAAGAATGATACACTGTACAGTGAGGACAAATTTACAACATAAAAAATGTACTGTACAATTATTAAAAACAGCATACCAAGACTGAAAAAATGTGAAACTGAGTTTGATAATTTGAAGAAACAATTAAATATTCTTACCAATATATGTGCATTGAAAAAGAACATACTACATGCAAGAAGTGAAAAAAAAAACATCAATAAGGATGTGAAAAAACCAACAACAGGAATAAAAGAACATGAGTTTAGAGAATTGTTGTTTATAGTTTTACAGCTGCTGGTAGGAAGGATCTGTTATAGTAATACTTAAGATCTAGCAGTTTTATGCATGGGGTTTCAAATCCATTAATCAATTTTTCAGTGTTATGCATCTCAGATTTTAGGATGTGTTTGTGAATTATTTTGAATATATGAAATATTGTATGTTAGTTCCCAAACATAAACAAAATATGAGGCATTGAGAAGGATTTTAGTGTGATCTCTTTAAATATCATTACCTGCGGTTCTCTTGCAATGTAGATGTGCAAATAAGTGGATTATCAAGGGATTAAGATGCATCCAATGCATCCACTATGTCTCTTTCTAAAATCCCAATTAACTCTATTGAAGCTTGAGTTTGTAGTAAGATAAAGAGTTAAAATATTTCCGCGTTATCGATGCTTTAGCAATGAACTATGTTCTCAAATTCCCTAAAAAGCTTGACTGACGTAGAAGACATTTTTCTATCTCCAAAAAATATGTTTCAGGTCGAAGAGCTGCGAACTCGGGATGCTGCAAAAGGCATGAAGATCGCCCAGGTTCTGGAGGGCTTCATCAGCAGGAAGGTGGTCAAACAGACGGTGATGACTGTGGTGTACGGAGTCACTCGTTACGGAGGGCGGCTGCAGATAGAGAAGAGACTAAAGGAGATTGAAGAGTTTCCCAAGGTACAGCAGTGGTTGAGCTGGTGATGAGTGAACACACTGTTCACTAATATTTTTAGCCTTTAATCATTGTGATGTCACGATCAGGGTCTCTTACCTTTTCCTCACAGTTTTTTTTTTTACTTACACAGGGATTATTATTACAACTCGAAACATTTGTGTCATTGTGATTGGACCTGCCATAAAATTAGTTGTGGGACTCAATTTAATAAAATCATTTTTGATCATTTCTGATGTTTCTTTGTAGTCTGGAAAATATGGAAATGTGTGAAATAAGAGTAGAAAAAGAACCCATCTGGTTCTAGGTTTTTCCGTCCGTTCGTTCTGACATGGAAAAAGTATGTTCACCCGGTTTTACAGAGTGACTCTCCCATCGTAATCTGAACAGTGCAGTGAATGTCTGCTGTGTGCAAACATGTTGACAGATCCAGAGCAGTTTTGAGGCAAGGAATGAACAAATCAAATCTTGCCAAAATGAGTCGGACGTGTTGTTTTCAACATTTATGCACTTCGGCTGTTTAAGATTTCTATCCGACAATTCCTCTGCTTGATAATGTGACTATATATTTATGTTAAATCTATTTTTTAGTTCAGGACCACTATTATTTGGACATAAAAGGATTTCATGTGAATAATTGCTACCTGGGTAGGAGAATTGTTGTCTGTAGAACATTCTATGCTTATCATCTGTCCTCCAGTTAACTAGTTCTTAAAAATACTTGAAGAAAATGACACGTTTCACATAAAGGGCATCAGCATAACGCCTCTCAGCCCATAATCCTCACAGCAGTGTTCTAAATGACTTCTGCTTAATATCCTGTATTGGTTTTAACAGGGAATTGGGTGGGCCTATAATTGTGACTGATTACGGTGGGGATGTGCTTTGAGCAGGAGGTAGCACCTACTGTGGAGATCATGTTCCTGTAATATGAGGCTAAATGCAATCCAATGTCCTGCAATTTATATCCATTATTTCCATTACACTTTGGATTTGCTACATTAAGTACAACAATAATAGTAACTAAGAGCCAAAAAGAAACTAATTTTAATGTCATTAATTATTTTGATATAGCGTGAATAAGAGTTTTTTTTTTTCTTCGCGTTTCAGGAGCACGTATGGGATGCGTCATATTACCTTGTGCGCCTGGTGTTCAGTGGCCTAAAGGAGATGTTTACGGGAACCAGAGAGATTCAGGTGAGCCAGTTTCAACCATGCAAACATTTAATTTGTATTTTACTCTAATTGTCTTTAACAGTTTCTAGGGGAGACGTTACAATCAGGGTCCACTGTTGATTGACCTGGTTTAAAACTTTCTTTTTCAACTTTGTTCTTACTCATTGCTTAATTAATTCTTGAGATGATTGGTTTACATACACTGCAAAAAGCACCTAGCTGTATTATGAGGCATTTTTTTCCCAAAGGTGTTACTTCATCACTTTTGGATCACTCAAAAATAGAAAAACTGCTTTATTCAATAAAGAGCTGAAAAGTTACACAAAATATGCAATCATCTTAAATTTATGGAGTTTGAAGGACTTAATCAGCACTGATATTGCGAACTGCTATAAATACTGCAAACATTGTTACCTCTCAGTTGGGAGTCAGCTGATGCATATCAGTTGCCGAATTTAGACCTTGTCAGATCTTACATTGTGAAATGTGTTTAAAACTATGACAACAAACTAACTCAACATTAATTTTAAAATGTGTCTTTAATATAAGTCATATCATTGGTACCTTTATATTCAAAAACTCAATTGATTTAGGTAATGTTTCATTAAAATGATGTTTTGGATTTAGTTGGTTTGCCTATCAAATTTTCTGTGATCAGTGATGTGGGGGTCAAATGCTCAAATGTGTTGTTTTTTTTTCTCCTGTTTATTTTCATTGAAGGCATTGAACCTAGAAAAAAAATGTCCCAACATTTTTGTTGCCAACCAACAGTACGTACTTTGTCATATACTGTACAATATGCACGAGTTTAATACCACTCACATAAAAGTTGGGAAGATGACATTTGTGCTCTTTATGTGGGCCAAAATGAAAATGAGTTTGGTTCTGCTTTAAACTTTGCTTTGACCATATGTCCAGTCCTCACATTCATTATCCTTTAGCGTCCATGAAGTTACTGACAGATGTCCCTGTAGTTATTCTTTTACTTTAGTGACTGTGCTTCAAATACTTTCTTTTGCAGAAACAACAAAGTTCTACTTTTTCACAAATCTTTATGTTTGTGTGCATATATGTGGTGAGGCAGTAAAGGCTCCTTTTTTTGGGAAATGGTTTCACTTATGCAGACAGGTTTGCTGCAGGTTTTCATAGCGAGCAACAGCTTCTGACCTGTTCTACAACAACGGCGCCACAGTTGTTGGCCTCTCAGCAGAACAGCAGATTTAGGGCTGCAATCCAAAGATCGTTTCTTGACGCGGTAGTTGGCTGACGTTTCTGTGTTCTGTGGTTGAAAATGTACCAGAGGATCTATTTATGGGTCTGATTTATTAAATTTTGATCCAGCAGACCATGAAAGCTTTATCTCAGTGAACTCAGTGATTTGAACACGTCTACATACACAAACACGCGCATGCGAGCATGGATACGACCATATGCGCATGGCAAATAGTTAGCGGATCCCGGGTACTGAAAGTCCTCTGAGTTTACTCATCAGTATGTGTCCTCTATTTTTATTTTTTTGTTGTTTTTATCACTGCTGGTGTCTTTCTGTTGCAGGACTGGCTGACAGGAAGTGCCAGGCTCATCTCCAAGTCTGGCCACACGGTGGAGTGGGTGACACCCCTGGGTTTACCGATCATTCAGCCTTATCACCGCGCTCGCAATTTATTGGTAAGTCTCACCGTAGGACTGACTTTCCACTGCAGATACTTGATTTAACAGATATTTGAAAGTAGTCAGTCAACTTTTACTGCTTCTTGTAAAAGTATTTCTATACTTTCAACCTGTTCAACTAGCCCTTCATTAAAAGTCTTTATTTGTACTGACTGTCTTGTCAGAGCAAAATGTTTTTGCTTTGACCATTCCATTCCAGCTTTATTATGAAGTACTTCAAAAGCAGCACAGTTGACCAAAGTGCTGCACACCATAACCAAAACTAAAACAAGCAAAAGAAATACAATTGTTTATTTTATATTCTTTGCAGCTTTCTTTTCAGAGGAAATAGGACTCACAAAATGATTCAATCAATTAAAGTTTTAATCTTCCCATCGCATCAGTGTCTCATCCGTGATTTTAAGCGGTGTTTTTTTGTAGATGCCATGTTCGTCTTGGGCTTTCCGAATCTCTGGGTTTGCTGCCGGAGTGCGCCACCGATGGTGTATTGCGATTATTTTAAGTGGTGCAACTTTAATAGACCTCTGCAACATAGCCTGTTTTGTTTGTCGCTATGGAGATCCTGACAGTAACACGTCTTCGAGATATAACATGATGACTGCGTGCCAGCGTGTCTGCAGATAACACAGCTTCGTGTGTGTTACGCAAACTGGGAAGTGTTCCTGTCTGCATGAAGAGGGAAAAACACTAACCTCTTAACTTCTTAATTGTTAATGACGTGAAGGACGGAGGCGGACATGTTGCCGACCAAATAAGTAACTCATGGGCTTGCTCAGCATACAAACTGCTCTTTTAGTCTGACTTCAAGCATAAGGTTGTCTTAGACAGGAAATGCCACCGCGGTAGCAGGTGCAAATGACTTGGAGTGACAGATGGTGAATCCCCTGAGAGAGCGTCTCTCTCTCGCTGCTGGTGGTGAATTCCCTGATCTGACCTCCTTCTTTTGATTTACAAAAGGGACCAGAAAGATGCTTAGCTGAGCTCCTTTTCCCTCCAAGGCCTAAAAATAAACGAAATAGTAAACAAATAGGTTGAATGAGATTTTACTCATCATTTTCTTGATCTGCTTCATTAATTCTCTAATCCAGTTGCATCACTGGGTAACAAAAATGAGACCATCTTGTAGAAAGGTCACCTTTGCAAAGTACAGCTGGATTAAATTTAATCTCTCAGTCTCCTCGCTGCATCAAACAACCAGGGCCGCTCCGTTCCTGTGGGTTATCAGTAATTACACAGTAGATAGAAGGCTAGGGTGGAGAATAATGCTGTGTGGAAAAAAAGAAAAAAAAAAAAACAGAAAATAAGGTGAAAGTAGCGGGTGTTTTGTCGCAGGAGAATTGTTTGTGTACATCTGAGATGAAAAAGACCATGAACAGACTTTGGAGAGGACCCCTTACTAGAATAGAAGACACTAATCCAATCAGAGGTCACTTTGGCTCATGTTTTTTTTATTTTTTATATACTCTCCCCTCCACCCAGGGTGGCTGTAGTATAATCTTTGTCAGCGGATGCTAACTCGAGGGAATCATCAGATGGATTGGCTGGATTTGACCGGATTTATGGGTTTATAGTGTGACTAAAAGCTTGTGATCTAATGTCCTCTGTGTGAGAATAATTAGTCCCTTCTGGGTTTCACTGATCAGGCCTCTCTAGAAGAAAAGTTTTTATTAAGTACACTATTGCTGCTTGTGGCCTGTAACAGTTTGAAACTAATGTACTGTCAATAAATAATTCATCTGATCGGTGTTACAAGCCCACTGAGGTCGCTAAAGTTGAACCGACTTTTTCACCAGCATCGGATGGATTGTATGACACGCATGTAAAAGCTGCTATCGCTTCGAGTTCCTTCACAAAAGTATTCAAATCCCTTAGACCTTTTCAAATTGTATTATGCTGCTACCACATTTTAGATTGCAGCGTGGGGCGCTTGGATTTAGCCTCTTGACTATGGGAATGCTTCTCCTTCCATCCTTATGGCGCTTTTCCTTCGTGTGACTTTCCATTGAAATTCATGAAATGTATCTGCAAATGTCAATGTGATTCCGTTCAGTTGCCCTACATGTTTTTTTTTTTCTGACTTTTTTCAGAATCTTGTGGCATTTTGGGCCGAGCTAAATATGCGGATCGCGTTGTAATGGTAACACCCTAGAAAAGTTACGTTTATTGGGGATATGAACAACTATAGGCCAGTGCAGGTGTGGCTAGGTGAAACAAAGATGATTGAGAAAAGAAAAATATTGCCGCACAATTGATGTGTGATGCTCACCTTCCTCTGATGAGGTCTCCATTTGTCTTGGTTGCATGGATTCAACCAACTCCCTACACAGATCATATGCTCTGTTCATGCATTGTAATACAAGGTAGGGATTTGATTTACAGTATGGCAGATAATAACTGGAAGCTTCTCCTTACACCTGGAGATTGGATGTTAAGGGGAAATAGGCTGATTGTTTCATCATCAGTCCATCTACATCCATCACTGTTAAGATGTCAGCCATATAATGTGATTTATTCTTCTTCCTTTGCTTCTGTTCTTAAAGCTTTCTCTGATTGTGTGAATCTGTCAATCAACACACAGCCACCTTTAACCAATTGACTTGAACCACCAAAGCGAGAAGCGTTATGACCCCCTAAAGCTAGGCTCAATGTTCTTTCATTCCTGCAGCTGCTCCCACCTCTCTTCCTCTATGTTCATCTTTGCCTCTTTAATGTACTCAGACGGTCTTTTCTTTCTTGGAAAGAAAGAGTTGTTAGTGGTAAACCCTGTAGAATCCCCTAAGCAGGTACCTCTGTTTCAGTGGCTCCTGGTGTCAGAGGAAATGGATAATCTGGACAAGAGTGTACATGACAGCAGATAAAAAATGAAAAGAAAAAAAGTAATTTCATGTTAGACAAGCATCACTTATGACAATGTTGTTTTTAGCTCTCCTTTTTAATGCTCCCTGCACACACTTTCAACTGTATGGATTATTATATAGTATAGTCCGCTCATATGTATTTGTCTAAAAAAAAAAACATATACTATATTATAACCTTTTCTAATGTTGGACTGCATGTCATAAATTAATTGTGTATACATCCATACTTTGTCAACAACCTTCAGTCTGCTCTGAAGGAGCGCTCCAGTTCTGAAGGACAACCAGTTCAAAATCTGGACATACATCCTGTCTCCATTCAGCCCAACTGGGATCAACACTGGGATTAATTTCATAATGAATAATGAGTACAATTATCAATCTTTACATCTACAAATGTGGTAAGAGTTTTACCCCAGTTTTTTTCTGTTGGTTTATCTCATAGAAAAACTTTAAAGCTTAATTGTTTTTTCTAGGTTCTGTAAAAACAAAAGGAACCCAAAGCAACTGTGATGCAGAAAAGTCTTTTCGGTCATTTGTAGCTTATGCTTAAATGTTTCTTATTGTATGATTCTCTGTTGAAAATTTTCATTATGGGCCTTGAAATTTCCATTACTGAATGTGAAAAGTCCAAAAACAGCAGTGTTCTCATTCATGGTTAATTCTCACACCTAACACAGACTCATCTAGAAATAATTCCTCGACGAAGCTTGTGTGAGGGTGACTAATTTACAGAAGACTCATCAGATGCTATTATAACCAGATGTATTGATCCTGCAGTTTCAACCCTTTTTTTTCAATGCTTACTTGGCTACAATCAATGTTTAGGATCACTGAGAGTACTTCTGACAAAGAGTCTATTTCTCCCCTGAAATGTGTTCTTCAGGTGACGGGGATGCATTTAAAAAGCTTCAAACACAGAGGAGAGCTTACAACAGGACATGTTTGGTTTCTTTTTTTTTTATTGGGTCGTCATTTTCGATCCAGAATAAATGTGAAAGTGGAAAGAAGATTTATCCAACAAGCAAGCAATCTGGGTCATGACTGAGTCATGCATTTAAATTACTTTTTTCTTTTCATTAAGTCACAATGGCGGTCGTTTCTTTCAGTACTCCATTATGGTTAAAAGGAGCGAGAATTCAAATAATAACAAACAAACAAAAAAAATCTTTCCTCCACAACAGTCAAGATTTGTAGCCACTTAGTAAATAATTTGAGTTTATCAATCAATTTCCCCTCAGCCACTCAAACAGAGGAACCCAACGCAGTAACTTACCGGGGATCCAGCATCCTGCTTAATATGGATTAATTATCATCACTTGGCTGTCTGTGATGCAGCTACTTGTACTTGACCTCAAAATCAAGGAAATTGATGCAAATTAGTCCTCATTAATCAATGGGAACAAACAAACAAACACATTTTCTGTTCATTCAATTTACTGTGGCTAATTTAGCTCTGAAGCCTGCTACGGATGTCTAAAAGCAATTCGATTATTTATAGTGCAGATAACTGTGTTTGCGGCACCCTAAATATAGTTTAATTGCACCTTTCAGTGCTGAAGCTCCATTCCGTCACTGAAATCACTAAAATGTGTCCAGGCGGGGTAATGGAGAGGGAAACACTGGGATCCATTACCGTTGGCCTGGCGCAGGGTAAACACTATAATAGTATGAGTGTATATTGACAGGAGGTATGCTATCTGTTGCCAGTTTTATCTATGGGATGAGAGTCGCCTCTCATCACCAATTTTGCAGCGATGCCAAGTTTAGGCTAAACTCATTCTTGGTACAGCTATGAGGGGAGCCTTCTGTTGTTTGGAAATGAAGAAAGGAAACGCTGTATAATGAAGACGAACAGCAGAATTGAAATCATGTTTATCTGAAGCCAGCTCGGTGTGCATGTACTAGCAAATCGCCTGCTCTGGTCAGTTTTCCTCTCTCTTCTGCTGATGGTTTGTTACAGGGATCAAGTGGATAATAGCGCTCTCTTCCCTTCTTCCCGTACTTATTCTCTCAGGAGTGCTACGCTAATGTGGAACTGCATTGTCAATAAATGTGCTAACGTATTGCCGAGAGTAGAAAGCACCACTTTTTGCACGATTATCAGGAGTGGTATGAGAGGATTTTGACCATATCTTCATTATATCGTGTACTATAAAATCTCCAACTCAAGCTGTATAAAGTGGGATACTTATTAGATTTAGGCATATCGGATGATGCGTGCTTGTATAATAAAGGAGGGTGTGGCCTGTGAAGAACAACAAGCATCAATGTGTGCAAAATTATTGAGCAGTTTTTATTCCTCCAGCGAAATAGATTTTAAAAAATTGAAGTTCACTGACTCTAAAAAGAGTCAGGCTGTCTTTACGGCAGAAGGAACTTATTTTCTCCATGATGTCCTTAAAGAAATGCTGCCAATGCATCGCATGTTCATGTTTTATTTTTACAAAATATCAAATGGTGCTTTAATTAAGAAACATTTATTTACCACATTTTGAGCTCCACAGAAATTATATATGGCAGTGAAAACAAAGTCTTTCTTTTTTCACTTTTTATGTTTTGTTTGGGAAGTTTAAAAAATATTTTTATTTTTTGCTTTGCTGCTATGAGCTTCTATTGTAGTAATAAATGCATTCTGGTCTTTTTATCCTAATTACTTCGTTGGGCATGTTGATAAACTGTTCCACAAAATTAATTTCATTGTTTTTGTTTTCCAGCTGAAGAGTACCATGCAAGATATAAATCTCCAAATCAGCCACGACACTAAAGAGTAAGTCCCTCTGTAGATTTATTTCAGTTTGTCTGATCTTATATAAACACTCACCCAGCAGATACAGTAGGACCACATTCCTCTCTTAAGGCACTTTGTGACATCACTAAAATGTCACCAGTAAGTTTGATCGTAGTGACCTGCTCTTATTTTTAAACGGTGAAGACCCACATGAACTGAGGCAAGTGAGGCCTGCAGTGTTTTTGTTGCGGTTCTGGGTTCTTGTTTAATCTGCTGGATGAGTTGACGGTTTTTTGTGATTGGCAAAGCAATGTCGTCTTAGACAAAAAAAAAATATATATTTTTTTGCAGTTTCAAACGTGGCACCCACAACGAGTTTATTGCTGGACTAACCCTAACCAGTAGCACACTGGTTCATTAGCACACTTATGTCATATCAGAGCTTCACTTTATGCACAAATCAGGATCAACTTGTCTTGGGGGAAAAAAAGGACTCCAGTGAGTTGTAAAAAATATAATTTCCAACTTCTATTCCAGATAGCATTGACATAGTACAACATTTGCATTTTGGATTAGTAATTGCTGCACACAGTTTGAGTAAATAATTGGGTTAAAACCAAAAGCTCTGTAGCGGCAATACAAATTAATTAATATTAGTGTTAAAAGAAACCTGTTCTGGTAAACACAATGTTAATGTGTTGTTTGCTTTAAACCGATCTTTGTTGGTTTAAAGCTTCTAAAACTACCAGCTGCTCTAGACATTAATAAGTTAAACAAAACAATTATGTGAATTAAACCGCATTGATTCAAATGAGTCTTAAAGACGAAGCTTCAAAATAAAGCCAAATTTCTCTTTGATGAGCATTAAATGCCTTAAATGTTGAGGGCAAAGTTTGAAACAAGCTGGAGTTATAAGAGGTGAGAGGAGCAAAACACAACAAAGAGAGACAGACTGAGAGACAGGAATCGTAAATGAAGTAATGACAGAGGCAGAGCAATGGAGACATGGCCCAGAAAGACTGACAGCTGTCCTCTTCAGTCTGACATCCACCACTGCTGATCCTGCCTTGTGAATATGAAACAACAGGCAAATTGGATGGAGAGCAGGAGGGTGGTGGGAGTCAAGAGTTGAGAGGAAGGAAACAGCTCTGCCTTTTTCAACTAAAATTGAAGATCTGCTGTCAGCAAAACCATCATTGTCTGAGTGGAACTTGACAACATCATTACAACTTGGTTTGGTCTCGCATTAAAAACGTACCTTCGGGTCTTTACAAACCACCATGATAACATGAGCGCTTACTAAAGCTCTGGGTATCAAATCATCTGTTCAGCTGCTGAGTTAAGGCCTCATGTGTCCAGGTTCCTCTGTAGTCTTGAAAAGTCTGGGGATGGATTTTGATCAATGTCCATGTCTGAAGTCTGGAAAACAAAGTTTTACGATTGTACCTCTTACATACGTTTAGAAATAAAAATGAGAGTTTTAAATTGTATTCATATTTGCCTCATAATTGTTTTTGTGTTGCTCCAGTTTTTCCTTGTACTTCTGGGTTTAAACCTGGATCAAGCATGTCTCTTGTATTGGGTTTCTTTTGAATGCCAAACAATGCATTGAAATGTAATTTTTGTGGAAATTTAGTGAAAATAAGGTATCATCAAGATGTTCCAGATTTTAACCAATTTCAGCTTGTCAATATTTCAAAATAGCAGCACAAACACTGAATCAGGAGCAACTTTCAGGGCTTTTTCATAATGTGTGGGGGGAATGCAACTTGTGTGCTTAAATCCCCATGTTGTCCCACAAATTGATGGAAATATCAAGAATATCAAGTTAGCAAAATATATTTTGAAATGAAAAATTGTCTGTGTCATAAGGAGTGTTTTATCAGCAAAATTAAAAGTTATTAATCCGCTAGTTCAACTCGTTGGCAGTCATTATAATAGAGGGTCGAAGTAATTTTTTATTCATCAGTCCTGTCATGGAGGAGATTTTTCCAGCTCATGAACGCGGCATGTTGCTGTTGTAATTTCTCCGGAAAATATTAGCCTCATAAATTCTTTGCTTCGTGAGTCAATTTCATTCGGCTTTCCATTACCGACGTACATAAAGACTCCTTTCATTGGTTTTCTTCTTCTTGTAATGACTTTTTCTGATGGTGCATTCAGTAACACAAAGAAAATTGCATACTTTTAAAAGGGAAAAGATGAGAACAATGTAGTATAATATCACACATTTGTCCTTGCTGCGTGCAGAACATTAGATTAAGTACTGACGGAGCAACATGCGGTAGATTTTGTCTGATTCTGTCATTGTGTTGTTTATTTACAGTTAACAGCAAAGCAAAGTGTTATTATTATTATGTGTTTTTACTGGTAAATCATCGGTGCAGTAAATGCAGCATGATTGCAAGAGAAAAGCCTGCAATAGATAACGATTAAAAGCTTGATTTGAGAATCATTCATGGCTTTAAGTCTAAACTTTAAACATGGACATTATGTTGTTTGTTTGTATATATTCATAAGCCCAACTAAGGTCTTTGATCACAAATTAGCTTATGCTAAAATGCTGTACAGTTTGGAATCACATTATTGTTAATGGAATAATGCAATTTTACATTATTTTAGCCCCAGTAGAATTAAAATTATCTTCTCATTTGATGCATTTTTTGTTTTACATATTTGTGTTAATATACGCTGATACTGATAAGGCCATCAAGCAGTGAGAATCTCTTAGTCGTCCATGATTACGCTTGTGTCTTTGTGTCTTTGCACTGTGTGTGTCTCAAACCAAGAATCAGGAAAAATAGACAATGCTTCTCATGTTTTCACAGCAGAGCTTGCCCTTAAATGAATATCCAGGTATCTTGTTTTTTCGCACAACTCGATCCCTGAACAGCAGGACTAAAAGCACTCTGACAGAAGGCTAACATTTCCAGGCCAGAAAAAAAAACCCTGCTCAGACGAAAAGTGAGAGTGACAGACAGCCGTGGTGTGTTCCTGCCTGTGTGTTTGTGTTTCAGCTTTGGATTTTGGCTCTCTCTGCTCTCTTTGCATTTCCATTAGAGGAATGTTCTGGTCTGTGGCAGCCCAGAGGATTTGAATGGCTCAGGCTCGGGTAATGGGAATACAGGAAGGAAAAGATTGACACGTTGCTGTTTTTGCTGCCAGTTTCATCACCAGAAGCAGCGGTATTATTTTTTAAAATTTAAAATAAATAAAAAAAACCAACAATGTAAGCACACATAAGCCATATTTCTAGAATCTACTCAAATGAAGTTGATGAGTTCAGATTTGCAAGAGTATCTGAACTCATCTCTTGGAGGAAGTCTTTAGAAAAGTTTTTCCAAAATAACGGTGAATGTCAGTAAACATTTGTCCGTGAAGGTGTCCCCACTATAAAAACAGTGAGAGACGTCTCCAAAGGTTGACGCACACTCAAACAAAACAAACGAAGGAACCAGAGACATTCAGTCTGACCTGAAATAAGCACCGCACACCGGAGCAGATGCTGCACACTGAAGCGAGTATAGGGCTCCAGCAGAAAATGTCAAGGGGAGAAACGGTATGCTAAGAAAGAGAGACAGACAAAGACTGACTCAGTATTTGCTGAGACTCAAGGGATGTAGCAGAGGGTGTTTGTTTGTATTACAAACACATTTTAGAGGAAAATGTGTTCTCCATTGCTATAGAGCGAGATTTGAAGAGAAGGGCTTCGCTCTTTGACTAAGGAAACTTATCGAAATACCAAGTTGGTATCAAAAGACGGGGAGATGTTTAAAAGACACAATATGTTATTGGTGATAGAAATGGGTCCTGACTTTTAATGTAGCACCAAACCCAAGACTCTCTTAATTCCACCTTTTAATTTCTAAAGTTTTTGTAACTGTACATAAAATACTAAAATGGAGAAAAAAAAAAAAAGTTTGTGCCCATTTTAAAGATGTGTAAAATATCCATCTTGTAGCACGATCGTATAGTTTCACCTTGAAAACGCACAACCATTAATTTAATCACATGTACTTTTTAAAAATCCTTTTTCTGTCCTGTCATCATAATTGCAAACACCAGAATCGGCTTCATTCGCCAACTTTGTGCGCACAAACAAGAAATTTGGTTCTGCTTGAAAATATAAACATGAAAAGAGAAATGAAAAGTAGGCATGAGGAGTTTGTCAAACTGAGAAAGACGAATCCTCTTCCTCTCAGCCTTGTAAAATGTTATGGGGTAAGACTGAGCGCTGTCCTTGCATGACCTCGTAAAACAAAACGACAAAAAATTATTGCTGACATATGTTTATGAATACGAAGCTCGGATATCCTTAGACGTCGTAAGAACTGCAGGATTCGAACTGCAAAATAGTTTTTCATGTGGCTCTTGGTTGTCTGTGGCTTTTCAGGAGGCCCGACACAGTAAAACAGAAGAATGCATTCCCGCCCAACTTCATCCACTCTCTGGATTCCACACACATGATGCTGACTTCACTCCACTGCTACAGGTATTACTGTTCAAGACATTAGCATGGAAAATCAAAGATTTAGTACTGGCATTACTCACAAAACTCTTTTTCACATATGCAGCTTTTTACTTTTCCGTAAACATGATGTCAGACCAGTGGCTGCACATGAAAGAGAGCTTGTTAACGTTAGAGATTTGTGAGAGATGAGATCTTTCTAGTCACAACTGTAAAACAAACGTTGGCTTTGTTTTGACATTTACGGCTTTCCGTCAAAAGCCTGGCTGGTTTTTAGACGTTTTCTAACGCCTCTCTGCCTCTGCTCTCGTCCTCTCTCAGCGCCGGCCTGACATTCGTCTCGGTTCACGACTGTTTCTGGACCCACGCCCTCACCGTGGACACCATGAACAAGGTATTACGTTACAGTCACCTCCTGTTTCCACAACCTTATCGTCAGTTCACAGCTGTTTCCCTCCTGTCCAATCTCGATTAGTCAGTGTTGGTGATTTATTTGTGGATGTTTTTGGGGGGCTTTGTTGAAGCTGAAGATGGCGAAAAGTGACTCAACACTCAGAGCTTTGTCTTTGATGTTAGAGGAAAGATGTGAGCTCATTTTTTATTTATTTATTTTTTTAAAGCACCAAGACATTGAGGATGCAGGCAATCGAATCAATTTGTGCCATATCCGCGACTGGCACTTTTTGCTATTGTAGACACTTCAGCTAAGTGATGCCGCTGATACAAACTTTCAGTTGTCGCCAGCTCATACATTTTCAGGCTGCAGGGAGCAAACCGAGCCTGTCGAGCTGAATAAACACCTGCCTGTCTCTGCATGTCGATAGTAGATCTGGACTGAGACACGGTGCGGAATAAAACGGATCAAATTATCACAAACCCCCAATTTTCTGTAGCGACGCCTTCAGAGCAAAGTCACGGTTTTATGTTTTTGCCTGATCTCCGAGGAGTTAAAGGCATTGAAGCGGATTCCTCTCACTCCATTTGTTCTCCATCTTTTGACTGGAGAGGCGTATGCCTTCCTCGTTACACAGGTAATTGAACACAGCCAGAGAGCAGACGGGCACCAAATATCTTCATCATCTAAAGCAATTGTTTAAATGATAACCAGTTTGTTCTCCATCCTCTTTTACTCACTTTGGGGCTGTGTGCAGCCTGCCCAGGATGTAATCAAAAGTGGGATTTACTGCATCATAGGTCGACCAATCAGAAAAAAAATTCAGAATTCATGACAAAATTGACTTTGCTGCATAAATTATTCGAGTATTGCATACATATATACATATATGTATATATATATATATATATATATATATATATATTTTTATTTTTTTATATTTCCCTGAGACCTCCCTGATAGCTCTGGAGATGTGGGCACAGCTGTGGATTTTAATTGGGTGCCGGGCGGCTTTGCATGGTTAGGAGACGACTCACGCTGTGTTTTTATTCCTTGAGGAATGAGATAAATGTTTTTCTTGCCCTCATATTGCTGTTTGCTTATTAATCTGACCTGAGTGCAGAGATTCTGACTTATGAATCATTCAGGTACACTGAGAGTTTCTCAAATGTCTGTTTTTCTTTGGGGGTAGTCTGGCTATAAACAGGGATTAAATTGAAATTGCAGATTGGGGGGCTGTTAGAGGGTGGTGAGCTATAGACATCCACAGTAATGGGAATGTTTATACCTCCTCCTCTCCGCTGCACAAATTGTCAAGTGTCCCTTTAAATGCATTTTATAATATATATATTTTTTTTGTATCTAAAATTTGAAGCTTGAGTAAAGGGCTATTTCACTCCTTTTATTAAATAATATTTAATCTTCAAACATAATTCATATTATGAACTATGTTTGATGATTAAATATTTCTTGAAGACATGTCATTCAAGTTTTTATTCTGTATGTAAATGTTGATCTCATAAACTTGGAACAAAAGTTTCACACGTTAGGCACAGTGTTTGATGTTCTGTTCATAGTTTTTTCCATGAACCAGGTTATTTTAACGAGTTCAGATGGATTCTAGACTTTATCATTAAAGGCCTGCATGATTGGTGCTAGCACTGTTGCCTAGCAGCTAGAAGGTCCTGGGTTCAAATCCCAGCCTGGGTCTTTCTGCATGGTGTCTGCATGTCGTCCGGGTCTGGGTCTTGTGTGTTTCTCTGCTTCTTGGTTGACCTGTCCAGGGTGAACCCTGTCTCTCCCTATGGCTGCTAGAACTGGTTACAATTTAACTATTGGTAAAATGAATAAAAACGCTTTTTATAGGAAAGGATCAATATGAAAAATAAGAGCAGGAAAACTAATTGCATTTCCAGACGTTATTTCCTGTTCGCATTGCCTAAATGTTACATTCACTCACATAACAGTGATGACTGTTATAACAGGTGATAATCATAGGCTGTCAGTGTTTTCACACACATCCTTCTATATCCTCACAGTTTGTTTCTCTCAAGATTTAAAACGTTTGAAATTTACCTCTAAGAAACAGAATCCATCAGAACCCTGTTGAAAATGCTGTATTTTTTTTTTCAGGCGTGACCATTTAGTGTCTGCAGTACAAAAACCGAAAAAGAAGAAAGAAAGAAACAAACAAAAAAACATTTAAGTAATAGATTGTGGAGACAGCACAGAGTAAAAGTGTGTTATTTTTGTTGACAGAGCAGCACTTTTTCTGTCGTCACCTCCACTCTGCTCTGTCTCACCTCTGCCCAGCTGTTATCTGCTCAGCTGGTCTGCGTTTCTTTCTGATGAAGTCCTTAGATGAAACTAACGTTTCCTCGCTTCGCTCCCCCTTCCTCTCCTTCCTGTCAGATCTGCCGGGAGCAGTTTGTCGCCCTGCACAGCCAGCCGATTCTCCAAGAGCTGTCCAACTTCCTGCTGCTCAAATACTGCTCCAGAATCAAGTAAGTTTGCACAGGAGCGCATTTGATTTATAAGCTTGGGAGATGTGAGTCTCCTGAGGATCAATGTGACCATGGATTGGTACAAAGAAATAACATTCAGGCTGAAAACCAAAATATATTTTCCTCCTTTTTTTGGGATTGTTTCCTCACAAGAGACCATCAATGCCATCGATCTTTTTATTCTTTCATGAATGGTTGTCACAAACCGCAAACATGCACAAACTGAACACAACATGTAAGGAGGCGAGAGCGAGTTTTGTTTTCTTCCCTCCAGTCGTCCGTGACATTGGATCCAAAACGATTTCCACTCTTTGTGCCAGCCTTACTGGCCTCGGGTCGGGTTACAGTCATCGACTGTCTGTGTTTTCTCTCTTTGGGGTAATTGGGCCCTTCTCCACATCAGCAGCAACAAATCTCACCTTCTTTTAAACTCTGTCAGTACCACTGTTTCTAAACTACACAGATTTTGAAAGACATCAGAGGAAAAGGACACAAAGCTTTTCAACATAAAATCGATGTTTTCAGACATCAAATGAACGCATCTGTTTTTTTTTTTTTTTTGTAGCATTAGCTACACCTTCAGCAGAAGAAAAAATCCTTCCAGCACTCTTTAAAATTACATTAATGTGTTTTGGAGATCTCAATATAATCAAAAAATATTTTTTTCTTCTTGTAATTCAGACTAGAAAGTGGAACTAGCATATTTTTAGTCTTTATTTCTGTTCATTTTGATGATTAAGCTTTACAACTAATAAAAAAAACTATTTCTGATTTTTGAAAGTTACATTAGATGTCATTCCTGTAGAAGCTGGCTTATTAATGGATAGTTTAGTGGAAGGAAGAACTGTTGCAAGAAAAAAAAAAGGAAAATCAATAGGGGAGGTTATAGCCTTGACACAATGAGGTCTTCCTCTCAAACCCTTTTGAGAGATTTGTTGGTGAATGGAAAGGTCTGGGCTGCAGCTGGAGTCTGTGAATTTTTTCGCCATCTTAAATTTACTATGAGTTTCACTTTCTAAATGGATTAAATATATAAATCTGCTTTTTGATGGCACTACAAATGACAGAGATGCACTTGTACTGTCGTAGCAGTATGTAAGCAGTTTAGCTTTAGAAAAATATGTTTTGTTTTTAATAGAAGATGCATATGGCTTGTATTTTGCTTGCAGCTGTCAATGTTTCACTCAGGCATTGAGTTTCTCGCTATCAAACAGCAGCACTGATAACATCTGAAATGGGTCTCAAACTTCCTTCAATACACAAACTCATTTGTCTGTTTTCAAATCTCTTTTTTTTTTTCTTCTTCTTCTCCACCTTTCCTGACAGGAGTGAAGCCAAGAACAAGAACAAGAAGTACCAGGAGTACAGGAGGTTGATGTTGCTGCTGGCCAAAGTGCCCCAGACAGGTCAGTGTCGGAGAAACCACTGGCTCCTCAAAGGATCGGGTTGTCTTTAAAGGGGATCCGAAACAAACAGGATCCTATCTTTTACTTTTTTTCCTCTTGCTTATATGGTAAAAAGATGGCTGCATATTTATCCTCTGAAGATGTTTGTGAGCTGAACCGCAATTCAATCCGGGGCGATTTCTCTAAACAGTTTTGTCTAATCGTTGTTCTCAATGAGATTTTTTTTTCCCTCTTCATAGCAAATGCATCCAAATTTGGTTTGATGGCAGACACATCCATATTTTTTTTTCTCCTTTGATGCCATTGGGTTTTGTCTAGGGCAGCATCTTCCTGTCATTGAGGGGGATTCAGGATTTTCCTGTTACACAACCTCCATCTCTCTGTCTCCATCTGTACCTTCACTGTTTGCTTGGCACTGACAGCGGGGTTGTATAAATCGATTATTGTTAATTGTGTCCCTCTCTTGCATAATCAGCTTATGTTGCTGAGACGGGTCAGGTGTTTACCTCATCGCGCGTATGTGTGTGTGTGTCTCTTCCACAACAGAGTCGATGAATTCAGACTGAAATCTATCATCATATTTAGGCATCTGAATTTGTTAGAACGAGAGTGCAACTTGGTTTCTGTGAGGAATCAGATTGGTGTGTGGATTGACAGGTCCTGTAAAACTATTTAAATCCTTTCAACTTCGTCATGTTTTGTCACATTACAACCTCAAAACTAATGTGAATTTCATTGGGATTTTATGTGATCCACCAACACAAAGTGGAGTATAAATATAGATGTATATTTTTCCCCTGAATCTCTACCAAACCAACTTAACTGTCTCCGCTGAAGAATGCATCCCACAGCATTATACTGCCACCACCATAACACTTTTCAGATTTTTATTTGTAGAATATTTAGAGTCGAGGTCCCTTTGTCTTTTGCTCAGTCGTTGCTTTTTATCAGTATTTGTAATAGTTACGAGGTTAGTATTAGTTATCTCCCGAATGACTAATACAATACAGTAATGTTAGTTGTTGTAATGCGATGAAATAAAAAAAAAAAAGTTATTTGTTAGCCGAAGGCTGATAACTTAATATGTTTTTCATGATTAGCTCAGTTTGCTTTAAAGTTTCTCCTCTGAGTCCGAACACAACAGTGTTGTTTTGATTTAATCGCCGTCCATTATTCGGTGATGGCGACTCCCCAACGGTGGCGCAACATAAGATCGAAAGTAATTACAGAAACACTTTGTGTGGTCGACCGTTTCCCTGTTGGGAAGGTAAATTATGCAGCCTGGTGTTACTAAACAGAAGCAGTTTTCTGGTTTCTGGAATATCAATACAGCGTACCATGGCTGCAGCAACACACCAGGTCATAGGTGAGTTTGTGCTTCAAAGCACCCATGTCACCGTTCTGTTTAGTCATTTCAGTCTTCACTTTTTAATGTTCGTTCCTCAATAATTCACGCTGCAGCTCCCGGTGGTGAACTCAGCTGTCAGAGAGCAAACCAGGCAAAGCACACAGAGCAGGACAGGAGCTCATGTGGAGCTAAAATTAGCATTTGTCAGAGTTCATAGGAAAAGTTCAGCTTTTCATTAAGACCTGAAACTGATGATTTAATCAAAATTGCTTCACATGTGACAAAAAATACACAACTTTTTAAACCGGTATCAGTCATGTTGTGTCGTGTAAATAACAAATTAATGGTTGGTCATATTATTACTAAAGACACCACAGTATAGCAATATACACAGTGCAGGGATTCAGTATTTAATTGCCAATTGTGTTTTTAGTTCCTTGCATTTCAAACTCTACTGGCTAATTATCTGTTTGGCGAGTTGAATGGACTCTAACTGCCTTTGATTCCTGCAACGGATGTATATTTTATTGACTAAAGTTCACAAGCACTGTGAACAAGGAAATGATGGGGAAGAAACAGTGCAGAAATATGGGCTTGTGTAATTGCAATATTTAAGAAAATCATAAATCCATGGGGCTGTACAGTGGCACAGTTGGTACAGTGGTGCAGCAAGAAAGTCCTGGGTTCGATTCCCGGCCCGGGGTCTTTCTGCACTGAGTTTGCATTCTCTCCCTGTGCATGAGTGGGTTCTCTCCGGTTACTCCGGCTTCCTCCCACAGTCCAAAAACATGACTGTTGGGTTAATTGGTCTTTCCCAAATTCTCCCTAGGTGTGCGTGCGTGCGTGCGTGCGTGCGCGGCTGTTTGCCCTGTCCAGACTGGCGACCTGTGCAGGGTGTACCCCGCCTCTCGCTGAACGCAGCTGGAGATAGGCACCAGCAACTCCCGACCCCAATAGGGATAAGGGTGATCAGATAATGTATTGATCATAAATGCATTGTTTTTAAAGTGAAATTGTTTTTGTACATGACCTTGGATTCTTTCGCACAAGGTCACAGTGAAACATGACGCTATTTGTACCGTCAGGTTCCTAGTCGTAACCTGAGCGATTATTTCTTAGTCGGAGGAATATGGCTCTGCGTGCATAATTTATGGTCCGCAACATCTGCCCACTGACTCGAACCTGCTTTGACACGGCCTCTTGTCTCTCCAGGTGATTTTGATCTGCAGCGGGTGAAAGAGTCCACTTACTTCTTCAGCTGAGAGGCCCGCGAGGGCGAAGCAGGCTTAAAGAGATGAGTGGAATTGACAGAGTGCAGCAGGGAGGCTGCTGCTGGCCCGGGAGTCTCAACAGGCTCTGTCTCTCTTGCAGACATGAGGACATTGATCCAGCCGCGCCCTGCCTCCCTTCCTGGCCCACAAACTGCCACTGGAGGCGATCTCATACACTCGCGGTGAACTCATCTGATTAAGCGGCTTTCAGACTGCTGGAGAAGGTGGGCGGGATGCGCGTCAAGGATCTGCATCGGTAGTTGAATGTTAAGCAACGAAAGAAAAATACCTCCTTTGTCAGATGTATATTTAGGTACGTATTTGTGTTCATTTGTAAAACTTGAATCAAATGTGAGCCGTGTCTTTTCGTCCGCAAGTCAGAAACACTTCTGTTGCTCAAGAAACTTTCTTACTGACTGCAATGAGAGCAGATTGGTGGTCTAAGAGTTTGTATGTGTGCGAGATGCTGTAAAGACCACCAACAGAAAAAAAATGAAGATTTTATTTTTATTTTTAAGGTGAAAGTGTTCGTGGTTATTACCCCGGAGAACTGAGCTTTTAAATAAATGCATTTTCTAAAATCTGCTGTCATTTATTCGACCCAAAAGAAGCAGGATGAGTGAGAGATATTTAGTGATGTATTTATCATGAAGGCCTCCCCCTTTTCTGCTGCGCCACAAAGGCTTTCAAGGCATCACAAATCAACTCAGATGTTATTTCTCTGGGCCAGAACCATATCTGGATGTAAAAATAGCAAGAGTGCTTATCTGATTATTACTGCAAACGTTGCAGCACTTTCAGACAAAAGGTGCTGCCGGTGTTCAAAGGCGAAGGCAGCCACGCCGCCAAAGAAAGCTGGCTCCTGTGACAATGTAATGAAATGGAAATGATCTTGGAGTGTGTTGATTACACTGTGGAGTTTTTTTTTTTTTTTTTTTTGTCAAATTTGCATGGCGGCATGCTTGTGGAGAGGCTCTTCATATTTTATGATGCACATAGGTTTTGACTTTGATCAGTTGTTTTTTTTTTTTTTTTTTTTTTTATTCTTGTCCAAATTATCTGTCATCTCACCTGCTGGATTGAGTTCACAGCGATATATGCCCTGAGCTGCCTTGTCTTTTGGCTGATGCTGGCGTTTAATAGCTCTTAGTAACTTTGAACACCGTACGCTGTTCTTGGTTCCTCTGCAATAAGTAAGACTGGAACTAAAAGTAGCGCCGATGCTGTTTTCTCCAGTCTTTAAGAAGTGCTGGACCTGCTGACTCTGATTTTGGCCAATTTTTATTTATTGGGCTGAAATGTTGCTAAATATTCCAAGAAAATTGCTGAGTTGGAAAACACGGAGTGACGACTGTTAACTGCAAACATGCAGACATGATTTTTAGACTTTTGCTGCGGTAGATAAGATTTGTGGATAAGATTGGATAACCAGCCTCTCAAAATTAAGAAAATCTTAGCCAATAAATCCATCCAGCCCTTATTTAAACTCCACACTAAACTTGAATGCAGATATGGTTTTTTGTTTTTGTTTTTAAGGAATCTCGGACAATTATAACAAGAGATGCAAGATTTTTTTTTCCTTAGTTAAAAACAGACCTACAGGTTCAAAGAGGCTATTTAGCAGAGTTATATTCTTAATATGTTTTGAAAACAACAATTCAGTCAATAAGATTTAATTTAGTCTGTCATTCAGTCAGATGTAACACAAAGTCCATTTCATAACCTCTAAACTTTTTTCTTTTTTTAGGTTTTGTCACCTTATGACCACAAGCTTCAATTTTATTAGGACTTTCTCTGACTATGGGTTCCAAATTATTTCTAAATAAAAATCTAAAAGTGTGCTTTTCATTTTGATTCAGCCGACCCCAGTAAACCCCAATAAAATCAATTGTGACGAGTTGCGAAGTGCTGTGTGACAGAAAACAATCACTTTAGGCAAACATAATAATAGTAGCACCACTAACAGTTAATTACAATTATGTTGTAGCTGTTATACTGTTACAACATACTGCATTGATTTACATGTCATGTCTCAGTATTAATCTGAAAAGTTTAGATGAACAATAACCTCATAAAAAAGACTGAAGTTACCCTTTTTTTTAGTTTTTTTTTTTTTTACTGCCCTTCTTTTTGCCTCAATGAACAAATTATTTTTATGCTATAATAAACCAAGGTCTCCTTCTGCTCTGCATCCCTCTTATCTCAGCGAGCTTTCAAGGTCTGACCTCTCTCTTGTACCACACGCGCTCAACATGCATCGCGTTTCATACCGTGACACGACCTCAACACTCCTAACCTCGCTCCTGGACGGACGCAGAGATGATGCCGGGGCCTTAATGTAGCTCATATGTGACGGACAGTTAACTGGCGACTGTCGATCAGCTGAAAGACCTGCTGCAGTACTTAAAATAGCCGAACCGGGAGCAGGCCGGTGTGAAAGACGAGGTCAGGTCTGAAAGCAGAACATCTGGCTTTTGCTGGGAGCCGATTGGCTGAAGGAATCTCTGGAGCAAAGTGCAGCTTCAGTTTAGCTTGACGGGTCATGAGACTTCAGGAGGACGCAGTCTCATGATACCTATTCCTCAAATAAAAGTATTTAAAAATATATATGTCCATTTTTATGACTGAAATGTGAGGTTTTCAGTCATAAAGATTGACTGAAATTTATTTTATTTTTCAGTCAATTTTCAGTCAACATTACAGAAATTACACATTTTTACAGAAATAGTGGATATTTAAAATTTTACTTGTAGCATGACTTTCTATAGGAAGAGATCTGCCAGGCTGTTTTGTGTCTGTTCGAAGTTACTTTGCTTGACTTTCTGCTGGCATGAAGCTAAATGCGAGTCAAGTGGAGGACTCTGAATTGGTCAGGAGTGTGAGTGTCTGCGTTGGTGATAAAGTAAGAACCTGATGATGGCGTTTCCCCGTCTCACACTCAAAGCATACTGCTGTAATCTCCAGCCAAACATGACCACCAAAAAAAATACTAGATGAGTGAAATAACCAAGTTGCAACTTAGAAAAACACCTTTACTTATTTTTTTTTTCTTCTTCTTCTTTTGGTTGATTAGAATCAACAAACCCATAAAATAGAACTTTCTGACAAGAGGAAGGCCAAAACGGTCTCAAGAGCAACACATTGTACCTTGATCATAGAAAGGAACAGATAAGAAACTTGAGTCATTGCCATCTAGAAGTCTGAAAATGGCAACAGGGTCGTTTCTAATGTTTGGAGGATACAGGGAACCACAGTGAGAGTTATTAACAACAAACACAGGAAACATGGAGAAGAGCTGCACCTTCCCAACCTGTCAAAATATCTCCAAGACATATTTCATCCAGGAAGGACAGGTGAAACAATGCAGGCCTCACTCCAGTCAATGTTTGTGTTCACGATTCAATAATTAGAAAGAGACTCTATGGGTGAATTTCAAAGCAACGACAAATTCTCCTCTTTGCGAGAAAATCCTGACGGTGACTCACTTGCGATCACATCATGGCCTCATTCTCAAGAACACTTGGGTTTTGCAGCGATACTGTGCCAGCACTAACTCACCTCTGAATAACTCAAAAAAAGATCATGTGGCATGACCTTTAATGTGACTGAATTAAAACAATTCTGTAAAAATTGTTTAACTGTGATCTAAAAGTCGTTTGTAGTTCATTCAAATTAATGCTCGACGGAATTTGTTAATGTCATGCACGTGTAGTTTAGATTTAGGAGCAAATATTTCCACCTTTTTCTTTTTTCCACAATGGGTCTGGTTTGTTGGGACAGGCTTTCCCCTCAATATATGAAGTGATCATTTGAAAACAGCCAAGTTATCTGTGTCGCATAGTGAGCATATGTGTGATTGAAACAAAAGTGAGCACTATGCGAGTGTTGGCCGCTATCCGCCAGACAACGCCAGAGATGGAAGCCGCTCCGAGATAGCAGCACCACTCACTCTCACCGAGGGGACTTTGATTCTCCAGCCAGGCTCCTGGGCTCTCCCGGCCTTATCAGGCGGCCCCGTGGTGTCGAGAGAGCCCTGCACTCAGCAGCAGTTGCAGGGGGCGGGTGGAGCAGAGTGCAGAGTCAGACATGGAGGGGAGAGAACTGGGCCGGAGCTCTCCGACGGCAGGGGAGAGGAAGCAGGAGGCGGCGCAGTGGGGGAACAGAGACAGGTGATGCAGTGTCGGCAGGTGTGTGTGTGTGTGCGTGTTTGTGCGCATCAGTGTGAGCTGCTCTGACCTTTATTCTGACTGACAGGTAGTGATGCCTTGATTAACTACCATCCAACGCACAGCTGGTAGAGCGACGCTCCAGTGACTTCAGCCGACAGCCAGGTTACCCTTCTCACAACTAAACAAGTCAAAGGCGAGGCCTTGTTGGTGTGCACAAAAGTGCAGCGTAATGCTGTTTCCGATAAGTTACAAATAGCTGCAGCTGTTAAACTTATTGACTGCATTATTCAAGTGAAATTGTTACAGATCAAGGGACCAAGAAGGGAAATCTTAAGACAATCCTGTGAATTTTGTCTCGGCCCCAACAAGCAACTGACTTTAGCACCATATCAAAACAAAAGAGAGTTTGTCTACTCCTAAAAAAAAAAAACTCTGGACTGCATACCACCCACCAAAATATCGAACATCCCGTTAACGTTCCCATGCATTTCATTGTTTTTGAGAAGAGCCTGCTAAACCTCTGCCCAAACATACATTCACACACAGTTGCAAGTAAAGACTAATGTGTAACCAGAGAGGCAGAAGAGAGTGTAGTCGATACAACCAGTCGCTGTCAGGAAGGCAGAATAGGTTCCTCCTAAAATATTGATATTTCTAAGTAGCAGGATGGGGCCGAGACAGATGATGCAAAATGGCCTAAACGGATGGACAAACATCAAATTATTCTTTTTTTTTTTTTTTTGTATGACATTTAAAACTTAAAATGTAATAAAGGCGGTATCTCACCGTGACAGATGTTATTGTAACGTGCTGAAGTGTCGGTTTCAAAGATTGAAGAAGCAGATATTAAATTCTGGCTGTGAAAGTAAAAGCAATAACATCACTACCGTCAAAAAGCAGATGCATTCACCATGAAATGCTCTCACTGGAAAGTTTTTGCTTCTGTTAGAAAAGCCAAATTAAGCTTCGGTGCTTTTATTACATACATGATAGCCAAAAGAGTAATAACTGAAAAGGAAAGTTAAATATTAAAATGTAACTCATTTGTTTACATTTCTGTGATTGACAGAAATAAAAAATATATATATGGAAAAAAGAAAAGCTAGGCTTAAAGTCAAAAATATTCCCTGCTAATGACTTGTTCCACCAAGGCTTTCGTTTGTAGCGATGCAGTATTGATTGGTTTTATTATTGGATTCATAAAAGGTGGATCAATATTTTGCTGAGAAGTATTGCAACTTCATTTGAGGAGAGTTACAGCTCTGCTCGGCAAATGCATAAAGAGAGCAGAGATGCCACAGAGGAGAAATGGGTAGGTAAAGTTTGATTTTGAATAAGGACAAAATTGCATTAAGCATTTTTTTCTTGACAGATGTCATTGGTCAATATGAGGAATTCAGTGTTGACTGATCATTTTAAAAAATCTAATTAGATGGAAAAGTTTATATTAATATTTTAAAGGAAAAAGTTGGAATTCATGATTTAAAAAAAAAACAAAAGAAATAATCAGAATCATGCAACAAAGTCCACAGCGTTTCAAATCCAGATGTCAAAATGCTACTGCAGCCATGTGTGAAAGTGTGCGTAGCACAGATGTTTTCTTTACTGATGCCTTGCGGGTCGAACAGCTGAGTTTCTGTAACATTTATATAACACTAAATATGTTTGCAAAATTGCAAAAAGACAAAAAGGGAACTGAACAAAAAGTTTCCAAAATTTTGGGGGAAATCTGAGAATCAGTGTGCCAACCAAGTTTCTAAACTGCACTGAGGTACGGAAAGCAGACAGATAAATAACTTTTACACAAATGCAAACATGTGTAGAAAACAAAGTCATACATCTTTTGTCATGTCAACTAATTTTCGTCTGCTTTAATTTTGAAGATTTGTCAGTTCAGTCCAGATCATAATATGCTTTCTGTCAAGAGTAAGACAATAGTTATTTCAACATGTCCTTTTTTAATAGGTCTACAATAATAGTGAACCAGGTTACATAAATAAATAGTCTCGTTTACATGATGCAAGCTATGTTTACACATAGAAATAACCATGTCAATCAAGTTATTCATAGTAAGGGTGGTGGTTTAAACTGAGTTATCGGCTTACAAAAAGAAACAACCAACACAAAATTTTCAGTAGAGTTTCAAAAACCGGTGTAAGGTTTAAAATGTTACATCTCCACAGACAAATCAAGAGTATAATTGAGCATCATCTGCATAAGTTTACCACTAAGTCTTCTTTTAGACCATTATTGCTTGTCACAAATGTCACATTCATCGGAACAGACTGGATTCATTTAATGTTCTGATATCTGATCTGCGTCAGGCCAGTTTTGTGTTCAAAAGCTGCATCATTTGTAGCTTTGGTTTAATTCTACACTGATGGGTTTTATGAAAATTATAGTGTTTTTATTGGTCAAAAAAGTACATGCAATATCTGGAGCTCTGTGATGGTTCTCTGAATGTACATTCACTGGCCACTTTAATAGGTACACCAGGCTAGTTCTAGTTCCGGCACCGTTTTGCCTTCAGATATGACTTAATTCTTCAGCAGCATAGATTCAACCAGGTGCCTAGGAACATCTCTCCAAGGTCTTGGCACATTTTGGAAAGACAGATCAAAAGTTGCTGCAGATTTGTTGGCTGAACATCCTTAGTTAAAATGTCCCAATCCGACCATATCTCAAATGTGTTCACATTTGAGATACTGTTCACAGTGAACAGTGTCTAAGTAAATGAGTCTGGGATTGAGCTTTATGACATGGTACAGAAGATGGCTACACTGTGACCATAATGGAAAAGAGGTGGTTGGTGACTCTACTCTGCACCATTGCTCTTGTCTCGGTTATAGGTCCAGGTGTTCCACAATGCTCAATTGGCACCAAGTTGTCCGAAATGTGCCAAGAAAACATACGCACCATTTGCAACCTCGAAAGTTGAGTTTCTTTTACACAACTTTGGGATTTCACAACTTTCTGGAAATCCCAAAGATAGTTGTGAGTGAAAGTCCCTGTAGAGCATCAGTTTCTGGCCCATCTGGCACCAACATCTACAGTAAATAGATTTAAGCCCTCTTCCGTCCCCTTTGCAGGTTATTGGTTTGAACTCAAGTTGTGTTGAAGTCAACTAGATTCCTAATTGCACTGAAATGCTGCCAAGTCTTTGCCTGACGTATCTGTGGAAGAAAGCAACTGAACAGATGTGCCCAAAAAGGTGCTCAGTGAATGTACACATGAACTACTATTGTTACATGGTAAGTCCCGTTTTAGTTCCGTTTTCCCCTGCACCATTGCTCTTGTCTCGGTTATAGGTCCAAAACTAATTTGGTCACCAACTGCGTCTTCTATCCCAGGACACAGTGTAAAATAAGCACAGTTCTCATAACAAGCCTGTATTAATTACTTTGGAGTACCTAAATCAGTTCCTGTGGGCATAATTTAATCACAAGACAAAAAAAAACCCACAATAGATCTTAAAAAACAACAACTTTAAAACCATCTACTTTTTTTGTCCAATTTGAAACTCCCAAGGTGGATGACTGTGCAAGAGCGCAGACTAAACAGGACGCGAATGCAAAATGATCATAGGAGAGGAACTCATTATTGGCACAGTATAATGAAATCCAGCTGAAGGATGATAATAACGGACCCAAACAGGCCTGAGGGATTCCATTTTCCACTCTCATTACCCTGTAATGATTCAGCCAATCGTGAGCTGAGGTGAATAGGATGTCGGGTCCGGGAGAAAAGGGTCTTCTTCCTAATGCTTTTGGACACAAATCAGTGGCATTCGATGATTTCTTGCCGAGGCATCAATGACAGAGGCACACTGCAATATGCGTCCTGCGAAGGTTCGGTGCTGTCCTTGGCTGTTTATCTAAATGGTGGCGGTAACAGGAGATTCATTATTTGCGAGAATTGACTTTGGCATAGAGATGCATCGCCTAAACGGCCACTAAAGGCAAGTGAAAACTCAGTATTAGAAAATAATGAATTTACATTGCAATGATAGGGGCCTGAGTTTACAATTGAACTTGTAATAAGTTTCTAGTTTGTAACTGGCAGTGAATCGCAGTTCAAGTCTGGGCAATAAGAACTGCCTCCTGGGATGCATTTGAGTCTGATCAGTCGCTGCAGAGGCCCAAAGCAAACTTTGTTTCTTTAACTTCTTGGATACATCCAGCAGATATAAGAATGTTTCTTTGTTGTCAATAACCTTTTTCTCACCATGGCTAGTAAGTAAGTTTTATATATATCATTTTTCATTTAAAAGAAAAAAAACAAAATTATCAGCCAGTTGTTGAACTTTGCATAATTTACTGTAACATTTTTGGCTGCTAGTAGGAATTTCCATGTGGTTGAAAAGATGTTGTTGAACCATTAAAAACAAAACAAAAAGGTGCATAGTGATGTAGGGTTGAAAGCTCATCCTCTATAGATTTACAAACTATAAAGTGAACAAACATGGGGATAACTAGAGCACAAATCAATTATTTTGAAAAAAAAAGAAAGAAAAACACAAAAAATCACATTCATCCCACCACTGTAGTTTCAGTATGGATTATAAAATCCCCCTTGATCTTAACTGAATAGTTTGGTTCTTTCATAGTGGGGTTACATGAAGAGTTTAAGATGTACAGCATTGCACCCAGTTAGCATTATCACACGGGATGCCAGCAGTACAAAGTATTCAGAAAACCATAGTAAGATTGAAACTGATGGTGTCAAATATTTATGCACTGATAAGAAACTCCTTAGAGAAGATGTGACACTTGTGGCTGTAGGTTTGCGAGAACACAAAAACACATATTTGATGAGAGTTATCGATGAGTACTAAAGGCACCGCAGGATTATCGCCTGCCTACTGAAATTGATATTTTGCCTGACTCAGCAACCTCCTGACAGTCATGGAGGGTCTGGAGGACATAAGCCAGTCCCAATCTGGTGTGAATGGAGCCTGAGAAACAATTCTTCCTGTGTAAGATTATTTCTTCAATCAAAATTTTCTCTGCCCGCCATCTACTGAAAACCAAACTATCCTTTTAAGAATTTTGGGGGTTTTGCGTGTTACATTTTCACTGCTAGAAGAAATGCCAGTAAAATTATAGTTTTCTTAATACTGTCAGCAGTCCAATCATAATATTTTATCTGAAGTATGGCTTTTACCGTTGTCGTAAGGTAGTCAAAAATTGTCTCTTTTTTTTGTCATTTGTGCTTCCCAATAAGTCGATAAGATATATTGAAAGGGACAATGAAGCAAAAAAGTTTAAGAAGAAGCTCTGGCACGTTACGAAGTTACAGTAAATAATCACAAATTAAGTTCCAACGTCTGATTTCTAAAGCAGTTCCCTGAATAACAATTTTAAACCATCTGACCTCAGGTTCATATGGTATGAGGAGAATGGGAGGACACTGAAGAATATATTGTTAGCTATGTCGTGAAATATGCTACTTCACTTTTACTTATCTGTGCAACTACACCTGTGAGTAGAAACATCTCAGTGTTGTAGAATCAAATGTCATTAGATTCATATATTTTGGATGCTGCCAACTCGCTCAACATTCATACATTCAGATAGTCAAACTTGGAAAAAGAAGAGGAACATGTTCCTGTGATCGTGTTCCTCATTCAGTCACTCCCCCGAGAACAGTTTGATTGAGATCACAAATTTGAGGATAGCCTAGATCTCACCTTGATGTGGTCTGTCTCTGGAAGGCTCGTTATTGAGTCCTTTTTAGGTGGCAGCGTGTCCCCCTGGCCTGTCCCCATGCTACCCACTGCCACCCCTGCTGCAAAACCATGCACAGAACCAGGCAAAGATGCTACAGGGAAGGCCCCCACTGACATCTGGTGGGGGAGTACTACCCTATGAGGAACTGCACTCCGAATGCTTGAGAGGCCCATTGGCAACTGAGGGGGTCCAATAGAAGTGGAAGAAACTTGTATTGACTGGGGTGGACTGGGGACAGCTGGTTGCACCCCCTCGTGAGGCAGTGAGGGCTGAGATGCTGACAGGGCCCTGACATCTTGGCTCAGGCTTCCCAGGTGCAAAGAATGGGTGCTCTTATGCATGCTGGCCCGGTGTGCAGGACTGGATATGTGCTGCTGAACTAGAGATAGTTGGGAGCCTGATATCGGGCCAGTCAGCGCACTGGATCCATACTGGAATGATCGTCCTCCAGCAGCCAGTGGACTCTGAACAGGGGGACTGGCCAAGACTGGAGCAAAGGCACCGGAGGCAAGGAGTTGCGACTGGAGTGGAGAAGCAGAGACCGGGCTGGGTACACTCTGCATCACCTGGAATCTCCTCACCATCCTAGGAGACTGCAAGGGCCCTGCTCCCACTGAGTTTCCTTGCATGGGGTTACAAAAATTCATCGCCACAGCTTGCTGCAGGGTGGCGATTGCCGAGTCTCGAGGCTGAGTGGAGGAACCAGGAGAAGAAAAGATCCCGCCAGGGAGCGGAGATGTCATGGACATTGCCCGTGGCCGTAGTACATCCACTTGTTGAACCATCTCCCGATCATATTTGACTATCTCCTGAATCATCTCATTCTCATGGTTGTTGAAAACACCAGAGTTGAGATCATGCTGAACTTTGTGCATCAGGATCGAGTTCTTCTTGCCTGCAAGACGTGAACACAGAATATTTATGTGTAGTTGAAATTTATTCTGTGTTGCAACAGAAGAGAACATTAACCTACATCACTGTAGTATGGAAATACATTGTAGGAGTGTCATGAAAGTGCAACACCAAAGTAAAGTCCATGATACAAAGAGCTTTCCAGCATTTCCAGCAAAAGTATTTTTATAGGGCCAGTATGTGAAGGCACACAAATTTAACCTTGAAACCTTCTTATCTAATGCCTGTTTTACGTTTCTATGCAAACTGGAGCCTATTGAAATAGAAACTAAGTGCAACCCCTTTGGAAATGGTGTTGATCAGCTCCTAGATTCCTGAGGAAGATTTAAAGGACCGAGATAATTATGCACAAGGCAACAGCTACAACGTTAGTCATACAAAGTATATAATGCATGAATTTTGAGGCAGATGGACAGCAGATTTCATCCATGTAGTCAACCTTTGGCTACTGTTATAGAAGATGGCCTAACAGTGGCAGATATTTATAGCACCGCTATAAAATTCAAGACATGCGATGCTCTGTAACTGATAGGTACAGTAAATGTCCTCTGAAGCAGTAATAAATAAACAAAGCATGAAGTATTAATAAAGGAGGTGAAGAAAAATCGAAACAAAAGAAAAACAAAAGTCTTTTATCTTGAAGTAACCTAGACACACAAAATTCGGGGTCACAAATTAATGAGTATGGGATCAAGAGAACCTCTTCAGAAATGACATGAAATTACATTAAAAAATTGTTATTGGTAAATGTTAACTTGTCTGTAGATTATATTTTTAACTAAAATAATCCCATAATAGATAAAAGTAACCGATACTCAGGCTGTCAATGCTTTCTTATATGGAAATTGTACCATTTACCTACTAATTACAGAGTCAACAAAGAGTGGGTGTAACTAGTATTTTCTACTGTCATTTGTGGAACAGAAGCCAAATGGCACATTTGGGAATCACTAGTCGGTCATGAACCTTCAACATCCCAACTGGGGCCTCAATAAATGTCAAATTTAAGTTTGGTTCTGGATAATTTAAAGATCAAAATGAAAGCAGGTGATTGTGGAACAAGTTCCTTGCTGAGTTGTCTACAAAGCTGCACCAATTAAATTTGTGAAAGCAGGTGTGAGTTTGAGCAGAGGTTCCGACAGGGTCAAGACGCAGCTGTGGTGATTAAGATGAAAGGATAATAAGAACGAACCAAGACACTGCCAATTTACTGAGATGTGTGTTAGAGATGAATGAGATGAGTTTCCTGTCAATTAACAAGTACAAAGTGTGATGGAGATGAAAAAAAAGAGCTTTCAATCTCTTCTTAACAAGAAAGCCAGATGCTTAGTGAAAATGATGCTTTTAGAACTGAGGAAAGGCGGTGAGACGAAGCACGCAAACTAAAAGTGCTGGTTGCTTAAGAAGGAGAATCAGGTTAAGATGAAAAGGAGATTTTCCATCTATTATGTTTCAATTAATCCAGGATTGGGTCCGAGGGGCAGCAACCTAAGCAGAGAAGTCCAGACTTCACTGTCCCCAGTAATTTGGGGCAGCTCCTCCAGGAAAATCCCGAGGCCTTCAGGTCAGTCAAGAAACATAGTCCCTCCAGAGTACCCTGGGTCTTCCTGTGGATGTTCTCCTGGTGGGAGGTGGCTGTAGCCCCTCACCAGGGGGGCGTCCAGGATGCATTCTGACCAGATACCCGAGCCGGCTCTACTGGCTCTTCTTGGTGTCTCCAGTCTGACTCCCCTTCGAATATCCAAGCTCCCCACTCTGTCTTTTAGGGAGAGCCTGGACACCCTATGGAGGAAGCTCATTTCGGCCATTTGTATCCACGGTCTCACTCTTTTCGTCTCTACCCAGAACTTGTGACCATAGATGAAGGTGGGGATGTAGACTGGCCTGGGAATTGAGTGCTTCACCTTTTGGCGTCGCTCTTTCTTCACCACAACAGGACTGTACAGCGCTCGCATAACTGCAGACTCCACACTAATCCGTCTAACAGTTCCCATCCCCATCTTTTCCTCTTTCTTGTCAAATAAAGGAGGGAGCGACGAATGGCTGGGACAAAGAGTGGGATTTGTACATTTTGACTTGTACTTTATTGGCTACAATGTGAATCCTGCTGTCAGACTAACACATTTTTGATCTTGCACCATACAGTCATGTAAATGTCTGAGGACATAGTAAGGTACTTTTGTGGTTATGTCCCTGTTTAATTGTGTAAGCTCATCATTAGGTCATCACTGTGACAATTCTGTTGAACTTGAATAAAATCTGCAAATCATATGTGAAATATACATGTTGTCCGAGTAACAACACTCATGCCACATTTTTTTTTATACTTTAAAAGGTTTCTGGCAGCCTGCCTCATAGCTGGAGGTCAAATTATGTAAGCTATAGTAAAAGATGAAGAGGTTATGCTGAAGTGTTACTTGGTTAATGTTGTGTATCACTATATGCCATTGAAAAGCAAGGCTGATGTGCAAAGATGTGATGAAAAGCAGCTTTTCTCCAGGCTATTGTGGTAGTATGTCTTTTCATACACACTCGAAAACTGAAATAAAAAAAATGAATTCAGTCCTTTGCCTGCAAAGGGCCTCTGCTGAGGAGTGATGAAATACAATTAGATACACAGTGCTTTGTGATTACGACTTTGAAAAGTGCTCTATAAATAAAACACTCTTTCATGCCACAGTTGATTAAAACTAAGATTATGACTGTTTTGAATGAGTTGGTTCGACAAAGCTGCCTCATTTCTAGAATTTAATGGGAACCTACAGTATAACGCAATCTTCGAATCGCGCTTTCTTGTCAAGTTTTATGCCACTGTAAAACAGTTTCTTGGGCTCAGCCTGCAGCTTATGAGCGAGTGTTTCTGGCACAATAGAGGGACAATAGAGAAACACATATTGCATCAGCAATATACACTTTACACAAACCCTTAATTTATCTTTATTTAAAGGTGCTGTTGGTGAAACAAAAAAACAGAAAAGCTTCTGTGACTACTGATGCATGTGTGGAGCCTAGAGGAGCTGTTTGGCTGCTGGTTATGCCTTGAAACAGTCTTTCCCCAAATAAGTGAGCCGTCAAACTGATGGGGTACTCGGGCACAAAATTTGGCTGCTATGGCAACACCTGACAGGTGGCGGCTGCGGAGCTTTTGGTGCACATGTCAAATGTGGTTATGCGAGAAACAGCAGCGCGGCTGACCTCCAGAAGGTGGTGGGCAGACGTTGTTCACATTGTGAAGGAAAATAACAACAGAGTGTGTGTGTGCATGCGTGTGTTTCAACTTTAGAGGGCAAAATTCACTGAAAGCTTTGAGACATGACAACATAAACAAAGAATGTTTAAGTGTCACTTCCCGCAGTGCTGTCACAGTTGTTGGACGGACCAGCGTTTTTGAAACATGACTAAAAAAACATCTTTTTTCTTTCCATCGCTGCATTTTATGAAAGAATCGTACGTTCTTTTTATGTTTGTGTAAAACAAATATTGATCAAAAGTGTGTTTGAGCAGACACATTCAGACACAACTAGACTTAATGCATCTAACGTCTACCAAAAAAATAGCTGGTGTTATGGACTCAGATCTAAATGTTAATGTAAACTCACCAAATCAGCCAAGTATCACTTTAAAATTGGTTCCAAAGTAAAGGAAGAGACAGAAAAACTGCTACACTTTTTTATTTTCCCATTATGTTATTGGGGAGTTATTTTTTTTTTTATCACATACATTTTAGCATTGTCAATATGAGATACATAATCTTTTTTTTTTCCTAAATAGTTTTAAAGCCTTGAACTGACACTTCTTTACTAAACAACCTTACGTATTGTAATTACTGCTGACAAAAATGAATGCTAAAGTCTTCCACTGCTTCTGTTCGTCCAACAACATGATGGTCTTACCTATCCTGTCCAGTCGGTCGATGGCAACTGTCTCAAAGGCCCTCCTCATCATGGGATACTCTTCCAACACTTCATTGAAATTGTCCACCGAGAGGGAGTACAGGCGGCAGTAGGTGTCAGCTCGAACACTGGCTGTCCTTCTGCCTCGGGTCAGGAGACAGATCTCTGGAGGGGAGAAAAAGGGAATGCAAAGGCATGACTAGAAACCAGAAAATTGCAGACTGACGGATTTTAGGCGGTCAGGAAGTGAGAAGGGCTCCAAAAGTGAAGCACTGCATTGAAACAAACTTTAATCTTTTTTTTTTTTCCCCCGCTGAAGGAGAATGAAGAGAGTGAGCAAATATGAGATCCAAATCGCAGTGATTTTCCATTGCAGGATTTATGCATAATTAGTTTGACCAACTAACAAAAACGTGTGTTTGCGCTGCACTGACAACTGTGTTAAGGAAGCACTATTTTTAGAGACGTGCAGCTAAGCTTCATTACTTCACTTGTTCCTCCTCCTTTCCTTCAGTATTTTTTTATTTTTATTTTTTTACTCGTAACTTTACTTTTTTTGAGGGCTGGGGCTGACTGTTGTCTTGACAACCACATGCCCTCCTTTTCCCTCGCCTTTAAAGGTCGACCTCCTCCGACTCTCAGAGGAAAAGGGAGAGAATCACAAATCAGAAGAATACTCCATTAAGAAACTAAATAAAGGTTCTGCACTAAAATAAACTGTGAGTGCCTGAGGTATTTTGACATCATTTTATAAACACAACCCTACTCACCATTAGCAACCGGATGGTTATTCAAACAACAATCTGTCTCTCAGAGGTTTGTTCTTTTATATTCACTTATTGCTGAATAAATCAAATAAATTCTCTGCAGACCGACCAACTGATCAAACTTTACAAATTATAGCACACAGGGTGACGCGTTTCTCTGATGGGAGCTAATGAGTTTCTTCTAAATCAGTCAGATGCACAGCTGGCTCATGTGTTTGGTTGGTTAAAGCAAAGTTAAATTCAAATTTGACAACTTTTGCTTGTTATAAGCGTTCAGTCCTTTGCTTCACGGAGCTCAATAAAGATGCAGAAAGATCACTATACTCAGGTTGTATTGTTGCACAATAGCAACAGATAAATTTCCTCAGCATATTTTCATTTAGGTTGCTGATTTGCCACGTTTGCTATATTTTGCATGACATGCGCGAATAAGGACCTTTAGAAGATTTCAGGGACACAATAGTGCAAATGTTTTGGTGCTCCACTTTCTGTGTGAGTTACTGTTCGCAAACTGGCCAAGACATCATTTCACAAACCCTCACCAGGGATCTTTCTGGTTTCTAATAACGCACACATTTGCATATTACCAGCATCATTAGTGGCCAGTGGGCAGTGCATTGAAAGGATAATAACGCTAATGAAACCACGAGGGCTGAATAAATTGTTCCTACTACCAGGTGGCCAGTTGTAGTTCCTTAAAGATGACAATGAATGCAGAGAAATACTGGAAATTCAGAGTGGACGTTAGCAGGAACATGAATTTTTATGAGCACACCTTGGATACATTATCTTTATTACTTTACATGAATGTTTTGTTTTGCTTTCTGTGCAAGACCGAAGCATTCAGAAAACAATATTATATAATATATATCCTTTATATAGACTATAATATATATAGCCTATATAATATATATATCCATATATATATTATAGACTAATCCCAACCGTCATGACTACATTATCTTTATGTAGTCATGACGGCTAAACATAATGTATAGCATACTGGGAGCTAAGAAAGCAAAGGTCCTATCAAAGATACTTGAATCCAAAGTTAATGGGTAGTTCTGATATTTTGAAGAACAACTGCAGCAGCTGTTTTGGGACCTGTTAGAGTAAAGGATTTATTGTTGTTATTTATAGCATATGGAGATGTCCAATTAGTGGTTGCAGACTTTGATATGGCCCATATGGGCCGCTGAACAGGGAAGCAATAGAAACAAAGGGTGGAGGTGGGATGAGTCGTACAAAATAATACAACTTCACCTTGTATTATTGTTGGTGTGCTTCATTCTGTCTTGATCTAAACTTATTGATGTGTTAGGATCACCTGTCGCAGGGCAGCCCAACACAATACAACCATGCCCACACACACACAGCAAAGGAGAATTCAGAGAGACCAATTAACCTGACAGTCATGTTTTCGGATTATGGGAAGAAGCTGGAGTACCCAGAGAGAACCCACGCATGCCAGAAAGACCCCGGGCCGGGAATCAAACCCAGGACCTTCTTGCTGCAAGGCAACAGTGCTACCTAGTGCACCACTGTGCCCTGCACCCAGTCAAAGTCCAGATCTAGAATCTGCTAAGATTTAAAGATGGAGCTGTACAGATACTCTACATCCAATCTGGTTGAGCTTCAATCTTTTTGCTGAAGTGTTTCTGCAAAAATGTCAGTACTTAGCAAAAGACTTGGATTAAAAGGCGGCAACTCTAAAACATCAATATTATTGAGTAATATTTTGTGATAAGTAACTTCTTAGTAAGCTTATAAAACTACCTAAATTTAAATCTGGAGATCTGACTGAATTTCGACTTAACTAACTCTCCCACCTACTTTCCATAATCTGCTGGTACCTAGTGGTAATAGAGGACACAGGTTGCATTGCAGCATCAAACTCACCATTTATGCAGACTTCCACAAAGTGATTTAATGATTATACCCTACATGGTACATGATGATCCTGCTGTCTCTCCAATCCAAGGATAAATGTGACGTCTTCTTTGTTGACAGGCACAGCTTAAACTCCTTTTATCAGACATTACGCATGGCTCCATAGACTCAGTTTCTCTAAGCTAATTAGTTATCATTAATTGGATGTGCATGCTCAAGAGCACGATGTGCACTTGGGTTAATGCAACAGTGCTAAGGGCATCTTTCACATCAGTGAACTCTGATCTGCTGCAGTAAGGACCCAACGTTAACAATTCAGCACACAGAGTTTAACTACAGGGTGTTAAAAAGAAAAGGTCATGTGACCATCAGTGTATAGCATGTGCATGTTGGGTAAAGTGGGGGAAGAATTATTTAGAAAGAAATCAGTTGGAGAAGGCCGACGTATTAGTGTTTCAAAATTACAGGGTGTTGTTTTGTTTCATAACAAAGTATGGAAATATCAATTTTAGGTGCAGAGAATTCAGAAAGCATGTCACAGCATCAACGATGCGGTAAAGTGACGCACCGCCAAAGTAGGAGCCGTCCATGAGCTTCATGCCGATGCTTCCTTTGGTCAGGACGCTCACCACCCCGTGCTGAATGAAGTACATCTTCTTGCCAATGGTGCCTTCTCTGATGATGTAGTCTCCCGGCTGGAAGACTTCAAACCTCAGCTTGGTCAGCATGGCCGTCACAAAGTTCGGGTCGGCGTTGGCAAACAGCGGCATGGAGGCCACCAACTTACGGCAATTGAAGTTGACAATTTCCTAAAAGGTGAACATGGAGCAACTGAGACCACAACGCATGTGTAAAAATGCAACAAAACTTAAACGGTGCTTTTACTGAATAGCAATTAATTCTCTGATACGTTAAACCATAATTGATCCAACTCAGATCTACCTGGTACATTTCAGCTGTGTCTAACATTATTACCAGCTAAGCAGGAAAAATAAATAAAAAATTGATGAAAATTCAAGTCACACATACCTTCTGCATGCCTTAAAAAGAGAAATATTTGCAGACTTACACAAACAGAAAAATATATATTGGCTTAGAGTCTTTTAAAGAAAATGCCAGAGAATTGGGCTGCTTTCTTTAGCTGTATGGTGCTGCACCTGTTGCTGTGCATTGCTTACCAGCTGGCTTAAAAGAGCCAGAAGCTGCTTACAAGCTTTTATTTTGAAATGAAAGAAATCACATCCTGTTCTGCATTTTTATTTTGTTTCAGATCAACTTGGTCTTTGAATGGGGTTTTGAAAAAACCCCAAAACAAAACAAAAACTTTCAATGTTTAATGCTAAACATTATGCCAGTGTGAAGTAAGTTATACAAACTTCTCTTGGGGTGAAGAAAGTAGATCTGATTTAGTTTTAATTAAATGCCTGGAAACTGCAGCCGAATAACAGCTGAAATCAAAACACTTTTGGTTTCATTACCTTCTATGACAATAGCACTGAATATTCAGCTTATTATATTTCATCTATAGCAATTTGAAGTTTGTTTGAGCTATTCTGGTCTTGTGGCTGAAAGACATTTTTTGGAGGGGGGGATATCTGGGAACAGATATCTAAACAGCCATCAACCTATCCATAGAAATACGTATGCATGATTAAGTTACTGACAGGTATTTATTTAAAAATTAGTTTCTGTGGAAATTCATTCACATATGACAGAAGGCTGCAAATAATGCAATCCCAGAAGTCCAGTAATGAGAAAGGAGGAAGGTGTGTAATAATTGCAGACATAGAGATGAACTGGAGTATTCTCATACTTCTCTCAGAGGCTCATTTAGCTCCTCCAGGATGCTCTCCTCGTCGAACATCTTCCCTTGGTATCTGTGCTCGTAGTAATCATGGATTTTCTGTCGGAAGTCAGCCGGCAGTTTGTGGAATGACATGTACTGCTCCACTTGCTTGTACTAGAAGACGGTGAGAGTGGGGGGGGGATTAAAAAGAGGAAAAACAGATGGTTGGATCAATGTGAACAGGAATTAGAGACACAACTGTTAACAGTTTGAGAGGTTTATCTGGCATTACGGCCATTTTGCCTCAATAAGTATGAGGACGTATTACCTTTGTTTGCTTAAAGATTACTTGTCATTGTTTGTGGTGATTGGAAGAATAAATATGGGTTCTGTTGATTACCAACCAACTAAACTAAATAAAAAGGAGTACTTTTTTTCTTCAAACTACTTATTTTAATGCAGTACTTTAGTTTTTGTGAACATGATCACTCTAAGATGAAAATGAATGAAGCAAACAAATACATAAAAATAAACAAGTAAATAAACCTTGGCCATTTTGTTGAGGTTTTGATTTCTAAATTGAGTTATGATTTGCGGGTTCATGGTCGAGATGGTTCATTAGCTAATCGGCCTTCATGCAGTTATCGCTACACAACTTCAGCCTCCAACCATGCAGCCTGCGCTGAAAACACAACATTAAAGATCTTCACCTATCAGATCTTGCTTTGTGTCAGCATCAGAAATGACATCATTTTTTGGAACATAAGATAAAAATGTCCTAATGTTTTGTTTCATTTTCTGATTTAGAACTGGAAAATTCAGATTTCCCAGTTCCAATGGACTGAACCATTGCCGTCACCGTATGATCAGTTTGTGGCATTTTACCAAAAGCATGTCACAGACATTTACTGAAAACTGAGAAGATCGTGAAATAGATTCCTCTCCCTTAAAAAAAAAAACAGTAAATGATACTTTTCCTTGATTGATGAGTACAATTTCCTGCTCACACGAGGGCTGCACGACCCAGATGTGTTATGGAGAGAAGCCATCATAAAAGTGTAAAGGAATCATGACAGCGCTGTGAAGCCCGTGAGAATTTATTCTGCTTGCTTGTGTTTAGAGAAATCAGCTGTGAGCTGTGACTGTAATCACAGACAACCACACAATTTCTCTGGATGGCGGTGACATGCACGAGTTCTTCTGTTTTACAGAAGAAATGCACATTAAAACATAAAAATCCTTCTTTTCATACATGCAAACAACCCATAATCAGATTTATTTAAGCGTTATTGGTAAGGTTGTTTTTTCTGTGTGTCACAAGGGTGCACCTCGCCGTCATCCAATGGCTGCTGGAGGTAGGACCCAGAACCTGAAACTTTGCAAGAATAATCATGGATGAACAGAAAGCTATTATTCTAATTAATATACTGATGTTCATATGAAAATGAAGATGTGTCTTACTTGTTCTAGAGTTGAAAAATGCATCATAAATATAAAGTATTCATTTCACTTGAACTCAGCAGCTGGCTCCAAGACCCTCCAGTAAACAAATCTCAGTGGAGGGTCAAATTAAACCCAATGGATCACATACTGACCACTGTTACTTTCATCCGCATCAAACGGTACCTTAATGTCTGGCTCTCCTAACTGACCATATCACATTTCAAGCCCGAATACATTCTGGAAATGGCAAGCTGCTCAACCTACTCTGGGGCTTCCTACATCAGGGGGAAACTGCTCGGTGTCATTTGGGGGGAAGAATTGTACCATTCCTGCTTGTTCTTGGCATAAATGTGGCTGCAAAATATGTTTTATTTATAGCAGGAGTGTGTGCGCTGTCCTTGTGGTTTTATGTGTTCCACCTTCTAGTAAATGCAAGAAAGCGTGAATTATTGTTGTGGTTCACATGTCACAAAAATGTGTGTTTATGAAATGTGCCTGCATGACATACAACAGCAACAACTGAAGGTGGCTGGAACATGTTGTTCAGCTGTGCTACACTGTAAAAAACAAACAAACAAAAAAAAAAATCGTCTGATTTATGGTAAAGTATCAGCCGCTGTGGTTGCTGAAATGTTACCGTAAAGTTACAGTAAAATCCATATTTATGTGGTAAAATTCTGCTGTTGGTATTTTACCACAAATTAGAGACTTCTTCTTTTATTTATTTTTTACAGTGCATTATAGAAAACTCACTAGCTGAATATTAATAATAATCCATCACACTCAGAAACAAAAGTCAAGAATCTGTACAACAGATTCATACGATCCTCACGTGCGAGTTGTTTTCAATGTTACATAAAGTTTATCTCTCTCTGTGTCTGGCATGTGAAGCAATGTGAGTCCACCAGATTTGCCAAAAATTACAACAGCAAGATATTTTTTTTAATTGTATTTTTACTTCTTTTTATAAAAGATAACGTTATAAAAACAGAGGAGGATTTCAGCGATCTCAGTGTGTGAGTGTGTGTTTGTGAATGAGGTGGTGGTGGGACACATGCACTCAGTCTTGAACCTTCCCTGTCTAGAAAATTACATTTATCCACACTACAAGGTGACGTGTGATTTAGAGAATCAAATGGAGACTTGATCCCCATGTTCAAATCACAATATCCTTTTTATAGCACCGACTCAGAAAGACATTGATTTTCTTTCTCTGTAGGACCGGCTGCACTTACCATGGAACATTTTTTTGCAATTTAAAAATGAAAAGAGAAAGAATAGTTTGAATAAAGTCTGACTTACTTTGTCAAATTTTGGTCTGTTGCTCTAATTGTTGTCTCTTTTTGTATGATAAAAGAGGCATACAAAAATATGTCTTGTGTATTTTTGTATGCCTATTCTTTTTCTATTGTATGTAATAGAAATATGCTAATATTTTTATTACACAACTTGAACAAAATTTGGTTGATCATTCTGTGGCTTTTTTGGTTACTTCATATAGAATATGAAGTTAAAAAAATCTGATCTGAGTTGAGTAACTAGTTCTGGGTCACATATATTTAACTCTGAAGCCTTGGGATTCATAATATTACATTTTATCCACCTATAGGTAAAGCCATGTAACTTTGTGTGATATGATTATTTTTGCAAGGGTAATTAAATACTTTAACTGCTCTGATTGCCCAAAATGTCCAAAACATAGCCAATATAATATAGGTTTGAACTCTTAATATTTACAGGTAAAAACTATAGACAAGGCAGAATGAAGTTTTCATAACCTTCATTTTTCACTGGCTCACAACTTAATGCATTGACAGCAAAATTTTATTATCATTTGAGTTTTGGTTGATGTCCACAAAAATAACTTGTACATTCAAAGTGCAGATGAAAAAATAAAATCAATGAAGCATTTTTAAAAAAATATCTTAGAATTGTCCTCTTATTTTAAACATTTTTTACTTCTTTTTTAACCACATGGTGAAAATGTAACTACAACTCTCATGAACTTTTAGAAGCTTTGCAGATTTTCTTATGATTCTCAAATGAGCTTAATTTGTTTGGCTTTGCTGGTGCATTTGATAAACTCAACCGGTTCTCATTTGAAAGCACGTCTGACATTTTGTTACACTGAGAGGTGGCTCTTGTTCAGCTGCATTTTGTTCAGGCTGCTATGTTTGGGGACACTGAATTTACATGGGCCTTAAAATTCCAGATAGTCAACAAAGTCCTTCCCACTTGCTGTGTGTCAGTAACAATAACGATGCGGCCAAGCATCCACCTCATTTAGCTAAAAATGGAGATAAGCTGGAAGACTTCTATTAAGTGTTTCCGGCCACGGGATTCAGAGTGTGACAGTCTCAATTAAACTGGACTGACATCTCAGTGGCTGGTGGAGAGGAGGCAATCCTCTGGGTTTCTCAGCGTGAGGCTCAGATTAGCGGCCATGTCACTCAAAGCAAAGGCGATGAGGCTGAGACGCATATGACCTCCCATTTCAAGCATTTTTATAAATATAGTAAATGGTAGAGTTCAAATCATCCAGGAGATTATCACGATCAACGCAGTTTACGTCTTATGAAATATAACTTTTGTGGCCCAAAATGAACATGTGAACTTGAAGCTTTCCGCAGTCGCTGTATGAAACCAACCAATTTAATATATTTGGGAAATTAAATCAGATCCTCTCAGCCTGTGGGCTTAGCAGGAGGCAGATGCAGCAAAGATGGTTTTTTATGGGACATACACCCCTGAGTCGGTGGATTGTAAGTATGATGCATGGCTGTCAGTGTGAGCTGCCACAGAGGGGAGAAGTATAAATTGAATTGGGGAATTTTAGTAATGGTCCATGCTTCTGAGCATCATGACGCAGGAAGTGAGATATATATCATGCCTATGTGTGTGTGTTTGTCTGTGAGGAAATTTCCTGGAATTTTAACTGAATTGTCTGATTGAATAATTTAGGATGAACCGTATTGATAAATTCTCACAAAACAGAGTTTCTTTCAAAGAAATCTACACAAAACACTGGTGTGGGAGGATCCACTGCCCTGGATGAGCTGCAACTGCCTGATTTAGCTTTTACAGAGACAAGCAAAGACACACTTACATTAATCCAACCTATTGAAAACGAAAGCATGCACCAGTTTTCTCTTCTTCAGTTCTGACAGCAAATTTCTGTTCATGTTATGCTTTCAAGGTAACATTAAGATGATTCAGTAACACTACTTAGTAAGTAACGTTACAGGTTGTTTGGACTCTGCTCATTTTCATGTCTGATAATACATGGTAGTCGTTCAACCGGGCTTTGTAAGGTTGGTGAAGAGTGTTTATTAAAGGACAACGCTGTGGCGTTCCCAGTATCAGTGCGGTTGTGAGTTTTTGACCGTCCTGACGAGTCTGCCGCCTCTTCTCCTCTCTTAAACACAACCCAAGCATTACAGGAGTCAGACAATAAGCAGATGCGGATTATTAGTGTCAAGGGAAGTCCAAACAATTTTAAGATTTTATTTTGATTTGATATATACAACAAAATACACCAGGACAATTTACATATCCGAAAAGGTCTTTAGATAAGACAGTCGGAAAAAAAAAATCAACAGAACCTGATATTAAGTAGAATTTTTATTAATCATTTTCCCAGTCAAGGTTTTATTGTGAAAACTGTTAAAAGGAAAAGCTCTGAGACAAAAAATGTAATTCACAAAATAACATATTTACAGAACTCAAGGAAGATCCTGACCATCTGAGGTTGTGCTTTCAGTTCATATCATTTGCAGCAAAATGAACTACTTAGTGCTTCATGGGTGAAAACCATTCGGGAGACCACCACTGAAGGAAAGGCAGCAAACAAAGACCATAAGCTACATTATGAAAAGTTAAACGTCGTCTTTACTACGTGACCTGAAACTTAGTGGTTATTTAGTCGGGCTATCTTTTCTGTTAGGCAGAATTTGAGCAGAAACTAAATAATTGAAAACTTTGATAATATGTTTAGTGAAACCAGCTAATGCCAAGAAAAAAGTGAAGAGTGACAGAAATCCAGTCCTAAACTTGAGCTCAGCTTTTAATTCAGACCAAAATCTAAACCTATTAAAGAATCAGAGGAAGTTACTGAAATGAGTTGTTAATCATTTCAACAGTTACAAAAGTTAGAAAGATAAGCATGAAAGCTAGGCTTTCATAAAAGAAAAGAAAAACATTTAGTTTAAAACTAATGAAACGTCTCCATCACATCAGAGAGAAACCCAAGGAATCCAATATGGCAGCTGCTGATAAAAAGTAGTCAAAGAATAAAAAAACAGAAATTAAAATTGTTGGAAATCTTCAACCTTGTTAGTAATACTCTCCCTGTCACTGTTCCTCTTTCTGTTCTGTTCTGATCACAAAGTAACCATGTAAATCAGGCGTCTGCCTGTGAAAAAGCAGGAAACTTATGGGCTTGTATGTCTAAAGCAGCTCTACAGGAAACCTCAGAAATCCTCTCATTCTTTCATCCGGAGGCTCCCAGCCTGAGATGATGGTAACGATCACAGCTGTTATTACATTTCTGTCTTAACATGGCTCACAACGCCGACTGTTTACTTTACGTTGAGTCAACACACGTCCGCGCTGTCATTAGCATTTACACTACTGCATATAATTAATCTGTTTCCCCACAAAGTTCAGCTCCAATCCGGATCCGTACGGCGTGCTGTTCCCCGTCGGTTGATGGTGGACGAAAGCAGCCGTGGGGCATCGGGGATCAATAGGTTCGAGAATGATTTGTGCTGGTTCATCCTTGCAGGATGTTGCATCTCTGTTCATTATTTTTCTGCGGCGCATCACAAGAGAACAGGAAACAGGACGGACGACAGGAACCGACGGCTGTGCACGTCACAGCGCTGGCATAGGAGAGCCTCGAGAAACTGACAGAAAACAGACTCCAGCTCGGAGTCAGCAGCTCTTTCGCCCTTCCTTTCCATTTTCTCTGGAGTCTTTATTAAACACAAAGCTCTGCCTACAGCAGGAGGACCTCCTCTTAGGCGTACAGCCCTATTGTCAAAGTGTTCAAGTGGAAAGCAATTATACTGCTATTGTACAGTAAGATTGTTTTTCTTTGCTTTCTTTTTTCTTTCCTGTCCTCGCTCACACAATGAAGCTAAGGAAAGGTTTCAAAAATGGATTTAGTGGTACAGTGACAGAAAAGCTATGCAATTAAAGAAACAGTGAGCATTATTCAAGAGCAGTTTTAGGTACTGTGATGATAAATGTAAAGCAAATCTGCAAAGTCACAAAGCTGGTAGTCAACAAACCAAAACGTCATCTTTTTTTTAAATGATTTAATTTTATGCTTTTCTGTGAATCGAACTGTGGGAATTTAAAGTTTGTCTTTCACTCAAACCGAAAGGAGGACTGGGGACAATTAGTGATAATTGTTAATTAAATTTTTATAAACGCGCTTTGCCTTTGACCTGCGTCATCTTGGGTTCTGCTCAGAAGTTTACATACACTCACCCACGGTGGTGGAAGTGGCATGCTGCGGGATTATTTGATGGAGGTTCTGTTGATGGAATGATGACGGTGGATGGCTACATTCACAGTATTAGACTTCACTTCAAATCAGCAGGTAGATAGTTGCAACTTGGATACAGTTGGACAAATAAACATCAAAAATACCTTTGAAACTGAAAATGTGGCTAACATTAACCTTTTGGAAAAGCCTCAACCTCAGTCCTGATGAAACATGGTGAGTTGTGTTTAAAAGATGGATCCACGGCAGGAAAACAGCTAATTAAAATCAACTCTGTCGTTTATTATTTTGCCAAGACTTCAAACATTCATCCAGAACTGTAACAGAACTTCATTCATAGCTACAAAAAGCGCCAGTTTTTCACAGCTTACTTCAGCAATTTAACCAGATAAAACTGGAGGCTAAATCTGTCAGTCCCTGTTTCTGACTTTGCGGTAAATATTTGGATACGTATACGATTCTTAATTTTAAGAGTTGATGAACATGAGTTTCACGCCATCCCTCCTGACGATGAGTATTGTAAGAACTCTGATCACAACCATATTATGCTTGTAAATGTCATATAATGTAAACATTGGTTATTTGTTTCATTTTAAAAATCAGTCCAGCCACTAAAGCCATCAATGTAAACGTTACTGTGGATGCGGGGTGATATCCAAACCTTAAAAAGTGAAACAGGAAAGCTGCGGTCCGTCTTGAACGTGATGCACCATCAATCAAGAACAACAAGGTGAGGAGAATGAATCTACAACATGATTACAATTCAAAGAGAAAAGATATAATTACGCTTTTTAGGGTTCAGAGGAAAGGACCTGTTTTTCTGATGTGTTTGCTTGGGGGCTCTTCGGTGACGTGCAGATGGGACAGACTGCAGGATCTCCACATCACCCAGGATCTGAGGGAGCTAACAAGTCACAGAACACCCCTGACACAGCGGGGTTATAAAGCAAAAGCGCGGCCCCCTTCTCCAGCCTGCAGACTCCACAAGCTTTGATCTTCTGCTGTACAAAGAGGCCAGATGTGAGCTGGTCTGGTAGCGATACAGCCATGGATACCAGACTAATGGAGCAGATGCTGTTTCCATCAAAGTCCATTGATATCAAATAAACGATTCTTTCTATTCATATCAAATGCCACACCTTTATTTACACTGTTGGGCAAATGGACAGAAAGTAATGTCTTCACAGAGGCAAACAGGGGCAGTGCTAGGGGTCACAGCCTGATCTGCATCCTAAGTCATTTACACACAGACTTTTTTTTATTTCTCACGAAGAAACTAATTACAACATAGTATTAGTTCAGACATCGGCCGGGTTTGAGAAATATGTTCACCATGAACGAATGAACAATTTGATAAAACAATCCCAACAGCAAATGGCTGGAGAATAATAATAATAATTTTTTGAGTCCCTTTTTCAGTTTTTGTTCATTCTAGTCCCTGTTTGGGTCAGATTGCTGTTACAAGGCAGATCATGATGTCTGATCAAGCCAAACAACATTACCTGATGGAGTTATTTAGTCACATTTCTTATAGAAAACTATGAGAAAACAGAAAAAATGCTTTAAATTGTCCACGGAGGAACAAAACGTCCCACCTGGTTGATGTAGAACGTCGGAAACAGCGAAATCCTGATATTAAGTATGTTTTAGGTGTTACTGATCGGTGAGAGAACAACAGTCAGAGATAATGTCATGATACACAGAGGGAGGTTTAACATTTGAAAGTTCGATAGACTTGGTTCGGTTGGGGACCAAAATTGCAACATTTGCTGTCATGCTGCACTGATAGCAGCGTTTTTCAAACCCTCTGAAAAACCTGCCTACTTGTGGTGAGATAACACCAAGAACTACAGAAGGAAACATCACAAAAACCTCAGAACACAACATGAGCAGAACTCCCTTCTTTGCTAAATGCAAAACAATTGTTGTGTTGTCAGATTTTACTGGTCTATAGTCTTTAGTACAAAAAAAAAACATGAGCCATTTCTCTCGCTCTTGTTTAGCCTATATTTACCCAGAATACTCTGATATAATTCGCTTCCTGCTTTCTTGATTTGACAAACAAGTGGGAAACTAGACAGCAAGATGAAATAAAGTGACATCTGCTTTAAATGCCAATGTCACAGCAACCTAGGCAGAGCTGGTGCTTTTTTTGTTTTCAGTAATATCTCTCTCAGTTTCTAATAGTGAGGCTCTGTGCTGAATCTTTGCTCTTAAGTGCTGACCTAAACACAAACACATGGGTTGTTTGAGATGCCAGTTCACTGATTTGCAACAGCATCCCTACCTTTTCCTGGTACTGCCGCCTCGATGAATCCAGAGACTGGATGAGGGCGGTTGCGTGGCCAATAAACATGGCGTAGCAGGTCGCTCCCACGATCATACTGAGCATGGTCAGCCAGATGTCCGACATGCTCTCCGGGGCTTGCCTGCCGTAGCCAATGCACAGCATGTGGCTCATGGCCTTGAAGAGGGCGAAGGAGTAGAGTTCGCTCCATGAGTCATTCTGTTGGAGAGCGGAAGAAGCTGGTTAGAGGTAAGCAGGTGTGGTTTTTGGTTTTGTGTCAAGAGAGCCAATCTGACGAGGCGTCATACTTTTATTCTCTCGCGAGGAAGCAGCAGCAGCATGTACAAGTGTGACTGAAGTGGCGAAAGAGAGGATGCATTAGGAAATGAGAGGTATTTATGGGTGAGACATTCCTGGAGAAGTCTGTAGCTCTGTGTCTGCTGAGTGGTTCAGGTTTCAGGGTCTAATCGTCGTCACTAAGCAGAATTGCCTCGCCCCGGCTGAGAAAGAGGACGTACAAAGAGAGTTGTTAATGAGGAGTCTGCACTGATTTCTCCGTTTCTCCTTTGATTGGTGCTCGGACACTCAACTGGCCCTAATTCTCTCATGTTGGACTCATTAGACAGCCCTTCACTGGCAGCCCACTTTCCCTCCTTAAACAGCTGCTGTGGGCAAAGCGCCTGAAGGTTACCTACGCGCATGAAGGGTGCTTCCTCGAAAACTCGCAAGCCCTGAAGCCACCGTTTGATCGGGTAGATTCTTATCTGATTTGTTTCTCCAGCCTAATTTGCATTGAATTTGAGATTCAAATGGGACTCGGTTTTGAAGAGGGAGGAGGAAAATGTGTTTGCAGAAAGGCAAATGGTAGAAAATTACCATTTAGTGAAGTGATCTGAGATGAAGTGAGGAAATGAAAAAAAAATAGATTTCTGTAAAACAAAACAAACAAAAAAAAAATAACATGGATGATTTTGAGCCTTGAAGCTGAGTCAGAGAAAGGCTCATCCTGTTTTTGGAAAACAAAGTTAGAATTAAAAGTATAAATAAACAGCACGTTAGTTTTAGTTACTCTATCTACACATTTGTTTTGTTTTACAGCGCTGCTATTTTTAGACAATTTTGGGCAACCTGCACCAGAGTGAGGCTCACTTTGACTAACACAGGTTGGGAAAAGATGTAAAACCGCTATCAGGATGCTGCAACACTGTAGGTGAATAAATGTCAGGATTAGGAACATTTTTACACTGGAAGAAGGAACAGAAACATGCATCCTGATTTAATCAGCTAAATCTGTCTGTCTCTGTTTCTGACTTTGTGATTTTCTTGTCCAGCACTAGATTTAAGAGCAAAGTGCAGGCACCAATAAGTGCACAGTAATTTAATGAACGTTTTTGTTCCATTGGGATCGGATTTACATTTACAAAACATGACACGCAGCATAAATGAAAGAGAGTGTTGCAGAATGATGCAACGTTTGGCAAAAAAAAAATGTTCCTCCTCCTCGAGCTTTTTCATACCGTGTCTTGTGTCAACCACAAACTTAAAGTGGCAAACCAACACAAAGTAGCAGGAATGCTATGTGTGGATAAAATCCAACACTTTAAAACACCATCTCCAAAGCGACCCATGTTGGAGGCAGCATCAACTTGTAGTTGTTGTTTTGAGAGTACATAAAAGTTTGTCAGAGTTGGAGGCCGAGGATCAGGGTCCAGAGCAACCTCAGATACACAGCCAGAGTTACAGTGGAATAATATAAAGCAAAGTTTATTTATTTGTTACACCTGGCCCAGGCAAAGTTGAGACGCAGAAAAAATGCTGTGAAATGGATTCAAAGCTGGTAGAGACATACGTCAAGAGTTGAGTTCTACGAGGTGTTGGCTCTGGAACTGAATGAAATGAGAGTTTTGGTTGAAAAAAAAATTTCAGAGCCATGAAATTTGTTTCCAGTTTACAATTATGAGCTTCTTCACTTTTCTTAAAAAAAAAAAGAATAAAAAAAATTGCTTATTAAATCCTTGCTGAATGAGAAGGCCTAGCACATCTGGGGTGACACTGAGGCCCATTTTTCTGAGTTACTGTTCAAATTGGGAAAGACTGTGAACCTGCGAACCAAGTCAGTGATCTTCACCACTGGGGAAATAACTCCTGGGCTAAATTTGGTACACCTAAAGTCAACCCTATACCTAAGAAGCTTAAAATATCTAGAGGAGGAACTGAGTTTATTTGTGCATAGAGCTTATTAGGGAGGCAAACATATCTACAAAGCTTGCCATTGCAGAGTGAAAGATTACAATTAAATCTTTCACTGTCTGATTGTGCTGCTGTGATAATAAATACACTTTTGCACATCTTTGGAAGCAGTACTGCTAATTGGGGAGGATAATGAACTACTACTGTTAATCTTTACACTCCAGTAGGAATTATTTTTCCTTCGGTAAATTAATGCAGTGAAAAAAAGATTCCAGAAAAATGAAAAATTACCACTGATGTTGGCTTCCACAAATGTACCGCTGACAGTTCAAAGGTTAACTCCTCTTGTCGTTTCTTGTATTCCTAGAAATCGTTTTTACGGTCACCAAGGCTGGCATTTCGAAAACTTTAAGATTTCTTTCTCAGTTTTGTAGAACAGCGTCACATGAACATTACTTCCAAGGTTAGCTCGTTAAAAACACGGCAAGGATTAGATCGTTTAAAATATTTTTCACTGCCAGGCACTATAGTCGCAATTGTGAACAATTTAATTGATGTCTGATGGTTTGCCTTCTGGAAAGCAGGGCCTTTTAATTCTCAGCCACACAACAAATATCCATATGCAGATTTTCCCGAAGTCTTCATTTACCTGTAACAACAGTTTGATTATAAAACTCGTTAAGGGAGGAACTCTCCTAGCAGAAGAAAGCAGCTGAAGAGTCCCTTAGTGTCGAGGTTTGAGTTAACAGCTGATTAAAACCGACAGATTGCACAGCTGTCTCTTACTGTAGGAAATTACAATCTTCAGAGTAACACAATAAACTAATTCTGCAGAGATGCTACCTTGTGTGAAGGCGGCAGGGGGTGGAGGGAGCGAGGAGGCGGAAAAAAACCAAATGAAATTAGTTCTTGTGTTCCATTTTATTTGCTATCGGTCTTCACTGAGCTGCACAGATGATAGCTAATTGTACATAATACATTTAGGGAGGAACACAAAGGGACTTTGGGACATGGATAATGCATGGTGCAGTCGGGTAGTGCCTGTACGTGCACGCCAGCGCACTCGTCTGGGTGGCGGCTCTTTGACTCTCTGGATGCATCTGCTTACATCGGTAGGCGACTGTGTGCTTGTGCCAAGTTAGGGAGGGGAGCTTTTCACTCTCGATGTCTAAAACCGACATTTGTTTTACCTCAAAGGACTCACTTTTATAATTTTAGAACATAAACATCCATAAAAATAGCTTGTTTAAATTCATAATTTAGAGCCACTGGGTCCATGCTTGAGTTTATTTTTCAGAACTAAATGGAAACAGCATCTTAAGATAGCTTGCTGTCTGCTGAAGTGTGTTGAAAATTAACAAGGTTACACAGAGCAAAAAAAATAAAATAAAACTTTGATTGATTGGTGTCACTTTCAGTGTCAAACCTAAATATTAAATTAATGAGAAAAACACTGTGATATAGTCACATGATATTGTGATATAGCATTTTAAAAGTATTAATGAGCCTTGACTTTCAATACACTTTGTGTATATATGCATGTTTTGTGAGTAAACCAACACAAAGTTGTGCTTCATTGTGACGTGGAAGGAATGGCATACATGATTTTCATTATTAATTTTGCGAATATGAAAGCTGAAATCCACTGCATGCATCTGTTTTAACTTGTGCCGTTACTTTGTAGAAATTGTTTGTGGACATGTGGATTATTGGTGTGCTCTCCAATCAGATTTCAGTATCAACATGTTGCCAAGGTACAACATGCCCACAGTCAGAAAACAAAAAAGCAGCAGAATAGTTCTCTTAATCAAGGATCCATGTGGTCACTCAGGACGCATTTAAATACCCAGTCTGAATGATGCATTCAGAGCAGGAGGCTTGAAATCCAGTGTTATGTGAGATGCATATTGTTTTATGACTTAACCGCGATTATAACGTCACCATTGTCTACCTTTCTGCTGTGTTCCTGGTTCCTCATAATGCTGATTGTTCACTGAAGTTCGCTAACAAACACATGAGAAAAGTTTTTTTCTTTTGGAAATGTGGTAACAAGTCCAACCAGTAATACAAACAAACAAACCCGTTCAACCTAAAAGGTTCTAAATGTTGTGAAACATTAAATTCTTTCAGCCTGAGCTGAAATTATGTGATATACATACTCACCTATATTGTGCTTGGTGAGGTTTGATCACATTTAAAAACAGACTTTTTAAAAATTGCTTAACTTGCTGCATTTTACAGCCTCACATCTGTTTAAGCCCTCAAGGTTTCAAGGCTGGCAAATAACCCAGCAGGGCACATCACAGCTGTCATTTTGTGAACTTTCAGAAAAATGTAGTTCCACCTATGCAAGTAGGACTATTTATAGTCCAGATAAAAAAAATAGAAAAACTACTTCAAAGGTTTAATTTTGCACAAAAAGAGGTTTTTCTATAAGATAAATATTAATATGAATTTTTGTTTTCCTTTGGCTGTAACTTCTGCCTTATGAAGGGTTAAACACCAAACACAAAAGTGGAAAATAGTTCGCTGAAGTGCAACCATGACTATTTATTTTTTTTATTTTTTTTTGATGATGTAAGCTGCAACCATATGATTTAAACTCAAAGCGTCTTTTCTGTGTCCAGAATGAAGAAGACCTTTCATTTTCAACTATGGAAAGTCCCTCCAGGAATGAAAAGGTTGATGAGCTGATAGACAGATTTCACTGTGGGACAATAAAGTGTCTGATCCGAAAAAGCCACAAATAATCACTTTTTCTTTTTTTTTTTTTGTTTTTACCATTGCTGTCAAGCATAATCTGTTATAGCGCCTGACCATGTGGCATGCAGGATGTTGGCCAGATGGAAAAACCTTTCACTGAGTCATCAGCTCTGCTGAATAGATCCTTGCCTTCTCCTGTGTTCTCTATTGATTCAGATGATCTTTAAGGACACGTCACACCTTGAACATAAAATTGACCTGCTATAGGCATTGTAGTTTCTAGAGCACAACAAAATTGGAGTGGTGTCCATAGATAGATAGATAGATAGATAGATAGATAGATAGATAGATAGATAGATAGATAGATAGATAGATAGATAGATAGATAGATAGATAGATAGATAGATAGATAGATAGATAGATAGATAGATAGATAGATAGATAGATAGATAGATAGATAGATAGATAGATAGATAGATAGATAGATAGATAGATAGACAGACAGACAGACAGACAGACAGACAGACAGACAGACAGACAGACAGACAGACAGACAGACAGACGACAGACAGACAGACAGACAGACAGACAGACAGACAGATAGATAAAGTCTCAATCAGTCCTTATAGAGCAGCAGATAAGCTCCTAGTTATATAATTCATGCCTCATCTAAACACTTTTAGGGTCCAATTATTTAGTTTGGCTTGCTGGGCTGCATTGCCACAGCTTACAGCAGGGAAAGCATCCAGCATTTCAGACGTCTGTCTTAAACTATAGTATCGTTGTTATCTGGTGGATCCTGGCCAAATAACAACGGTGGTCATTTGCACAAACACACAGCAACGCCTTCACAAGCAGATCTTACATTTTCTACTTGAACACACAAACCCCGACAGGCCTCCCAGGCAGTCAGATCACCTCAGTAGCTGAATGAAACGAGGATATTCTTACTAACTTTGAAAGCCTGGGAGTGTTTTTCAAATGCATCTGTGGGTGACTGAATAAAACATTAATGCATAAACAAATTAGCTGTTACAACAACTCTTCTTCCAATGCAGCACAATAAGTTGAGTTCTAAGTGGAGCGTACAGACAGGAGGAGGGGGGAGACAGCAGCTTTATTCTAATGTCGCTGACTGAGCAGCCAATAAGCCTGAGGTAATGTTGACCGGGGGCAGGGGGGGTAAAACCCTCCTGTCATCATGCACATAACACAGAGTCACTTACGTAACAGACCGTGCAGATCTGCTTTGTTGTGATGACTGAGCTGTTGAATCCTGCATGTTCATGTACTGTTTACAAGTCAACAGTTGCTTCTTAAAGCCTTTAGAGGCCGATATTCACACATTACAGAAAGCTCCCAAAGTTGCACATAGCAAAACAGACATGCCAAGGAAGTCACCGTGGCGCTGCGGAGAGAGGAAAAGGAAGTAGAAAACCTGAATTCTGTTGGTCTGTTGCATAAAATCCCAATAAAAACCCTCATGTTTGAAGTCATAACATGTGGGGAAAAGTTTCAGTGGTTATACGTATTTTTTTAAGGATCTATATGCAGAGAAAGCGTTGGCACCATTTAGTGACATTTGGCACGCAAATGTCACCGAGCCAAGTGGAAGCTGACCCTCTCTCTGATACTGGGAAACCGCAACATCAGCAAAACATAATACTGAAAGTGGAGTTGAATACCAATCGAAATCAAATACGAACACAGCCACATGTACAGAGACGACATCGTCAGATTCTAAAGCACGAGGATTGTAAAAGGACAACACAAGAAGAAAGAGGCATGAAATCTATTCTAAAATTTGGTTTTCCAGACAAACCAAGAGCCAAAGTCTATAACCTGACAAAGGTATTGTACAGAGTTGGAAGGGATGTACTCTGTTTTGCCACACACATGCAGGAGAAAAAAAAAAAACAGATGGATCGACAGAGATGTAATGATGATATTCTTCAAGGTCAGCGAGCATGCAGACATGTGGACTTGACAGGAAGTCTATCATTTTATTTTGTACAAACTGTGGTAACACATCTATCCAAATAAGCATTTTTATGCCATGGGATTAAGCAACCTGATTGTGTTGAATCTGTGTGCCAAAATAAGAAGACTGTGCCTTAGCAAATAGGACGTTGGGATAACGGAGTCAGACAGCTGTGAAGAGAGCCTGGCTCTGACAGAAGCTTTAGAGGAGGAATTATCCTGTCTGATTCACTTCCATTATATGAGGATTCTAGTTGCAGAAATGAATGGAGAAGGCCCATTATTCTATTCTAGATTATGCTCAAAGTAACTAATACCAGTTAAAGCCCTGAGATTTCTCATTTGATCATTTATTTCCAGCATGTGCTCTCTGTCATTAATATTATCCTAACCAAAGGGTTTCCCTGTGTCTAGTCATTACTTCTGACTGATTCCCACAGCATAACGCTGACATTGCCTGTTCCAGTTATTAATTAGGGGAGTGCACTGGATTTTACCAAGTAGATTTATTAAGTTTGTACTGTCTCAGCTCCGAGGGTATAATGATTTTTACTTTCTGCCTGCGTAGCTTTTTCGTTCCATGCTAAACTCTCCAAATGCTATAAACCCATCGGCACGCCATGCAGGACATATGGGGAGTCTGTGGTGACATTCTACTGGTTGACTGAAGCTTATTTAGTTTTTGATGAAACAAAAAGAGTCTGCTTTGCAGAAATGGACTATGACAAAAAGAAACGTTAACAGAGAAACTGCCTGCTCAAGAGATTAATTAGTGCCACTAATGTTTTTAAAAAGGTTTTTCGGCTATTAGCTAAAGCTTTATAGCTTTAGCTAATAGCTTTTCAAGTAACTAAAAGGTTTATCTATCTCTGTGTAATACAAGGAAAGCCTTGTCAGGACATGGCCAAACAGACAGCTTCAAGAAAAGCTCTTCTTCAGCATCTCCTCTCCTCCGTGTTTTTGCTGAGAGCAGTCCTGCACACACACACACACGTGTGTGAAAGCTCCTCTTTGGGTGAAGCTCATTTTCCTAATTTGACTGCATTTAACTCTCCGCTTTGTTCCAGCGGAGAACGTGTTCCATGTTTTGACTGTCGCTGATTTTTTTTGCCCGACGTTTTTGTCGTCTGCAATTTCCGGCACGAGCTCGTTAAGAGGCACCATAGAAACAAGGCGCACTGCTCACCACCATCTTGTTAAGTGACACCCAGCAATCAGACGGGAAATCCTGCAGCATGGGAACGAGAAACTGCAGACAGCCGTCCCAGTGGCACAGCAGCAGCATCATCCCGATCAGGTTGAATATTCTCATCACAGCGCTGGCCAGGTCATAGGTCATGTGGAAGATCTGTCAGGAGGAGCAGAGATGGGAAGAGAGGTCACACAACCGGAGAGTTGGGAGGGACAAAGTGGCGCTGTACGTGTGATTTGAATTAACAATCATTGTTTAAACAAGCACAGTCACAGCTCAGCGAATGGCAAACACAGTCGGATCTGTTTTCACTGCCCATCCAGAAGGGTGTCACACATTCATTGGAAACAGATTTTCAGGCTTTGTTTTGGAGGATGTGACTTTTATTTGACCAATTTACTCAAGACATCAGCTTATTATGAAGCCATAAGGGTGATTATATATATATATATATATATATATATATATATATATATATATATATATATATATATATATATATATATATATATATATATATATATATATATATATATATATAATTTTTTTTTTTTTTTTTTTTTTTTTTTTTTTTTTTTTTGGGGGGGGGAGGAAACAAGTGAAATACAAGGTGAGGTACAATACAAATCACATGCAAAAATCTGCAGCTGATGACTTAGACCACCAGAGTTCAACTAATATGGGCTTCTGACACAACAATAATTTAGTCAACCAAAGATACAATGACAAATAACAGTAGAGTTTCTAACAATGTACTAACAATGGTGCAATGGCACAACCATTTCAATAATGTCTGCAAAGGTTTGATTGAGGTATTTTACATGTCTGAAAAAACCTGACAAAATATCTGTATTTATTCTTTCTTTCTCTTTCTCCCTTTTTTTTTTTTACTTTCTCGCATCCATCCATCCCTCAACAGTGGAGGACTATCCATTTAAAGATGTGCAATAACAGAAAAATAAAAGCAAACAATTATTATAAAAAAAATATTGTGTTCCAATACAGCTGCATCAATTTTAAGTGGATTTTACACATTACCAGACATTCACACCTAAAACTCAATCAGGATTGGTGCAGAAAATTAGATCTAGGCTCCTAAGAATGTGCTTTAAGCAAACAAATGCATATCTAGTACTTTTTTCTACATGTCACTTTTAACATGGTGCATGCATCTGCGAATAGGGAGAGTAGCTTCAGTATATTCAAAGGTCTAATACAACAGGTTTAGACTCAAGTCGTAGGTGAAAAGCTGTGAACGTTCAAAGAAGAAATTTTGATGAAATGAACATCTGGGTGATTTGCTGGTGTTGTTTCTCTGCATAAGGTAAGAGTCTGGTCTCAACCTGGTAAACACTAATCACTGCAGTCTCCTTGGCAGTCAGCCAGGTTGGGTTGCCACTGTGTGTGAGGGGAGGTGTGGTGAGGGGTAATATTACATGGTGTGAAATCCTTATTTAACTGGGGCAACTGGAGGCTTCACTAAATCATAAGTAAAAGTGTATTTCCCCATTAGGGACAGGAGAAGTGTCCAACAGGCAGGCGAAGTAGGCCAGACATGTCTGCATGTCTGAGAGCCCAGCTGATGGCTTCTTATTCCAGAGCATGTTAATTTCTTGCAACATAAACATGAACTAGGCCAAAAGTGTCTGAAGATGTAAAGGATCAGGCACTGTCAGGAATTTTACAGCTTTGGGAGCAGCAAGGTCAGGATATTCTGTAATTCTTCCAGTCGCATCAGAGACCCTGCCGGCAGCAACTGGGAGGTCGCTGGAACATTAAAACCCCAAATCATATTATACTCCACTTGCGATATGCATGTTGTGACGTTCAGAGGTTTGCACAGACCTATCTTGGCCGTGATCTTAGCTGCTAATGATGCACTGGAGTCTTTTTTTTCCAGGTGGGAACAATAATACAAAACACATTCTCTTCTGTAACTACTAAAAATAAGTGCACAACTTTGATTTTATTGTGAATTCACTCCTATCCACATAGGCTGGAAATTATACTCACGGGCTCAAATATATCCATAAAAGCCACTAGTTTTTGAACAAATGGCCCTCAGGAACATGTTAGAGATTAGGGGTTAATCAGAACTAAAATTGGCAAATACTGGGGTTATTTCTTGTGAAGATATGAGGACTGTGTGTAGGGATCAATATGACCCTTTTCACTGCAAGTAGGACTGCACGAACTTGAGGGTAAAATAAAGATAGAGGATTTCCACTAAATTATTTGACAAATTAAAAATCCAGTGGTTGACAGGTGAACATGGTTCATGAGCAGGTATGAGCAAAATGGAGTGAAGTTTTATTGAAATATTTTGGGGAATTTATTGTGTTAAAAATAAATGTTATGAAAACTATTTCCAGACTTTTTAAATGTTTCTCACAAACACAAAACCTGACCTTAAAAGGCATGCAAATATCTACATAGGTTTCTTCAGGAGACCATAACATAAAAAAGTGACATTTATCACTAACTACATGTCTACTGGGTTTAACTGTATTTTCATAGGAGGAGTGACTAAATATCTAGTAGGAATTGGTATTCCATTTCAACAAAATGAAATAAATCATTTCAAACACAAGATTTTTTATATCATCAAAAAAATCTTGGAGTTTGCCTCCAAAGTAATACTGGCTTCTCTTACTAGATCAGCAGAATAAATTATTTAAATAAGAAATGCTTTTAGATTCTGCAAATATCCCTAATGAACAAAGTTCTTCTTCCCTTCTCAATCTGTTGTACGTATAAATACTGCATAATTAACCACCAAACCACCAAGCTGTTTCTCCCTTTGTTCTGTGTTTAGCATCTGTGTTTTGAAAAATGTCCATTGACTTCATGTCTTGGGTTGGTTAAGGAGAAGCAAGATGGGCAAGACGTGGAGCAGCTCACCCTTTGATTAGGCGCCATTCACATTGTGATTAATGAGTCTCCAGGACTAATACGCCTCCTGACACCATAGCAGCGCCTGGCTATGTGTCACTGTCACGCCACAATCTGGGTCATAGCACATCTCCGTGACCACAAGCAGAAGGAGGTAGATAAAAAATAATCCATTCCTTCATAATATGTGAATGCTGGCCGTGGACTCAGACTCTCATTAACCTGAAAAATGTAAAAAGCCTTTTGTTTTGTGTCCTCACCTGGAAAAGGTTGTTAAAATCATTACACCTGCAGAGAGGTAAGCTGAGCGCTGGGGGTGGGTCTGAGTCTGGATCGAGCCGAGCAGAGCAGAGCTCGGCTGAACTAAGCAGTTGAGGCCAGAGCCATTATTTTTGCTGCTGTGTTTGAATCGGTAATTGTCCCTCTCACTGAACTTAAATTACCACTCTGTAATCAGAGGAGCAGCGGCTTCTTCAGAGCCAGAGCACACACACGTCGGCTGGTGGATGTTTGGTTTGTCAGACTGATCTGTTTGTGCACAAATTGATAAAAGCACATGTGGCCGGTAAACCAAGCAGTAACTGTTGTTTGTGCAGCCAGGATGGGCCATATTACAGATGACTATGAATCTGTCCATTGATGAAGCTTATTTGCTGTGCGACATGGCGAGTCATCCATAAGTTGTTTATGTTTTGCTTTCTTGTATTATTTTAAGATTTTCTGTGACTTTTCAAATATAAAGCTGAATGTAAAAATTGCAAAGCTTAAACCAGGGTTAAAACAAAATAAAATGACTTTTCAAAAAAAAATGTTAGCATAGGTGGAGCAGCTGAAGGTTAATGGATTTTTCCAATTATATATATTTATATAAATGGAAAAATCCAAGCCTTTCTTACAAACAGTAAGCAGCTTTTTGCATGTTTCCTGGGTGATAAATTATTGTACTATTCTTTAGCCATCATGCTAATCGTTAGCTCTTTTCACAAATTGCAATCAGATTGAACTTGGGTTTATGTTTGGGCCATTTCAAAACAATATTACTTCCTCTCAGACCCAACATGTGGGTGAAATTTGTTTTAGATCAGGCTAATACATGGGAATGAATAATTCTGGGCATCAGTAGATGCATCCAGGCTGCTTTAGTCTTTCAGCTCCTTTTCATGCCTTGGACGTCGGTCATGTCTCATGAAAGTGTAAAGATAAAATCTGTGTTAAGAGAAAAAGAAACGCAGTCAATCTCACTGAAATGTTTGTTCACATTTCCACGACACCGCTTTTTCACTTTCTTACCGACAAGCACACACTACGCTTTAATTAATTACCTCAGTAAACTAAGCTATAATCCAGTCACCGGGTTTATTGTGATAACGCATTGCAAAACCTCATTTATCCATCTGTTGTAAAGCCATTACGAACGGATGCCCGGTCGAGATATGCAAAACACAATTACTCGTTTAATCGCATGAGCTGCTACAGAGGAGGTTCAAAAACGTCTGATGATGTGAAAACTTTGCTGCATCCTGCACATTCTGACGTTGTCTGCACAGGCAGAGCGTGAGATAAAAAAAAATAAAAAAAAGTAGAAGTCAAGTCTCTCGTTCTGTTTGGATTTTGGTGTGAAAACCTTTCGTTCCTGTGGGTAATTTAGTTGAAAAGAAAAAGCATTCTAAAAACTATAACAAAGAAATACAGGAAATTTGTAGAACTTTGGCATATTTCTAAAATCCAAACCTGGTTATTTATTCCCGCTTTTTTGGAAAAAAAAAAATCAATTTCAAAGTTATTTACTCCCACAACTGAAAAACTACACTTATTTTGTCATTTTAATTGTAACACTTAAACAAATAAAGCATGTTTCTAGCTGAAATCTCCATGCTGTTGCAGATAGGTACTATTTAGAAACAAAACCTCGATGCTTTCATCAGTGGCTGTTTACCCACTGGTGATCTGTACCAAACCACCTCCCTGTTCCTGTATTAAAGGACAAAACATGAATATTAGCGTACCTCCTCCCACTGGTGGATGTAACGGATGAGTCTGGACAACCTGAGGAGGCGCAGCAGGCTGAGGATCTTCGTGAACCGAACGATGCGCAACGCCCGGGCCGTTTTGTACACCTCCGAGTCGATGCCCTTCTCCACTATGAGGAAGATATAATCCACAGGTATGGAGGAAACAAAGTCCACAATAAACCAGCTCTTCAGGTACTTCTTCTTGATCTTCTTGGGATCCAGGATGATCTCGGTGTTGTCTTCGAACACGATGCCCGTCCTGAAGTTGAGCACCAGGTCCATGAGGAAGAAGGTGTCCGAGACCACATTGAAGATGATCCAGGGTGTCGTCGTCTCGTCTTTGAAGAAGGTGATGCCAACTGGGATGATGATCAGGTTGCCGACCATGAACATCAGCATGGTAAAGTCCCAATAGAACCTGAGCAGAAGATGATTAAAACAAAGATTTATCCATGCCAGGTCCAACGCTGAAGCTTTCAACATGATATGTTATAAATATGTATTTCTGTGTTTGCTCTGACTAAGGCCATCTCGAGCAGCTACCAGAATTAGTGGTAAAAATTGTTCAAATATATCCGTTTTTAATTGCAGTAGCTTAAAAATATCTTAGATGGTTCTTTGATTTCAGTACATTTATTCCATGGGGAAAATAAAATCAATATTGAGAAATAACTGTCTTTGTTTGGCCTTCAAAACAAATATATGCAACTGAAGAATATGTTTGAGTCTTTTACTTTTTGCTTGAATAAGACACTTGAGTTATTACAGCATGAGACACAGAGCCCTGTTTCTCTAAGATCCCTTAAAAAGGGAAGATATCAACTAAAATTAATATGAAAACTTAAGTTGGTGATATTGATTATGATTAATTCATAATTTTAAAAAATCTTGTTACTTTGCCATCACATGAGGTGTGAGAAATAAGGGTCGTTGGGAGAAAAACAATAGTGAATAGTGAGCAGGAAGGTAACGGAAGTGAAAGAAATCTTCAAACTTCATTGTTGCTGCTGCGAAAAAAGTGGCATCTTGGGAAGACAAAATGCCCGTTAAATCTGGGCATTTTGTCCAAAAAACACACAACAGGTGTTTTTTGAGAAGCATGGCATTAAAAAGCTTTTTCTGTCAATGCATTGCGATAAATAATTGGAAGTTGCCAAAAAAAACTCTGGGCCTGTAACTGGCATAGTGTGCTTCCATCAGACAGGACTAAGGATGATCTTAGGAGCATTTCTCAAAGTCCTAATGAATGCTGATAGAGGGCATTGCATCATGAACTCATTGGAAAACAGGGACTTTTTCTTTAAAAATCTCATTCAGTGTTAACATACTTACAGCTACAGATAATGTTTTGAAAAACTTTATCTGATTTGAAAAGAAAGTTTTGAAAAACTCCATGATGAACACAAGAACACATGAGAACAGGTGTCACAGACTGAACAGGACTTTACTGATTTTGTTGACCTTTCTGTTTTTTTTTAATGTTTGCAATTTGTTCTTTTATATATATATATATATATATATATATATATATATATATATATATATATATATATATATATATATATATATATATAACAAAGATTATCTGTATAAAGCTTATCTGTATAAAGATTATCTGTATATATATAATATATATATATATATATATATATATATATTATATATAATATATATATATATATATATATATATATATATATATATATATATAATATATATATATATATATATATATATATATATATATAAATATATATATATATATATATATATATATATATATATATATATATAATATATATATATATATATAGTTTCCTTCACACCAAGCTTCATTTGACCAAAATCTGTTTTTCTACTTGGCCCAGAAAAAAGATTTTATCTCATGGAACTTCCTGGTAAAATAATGGATAAATAAATCATATAAAACATGCAGTGACAGTGATTTTGTCAAAGGAGTCAGAAAGTAGACTTTTTTATATGTTCTAAATGAAGGTATTTAAACCACAAGTCTGCCTTTTTCGAAATGCTTCAGTGTTGTGAAGATAAATTTCCTTTCAAGGATGTTTCCACTTGTTTATCATGGCTGTCAAAAAGAATTAAGGGCACAGTAAAATCGGAACTGTCTAGACACGGTGCTGCTGTTAGCAGGTGATATCACATGCTAGTAAAGTTGCTGTTCAGGCTCCAGCAGCATTCATAACTTTTACTGGAACAGCATGAAACAAATCACCCTTGATGGGAACATGCCCAGAAAACAGTGCTGACATTTACAACAGAGATGTAAACTGGTAGAGATTACTTTAATTTTCTCACTTTATTCATTTTTCAGCATTTTCACTACCAATCAAATCACTGAAAACTTTGTTTTATTTTACTAGATTGTTTCAAAAAGTGCAACACATGTATTGTGCAGTTTCCTTACATGCAGAGCGAGAATCTTTATGTATTTCTATCAATTTTGATGGTCATAACTTATTACTAGCTATTATAGCTTATCACCCAATATTTCAGTTCTCAGAGCATTTCGATGTTGCATAAAATTATTTCTGAACACAGGCCTGCTGAAGAGCATGTCCATTAACCTATCGACTCTATACTCAACTGTGGCTCTTTTCTTATTGCTGTATCAGTGCAGCATGGCATGGTTAACCACGCGTTTATAGCAGCCTTCAGCCATTTTGCATTGCTGGCTCTGGTGTGCACTCCATAGATTCTGAACTGGGTTTATATCAGCTGCGTTCAGCCCAGCGCAGTGACAGCGGCGTCATTAAATCAGGTATCGATGCTTGGTAGTCCTGTTGGAAAACGAAACCAGCATCTCCATCAAGTGTGCCAGCAGAGTGGAGCAGTGCTCTAAAATGTCTGGGCTGCTTCACAAAGGTTGTTGTTATACCAACTATCTGTTGCTAAGCGTGTTTAACTGTTAGCAGTTAGCTTCATTAGTGATATTCTAATGTATTGATGAATAAATCAATAAGAAGTATGAGAGAGGGGCGTTTTGGCGCTGCAGTAAAGAAAGTGGACGATGGCTTAAACTGTCCGTGGTGCTGAAATCGACTTTTTCCACACATTCCGAAGAAACTTGTGCAGAACTGACATGGCCATTAAAAAGTAGTGCCGTGAACGCATCATTTTATCAAACGGACAATGAGAAACGTGGAGCAGCGGCCTCAGTGGGTCCATTCAAATTGGAAAGATAAAAAATAACTGTATGCTTAATGATAAATAATTGTTTTTGTGTGTAGGCTACTTCTTTTTATTTATTTATTTTTTTGATAGGCTCTGTTATAATTTTTAGTCTACCGAACATCACTTGCTGACATCAGAAATCGTGGCCTTTTTTTTTTTTTCTTTCTTTCTTATTTATTCATCACTTCCATTCACATAAAACTTGAACAGAATGACCTGTTCGTGAGCCCGCAGCAGACCGTCCCGTACCTGAAGTCGCTGTATGGGTGGATGATCCAGTTCCCAGCAGACTTTACGCGCTCCTGCTCCTTCTCCACCGCCTTCTGGCTCCCGAACATGCGCAGGGAGAATTTGTTAACTCCAGGCTGCAGCATGGAGCTGAACTGCCGCTGCATGTACGTCTGGTTGCCCCTAGAGTCCCCATCGTCCGGAACTATCTGAGAGCTGTCCTCCGCTTTGGTGAAAGTGACAGAGTTTCTTGGCTGCGCGCCCGGCGGCATCTGACCTTTACTGGTCGGGGCGTTGGAGAAGGAAACTCTGGAGTCCTTCTTCTCCGTCGCTGCGCTGGTCTTGACCTCAGCCCCGACCGGCCCCTGAATTAGGGACCCCGCGGAAGTGACAGAGGCGTCCATCCCCCCGGCCTGCCCCTTTCCGTCCTCACTCCCTACGGCTCCATCCGCCTGCTTCTCCAGTCTGGAGATGAGAGACGACAGGCTCCCTGAACTGGTCGGGTCCCTTCTACAGTCTCCGTTCTTGTTGCATATCATCCCGACGGGCCCCGCTCCTGTCACGCTCGCCTCCGAAACTGTGTCCCCTCTGTGGTGCTCTGACGCTGAGCCGCCCCGGCCACCGGCAGCCTCCCCGGGGCATAACAAAGCAGAGTCGGCGCTGTCAGCGGTCCCCAGAGGTTCCTTAAAGGAGTCCTCGTCCTGCAGGAGCCACAGCTCGTTGTTATTGCTGGAGCTTTTGCGCGCGGCCCCGCCTCCGAGCGTGAATCTCTTCATCTCGGCCCCCCAGCCGCTCCCATCATCCGCGCGTCCGCTCAGTCTGGCAGATACTGGAGGCGCCAGAGGCTGCTGGAATCTGGGCTCCTCCTCGTCCATCACACCGGCAGGAGGAGACTCCCTTTATACCTCGAACCTGGAGAGAGGAGGAGCAGCTCTCCACTTTCCATTCACATCACTTCAGGGAGAGGAGCGGCGTGGCGTTACTATGGCTGCACACTGTCAGCTGTTTTATTGTATGTCTGCAATAAAGATCTAAAGATGATGACATGACATGGGAAACAAACACACGCAAGTAGCTTATGCAAAAAAAAAAAAAAGAAAAGAAAAAAAAAACTGTACACACCCAGGCGCCATCACACCGAAAGAAGGGAATCCAAAAACAAGTAAAACAAAAGCAGTAGTAACTTAACGTGATTAAATACCAAGTTGTCTTCTCTGCTGGTTTTGGTAAAGCAGCAGGATAAAGGTGACAAAAAAAAGGGCCCAAAAACAAAGTTCTGTTCATTTTGTTGATAATTTAAGAAACTATGAACATTCGGTCAATAGATCATGTAACAACAGATAACGAGTAACAACAGATAACGAGTCATTCTCATCCAGGCTGTCCAAACTATACAGTCAACCAGGAGAGCGACAGCCGCCTCTGCCTGTTGCCGTTTCCAGGCCGATCAAAGCCTTTCGCCAGGCAGAGATGCTGCTGCGGTCCAATGGCGCCACCGTGTGGACAAACCTGGAAATTGCACAATTGAAATCCCAGTGAACTTCATTGGTAGCGAAAAGCTTGAGCACATCTTTAGAAGCTATTTTAAACATTACTTTAGAAATATTATGCATAAACAGATTGCACCTCCGATTTTCCAGCTATGCTATCCACAAAGATTACATCTATTTTTCTTACCAAACTGACATTTGTGACGTGTTTGAATATTTACCCCCCTCAATGTTAGGTTAAGACTGCAAGTGACAAAAACTGGGAGAAACATTAATGTTGAACAAAAACGAATATCTTTGTTGAGAAGATAAAAACAGCTGAACCTCAATAGATATAAGTTATGAGGAAAAACTATCTCCACTGGGTTGGAAATAGTTTTAAATTATTTCACCAACAAAAATATACAGAAATCAAATTGCAAAAGCAGTTTGATAGGAAGTGCATTTGCATAAATGGGGATTAGTGACAGTAATGAAGACCAAAGTCTATTTAATTGGATAATCTTTATCATGTCTTGGCATTTTATTTAGATTGCATTTCTACACTTTTTGTGATACTTCTCTTCAAGGAGAGATGTTAGATTTCTGTAAAAGGCGACTCAAAGTGCAGAAGGAAGTCAGGAAAGTGCCTGTCTAATCAAAATGGATTCAGCTGAGGTATGGGATACCCCCAGCAATGTGTAAACAGTTAATGTTTTTGTATGTACAGCGAGATGGAGACCTTTGGATAGTCAGCATCAACTGGGCAAAGGCCTTAAAAAAGGAGGTGCTGGCGCTAAGCAGCATGCCAAGACGAGAACGCAGAAATCCAAAGGTTGATTTTAATATTTAGCTGCTGAACGTGAACGCCACCATAAACTGGGAGCTATGGCGAGAAGGACATCTGGCAACTATTACTGCAAAACTCCATTTTAAAAACAACACACGGCAGCATTGGTTTCTTATGTCTTCTTCTCAAACAACAGATCTTCATGTGTTTCATCAGATTTGAAATTTACCTCAAAGATGTCACACCACAGACAGCAGCAAAACAAAGAGCTCGCTGATGCAAGGCAAAGTGCATGAGATCAAAGAAGATTCCTGCCATACTTTCTTGGCTGCCATTCATTCAGCAACCTACCTTTGATGAATTAGGGCTAAATCAAGGTGGACATGAGAGAGACAACTGCTGTGTGATGCATGAGGGACTTCAGAGGTCTGTTGGCAAAACAGACGGGACTTGTATTAAGCTATTGTGGTTATTATAGTTCAAGCTCATAATAAATAGTCAACTGTGAAACTGCTGAGCTCATCATGCAAAGTACTTCTCAGTTCAATGCTCCGAAAAACTGTAAGCAGAATAACAGAGCCTCGTTGTGATGACATACAGGAGGACCACTGTAGAAAAGACTAAGAACTTCTTAATGGAGACCTGTTTGCAAAGTTCACTTTTTGCATGTTCTTGTACTTCCACTTGGATGTCTTCCGCTACTAAAAGAGCACCAAACCGTCTTCTATGAATGTTTTTTAGTATCTAAAACAAGCAGACATTTAAAAAAAAATGTCTGCTTGTACCTGTATTGTCAGGTACATAACATACCTGAGAATATTATGCATTTTCAGATAAATTTTCTCAGGCACTTTGCTACCTTCAGTTGTACAAATGAAGTGCATATCAAATATGACTTAAAATAGAATTTGTATTTTGACTCTTTGAAACTGGCCCGTGTCTTTAAGAAGCTCCTGTTCCTGGCGACACTCCGCCTTCTGCACACCATCACAACAATGCTTCTCATTATGACGTTTACAAACTTTCTGAGTAGTTTGTATGATGAGTCCATGAGACTTGCGGTTCCATCAGGCATTTGCTAATATCTGGCTAATTTATTAGGATAACTGAGTCTGTAATTGTATAAGAATACAATTTCCCCTTTAATAGTTAACACAAACAGGCCATTATATTCAGCCATGTCCATATGTCAGGTGTGAGGTATATGCATCTTTACAAAAGTGTATACGTTGAGTGATCTTTCCAGGTGTCTGAATGGACAGTTTAGTTGATATGCTAAACTGATACGGTCAGATTTCTCAGTGAGAGCCAAGAGATGCGCCATTTGCACAATGTTTGTGAAGCTGTGCTTGTGGGGAAACTGTATTTGAAAGAAAGAAGTTCAGTGCAAACTTCACCAAATGTATAAAATCCTGCTCTCAAACTCAAAATGTAAGCTTCTGATATTTAGTGTTTTCCTGCATGCTTGCTGGCATGAAATTCAAGTAGACATTATGTAGAGAAACTGCAAACTCAAGTACTGATCTCCTCATGCAAGTATTGATCATATATTCACCTTGGCATCAACAGTATTGGCATATAAGTTATGTCCAGCCCTAGCTGTGCAATGGCATGTGAAAATACCAAGCATTTTATTGTTGACTTAATATTCAGAAATTGTTGGTCGTGTTCTTGAATTGCGTGGGAGGCTCCACTTCCAACTTGTAACTCAAAATAGGCAGATCTGATCAGGTGAAACCTCCAAAAATCCCAATATACATATATTTTTGCAATACAAAGAAAATGCATCCAAGTTTTGTAGAGCCCCTTGTCTTTAATTTTTTATACATGCAGCATTAGTTAGACGGAAGGCAACAATTATTTGATTGCTATAAAATGGCTCTAAGGACCTGGAAAAATGCATATACTCCTCCCTCAAAGAGTTAATCATTTTAGCCGCACGTCACAGCTTTGGCCTTTTGTTCATGGCTTACTTTACAAGTGGATTGAACAAGTATTCAATTTCATCAGAATTGGTCAACTTTGCATTTTGATTCATGTCATAATTTCGTCTCCACACCACCAGCTCAATCAAGCTTGACTTTCGTCTGCCAAAACAGAGCCTTCCTTCAGCCTACCTTTGCTTTAGCCCCGTTCAGAAGGCAGACCGACTCCAGGCTTCCCATGAATCTTATCTAGTCCATCCAGAGTTGTGGACGGAGCTGGTCTTGACAGCAGCTGACCGTTCAGTACAGTCTGGAATGTGTAAAATGCTCATGCTTGTGGCAAGACTCGAGGGACACTCCAGTCACAGTACAGAAATTGACATCTTATCGTCCAGCATTAACATAAAAGCAGCACTTTAAAAGTTCACCGTTAATAAATTGTGAGATGTCAAAAATACACCTTTTGAACTAAATTAGCAATGACAGATCTAAAGGAGGCGGCTTATAATGGGAGCTAAATGAAAACTTTCAGAGAAAAGGGCAGTTTTAAATTTCAATATCTTTATTTCAGTTTGTGCAAGTTGTACAAAGGATGGTATTCCATGTTGATGGAAGGTACAGCACTTTACACAATTCTGGCTAAGTCTTTAAATCTCGAAACTCTATAGTGTAACATTCAATCACCACGTTGTTCAGGTTAAATGGAATATATGGCTTCTGAATTATCTACACAGTGAAGAGGACAGAAAACCATTCAACAATCAGATAACTGTTTCAGATCACAAGAAGCAAAGAGGAAGAGAAATTCAGTAGTATTTTTTTCTTTTTAAAATGCGTGCACATTACTAAAGTTGCATTGCACTGGTGCAACACTTAAAATATTTTGCACTTGGTCCAAAATAATCCTATTAGACTGGGGTGGTTAACTGAGCAACGACATGTGCCCCAATTTTAATCGGAGGGAAAAAAACAAATGGAAAGTAAAAAAAAAACATTACTAAAAGCTGTTATTTAAAAGAAAAAAAAAGGTCACATATTGAATGTTAGCAAATTGTGAAATAAATTTGAAGCCTCAGATCTAACCCAATGTTTTCAAGTTTTAAAATGATTAAGAAAAAAAAAAGAACCCACATGAAAAGCAGTTTAAGGCAAAGTAATAAACTGCAAAGCAACGTCTGAGGGGTTGCAACAAATCATGCATGCATTCCAGTAAACTTAAAATGTTTTAAAACAAGGATGGCAAGTATCAGGATCAAAAGTACAAGAGAAACTTTGTGCTTCTTCACAAGTGAGTGTCCCAAATCAGAGATTGAAATGTGGCTTTTATGATAGGCCTGTGCGGGAAACTTGAGCATAAAAAACTAAAACAAAACTGAAGATCACAAAACTATGCATTCTCATGTAATTTATACACCACACGCTTGGCTAGAACAGCTTTAAACCTCATGCAATATTTGTCACATGGCCTCAAGCAGAAAGGATTGCTTCACACTACATCCTGGCCGCACAATGTTAGAAATTAAGAATAAAAAATGAGAAAAAAGAAAAAAAAATTTCTCCTAAAACATCAACACTCAAGCACAAAAAAGGTACTTTAAAAATTGTATTGCACAATTTAATGTGCCACACAACAGTTGAATTCTGGAGTGCCAACTTGACATCCATCTAGAAATAAGAGGGGACAAAAAAAATAAAAACATTTTATTGAAATTTCCACTCAATGCTTTTGCAAATCTTGTAAACTTTTGTACCACTTTTAATGTCAGGATTGCAACTTTCCACCAAGTTAATGCGAATTTGATGACACAGCAACAGAAAACATAAAATTTCTGCAGATTAACTGGCGTAAAACATAATTCCACATACCTCCTTCATTTTCTTAGTTTGCGTTTCTTTGCCTCACATTCTTCTCCTTGTGGTTTGCAGTAGAATTGCTCTTCCTGGAAGACAGACAAGCATGAGCTCTCTTCTGGAAAAAAAGGGCTGAAGAAACAAAAAATCCAGCAAGCTGTGACTGCACTTACAGAGGAGCAGCTCCTGAGTCATCGTCTGAGCAAGCAACATGTTAATCATTGAGGAGCGAGAAGGGAAGAAAAAGAAGAAGAAAAAAGTTAATGGCAGCTTCCAGCTGGGTAGTGTGAGACATGTCTACACAATTTTAACCAATGACTGTAGCAAATGGTATTAATGAAAACCTCCAACATGACTGCAATGGCATGACCGATTCAATTACGCATGAATAGACATGTCCATCTGGAGCATTTCTGACAATGAATGATGCAGCTATAATCATACAATGGTGATCTATTAACCGGTTTGACTGGAATCATTTGTGTTGGAGAAAACAAAAAAACATTTATCAAATGTAAGTTTGACAATTCTGCTGCTTCGGCCAATCTCCAGGAACATTTAAACACGTCAGTTGGCACTCGTCTTTTAATGCACCGTCCCAATGCATCACAGACGCTCATGCAATACAAGCAAGAGATAACACACTGCAACAGTTGTATTCTTCAGCTGAAACAGCTCAACACACATCCTGGCAATGTATAGTGAAGTTTCACACCTGAGCAGGACCATGTATTGACAAGATTTAAGAAAGAAAAAAGAGAAAGAGTAAGGTTCCTCTGTGGCCGAGCGGTGAATGAGACGAATGGCATAGACCGGTTCTTACAAGAGTTGCCTCGCAGTTGACATGCATTAAGTACAAGATGCAGAACACATGCAAACAAGTCGCTGGTTCCTTCACTTTTAAACCAACACGGCATCATGTCCAACCAATACACTACAAGTGTCTCATCCGACTCTTTCATTGGCTCAAAAACCAAACAAAAACCCACCCAATAGTTTAGGCAAAACCAAAAAGAGTGATTATTTGAAGCTTGCTCTGTCCAACATTCTGCGCCAGTGAAAGAGTGACCAAATCTTTGAGCACATTCCTCTTAGAAGTGGTTACTACGAAAGCAGTTCATTCAGACTCCCAGAGCTTCTTTTTTTTTTTTTTTGTCCCCCACTCGGCCATCTCAGCTCAACCACTTCAGTCTGACATGCAGTTTTTGTTCACTTACCAAAATGCAAAATCAGCAGCGAACAGAGAAGTCAAAAATATAAAAAAAATAAAAAATAAAATAAAAAAGGTTCTATAACAGATTGTTTACACAGCAGTAGTAGCCAATTCCTGAGCTACATGAAAATCCTAATTAATGACAAAACAAAGGACAACATTAACACAGATTAAAAAGCATGTTCTTCTTCCCTCTGCCTGAAAGTTTTTGATTGTTAAACTTAACACCATCTAAACCCCAGTTCTGTAGGGATGGGGAAAACCCATAGAATCACTAGTGACAGTAACTTATAGGTTTGATAATATTTAAAACTGAGAAATCCTACTACAGTTTTAGCGACACAAAACATCTGAAATTGTCATATAAATCTCCCATGTTCAGCTGCCTTCAGGGTTCAGTACACACCACCGTAGACATTAAATCAGCAACAGACTTTTTCCAAACAAAAAGTTAAAATTACAAATAAATCTTAACATATTTACTTTGGAATTTTACAAGACTGCTCAAGCAAAAAGGTGGAATGCCAAAAGACAATTCCTTGTCTATTCAAAATCTGACTGCACTGATGTTTTTGGTTATTTGTTGGGATTTCTTTATGTTTTCCCTTCAGGGTATCTGGGGTTTACATAAAGTTAAGCCCAGATATTCATAGTGCCCAATTAATATGGAAAGGCAAGATGATTTAACCACAGGGTTGTAACTATACCTTTAAGTAACAAACGAATATTTTTGTCAAAAAAAAAAAAACCAACAAAAACAAAAAACAGAACATTTCTGGATGAAGCTAATGGATGGGATATACTTTCAGTGCCATTATTAAACAACAACAAAAAAAGAAATTACTAGGCATAATTTAAAGGGATATTTAATTGGGAACAATTACAAATCACCTCCCTTCTAAATTCTTATAAAAAATAAAACATTGAAAGCAGTTCTATTTGAACTTGTTTCAGAACAAAACATTCATGGAAAAAAGAAATATTTTAACACTGCAGTAAAACCATAGCAGACTGGGAGCCTCATACTTCTATTTGCAGATTGGATTTCAGACATTTTATTTTCATTTGTGGGAGCTTGTAGAAAAAGTCGAGAACATACCATCAGTGACCTCATCGGGCTTTCTCCTCTTTTCATAAATGAAGATGACCGTCACAAGGATGATGACCTCGGCCACAATGCCAAGGAAGGGCCAGAGAGCAGCCAGGCGACTCCGGACACGGAGAAAGATCTTGTCCTCTTTTTGGCCGAGATCATTGGTTCCAGAGCAGATGTAATATCCACCGTCGGTCTCTAGGTTCAGGTCTTCAATGATCAGTATGGTCTTGTTAGGGGTGCTCTTGATCTCATATCTCTCAGTGCCATTAACAATAGGCTGTTGACCATATTTAGAGGAATAAATATTTGTCAAGACCTTTTTAATCTAAAGGAATAATATTCATTCTACATCAAGTCTTTAAAAATACTGTATTCCCACCTTCCGTTTGTCGCCCTCCTCTTTATACCACATCCAATCAATGGGAAGAGGGTAGCCATGAGCAAGACAAGTGAGCACACTTTTGTCATTCTCATTACCGTGCTCCGAGTGCTTATAGGCTACAACATAAGGAGCTGCTGTTTAAAAAAAAAAAAAAGTATATTAAATATGGTCATTTACCCCTGATTATGTAGATCAACTTAGCAATATTTGAAGCAATTCTGATGCATTTATTTACACTTACTTTTCACCTCAATGACCCGCTTCACTATTGGCTCTGTGTCAAACACACATTCATACCGTCCAGACTGCTGATGGGTGATCTTGTCCAAACTAAGAGAACAAACAGTGCACCACTGATTGTTAAACATGAAAATGGGTTTTCTTTTCCAGCACTGAGAATCAAAGCAAAAACTGACTAAAGCTGTGGCTACTTTCATGATTAGCATTTCCACTCAGCCAACTAGAAAAGAAAAAACACAACAGAATGCAGTTTATGCTCAAACGCTGGGTGAGAATCTAAAGCCGCTTGTCTGCTTAAATATTTCAAATTTCCATTTAATCAAAGTCCCGCTTTGTTTGGCGCTACTGTCCTGCCTTCCCTCTAAAATGGAAAATTAAGGTCATTGCTAGCGACTCTCATCCCTGTTGCCAAGAGCGCCAGCAAAGCTGCATGTCTGCACGGTCCACCTCCCCACTAATCAAGAGTCGTGAATGGCTGACGGAAACCCATAACACTGCCGCTAATACAGGAAGCCTTACAGAGGGTGGGAGGTGGAAAAACACAAACAAGCAAAAGTAACTGACAGTAAAATGCATTGTAAAATGTTTCACTGTCAATCAAAAACAACAGTTGGACACATCTACTTCTGTAATCTTAATAAGAAGAGTTTCTTACGTGTATGAAGCAAAGTTAGAAGAAGAGGACTTTGAGTTGTCAATGATTTTATCATTGTGTGTCCAGTAGGAACCCTTACTGGGAAGGGTGGAGTCCGTTAAGTTGCAAGTGAGAACGGCAGATGTTTGGTTGCTGACCTCAGGAGGTTCAACATTGATTTGTGGGTCTGCAAGGTAAAGAGAGGGAATAAGACAAATCCTTTCAGCTTTTTTCCACACAAATATGAAAAACACCATTAGGAGGTTTAAGCATCAACCACCAAGAAATATTTGATGTCATTTAGTGAAACTACAAAAAGGTCACAAGGGGAGAAAGGTTTTGGTAAATACATGCAGAAGAAGCAACATTTGGAAGAATAAGATTCACTGCCAAATCTGTGGTTATTTATATAATACTTGTACCAGTTGGTTTCAATTTGCTTCAATTGCAAGACATAATACTGGGCCTCAAGGCAGACCACTGCCCAATGGCTGAGAGCCTGTTTAATAACTCGTTGCCATCTTCTGTGCTTAGAGTACAGTGGGCTATAAGCAACAAGAATGTCTACAAGCATTAAGAGGCTTTTACAATGTTAGTATCATTTAAGGATAATGCCAAATCTACAGAAAAGCAGCACTTATGAAGTAATCTGACACCCTTTTGGAATACAGTAAACATTTTTTTTCCCCATTCATTTTCTAAACCTGGTTATCCTAGTTAACCACAGTCATTGTCCTATTGAGGCCATTTGCAAATTTCAAGCCTTATGACCAGTATTATGAGCAAGAAAGCCCTGATTATAATTGCACTTAACCAAGTCTTGAAAGAGGAGGGGCAAAGGGGGTATCAGATTAAATACATACTTTGCAATCAGGTGATACGGGATTAAAGGAGCAGTTGGGCTATGCTCTGAAACCAGGTTCAGTCAACTACAGGGCAACCTTGGAGTTTCTTAGGAGAGAAAGGGAGAGCATGTACTAGATGGAGCAGGATTGAGAGGATACTGAACCAGGAAAACAGGGCAGGAAGTAGATGCCCAGGATTTTACTAATGAGGAGCTAATAGCTACTTCGATGAGCGTCTCCTCATTTCTTTCCGTCCTCTTCCACTCACTTTCAATCACAATAATGTTTGCCTGCGAGCGGATCCACTTGATTTTGGGCGTCTTCTTCAGATCATTGCGGTCGGGGTCGTTGGAAGCGCGGCACTCGTATGTGCCCGTGTCATCAAGAGTGAGGCTGAGGAGGTGAATGGTGCTGGCGGCGTGAGCTATGTATGTGGCATTTATTCTGACGCGCTCATTTTGTGCCCCATCAAATAGCTGGGTGAGCGTCTCATTGGACTCCTCGCCTTCTACAAACCACCACTGCACCTCAGGAATGGGGTTCCCTACTACCTCACAGTGCAGCTCTGCACTGTCGTTGATTAGTTTGATCTGAGAGAGGGGGGATTTTATAAAACCCGCTGAGTGCAATTAACAGCCAGCCCAGCAAATTACAAGAAATGTAATAAGTGTATTAGAAGCAAAGACGATGAATGAATGATTGATAAAGATGGAGGGAACAAAAAGCATACAGAAAGGAGACAAAAAGTTAATAAAAACCAAGGAAATGAAAATATGACAGCAAGCCCAAAACATGTACATATAAAAAAAATAAAAATAAATCGGTAACATTTACAGCCAATTCTTAGGAATATTTTTGATCACACTTAGAACACTGATCAATTAAAAAATAAAAGGCAGCCGGAGATGACCAAAGCTCAATTGGCAGCAACATTTTGACTAAAAACCTTATGGTATAAAAAACATTACAGATGAGCTCTAATGGTTTGTAACTTGTACTTCAATGCATTTTAATGCTTATGTCAAATAATGCACTTGAATATGAATGCTATGTAGATAACTTTGCCTTACCCAGATACAAAGCCGACTGCCTTCTAGGCTCTTTTGTACAAAAATACTTGCTCACATCCAGGTTATTTTGTTTTTAAGGAACAAGGCATTTTGGTTTGAAGTCAGCTTGTAGGTCAATATATTGGTAGTAAAACCCATCTCTTTATAATGTCTTGTCAGTCACAGCACAGCTTTAACTGTAAAAAGAATATAATTTAAGACTTTAAGACATTTTTCAAAAACCACTAACTTCATTAAATTATCTTACACTTGTCAAGTAGCAGGATTTAAACTTAATCTATTACTGATAAATCTTTAATTATTTTAATGATCAAGATCCAGATGAAAAAAAAGAAACTTGAGTTCAGGGCATTTCTCTTTAGCCATATTAGATCACATGGATATTTCTTATAAAACAGAACCATGAGACAAATGTAATACCAAATAAGCTTGGTCATCCAAAGACTCCAAAAAAAAGCATTTGCACTAAAACACAAAGTATAATGTGAGAGAACAAATAGAAAAGCAGATGAGGGTGGAAAATGCAGATGAAATAAAGATATAAAAAGAAAAGAAAAAATGAAAATGCACGAAAGACATTTAGAGCCAATAGCATTTGTTGATGACCGTGGCAGGTTTGCTCAACAACAGTAACTGTCAATCTAGGTTAACACTAGATATTTTTAGGCCATCATGCCATTGATTTAATGGAGGCTTTGCACACATCATTACAGGACAAAGAAATGGCAAATATCAAACTAGAATTACTGCATTAGCAAAAGCTTTGAAGAATTGTGCATTGATCTTTACATCCATTTTATTTTATTTACTGCACATTCAAATTGCTCATCCAAACAGGAGAAGCAAAAAAGTATTTGTGGCGATTGTGTGATGACCAGTAAATCAGGTTTAATTATCACAAGGATTATGCTAGATAGGCAAGCAAGTATGACAACTAGAGCACTAAAGTAATAAAGGCCTGCTGGAGTGATTTAGGATTCCTGTCCTTTCCACAAGTATAGCTGACCTCCATGTACCCTTACAGAGCGGAGCTGTATGGCTGCTCAACATGCAAGCGAACCAAAAAGCATATTCCCAAACAGAACGTGCTATTGCCAAACCACACTGTCTATTAATATTAAAGCTCTGTGTATAAACATTTGACTGAAGCTGTCTTCATAACCTTTGACAAAATGCAAAATGTCAGCAGGTCAGAAGAGGGCCCTCTGGTTGTCAACAAAAGCTTCAGGCGCTGTACATATCTTGCAACTTTCCACCATTACCAAAGGTCACCTTCACAGCTTGTGCAGCATGGCTGCTCAAATTAAACAGAAGCCTACAGTAAAGTTTGGTTGCATGCAATTTTCTATTTTAAACATATGTTCTGTAACATTAGATTAAGAATTTAGTGCATGAAGTTCTTTTAAAAGTTCAAATTTCCAAAATTAGTATTTGACATTTGAATGAGGGCAGCAACGACAATGTACCTCAAAAAAAAAGTTACGCTACAGACTGAAATAAACAGTCATTTGAAAAGATTTTTTTTAAGAGGGGCAAAAAAAAAATCATAAATAAAACAATGGATTAAAACATACATACATAATTGTTTTTTCTTTTTTGTTGTTGTTTTTTTTTAAATCAGCCAAATTTTTTTTCACCTTTTTTAAATCCATGGAAAACACTTCAAAACTCAAATCTGTAGCCCTGGTGTTACATTTACGCTGAAAGACTGGTGCAAAGTCAAAACCTTATAAAACAAATTAGGGTTTTTGTTTTTTTTTTAAAAAGGGTCTAAGTAGGTTGGACACATTCCTCGCCAGTAGAATGTGCTGACATAGACACACCAAAAAATTTAAAATGTTTTAAGAATTCCTAAACAGTATTACACAAAAAAGGATTATTTTGTTTAAGTTACTGTAAATCAATCAGTGCTGCACCAAGATAAAGTCAACTATTACGGTGTCAAAATAATTATCTTGGCATAATCAAACCTTTTTCAGGGATTACCTTGAAGAAAAAGTTCAAACTATTTTGAATGCAATAAAATGCTACTGCTGGAAATTTTTTTAACAAGTTTCTGGGATCTATTTGGGGTAATTAAAATGTCCTTTTGGATTCAACGTCATCGTGGAAATCAGAGTGACGTTTAGATTAATAAATTGCGAATCTAATTATACCAGTAACTAATAATGTTTAGTATACGTTTGCGTCATTTTAGATATTTTTTTCCTGTATTGATTTTAAAAGCAAGTCAGCTTCAGAATTGAGTCGCATCGTCAAGCAATAGACTCGCTAAGGACCATAATCTTTTAAACACACAAGATGGTGCCCAATGCAATCCATTAAATTAAAAAGGGCAGATAATCTGGTTAGTAACGCAAGTAATCATATGAAAAGTTACGCAATCTGAGGTTAATTTTACCACAGCGCAGAGGGCGCACGTTACTCGGAGGACGCTGATAATTTCCCCCTTTAAAAAAAAAAACATCTCCTTCCTAGATTATTCATACGTTTGTTAGTGCAAGGCGTGTCTTTAAAGGGACAAAACGCAGATTTCCTAGCACCACGCTGCGTCATTAAGACGGTTTACATAAAACGCTCTTTAGCCTTCTCTACGGCAAATTAGCTAAACGTTTCAACGGTACATCAACAAGACACACCCGTTCAAACCTCCCAAACCAAAGAAGAGTTCAAACGTTCTGGTAGTTCTTTTGTGTTGTGTGTCAGTTTTGTTTTGTTGCAGCCAAAGTACGTTTCGCTACGAAAACCGTTTGAGGACGGCGAGCAAAACAAAATGTTCGTAGTCGGGGCAAAGTCTACACTGAACCAACATGGCTGACACGATTCTTACCTGTGGACGCGTCGGCTCGCCAACAGCATAAAAGCAGGGCAGCGAGAGCCCACAGCAACTTCATAGCTGATGACTATTAACGATTTTCACCACGAATAAACACGATGCGAGGTTGTTTGCGGGAAAAAATCTACTTTTTTTCCCGCGCGCCTCCTTGGTCCTGAAGCCGAATCTTCTATGCCGACAATGAACTGATGTGCTTGGTCGTCCTCTACGCACACGCCCTCATCGGCACGTACACATGACGTAAAACAAATGGGCGTGGCGACGCAAACGCGTTCCATTATTTTTAACCATTTGCTGTAACTAAAGGCCTGACTTCTAATCGACACCATTTTAGAGACATACTAAATGGAACATTAATTAACAAATTTGCTAGGACGAATTATATTTTTTTTGTAACATAATTACAAAGAAAATTTGCCAGATTTTTGTATGTATTTTTTTGTGTGTAATTTTGGCATTTACTAAAAATTTGTTGCATGCCAAAAATGTTGGCATACAACTCAAAATTTAATCAATTGTTTCTCAATTATCCAAGGTAAGAAAATACATCAGATGCCTAAAGGTGTCTCTACATATCAATAAATGCACCACCAAGTGATTTTGAAAATAACATTTATGTTAACATTTTGTTTTGGATTTTTCGAACATCTTCAGGGCAACTTTTTGCCATTGCAATAAATTAAATGTAAAGGGTTTTAAACATCTTTACCACGGCTGTGAATAGTTAGAGCAGGCAGTTTAAATGTAATTTCAACTTTCAGGAAGAAGATCTCATGACATACTTAAAAATGATTTGTTAAAAATAAATTAGACAGTTTTATTTAATACTACCGTTTAGATACTGTTGTAGAATTCCTTATTTTTCTGCAAAAAACTTTTTGATATAACCTTTGTTCATATAAAAAACATCTGCAAGCTTCAACAAACCCAATAAAATAATACTGTTGGTATTAGAGGCAGCACTTGACTTGCAGCACTGAAACTGACGTAATCAGACTTTAAATTAGCCTCCCAGGGTCCAATTTCTGGCATAAACACTTCACATCCACAATAATGTGAAGTTGAACATAGATTAATTTTCACATTGTAAAATCAATCTCAAATGTGCTCGTTTGTGTGTATACACAAAGTGTTCTGTCCACCACAACAATCCCTTCTGATTAAGGCCTTAGAACCTAACGTCCCAGAGGAGAATGCGGGGTACAAAGTAGAGGAAATGCACACATATAGCTAAACAATAAAAGGAAGTAGAACGTAGTTTGCTTATTGATGAAATTTATCAGGCAAGTGCAGAAGTAAAGGATTTCATACAGAGTTTGTTTGCGGTTTGCATCCCACTGGATCAGTCATCACTTTGAAAGTACAAAATTATCTCAAAGCCTCATTATGCATTGAAAAGAGGTTCAAAAGCTTTGCTAATGGGGTTATTGTTCCTCAATTGTTCAGAGAGTGCAAAGAAAGATGAAAGGAACACATAAATTAAGACTGCAAACCAAAGACCTCAACATGTTTAAATATATCTTTTAAAAATCATCACATTATTCATTTTTTTTATTCCATCCATCCCACATCTTGCACAGCTCTGAAACGGTAAATAAAGAGGTTTCTACTCACAATGTCACAAACTAGTCTAATCAAATCCATCCACACAGCAGTTAAAACACATTAGTTTGAGAGGTTTACATGGAATAGTTCTTTTTTTTTGCATGTACTGTTCAGAGATGCATCGAAAAATAGATTGCACATTGATGCACTTTGAGATTAATCAAAAGTAAAACGAGATAAGGCTTAGGGGGGCTCTGCTTTGATGAGTACTGAAATCCTTGCGGTTTCTTAGTTTCTGCCAGCTTTAAATCACCAGTGTTAGTGAAAAAAAATTTAAAACCCAAACTTTTTCCTATTTTATATGTTAAAGATATTAAGGGGAAAAAATGACTAGAATTGGAACCAAACAGATTAGACCTCAGAGAAAACTGTAAATCTGTCAACATTATTGTTCTTCTAGTACAGCTGCTTGATATTTTAGAATATAGCAATTAAGCATGCTTGACTTGGTCTTAACATATAATGCTCATTTTCTTTCCTTACATAGTCATGTTTGCAATTGAAAATTTTTCAACTGAAGACATTAGTAAATAACTATTAAAAAAATAAAATAAAAATGCATTTTTTAAATACTATGCAAAGAATAAGACATGATTCCCACATATTCTAATGAGTAGTACAGCACAGCTATTTTGCTATAGATATTTCTTAACTAATACTTTATCTCTGAATCTACAAATTCAAGTTGAAAAATGTTTAAGACTTATGTTTGCCAGCAAGTAGCGAAACGTTGACATTTCCAACAATGCATAAAACTGCAAAAGCAGAGCTGGGCTAAAGATTCAGCTCCAGTTTCTCTTCTCCAACATACATTTTAGTCTTTTTAAGTAGTGTTTTTTTGTTCTCTGAAGTCGGATTTTAAGAGTTCTCAGTTAGCGAAACAATTCAAATTTGTGAATTACCACCTAAGTATTCCAGATGATAAAGTAGGAGCTTGTACAGCAGCTCTCAATTCAGTATCCTGCACGGGTAGATGCAGATAGAAGATAATGACATTACTAAACAATTCTCATGGCTTGTATTCCTTGTAGTGCTCCAGAGAATCTAGATTCCTTTTGAGTTTCAATATTATGAGAAATGTATCGTAGGTGTGTATTGCTAAAAAATGTTAGCACCAAAACTATTAGCAAACCCCAGTGTTTTCTGATTTGCGACAGGAACCCTCTCAATCAGAGTGTGTGGTCATTTCAACTTCCAAAAACAACATGAACAAAGCAATAATACCTTCAGCAGCTTTAGTTTGAAGCTACAGGAAAGCAGGGTGAGGACAAAAGGCAAATATGGAAAAAAAATTTACTGCCTCACTGCATATGCAAAAAAAAAGGCAAATTGGCCATGTGCAAAGTGGGCCTCTGTGTTAGCATTTAAAAACCTCCATACATCGAGCGCGCACATTTACATCATAAACTGTTTTTTTGTCATTTTCTTTTTGTAATGCTTAGATTTTGTCAAAAAAAAAACCTGCAGCAGCTGAGATTAAAAGGAATCTCACGTTTTTTTTGTTTGTTTTTTTTTTTAAATACTTAGGTTAGCACGGACTGAACCCAAAAGAAAGACTAGTTTTATTCAAACAATCACTGCAATTCATTAGATAAAATCGCTTGTTCAAAATAAACAATTCTACAAACTATTGTAAATTTTAATTGGAAAGATATTGAAGTGTAATATTCACTCACACCATAAATACATTTGAATGCACACTGAAGCTGTGCACTCAAAAGATTTTAACGCAACTTATTACAAAAAAGAATACCCATTCGTTTTGCCTATCGCAAAAGTGGGCCATATTACATCAACCAAGGCTGGAGGTTTACAAAAACACTGGTACATTGTCTTGGCGCTCCTGGTCTTCTACCTTTGGATTCTCCTCTTTTAAGAGGTGCTTTGAGCTCCATGTATCTCTTGAAGTTTTCACGCTTTTCCACATCCTCCCAGTCAGAAGCTGCACCGCAGGCGTCTGCCCTTCCATTGTTCACGTTCCTGATGAAGGTGGTGGAGGTGGGGCAGGGAGGGGACACAGCGGGCAGAAATACATAAACACATGTATCACTTACCCCTGAAACAGGCCTGAGTGATCCTGGTGATATGCACTCAGGCCTCTGCCCTACAGAAGGGAGGGACTGGAGGTCACTGCTCAGCCGAGGAGCAGAAACCGGCTCATGAGGTGACGGATACAAATACCCTGCCTACGAGTTATCAGTGGAGCTCTCATTGCTGGTGGAATCTGAGGACGGAGGGGAAGAAGAGGTGGAGGAGGAGGACGACGATGAGGACGAGGAGGAAGGGGAGGATGTAAAGTTCATCTCTGAGAGTTCTGGAGGGTTTGTTGCCGTGTTCAGTCCACTCAAGCTCGTCCTGCATACTGGACAAGTGTCGTGCTGCACAAAACAAACACATGGGTGTTATGGATGTTTACCCTTCATGACCCTGTTTCATACACCAACTGGTGAATGGTTACAGTAAACAGCAGGGAAAATGGGGTAGGATAACGTGAAATACCTGTTCCAGCCAGGGGACTATGCAATCATTGTGAAACATGTGATTGCAGGGGAGCTGTCGCACGTTTTCTCCAACACTGTAATCTTCTTTACACACTGGACATTCCAGTCCTGAGGCTGAAAAGAAGTGTGTGAAAACGTCAGGTATACAGAGTATGTTAACCTGACCTTTTACCAGATTCGCCCACAGAAAGACAGTATTATGAACTTCTATTATATGGATGTGCTGTTGGGGATTTACCGTATTCATTATTGATAAAACGTCAGAGTCACAAACAAACAGCTACACTCTTGAAAAAAACTTCAAAACCTTGTTGCTATTGGCAATGGAAAACTTTGTCAATGCGCTAGCCTAATGCTAGCATGTTTACACCATCGTGTCAAGGTAATTGTGCGGTTAAAAGCGTCCAGTAAATTAATTTACTGGACGCTTTACATTCAGACCGTGCCCAGATAGTGCAGTGATCTGAATGTCTAGAGTTTTAGCTGCTAATAGTTTGTTGCTTTTCGTCCTTTTTACTTACCAACATGCTCATCGGTAATTTCCACTGTAGGAAGACTTTTTATTTTGTCACCATCAGCAGGCGGTGGCCCTGAGTTCTCAAACTGGTTTAATAACTGAACGTAAGAGAAAACATTCACAATTGAATTATTTGATTTATAATTCAGACTTGCAAAAAACATAACTTACATTTTATTTGTTGTTTATTCTTCTTTTTTTTTTTTTTACCTGTGTTATAATAGCATCAAGTCCATTAGCACCCCAAGCATAGTCCATTGGATTGGAGTGGAGAACCCCCCTTAAAATGAGAGATACAGAGCTAAAGAAACTGCTGCAAGTTTATCTCTTTGCTTCTCAAATGTCAGTGCCACAGACTCACCAGGCCCCAACACCAATATTTGCAGGAGATCCAATTATTCCATTCACAAGTTGTTGGATGATACTATGAAAAAAAACAAACGGCAAAGAATGAGAGAAAAGGAACATTTAGAAAAATAGGGTGGCGCTATTAGGAAAGCAGAAATGTTTAAATGTCTCACCCTTCTAAAGTAGGAGCTCCGTCGTGCCTTCCTGCTTGCCGTCTTGAACCATGACGACTTCTACTCTGCCTGGCACCGTATCGCTGCCGAGACGACATGTCCCTTTCTGGCTGGTTTTCAGCATCCCGATTGACCTCTGTCCCTAGTCCAAGCCCAAGCCCAAGGTAAAAGGCGTCATCAACGAGGCTAACGGAAAACTGACCAAAGCCGGAGGGGAACATAGATAACTGCTGCTCCATATTCTGGAAAAAGAAAACAGCATAGTAAAAGAAATGAACAGCTCAATGCCTTATTAATAAGGTAAACTTCACAAAAGGCAAAAATAATGTGCAAAAGCAGAACTGAAAGCTATGACAAGTTCTCTCATGTCAACTATAGGTTCAACAAAAATGTCAGCTAAAGCAGTTTTAAGAACTGCTGACTCTGTTACACAACAGTGTGCATAACAGAGTCACAGGAGTCAAAAGACACAAGCAGCTCCTTGTTAAAGAAAATAATCTGAGTAAAGATTAGGTTGAAAACCTCCAATGGTTGTTGGTTCTGGGGTCCGCTGGAGATGGTGGACATGGACCCATTGTCAGCACTAGACAGGGAAGCAGATTGTTGACAAAGTTACAAGGGAGCCTAATAGGAACATTGTTTTTCCACTTTTTCAAACCAAAATGATTTAAAATATTTATATTAGCAGGTTTTACTGTCACTTTTTGCCCAGTTTATCAACCCTTCCAGTTTTGATTTGGATGCAAATAATAGACCATGCCTCCTCAAATATTTGCCCATTCTGGTAACATGATCATTATACTAGGTAAAAGTGTAATATTAAAGCAAAATATAAAACCCAGTTGATATTTAACACCCGCAGTCGATTTTCTATCTGGAAGACTCATCCAAATAAAAGTTAGGGACTCTGTTATGCACAACATAAAACCTAAATGTCATTAACTTACCTGAATCTAAGTATTTAAAAGCTATGTCCTGAAAATCTGATTAAAATCAACTACATGATGGGTTTCAGAGGTGGCCTCATAATTGTATGTCACCAAGGACAATGAAACTTCTACTTGGTAAAGACAAAAATATATGGATAAATATGTCTAATAACAAACAGTGGTCTAATCACGCATATTTATCTAAATAATTCAGGATATTTGGTACATTGTGCTTAGTTACTACTTTACATGCACCTTCTCTCTTCCAGCAGCTCCTCAATAAATCCAGACTCACATTGTGGACACATATATTCCTGTGAAGAAAAAAAAAGCATAGATTATAAAAAAAGTTCAACAACAGACATGTCACTGTGTACTATAATTTTATGAACAGCTGTTGCAATGCAGTGTAATGCTGAATGCTATACTTTAAATTACTTGCCATACTTAAAATCTCTGAATCAAAAAAACAAAGCAAAACAAGAACGATTCCCTCATGGTTTAATGTTTATACATTTTAGCAAAGGAGCACAGAGTGCATTTTATTTCCCAGTCTATGATAAGCCTGAGTGGCACAAGGCTTTACTTGTGCCCCCACCAGACTTAGCATTGCTTTTGTATTTAAGTTTTTGTTAAATGTTGGCATTTTTCAGAATTTTTAGTTGGTGTTCAGCTATTAATCTTCCAATTACACATAAACATCAAGTGATATTTTCATATTTTTTGTCACCTTCAAACATTTTTAATTTAAAAGCAACACAAAACTAAGAGATGATTTAAAACTTTGTAATGTGCACGTCCTATCCGCGAGTATTTATAAGTCTAAAGATATGGATATTTATTGCTGCCCTCATAGAAGAAAGAGTGGATAAATTAAATAATCACAATCTCAACACTAGATTTTGAGTTTTGAACTTTGCAAACATTGTACTGTTAAGTTTATCATTGTTATAATACATCCAAAGTATTACAAAGATTAAATAGCCATTCACAGTAACAACACACAGCACAATCATTTTTTCCCATCCTAGTCCTAACCATGAAAAATGTAAGGAGGGAAATTACAATTCAGGTAGAGTTAAGTTGCAACGTGCAAAATCATAGCATTGAAATCGATAAAATACTAGATCAGATTTATGGTTACATGGTTAAAATGGAAAAACCAGCAGCGAGCCGTTCCTTCTGCTGCTGGCTCCATGGTAACCCCCCTCCAGTTTCACAGACGTTAAACAGACGTTTAAAGAAGTTCTAACCACATATTTACATGCACACTGTAGGGGATTGCATTTTACGTCTTGACTTACAGAAAGAGCAAAGTCACGTCTTATCTGCCGTATGTGTTGCGTAGTTGTATTAGCGGCGGCTGCGGAGATCGACGGCTAATGTTTTCAAGAGCTTGGCTGCGGAGTGACAGATCATTCTAGACGACCAGAGACAAGCAAGCGCAACTCTGCTGTTTACCCGAGCGGCTAACCAAACTGACTAAGCAGTTAATTAAATAAGACGACGCGCTAACAATGTATTAAACAAATGTGAGCCGTGCTTAAAAATAAAACAAATACACTTCTTAATCAAAGAATCCGCGCAGGTCCTTTCTGGACGTTAAATATAACACCACTGATCAAAACAGTTAGCAGTTAGCCTCAACACAGCCACTTGGGTGCATTAAGAAATTAAATAAACTCTGATGCAAGTTGTGTAACGCGAGTGGCATATAAGCGACCATAGCAAGTACGCAGTTGATTATAACAAAGATAATCAGCTAAGTAGGTTGAGGTGAATGATACGCGGACCATCTCAGGAGGCTGTTAGCGGAGTTAGCATGCTAACGACTGTCACGTCACTTACACCGAAGTGTATGGAAGCAAAAACAACCCCGTGATGTTTTTCTTGACAGAGCTTTTGTGTTCAGTGATTTTTTTTATTACTCATACTCACGGGGAGCCGAGGAATAATCTCCAGTGAGCATCTGTGACAGAAGAACCGGCTTGTGCATGGAGAAGCTTCAGCCATCTTTAGTCTCTACACAGTTAGAAAAAAGGAAGAACTACGGAGTGACGTGAAGGACAATGCTAACCACTGGCAAGGGCGACCTTGCTAAAATATGTATAGGTATATGAAGCAGTTTAAACATATTTTTAGACCGTCAGTGGTTTCTATCTATGTCTTTTTCATTGTATTTATTTATTTATTTATTTATTTATTTATTTATTTATTTATTTATTTATTTATTTATTTATTTATTTATTTATTTTTTACTAAAGGCAAGTATATAATACATTTCAACGCAATTTTTAGAAAACATACTAACTATACACCGAAAATGTCCACCCCGCTAAAATAGCTGAAACTTTGTAAGAATGTATTGATAGTGTCTTTTAAAAATGATTTTGAAGTCTTTCAGCAATTTTTCAACAGGAGTTAGGCATGGACTTTTGCCGTGTTGTGCAAACACTTACGCAAACAAGCACATTATAAATAAACAATTTCCACTGTGTCTCTAACTATAATTAAAAAAAAATGTAAACACAATAGTTTAATGCAATAAACTACACAGTGTGCATCCTCGGTGTGACCACTTGGTGATGCTGTTGTGCATTCGATGTGGGGTTGCAATGTTGTTTTGATAGCCAGTTTCTGAAGACACACTACATCTCCATGTTTCTTTTAACTTGTTTCATGGATGGAAAGATAGGAAATTCCAATCAAGAGACCGTGTCAAATTTTTTTCAACAAGTCACAATAATTAAAACATGTGTCTCACCGAAATTAGGGGTGGCAAATGTAGTAGCCCCTTAACAGACATGCATCACCACAGTGTCTTATCAGTGATTTCAGGTTTTCTCCCTGCAGGTTCTCTCTGTTGCATAGTCTCGCTCGAAGCCCAGAGGTGTGTTTATGCAATTTGGCACCACACAAGATTTATTTTGACGAGATACTTTTCCATTGGATCCATGTCAACCTCTCCCAGAGCCCAAGGAGCATCCATCAATCTTTTGAAAGTTGTGCAGCATCTGTTTTGGAACAATACACCTAGTCAGAAATGGATTTGCATGTTGTCCTTGAGTATTTGACAGGAGGTATTCGAATTAATTTTTATCAAGAGTCAAGCCTGAGCCAATAGCAAACAAGAAGCTTTGCACATGGGTTATATCCTTCACTGTTTCTGAGGGAGCCAGATTCTTTTTGGCATCTGTCTGATGGCTACGAGACAGCAATGCAGAGCTCAAAGATCACTTGGTTACATAAGACGAGCATGATAAAGTTATTCAGTTTTATTTCAGTTTGGGGTTTGCAGTTATTTTTAACTTTGTAAATGAAAACTATCACCAATATATCTTCAAATTAAACTATCCTTTAACTGCGGACTGACATCCAGAAACATGTCTCACAAATCTAGTGAGTTTTTGGCAGGACAGTTTGACAGAACATTGGAATTGTCATAAGACCCTTTTCCAGCCATTCAAGTCTCAAGTGCCTCCCAGCCTGATTCCTATGGCCACAGGTCATTTCTCCATGATGCATCTTTTATCTTTGGATAGTTTTTATTTATTTATTTATTTTTTTATCAACGCTGTGACAGTTTTTGCATATACTCACCTATACTTTTGGTAATTTAATGCATTTTCTCTCCACATTATGTACCTACTTTTTGTTGGGCTGTTAGCCCAGGCCTTAATTTCTTTAAAACATAAAAAAACATAAAACATGGCATGACACATAGACCAAATTTCCATTGTATCTTTTCCATTCTTATTATTACAAGATTTATTAATATTTCTTTAGGAACATGCACAAAAATGGAAACTCTGCTCACATTCCACTGAATTTTGAATGAAAAAACAGAGGTCACAAAGTTGATATACACAGTGCCTTGAAAAATGATCCACTACCTTTTTGTCATGTTACAATAAAGCACTTCAATCTGTTTATTGCAATTTTAATTGATTGACCAACACAAATTAGTTCAAAACTGTGAAAATGAAGGAAATTATGTGGTTTCGCAAAACCCATTTTACAAATTGTCACCTTCCTAAAATAATGATTTAAATCATTTTTGCCAAGAGTGATTTTGGATGGAAAAAAAAATGGCAAAAAAATGACTTAGGCCATTATTTTAGGAAGGTGATAAAATAAGAATATGAAAACTCATTTGTTAGCTTCTTGGACATATATTTTGCACATCCAGGGACTGAAATGTTTCTTCTTTTTCTCTGTAAATGCAATGAGATTTAGGGAACGTCAGTTTTCACATCTTGACACAGATCCTCCTTGATTGGATCCATGCGTGTACTTTGACTTGACCATTCTAATCAATAAAAGTCACTTATTTAAACCACTCCATTGTAGAGCTTGATAAAAACGTTGAATTGCTCTCCGCCATCTTATTTCACAGGTTTGCCTCGTTCTCCGTATGCAAGTGGAAAACTACAAATAATATTTCTTATTACTTTCTTTTACCACTTTCTTCTGGCCACTTTTCCAGGAGGCTAGATTTGTGGAGGGCATATATATTTATAACCTATACTTGTCCTGCCAACAAATGCTCACACCTGAGCCACGGATCTTGGGAGGTCCGGTCACAAAGATGTCTTGGCAGTTTCTATGAATGATCATCTTCTTGCTCAGGCTGTTAAGATGGATTGCCTTAGAAGGTCTGTTATACCACCCTCTTTGTAGTTTTGGTTGATGAGTTGAGCATGCTTCAAAGATGACATGTTGTAAGCTTGGTATTTTTTATTGATTTTTTTTATGTAATCTTGCTTTAAAATGGCCAGCAATGCGCTCTCTTATCTGTCCCTTTCTGTTCCCTATCTTCATGATATTGTTTGCTTCTATAAACATCCAGTGCAGTTGCATTAATACTGAAATAAAATTACATGCAGATGATATGTTTGTAATATTTAGGAGTCTCCTGGAGGTAACGGTTTTGAAAACCAGGGAAAAGGACAAATTCCAAATTTTTGGGATTATTTGTAAAAACATTTTTGAAATGTGTGTAAATTCTTGACTGAAATATCTCAAATTTATTAGGGTTGTGCAATCAAAAAAATGTAGAAAATAAAAAAATAGGTGTTTAAATATGTCCTTAAGATCGGCATCACATAGGAATGAAATTTACCCAAAGGTATGTGACGTTTCTGGTCAATGTTGCTTCATTGGTTTCTCTCCTTATACATGCTAATTTCAGGGATTTCTATTATATTTCATAAACAGTTTTTTTGATTGTGATTTGTTCTATACTTTGAACTATTACTTAGTTTCTTTTTTGTGAAAAAGAATTTTAATGACTTGAGGAATTGTGATCACTATTCTCTTGCATTTGCTAGTCAAACTTATGTATAAGATGTAAACAAAGCAACTCCAAATGAATTTTTGATGAGAAGTCATAAAAAAGATGACGTCTAGCTTTCAACATCTCTATTTAACATAATTTTCTCCCCTAAAGACCCAAACTCTACAAATTTGCTTTGAAGTCCAGTCATATTTTTGAGTGCAGAGACATTGGGTCTATTAAATAAATACACTTTCTATTGAGAAATTGTCTGGTATCAGTGAATTGCCATTTTGTAAAAAAAAAAAAAAAAAAAAAAAAGAACAAAATAAAACAAAATCTGTCCTCTTGGAAGCAAAGAGGACAGATTGGAAGCATTGTCTGGAGGATAATGATCTGTTGCATTGCTATCTTGGAACACATAATATGCTTCTGATAGAAAACAGTCATGTCTGACTGTGTCTGTGTGACAGAACTCACAGCGCAACCTAGTTAGGGCTTTAACGTGCTCTGTCCCGGTGTTGTGTCTGATTTGGCCATGTGGGAGCAACAAGGATGCGTCTGTCCCATGGGGCTGAGATTACAGCGCGGCTGATAGCCCTGAAGTCTGCTGTGTCTGCAAGCTTTTGTTTCCCTGTGCCCAGTGCGTCACAGCCACTCCTGTCGAATGCTCATTGTAGCAATGCAGTCTGGGGAGTGATTGGCTGTTGGTCTGGGAGAGAACATGTGAGAAACAGCAAATAATTTGATCTGTCTGCAGCTTGAGAGATTTTTAAACTGGATTCTAAATGTAAGTAAACAAGTAACAAGTTCTGAAAGTGTATTCGCACTCCCTTAGATTTATGCAAAAACAACAACAAAAAAATTTTTTTCCCAACCTCGTTGTCATGGATCACATTCTGCTGCCCTCCGAGGGGAGTAAAGTGTCGCAGACAGATATGCTGCAAGCGACACTGCTGCTTTTGTCACTGCAGACTTTTCCCAGACACTCCAGCCTGTGTTGCCCCATGCTGTCCCCCGTGGGCCCGGACTTACACTTACACAAACTCCCACAGACACCCACTCACACGCATACATACACAATCTCGGCAATAACAGCCGCCTGCTGGAACTTCCTGGGCCTCTTCAGTCATGCGTCACTTGTTTTGAGTCCAACCCATGGAAGACTCTCTCTCCCTTCAGACACTCTCTGTCTGAGGACGTGTCACAAGACCTGTGCATCACGCACACACTCACGCACACACGCACACACGCAAAAGTAGGGTCCCAGCTCAAACAGTAAGAAAGCATGGGAAGATCAACACTGGTGAAGGTCAAAGCTGTTTTTAAGAAAATAAACTATTCACATCTATGGAGATGTATGTCCTCGTACCAGAATCCCAGCAGGTATCCCCCCTGTAAGATGTTTTTCTACTCTACTTGTTTCCCCAGATCTAAATTCAATGGCATGGCACTGGTATCTAAATGTTTTGGATTACATCACCGAGCACCTAACAAAATATAGATGTTGCTGGAGGAACATCAGTGCACAATTATATACTTGGGTTGAGCCGCCTTTGTTGTAGTGGAGCGTTTGTGGTTACTCACTGCAGATGTTTCTGCAGCGCTTGACCTAATCTGCTTTCACTGACCTTTTGTTTCAATGACTTATAGTAAACCATATGATTGGCTCTGTTTGTTATGCTGTCAGTGCTACAACTATGCACTGACAGCATAATTGTAGCACTGGCAGCATGTTGAAACATCTTAACATGTTTCAATGTTTATATTGAAACACTGAAAGAAGTTTCTACCTAGAACATGTTTCTCAGTAGAAACTTGCTCAAGTCAGCCAGTTTGCTTAATATTCTTAGGATTGCAATGACTTGTTCATATTTTCACCCAAATTTTGTTAACTTTTTGTGCATTTCCTCTTCACATCATGTACCTGACCTTTTGTTCTGCCTTTTACCCAGACCAAAATCTCTTTAAAAAAAAAAAAAATATATATATATATATATATATATATATGCATGGCATAAAATGACCCATAACTTTGCAAAGATCAAATTTTTGTGCATGGTTTCCATCCTCATTAACAAAAGATTTATAGATATTTCTTTAGGACCATGTACAAAAGTGGAAACTATGATCATGTTCCACAGAATTTTAATCAAAAAGTAGGAGCCCCAAAGTTCACATATGCAGTGTCTGGCAAAAATATCCATAACACTTTTGTCAGATGTTTGTATTGACTAGTAGTCTCCTGAAGAAAACGGTTTGCTCTGGGTTTTATTTAGGGGTGTCAAAGTAAAGACTGAATGCAAATGCACATTTTTCAGATTGTTTGTAAAAGAGTATTTTTGAAATGTGTGTAAATTCTTGATTAAAGTACGGGGTTGCGCAACCAAAGAAAATGTGAATAATAAGGTGTTTATAAAGAATGAGCATAATTGTACCACTGACAGCAAATTGAAACATCTTAATATGTTTTAATGTTAAGATTGAAAGACTGAAACACATTGAAGTCAGCCAGTAAACTTAGTATTCTTAGCATTGAGCTTAAAATCACACAACATAGCCTAGATTCACTTTATTGCTCAAACCCAAATGAAACAACCTAGATTTTTTTCTTGAAACCACCAAATTCAGTGGATCCCCATGTGTCCACGCATTTTAATGGTGTCATAAGAAATTATTTCAAAACCTTTTCCTTAATTCAATGCATGTCCTGTATAATTCAACTTTCTTAGAGGAATGAAATACATATAAGAAAAACCTGCTTCTGTAAGTGTGCAGACTACCTTAGCATTGCTTTGTTGAGGCACATACTACGAGACCGTCAGCATTCCACATTTTGACTTGGCATCCTTCTCCCACTGTAACTTGCAATATTCATGTTATTCATTAGATTGTGATTTGTCCAAAGCAAAACAAAACAAAAAAACAAACTATTGATTATTGTTTTCTGGATTTCAAATAGAATATTCAAATATTTGAATTTTCTGCTGGTGAAACCACTTTTTGGTTGATTTTGGTATGACTGTGTTGCGGTGCTGATGACACAAATCCTTCATCTTCATCTTTCTAGCAGGTAATAGTGATCAGTTTTTAGGTCAAACTTATTGGTAGCTAGAACTTTTGATAATATCATCCACCTTGATAAAACTCAACTTCCATTTGAAGAAGGGTAGCCCCAGAAAATGAAGGTGTACCTCCATGTTCCACGTTGAAGAGTTTACTTCCTTCCTGTTAGTGCAGACATACAGAGAACACAGCACATTCTTGTCATCTGTAGAGCTCAAGCAGTGCTGGTTGGAAATGACTCATAGCAATCTTTCTGACCAATTTAAACCTTGTAAATTCAGCTTTGGAAAACCTCAGGGTTTTGTAACTTGGACCCGGGGTTTTTCTCTAATTACTGATGACTGTCTTCGCTTTACCAAAATAATCACACGGTACATAAACAGTCCTCTGCAATGTTTTTGTACCCTCCTGACTGATATCTTTGCACAATATACTGAACCAGATTTTCCGTTGTAGTTGTTTTATATTCATCCCTCTAACAGACTTGTTTGCTTTTCAGCTGAACTCCACAGGATATGTGTCACATTTAAAAAGTAAAAAGTTAGAAAATTATCAATCCTAATCTCAGCCTTTCAAGCCTCAAGCACTTTGGAAATTTTAACAAAGGTGGAAACATCCTAATCCTCTGTATGTTGGACTGAACTGCAGGGACAAATTCTTGAGGATTGTAACTGTTTGTTATAATCCACCTCTGTGTGATTCTTTTTCTACATTACAGAACACAAAAGGGCCTCGTAGCAGATAGTGAGGACATCTGAGAAGGTCATTGGAGTACACCTGTCCTCAGACCAGAGTCCTGATTGGAAACCCTGTCTGGTTTTGTTTAATGCTATTAGCTGTGCAATGAAATGACTACAAATTGAACTAATGGGATTTTGATGCTTCTTTTTCCGACATGAGTTCCAGGCTTCATGATAATTTGATAAATCTTAGTTGGTAGCAACACACAATATAACCTGACACGTTGCCCACAGAGAGTTTACTGAATACCTAAGAGATAAACAGCAATATTGATGCAAACAAATATTTGCTTGGAATTTCAGAGACATGTCAGCAGTTTATATCATAAAAGAACAATGTTCATTTTATTTAAAAAAAATATGCCTGTCAAAAGTAAAATCAGAGAAACTGATCATTTACATTTTTTCCAGAGCTCTATGTGTAGACTTTCTGGGCACCTCTGTTGGTATCTATTAAGGTTAATCTATCATTACTTTGTTGGTAACCAGAAAATAATTCTCAAGTGCCGTTTGGGTACTTTGTTGGTAGTTTTTAGTGTTAGAATGATGAGGCATTCGGAACTTGGGGTATTTTTTTTGAAGTAACAAAATTCAGTTCAGTTCATTTTGTCTTTAGAACAATGTTTTTGCGGAACTCGCTTGGGTTGCTCTAAATAAAAACTCAACTCTTAACTTTAACTGAAAATTATTGATCATAAAAACATAAACATAAAAGACTAAAGTTGAAGTGGAAAAATCTGATTGTTCCTTCCACAATGATCACCTGCAGGCTTTTCCTATCTGGCTTCCAATTTTCACAGAGGACATGGGTACATGTTAAGCTGTTGATCCAAATGAAACTGAGTTTCAGATTTCCTGTCTTCTCCTCAGGTCATTTCAGATCCATCACATGTTTACCATGTGAGTTGAAGTTACACAGCTACACAGTATAATTCACTCAAAGCTGGATGGCTACTAAAGTATTTAACTTTGACTGGGATACAAGTTTCAAATCTTACAAAGTAAGAGTTTTGTGCCATTTATTGTCTCTCTTTCTCATTCTTTGAAGATGATATTTGGTTTGAAGCATTACCAATGCTCTGTCGCTACATGAGAATATTATGTAGCTGCCAATTTCTAGCAATGGACACTGTGCAAAACTGAAACTCATTATTTTGCGATTTGAATTAGAGTATCTAACTACAGAGTAACAGATGTGCAGCACTGTGGTCTGCGAGGAAGGATACCACATAGGCCTTCTAAGTTTATTTGTGGTGAACCATTCTAATTGGACTTGCCAAAGCTCTCCCAGTACTTTATCTAATTAGATTTGTCCCATGGACTCTATGGCAGCTGCTAAAGCTATTCATTGGAAAGAATCTGTTCAAATTCTTCTCAGCACTTATGGTAAAGCATGAAATTGCAAACATATTGTTCATGCAGTCTCTTACATCAAGTCTTGTAAAAAGAACATCTCTACTATCTTGAACCACTTAAGTTGACTTTTAATAATATGGCCATAGACTTGCAAAATTGGAAACCTCATAAAGGTAAGTTAAACTCAACTTGGAACATGTCTGAGAGGGAAGTGTTGGTCAACTGTCAAAATGATATGGCTTGTTTGATCCGAACTAAAGTTAAATTAGTAACCCTACTAGGTTGGTGCAGAGGCAGGGGAGAGGCAAAGTAACGCTCCTCCGGGGACACTCCAAAGAGCATTGTGTTAGACCAATAAGCAACATTTGCATTGCTGATTTTAGGTTGCTGTTGTTGTGAGCTGCATTTTCCTCAAGCTAGACCACACATAGAGGCCACACAGAGGCAGTCTCCCAAAGGACATTGTAAGGAAGTGAAACAAATCATGGAGAATAGTATGGGGCAATTAGCATTCTAAGCAACTTCCCATTTCTCCTGATTAGTTTGTGTTTATCTTGTACTCCTCCAAAACATCATGTTTTTATTCAACCTGCCTGGATTTTATACCCTCGCTAAAGTCTGTGACAGAGTGATGCTTAAGTGGCTGAAAAAATGTATTTGCTGTTATTCTTTGATGTAGAATACCCGTCTTGGCGTTCAATCCGAGTCCCTGAAAGTGCGGCCTGTCCTCCAATTAGTAATGTAACAGCATACCTATGCTGATCTGAGATCATAAAAAAAACATTTCCAAGAAACCCATAAAACGTCATGTGTAATATCATGAACTAGACTGAAGTGCCGACAGTTGTGTCAGCACAGTGATCAACTGTCAAAGGAAAATATTGAGCACATTTGGAAAATTACACGGCTTGCTCTGTAACATAGCAACACTGGAAAAATCATGTTCCCTGATGGAGTGATAGATCTGAAATCTATTAGTTTCAGCTGTGGGACAGAGCTGTTTACAATCCAGTGGCAGGATCCAGAGGCTGGGTGGTCTCCGAAACACTCTCCAGAACTTGGTTTCATCACAACTCTGTTTGAGATGTAGGAGCTGACTGCTTACTGGAAGTAACGGCAGCAGGTTTTGGAGGAAATGATACAAGTGGACGTTGTTGAGAAAGAAACGCATCAGGGCAGGATGATTGCACACTATTGAAATGTCAGAGTGGGCGTCACATGTGTTTTCAGGAATACAAACAACTCAGCCAGAGGTCGTGATGTAATGGTTGTGACTAATTCTATGATCATAGCAGGTGAGTCCTACCATCACAGTTGCAACAAGTGGCAAACAGACAACATGAACTGTGCACACTCACAACCGTGCTTCTGTTGGAAGTGAGGCAGACCATAAACTGCAACCTGCATAAGAAATGATCTAAAAAAGGGTCCAAGTGGGCAGAGAATTCTTGAGGTCTTACACAGACTACAATTAAAATAGCTCTGAAATGGCTCAGTGGTTGATTGTTTGGTTGTGTGTTTACCACCTTTGGTGTAGTAGAGACACATCCGTCAGAGGATATAGTAATTATCCACATGTTGTACCTGGTGAAGGCATTACAGAGTCATGATGTGTTGGCAGCACATGGTATTTCATTCTACCAATCAACATTTATCTGCAAGTCAGAATTGGATACAACAAGATGCACTTTTATTGACTACCATGTTAAATATGAATAAAATGCCTTGAAATAAATAAGGGATCATTTATTTATCATTAATTTTAATTATTTATGGTGTAGTTTCAGAAAACAACAACAACAAAAAAAACAAAAAAAAACAAATGTTGAGTACATTAATTGAATGAGGAAAATTCCCAGCAAAATTACTTATGGGACAATTGCTAATACCCCCTTATAAAGTCTCCGTTCCATAACTTTCCACAGTTCCTCCTTCCAGTATGAGGCAGGGCATTGGTTGGCACACTCCAAGATCCAATGCTGCTTTTAGTTGCAAGAAGGAAATTGATTAATCTAAAACAGCATTTAAAACTAAATCTGTCAGGGGGATGAATATCTTTGGAAGAAAATAGTAGTACATACATATCAGGATTAAAAGTTTCAGGGCAAATTGACTGATCACCTTGGGATGAAATTTTATTTAATTTAGTTTATTCACATACTGTGGTTTCCCCCGAAATGATCAAATCATTTTCAACTGAATTGCTTGAAAATGGAACAGATTGCCCTCCCTTTTCAGTCTCTTTCAGCATTGAGCTTGCAGAGGTGAGTCTAGCTTCATCAGTGCAGACCGAGCCACTGCATATTGTAGCATGACATCAAGTAATATTACAAAATGGGTTGCCAGCCTGATGTTGCTGGAGACCAAACATCAACAAATGCTATTGTACCAGATGTATGGAATGGCAATGCTGGAACAGATTCATGCACCAATGTGATTAATTTGGCCTTGGAAGATGATGCATACTCTTTTTCTGACAGTGTAACTAGGTTAGTAGATTGGTATTTTAGGCACACCCGATTTAGACTTAATGTGAAATTGTGCAACACAAAAGACAAATGTGTGAAAAAGCTTCCGATGGTGTTTGCAGATTGTGGTACTGTTTGATCAATAAGCAATATTTGCATTGTTGGATTTAGGTTGTGGTCTTTGCCTGGTGGAGGTACTGTGATGCCGTGGGTCTCTCTCATTGTAAGACCTGAAAAATAAGTTGGACTTTGAGTTTCTGGGACAAAATAAAAATAGGTCATCAATGGGGCTTTTTGAAAAATAATTGCCTAAAACATATACCCATATCAACTCAGAAGTTTTTAGCCAGAAAGGAAAATCAACCCTTTTCATGGCCATCTCACTTTTCCATTAGAAATGAAGAGCAGTGTGTTGATCAGAATATAATCCATGACTCAGGACAAGCGGAAGACTGTGCAAAAAGGATCGGTCAAAGATTTTTTGCTATCTGCTCCCGACTTGTTAATATGTTAGGAGAGAAGACTAAGTGCTTTCTTATTGGCAAAAGGGAGTTTGTAGAAAGGGCTTGGCAGACCAGTGACTTAGTAAAAACAAAATGTTTTTGTTGTTGGAATGTGGAATGTTTTTATGTAACTGCAATTAAGCACCTATATATTTTAAGGGTTTTAAAGACTTTCACCAAGTGTGCCAATAAGTGTGTGTAAAAGCACTAAAAATACCCAGAGCAGTTCTGCTGTCTCAGCTTTTAAAATTTTTTTTTTATGTTTATCTTACTGTAAGACGACAACCATTTTCATAATATGGCCCTCCAAAAGTGGCCTAATTTCTTATTCCAGAATGTGTTCACTTCAAATTCCTGTGGGGTTTTTACTCTTTAAACCGTAAAGAAATAAAATTCCCTCTGGTTGGTGAATTTACTGTGCGGATCATGGAGGAATTTATAGATGGTAAAGATGTCAGAAAAGTTGGCTTTTAAATGTTTTGAGTACATGCCGCAAAGCACTACATAAGAATGCAAAAATGGATGTGATCCATTTTGTATTGATCAGTCAAAAAGTAATTTAGTCTTTAACAAAACAAGTATTTTGCAGCTTCAGGCAGAAGTTGTTCCCTGACCACAAAAATCCTCTGGGTCAGTCTGCAGTCATGTCTGCATGCCTCATGGCAAAATTTCACCTTTATGTTTGTGTTGTGTTACTGGCATTGAGCAGCTTAGAAATATTATACTGTCAGTATGACACAAAAATTTAAAAAGAAGGCAATCTCATGTATTTTACAAGTGTACTGCAGCCCCTTGTTGGCATTGTGTTTTGCCCCTTTCGAGCTAACAAAACATCTAATTCCATTCCCAGTGTAATAAAAGGGTACTTGGACAGGAATATAAACATCTCCCTAAAGTTGAACCAGATGCCGCTGAATGGGTTTGAGTGCAGGGAGAGTTAGGAGACAGAAAAACAAGGGAGGTACTGTACACAGGAAAGTGAGTCAGTACCCAGTCCTCGCCATGGAGAGAACAAAAAAATTATTCCCAAGTTCCATTGCCCTGCATTCCCTCAGAGTCTAATCCAGAGTGAGGGGATATCCCTGAGGAGACAGGGCAGGAAAGCTGGATTAGATTCTCAGCAGCCTCTCGCACGACGCCCTGACAGGCTTCTTGGAGAGTCGACTCAGTGACTGCACGCACAGGAGGCGAGTTGTACCCACCGCACACATATGCTGGCAGCATATGGCGAGCCGTTGATGCTTGATCTCCTTCAGGGTGTGAGATTGGGGTTGTTTGACTTAAAGATACAGAGTGCTATACAAAGTGCATTTCATGGCTATTCACACAGTTTGAACTTTTCCATCTTCTGTCACATCACAACCACACAATCAAATGTGTGTAGGATTGGAATTTTAAGAGATAAACTAACATAATATAGGGGGGGGAAATAGGAAATGGAGAATGGGAATTACCTCAAGCTTATACAGACTTGATGACTGTGTTTGTGAACATCAATTTTCCCAAAATTTGCGCTTGAATTTATCTTGGAACTTTGAGTGGACCGTTCCAACAAATGAGCTTTCATCAAAACCATTCCAGTGTAGCTCTCGCTCAGTGTGTAGAGTATCGGGATCCGTGTGAGTGTTTGTGTTTTTCACCTGTCATGAGCAGAAATCTTTGCTTGGAGATGACTTCCACCTGCTTCAGTCTGCACACATTTGGTTGGTGTGGGTTCTTAAGGAGCTGTCAGATGACCACTCATCTGTGTCACCAGTGATGCTTCACCGCCACTGGTCAAGCTACTTCCAGAGATTTTAAGCAATTTACTGTTTCTATGATCTCCTTGTTCCACGACTCACTCTTCAATTTTTACACCTCAGGTTGAATTCCCAATGGTTCCTTGCCCATTGCTGACTCCAATCCTTCCCAAGATTCACCTTCCTCTGTGTCCTCAGTGTCTTCCTCTATTCCACCACTTTCTGTCTTCCATTGGCTGCTCTCCAATTTACTCTGTTCAGGGAAGAAATGGATCACTCTCAAATTCCTCCACTGCAAGTGGCCCCTCATTGAATTTTACCATTCATTTCTTTGCACTATCAACGTCATCCTTCTTGGTCATTAATTAATCTCCACTCTTTCCCCCTCGAAAACGTTCTTGAACCAGAAGTTAAACTCTCAGTGTTTGAACATTTCTGCTCTGACTTTCAAAATAAGTCATTGTCTTTTAAGAACTGTTTTTGACTGTGATTTCGCAGGAAACTACCAAACGTTGTGACACAGTGTTGCTGTCACACTGAAAAATAACAGCTCAGGTTTTCTACTGTCGCTAGTGGATTTTCTTCCCTGTACCACTGATCACGGCTGAAGAAAGGCTTTACCTTTGTTAAGGGAAATGTTAAGTGTTCGTTTTCCGCCATACTTAGAGGTTTGCTCATCAGCCGTTTATATGGCACCAATTCACAGAACACATCATCTCGAAGCACTTTTATAAAAAAGATAATTCTAGTTCAATCGTAAATACATTCTATATAATCCTACTTATCAAACAGGGCATCAGGTTCAGTTCATTATTCAAATTAATTTAAAAAGTTATCTCTCTAAGGAAACCCAAGAGAATTTTTAACGACTCTAAACCAAATATATCGTTTCCATTCATCACTTTCCGACCTGAGCTCTGGCTCTCTGCTTTTCTGATTATTGGGCTCCTTCACCAGTTAGTCAGTGTAGAGGGATGGCCATTTCACAAAGGTTTATAATTGCCTGTGCTCTATGAGATGGTTTGTTATGTTCTGTATTTCTGACATGTGTGATGTGTTTCTTGATCTTAACTGTTTTGTTTTTGCAGCAATCATCTAAAGAGTTCATTGAACAGCTGAATGTGTGCACTCTATTTACCCATAAGTATTTGACCTTTGGAGGCAATTGATATCAGTGGATAAGTTTATTTCGGGGTATTCGAGAAAAAGTGCTGCAAAATAACAGAATAGAATAGAATAGAATATAGAGATGCACAATATATTAGTATCAGCATTGGAATCATCTGTTATTTTTTTTTTTTACATATTTGTGTCGGCCCGATAAAAAAAAAAACTCTGCCCATATGAACAACCAATATTTATTTTTATCTGTTTCTGGTTGGGGTTTTTCCAACAGTGTTGAAATATATATTGAATCATGTTGATTATCGGCCATAACGGCAATATTAATATCAGCTACTGATATTGGCCCATATTTTAGTATTTATGCAGCCATAATATAATATAATATAATATAATATAATATAATATAATATAATATAATATAATACAATATAATATTATATTATATTATATAATATTATATAATATAATATTATACACATGTATCAAACTTGTAAAATGTATTTATAATGACAACATGTATATTTTTCCATCCTGTGTTTAATTATGCTGTACTTTGTGATGGTCTGTCATATTAAATTCCAATAAAATACAGTGGGGTTTGTCATTGTAACAAAACAAACTGGGGAAAACACTGTACTTTCATACTTGTGGCCATTGTGTATTGTCAGAGGATACAAACAGAAACAAGATGTTCCCGTTTAAAAACAAGACACTTGCTGATAAATCACAAACTTTATGCTTCTTTTAAATGTCAGTACAAAAATACAAAAATATGGTTGTTGCAGTCATCATTCAGATTTCACAGTAGATACACAGGTACATACAGAAAAAGGCATATACTTACAGAATGATCATTAAAATGTTTCACAGTGCCCATCAAGCACTGTTTAAAGCATTCTGCCATCTGCTTTGAGTTTAGAAGATTTAACTGGACCATTCAGTGGTTCGTGTGGGTATGCGCAGGTTTACCAGTGTCAACAACAGCTGAAGACACTATAATCAGCTCGCCTGAATTGGCCCAATCTGTACGGCATTCCCAGACAAATTTAATTTTCTTCCAAGTCAGATGGCACTATTAGCAATTTTCTGTCAAGTCGTCACTTCAAAAAAAAAAGAGTCTAATCAAATCAAAATGGCATAACAGCATCTGGGCAAATTTGCATGAACTCTAAAAACGCACTCGCAAAAATAAAGCCAAGCATTAAACAGAGTAGGTATTGTAAATGGCTAGGGCTTGTGGCAAAAAAAAAAAAAAGCAAAATAGGCTGGTAATTTTAGTCAGCAGCGGGCGGCCAATAGCTTGGACCTGGAGTAAGAATAACAGTGTGTGTGCTTGGAGGAGGAGGGGGGAGGCTAGGGGATGACTGTAAGGACTGTTGAGGTTTCTTAAGGCTGAGTCTCTTCCTCTGCACACAAACTGAAGCTGAATTACATACAACAAGCACTGCAGGTGTTTTACTTTATTTTTATTTTGGTGAAACGAATCCACACTGACTGACTATCAAGTGGCACCACTTCTCTAAACATATTGGCTCTGTCATCTTCTATAGAAGATGGTCTGTGTGGAATGGGAACTATAAAGTTATTCAAAGACGGTGTGAATGCCAACCCCTATTACAGCTAATGTACCTTTAACAAAAACAATTAGCTTCCCCAAGGTTAAATGAATTAATTATTGGGATAAAATCATAAATAGAGTTTTATACCTTCTCCAATAAATAGTATTGGTAATCTATTTACAATATGCACACATCTCCCAAAGAGCTCATGCCACGACACACATTTATCCCCACAAAACAGGGAAAACACAATGTGTGTCTTCTACAATCTTTCTGTGCACAGTGAGGAGATTGGAAGTGATTGTCAAACTCAAGAGGTCATCTTGGGAAGCTGGAGGCGTGAAATCTCGGTCGATCGACTCATATCCTGTGGGAGAAAGAAATTCTACACGGCGTTCTCCTCACTGGCCCTGAATTTGTGAGAGTTCCGAGGTGGACCTGGAAGACAAAACCGAGTCAGAATCGAAGTGGCTGCAGTTGTCACCTTACGTCCAAGGCAGCGGACACAGAATCCGGGTCTTACTGTTGCAGTGGCCATAGTGGCGGACTCCTATGGAGTGTCCGAGGAAGCAGGTGGCCCTGCGGAGGTGGCAGGCGCTCTGATAGGTGATGTTGTCGTTGCCACAGATCAGTTGCTCGGATGTGACGGGGCACGGCGAGGTACGGCACATGACGCAGTGGGCGCTGTTGTTCTGGTCGGTCACACAGGTGTGGGTTCCCGGACACACAACATTGGAGCATGACTCTGGAAAGAGAAAAAGGAGGACGTTGGATCGTTGGAATCTGAGGGACAAACATGTTTAAAAATGATTCTGAACTAGATCTCAGACAGGATTTGGATATTGGTACCAAGGCTTACATGGTCATGCATCCAACTGTGGACATCTTATTTTATGGCTGCTAAAAGGCTGGTCAGTGCTTGCCTTCATTTCACTAAAATAATGTAGAAAACTGGCATTTATTAGACTTCTGATCACAGTTAGCAAAACTGCTGAAATTGGGTTTGGTTACAGCCACCGGTAAACAACCTTAAAACATAATTAGGCATATTTGTATGAATCTTAATATCTTTTTTTATTTGTATCAATATAAGTTTACTGCCAACATTTTCCATTGTACTGTAATTAAATTTGTTCAGTGAGATGCAAGAGAAAGTGTCATTATGACCAGAGTTTTATCCAACTCTTAGGACCATACAGCATCGTGCAGCAGCTGGCTGAAGGAAGGCTGCTTACACTTGATGCTACGCTTGCTTAAAGAAATTACTCATTCAGATATCCAGAAAAATCTTCTGTCCAAAGAAATCCCTAAAAGAATTAGATCAATGATTGAAAATTTTAGCCACCTAAAAAACAATTTTCTCACAAGACAACCTCAGAGAAATTAATTTGCTCTAAACTGAACTTGGAAATTATTTTTTTACAACTCAATGCTTATAAAATGGGTTGAGATTCCACTTTTCCTCAACAGCCATAGCGCAAGATGAAGAGACGCAGGAAAACGTGAATAAAATATTTTATAGTCTTTCTGTTGTATCGAAAGACCACTGCATACGGAAATAAGTGAATCAGGAAGTAGAAGTATGAATGTGTTTCTAAATTTCTAAATTGATTCATTGATGTAAAGATTGTCAATGTCACAGCAGAACGTCAAAACACCACACATGAAAGTTAAAGAAATTTTTCAGGGTTTAATTTGCTGCTTTTGCTTTCATCCAATAGGCAAATTTGAGAAAATTACATTGCATTTGTCTGATTCTGATAATCAATACCTTAAATTGTTTAAGCAGTTATCAGAATAAGTCATGCGGTTCTGCTTTTGACATAAAGAATTAGATCATGTGCACAATTTTCTTGGAAGTCTTTAGTTTTTACGACCCACTGATAATTTTTGACCTTCCTGCAAGATTTTGCTTACTTTTGCACTCTCCCTGATACATGACCACCAGGTCTGGGTGCCCCATGCAGCGAGCCATCAGCAGGGCACACTCATCCCGGTAAGACTTGCCGTCGCTGCCGCAGACGGCGTGCTTCCTGGGAATGTGAGAGCAGTCTGGAGAGCACGCGCACTGAGGCCTTCCCATTTTCATCTTGCAGACCTTCCCGGGACTGCATTTGACTCCCTCGCATGAGTCTAGGAAAAGAAACAAAACAACAAAACAAACACAATGTGTATTAATGTAATGTTGTTATGTTAACAGGTCTGCAGACAAGGTGGTGTTTTTATCCGAAAGTGAGTCCAAATGTGGTGCTTTCCCTGTCAGCGGGACAATTTTCACCCTGCACAATATTTACTGTAACCACATCTCTTTATTGACTGCTGCACACAAAGGTGTCTCGTCTGGTGGAATGCAAGGCCGGCGTGTTTTCATAACAGAACTATGTGCAGGGCTGCACACAGACTGGCTCTGAGCTCCTGCAGGGAGACGGCGGGGGCTCTGAGGTAGACTGAGTTCAAATAGCTGTCAGATAAGTTTACAGGCTGACAAATGAGGAAGCTCCCCCGCCCCCAGGCCTTTCTAACACCCCATATAATATCAGTGCACAGGATGAGGTGCAACCCTATAGAATGCAGAGTCAGCATTAATCAAAGCACACAGGACTTTTCAGACTTTCAGGAGATCGGCTTGATAAGCTGCTGAAGTGTTCTGCAAAGAATCATGAACTTATTTCCTGCCGGGGTCCAGTATTAATCTAAAGCTTGGCTCTTGTTCTCAGGAACCCTCAGCTGTAACCTTTTAGTTGACTGACATATCGCGGCACATGATTATGTTGATGTACTTGTACTGTACTGACAGGTTTTTGTTCATCCAGCACTTATGATAACAAATGTATTCCTCCTACGGTTTGATTCCCAGACGTGGGCTCAGAAACAGGAATTCCAGGGTGTGGGGCTCCTTTTGTTGTTTGAAATATACTTATGTTACTGCAAAGTGGACAGAAAATTTAAATAAAATAACAGTTTGTTTTTTTCTTATTCCGTAATAACTGGATTTTATATATATATATATATATATATATATATATATATATATATATATATATATATATATATATATATATTATATATATATATATATATATATACATATATATACATATATATATATATATATATATATATATATATATATATATATATATATATATATATATATATATATATATATGATTAAATATCATATATATATGATTAAATATCATATATATATGATTATATATATATTATATATATATGATTAAAAACTGTTCTAAGATAAAATGCGCTTTTATACATTTGCAGGTAAATGCGTTATTACTGACATTTAACACAAGCATCCTTAATCTAAAGCAAGTTAGCTGGAGCTGATGAGAGTAACGTTTGAAGTCTATGGGAACAGTAGGAGCCATCCAGGTCTGTATTTTGTTGAAGAGCCACATCAGGAACTAATTTCCAAAATTTTATTATACAAAAAAAAGTGTTTTAAAGCACCAAAACAGAGTTTTAGTAACTAAAATTCATTGTAGTTAATCTTATGCTGCCAGACGTGCAATTTTTAGTTTTATTTTATATGTTAGCACTAATTTTTTATTTATGTCTGTCTTTCAGGTTCGTTGCGACGCTTCACATTTGTCTCAACACAGTTCTATGAAGCAATTAATTCAGATAATTAATGTTAAGCGAAACATTCTTCTGTTTTCTGTCATGGATCATTTATTTACCTCTGCATGGTTTGCAGGAGACGATACCCAGGAAGCCCAGCAGGCTGACTTCATTCAGCGGCAGGCTGGTGTTGGACCACGCCGTGTCCAGGCGACCCCCATCACAGCACTCCTCTCTGCTCACCTCTCTCATCAGTACCATGTCACACCGGTGGTCCGGACCGTGCTGCAGCCAGCACATCCCCGCTGGAAACAGTTCATAAAGAGACATGTGAAAAGAAAAACCCAAACATTTCAATGATTTTGCATGTAGAATATATATTATGTATTATTAAATAACTTTCAATGTGTCAAAGGTGTAGTCTGTGTTCTTCTCGTTTTTGTCTTCTTTTTCTCTATAGTTTTTATCTAAAAAATGACTTCGAGGAGTCTGTTTGTTTTATCCTGAAAGACAGATTGACTTTATAAAATATGCCTTCACAAGTTAAAAACAAAAAAAAAACAGACCACTCACCATCAACTGGATTTCTTCCAATGTGACAGTGAGAGAGAATCACGGCCAAAGCAAATATCAAACACCGCATTGTCTAAGCTATCAAAAAAAAAAGCAACCTTTTGTCAAAAAAAAAAAAAATAAAGTTTCTCCAAAAAAAAAAAAAAAAACAAATATCAGAAAGCGTCAGCAAAAAGATAAGATGTTCTTCTGATGAGCAGAGTGGATTTAGAAAATTTCACCCAGCTTGTAGTTTCCCCTGAACTGAATGGATGTGTTGTGGATAAGTGATGTCGTTCCCCCTCTCTATAAATATTTAGCCCAGATGGAATTATGCTGCTGGGACGGGCGATCCTCTCAGCCAGTAATAAGCCAGGGCAGGACAATTTGACTCTGACTCAATTTCCAGAGTCGGGAAATGATCCATGCCCTCCATCTCCAGGCGGAGAGCACTTAGGCAACCTCACAAAACATTCTGATAACACATCAGGCTCATTTAGGTCAAGAAAAAAAAATGTTTTTTTTTGTCTTTGTTCGGAAGTAATTTCAACCTTTTACGTGCTTCCGTGCATAATACTTGAAGGACTTCATGATTTTATTCTTAGCTGACTTCACAGGGTTATTTCTTTCTGTATGCCATTCTTCAATATTCTGTATTCCACATTTATAATACCTAAATACAAGTTTAGGTATTATTTAATACCTAAACTTGTCTTGTGACATTACAAGGCACTGGAGGAAAAAATACACATGGTTGCAATTTTTTTATTTAAAATCTGAACATAGGAGATATATTTGTACTCAACTCCCTTCACTCTAGTACGTTTCACTAAAATCCAGTTGCTTACAAAGTCTCCTTTTTATAACAAAAGCCCTCCTGTGTGTAATCTAGTCCTACTTTTTTTCCATTTTTTAGGACTTAGAGGCTCCTTAGAGAACAATAACAAACAAATATCACAATGAAGACGAATGGACACAGCAGACTGATCAAGGATAAACATTAAAGAACAAGCAGAAAGCCAGAATCACACTCACTAACCAGTCCTGTTTGTGGATATTCACAGGCCTTGTAGAAAACTCAGAACTTGAGTTGAAAAATACGATTTTATCAGAAGAAAACAAGGGGGACAACTTCTCTGCACTTCTTGGGAATATTATTGCTTGCTACATTAGAAAATTCTGGTTAGAGTTAAAGGGAAGGTGATTGGAGGCAAACAGAGGATAATTCTGAAAAAAACAAAACAAAACAGAACAAAACAAAAAAAATCAGAAGAGGCTGAAACATCCCAACGAATGCAGCCAGAACCACAATGCAATCAAGATAAGAGTGTATTTTTGGGTTAGGATGGTTTAGTCAAGTTCCTAATTCACAAGCTGACTAACAGTTCATATCAAATCTGACTGAACTTGAGCAAAAGAACAACAGGAGGAAAGAGCAACAAAACGTGGTTCTGTCAATTGTTTAGGCTGAATATGCATTTTTCTTTTCTTAGTTGTAAAAAATAAAAATAAAAATAAAAAATCTGTATTACAGAATGTGCTTTTCTTTCCACCTTTGTGATCATTCTGTTATTCTATCACAAAATGGTCCATATAGAACAGGCTGAGGTTTGCACTCATAGCTGAATACTTTCTGTACATAGCAATAAAACTAAAAACTCACTCTGTCAGCTTAAGAACTATTAAAGTGTTGTCTCTGTCAGTATGACTCTATGGCGGCTGTTGAAATGATAGTATTAGTTGAAGATGGTCTGCCATTGAACAAAACAAGCTAAACAACCAAAAAAAACTATGTTGGATGGTGCTTCTTTCCCCCATTGTTAGGCTTTTGTCACATGTGGAGCACACGTGCAAACATTAAATATAGCGTGTACTTTGCACCTGTAGACGAGCGTTCCTGTTTAATTCAGCCCATCTGTTGGAGCCTCACACAACAGGTGACTGAAAAATAATCTGTATTATCATTGTGTATGAACATCTGCCCTGAACTTCCCTGCTCCTGCACTCGTTCACCTCCCAGCTCTGCAGCGTGCAGCGATGACAAACTGATGTGAGTCTTGCCCATGTGTCTGTCACTGGTTTTAATTTTCTGCTTTTAATGCTCCCTTCTGATCTCCGCAGAGGCAAATGAAGGGAGCATATGGTGTAGTATCTGTGTTTTGTGAATGATTTTGGCCTTCTTCAGCAGAGGTCCCCGGGGAGGACAAAGGAATGCTGCCTGAGGTGGTGAGGACAGACGAAAAGACAGAGCGGTGAGCGGAGACTGTGGGTGGCCTGCTTCTTCTCTGGGTCTCTGGCAGATCTGCTCAGTTCATCATATGGTTTAGGTAATCTCTGTTTAGATGTACAAATTAATATAGCATGTTTCTTTTTTGTTTTGGTCTTCTTGGCCCAAACTCAAAAGATAAGACTTTTTGGAGACGTTGTCATGTCTCAGTTTGAAGACATTTAAATATATTTAATTTGTAAGGCTCTATCAAGTAGCATAAAAACACATCCAATACATTGCATCTCATGTGTTAATGACAACGTTATAGACTGCTATTCGAGTCCCCGTGACTGAAGAAAAAAGGTAAAATTCACTGCTGCCCTCTAGTGGAGGGGGCTGTCATGCACAACATCGAATCTCAGAGCATCAGCTGATTCTAGCAAGGTAATTCCAGGACATAAAAAGGATGGAAAAAATAATTATAATTCAAGAAATAATGTGTAGAAAAACACTGATACAAATATTATTAATAAGAAGAATTAAATTTTAACATATTCATACAAATGTGTCAACATTATTCGAAAAGGTATACTTTAAAACATGTTGCTTGACAAATAAATGATAGCATTATGTTGAGCATTATCAGGGTTAACATTTACTATATCTCTCTAATGCTTGAATGTCTGAGTTAAATTTAAAACTGTAGAGCACCAGAGCTAAACGTACTTCGTTTGCATCTCTGAAGATTGTTCTCTGCTTCTTTGGATTTGGAGGGTTTCCCTCCTCCGGTTCCCTCCTCCGGTTGATGACCTACATATCCTACAGATGCTTTGAAGAGAAGGAAATGCATCTATTCCAATACAGACATCGAGTAAAGGCAACGGTCACATCCAAACAATAAAAATAGACTCAGATGTACCTCTGCTTGTTCCAACAACATTTATTGCATTTATTAGACAAAATGTCGTTGTCCCTTAGTTGACTGAAATTCTTCAGAGTGTGCTGCTGGCTTCAATGTTTCATCCAGCTGGGATTACATTGCAGAGTGATAAAACAAGAAAGCTGTTTTCTGGGTTTTGGGTGTAGGGATCATCATCAGTGAGCTCTTCAGAAAACAGATACATGAAGAAATCTACTGGATTTATCAGTGATGAACTTCCTCCCTGAATGGAAAACAACTTTAAATATCACTCTGCCAGGGGTGCAAATAATTTTGGGCTCAACAGTACATATTTGACACAAAATGAGTAAATGATATACTCTGCATTTTCGTGGCATCGCACAGATGTTTAGTTGCAGTACATCAAAAGGTCCACATGAGGGTGCTCAAACGACGTTTCTCAAATTCCATCCCTTGTTGCCGGGGTTTATCTTGTGTAGCTTAAGTCTCTGAAATACTATGTATACATATATTTTTTTTTCTTTTTGTTTTATAAACACAACTCTTTTGTTGCCTTCTTGGACCTGAGTCAATCCAATTTCTCCGACAGTGACATCTTCTCCGCATTTGCATCTCATCTATTCGACATTTTTGCAAAGTAAAGATCTTTCACTCCCCTGGGCTAATCAAGTATATAGAGCATTTGGTCTGTTTTTATAATTACTTTCGACAAGTCGGGGAAGCAGAAGTGATGTTTTCGTCATGTCTCGCCACTTGTTACCCATCTTAAGCCATGATGTTCAGCACGTCACACAGCTGAACACAGTCGAGCAGTGGTAATTGTTCGCCTGCCCTAGACTGGTTGAAAGCAGCTTCATCATCTATCCACTCAATTTACTCCTAATGTGTGTTACTGATTGAACCGGCAATGAGGATTGGAAAAGTGACGAGGGCAGAAAGAGTCACCCCTTCAGTTGTTCTGCGCTCAACTTTCCTACTCCTCACCCTCCTCGTGCTCCCCTTTCTCTGCTTCCTTCCTGTGTTTAGCGTTGCAGACGTGAAGTCCCTTCAGCAGTTCATTAATGGGCACGGTTGATGTCGGTGCATGCTCCGCTCATTTAAAAAGAGGCCTACACCATCTCACTTCACCTTTCTCCTTCCACCCACCCCCTTTTGCTCCCCACACCCTCGTTTTATGGCCTGGTGTAACTTTTTCCGCACTGCCGAGGGCTCTCTTTGCTCTCTCACTCCAGAACCAGAGCAGGTCAATGACGCAGTCATGACTAGTGGTCTCCCGTCGAGGCTTTTGTTTGGTTCTGCCCCGGATCGCCCCTTTTTCTCCCCAGTGCATATGGTAACAGCCTCCAATGTTCATCTTTCCAAAGATGGCTCATGGCTTTGCATTCGGGAGGACTTTTGAAAGATGTCAAGAGTGAACCTTTGAACTTGATAGACAAGCTGGCATCTCCTCAGCATCTTCGCATACTGAATATAGATAGACCTAAATAGTTATCATTAAAATTTTTATAGTGTGATCTCTCAGATGTAGTTTAGACATGCTGATGTCTAATCTGCTTGCTGATGTTGCAATTGAAGCCAGATTTCAAATTTTTTGGGAATCCAAAAAAAAAAAAAAGCATCTCATAATAGCCAGATTAAAGAAACTAATTTGTTAGTAGTTTAAGTCATCAGTTATTAAATATTCAAGGCCAGTAATTCCCTTTTTAAGATAAGTGGATGTGTGCTGCATGTGCAGGAAATGAGATTTTCTCTGAGAAAGGATCTCTCTGTCCATCCAAATTAGAACAGCATTGAAAAAGCTTTTCTTTCTTTTTTTTTTTAAAAAAAACCACTTCAAATCGGTTGAAATCAAGAAATTCATATTTGATGCAGATTTATCATACAGAAAGTTATGTTTTTGTTTAATTGTTTTTTTTTTAATTGTTGTTTGTTTTTGGGCTAATTTTGGTGAATATTACTCAACACAATTCTGAAAATGACATATCTACAAAAATTAAAACATTACAAAGGACAAAAAAAAAAGATTTATATTATTGTATTATTGTCTACTACACCATTGTAACCTCTGATCATCAAGCAGCCATTAGCTTGATGAGAGTGATGCATCAAGCAGCCATCTATACCTTTCACAAGAAGGGAAGGCCATATGAGGTAGACTCACCACTATCTATGTTAGAAACTTTAGGTTAACTAGAACTCTGATGTTAAACAATGTGACAAGACTGGAGAGAAATACAGGCAAAAGTTGAGATGACTCGCAGAGCTCTGCCCAAATGATCAATCTGCTGCCTTAAGCGTCACCACATGACCTTGGAGACAAAAGTACCATCAATAAAATCAAAAACTCAAAAGCAACATCAAGGGTTTTTTTTTTTTTTTTGTACTAAAACATTCTTTGCATCAGGAACATTCCAGTTCCATAACAAACACATCTTCAGACATATTTCTTGCCACCCGGTATATCTTGTGATCGCAAGGCATTTGCCAACGACCATCTGCTGTCTTCACACTTCAAGCAACCTTATGTCGCCTTGAGATGTCACTTATAGAAACAGTGTTCGTCAAACCTCATTTAAAGCTGCCAGATTGAGTTGTGCTAATTGGTATTCAACTTGATACGACTGACTTACTGTGGGAAGCCAGTCACTTTGCATGGTAAGTCACCTACCTCAAATGGTGGTGCAAAATTACATAAGTAGTCTCAAAAGTCATGCTGAGATACAATAAACACAGATAATGAAGTAGAAATGATGGGCAGAATACACAAACACGTCTCGCTTGCTGCCAAACGGCAATTAAAACTGGGAAACTTCTGTCTTTGTTAGAGTCAGAGCTTTGTCTCGCTCTTTCATAAACAAAACATTCGCTGAAATTTCACTCTCGATACTTCAACCAAACGTTAAGTCCTCGCTGCAGTTTCAGGACGTCTGAATCCTCCAGGCAGGATTTTAAATTCACTGCATGTGAATGTGACTATGCACACTTATGCTCATAAAAACCTCAAAAGTTTTATTATTCAGAGAGTGTAGTACATTAACACTTAATCATGGAGTTCCGCAAGGTTTTGTTCTTGGACCAGTTTTATTAGTGCTTCACATGCTTCTCATGTAACCTCTTACAACTGATGGTATATTTGATCGCTGCTATGCAAATGATATCCAGCTTTTTACACATTTTAAATCCCAGTATGTTAAACGTTTCTATCTGTTCCTAAACCAAAGCTTCAAGCTAAAAAGAAAAGTTCCTGAGCTCTTATTTATGCCCTGTGGCCCTAATGAACTTGTTCAAGAAGGAGCCGAGGACTTGTCTCTTAAACCAGCATCTTGAGTGACAATAAACCTTGATGTATTTCTTCCTTTATTACTTTTGTTTTCACATATGTCATGCTTAAGTTTTTTGCTATTTGGCCTGGATTTTATCATTATGTCAAGAGTAGATATGTCACTACTGCAGATAAATGTTCTCTCATATCACACTCTGCAAAGAACTATGTGATAACTCATATGTGAGTTTTGAAAATCTAGCTGTTTCCGTAATTTTTGTAGTTCATCAGATTTCAAAGATTCCCACCTTTAAGATCAAGGAGTTATAAACGACTATAACTATAACTATGACCTATTCACGTCACGCTGGACCTGATGCAAAATGTCATATTCCAACTTCCCAGCCTGTGTCTGCACGCTGGCCCTTTAAAGACTCTTGACTGCACAAGAGCAGCAGTTGCCATGGCCACAAATGACTGAAGTGTATCTGTTGCCAGTGCAATGCTGAAAGCTGTCAGAAACAGATAAATATAATCAAAACAAGGAGGAGGGGGGAGCTTTTATTCTCATTATTCTCTTTTCAGAATTGGGTTTTGTGTGACAGCATAGAGACTTTAATTCACCGCACCGGCCCCACAATAAATCAGTCACAAAAACAAACAGATCTGCGAGTCCATGATCCATTCGCTGATATCATTTTCTAAACTTGTAGGCGAGAAAATGGTTTCATTTGTACAGCTTTGTGACGCTTGCGTCCGTTCTTTTTTTTGTCTGCTTGTTGTTGCAGAACACTCACTGACAACCAGATCAATGAGCTTCCTTTTTCTTCTTCTCTGCTCATCAACAAGCAAGAATTATTGCAGAGACTTAAATCAATTTGTCTGCCATATATAGAGGCCGTTTCCTTCCAGAGCGAGGCAGAAAGGATAACGATGGATGGTGATAAATGGCAGGTAGAAAAAAAAAAAAAAGGCTGAATGCTGTATAAATATTTAAACAAGCTAAAGGGCAGATGAGTGGTAAGAATTAATTACCCCTCTCAGAGTAAATATGGATGCTTTGACCGACTTCATGAGCTAAAGAACCATGTTGGAGTCCATGCAGTATTAAAGAGCCTCACCTTTTGGAGTTTATCAGGTTCACTGGGCGAGAGGTGGAGGCCTTTGTTGTTAAATCACTTCCTGCTGGAAATATTTTCCTTGAATACGAGACAATGAAATGTCACTTTTAAGAAAAAAAAAAAGATAACAGCTGGCCTCACTTTGGCTATTATCACCAGCAAGCCAAAATGTAGCCACTGAGTTTTAGGTTCTTTTTATATACCAGCAGCCTGCATTGACACTTTTGTTTTACCCGTCATGGTTTGCCAAGATGGTGGAATGCTCCTTATTACCAAAGTAAACTGATCGTTCCTTGTTGCTTGCATCAGCTTCATTTGATCCAACCAAGGGATTCAGCATTGGTTTTACGAACTCATACATTTCATACTATGGACATTAAATGTACATAAACTTTTGAGAAGATGGAAATATATAAAGTGAACATGTGTACGTTACCCAGAGAAAGTGCATCCAAACTTCACACAGAACATACAGGACTGGCATCTTTAACATATTACAAAACGTGGCTTTGAATGTGCTTGAAACATGTTGAAAGCCCCATCAATAAGATACTGTCATAACAATAATTTCCTGACTATTCAAATAGACCATTTAACCAGACAAAAATAAGAATGGAACCCTGCTGAACACCGAAGGGCTACGCACAGCAGGACAGGAGAGCAAAAGTCGTTCTGGTGAAATCCTTTTTTTAGTTCATTGCTGAGCTTGTACAAAGTCTTCCCATTAATTGCCTCTTTCAAATGCTTTTTTTTTTTTTTTTTTTTTAGCAGCAGCGTTGGAGGTGGCGGAGTAAGATGAGCTGTTTAATGCTGGATAATGGGAGCAGATAGAAGAGCTCTTACCCGCAGGAAAGGGGGTGGTGTGGGGGGAGGGAGAGGGGAGAGTAATTTCTGGAAATAATGGATATTGACAATGGAGAAACAGAAATAAAGTGGAGACGATAACAAGGCAGGAAAACATGGGCTGTGCATGTGACAGTAGCACAAAGGATGCAATATTCCACATCAAATGCAGCTCCTTGTACGGTAAAATGGATGTATGTCCCACACAACGGCGCTGTCTTCAACGCGCTCACACCTTCCACGCTTGTGCCCACTCATATGCACGTACGCCTAAAAAAAGAGCTCCCTCACCCCACACACACACACCCACACACCCGCCCACGCGCGCGCACACGGACCCATGCAGTCACTGAAAGCTACATGCGCGGTCCTCCAGAGACTCAGCTTGCATCATTCTGAGTTGTTACAAAACAAATGGCCCTTCCATCACCGAACATTACTCACACAGAGAGGATGCTGCTTATTGCATCCACGAGGTGCTTCTATGCAACCTGTGTGATAAGAGGAAAAAAAACACATCCACCTGGCATTGTTGGCTGATTCGCAGTCCAAACAGGAGTGAGCCACCTACCGAGGCCACATGGATGATGTCACTGACAGCAGATCCATCTGTTGTGAAGGTATTACAAGGTACACATGTGAATCCTACTGTTTTTGTTGTTTTTTTCTCAATTTGTTTATAGATTTCAAACACATCTGTCAAGTGTTGCGAAATATATTTCTTTTCTGTGTTTCGTTTTGTTGCCACACCTGAATGCTTCTGATAGAAAAAATGATTTGGATCACGGCCGCCATCACGAACGTTCGTTCACATTACTGGAGAGTAACTTTTGAGTTTGGCAGAGTTGTTTTAATTGATTCACATTCGAGGGCATGGCCAGCCATTTTAAGGTCCCAATGGCGTCTCCGTCTTAGATTTAAATAGGCCACACAAATTCACATCTCTGCAAATTCAGATCCGAAAGAAATGCAGTTGCAAAAATGTGTTCATCGGTTCATGTTTATGCATGTAGAAGTATCTCGACAAACAAATACAGATTAGCACTTTGAATGATGCACAGAATTTCAAGTAGATTTTGATCTTCCTGAATGACACTGTTAATATTCATGCGGCTGAGGCAGAAGAATCTGAGTGGCTGCCAGTTGTTTCCATCAAGCCCTAATTAGGGCCACAATAGAGTTGTAACCGTGTTTGTGTTTGAGTGCTTGCGTCACAACTACGCCTATTGAAATGTTTGACAAAAAAAGCCGGACAGTGGTCACGATCATATTTTTAATCGTGCACGGGTGTGTGTGTGTGTGGGGGTGTGTGTGTGTGTGTGTGTGTGTGTGTGTGTGTGTGTGTGTGTTAGAGACAGCTAGCGTCTCCACATCACACGCACCTGAGCATACTTATCCCACGTATGATGATAAGTTGTGGATGTGTGAAGCTTCTTGCTCCTGCACGACTGTCAGAGGGGAGATTTGTCCCTTTCGTCTTCCTCGAAGAGCTTGAAAAACTGTTACATGAAGATAGAATTTCAAATTTAGAAAACACAGAATGAACCTTTCATTTTTATTTTTATTATTTCCTCCGGTGCTGTGAGGTGAGGGACGGAGAGGAGGAGGATGAGCGCCTCTCTGGGGAGAATGATGCCATTTGGCTTTGCATAACTGTGTGCTGGTGTGTAGATGTGCTCACACAGTGCAGCCCAGCAGGGTGACGAGATAGAGGAACACATGAATGAAACCAAAAAAAGATGTCAGGCAATAGCGTCCTCATCACGATAATAAAAAAAGCTAGGAAGATTTATTGAAGATTTAATTCATGACGTGTCACATCTGTACATTTTATAACATGTGATTTGTCACAAAATCTCTGTGTGGAGTTTTTTTAGATCCTGTGATCGACCTTAAATACAGACCAATGAACATATGAAATATTAGTGCAGGAAGAAAGTTTCAAAGAGGCTTTTATAACAAGAGCATGATCCCACCTTTAAAACTATTACATAACAAATACCTTATACTCTTTTTGAAGTGCTGAACCTGGAGTACACTTTTCAACGTGTGAAAAAATAGAACATTCCATGAAAACCTCATCAATTCAAGTTCTCAAAATTTCTGTAAAATACTCATGTGACATAAAAACGACTATGTGCAACAAACTGCTCATATGTAAAAGATGAATGTATGTATTCACCTTTTTGTATGTATATTTAAAAGGATTGTAAAAAAACACAAAACACAGTGACTGACTCTTTATATATGTAGTGATACAATGTTGTGGTTCTATATTTTATGCACTCCATGTGTTCTTTATTTTTGCTTAGCAGCTACTGGGAAAAGTTTCGATTAAAACTTTAAGCCGACCTAATGTTGGTACGCTACAGGATGTGACATGATGTTGTAGACGCGGCAGTAGCAAAAGGCCTGAAGAGAGATTTGCAGGCTGACTAACAGAAGGTGCTAGCAGCGCTCAATATGTCTCTGTCTCTTGTTTGGTTAATTGCAGCATGGTGCCGGTGTCAACCTTTCAGCAAGCCAAAATTCACTTGTAGACACACTCACACACCCCTGGACACATTCCCACACGAGCATCCCACGGCAATGAACATATCAGTCCATCACGACTGAATCACGATGTGTGATCTCACGGCTGGTTTCGGTGCTCATAGGTTTCATTTTGATAGCAAGAGCTTTGGACGGTCAAAGTCACATGACTATAACAAAACAGCTTCACTTTCATTGAAGACTATAGATCACTGGAACAAGCTGATAGATAAGGGTTGAAAATATCAAATTTGACTTCATGTTTAAAGTGTCAAAACAAGTCAAATATTTAATCTATTTACTGGACTTCCAATCTGCGAGGCCTGTTAATCTGACAGCTGCGTGAACATGCGAAAGAGCAGCTGAATGTCACGGGAATCCTGGCGGCTCAATCAACAGCAGGGAATTTGTGACTGGAAAGGAAGCAAAGAGATCAGGTTCGTCTTATTCAGGTCACAGCTTCCTGTATTAATGGGGATGGAAAGCAGTCAGGGAGTGGACGTTAATAATTTTCAATTCAGTTCTGTGGCTTTTTGTTGCGTGTAGTGGATTTTTACAGTGCCATGTAAAGTTGAGGTTGTTTTAGTTTTTGAGATTTCATTTTATAATTGGTGTAAAACAACTTTGTACTTCCTCCCACTCTCTCTGCGTTGACTCTGGTGAGTCAAATGTGACGACTAAAGACCACGGAGCGATTAAAGTTCACCTCCGAACTTTAATCAAGCCGCTTCAATCAAAGACACAGACACTGCCGGCAGAAGGAAGCTGAAGAAAATGTCTTTTTTGTGTTTTTGTTGTATTTTATTTTTTTTTTTTTTATTTGATCTTCCTCTCTCTGCTCTATAGAACACAACCTGAAGATACACTTGTCTTTTGAGTCTAGGGGGAAATTATATCTATTTATTTATGAGCTTATCTTCTGTAATTGTGTTACTCTATGATTTGGAACAATTTTTTTTTTTTTTTTTGCTGTGGAGGAGCTTAATGAGCTGCCTTGAACTGAGAATGTGTCCACACAGGACCCAATTAAGTGGAGTATAAAGACCATCATTCTTCTCTCCCCTCACTTGTGTGTTTGGTGTTCCTGTCACCTCCTGAGTGGAAGGACGTGGGGAGGGACAAGGTTCGATTCATTTTCACTTGCCAGCTAATTGCAGGTTAAATATGTCAGGCTAATGCTTATGCATGGTGGGATGCTAAATCAACTCTTTTCACATCCAAATTCAAGACACACGTGTGGTCCTGTGAGTAGGGCCTTCCCCCTTACAAATGTATTCTGTTACTGCTGCTTAGCTACAATCAAATGTTTCAGATAAAGCTAATTTTACAGTAAATCAAAATGCAAGTGGGGGGGAAATTATCCCAACTCCTGCGGCAAACATTCATTTCTCAATATAAAAGTAATCAAAACCAATTGAAGAACCAAATCTTTGTCATTAATTGATCTCTAAAGGGCTACAAGGTTTTTTTTCTAGGGTGTGAGGAATCCAACAAGGAAAAATGGTTATTGACAGTAGGAGGAAATGAACTACGACAAAGCCAACGAAGCATTTTCAAAATAAAACAGTATTTTGTTAGTATTTTAAGATGGTGGGAGCATGATCGTCTGGGGCTGCTTTGCTTCTTCGGGAACCATTTAATGATGAAACCATAAACTCTGCTCTCTTGCAGAAAACCCAGAAGGTGCCATGTGAGTGGGCAATCCATCATTTTGTGAACTTTATCTTAACCCCTCTGGTCACATGCAGAGGGAGAACCAGGAAGCCCTCATTTTGAATGGCTCAACTAATGTTGTTGAAGGGTCTGAAGTGGCCAATTCAAAGGTTTGACTGTGATGCTGAAACATTCCCTGAAATATACTTGTCATGCCAGAAACCCATTAACAGTGGCTGAATTAAAACCGTTCTACAAAAGAGTGATCTAAAAAAAACAAGAGAAACCTCATTTCTGGTTATAGAACAATTTCTATACAATGGGTTGACTTTAACTTAAACAAGAAAATAACCATTTGAAAACTACTTTTTGTATTTTTTTAGGTTGTCTTTGACATTGTAGCATGTTGGGGAATGGATGGATGGAGTTCCCATGATGCTTTGCAGATAGTTGCATCCACTCACTACTTAATTATGTTCCGTTTTACCTAATTGCTACAACTGAGTGTTGGTTCAGTATCATACTTGCTCTTTTCATGAACTTTTAAGTTAGATAGTCACACATTTCTGACAGGGTGGAAATTGCATCATCTGTTCATTTTCATCCCCATCGTTTTTGCGTGGCTTTATTTTGTTGAAATTCTCGTTCAACAGAATGAAGTCGATGAAGTAGCGCCTCTGCTCAAAAAGCATTTCTCTTTACTTCATTATTGCTGCTTTGAATGCAAGCATGCCACAACATGAAATCTGGTTTTTCCCAAGAGGAATTATTTATTCTTGAGACATTTCACCGTGACGACAAAAGAAAAAAGCACACATACTTTTGTGCTCAATAAAAAATTATGTATTTATTTTTATTTTTTCCCCTTTCAGCAAAAGATGCGACAAACAACCAACGTCAACAGTGCAAGGTGCCTTTGGTCATTTCACCAAGGCAGAGTGAGAAACCTTATAAAAGAACATTTTTATAAATAAACTTGGTAGAAATTAACAACAATTGCAGCTGTATCGCATGAACGTGAGGGAACTGGAAGTGGCCAATCTTTGAAGCAAATGAAATCCAAATGGGGATTCAGTTTGGTGGTCAGAGGCCAGACATTACACTTTTTCACCAACAGGAATTATTTATTAAAGTCCTTCTAAACTCCCACACACACATCCATCCACTCTGGAGGAGAAGAAGGTGCCACTGGCTTCTACTGCAGTGTTGCTGAGACACACACACACACACGCGCACCCCCCCCCCCCCCCCCCCCCACACACACACACACACTATAATGGGGCTGCAATTTTTTTTTTTTTTTGTTTTTGTTATTGCTCTTTTTTTTTTTTTCTTCTTTTTTTTAAAGGCTGTCATGCTCGTTGTGTGCACCCATGCTCTGGCCTCCTCCACCCCCTCCTCTCCCCTAGTGATTTCCATAAATGTGCATTTCTCCCCCTTCAGCCACCTTTTCGACAAGTTGTTGAAATCGCACATTAGAGGAGAGGAGAGTGTGTCTTTGGGTTGCTGTGGCAACAGGGTGAGTCATTCTGCTGCAGTCAGTTTAGTCACACTTACACCGACTGTATGTTTCCCTCTCTTTCCATCTCACCGTCCCTATGGCTTCCTGTCCTCCGCACAGGAAGGACGGGAATGCTAACACACTCGTTGTAAATTTCCCCCCTCGGCATGCGTGCATGTCGCGCGTCCAGGTTAAAAACTGGCTCAGGTTTCATCCTCTCATCAGTGTTACAAATGTTCTACATCTCCGTGTAAAGAACCAGTCAGCTGCCATCTTGAGATCAATTGAGCGTGCGTGCGTTTGTGATGTGTGCAAGCGAGCGACGATGAGGGCGATCGGAATATCGCTGCTCTCCCTTTGATTACTTATTTATGGAGAAGGCTAATCAGTAAACCCGGAGTTGAGAAGCACGCTGTGAAAGAGACGGGGAGGCGTGAGAGGAGATGAGGGAGGCACTCTTCCAACAACACTTGTTAGCTCTGATTAAAAGAGGATCATTTTAAAGCTGATTTTATTTTCTTTTTTCTCTCTCCTGTCTTTTCTTTTCTGTTTGATTAACACTGTGAGTCTTTGCTTCCTGTTCGCCCATTAAAAGACTATGCATGTTTGCAGCTCCCATGTCAACGCCACACCTCTGCCCTTGGAAGTGAATCATCAGACAACTCACTGTTGCTCAATTGTCACAGAGCTTGGACAGTGTTTTGCTATGACGAGGGAGGGAAAAGTACCCCTTGGAGCTAACTAATTTCCGATTATTCAACTTCAGGTTGAATAATCGGAAATTAGTTTTGGCAGCAGAATCAATGTTGCGGTTAAAAGTGATGATGAAACTAAAATGTGTAGCGCAGCTTTAACTCGCTCAGTCCAACATATTTAAAGGAAATCACAAAGGCATATAATAAAAGCGGCTTGGCGTGTGGTGAACAGAAACTCCCCTTCAGCCAGCAGGAGAGTGGCTGAGTGCAGATGTGACGAAATGCACATCTGATTGATTGGGACTTTGCCTCACCAAACTCCCAATCAAGAAAATGCACATGAGCTATATAAGGAAGCACATGGAAACTCACTTGTTTCCTCCCTGCACTCAAGTGAACAGCTAATCAGAGTAGAGAAGTTAAAAACGCCTCTACAATCAGAGAATTCACAACGTTTCTCTCACCGTAGGGGGAACATCTGTAAGTATAGAGGATCAGGATTGTGAAGAATTTCCAACTCATACTATAAAATCAAGTTACAACTAAGATGTGAAGAGCTGTACTGTGCAGCCTTCTTTTGCCAAACTTTTCAGTAATGGATAAAGGCCCATTTTCAGTTTTTACTCTCCAGTTGAAAACTGCCTCAGATGATGTCATCAAGCAATACTAGGACTTTACAAAGCCCACTTCATACCTTCACCACACCAGTGTGTCAATCATAGCAGTTTCAGAAAACAAACATAAAGAGTGCTGGTTATAGATTGGTGCTGTGATCCAAAAATGTTTTAACTTCGGGTATCAATTGGGTCACTGTTTTGATCATTACTCTTTTTTTTTTTTTATTCGTCGTTTCTTATTTGTATCACTCGTGTATTTGACTAGTTTCCTTAGATTAGTGTTCATTCTGTTTGTTAGATTCAGGTTATCCTGTTGCTAAACCTTACAGCCTGCCTTCCTTCTGATCTGTCTCATCTTTTCACCTCCCCTCCCAGCTATTTTCCATCTCCTACTCTCCCTCCGCCTTCATTCTCCCTCAGCTGCTCTCCACTTTCCCCTGATTAGTACTTCTGGTCACTGTGTTGCTTTCCACTCTTTCAGTATACATAGCGCCGCACCCCCCAATTTCATTTCTCCGACAAGCATCTCCTGTCTATTTCATAAATATTTGTGCTTTTTGATGAGCCTGAGTTCCTGTTTGCACTTTGAGTTGAATTCAGCTCCACCAAAAGGAATACTTAGAGGAAGTAAACTTTGCTTTATATCCTAGCGTTTTCCTTCCATCTCCTAACCTTTCTTGAAGTGTTTGGTTTGCAATATTATTTTCCCTTGGAACCCAAGACTTGGACACTACCCAATGGGTCTTACAGGCAGCTGGTGGGTGGCAGTATAGCACAGTTCCTACCACCCACATCTTGCACAAAGAGCCCTGTTCCTCCGGTTCTGGCAGAAGGAGATAGAAGTCAGTCAAAAACGACACAAGAACAAGACAACAGCACAGAAAACGAAAGCAATGGAAGCCAAGATCTGGCACGTCAGACAATATCTGAAATGCAGGCTATGCTGACATAAATCGAAAGACCACTCAAAGTGTATTAAAGCTAGAATGACATTCTCTCAGCTAGTCTGCAATTCGGAGTAAGATCACAAGTTTCCCCCAACCATATAAACATAGGGCAGGGGTCTACAACCTCAGACTCTTTGGAGAATCCAATTATGAATGCAAAATTTTAGAAATCGTTCCACAATTTATTACATAAAATTTGCTTTTAATATTCATAATACATTTTTTAAAGTAACTTCAAACCGTGCTGCCTATCCTTCTTCTTTATCTAGGCTTGTAGAAACAGCTCCCCTCGTTCTACAATTTGTTTCATTTCACAATGGAGAGTTAATTTTGTTCTGAAATCTGAATTTTAGTTTGATTTTAGCATTTATGATAAATGTGGGAATCAAAAGGAAGAGAAAAGCCAAGAAGAAGGAAAATCGAGCTCGATAAGAACTTAAAGATGAGAAGCCATGGAAAGTCCCGGCATCAGTACTGTCAATGAGCAGCAGCGCAACTGGGGCGATGTTACAGACAACTTCTGAGATCTCAGTCCAGGGGACTGAAGGATTAGAAACAGTACAAAAAAAAAAGAGTGTTTACAATCCAGTTTTGTTTGAAACTGGTAGTCTCTGCTTTTAATATAAGCAAAATTATTAGAAGGTAACATCTACAGTAAAGTTAACCAATAGTTTTGCTGATGCCAGTTATTGTTGTCACATATTTTATGGGTTTAAGTAATCATTAGCACATAATGCAACATTTTTCACTCGGTGTGATGGTTTAGGGCAACCAGAAAGACATCGGAATCCATCCTCGGATGGTCACTGTTTTGTAAGTTGAGCCACTGTGACAATGCACATGTTGAGCATTGGCATGATTGACCACACAGCCCACAGTTTGACCCCTAACAAACACTGTCGAGTGCTTATAGCAATCTGACTCGTCATTTTGCCTGTCAGTTGCTCTTGTAACTGCGACTCATCATGACGACGACGCTTATCCCCTCTGGGGTCCATCGTAGACATGCAATTTTTTGTTGAAAATGAAATTAAAAGTCAGTGACGATTGCAGGTTAGACCGTAAACTAGTCAATTTGACGAAAGAAGGTTGAAGATGGTATTTACAGGTAGGTCATGTACGTCTTTAAAAGTACATTTGCCGATATCATGTCCTCTTCAGACACTCTTGCTCTGTGTTATCCGGTCGTGTTTTGTTATTTTGATCATGTAAATAACTTGAGACGTAACTTTCCAGTCATGTCCCTGTGGTCGCGTAGATGCTTTCAGTTTGATGCCTCAAGACGGAGTGAGTCACTCATCTTTACCTCAGTGCTGACCCACGCATCACCCTAGATTGCCCGAGGTAGATTGAACTGATTGTCTTTAAGCAAATGTGGACACATTGCTCGATAAATATTGCTTTGGGTGTCTCTTGGCCTTTGAAAACTGTTTTAAATATTGCCCTGAAGTGTCTCAAAATCTGATTGAGATCCTATACTAAGAAGGAGACAAATTGCCACAGCTAAATTCAAGAAATTTCACAAGCGAGTTGATGAATAAATAACCCCGTAGTGTTTGGAATAATGTCTAAATATGTGTGGGTGTATTTTTATCTTCCAGCCCCATCGTGAAGCATAACTGCTGTAGCAAAAAGCCTGAAAGCTTTACTCTGTATATCACATCACAAGCAGAAGCTGGCAGGGGGCTGGGGGTTCAGGGGTTGCTCCATCTCTACAGAGGTAGGCGGAGGGAGGGGTGGGGATGCACGATGAAGAGCTGAATGACGCAGCCAAGAAAGGAAAGGGCGGGATGCATGGAGTAGAATCCCCAACAAGGAGATGAGGAAGAGGAGTGGGAGGAGGAGGTGGAGAAGAAGAAGCGTAGGCAGACTGCGTGGGAAGGAGATGCTGCATAATCAGCTTTCTAGGGCTTTTTCCTGCTCTCCTCTTTACTCCCCTCACTCTTTTTTCAGTAGCCTATTCCTCTCTGTCGGCCCTTTCCTTTTTCAAATGACCGTCTCTCTTCTCTTTTAATTTTTCGCGTTTTGTCTACATTCGCTGTTTTATTCCACCCCCAGAATGACTCATTTAGCAGCACCAATTCAGGTGTGTCAATATGACACTTTTGTCTTGAAATTCACACTTTGGAAATTCATTTAAAAAAAACAAAGCTGATTTCAAGTAGTCTCTGCTTGTGTCTTCAGACATGACACCTCATGCTAACTATTTATGTAAGCTGGAAACTAATACAGAAACGGTGAGAGCAGCGGCTTGTCTGCATGCATTTTCCCAGTCCAATTCACAAAATAAATCTTTTTATAGCTTTATGGCTGTCTAACATTCTGCTCGGGTCTTCTCAGTCAATCCTATTTCACACTCATCAGCTTTTGGCGTCACATTAAATTAGCTTCACATAATGAGTGAGAAACCGAGGAGTCGACTGATCATGAGCAAAGAGTAGCCCGATGACTCATCGACATCTCTTACGCGTTCAAACCGCGCCTGGTGCTGCTCCTCTAAAAGGCAATCTGGAGCTCGGGAGGAGAGAGGCAGGGGAATGTGTGGGTGGAGGGGGAAGCGGAGGAGCAGGTGGTGATCGTGGCAAAGGGAAGTGATGAGGCGAGAGAGAGAGAGAAAGAGAGAGACGGGGTTTTCCTATCAGAAGCATCCCCTGAATACTGAGTAACTCCACAGCAGATTAGGTGGAGCAGGTTGGGAGATGGAGGAGAGGCGGAAGGGAATGCAGAGGTGTTCATTCATGTGTGTCGGGCAGACTTAAAATGTGCAACTCGTGGGTGGGTGTGTGAACAAATGGTACTAAAAAAGTCCATGGCTATTTGAGGTCCTAGACTCTATGCGTACATGTAATTGTGAATGAAGAACTCCTACTTAAAGGGACCGACCCATTAAGAAATCTGGGCTCACATTGTTAAAAACTGCTAAGCAATGACTGACCCAGTTTTGCGGGGAAAGGGGCGTCTGCAGGTCCTGTGCTGCTTTGGAACCACCATGCAGCCCTGAAATATTTCTTGTCTGAGTTTAAATCTATATTACGCTACATTTAAAAAAAAAAAAAAAAACTGTCATTTTGTGGTACAGCAGACAATTGTCATTGCAATTTGTTTAACAAATTTGAAAAAGTGACAACAAAGACAGGAACAATACAGCATTACGAACATGCAACAGGCAGTCAGTAATGATCATTTGAAGAGTGGACTGTAAAGCTTGACCCACTTGGCCAAAGACTACAGTATTTAATGGTTGGTAAAAAGTTTGTGTCCGTGATAAATAGTGTTCAACGACTGCAAGGAACCATCACGGGTGTTTATATACATTTTGTTGCCATGATTACTGTGAGGTAAGAAGCTGGCCCTGAAAAGTTGTTTCTTCATGTATGTATGAGAATTTTTCATATTTCCAAAATGAAACAAGTATAATTTCTAGTTTTCTTATGTCTTTAACTTCTATGTCAAACACAAGATGTTCAAAATGAGACTCTTAATATGTTTAATATTCATGATCATGATTTAGTAAGGGCAGATTGTGCAGAAATAATAGTAGCCGGGATCCTTTTTTGGATCCTTTCCTTCTGGTTTTTTAATAATGTCAAAAAACCAGAAGAAAAGGTCTTAAAGATCACCATAAAGAGGAACGTTTATTTAAATTTTTTCTTATGTCTATGATTTCTATGTCAGACAGGAAAGCAGCTGTAGATGCAGCTTTCCTATCAGTGAGCAACTGTGGCATCTGCAGACGTATGGAGAGATCCAGACATAAATTATATACATTGTTAAAAATTATTGAATTACTAATACAGAGCTTTGTTTACACCTTTCAAGGAACTGTGCAAAGAATTTCATGGAACGGATATCTTTTGAGTCACAGATTTAACTTTTCCATCAATGTAAGAATAATATTTTCACACAGATTTTTGCTATTGCCACCAACTGACCAAAATTTAGGTGTATGAGAAATCCAGGGGTGTAATACACAGATCAAAGAAAAGGGTCTGATCATTTCATAAAACCTGACTTGCTCGAGAGAAGAGGGAACAGCTAATTTAGTTTACATTATTAGATAACACAATATTGAAGGAAAGAAAATGACCATCATCTTCACTACCCATACCTTTTTTTTTTTCCTCGTAGTGTTCAATAGAAGTCATTCCTCGTTCCACGCTCTGATGATGACAATGATGACGTCTCCACACATAGCGAAGGACAAACCAATTCGGTTTTGCCACTGGCTGCCTGCCGATGTGTCAGTCCCGGTTACTGGCTGGCAGACAATGGCGACTGTGGCGGAGGTGCGCCTGGGTGTGATGCAAAAGAGTGAAATGAAATCACACAGAAGGCTGTAGCTGCAGCTGTCTCCCTCTTTCAGGAAAGATTAATGTCAGAGTCCCCCGAAGCCTTTCATTCACCTCCACTTTTAATGAATGAATGTAGCTTTTAGTAGTCTGCTCTTTTCATCCTGCTGTCCGTCAGTGTGTAATACAAAGCCATGTCTGAAACCGGGCAGCTGACAGCTGAATAAAATATTTCCTGTTTTAGCAACTGTGTTAGAAACAAGCTGCATGTATTTGTACAGCCAGAGGCGAATAGGTATAGATTTCAAGTCAGTGTGAAAGAATCATTTTCTATCTTTTTCAGCCTTTTCCTACGTCATTGTTATTTTCTGCTATTTCCTTAATGATGGGCATTTAATTGGAATGAGCTTCTAACACTTGATTGCAACACTGATTATTTTTTCTCTCTGTGCTAAATCAATTCATGGAGCTTTTCTGCATCACAACGTTTCCTGTGGTTTCTCCCATCTTGGCTGATCGCACTGCACTTTTCTTCACCTTACTTTTGATATATAGATTTTACTTGTAGATTGGCAGCACAACAAAATTTAAAGGCACATTTTTCACAGCAAATATCATCCCAAGGCACTTTACAAGACAAGCTGGTGCAATTTGTTTCATGGAATCAAAATTTTCATGAAAAAACAAATCAATTTTGCTCAATCCAATCCAATCAGCTCCCATTACACACAGTCTAGTTTGACCCCCGCTGTTTTATTCCTCCGTTTGTCAAAGTCAGTCGACCATATAATACCAATTAGTAAAAAGTTAATTATCCAGGAAAATCATGCAGATTTCCTCATGTCAATTGTTCTGCAGCAATTTTTTATCCAGAGCAAGCATGTGGTGGTGGCAGGGCAAAGAAACAATCACCCTTTGAAGGGACAAAATCGCCACCAAAGTTTTGCTTACTTTGAATGAGAGGACAGATCAGGCAGAGAAAGCAGACATAGCTTCACTTATCTAAGATGACATTTTTATTAAAAGAATATCAGCCTAAATTGAGTTAAAGTCCCTAAAAGTTTGTCTCAGAAAGAAGCAAAGTTAAACTTGCAAGCACTAAAAAAACAGTCTGATAGTGAACAAATAGTCAATGGCAGCATGAGGTATTGCAGCAGTTTCATCCAAGACAGAGAACAGAAGCTACACAATTATGTGGCAAAGTGCATCTCAGCAGTCTGGGGGAGAAAGAAAGGTTTGTCAGTTCAGCTTAAAAATGTGAAATTGAGATCCAAATACCACTTTTACAATCTTATTGCGCTGTATGACGCTTGGAAGTGGAAAATCTTGTGGTGCCGGAAGGCAAAGTAGACATAATTTGATTAATGTTTGACATTAATTAATCAAGGAGCTAGTGGGAGATTTTAAGATTTCATGAGGTCCCATAATTTGCTCGACGACCAGCTCACCACCCAATCCCGGTTGGCTGGAGTAGATGTACCGTAGATGCAGCTCAGCCAATGTGGCATGGAAGCTTGTTTAACGTTACAGCGGGTTATGATGACTTCTGGTGCTGTTTGTGAATTCCAGTATAATTGAATTCTGTCTCCATTGGGGTAAAATCCCATCGTGGTGAGGCGTTAAACCCTCTGTCTGACAAGAGGGGCGGCCTGAAAGGCATGAAGAAGACAAACATTTGACAACTCCCCTTTGTAGATGACAGAACTTGATTTGGCTTTTCTATTCAGTTAATTTGGGGGGAGAGAAGGGCACGAAAAGAAATCAATATGAGCCGCAGCAGCAGAGAGAAAAATGAAATGAGATTCACGAGAGGCAAACCAAGTTCCCACGCGCTGATAAACTACCATTCGCTCTGAATAAAGCACACTCTGGCCAGCTTCGCTTCATTCATTTATTGACAGATTGTAAACCAAGCCTAAAATAACACTTTTTTTTTTTGTTGCTGTTGTTGTTTTTTCAAACTATTTGGTCCCTTAAGGTTAAATAGGTTCGACTCAACAGTAGCTAAGTTGCTATGAAAGCTCATCACATTTCTTCCCCAAAAGAAATGAAGTTCACAAACAAGCAAATAATACAGATTTACTTTTTTTTTTTTTTTTTTTTTTTAAAGAAAGAAATTACACAAAATCTAATGGGTTACACCGGTTGAGTCTGACTCTTCAAAAGTGAATCCCGTAACATACAAAACGTCTCTGCCTTTAACAAATAATTATAAATTATGGACTTGATTATTTTTCTTTCACCTTAAGTCTGAGAAAGGATAAAGATTCTGCTTTTAAATGTGAACTCTCATGCAGTCCTACATGTGGCTATGGCACCAATGCATTTGACAGGCTACTGATTGTATACAAACACCGTTTACTTCACTTTTACAGTATCAGTCTAAATCTAATGAGGAACATTGATTTAGCCTAGCTCTTGCAATATTATGCTGGAATGCACAGCAAACTGTATCACATATATATTTTATTTTACATCTGCACGGTTTCACTCGATAAATATGGCCATTTTCTCTGTGGCTTCGAAGCTGCTGTGTCACGGATGTTTCAGGCTTTCGATGTGTAGGGAAAGCAGTTGTCCTTCTGTTTCACAAGAAAGCTTTTATCCTACTGGTATATCGTGTTACCCCCTTGCTGATGACATCAAATATTAGGGCCATAATGGTTCAATATGCATGTGGCGTGAGTAAAAGGAAAAAGCAGTAGTCATAAGGCTCTCCGGTCTCTCTTATTTGCTTTCACCTCCATTCATCTCAGTCAGGGAAGGAATTCAGCTTTGCAATAAAAGAAGACTCTCTTCATGCAGAAGGAGAAGATATAATCTGGGCAGGCAGGAGAGAGGTATTATCATCATCATCCAACGTAAAGAGCCCTTTACATTTACTGCAGGGCAACAGCCTCAGAGGATGAGATGACAGAGTTGGGGAATGCAACCCTCCTCTTATTGTTAATATTATTCTTAATATCTATCCCCGTCATCTGCAGTGATCCCTTGCCTCCGTATTACAAAGGCAGGGATTTCTACAGCCCATCTGAGAAAAACTTTACGAGCAAAACCAGTTAATGATCAAGCTGACAAAGGTGCTTAAGATTAATGACGTACTGCAGTGCGTCCTCGCTTTACTCCTAATAAATAATCACTTTTTTTTTATTTTATTTTACTCGAATGGCAGCTCTTGTGTCCTGGAATTGCACACAAGTACTCAATCGATTTGATTTTTGTTCAGTTCAATTTTGAAATAAGTTCTTTTTTGTTTTGTTTATTCAGCAAAGGAAACCCAATAAGAACAGCGGCACGGACAGATCAAGTTCAAACTTCCCATTTTTTTTTCCAGATAAAGTATACATTACCCAAAGAGCCACCAACTCCAGAGCATCCCTAAATCTTTTGCTCCAGATGCTTTTGGTGTGAGCTACTGAAATCTGACTTGCATATTCAGCAAATCCCACTGGTGACAGACTGGACAGAAATGTAGGGAATTCGGAGGCCAAATTATGCATAAAACTTCCTGTTGTACATGGTCTACCTTGGTATGTGTGTTGGTTTGGCTCATACAGTCTGGCCTTCACTCCAATGTGCATGAATTAGCTACTTCCCCATTGCCAACTGACATCCTTGGACCACGTTTGACAGATACTGATGCTTACTGAACAAAAGCTGAAGATTTGGAAACACAATGACCCCCTTTCTCAAGACACCAGTTTCCCCCAGATCAAATTCTTTCCAACCCGTCAATTGTTGGGAAGCTCTTCACTTACTGCCTGTTTTCCATACAGTGACATATGTCATGATGAAGATATAATCAGCACAGTTTTAATTACTTCTTCATATTCTGCAGAGGCCGCTTTGAAGTTTTTTTCTTTTCACACCACCTGCCAGAGGTCACAACATTATGATCAGTGCACGCTGAAAGGTAGAGCATGTTTTTGAGAGCTTAGCGTGGTTTTGAAAGATTTCTCTCAATAAATACCCATCATGTTCAGTAGCTTTTATGTAACTGCCTAAAAGATAGCCGTAAACCTGTGAACAAAAAGGTCTGTTTTTCCTGCCAAGACAGAGACACGTGGTGTCAGTGCTGAGCCAAGTGCTAGGAGCTTATTGAGTTCTTACAGGTACACCTCGCACAGTTTTGAAATTGTTCTTTCATCTGTCCAGGTGTTCTAAAACGCAGAAGTACCCATTAAGTAAAACAAAAAAAATAAATAAATAAATCAAACAAGAAATCAGCAACAAAGTTGAGGAGTGGACTCAGCAAAGATAAATTTGAATAGGTTCCCTTCAAAAGATAGATTGTACAAGAAATTTACCTCATCTCAGAGAAAGTTGTGAGCTCGCTGATTTAAACAACCAGTTTGAACCTTTTCTTGCGAGGTTTAAAGTGACAGAGAATCAACGAGCATGGAGATTAATTTGCCTGATATGGTCCTGACAACAATAATCAAAATTTGAATCCTTCATTTAGTTCAACTAATTATGACAGGCAGCAGTTCAAGAGCTTTTCACTTGTCTAATAGCACCTGGTTTCACAGTGGATCAGTGAGCAGAGGCTGAACGCGCGTTCAGCTTCAGGTACTCTAACTGGAAAGACATGATTGGCAACACAAACTGAACCCAGACATAGAAATAGCCAAAAAGGATACAGTTATCAGTAAAGCAGGAAGGATGTTTTGACATGTTTCTCAGCTTATCTATCGTTTTCCATAATCGATCATGTTCGTTTGGAAACTGCAAAATGTGAACATGAAACACATTCAAAATGCTTATATTGAGTAAATTTCTTTTGGATCTCTTGGTCTGCAGGCTTAATTTGTGGACTGGTTCAACATGTAATTTGTATGTTTCATTTATGGCTCTAGATTTCACCACTCAAGCCATGCACAAAAGAACACAAACTAAAACTAATACAAATTGTGTATGAGGAAAAGTGAGGCTGACAATGTCGATGACTGGAGCCCTGCTACACTGGGCTGTGGTCAGGGGAGGCATGTGCGGCTGTTACGGTTACACACTCTGAGGGTGTGTCCTTGGTCCGGCGAAGGGCCATGTACAGCCTCTCGTCCAGGTTAGAAGTCAGCTTGTCCGCGAGCTCTGCTGTGATAGTTTGAGGGCCGTAACCAGAGGAGTTTGGCGGGTGAGGAGGTGAGCGCTCGTCCGGGGGTTCAGGAGGGTGTCCGCATTGTTTGCTATCCTCCTGAGTCTCAAGTTGCTCAACCAGCCCTCCATCTTTTTCAAATAACGAGGGCTCAACGGGTGGAAGAGAGGAAGATGTGCGTTCCTCTGAATCTGTGACCGTAAGTTTCTCGTTCCTCAGTTCAGACTCAGTAGATGTTGGCTCAACCTTTGGGGTGTCAGGAGTGCTGCCAGCTCCATCGCTGGTCTCCTCGTCAGGTGCACTGACGATGCGGGGCAGTGTGCTGTGGTAGCTTGTGTCCAATGGGTAGTTTACACTTTCTCCCCTCCGCAATGGGATACGGTGTCTTTCAAAGGAGGACTGGAAGTGTCTGACTCCGGGGTCACTCCACTGTTTGTGGCGCTGCCACTGCTTACGAAGGTGAACGCGGGAGCGGTGTTTTCTTGGCGACTCCTGGAGGTCAAACTGAGGATCGTGGCGGAGGAACTCGTGGAAGAGTGCATCTGTTTTTTCGTCTATGCTGTAGTCACGCCGATGAAGGGTTACTGGTTGAGCTGGAGGTTGCACAGCCTCTCGAGGGTTGAGCATCTGACCATATGGCAGCCAGCCTGAAGAACTAGCACCTATTTCCATGGGAACTCCTCCACTGGCACCCAGCAACAACTCATCTTCAGATTCCTCTTCAAAGAGATGAGACTCGAAACTCTCACCGATAGTGCCTGTTCGCCCCGCATTGGTGAAATGATGTCTTTTCTCGTGAGCAGTTCTGTCTTTAGGGCTGTCAGTGACGCTGCTGCTGCTGCTAAACAGCCTCAGGTCCTCTGGACCTCGTGACGGAGCCTCTATTGACGCATACCCGCTGTCCATCTGTAACAGTTTACGAGTCCCTGATTCTCCATCACTACCCCCACGCTCTGATTCTGTGCTACCATGTTTTCTCTTTATTGACTCTTGCATACCCAGCTTCCCATCTGAATACACAAAGACGTCCTTGTCTTCCTCTCCACCCTCATCACCTACGTCCTGGGACGGGTAACTGGGAAGCCCTCCTCTGTCAGCATCCGCGCGTACGCTCAGCGAGCAAACACTGTCAGCATCGCTGCAAACCGAGTTCCTGTCGTTGTTGCTGCTCTGGTCAGAGGCAGCGTACTGTTCTAGTGATGCACGTAGTGTCCATATGTCTCGGTAAAGTGACTGTGAATCCTGGGGTTGGAAGGAGTCTGAGGAGTAGCCGCCTTCAGTCCTCACCACAGATAGGGTCTCTTCCTGGGGATCAGGGGACAAGCCAATCACCCCTGGTCCGCCATGGCTGCAGCTGGGCTCCACCACCACCTCTACCTCTACCCTGCAGTGTGCACACAGGGGTTGGGAGACAAAATAAAACACAATAATAAAATAAAATGGTAGAAATAAGGACACCGGTGCAACACAAGTGTCATTGTCAGAGCATTGACCTGAGGAACATTACTGTGTTCACAGAGCACAGAATGATTTTTATGACTTGCAATGGCTGCTGCTGAATGTCCTCTGAGAGCCAAATCTTTGAAGCCACAGGAACTAATATTCTGCTGTCGGGGTTTGAAAAAAAAAAAAAATCTTCCAAGAAGAATAAATCCACTTGAGTAACTGAGCAAGAGGCTCATAAAACAATTTTGCTCATTGCGGCTTCCGAGAAGTTAATTACATATTACCCAATATCATCAAGCACTCACAGGAAACATTAATGTTTATATGTTTATTTAATGTTCAGCACTAGCAATATCAAATATTATATACTGAGCAGTTTTTGCTATATGAAACTAAAATTATATAATGAAGATATAAAGTTAGAAAACAATTTAATGTCTGAGGACCTTGTGAAATCACCCAGCCATGTCAGCAATGGAATGGGTTTTTATGCTAGAAATAAACTCTGTGTCCCAATTCTCCACACCACTCTCAGGGGAGGGAGGAAGGGAAGAGCACTCCGGGAATCCCCAACATCCTGCTTAAAACATGAAATCGAGTTTAAAAGACCTCTTGTTTACTGAACTTTGTCACACAAGTGGCTAGATTGTGGCGAAATCGCATCTTCACAGTAAGTCGGTGTGGCATGAGGAACTGATTACATCTCACAGAAACAAAAAGATCAAGAACACTCTGTCATTTTTTACCCAATTTTTAAAATGAAGACTTAAGCTGTGAACTTATAGCAGATATTTCTGTAGGGTTAGGAGGTAGGTTAGATGAAATATGGAGCGGGCTGAAACTGGATTGTAAGAGGGAGGAATTCATGGATGGATGATGGCTGGAGACAGTGTATGGAAAATGACTGAATGCTTCTGAATGGATAGTTTATGGATAGACAGATGGATTGTTTGATGGATAGGTGGATAAACATAATGATTGCTGGACCTACGTACATGTCTGTCGCAATAAGCAATGAATCAAGTTATTGCATGAAAAATTAAAATGAGCTTTCTAATTTCCATTCTGATGATTGATATAATGAAAGGCAGTTTTGTTTTTAGAGACGTTATCCATTTAGTTTGTGTTTCGGTTATGTGTGATTTTTATTTCTGTTTTATTTGTTTTTGGTTGCTGTGTTTCATTTTGGATATTTAGAATATCTTCCAATTTCAATTTTTATTTTTATTTTTTACCAAATTAGTTTATTGGTCTTTGAGAGAGAAAACTTGCATTCTTATGCCATTATCAATAGTTTACTTTAAAATGGTCTTGAAACAATATTATCATTTATTGCAATAATTACTGGGCATGAGAAATTTCTTATCATCCACACATCAGGCATCGATGTGTGATTGACTGAACTGCTTTTTGACTGGGAGAAATGAAATAAAACCTGGAAAACACTTGGATCAAACTCCCCCTTTTTTTTCCAGACCGTGTAGACGTTCGCGTCTCACTGGTAGCCTTGTTTGGTCGAACAAGTTTTTTAAAGAATTTACTAGACAGATTAGTGAGGGAGTATTGAGACTCAGAGTTTAGGTTTTCTGCACAGTGTTACCATAGCTTCTCTTGTTGCAGTAAAACATGGTTGCAAGGCAGCAAAGCAGTGAACGGGATGAATGGCAAGGGAATTAAAGATACCTGCCGAGGGAGGGGGGTGGTGTGGATGGGGGTGACAGGAGGCGTGTGGTGGGCTGGCTCTGATAGTAGGGGACATCCTGGGTGCGGGCAATGTACTGGATGAGGTCTATGTGGTGAGTGTCGTTGTCGTCCTGGTCCATGCTCTCGCTGGCGGCTCGCTGGCGTTGGAACTGCCGCCGCTTGGGAGAGCCTGGTACGCACCAAACACAAAGAAAGAGGAATGAGTTTGACGAGCCTTGAGACAGCAGGAGCCAAGTTACACTTAATTCAGCTGAAAGCCCTGTCCGACTGTTTGGGATTTTGTGATCTCTTTGGAGCAAAGACAGAAGAGCATTGGGACGAACCAGTGGTAGCGTGTGTGGTAGATGAGGTGAGCGGCAGGGAGGATTAAGTCAAGGGCTCAAAATGATTTGGAACAACCAAACTTTACGTCATTGAGCCATCTGTCTTGTATGCTTGTGTGTTTACATCTAGCTCAGGCAAAAGGCGGCTCACAGTTGGTTGCTGGAGCTCCCTGCTAACCCGTTGTCTGTTTACCATGAGAGAATGTTGGCAAAGACACAAAATAAGAAATAAATCTACAGAGAAAAAAAAAATCAACAAGAAAACAATGAATGATGGAACAGAAAGAGTATCAGAAATAACCTCTTGTGTCCAGGCTGGATGCTCTTTGGCTGCTGTCCAGCTTCCACTTTTTTATTTTGAAGTAGGGGCTGGCCCCCTCCAGACTAGCATGGCGCCGAAGTTTGGTGAGAAACTGCAAGACGGGCCTCGGACTTCCCGCGATGCCACCGGCGGGGCCCACACCACTGTTCCCCATCATCGGCGCTGCCTCTCCTACGCTGACGCTGCTGCCCCTGTCCCGGGGCCTCGCTCGCATCATCTCAATCTAAGCAAAGACACGGAGATGTGGTCATGCGCAAAACTCTGCCCACAGCAGTAGTCTGAGTGGAAACCTCTCTGACAGTCCGTCTCTAACGTAGTGTTCCCACGTTTACCCTTCAACCATCATTCTTTCACGCCGTATGAGCGCTAATCTAATGTGTGCAGAAATGTCTTTAGGTGCAAAGTCTGGCCGGAAATGCACCACTTGACAAGTGATTCATCTTTGCATCGTCATGAACTTGGTAACATACCTCATTCTAAGACAGTAGTTATAGCCTTACTTAGTACTTTCTGTTAAATTGCAGGTTTGCTCCTCGATTTGATTTTCGGTAGCATTACTTACAGAGCTGGAGGTCGGCTTCGTTGAGCCGAGAGCTGCAGAGTTCTCACAGAAGCTGGTGTCAACCACAGAATTGAGAGCATCCCCAGGGAGGGCACAGCTGGGATTCACACTCAAACTGATCAGCGGCGTTTGTGGCAGGGGGCAAAGCATTGGCTGAGAAGGGAAGGACAAACCAAAACAAGGACTTGTTTTGTCATCAGATGTTTTAGGCTTCATCTGATGACAATGTGGCTTTTTGGAAAAAAATTGTAAAAATCCAATAAAATCATACAGAAGAATTGTAGTCTCTGACCTGGAATATGGAAAGAGCTGATTTAGCCACAGGACGGGTCGTTGATGTGATGGTGTTTTCAGCCGAGTCACATTCGTGAATCGTGACGATTTTGAGTGCCGGCGGGGGGATGTTGAGGTTTGTGAGCCGTGCATTCTTCAGGTGGTGGAAATCGCCTTCGGTCAGAGTGTACCTGAGGTGCACAGGTGAAAGTGCGTTTGCAGCAGAGTAGGTGCAGTCCCTTCCAAAGGCACCATCACCCTTGTCAAGTTGTAACCAACAGCTAGCCACATGAAGTAGACAATAGTAAAGTGAAAGAAAAATTCAAATGCTTCTCTAATTAAAGAGGAAGATCTGAAAAGTGTGGAATGGATTTAATTTTGTTCAGTCCATCATTTGAGAATGAAAAAAGTGTGACATAATTACAAACCTAAGAAATAAATTGATAAGCTTGACAGAGAGGGCTAATCAATTCATTTTGCAATTCTGACTTTATTGGAAGAGGGAAAAAAACTGTGTTAAAATAACGTCACAAGACGTTGGACATAGTGAACTGTTTACATTCTTTGATCTGAGAAAGCAGCAGTCATTTCGTGCAAGAGTCGAGTGCTGAACGAAAAGCAAAAATCTCTTTTCAAATATTTGTGTGTGTGTGTGCGCGCGCACGCTTGCTAGCTGACCTGCGGCCCTTCTCCTGGGTTTTCTTGCCATGATCAAAGAGAGCAGCTTCATTGAAGGAGACCCGGCGGCCTGTGGGGCCGGTGGACAGGAAGCGCTCTGTCTCTTGGTTGTGAGAGCTGGCCATGGACAGGCAGTCTGACTCATCCACCCTGATAGTGATTTCTGACCAAATGTAAAGAGACAAAGGGAAGTCAGAGAGACTCAGATGTTCAGGCTGATAGACGAAGAAGAGTTTTAATAAAAGATGAAAAGGAGATGGATGAGTAACTATACAGTAATACACTCAAAGTGACTGGTGGGTCAGGAGGTTCATCAACATTCAACATGCCCCCCCCGAAAAAAAAAATCGAAACCCAGTTACGCTGTCTTAAACTTAAGTTAATGAAGTTTCTAAATGCGTTTATAATGAACTGGTGCCAAATCATTTCCTGTGTTCCTGTGTAATTTCACAATGTATTTTCAAGTCAAATCACAGGTGCTAAAATGAACGATTTCTTTGCTGTCTATACTTTTTATGACCTTTTTCAAAAGGTAAAGCTCCTGCAACATTTCACAAGGTTTGAGCATACTGTGCAGATTGTCTAGAGATTGTCCTTAATTGGTGGCTTCGGTGTAGCTGACCCCTATAGTTTATTTTATAGAACTTAAATCTTAGTGTGGCTGGTCATGGAAAAGGGTTGATTTTTGGAAGCAAGTATAATTTATTTATATAACAAATGAAAATTGCAAGCGCTTCACGGAAAGACTGCAAATATTAAAGCAACCTCGAATTACATTTGTAACAAAAAAGGAGAACAGCATAGAAATATGAAAAAAAAACACTGATTTTACACATGGATATATACTTTGGAAAAGTATTATGCTAAAAACTTTGTTTTAGATCAGGCTTCCAGATTTTTGGTTCATTTGCTCTGATACCTTGAACAGGTCTGGAGGCCACATCATGTCAAATCTACTTAGCTTTAGCTTTTTATCGTGCCACAATGTTGTTTCGAAACATAACTGGAGTGTTTGTGTGTTCATGCGTGTTTGAGAAATTCTCTTGGCAGCCATTTTTCAAATGTGTGCTATGTGTGTGTTTATGTATTAGAGAGAGTTTGCGTGTGGCCTCTGAACTATTTTTCTGGTGTTTAAATGGTTTTATCATTTACGGATCAAAAATGACCCATAAGACAATCCTTGTATCATAGTGCTGTGCATCCCACATAGAAATATAAACAGCAACAAAGTGTAACTTTTTCTAATGATGGGATCCATTCAGGAAAAGTCATAACATTTCAAGTTGGAAAAATATAGTTCAGGGTATTTTTTTTTCTACAGCTAAACATGGTAGTGGGTCACTCAGTTCCATCAGAGTCAGTTCCTCCTTTTTAGAATCTGTTCATTTATCCCTTCTTCCTTTCTGCATCCCCATCTTACCATGGGTGGGCTGAGACTCCTCCATATAAGTGGCAGTTTTCTCGGGGTCATTGTCGGCCCTGGGATTGAAACACAAGAGCAGATTATTGCTGTGACAGAGTTATCCACAAAGTTTCTGACAATCGAGACACCAAGCCATTCAATATAACTCTGGCTGTTTGTTTAATGTTGTTTATCTCCTGGGGGAAGACGCTGTACCCCAGTTTGAAGTCTTCTGTTGCATCAAACGGGTTTTCCTTCAGGAATGCTCCTCAGTTGCCAGCTTCTCTGTACTTGCTGATAAAACATGTTCCCACATGACTACACTACCACCACCAGATCACAGGCTGTAAAGTATCAATGCATGTCACCCTGTTCAGATACCCATTTGGTTTAAAAAAAATCATCCAGTTAGTCACTGCAAGTGATCAACTTCATTGTGGAGGTGTATCTGCTCAAATCCATTGCAGGTAAAACTCATATTGAATTCTGTACTATCAGTACGACAGAACTTTTACACCTACTCACCAGTTGCTCTGCGTTCTTTCTCAGCAACTTTATTACACATTTGGGATATTTTCTTAAAACCCTCTCTGTTTTATCACCCTTATTAGCTGCTGATCCTCTATAGTGCCTCCTAAATCCCATGCAGAGGATTTGCTTGATGAGATGAGAGGAAAAAAAAGAAAGAAAAAAAAGAAACCAAAAGCTCTCCCTAGTCGTTTTCCTCCATTTTATTTCACTGTGCAGGGCTGAAAGCTGCATGCATGTGCTTGTGTGGGTGTGAAGTAACTGGAGGGACATCTCCATCCACCCAGATATGTGCTTCTTCTCCTTGTCTTTCATTTCCTCTGTAGCTCCTGCTTTGCCGTACGTCTTGCGGGTCTAAAGTGTGATTTGGTGACTTTGTGTGCGTGTGCATGGAGTCTCTGCACAGTGCTGGATTGAGACGCAACATTAATCACCGCCGATGGCTGCTATGAAATCTCATTACCCTCATCATTTGTACCAGTCGGCCCGATTCTCGTTTTCACGCCTCAGCCTGTGTGCTCGCTGTTTATCTGCACCTAGAGCTCTCGTGTGCTCGTGTGTACGAGGTTGTGCGTGTGCCGCCGTTAGACGGAGCCACAGAATCCGAGGGGTGAGAATGGCGGGGGGTGGGGCGGTGGGGAGTTCTGGGGGAGGAGAGGCCGGCGGGAGAGGGAGGGGTCAGCCATTTCTGCAGTGAATAAACACAGATGATTCACAGATAAATAACCGTGAATACTGAAAGTGCCTCCAACAAGGTGTTTTCATAACAGCACCACAGGAGGTCCTGACATTCAAGCAGCAGCCGTGTAGAATGAGTGAGCACGCTGCGCTGTCATGCTTTAACATGCTTACACGTCTCTGTAGGCTCGCAATCCTGCAAGCAATAACAATCCAGCAATGAAAGCATATCGGTAAAGGCTTTTTTATTATTATTATTTGCACTGCAGGGACTGTCAAAGCTTTCTACACCCCTGATCTGATATTGAAAAATTACATCTTCTTTTCTTTTTTACATTCTACGTGCATTCTGTAATATTTAGCTAAAGCACTATTTTATTAGAAGAAAAAGTAAATAAATAAAGTTACTGTAATAATCCAGTAGCATAAGAAGCTATATTTTAAGCAAACATGTTGATTGAGTTTCATCGCTGAGACGCTTCCCCACATCATTGCCACTTGAACTTTGCCAATATTTTCCAAGTCCATCCTACTGTTAGGTCGTCTCCTGTTCAGAGTCTTCCATGAGAGAGCAGGGAGACCTTCTGCCAGATTCAGTTTTTTGAAATTTTGGCTACAATTATCTAATTTTGTTGAGTTGCGTACGAGCTGTGGCTTAGTGTGATGCTGGACAAATAAATTCCTCTCCATACTTATGCATAATACAGTCACCTACAAGCTTGGGGTCAAAACTAACTAGAATTAAGAAGTGAAGATAATTTCATAACTGGACAAAAAGTCCAATTCGAACTGAGCAACAACAACAACGACAGAAATAATTCAGACTATCAGTCCACAGAGGATATGATGTTCTTTAGAAGATGCACTGTGTTATTTCTTTTCAATCTCAAACATACCTTGAAGAAAAGTGGACAAAAACATAAACTTGGATTAAACAGACAATTACACATTCTTCAAAATAAAGTTAGATATTTTAGCTGAGTAACTCTTAATTTACAAAAACAAATAACGAATACAGGTGATTGCTACCACACATAGAGCACAACCTCTACTTGCTAGTTTTCAGTCTTCGTTTTGCCTTCTCCTGACTGATACCTTTGTACATTCGATCCCTTTTACTTTTTGCAACCTCTCTGAAAACCCTGGTGTAGTCGAAGGATGCAAATAAGTATTTAAGACTCGATATTGCAGTTCAAACCAAAGGTCCAAAATAGTTTTTGTCTTAAGATTCCCGTTTTATTTTCCCCTCCAAAATGTTTGTTTTTCAGTTGAATTTATTTGAAGTATATAGGATTTATGTCACATAAAAAATAAATTTTAAAAAAATGAAAAATTTTTTTGAAATGATCTCATGCAATTATGCATTTGCATGAGAATTTTGGTGTTTCAATACTTCTGGAATCTGCTGTATGTCTCACTTGTTGCTTGTTCCACATCAGTCTTGTTACATCCATTTTGCAATTACGATCAGCTCCGTAATGGGTCAATACATATTAGGTCTAACGCCAGACTCTCCTTAAATGTTCAGCAACAGGAGAACGTCAAGAACTTTCCATGTGCCTGGATTTGTAGCCTAACCTGCAGTCTTGCCTCAAACTGCATGGATTGAATTTTAGGGAGTTTTCTTATGTGCAGCAGAGTATCATAGTAGGTTTGATGGGGATTGGTGGGTAGATAACCGAGACATTTGACAATAACATAAAATATAACAACAATCAATACAACAGCCCTTTCCTACGGCCTCAACCTCAGCAGCAGACTTCAATCAGGCTCGCTGAAACACGGTCAACAAAAAGTGAGCACTGAGGGGCTTTATGAGGTTACCATTTATTACTGTGCTCTTGTTATTAGATTATACAGCTGCTGCTTTTATTATGTTCTTTGCTTTTATCAGTTAAGTCTGTCGGTCTCATGTCATTTCAAGGTTCATAAAACTTCAGAGGAGGGGGCTTAAGCAAACGGCGGAGCCACGGTGTTTCGATGCCGCACCTGTCACAGAAGCGCCCTCCTCGGCAGCAGCGGCAGCAAACGACGAGGAAGACAGAGATGCTGACCAGCGTTCCTACCAGAAAGACAGAGAGGATCACCAGGAGGAGCACGTAGCCATCCGGCTGCTCCTCGGGCTCAAGTGGGATCTCCTGAGGTAAAAACACAAAACGGAACAGATGTGTTAAAATGACATCTTTGCCTTTTATAGGCTAGACAATGCTGCTTGTGTCCGTCTGAAACAAATCAACTTTAGAGGGGAAAAAAGTTTATGTTTTAAGTAATGTCACACATTAACAGGCACAGCAGCTTGTAAATCCTTACTGTTGCCAGTTAAAATTATGTTGATTCATATTTTTCTGCACCGCATGTCTTTGTAGCAAACTGTCGCTTAAGGCCTGAACGGTGCTTTTTGAGGTTTTTAAACAGATTGCACTTAGTGTTTGGACTGATAAACTGTTACGGGTTTGAGGAGCTCTTCCGCTAGGAGGCAGCATGATAACGTAAAAAAGTGTTATCGTATGAAAAATTTTAAAGACACAACATAATTTATTTGGCTTAAGCCAGAAAAGCAACAGATGTTGCTACAGTTGCTTAAATAATATTAGGACATATTGGTTGTAAGAGACATAATCATGTTACATGCAACAGTGTTTTGTTTTGTTTTGTTTTGGTGGGTTGTTATCTTCATTTTTATTTTTAATCATCGTTATTTTGCGCTGATTTTGTTTTGTTGTAGATTGAACAAAATCTACAGCTCATCCTGCTTCAAGGACTGACACTGTGCCATTCAGATTGATGAAAAGAAAATTAGTGTCACATTAACATGGTTACAAAGGACGAGTTTCATCATCTGGAGAACATTGCCAGAGAGCAGCTCCGCTACAAAAAAGGCGAGGTTTTTCTAAAATGCAGAAGAGGAGCAGAGGGAGGGCTTACCTCAAGCTGGCATTTAAAAACTCTGCTCAACCGGCTTGTGTATTTTAGTATTATAGGAAGGTGTTTCATACTTTACTGGAGATATTAATATGTTATAGGTCTGACCTATCACTTTTAGAAGCCTTCTAGACTTCCGATGTCTTCAGAGAAAGTTCCTCTCTTACTGCTTATTATTAAATCTTCAACTCACAGTGAGGCATCATTCATTAAATACAGACATTTGGAACAACGGTCCCAAAGACCTGAGTAGAGATTTATAGTATTTATGATTTTAAAAGCAATTTAAAGACTTTTTCTCCTTGTTTTTGGTTACAGTTGTGTAGTTATTTTTAGTGCATAGTAGTAACTGATTACATTTTAGTTTACTGTATGACCATTTGGCTCTATTGCATTTTTAATTTGAATTCACTGCCTTTGCCTCATGAAAAAAATTTATTTTTAGTTGAGCATTTTTTTTGAATGCAATTGTTTGTATATAGATTATTTTTCACGTCTGTGTTTTTATTTGCTCTGTTTATATGCAACGTTTTGCAATGTCCTATAAGTTCAGTAAGACAGCGGCCTGCCTTCTGTAGGCAGTGCATATTTTTATGTACAAAATATAACTTTATGGAAGTTCTCTGGGATAACAGAACTTGTCTTCTTAATTTCACTCACCAAAACTAAACTATACATTGATATTTTAGCTAGCGAGGAGCAACCATGTAGCTTTGCTATTTTCTGAAAAGTAAGCTCGAAGTTGACAAGCAGATGCTAACCTTCAACTTGCACAAAATTGTTTAGTTTGCAACATGAGAAGCTTTAACAATAGAGCCGATTTACGGCTGCTTCCCCCGTAACAGCAGCAGCATGCAGTTTAAAAGATTGATTTTAAGCCCACCGGTTGGTTGGCTTGCATATACTAAATCTATATATACAACTGTCTGAATGATCAATAAACTCCAGGAACTATTAACCTGTCTAAGATTCATATTAGCAATGGGAGAAGGAGTACAGCTGAGGGCATAACCCACACACGAGCAGCACAGGTGGACACCTCAATTAGCAGCTTTTTGTTTCGCACGCATTTAAAGAAGGAGGACAAAACAATTCCAGTTTAATCCCAAAATCATCACGGTCCTTTAATTATTTTCCTCTGGAGTTCTCTATGCTACACTACACTCTTAAATTTCTGGATAAGTGCATTAAAATACTTTAATATAGATGTCCAAATGTGCCCATAAAAAGCAGAGACATCATAAAACTGATACATTTTTCAAATACTTGCATTCACAATGAATTCTGAAGTCTAAAGGACAAACAAGATCTAAAGTAAGAACATTAAGAGTGTAGATAAAGCAATGCTGCGCTAAAGAATCTACCAAAGTCTGTTTTCTTGCATTATATGTAACATTTCCTCTTTGTTCAACACAACTTAGTGACAAAGTCGTGGAGTCAGTAACACACAAAGGGGCTACTGAAGAACCTCTTTGTGTCTCTAGAATCATGGCAAAGTAAGAGAAATGTAAAAATAATATATAATTACTTGTGGTATTCTGCAGAAACCCACAGCATACAGAAGATCATTATCTCAGCAATTATGAGAAAGACTTCCCAACATGATTATAGCTCACAGCTAATAAAAATCTGAATTTCATAACTCGGAAAATTTACGTAACAATGACTTTTTTTTCTTTTCAGAAATGTATTAACTCAGTTTCTGCACTCTATATTTGATTGGGAGCACTTTTGCATAAATTACAAAAGCGGTACTTTTGTCAGGATGGGCAGGCATTAAGTTCTGCTAGAAAATGAAACCAGAGCTTCTGGTAAGGAGAGGGAAGCGTGAAGTGCAATAAACTTTCCTGGTAGGTTGAGAAAACCTCAGTGAACCAACACGAGAAGGTGACATGGCATTCTAAGTTTGACTGTGGAAACGTCACATTGGACCGAAAGAAACTTTGATTTGTGGATCGCCACTCTTCTTCCAGACTGCGGGGCATTGGGAATGCCCCCACTGTAAAATGACAAATTCTCTTTTATCTGAAAATTGGACTTTGGACCGCCGAGCAACAGTTCAGACGTTTTTCTTTTGAGCCGAGGTGAGATGCTTGTGACATTGACTCTGGTTCAGGAAATGCAACGGCTGCAGGTCAGGCCCTGGATACTGTATGTCTCCATGTGGTGGCCCTTGAAGTGCTGACTGCAGCTTAAATCTATTTCTTGTCAATCTCAGCCAACCACATAAATAAGCTTTTGTTCTAGTTTCTTTTGCACCATACTTTTTCCTGCCTTTTAGCTCCCCAATAAAATTCTTGTCTTCTGTCTCCCTTATTATTTGTTTATTTTAGAACCTGACGATTGAATAAAATTTTTTATATAAGGCACCCATCTATTGATTTTATGTAACATTTAAAACTTACTTTTTATTACCTATGTCAGGATTCTCAAAAAATTAACAGAAATAATTGTCAAAATGAAAACTACCTAAGAGTTTCAGTTGCTTTAGAAAACAAAAACCTCACTTTTTAAAGGATGCTTTCATTATTGAGGTCCACTTGTGTAAGACTTTTGGATATCAGACTGACAATCTTTCAGCTCAGTAAGAGACAACACAACAAGTGTTAATGTCTGACGTCACGCCATAATTTCTCTGCAAAGGGAAATTAAAGCTGAGATTAGATCAGAGATTTAATTATATCAGACCCAGATCAGGATGTTCTCTATTAGCCAGTCAATCGACCAGAAGAGAATATGAGGGGAAAGTATGGCTCTGGTGCTGACCTGCGCACAACACACACAGACATGCGCACGCGCGTTTGACAGGAAGTTTGAGAACAAAGTTAGTGGCGAAAAGCAGACTTACCGTGGAGTTTTCTGGTAGGATGTTCCAGACGGTAGACTCATTGCTCATGGTCCTAGCCAGCTAAAGAGTCCCCCTGAGAGACAACACAAGCACACAAAGGCACAAAGGAAGCGCCTGTCACTGGAAGTCAGTCACCAAATGTGCTGTTTTGTCCAGGGTAAAAAACCCAGGCATGTCAGCCAAAAGCAAGCTGACAGAATTGTGTTTATTACCTCCCTAGAATGTAACTGGCTGCTATAATTTGTTGATTTTAAGGCCAGATGAAAGCAAAATCTATACTGGAAACTAAGGGGGACACTGCAAAAAAAAAAAAAAAAAAAAAGGACAGAATGGGCTAAATATCTGGATTTTTGAAAGTGCCCAGGCAATGAAATGGCTTTTGTAAATTGAAGCATTAACTCTTCAGCTGTTTTGGATCAGCTTGACAACTGAATCTATTCCCCATCTATCCTCTCGCACAACAGAGAGAAACAGCAGCTCTTTCAGCACTGCTGGCTTGTATTTGCTCTTCCAGATCACACCCTTTAATACTGCTACTGCTGCATCAAACACCCACACATACACACTCACACACATACGGATGAAGCTACTCACCCAGCGAGGAAGAAGCAACATGCCAGCAGCATTCAGCTCTTCTTGTTTGCCAGTCAATCACTGCAGCACTCAACTTCAGCAACACAATTCTTTAATCTGTTACCTAGATCCCATCTGACTTCCATACACTTGTAAGCCATCTAAGAAAGAATGGTTTGCTTTGCAGTATATTGCTGCACCACATCCTGCTTTCTGCCAGCCCAGTGATCTTACCCTGATGGAGGGCAGCGCGCAGCAGCAGCAGCAGCAGCAGCGGCAGCGGCTCTGGATTTGTGTGTGTGTGTATGTGTGTTAGGCTGTATAGCTCAGGACTCTCTTCCTCAGCTCCCTTGCTGCATCCTCCGCCGACTGAGTCAGAGCAGCGGTGCTTCCCCCTCAGGACTGGCCCGCTGGCCTCGGAGCAACGGGACGAAAGCGCTGCATGTCTGGCAACAGGCAAACAAATACGAGAATTACTATGTTATTACACTGTTGACGTGACTCGGTTCCCTGTATTCAACAAACACAGTAATATAATTTTGAAGATTTCTTTTACTTCTCCTGATGACTTGGTGGAGGATTGGAACTTGATCAGCTCTGATTGGCTAATTAAATACTAAAAATGAGTTGTTGTTTTCATTATTAATATTGATGGTCTTATATCGGTGCAGTAAATGAATCAAAAGTAATAACTTGCAAGTTTTAATCCATCACTGCACCTACCAACAGCAAGTGTTTTGGATGCTTTTCTTGGTTTAATAATAAACACGAAGACTTTGATGTAAAATTTAGGACAACTGTATTTTTAAATGTATTTATTATTATTATTATTTAGCTAGCTTCATCAAAGAACCTCAAGCTGATTTTCTTTAAAGTGTTATAGTCCTCGTTGAAACAGAAATTGCGACGATGGTCGAAGCCTAAATCTTCCGGTCAATGATAAAAAATTGGCGTATCGGACAAGAAATCGATGATTGGTGCATCATCATCGCATAACCATTTTAAGTAGCTATAGCGATAACAATAACAATAACTTCCAATCACCTGATCTAAATGGTTCCAGGAATGCGATGGATGGTCACTGGTGCAGAATCTGGTGGAGCTGAAACAAACGTGAGCTGTGACGCGAGTTTGTCCAAGAACTCCCGGGTTTCTCGGTGCATGGGAGCCCTGGAAATAGCTCTGTTCATCAGTTGCCAAAGCAGATGGTGAGACGCGGGTGACCCCGGCAGTACCGCGTCCCTTTCACGCTCAAAATCTCAATTCCTACCGGCTGCATCACCGGTGTCACACAGCGCGTTTAGATTTCATCCCGTCTTTTAGCGCCAATCGTCTAAACGCCTCCAAAAAGGCAAGAAAGATTTCAAGAAAAAAAAAAAACATAAAAATGCTCGATTTCTTTGTGATTGCGTTTTTTTTCTTCTGATTGATCATTTCTGAAAGAATGCAGGCTGATCCCGCATGTTTTTGCTTTGAAAATGAACGGAAAACAAACAAACAAGCAAACAAAAACGCACGAATGGATGCAGCCAGGCATCTTGATATTTCACAGGCGCCTTTGATTTTTTTTTTTTTTAATCTGTCGGGCGTTTGGCAAAGCTTGAGCGAAGGCAGCAGCACGGCTCACGATCTGAACTGGCTGCTGCACACACACACACACACCTACAAACACACACACGCACCCCCACGCAAACAAGCAACACACACAGGCACACAAAGCGGCCACGGGCAGCACTCACCTACTCGACCAGCCTGGTCCATACGGGAGGTAGAGGGGTCGAAGGCAGCAGCACGAAACACTCCTGTGAGCACTTCAACGTGTTCTTTTTGAAGCTTAAAAGTATTTATGAATGAAACGCCACCGTTTGGGACACGCCCACCGCCCCGTCAGAGGCGCACCACGTGACGTAGGGAGTGAGGTAAAGAAGCGAGTGAGGGATGAAGGGTCTCGCAAATGATCCCGGAAGGCATCACAGCTGGAGCTCAGCCAGAGGGAAGCCTGGGAGGCTGAACTATATGTAGGACAGTATGTTTTACACATCTTAGTCACAGCGAAGGAGTTGTTGCTGTTCTTTTTTTCCACCCCCCTTTCATTTGATTTACACATGTGAACAAAGCCTTTAGGTTATTTGGAACCATAAGATAAAAGTCTGAAGTTTTAGTGAATCAAAACATGCTCCGACATCTAACAACTCAACCGTGTTTCTCAGTTGTTAGAAGTAAAAAAAAAAACAAAAACAAAAAAAACAGCCTTGTGGGTCCATGGTTTTTGTTGGCAACAAAGGAATTTTGGCGCCATCACCTGGCAGCGAGAGGCTATGAGTTTGCTGTGTACAGAATGACTTTTTGGTTGAGGATCTTTGCAGAACCTGCAGGATCTCTGCAGGTTTTTCAGTAACCGTTGGACTTCTTAGTGTCTTTATCTGACCGGTCAATTTAAATGAATAGGCCCGTCTCAAAATAAATATAAAATGAAATAGCTATATCTATCTATCTATCTATCTATCTATCTATCTATCTATCTATCTATCTATCTATCTATCTATCTATCTATCTATCTATCTATCTATCTATCTATCTATCTATCTATCTATCTATCTATCTATCTATCTATCTATCTATCTATCTATCTATCTATCTATCTATCTATCTATCTATCTATCTATCTATCTATCTATCTATCTACCTACCTACCTACCTACCTATACCTACCTACCTACCTACCTACCTACCTACCTACCTACCTATCTATCTATCTATCTATCTATCTATCTATCTATCTATCTATCTATCTATCTATCTATCTATCTATCTATCTATAGATATAGATAGATATAGATATAGATATATAATATTTCTTCAAAATTCCAAGCAAACATTTCGTATGTATTTACAGAAAATGAGAAATGGTCAAAACGACTGCATACCTCAAGTAATGCAAATAAAACAAATTCATATTAAGTTAGAAACTACAATACAATTTTTTTAAACTCAGGAAGAGTTAATATTGCACAAAATATTAATATTTTGTTCAATATTTAATGTTTCTCCTACATTATATGTTGTTTTTAAGTTATTTAAGGACCCAAATTATTATTATTATTATTATTATTATTATTATTATATTATATTATTATTATTATTATTATTATTATTATTATTATTATTGGTTTTCAGTGGAGTTCAGTGCAGTGGTCTCTTTGAGAAATTCAAGAAACTACACTACCCATAAGGCTTTGCGCAAGCACAAACCCTTATGGGTAACCCGCAACGTCCTTGTCCTTGCGCACATCGACCGCCTTCACGGTTGGGCCGGGGATTTGGTTTTGTCATTCACCCGTACTTGAATAGAATAAAACCTTCCAAACATGATGGCCGCCAGGTTTCTCCGCCGGACTCTCCCTGCGTTGAGGCAAGCTCGCTCCTACGCTGAAGCCGCCTCCGGTGGCCCGCAAATGTCCTTCACTTTCGCCTCACCGACACAGGTACTGGTTGTCGATATTAGCTCGGCTCAAGGCCTAGCTTAGCCTGTCTGCTATTTACAGCATTTTTTTTATTTTATGTTTTTTTGCAATTAAAACGCATTGTCACCGGTTGCTATTCTGCATATCCCTGGTGCTGTGCAGATTTGAGCAATCGAACACATTTGTTGCCATTGCATCAGAACACGTCAAAAACACGGCTTAGGTCAAAGTTAGCATTTGATGAGGATAGCTTCGATAGCTAACGTGGCTGTCATTCAGTGGCTTTAGCCACTTCTGTGTCATTTGTCTTTAATTATTAAGAACCCTTTCTATTCATTTAACCAACTTATTTTTGACCTGTTTTTACAAAAAAGACATGTTGACCCTAAATACTTATTTTCTTTAACTGATGTGATAAACCTTAACCCATAGAAGAAGAAAAAATGCTTGTTGAAAAACTGTAACCTTGAAGTTGATATATTTATGACTTAGCTTGAATTTATAATGTGAAAATGCATTTGTATGGTTTTAATTTAAATCTGATTCTGCAGCCTGATTGTGCTCAATGTCCTACAGTTTGATTTGGGAAACAAATCAACATCTACTGTACAATTAAAACATTAGTTCATAGAACTTTGTACTTAATAAAGTTGTTGTGCTACCACCTTAACACCTTTTACTCTTGCTGATTTTCGATATATCAAAGCAAATATGTAATTCTCTCTGCATAGGATTTAAAATAGTCTTCAAACCAGTTGTATTCATTTGACACTTCTGATTTGTTTGTACTTTTCTTTCGTGCTTTTCCTTTTCTTCATTATAAGCCTTTAAACTCGTATTAAGAAGGAAAGGAATGACTGAGATCTAAGATCTTTTCTTCAGGAGTGTCCTGGCAGCAGAACAAAAGATGCTCAACATTTCAGGACCAAGAAAACACAACCGTGCTGTTAATGAGGAATAGAGCTAGACTTAAAAACAAAAAAATAGAGATCACAAAAAATAAAAGGACTAGTAAATAATACAACAATTGGGGGGGAAAATCTGACAAAAATAAGTTGTTTTATATGTGTGTTTACTCTCCCAGGTTTTCTTCAGAGAGGCCAGTGTGAAACAGGTTGACGTCCCCACACTTACCGGTGCGTTCGGCATCCTCCCGGCTCACGTGCCCACCCTGCAGGTGCTCCGGCCCGGTGTCGTCACAGTCTTTAATGACGACGGCTCCACTGCCAAATACTTTGGTAAGATCTTACTATTTTGCCTACATCATAAACATGTACACCAAACTATGGCAAATTGTGGAATTTTATTAGTACGTTAGGAACGTACTTAGTGATTTATATTTAAATCTCAAATATAAATTTAAATGAATAAATCAGGGCTGCTGTAAACAAATATTTTAGTAATCAAGAAATCTATTGATTATTCTTATGATTAATCAAGTAATGAGATTGAAAAAAAATCAAATAAAATAATGGTAAATCTGGCATAACACTGGTGTTACTATCAGATATCTATATCCAATTTTTTATATTTGAGCCTCCATAAAAGTTACTTTATTGTAGTTTAGAAAACTAACCTGTAATAATAATAGCTCACTTTCTAAGTTAACAAGAAGAAACGTTATGTTCAGAGCTGGATGATATGAAATTTATTGTGTGGTTTGTCCGTAAAGCTGCTCTTACACTCTAACCATCAATAAAAGCTCCATGGACCAAACTTGAAAATCGGACATTATGCCGCTAACACTTAGCTTTTGTCAGCAACTCAGAGGCATTACGCACAAGGCAAGTAATGTCCCTACCGGAACAGGGAGCATTAAGTAATAAAACATAAATTCAAGGCAGGTACATTTTAATAAACGAGGTACTCAAATCACTCCAGGAAACATTTCAGCCCTAGAACAAATGTCTATTTCAAAACTTTGATATTTCATCGTCAATATGTCACATGCATAAATCTGGGTTAGCAGATTTCATATCTAAAGCCTGTCCACAATAAAAATTTAAATGTTTTAAAAACACAATCCTCTCACAGATTACTTCTGTGAGAGCATAGTGGATGTAGCAGTGAGTATAAACTCTGCCATCACACTTAAATTTTTCAAGTCATCAAACTAATTTTAACACCCGAAAAGAGTAGCTTGCATATGTACAGTCTTAAATACTCACTTTATTTATAGATTACAAATGGCTTTCAGAAGCTTTAATATAAAGGTTAATCACATAAGTTAGAGGACTTAGTTTATCATCATAATTTTTGCAATCAAACGCCTTTCTGGAGAAAACTGAAGCTTAACAATCCTCTCCTAAAAAGTTTAAGTTTAATCTACTGCCAGGATAAATGAGTCTCTAACTTATTTACAATTGACATGAATATTAGGAGCTATTTGTTGTGAAAAAGAGTCATATTTTATAATAATCTTTTGACTTTATTGGTTAGAAAAACAGGAAGTGTCTAGTCGCACTGTTTCCAACAAATGTTTTCGAGAAAATGGAACAGTATGACTGAAAAAAAGATGCACCATTGAAAAGGTCATTAGTGGTGTTGCGAGGATCACACTAGTCCTGCTAGTGCCACCAATTTTGATTGACATGTACACCAGATGCACAATTTCTGTATAATACAAACATGATTTATGGTTGTTATTTCTGTCCGTCCGTATTCATACGTGTGAATACTTGCTACCTCTGGCTTCATGACGTCTTAAAACCTTAAGATCTTCACTGTCCCTCTCCGGACAGATGTTTGTCAATAACGCATAACCAAAACAAATCTGTTAATTGCAATGAACTTGTCCTAGCACGGCGTCTTACATTTACATTACACTGTAAACTTTGACATGTCTTTTTGCACTGAGTACTATGCTAATTGAATCATGGAAAAGCAAAGACTTTTGAGTAGGAGAAATGTGTAGGAATCCCGCTAAAGTCTTATTAGAACAGATGTATTCGGGGAAAATACTGCTCTGTTTGCCTATCATGCACACATCTAGAATCAAGAAGTTCTTGCTAAAAGACACTGTGTGTGTGTTTTTGCAGTGAGTAGCGGGTCAGTGACGGTCAACGCTGATTCTTCTGTGCAACTGCTTGCTGAGGAGGCTGTTCCCCTCGACCAGCTGGATGTAGCAGTGAGTATAAATTCTGCCGTATTACTCACCTGTGCTGCAAGGTGTTAATTAAATTCATACACTAGATTAAAAACAATTTTCTCTGCTATTCTGGAATTTCACCTAAGTTTATTCCGCTTTTCATACCTTGTTATGCCCATTAGAGCATATTTCTCTAAAGATTTTCACTTAATATTTTGTATTTACGTCTGCACTCAATAAATCTTGTTCACATCTCATTCACAGCTTGCTTGTTTTCTTAAAGGTAACCGGAAAAAGACACAAATTTACGATTAAAGCTAAATGAGCACAAATATTGTCTGAACGTTTGTTGGATTTTTCAGGCAACATTTAGGTAATAGCAGTTTTCAAAATATCAATATAAATCAAGTAAAAACATATGGTTTCAGTTTAGCAAATTAATTTGCGAGATGTTTTATGTAACAATTTAGACATTCTTTTGGTGGTCAGTAATCGCTAAAGTCAGAAATACTCTAATATTATAAGCCATTCCTTTTAGTCCTTGATTGAAACCTACTACCTATATCAAGGAAGGAGCAGGAAGGCCAATGTTTTCATCTGATTCTTGAATTAAAACAAAGTTTAAGCCAGTGTTTATGGGGATTTTTTTTTCTCATCCCTGTAAGATAAGAAAAAAAAGTCAAATTAGAAGATTTGACATTTTCTAATGTTAAATTTGTTGACATTAGAAAACCAATGTCAACCAATCTTACAACAACAACAAAAAACTCTTGGAAGTTTGTGTGTAAATTGAATATTTAGTGCTTTTAAAGCTACAAAACTCACAAAATGCCATGAGGAGAGTTTGCTGTGTTGTAACTCATTCACAGTTGGCATCAATTCGCTCAGCTCTTTTTTCCCTTCACATCAATTAAGCTGTTCTCTTGAGCTCTTTGTAAAAGGTAATCTGTCCCTGCAGTCTCAGATCATGTGCATTCTGTTCTGAAAGGACTTCTCTGTCAACTTAACAAAGTTTGAAACAGTGTGACTGGTGCTTCTGGTGCTGAGAGCAGCTCTGCAATACTCTGCTGTTAACTGGATGGCGTACACTGGGCTGGATGAAAACCGGCACTAAATGAAGTAGTGAAAGTTTAGCCCAAGCAAAAGAGGCGTTTGTGCTTTTTGAAAGACCCAGATCTTTATATCTTTTGTGCCTCGCTAAAGTCAGGAATTGATGGAAATTTGCTGCATCGCAGTCAAAGGTTCTGAGCTCGAGTAAAATCAGTTTTGTTTATACGTTTGTAAAAATTAAAACACATGCTTAACTGTGACTTATTTTACATGAATGCATATCTTAAATTTTGTCAGATTACCACAAGGAACAACTGAAATCATTGATATAAGGTCTAAAATCTGTCTTTAACACACACTATGATTAAAACAAAAAAGGCAAAATAATTGTATAAATGTGATGTTTCAATCTATACCCTGCTGTCACATTCCTTCTTCAAGCTGTGTGAAAGACGCATCAATTCTTTATAACTTGGAAATATCAACTTTGAAGTCATAATTATGATACAATTGTTTTATTGAAAACTGCAAAGTATACCATAACAAAGCAATCTGTTTATTAAATGCATTGAACCTTAACTCTCACCAATTCCCAAACTTAAATTATCTCTTTGCGCAGCACTAACCACCGGCAATAAGGTTCCTGCCATCAAAACTGCTAAAATATAACAAATCACGGTTCCTACGGCATTAAAGCTTTTTGAGTTAAAGATGAATTAAAGGAAATAATCTTCTAATTCCTTTTTTTTCTGTTGGGTTTAAAGTACTACCTTCATCAAGACACCTGCATTCAAAATCTGAACCAGCAAGTTAGACTTACAGACACATCTGGAAATGCGTATTGTCCAGAAAATGAATAATAGGAGCATGTCTCAAGCATAACATATTTCAGCTATGATGTTGACGATGTGGGTGTTTTTTAAAATAACTTTATTCTGTTCCATTCCGAGCTTCAGAGAACAAAACGAACATATTTTGTAAAACCAGAAAACGGGGTCAGTCAGTCCATTTGACCAGGATGAAGATCTGACACAGGAAGTGGAACTTGTGAGCTTACATACAACTGAAAAAGTTGTACAGACATAAAAAAAGACCCATAAAAAAGTTTATGGTTTTTCAATAAAAAACCTTTCATTGAAAAACCATAAACAAATGGTCTGTTTCCACTTATTTATGAAAATAAAACAAATTTATTTCCAGAATTCCAGTTGGTATAATTGTAAGGTCAATGGAAATGCAGCTACTGCCTTTCTGTTAGCCTGTTTAAGTCGTAGTGACTGAAATGTCATATTTTAGCGGGTTTTGAAACCGGGAAGCTTGTTGCCATGCCACACCCGAGCACACTGGATTCATCGACACGAATGGGACAATACAAGTGATCCTGTTATTAATTAGAAAACCTGTTTAATAGCCTACATTGTGGCTAAGCCAGACATGTGTTGATGCTAATGGCATCACTTCATGCAACTCCTGTTTTTTGGGGAGTTTTTTTTTTTTTTTTTTTTAAATAAAGTTCTCATTTAAAGTTTAATCGGTTGGTTTCCTCTGAGGGAGGCGTCTCTGATTGACTTTGGATTTTGACTTTCACAAATGACCAAATCTCTGTTTGATATTAATGTGATGGCGTGTGTCTGAGGAGGAGACCCGCAGCACTGAGGCCGATGTCACAGATTATCAGTTCAAGCTGTCAAAGCCGCCAGTACATTTAGTCGCAAACTCTACAAAGGAGGGGAGCTTTTTATGTTTTGCTCTTCTAAGTTGTTCTTCAAGCAGTAGCAATTGGTTTAATTTCCCTCAAACTCTTAATCAGCTTTTCCAACCTGACGACCGTCCATCTGACCAATCTGGAGGTGAAGCCCAGATTAAATGTCGGCCACGATAATGGCGGGCCGTGTTATTATCCACTCGTCATCGAGTTGTCAGTCTCTCGCTTTGGGCAGTGTTACAGTCTGTCAGCTTTGACTCTGTCGCAGTAAATGAGTTATTTTTTTTATCTTTTTTTCCCCCTTCCTGGTTGTCTTTCACTCCATAGTAACAATGCACATGGGCCCACACTGTTAATAAGGCGGGAAAGGTCAGTCACTGTCGAGTTATAGCAGATGTGCCAAGTCCCTACTGGGAGACCTTTAACTTCCAGCTATGTTTGGCATTTCTCGTTTCTAATCGCGACTGTGACAAATGGAGCTTTCAGAGCAAAGAGACAGTGGGGATTTTCTCCACTCGTCTTTGTCCTCACTTTCCACTCTTGCTCGGTCTGGCTATTTCAACTTGGACATCCCCGTTGGGGGATGCATGCGAACAGTCTCGACATGTTTGGAGCTGAAGTATTTTCCTGTTCTATACACAGATGGAAAAGGAGAAGAGAGTCTGGAAGAAAAATTTATTTCTTGTACAGCTGTAAAAATGTTGAATCTTCCATCTATCCCTTCCTCCCTCCCTATAGTTTTTTTTTTTTTAGTTCAAACTGTCTGTCAAAATGTGCACTAAACTCCGCTTGTTTTTACTTGTATGGTAAACACTGATAGAAAAAGGAGCACAAAGTCTGGATTTTTAAAAAATAATAATGCTTTGTTTTGATAAAATACGGACTCGTAAACCTGCACAAACTCTGAATTATTTCCCTACTTTGGAAGCATGTTCCAGATTGCAGAGCTTGAATTCACTTCCTGGTTTCATTGCTCCATCCCTTTTTTTTTTCTTCCATTCACTTTCAGGCAGCTAAGGCCAACCTTGAAAAAGCCCAGTCCGAATTGGTCGGTGCAGCTGACGAAGCAGCAAGGGCAGAAGTTCAGATCAGCATAGAAGCCAACGAGGCCATCGTCAAGGCTCTGGAATAGACTTGCGGTACAACTTCTCAGCTCCTTTTATCAATTTTGAGTGAAAAAGCTGAACATTCGAGGCATTATTGTGATTCTGTTCTCCTTTTTGGTTTCAGATAACCTGTTGCTTGGATGAAAATGTTCTGTTCTGCTCCAGCTCAGACCCGTCGGTGTCCAGGAAATACCATTTTTTCTTTGTACAGTGAATGAAGTTAACAATAAATTTATTTGGAGTTACTTTGTGAACTGTTTCCTAAATCTGCTTTTTGATGCTCAAAGTGCGCCGTTGTTTCAGATGAACCTCCATATCTGTTTATACGATTCAGTAACGTCCCTTTATCACATTCACTTGCAGCTTTCCGTGCAGCAGCAATTACTACCACTTGATGGCAGCAGAGAGTAATTAACCTTATTTAAACCGACCCATTTTTTTGTTCGTCATGACAAATGAAACATCCCTCACTAAAGTTATGATGATGCCATTCCTAAAAGTCACCAGTAAATCCTCAAACTTGGGAATTTTGTCATTTCTTTGGTTCTGGGACCCGGTATCAAACTGCTGTTGCCTTCTGACTTTCCATAGGGAGATGTGTGGGTTACCATTACTTGGAATCCTACGTCCCAAAAAACATTGACCTGGCAATGCCCTCTTCTGAGAGATGACAAAAAGCATCAGTGTCCAGTAAAATGGCTCCACTGTGTTCTGTGGATAACGGAGCCTCACGTTTGGTTTGCAACCACAGCGTCCAGCTCTCATTCACTCTTGAAGCAGTGACCTCAGTCACGTGCTGAATTGTTCTCAGAAAAATAGCCACAAACCTTTCTAAAAACACAACACCCATAGTAAGTGTAAGGTTGATTATTATTTTTTTGTTATTATGCTCTCTAACAGAACTCTGAGACCCAAATAGAAAAGTTATAGTTATGAGTAGATTATAGTATTATTTGTATTTGCTTGATTTTAGTCAGGGGTGTGTTGGTCTATTACATAAAATCCAATTAAAAGAAATAGAAGTTTGTGGTTTTAGCGTAACAAAATTTAGATAAGATTTGAGTTTGCTGTGCATTCATTTGAAACTATTCTGAGTCAGTTTTTTTTCTTCTTTTTTTAACTTTAAAGTCATCCATTTTAATCAGAAAAAGTGAGGCACAGATGGGAACCCAAGTAACGCAGTGCGATTAAAAAAAAAAAATCAGTGGTCGACACCTTTCACATCCTTCTCTCTGTTCTTCTTTCTAATCTGTCATCAAAACCTCGTTCCAACTGAAAACATAAAGAGTGCACACTCATCCTCGTGCAAAGCTTTTTCACAATGCACAACATTTCAGAGAAAAACTGTTGTTCATATAATCATATATATGTATGTATGATTGAGGGAATCGCCATCAATCCAGATTTATTTTGGGGCAAGGTGAAACCAAATAGTCTTTTGTTTTGTTTTTTTCTGATTTCTTCATCAAAAAGCGGCCTTGTGTTTTCCACAACCATGACCTCTCGCTTTGTGTGCAAAACTCCGCTGGATGTCTGCGGAAAATAAAGACTCTGAAATTGAGGAAGCTGTTCTTTTTCAGGTCGTGGCGTTTCCAGTGCAGGTTTCTTACGGATGTATTTTTAAGTCAACAGGATGGATGTGAGGTGAAGCCATGGAGTGCTTTAAAAAAAAAAAAAATTGTCTCTTCTTTTTGTCTTCCTCAGACGCGCGTCCAGATTAAGTGAATGTCTCATAAATGGGCTTTCAGACCTGAGTAAGTGCTGCACGGCCGCAAAAAGCATCCCGCTTTCTAACTGCTGCACATTGATAATAGGGGATGAGTATTGAGTGAGAGCCCTTACTGGAGAGCCATTTGGAGTTGAGTAAGGGCCTGGGATAATAAGTCACCGTCTGTACCCCATGCACTGTAATTAAAAGACTGTACCGTCTGCACCCGGGAGTGAATAACACCATCCAGGCTATGACGGTCCACAGAGTCATCTTTTGAGTGGTACTCGATGACGAAGCGAGTCACAGCTTTGGGAAAGCGTAGCCTGGCACGTTTATTAAATAAACCATATGGGGAATACAGGAGACCAGCCCATGTGAGTCATTTTATTTACAATGATGTCACCTCAAAAACAGGCGTGAAAGAGTTCAGTATTTTTATTTTGTTCCCCTTCAGTTTAAAGATGTGGCTTGTGCTAATTAAAAACGGTATTGTAGCGTTTAATTGAATGTGGTACTTTGGATGCTTTCAGTGGAAAATGGCGGTGTCAAATAATGACGTGAAAAACTCAATTATTAAAAGGTTTTAAGTCTACTGCTCTGGTATAAAACGGTGCATACATATTACATGAAGTTTTTAAGAGATTGAACAAACGCTTCGATCCCTTAAAATGAGGTTGCTCCTACATTGAGAAAGTTCTCAAGGGGTTGTTTTGGTTTCACTTGACGCATGCGCTCTCTAAACCGCTCTGCTTTATTTCAACGTAACTTTCAACAAATGTGCTAGATGGGTTCAGGTTTGTTTGGCTGAAGTAGCATGTTGTTGCAATCTTGGCATCGTTGCTACAGAAAACTTAGTCATTTGAAGTGAAACTGTCTTCCTGCCAATCTCAGTGCAGTAGTTTCAGCTGCATTCCACAATGACGTCTCTGAAGACGGACATAAAAGTGTGAAATTTGCAGAAACATGTTTGGGAAAAAAAAAAAAAAAACGGCTTCGAGTTTTGATTGTTTCCTGATTTTTTCCTTCAGAGTTTTCTCATAGTGACCAGAATGCAATGCTCCACTGACGAATGTTGAATTGCCCTGATCCTGAAGCGGGGAAGCTCCACCACACTGTCGCAGTTCCTCCAACACGGCTGATCGAATCATGACTTCCTGGAGCGACTCCTCAGCTGTTCTTGAAATTCTTTTCGAGTATCCCGATGCATTCCTTTTGAGCTCTTTCACCTACTTTATGACGCGAGACGTGCTCAGTATATGTAACTGCTTAGCAAGACACGGCAATTGCTATTAAAACTATCAGGAAAATGTGGATAAATACAGTTACACAGTGTTGCTTTTTTTTTTTTTTTCCAAATAGTGACAGCTCGATTTGAGTTTTTTTTTTTTTTCCCCTCAGCAAATGATTTTTGTAACACAATTAATTCTGGTGCATGTGTCGTCACACCGCTGCGAATACAAATGTGCAGGCCTCTGATAAGCAAAGTCTCCGTAATCCAGTTCATAACAACTGACTGTAAAAAAAAAAAGTGAAGCAATACCTTTGACAACTAACAGACAGTGGAATTGACATTTGGCTTTGATCAACAGTTTTCAGTTCTCTAATGGCAATGGCATCCTCTGAAGCAGAGAACAAAGAAAATCGCATAAAGCGCTGAAACCAGCGTGGTTGAGCTTTCTGCAGGGACGTGGAGGGCCATAAAATTAATCACGCCGATAGAACTGAGGCGTAAGATTTTCTTCATATGTGGGGAAAGGCTGGAATGTGACACATTCTCGTTATGAGACAGTGTAACATTTTCCTGTGTCTCTTCGGGGAGTTTTTTTTTTTTTTTCACGCAGGCTTTAGTCGCCAGGCTTGTGTGGATCTGAGGCGGGCAGAGCAACTTTAAACTCCCCGGCCTTGAAATGCAGATCAGAGTCTCCGAGTGGACGCTCCAACCGAAAATCCTCTTCATCGCTTTTACGTCAGTGCTCTCGTTCTGCTCTCGAACATCACCGGACACGCTTCATGCAACACTCACATTGACATTTCACACTCGGCGTTAATGATAGTTCAAGCAGCTGACAGCAGTCGGCGACACGTGGATCTATCAGTCACAATCGGGGCAAATAAAATAGTGTAATGATTGAATCGACCAGTGGCGAGGTAAAAACAAAAAGGAGAATGAGAGAAGGACGCATTAACTGACACGCGGTGACTCAGAAAAAAGTGTTACATGTGCATACCATGAAAAAAAAAATAAAGAAGACGGCACATTTGAATTTGTATTTACTGGAAGTCAATGTAATGTTTTTTTATGGGACGTAAGAGCAGGAAACGGAACAATGGACCGGTGCATCTGCTTTTCTGGCTCATCCTGTTTGGAGGCTGAACTCTAAACATCAGTGCAATCTTGGCAACCCGGATTATATCTGCATTACACTTTTACATAAAAAAATTTAGTGTCTTGCAAAGGTATTTAGTTCAGAATAAGGTGCTAAATTATAAGACAGTTTAAGGTAAACAGATGCAGAAATAAGCATTTAAATCAGTTTATATGCATCTTTCATATTCATATTACAATGCAATATAACTTGGTTAATAATTCATAAGGGTAAAATATTATCTAAGGAAGGCCAACTGAGAACATTGAGTTACAAGCAGCTATAATTGCTGGATTTCAAGTTCTAGTTTTGAATCAACTTCACAAAATGTGATTTATCTGCAATCTTTATTGTAGTTTATTGTCATTTTGTGTGTTCGACAAATGTTTAATGACAAATGGTTTTCAAAAACATTTGACAAATATCTTAAAGAAACAAAAAGTGACATGTATTTGTTTTCAGTTCCCTCTACCACAGTGCCCCGAAATAAAATCCAGTGCAACTGATTGGTTTGAGATCTAATTACACTATCCCAAGCTCGGGTGCAGCAGCATCTGTTAGAGGCAGCAAAAAACTTGAGACTGGACCAGAGTTTCAGCTTTCCCCAAGATAGCAAGCCCAAACATACAGTCTGTGCTGCAGTGGAATGGATTAGATCAAATTTAGTTCAATTTAGTTCATATGTTTGAATGAACCCGTTCATCCTCAGACAGAAATCTATCTACAAACCGAAGACGAGACCTCTGCACAATGAATGTTCACACACGTCCAGTTTGAATGAATTTGGAGGAGAATTTGCAAAAGGAGCTGGAGACTGTGGATCCGATAGACGTACCCTTCTCTAGACATGAAGATGCATAAAAAAGTGAAAAAAAAAGGGTTGTGAATAAGTTTTGCAAAGGACTTTGTATTCCCATAGCAGGTGGCAAGCTGCAGGATATTAGGAGTGCCTGATATGTGAAGGCAAATAAGAGACCTGAGAGACGAACGAAGAGGAAATTAAAGGTCTGGAAAATTTAAATGCTCTCAGCAATGAGCCGGTTATGATTTTGAGGACTGCAATTTTCCACAAGCCGGAGTGTTCCAAAATTACACATAGGATCCGTCGTGCATAATTATCTGCCTTCGAAATTTTATTATACCGTGGATGTCAGCGTGGTTCAGCTGCATAAACACATTCCTCGGATGGCTTTCGTATGCGCAGAAATGTTTTTCACCTGTGAGAAACGGTCAAGCGAGTCCAAGTTTGCATGAAAGGCGGTTTTAGAGAGAAAGAGAGGCATCCGGGGAGCGGAGCTGATTGAAGTGCTGACCTTTTGGTGGGACCGTGCAAAGAGGGGCCTTCAGACTCTCAGTCAGCTGTCAGATACTGCATCCAGCCTGGTAGTGGGAGTAGGGGCCCTGACACCAGCCTCCCACCACTCTGCCCTGCTTGTGTCATCCATCTCCGCATTCTTCCAGCCTTCCATTCCACATTAACACCCACCCATCCACCTGCCAGAGACGAAGAGCCAGGCAGTGCCGCAAAACACTCAGCCAGACACAAACATCCACACACAAAACAAAAACAGATTTTAACCTGCGCCAGCGAGGTAACATTTCTCTACAAATAGCAGTGTGGGCATTCGGGAGAAAAAATCGCAAAGCCGCAAACAGCCTGCTGTAGGGGTGAGATAATCAGCTTTGTGGTAGCAGAAAATGGACCCCTGAGTGGCAAGGCAGGTAATCACTGCACTGAGTGCTTCTGTGGGAGAGGAGGAAAGTGCTTTTTTCCGTCCTTTCCATGCGAGTGTCTGGGCATATTTGCTCCGAAAATGAGCAGCCGACTCAAAACAGTTATAAAAGAACTCCAAATGGGTGGCCGGTTGCAAGCGCTGGAGCACATAAGCTGTCAGCTGTACAAGAAAAAGAGTTTTTCTTTAAAAAAAAAACTGTGTTTAGAATATGTATATATCCTCAGAATACATTTATTTAACCATAAAACAGAAAATGACAGTAAAAGAAGAAAAACTTCAGGCAGCTCCCTGTTCTCCAAAAGCAACTCAGGTTGGGTGGATCCGTGGACGGTTGAAGCCACACATCTGCACACATCAGTTTGTTATTGTTTTTGTTTTTTCCATATCCTTAATGCGTTTCTCATTAAGCGGTCCATTGATGAACTCAACTGGGTTACTCATTACTGATAACACACACTTTTTAATTAATTTCACTGCTAATTTAAGACTCCTTTTAGGAAGCAGGGGATGTCTTACACACAGCTTCTGAACGAGAGTAAATGGCTCTATGGCTGTCAAAGAACTCCAATACAAATCCAACACATTGTTTGCTTAAGAAAAAAATCACTTAAGCAAAAAAAGTGTTTTGCCTTTATAGCTGGATCCAACTTTTACTCTGTAGCATTGTCCCATAGAGTCAGGCTTTACACTAATTGGAGGTAAATAGTTTTGTTTGGGACATTTCATTTGCATTCTTGCATGTATCAAATCTGTCCATGGCAAGTTGGGCCGATGCTAAGTACCCTTTGGCCAAGATGGTTCCTGATAATGAGCATTGACGTTCCTGCGAGCCGTCCCGCAGCGGTGTGCATCGGCAGGTTGGAAGCCATCATCAGCGTACAGTATGTACAGTGCCAATTTAGGAAGTGTGAATATTTGTGTCCCATCCAAAAGGTGAGGATGGAGAGCTCTTTGAATCTGTGTCAAAGGTCGAGCGATGCACACATGGGATATTGGTTCTGTTCAAGGAAATGAGAAGGGAGAAGCTTGGCCTTTTGTGACCTCAGCGCACTATTCACAGATCTATATTTAGTTATGAGGGGAATGAAGAGGCACTTTCAGGCTATATGTTTCTCATTATTTGTCCTAAGTCATCAACAAAGCAGAAAGCACACACGGTAGAGCATTCCACAGGGTATCACTGGAGCCACTTCTGTGCAGAAAGATTAACGATTATGCAGATATAATTTTATAATTTTGTTGTGCATCTCAATAAATTACAATATCATTGGAAATATTTGTACAGTACATTTGCAGCTCCTAATTTTCATTATTCACACCTTAAACTCTGCTTTTAAGAAAAATTGCAATACGATGCAAGAACAACAGCAAAGGGATTTTATCTCGGTCGACACAGTCATGGATAAGGCTGATGATCCTACAGAACATAGTCTGCTGCAATAATTGAACGGATGCGGCTGCGAACGCGACAGACCATAAAATCAGGTAGACTGTCCTCAAGATGACAGAGACGGTTGACTTTGACAACTAACGCGGGTTTTACGCAGATCAAGAGGAACCTGAAGACAATGGCTGGCGTGATTTTGGCGGCCCTATTGCCACACGGTGGCTGATTGCCAACACACAGGAGGAACGTTTGCCACGTGTGTCATGCATTATGTAAGTGTCGCAATGCAAGCCCACCCTTGCGGTAAGGTGGTTGAGTGCTGGTGTAGCAAAGCAAACACGACCAGATGAATACGAGCGGTCCCGGTGCAGACCACGCTTGGCTCTGTCCAAACAAGGTCAACATCTGTTTGCTTCGGATAAGCCAACCCTGCAGTGAATGTAGTTTTCCTCTCCCCCCCGCGTTCTTTTCAGTTCACATCCCTCAGTCCCATGTGATTTTTCCATCAGTCCCTGAGCGGTTTTCAGTTTTTTTGGTTTTCCCTGCCTCCTGGGGCCGGTTCACGCGCCTTTTCCTACAGTCTGTCTTCAGCTGATCTGCTCCCCTTCCTTTTTTCCAAAACACATACTGAATGTGCCTGGGCACGAGATGACACATTTACGCATGAGTGCGAATGAGCACACACACACACACTTTGCAGAAGCAGTCTCCTATTTGTCCCTTTCTAATTGCACGCTTTGCGCAGGTGACGGCCCTACGGCGCGTTCTGTTGTACTCATGCATGCGCCCAGTCATGCCAAAAAAAAGGGGAACTGAGGCGGCGCATAAATAACTCCAGAGCACTCCGGACTCTCTTCCTTCCTCATGTGTGGAAACTTCTGCATCATTCAATCTCTTCTGCCACCTGGACTGTTTTGAAACTTTTCAACTGACTGTTAAATCCCTCAATAGTTTTTCCTTTTTCTTTGCTGATTGCGCACATTGTAAACACGGAAACAAAATCTCAGAGAAAACTTTCAGAGTTTTCTTCTCCTTTCGGCGAAGGACTTTCCAGACGTGCTCGCATAAGTCACAGCTTTGCAGAAGCGGAGCGTGTAACAAGTTAAATGCTTTGCACTGTGACTTGCAAATGTGACACCCCTTTTGACCTTTGCCATTCCAGTTAATCCTTTTTGTGCCGGCTGACGTTTGTTGCTGCAACCAGTGTGACTGAAAGCCCTCAGTGGCTTCATGGTCACAAGCCTCTTTGGTGGGGCGGCGTTGGAAAATATGCCAATAAGCTAGTTTCCACTCAGGATGCCCAAAGCTGGCAGAAATAGCTTCTTTGCCTCTGGCCTGGATTCCTCTGCTGATGTCCCCGAGTTGCTTGTGATGGATATAATTAGAGGGGAAGGGAAAGTCACTAATGAGATGAAAACTGTAACTTGAAAAACCCTAAAAAACACCTTTGCAACTGATCACATAGAAATATTTGATGTTATGAAAAGTAAATATTTTCAGAAACATTCAAACTTCTCTTGAGGTTGGATTTTTTTTTTCTAATACTTTTAAAATATTTCTGACATTTTTCTTGCAAATGAGGAAATAGCCGAGTGGATTCCAACCGTCCCCCCGCTGTGTTCCTCTTTCAGCTCCACCTTCCTCCGCCGTCTCATTGCGTGAACGCTCTAGAGTGTCCCTCTTGGATTTTCCGGGGTCTCTGCACTGATGGAGGCTTAAATAATCCATCGTTGAATGATTGTGTGCAGTGAAAATTACTCCACAGAAATCTATTGCTCATGGATGGCCTCCAACTTACCAACCACCTTGCAAAAGCTTTCAGATCGCTTCAACATTTTTCATTTTCATGGATTTTCAATGGAAAATTGTGAAGTGGAAGGAAATGACACATGGTTTTCACAGTGTCCATTTTGAAAATCTCATGATTTATCAATTTTTGTCTGAAGTAGGACAGATTTGTTGGAGAGTGTTTTTGAAAATCCTTTTTTTTTCTTGTCTTTGCATTGGATTTTTAGTCAGGACTTTGACTGGGACATTCTGACTCATGGATATGCTCCACTTTGGTGTGCAAACAGGACACCTTTAAGAGTTTCATAAAGGCCACATAGGAAGAATCATATAAAATCCTAATATACTAAACTGAAACACAGTGGATGCTGCAGTTTTACAAAATGTAAAAAAAACAAGTCACTGGCCATAACTGCTTTTCTAAAGTGCTTTGTATGGCAGCGTGCTGCTGCGCTGCAGCGTACAGTGTCAGTAACAAAAAGCCGTTTTTGAATCTTCTACATCATTTCAGCCCTGGTCAGAAATGCTCTTAATGCAGCTACTGACAGTTCTCTCCAGTAGAGCGTGGCCAAAAGAATCTGTTCCAATACTCCAAATGGCAAGCCGAAGTTTTACTGTAAACACCTCTGAAAAGGTCAGATTTCAGAGTAGGCTCACTTCTGCATATGGTAACTATGTGTAAATGTGTCGTTATGTGTCATTCAGAAAAGCAGACAGCTTGACTGAGACAAAGCATAATAAGAGCAGAGCTGAAAGACAGATTTATCTTATTTTTTTTGTGTTTTATATTCTCAGTGTCATAAAAAAAATCCATTCAATAACTTTCTTTTATTGATTGATTTACTCTCTTCTGCCTCATTTTGCTGACTTTGCCTTCAGAACTGCCTTATTTCTTTATAGTCCCAACAATGTGGAAAAAAAAAAACAAAGGTTGTTACATTTTAACTGTTGCCTTACTTTAAATACAAACCTGTCTGCCCATTTGTTCCTAACCCCAGGCACCCACACAACTATCCCTCACTGGATATGTTCCCTTTTCTCCGACAGTTCTCTGCAAGTTAGAGAGATTATGTCTAAAAATCCTAGTTGATCACCTGTTTCTGAAATATTCAGTCCAGCCCGTTTGGCATTAAAAGTCATGCTACGCTCAAAGTCACTAAAACTGTTTTTGTTGCTCACAGGGTTTGCCCAGTTTGAACTTCATCAAGTGTCATATTCATTCTGACAGATAAACCTAAATGCATTGAATTGTTGATTATGTGTGTTAACAATTGGACCAGTGCACTAAGTAAAGTAGCCAGTCATTTTATTTCTTAGTTAAAATGATAATTTACTAAGTAACACATTCATCATTAAATAAGATATACGTAGATCAAAAAAAGCTGCATTTCATGCTGGTCATTTGCTCATTTGAAAGAAGTTCACATGATGAATTTAACACTAGCATTGTGCTGATTGTTGCTTCCATTTTCATGCAGGTTTACAATGGTAAAGCTGGAACAAACCAACAGAGTAAATGTTAGTTCTTTCAGTGGGGAAACGCGATCAGCCAGAGGTCAAAGTCATGATCTCATCCGACAAAAGATCATAAAAACATTGATTACCTTTGTAAAACTGAAGTGGCCGTGGCTTTTAATTATTATTCCCAACTTTGATTTGAATGCCTGAGCATGCCAAGCGGAAACATCCCACAGTGCTATTCATAAACTGTGTTGACTACCAGATATTTTACACCCACAGAGAGCAGAAGCCCAAATTAACCTGACCTGCCTGTAATATTGCTGCATATTTAGCTATAACACACTGTGTTCCAGTCAATTCCTGCCTCCGCTCCCATTTGTAGTCTCAATTTACCCTTTAAACTGGCACTGAACTTGGCACATCACAGCCAGCCCACCATGCAATGTGTCTGATTATGTAAAATTCTCCTCCATGTTCTTGCTATTGTGTGACAAACACTAGTGGAGGCCCGATAAACACATCCTTTACAAGCAGTCAACACCAGACACGTCATCTGGCGCGGCAGAAATAGACACAACTGACTAATTAACTGTGAACTCATTTTTGGCTCCCTGTCTATATCAAGTAATGTTGAGAAGAAAAAGTAGACATGGCTAAACATAGATAAGTCCAAAGTCTGGTTGGAGAAAGTGAGGTTAGTAGATTAGCTTTCACTCCTTGCATATCGATGGAACCCATTAGCGTTTTGACACACACACACACACGAGTCGTAACCCTAACCCTACCCAACAACTGATACAAGGCCTTCCTGAGACCCTGAACCTGCTTTATCTCAAAAAGCAAGAGAAAGTAGTAGATTGAAAAAGCTGCAGTGGAATAACACAGAGAAAACACCAGCATTGGTTAACAATTGAAGATAAACATACAGTGCCTCTGAAAAGTATCCAGACCATTGGACGTTTTATCCTTTAGTTGCTTTTTCAAATTAATCATGATCGACAAAATTTGGCTTTTATTTATTTATTTTTTTACCAAAAAAATTTACAGAAAAACTTCATTGTCAAAGTGAAAATGGATTCCTCCAAAACAATCACAATTGAATGTAAATATATCATATGTGATGATGCTTGTCTACTAATATACAAGACACTTTTATTAATTTACACATAAAGGATGACACGGTGCAGGCAATCGGTGGACAAGACTTTATTTAGGGTTGTCAGAACAAAGGTGGTTGGATTGCTTGATGTTGTCTTGCTGTTTGTAGCTGTTTTCCAGTTTAGCTATTTCAGGCTAGGATCCACTAAGTGGGCATTTCAGCTGAAACAGCACAGGAAACGCTGCTTTCGTCATCCATTAGATTAAAGTGAAGCCTTCTCTTTGATCATCAGCTACACAACTGCACAGGTCAGTGCAGCCTTTCCACTGTGAGTCACTTTGGCTTCCCCTGTCATCCCCCCATACACGGTAAATATTTAACTCTGCGTCACCGGTGCCATTCTCGATCCAAGATTCTGCAGCACTCCATTGATTTCAGCGACAACGCGAGATTTTTATTGAAGTGGGAGAAAAGTGGCAGGTAGCAGAAGGCTGGGTTCACATGTATGAAATTGTCAGCATGTTATTTATTTTTTAAATTTTTTTTTAGAAGGGAATCCTGGAAGGTTTCCCTGATTTAGACTGCTATGAAAACAACCAAAGTGCAACGAACCCAAAGTCCAGTGAACTCTCTGTTTTATGGAATTACTGCTGTTATCGTAACACAGAGAGCGATGGCAGTGAAGGGAAGGCTAATGGGCAGGGGAAAGTGGTGGGTGGGACAGAAGGTTGGAAAGTTTAGGGGGAGAGACAGAGAAAAGATAAGAGGGGGAAGGGGCGGAGGAGTCAGAGGGATACAGGAATGGATGACGTTGTCGGTGGGGACGGAGGGCTATTTTCGGTAGGTGAAGGGGGGAGAGAGCGGCGAAGGCAGCTGTATACTCCTCTGGGCTGACGTCACGAATGAAATCAACTCAGCATGATCTGACGCCTCGATCATGTGACCTGGAGTGACCTTCGCGATCCACAATTAAATTACTCTGTGTCAGCTGTAGTGCGAAGAGCTGCTACAGGCTTAAAGCCAGGTCAAAATACCAGGTGGGGGGGCGGGAGGGTTAAAGAAAGCAAAACAAAAAACTCGAAGAGACCATTTCCTTAAAAAAATAATAATAATAATAAAAAAGTGGGGTGAAAACTAATTAGAAAGAGCACGAGTTCAAGGGTGGAGAACAGAGAGACAACAGGAGACGCACAGAGCAGAGGCTCACAAGCCAAGATTGAATTAGCCTCCAGCTTTGGCTACCCCTAAGCCTGGGACGGAGGAGGATTAGTGGGCTAGGATTCGGGAGAGAGAGAGTGAGTGTGTATGTGTGTGTGTGGGAGTGTGTGGAAGTTTTCAACTGCGTGGGTGGAGAGCAGGGCGATTTGGCAAGTTCTGAACTTGCTTGCACTAACAAAGGAAATGCCTGCATCTGGTATTCATCACCAGTGTGTACTGTACAAATACACAAACACACGCGCGCGCGCGCGTGCAGATTCCTGCATGCATTCATAGCTATTATCTGCTATCAGTTGTTTCTCGCTGCTGAACTTCTGGGAGTAGTGGTGCTCATAAACAAGAGCTGGTGAGCTGAATTGGTGTCCCCCCCTCATTTCACGTTGACCCTCAGGAGCAGAGCATTTACAACTATTGCTGCTTGGTGAATGGGCAGAGCCACAGCGAAAGTCCATATCTTTTGTTTTACCAGAAGAAATACGCAAGAAGTCCATTCAGTGTTGCCAAAACCACCTACCCAGACACCCACACTTCCTGCCCTGAGTCTCTCTCTCTCTCCTCCTGCTCCCTGTTTTACTCCTGTTCTCTCCCGTCTATCTCTCTATTTTGTTCTGTTCCATTCTATTTTCTCCTCTTCTCGCTGACACTTAACCTTTGTCGGACCACGGATCCCTCCAGCCCCGAGCCGTGGGCAGCCAAACAGACAAATAAACAAACACGCAGAGCTGACACCTTCCCAGCTTGGTCGAGTTTCACAGCTAAAAAGGTTCTTATCGTGGACGGCTTGTGTCCTGTGGGTGGATGTCATTAGCTCAGTTAACACATTCGGTCCAGTTCCCGGCTGTCCTATTGTGGGCCTTTTTAGTGAGAGCAGACCGGCTCTGTAAAAAGCAGCAATTATCAGGTTGATTTTGCGGGGGCTGTTATAGTTATACCACTTGGAATGAGCTGTACAGTGAAAGGTTTGCAGGCCCAGATCAGGGCTTCGGGAATCACAACACAGAGACTGTGAACGGGACAAATGTCTCGCCGCACATGCACAGAGTATGCAGAGCTGTGTGAAGCCTTGTGTTACAAACGTGATAGGCCAACTTCTAGTAGGACTTTGTATTCTCACAGGAGACATGAGGAGGCTGAATTTTCAAAGATGACGACGACGCTCCTCAACTTCCCTGTCAGCAGATTAACACAACTCAGCTCTGGATCTCGGCAGTTTCTCTAGAGTAACCATCGTGTTACTTGAAGTAACTTAGAGTTACTTGGATGCTTTACTGATAAATGCACACCTTGCCTGGCCTGCCAGCATAAATGGATGACCGTGTCTTGACGGGCTTGGAGTTGTCCCATACTCTCTCCGTTTCTGAGGTTAGAGACCTTCAAAGCTTGGGATGCTGTTTTGAACTTAGCTTTACTCTAAACATCTCCGAAACCTTGTCCCCGACCACTTTTGTGAGCTCCATTGTCCTCGTGATGCTGTATGTTCATTGCATTCTTTAACAAACCCCTGAGGCCACCATAAACAGTCGTGAGATTAAATTACAAACAGATGGACAAAGTGAAGGGATTTCGCGACTTCTAAAGTAAATTTATTGCACTGAAATCGAATTATGTTCATTGACGTAAAGCGAAAATACAAACACACACCTCTCTTTATTTGTAAAGCGAATTGAAACCACGTATAATTCTTCTTCCGTGTCAGAGTCATGCTTTACTCAGAGGCTCCCAGTAAAACAGATTTTCGGCCGCATTTGTAACGTTAAAAAAATGCTCGAGAGGAACGAGCATTTTTTACGAGCACGCATTCCTCTTGGATGTCTTCCACACTTTGCAGCGAGCAAATCACCCTTCCATTGTTATAAAATGGCAGATAATTAAGTATTCCCTTCTTTTCAAGTTTAGCCAGAACCAGTGAGTAAACCGTAGAGTCAGAGAATACTTAGAATGCTGCAAAACCCCCCGAGCCAAACTATGAGAAACGGCATTCTCATTACTCACTTGGCTCACATGCAGCGTCTCATCATTTCACCCTCCACTTGGGAATGTGTTGACTAAGGAAGGAGTGACTAACATGTTCTAAGTCCTTCATAGACACAAATACAGGCAATATATATTGTTACTCATGACTGTGGAGGGACATATAAACACTATACCATACAATATGATGTATGCGCCATCTGTGAAGACTGAAGGCAGTTAGGACAATTGCAAAATGTTTGGACGGAATCCAGCACACTGGCGTGAGCCGCTCGGTCTGCAGACCTCGTCGGGTTCAGTGAGTATTCGCTCAGTCTGAAGCAACGGAAAAGTATGTGCTTTAACGTACGCCCTCATCTCCACCAGGAACTTTCTGTTTTGAATCGAAGTGGATGGGTAGGTCTCCGCTGAAGTTTTAACAACAAGACAAGAAAAACAAAAAAACTTTCCCAGAAGAAATGTCGTGACTCGCGTTTCTGGAAATGGGGGGCTCTGGTGGAGAATGTTCCTGGCCTGGATGTTCGGTAGTTACTGTAAACTGTGATTGTGACTAAATCGTAGTCTATAAAGTGACACTTTCTTTTCTTGTCCACTGTTACCGCCTGTTCCGCACAGTTTCTCTCCCTATTTTTCTCGCAGACACTTGCCCTGGCGCGGTGTCTGCTTCGGTGTATGAGGCTGCAGAACTCTGAGATAGATGTGTCATCAATCATCTGTGCTGTGAGCCGGGAGGGCGAGCGGGCCGAACTTCAAACACGGCGCCTTTCTGCAGGTGTGGGATCGAAGGGCCCGTCTGCACTAAAAACATTCCCCGTTCGGCCCCTCTCCACTGTGTGCTCATGTGACACCTTATCAACTCAGTACCTTGTGTTCTTTTGTGCTGTGTTTGAAAAAGTAACACTCTTCTCACACCACATTTGTTACTACTTGCTACTACTATGACCAGGCGTCTTTGGGTTATGTAATCCAGAGTTTGTGAAATAACACAGTTGAGATTATTTAACCTCCACTGGAAGTTAGGTTGAATGACAAAATCCACGCTTTCTCAGATGTTTGCATTAAATACATTGACAATTTAAATATTCTTTTTTTTTTTTTTATTGCACATTCGAATTATTATTGCTGTACCAAAATTATTGAAGCCGCTGTGTGGAACTACTCAAAAGAACATACACATTTAAGTACGCTTCAAATACTACTGGATCCTTGGACCACCCTTTGGTCCTCACACATTGACACTGTTTGGAAGAAAGCCCAGCGGAGGCTGTAGTTCCTGCGGCAACTCAAGAAGCACAAAGTTGAGAAAGTTTTACATCGTCGTTAACTCAGTCTGTTTTGTGTTCGCCTGTCTCTGTGTGGCTTATCCTCAACAGGTCAGGTCTAAACTGCAAGAAGCAAAAAACTTTGCAGAAATTTTCTCCAGGACTGACCTGGACAATCAGTCCTGCAGAATCTTGATTTTGTAAGTATTTAAAGTAAAGAAAATATTTATTTATTTATTTATTGTCTTTATCAAGAGCAAAGAAGAGCCGAAGTCAAATTCCTTGCTGTTATGTATAAGCTTGGTAAATAATGGTAATTGTGACTAGTCTGGTGAAGTGCTAGGATGTTAATGTCTTATGATATGACTCTGATAATTTGGCTCATAACACCTGTCAGTGCAAATTCAGTTCAATGTGTGTAGAAAATACTGACAGAAAAGGCGATTTGCCTTTATAAACTCAGAACTTTGATTGGTCCGAAGGTATCTGAGTGCAGTGTGGAGAGAAGTGACACTGAAAAACAATATGACACAGGTCATATTAGGTTGTGATTACTGAAAACACACTAAACAAAGACTTACTGGGGGTAACATTGACAATCGACACCAATAACACAATTTGAATTTTATTAGGAACTACATCTACCCTGAGTCCTAAAACAAAATCTGAACATCCCAATAGAAACGCCTACCTGGAATAAAATTGACTTTACAAAACGTACAATTACAGTAAAAATCACGTATATGTACCAGAAAAAGTTAACACAGGCTCGATCAAATTTGCTTCTTAAGCAATTCACTTGAATTCACGGGGAGAGTAAAATTTATTACTGCAATAAACATAATACTAAGCTCGAGAAAATTTCTCTGAATCATATGCACATACAAGTGTTGTGCATCATCACAAGTCAGCACATCCACATCATATGCATGCAAGAGCGCAGCTGGCCTGGTCCAAAATGATGAGATGAATCCATGACAGCTTCTGCACTGCTTGTTTTTACTCTACAGCAATTTGTAAGGAGCTTGTGAAAATAACACATTGTCCCTGTTGTTTCAAAATAGAAAAAAAATGAGTAGTCAACCAGCAGCATCTTGATTTAAAATCAAAGACGTGAAAGAAGAACCTTTCCTCCTGTCTCTTTCTGCTTTGTTCTCCTCATATCTCAGGTTTCAAAGAACACAACAGAGATCAACAAACAATGAAGAAACATAAAAGAGCTGAGTGTAAGAATAAAATGCAGCTGAAACATTCTGTTTTAGAGGATCAGCAGTTTCTTATTGACTTTCAACATTACTCGTCGGAGAGCTGTGCTAACTCCTATGTCATCCCTTTTATTGCGTTCTAGAAATTCCACGTCTCCAGTGTCTTATTTTGCACTAAGTGATAAGTTATCTGTAGTCACAGAGCTGAGAGAGAGAAACCATTTCAATTCCTCATTGTCTGCAGAATCTTGAAAACACATTTTGTTAGTCAGAGATTAAAAAAGGAACAAACTTTTGTCATTATTCAAATGATGTTAGAACATGTCGCATTACATCAGAACACGTCTCATTTTCATTGGCTGTACGCAAAAAAAAACATTGTAATTGACAGAAAAAAAGCCTGTGTTCAATTAATCTAAATAATCACTTAGTGGATTAAATGACTGAGATTATAAACCATGGAGTACATCAGTTCATTCAACCCGTATCGTACTTCTGAATAAATTAAGGTGTCATCTGTATACATTTGAATACAGTTAAAACATACAGATGCAAGATCTTCACTGTGGAAACAAGAATGGTGTGAGGATGAAACACCAGCAGACGTCTTCTTAAGCATGAGTCATAATTTTCTAACAAATTTACCAAATAATAAAAATCATAAATACCTAAATTTCAACCAAGTATATTATTTTTTTGTCATTCAAACTTGTCATTGATTAACTGTGGATGTTATTTATACAAATTACAAATAACAACGAGGCCAGGAAACAACAATATGCAGGTGACAGCTTATGCCCTTAACATCCCATTGAATATGATCTTAATCTTCAAGTAGTCTTTACCAAGAAACAGCTCATCTTTGCTTCAGTCTTAAATAGTCTTGAAGGAAAACATGTACACTCTATTTTCTCAGATATAAAGAAATAATAAATTTTTTAAAAAGCATGTTTCAAAAACCTAATTATAAATGTGTGATTATGTCAGTGATATTTTATGACTTAAATGTACTTACCATGGAGGAAATACTAGATAGATTTCTAAAAGAAACAGTTCAGATGAGTTATGATTCTGCTGTCAAGGAGAATCTGGCAGATGCGTCGTAATAAAAGGGTTTTGGGGTTGCAGTTTTGTTTAGTAAATACAACAAATGGAGAAGTGTTGCTTGTTCTGTTAAAATTTTGAGTCAATATAAAACTCAAAAAAAAATTGTCATCCATTTTTGATTTGACTCATTTAATGACTAAGAAAATTGTAAAAAAAAAAAAAATTAAAAAAACTTTTTTTAAAAACCTGAATAAATATTTACTTTAAGTGCATTTTACATAATTTCTATTAATATTATTATTATTTTTTTAGGTGAAACTCAGATCTTTCTCTTAGAGGACTGCTTTCCTCTTTTTTTCTCTCTTTGTTCCTCAATAAATTATTTTTCCTACATGAACACGCCTCGCATGACCCGCCTTGTCAGCCAGTCTGCATCAGCATGCATGACAAGCGCACATCCTTACTTCATGTGCCAGATTCCTGTGGCCGTGCTGTGAGTTAGCGAGGTGTGGCCGTCCTACTCACAGCCACTCAGGATGAATCAGGAGGAAATGGTGGCAGCGGCAGCAACGGCTTGAGCAGCGCCGGGCACGGTTCATTTTTCTCCTGGGGCACTGGGCGGCCCGCAGCTGACTTTGATGGATAGGAATGTTGCTCACCCACACACACTTACACGCCCACACATGTCCCACACACTCACACAGCAACGCTCGGATGCACACACTCGCGGACACACACACAGTCTCAACCCCACACACACACACACACACACACAGGCACAGGCACACGGCCCGGGCCAAGCAGATCTGACGTTCTGTGTGAATTGTTTACGACCCGCCCACATGGCCTTCCTCCTCTGTCAATAAACTTCTTCCCAGAAGTATGTGTGATGCATGATCGTGTAAATGGCTATTTGTGGGGGTTGCGCCTGTGTTCTTCATCACGGGCTTCACCATGTGCATCCTGGTGCAACGTCGTCAAACCCATTTAGCGTTCGCGCCGCGTAATGACAAATCTGAGCATTAACTTTTGTGCTTCACCTTCATTTGTCACATTAGCGACAGAATGGGAAAACATAGTGCATCAGGTGTTTGTATATTGAGACAAATGACACACAGAAATTATTAATAATAATTCTCCACCAGAAACCCCGAATCACTGCTTGACTGAAGGATGAGAAATGGAGAAGATGAGGCAAGCTTTAGATTACACGTTGTGGGAACTGTGCCTTTGTCGGACCACCTGTGAGATTTTCAACCCAACAGCAAGGTTTAATCTGGGCTAACCAGGTCAGGGTATTCCTTGCCAAACCTGCTGACAAGCGCAGCCAAGAAAGAAACTGACTCTCCAGTGACCAGAGTGACAAACATCAGAACCGGCTCTTTCTACTGGCCAGAGTCTCACAAACCAGCATGACAAGCATCAAAACAAGTTTATGAGGTACAGCATTTGACTCCAACCGGCTGGGGGGTTATTTCAAGTAGGAGTTGAACCAACTCCTTTCACTTCTTTCACTGAGTCAGCATCTCCAGGGAGGAATAAAGAGATGGAGGCAGATAAGTAGCAAGAGGGAGCCGCCTGGGCTACGAAAAGACAGCCACCTTTGTCTGCTTGTGTAGCCTCTGTGAGATAACGCCTGTGTTTCTTTTGAACACACACTACGAGTTCTGTCTCTTTCCCCCTTGCACACACACACACACAGACGCACACATAAAGACGCACAAAAGGATGATTCAGTTCTTCTTCAGCATGATAACTTGCCAGTGGGGCACAGGGTCCCCTGCAAAGCGGGAGGAGTGCAGCTTGCTGCTATCAGACAGACAGTCTGTGCTGCTCCTGAGCCGGAGGCAGCAAGGAGGGACAGTTCTTGTCAAGTCCATGTTTTTTTTGTTTTTTTTTACTATTACAATGCACAACACACAACATGTTGCTTGTGTCCTGTGGAATATGAAAGGAAATTCAGCACCTCAAACTTGTCACCCTCCTCATCAAACAAATAACAAACCATTTTTGCCATTTTTTTCACCCACCGCTTTCCCTCCACCTTTGACAGATACATGTCGAAGGAGGGGTGATCCTTTGCAAAACAGGATCACCCCATAAGACGTGAAGTTCTCTAGATGTCCTGAATCATCAGAAGTTCTCCTTTGTCAAACTTTCCCATATTCTTTTGCTTGCTTCCCCCCCCCCAGAACACATTGTTCACTTGCTGCCTAACATAGACCACTCATGGATGTAATCTGCGTTATTTATTACACTTGTCAGAAATCATAGAGTTATGCCTGACTGGAATACAACACAAACATTTTTAAAGCTTTCTATTCAATCCGGTGTGTACATTAGGACATCATTGTGCTAATGTACAACAAATGAAGCACCCCTCAAAACACACAAAATCAATCCTTATTCATAAATAGCTATATAATCAAATTATCTCAATACAATCCGGCCATATAGACAGAATAGTACATTATTGAATAATGCGTTTAACAGATCCCAATTTACTGATTACGTCTAATTAATTATCGGGTGATTTGTTTGTTTTGCTTATGCTCATGAAGCTTTGACAGCGCGTATATTATTTCCCTAAACAAAGCGGTGAAGCCTGCCAGCAGTTTTTTTGTTTACCGGTGAGCAGGGCCGGTATCCAGGGGAGGAGGGTGTTTACCTGCTCTGTTGCCCGGTGACACGTACGACGTCAGTGGTTTGGCAACGCCCCTGACTCCAAGGCTTCGTTTCATTGACGCTCTTTTAAGGTGGTATGAGACTGACTGGTGAATTCACTTTCACCGAATAGTGTCTAATTCCTTTGCGAGCCCCCTCTTAGACACGCGGACAGACGCACTTGGATATTGAAGACCTCTTGTCTGCTGCTGTTTTGCGTGGCCCTCCCCTCCTCTCCTCCTCCCCACCACCACCACCACCCGCGGCGCGAGAATTGGAGATCCACCTTAAATCAACTGTTGACAGAACAAGAACTCTTCTCTCCGCCCATATCCGAACCGAGCCAGTTTAAAGAGGAGTCTCACCTTCCCGGCTACGTTATCACCGAGAAACACACCGGCGTACCGAGAACAGCCGGACGCGTTGGGACATATCCGCTGCTATTGGTCAAGACTTCCCGGACTGCTATTAAAGCGCGTGAAGAGGCGCGCGCCGTGACACACACACACAGGAGCCGGCGAAACACGAAGAGATACAAAACTGCTGTGGATGATATTCAGATTGTTTGGATTTATCTAAGAGTTTGGGTTGCCTTAACGTACCAAAGCTGGGGCAACAGACTGAAACTCAGCTCAATTCCCAGCGAAGCTTTACGGTTTTCGCCACAATAATTGGTAAGTACGCAAGTCTAACATTTTCTTTTATATTTTTCTTTGGAAAGTTTGCTAGTGGTTGAGAAGTTTTGGGAAAGCTTGACTCGGGCTTTGTTCTATCGGAAGGGTCAAAACTCTGTTCACCGTCCTTCGTGTGAGTTTTGACAACGCAACTAATTTATTTCATCGCGAATTTCACGTTGAACTTGAGATGTGTCATCATGTGTCATGCGCAAAGAAGGATAATTGTCTCCTTGTATCGTTAGACTTAAAGGTTACACTATATATATATATATATATATATATATATATATATATATATATATATATATATATATATTTACTGATAACATTAGTTTAATAAAGAATGAATGGCACGACTGCAGGTTTTTATTGTGGCAGCCTCTTCCACTAGGGGGCGACTGAGTATCTCGTTTTATGTCAGTTTGCCCACAGATCTTTTTGCTCTGAAGGCAGTCAGTCGACGTATCTCAAGTAAATACACCTCCAAGTGTTCTATCACATATTTCTCTTCTCTCTTTTTTTTCAAATTAAGAGTAGAGGCTCACAAAAAAAAAAAAGTGATTGAAGCAGTGCGTGATGTGACCTCTTGCACGAACCTGCTGGATCGGCTGCGGTATTCCGGTTTCTCGATTCGCTGGAACACGTGGGATGAATACGGCACCCATTCTGAGTTCCGCCGTATCCTGGTTCCCTTCGGGAATGGCTAATTGTTTACAATGTGGACATTTGCATAATATTCTCGGCCGTTTTAGCGATGCTGCGCGTCTGCACGCTTCTGGGCTCACGGAGAGGAAGTTCTATAAATATTACAGTATATCCGATAAGACTTACTGGAAACAGGTCGTTACGGTTAACAGCAAGTATTTAAAGTAGATAGTGCTACCTGAAAAAAAACACACACACACACAAAAACCCAATACTGATACTTTTACAGTATGGACCTTCGCAAAAGCAGTCTGGACTCTGATGAGTAGTTATTTTGAGGATAAGTGCTATTTTGAGCGTGTCGCGCAGTTCCCACTCACACGCAGTCCTTTTAGAAATGAATGCTGAGAAATTTGAGAAATAATAGAAAGTGTAAGTATCAGTTAGTTACGCCGGTAATCACCGATATAAACATATTATTTCAACCCTCCTCTGCCTTGGTAGATTTGAAGGAACTCGGACGAGCAGCTTTGAAGCCTCTGCGGTGTGGGCACATACTTTGTTCAATGCTGTAATTTATTATGAATGGCCTAAACTCGTCTGCCCTCCACGTGGGTGTGGATCTCGCATTTTAATTGGCCGACGTCGGCAGCGTCCTGAAAGAGCTCCGCCGCGATTGGCCCGGTCGCTCCGGGGGCTGTGGGCGGATTCTCGTCGACGGTGGAAGTGGGATACTTTGTGACAATGTTCATTGTCGGTACATCCACTGGGGCTGCTGTAGGTTTGAGAGCGCTGCGGAGAGCCTCTCGCTTCTAAGCCGAACAGGGCTTGCAGCTCCGCTCCTCTGAAGGTTGCAGCAACCTCAGTTTAGCGTTCACAAGGAGTTTATTACTGTTATTGCATTTTATTTTTTTCCATCATCAAACCTCGCATTTTTAAAGGTTATTACATACGATCGCCTACATATTTTTTTTTCTGCTGACAGTATCATTCCGTGTCTGTTTGGCTTTTGCCCAATGTAGCATTTCGGAAGACTTGCTTGCAACTTGGAAAGAAAAGAGAAAAAAATAACGCTGCAAGGACATTTAAATACGGAGATTAAGCAAAGGCAAAAGCGACTCTGCGGTGTTCGTTGATTTCCTGCGGGGACGTTCTCATGAAATCGACCGGACTTGGTTTCATTCTGACGCTCGGAGGACGCACGGAAGGGTTAACAGACAGAAGCCTCTGCTGAATGCTGCCTTCCAAAGAGACGATAGTCGAAGCGACGGATTCCGCTTCCTCCTCCTGAAAGCCTTTCTTCATCCCGACTCTTGCTCGTCTTTCCCTTCCTCCTTCCCTTCCCGTCCCTCCCCCCTCCCCACCCCTGCCGTCTCCGAGCACAGGTTATCGAATGGACCAGCATCCCAGCGCCCGAAGCTGCACCAGTCGCGGGACTTCGTCCTGCGAGGCCGTCCCGGCTGAACCCTCCATGAATCTGTACATCCACTCCACCACCGGCACACGCTTCGAGCTCTCTCTGCCCCAGGAGGAGACCGTGGAGGGACTGAAGAGAAGGCTCTCGCAAAGACTCAAAGTACCCAGAGAGAGACTCGCTCTGCTGCACAAAGAGACGTGAGTACATCTGGACGGTGGCGTTTTAACAGAATGCATTGTGTAGGATAACGATCTCGCGATTTCTGCGAGGTATTTTCCTTTAAGAAACCTCTCTTTGCGCGCACTGACATCACCAGCCGTAACAGTATTCTGCAGTTTTAAGATGGGCACATTTGTTGCGTTAACCCTTTCATGCTCAGGTGATTTTTTTTCCCCGGTCCACACAGAAAGACTAGGAGGAGTAACCTTGCCTGCAGTGGTCTAGGTGTACATGAAAACCGTTCACATTAAACTGCTGAGTTAGTGCACACCTTTGCTAAAACTGCGCCAGCACTGTTGGGAGATGAAATCTGCAGACTTGAATTGAGTCAAATGCAGAAAGCAAGGCTCTGTAGCTCTGCTGTATGAATCAAAACATGCATTCATAAGAGGAGTTTCTGCATTGATAAGATGCTTAACAACACCCATATTTGGGATAATAATGTAGTGGGATCGACTGGCCAGAGTACTGTTGAATACTCAGGAACTGCAGCCATAGCAGTATTAAAGCAGGCCTGCGAAGGACAAGGAATAGTTAACCCTTTTGTTATTTCAGACTAAAGCTCTCAAATGCTCTGCAACTTAAGCAAAAGGCAGCGCAAGTGGCGTTATTTCAAAACTGGTAACAGGGGTTGCTCTACATGCAAACAGTTGGCATTGTTTTTCGATCTGCTTCCCCTCCTACCTATTGTAATCACCCTATAAATCACATCATCCTTTAAAGCCTGAACAGGGTTCTTAATCTCCTCTTGCGCCTCGGAAGTGCAGGCCTCCTGCAAAGCCGGCTCTGCCAGCCTTTGTTCAGCTGCATTTGGGTCATGCATGTGCAGCAGGCTGTCCGAAGCATCCTTTGCTTGGGGAAGAAGAAGAAGAGCAACACACGAACACCGTGTTCATGGGGTGTCGCGATCTACAGGGAAGCAGTATTTTGGAGCAGACATGGCTGCTCCTGTTCTGCAACAAACATCAAAGTGCAGAATGAAGAAGACCCATTTCGGGATGTGTGGTTGTATAAAATCTGAAATCGTAAAATTGTTTAAGCCACTAATTATAAAACTGCGTTGTACAGCCATTTGTTTCTTGTCACAGCTTTTGCAGTTTGTTCTGTCTGTTCGCACAGCCAGAAGAAAGTACTTACCTCCACTTAGGCAAGTGGCAGCAGTGCCAAATATCCACTGCGAGCACTTGTCAAGCTGCACTATAGTCGAAATTGAAAAATGACAGCCCAATCAATACATCTCTTTCATGAAGCTTTTCACCCACGGCTCTTTTCCAAACTAGTTTTGAAGTCTGCCTAGCACCCCCGAAGTTGCCCAAGCACTCCTTGCTGAGGGGTGTTTGGGTGTCTACAGAGAGAAGATACTGTCAGCACAGTCTAATTATCTCGATCTGTGTAACCCTGCAGGCGACTAAGTTCAGGCAAACTCCAGGATCTAGGCATCTCTGATGGGAGCAAGTTAACACTTGTACCAACAGTCGAAGCAGGATTAATGGTAAGCCTTGTCCTAATGTTATTTTGATTTAGCTTGGAATAAAATTACAGAAAGCACATTCAGTTTATTTAAAAGCTGCAAAAACACTTTTGTTTACATAAAGCATAAATGTCTTTTTTATTATTATTATTTGTGTGCAGTCTCAGGCATCAAGACCAGAGCAGTCAGTAATGCAAGCCTTGGAGAGTCTAACAGAAACTCAGGTAAGGAAATTGTTTGCTTTGAATTACAAGTACGTTGCAAATAAACAGATATTCATATTTATGGTTCTATCTCTGTTTATGAGCTTTCACAAGATCTGGATGTTTTAACTGTAGTTAGCTGTGTTCAGAAATTACTTAATTTGATACAAGCTGTGCAAGTCTGCACAGTGATGCATCAATTGTTTAATCTTGGCCCCCTAAACAAGCCAAGCTAGGCGTCCTGTGTGAGCTGTTGGTATATAATAAGCAGCAACACCCTTCTGTATCCTAGTAACGTCTGCGATAGTGTGTGTGTGTGTGTGTGTGTGTGTTTGTGCGTTTGCCTGTGCATGCACGCTGCTACAGGAGGCTACGAGAGAGTAAACTGCACACAAAAAGACTTATTTCTGAGCGCATAAGAGGCCTGATGCTCACTTTCATGTTTCTATTTCTACAATCTCTCTCTCCACTTCTTCTGTATTTCATGGACTTAATAGACACACAGAAGCACACGCACACACACACGCACGCACGCATACTGGCTAGTTTCCAGGAAGTGTGCTGAGGCTGCATGGCAATTGAGTACACTAGTCTCACTCACTCATAAACAGAGTGCTGGATCATCAGATGGCAGCCTTCTCATTCTGTATTAGCATAGGGTTCCTGGAAGCCTTCGTGCATATATGTCCTAAGATGGGCCCACACCCTGCTCTTACAGTGAAACAGCTCTTTAGGCCTTATAAAATACAGAATGTATTTCAGTTAGTGTGACATGACTCACTGAAATAATCAATAGTGAGAGTAAAGGGAAAAAAAAAGCTTTGCATAAGCCACAGAAAGAAACTTGCTGAGAAGAGAGATGATAAGGCCGAACACACTTAGACAACACTGTGACGTATGAAGTTGTGTGCAGCTGACTGACTGACTCACATCCACTTCCTTTTGGCGGTGTTGGGCAAGGCTGAGACGTACGTAACTGCATCAGTGTGATGTCAAACCGATGGTGAAACTGAGCACTTGGGTGTGCAAGGTTTTGTCCGGTGAACGACGCCGACCTGCAATCAGTCAGAATTTTTATTGGAGGATGTGGAAGAGATAGCAAGCTGTGGTTCTCTATGGCCTCCCTGATAATTTTATGGTGGAAATCCTGGCCTCGTCATCTGTGTGTGAACTCAGCATGCGCCTCATAGCGCTGACAACAGATGACTGCATGTGTGTAGGTGTGTGGACATGTTGCTCTGTGTGTGTGTGTGTGTGTATTTTTTTCTCCGCACTAGTGGGCTGGAAGTAAGCCTTGCCCTTCAATAATAAAAAAGAAGGTGCGTGTGTGTATATATATATATATATATATATATATATATATATATATATATATATATATATATGTATTTTTTTTTTCTTTACCAGATGTAGATGATAATTCAACTGCCTACCCAGAATAGCAGCTTTCTCACTTTGCCTCTCATCTGAGTCGTAACCCTATGTTGCCAAGATTCGTTATGAGTCAGATACTGTTTCTTAAGAACTGCTTACCGTTTACATTACTTCCGGATTCATTTGCTGATTGTAGTCCTGCAGAAGAAGACTGTGACAATAAAGGGCAGCGTGTGAATCATATCAATGTGAGGGGGAAAGTTCACGAAAAGGCCTAACACTGCTTTGTGTGTTTATGTTCTGAGAAATTGATTGAATTTATAATTCATGCAGCAAAATGGAATGCTACAGAAGTTGGGGAGATTAGTGATACAGGGTAAGATTAGAAAATAGGAGCACAAAAGCTCTCCCTCATTTCCTTTCTTCCTTCTAACTCCAGTTGGGGGGCGGGCTATCAAAAATCAATCAATGCACTTAGCTTTTTAAAAGCGTCTGACACGGTAATTGATATCCCTAAACACCTTAAAATAGCCTCCGGGTGATTCAGGGTGGTTTTTGGTAGTCACAGATGAAGTGGACATAAACCCGCAGACCCCCTTTATTTAAGCACATATCTTTCTAAATGTCTCTCTGGTTAAGTGAGAGTCCCATTTCAAATTTGAGTGTTTTTCCAGGAAGTGTGTGTTCATGGAATATGGACTGGGTGGATCACCTCATGTGTTCTCCTTCATCTGGATTAGATGTCCCCGTCTAGCGGCTATATAGCTAGGAAAGCAGCTTGCTGGAACACGCTGATTTGTCTGAGGAATGTGTGTGTGCGTGTGCGTGCGTGTGTCACGTTATAGGGAAATGTTTTATGGAAGTCAAGATCTGGTAATTATCGAAATTATGTTTTTCTCCCCAGTGTCCCCCATTTTCTCCTTCTCCCTCTCTTGTTCCTGCTTAACAGCTCTCTCAAGGCACTATAATTTAAATGTGCTGCGGTTTGCAAGTTTGGCTGTAGCTGCCTCTGTTTGGCCATGATGGCTGGCTTCTTTAGCTGCCTTAATTCCTCGTCTGGCATCAACTAGGGCCTTTTTTTCATGACATCTAAGCTGTATTAAGCCACTGACTCCTGACAGCCCATCAGAATGCGCTCGCCTGCTCTACTTGCTTCTCCTTCTGTCTGCTAAGGAGACGTTGTGTGTACAGCTTATATTTACACTCACAGATCTGAATTGAAAGGATGTACTTAGAAGGATTTCTGATCTTTGTAATAAAAAACCTGAACCATATAATAAAGCGAACGTATACTTGTATAGCAGCCAGTCAAGTAACATGAAGGGAACTCAAACAGTGACATAATTGAATCTTTTATTGTTGTTGCAGTTGACAGAAACAGAAATAATTTGTGTTACTTTTGAAACGTAGAGACTATTTGCTCATTGATGCACGTTGATGCTTGAATAAAAGCCAACTAGGCGGGCAGCCATCACCCTCACCATCCCCCTACAAATGCACTTCCCCCCATTTAGTCATCTCTTTGTTCCTGTCTTAAAGCATCAGCACCAAACTGCCCAGCTCACAAACCATCAATGCTTGAGTCACTCTTTAAGCCCACAGTCCTTGTTTTTACTGCATGCATGCATTGGCTGCTGTCGCAGAGTCAAGCCAGAGTGGTGCATCCTGATTTCAGAATCAATATCCTGCCCAACTAGAGTGATGCTCAGATGGCTGCAAATTGACAAATTTTGCCTTGAATGCGCACAGATTGCTGAGGGAGGAAGATGTGTGCTGCCATTCCATATGTCCCAGTAGAATACACTGTTACATATCTGCTCTACTTTTCCTCTCTCGCTCCCACCGACAGGCACCTCTTGTCCTTATGCCTCCCCCCCGCCTACCCCCCACAAACCCACCGTTCCCGCTCATCTTTGTCTCACTCAAGTAACCACGGATGGAGTTCAGCTTTGCCATTGTCCCTGCAAGCAGACAAAAAAAAGACCTAACAATCTGTCTGCAGTCACCTCTGCATTACCCTTACCTAATTTCCTGTGCTCTGCATCCCTCAGGGAGTGCCAAAGTCGACATGACAGGCGGAGGGGAGATGAAAGGGAAGAGGTCTGGACGAGTCATTCAGTAATACGTCCAGCTGTGTTTGTGTATGGTGTACCCTGGAACATTGGGGGTAGTTGATGGGATGACTACACATGCCGTTGGGCAATAAAGGCCGTAACGTACAGAAAGATTTGTGTACCTGTGACTGTCTATGTCTCGGTTCGAGGCTGTGCGTAAAACAGCTCAATGCACATGGTCGATATGTTTCTCTTTCCAGGCTTGCTACCTGTGCACCACCTTATCTACATGCTAGTTAATCAACCCTATTGGCACTACTGGAAATCATTGGAAAGTAATTGCATTGAGGATTTCTGAGTGCAAAGAATTGAAAAATTACCAACTGAGTCCAATGGCCAGTGTGACAAGATCCCTGTGTCCTTTTGCCATCATTGAAGTAAAAAAATAAGCATTTTTTTGTGCTTGTAGATTAAGAGAAAGAGTCTTTGCTCTCTACAATGATAATTTGCCTTCTTTGTTCTATCAATGAAAGCTACAGAAATTAATTTGCTACTGGATGTCTAAATCAAATTGTGTACAGAAGAAAAGACAATGCTGATCTGAAGGCCCATTCAGTCCCTTCTCATGTAAATCCTGGCCTTGAAAATCGCATTAATAAGCTGATCACACAGTATTTTTGCACCTGTGTAATCCTTTTTGTATTGCTTAAACACACAGTTGAAGGGAGATGTTGGAATGAGCTTAGGGAATCAAGGTGTGTTGTGGGGCAATCAAGAGAGGTGGATTTTGCTGTGGATTTCATTGTCCTATTGTGCACATGCATCTGGTCGCATTGGGCTTATGTGGGCGTACGCATGTGCCAACATTCATTTTTAATGTCTTTATCTTTGTGTGTTCCCTCGTTGAGCGGCCAGGGGAGTCTTATTTGCCTATGTTCGAGTCGTGACTGTCATTGTTTTCCATTCCTCTGTGACACGGTGCTTTTGTGATTGGAGTAGAAGGCATCGTGACTAGTGTGGCTATTGTGTGGGAGGACGGAGGCCAGGAATATCAGGTCTTATAGCCACCACCCATATCTAAAGCCCCCAGTCTGAAACAGACAGGCATAGGTCAAAGTGACTGAGGTTTTTACAAAGAGATTTTGAAAGAGGAAGTTTTGGATGCATCGCAGCTGTTTCTGCACTGCTTTGTTGACTTCCTTTATCCATGTTCCCTCACTGTCTTTCCCTTAACTTTTTTCTCTCATACCTTTACCTTCATTTGCAGCATATGTTGTTGTCAATTGTCTCCACGTCCTCACAACAGCAGTTGTGGTCATTTTGTTTCGTCAATTCTGGGGTTGTGGTTAGTACAAGTGAAGAAAATGGTGCACTATTTTCATGAACTTGATTGTTTTGAACTTTGCCACTCTAGGCTCTCTTTTAACTCAAGTGAGTACATTTTCTGGAAGTGAATTGGACATTACTTATTGCTCACTCTGTCTGTTTCTTATCAAACCATATTACAGACAGCTATCTTTCTAATATATCCATTCAGGAGCCCTCTACCCCCTCCTGGTTACCTTTAGGATTTAGGGCATGGTGCAACTCATTGATTTTTATTTTCCTTGTCTCTTTCAAGAGCCTGTTATTGCATCTTTAGCTTGTGTGTCTGCTCAGAGACTATCAATAGTGTCCTGTTGCAATCAAACCATCTAGGTCGATGGGCAGGTTAATAAGCAGCTTTTGAAGCTTACCTTTCACCTCGCCGTTCGACAGGTGAGCAGCTGCATTGGAACCGAAATGTGGCTGGAGAAACCGGCTTCCTTCTCTTGTGACTTCCCTCCCTCCACCCCCCTCCTGTCCCGCCTTCCAATCCTCTATCCTCTTTTCTCGACACAAAGCTGCTCAGTTGTTCATGAATGTCAGCTCAGAGCTGCCAGCACGCTCCATCCCCCATCCTCCCAGCCTCTTTTAGACTCTCAGCCTCTCTCTTCCTCCCTCAGTCCTTATCTCTCTGCCTTACTTCGCTTAGTGTGCAAAGGAAGAACGACTGCAAATGAGTTCCTTGAACCACAGGGACCCCAATAAATAAAACTGTCAGGCAGAGATGTCGAAAGGGAAAAAAAGGGGTGGGAGCCAGAGGCACACTCTCGCTGAATATTTCATCACCCTCTACCACTCTGACACCCTACCCCCAATGCCCGCATCTTCCATTCCCCCTTCACCATCCTGGTTCCCTCTGTCCCTCATATCACCTTTTCCACTCCTCTTCCTCTCCTCCATCTTGTCTCCACTCATCCCTCCAAACTGCCCCTTATCATATTCTTCCCATTCAGTGCACGGCAACCAACACCTCCCGCTAAACAAAATACCATGTCCTGGCTGGCAGTGATGAAAACTGACGGATTGATGGGACTGGCTTGTTAGCCAGCTCCTTATTTTTTGCATGCCACTTCTGTTATTGCAGCTTTTTGAGACACTCCTTTGTCTCAGAGGGGCCCTCCACTTTCCTTGTCCTGTAGTGGTTAGAGTCCATCTATCCCTTTTCAAATTTATACTTACATTTTATATCCTACAATTGGCACTTCCTGTATCCAGTTCTTACCTGTAAGCATGTATGTCATGTTATAGCTGTGTATTCAAACCTCTATACATCAATTTATTTTTGTTCGTAGCCATCTTATTTTACAATAAGATAAGCCCACTTATCTAAGGTAAAATCACTTCTGAAAACTTCACAGTACTCTATTTCTATTTATCTTGGTTCTTGTGACCATTCTTACCAGCTGAATTTTATGAAATATAACAGATTAGCAACACTGATTAAATCAGAACAATTATAATTGACTTCCTGCTAGTAAATATTATTTATTGAAGTCTTAAAACCACATTTCCTTGCAGAACACTGAGTGGAGTGTAGAGATTTATTTGAACTTGTCAGTTGCCAAACCAATACAGAACATACCCCTAGTGGATATTAATTCATATTTGGTATATCGGAAAAGTGCAACAGTAGAAGTTGTTGTTTATACCTGGAGAAATAGGAGCCTACCAAAACTTCAAAGTAACATCATGGCTAAGAGACCAGCAGCCATTGTGCCTTTCCTATAAAATGGCAAAGGTTGAACCTAGAAGAAAGGTGGCAGATGGTTAGAGGCTGAAAAACCAGCAAAAACAGAACTCTCTTTTGTTTGCTTGTAATGTCTAGAAGCCTATCTAGTGTTGGTCCTGACGTCAGCGGTGGCCAGCTACATTAGCTGTCTTGGCTGGGCTCTCGAGAGCAGACAGGCATGTTTGGACTGGAGCTGAGCTGCTAGCCGAGACCACTGGGAATCATTTACCAGCCAATTCTCCATTGCCAGAGAGCCCCACTCCCTCCCATCTACCATCTTTCTCTCATACAGACATATAGACACACTCTCCAACACATTTCCTCCTCTTGTTTCTCTCTTAGTCTCTGTCCGTCTGGAAAAGGCTTGTTGTTACACGATCGCTTGCCAATCTAGCCTCTGGCAGGCAGGCTGTAACATCTTCCGCCTCCTCCCATCCCTTAAGAGATAAGAACTATTTCAGGTGTTCCACTCCACAGCTCAGAGCTACACAGACCATTTGCCCTTCTCTTATATTTTCTTTTCTGGGGTCTAAGAATTGTTGGGGAAAAGGCATGTTTTCAGGAGAGGAATTTCACACCTGAAGGTTTCAGTGTGGCTCTTTGTGTTTATCTTCTGGGGGAATGTGAAAGATGACCGCAGAGATATGAGCTGCCAATCAGATAGTCAACGAGATGTTCCATGTCATTTTCCCTTCTAATGAGACGTGGATGTTTATGTGGGTTTGTGGCCTTTTAGTTGCTTGCCTGAAGCCGAGGTTGTTGTGGGTGGTATGTGTATCTGCAGAGACCCCAAATGAGTCACATTCAGTGTTACACACATTTAGCTCACATGTATGTGAGATCTAACACGGCCTGTGCGAGCGACTTCTAATTTGACTTCATGACTCAATGGCTGAGACTTGTGAGTGTCAAAAATCGAACGGAGGAGGGAAAAGAAGGAGAAGAAGGAAAAAACTAACGAGGTGCGAGGAAGAAAGCTTGCCTCTCTTGGAGGCTAATTTGAAGCCTGCCATGTGGTGTTGTGAGCTCAGTGGGAGTACATGATTTTCATCTTGGTGGTTTTGAATAATCCACACTGGTTATTATAAGGGTAATCAAGCCTCCTCTTTGTTTCTCCTGCTGTCACTCACTGTCATGTCTTTTTTGTCACTTTCTTTTTTTGCCTTTGCTTGCACACCCTCACACAGAAAAACAAAGTTGTAAAGCAAATACCCTGTTTAGTCTTGGCACCTTTAAATGTTCCTAAACAATGATTTTGGATTGAAGTATTTTCCAGTCCTGGGAGAGTTGAGTTATTTCGAGGACTCTATCGTATTTTACAAACATTGCATCTATACATCCATGGTTTATAAGTTTGTCATAAACTCATAACCAAGCTTTGTATTGGTGTACATAGGTGATTGGATGAAAATCATTGCAATCTCTAAAAATATGAGCCTGGAAAATCATAGGCTATTGTCATGATAATTATGTAGGAGTCCTAATTTCGCACGATCCTTTCCAGGAAGAGATTTCCAAAATGCTCTCTCTTTTGTCTGATGCTCACACACCCACCAGATACAGGTGTAGGTAAAGTTCACTACACTCACGACCTTCTACTTTAGCACTGAGTTGTTTTGCACATGTTTTTTTGTAGTAACGGTTGTCAGTTTTTTTTCTGATTTCTCAATTAAATGTCTCAGGTGAAGTTTAGAATCAATACGAGTGCTGTATGCATGTGCAGAATGAGAGGTGTGATCAGGAGCAGAGAGAAATACTCACTCATTAGCCCTTTGCACCAACCCCCCACATGCTTTTCTCTGTGTTTGTTTTGTGGTCTCCCTTGGGGTCTTTGACGTAGTGTTGGCTGACTGTTGACTTTCTCTCTCCCCTGACAGCTGTCAGTCACTGCCTTAGTCAGGTCTGTTCCTTTTTCTTTCTCCTTCCCCCCACGACCTTTGGATTCTGCCTCCCTCTTTGAGTCGCATACATATACACGCCTTCTTTCTATCAGGCAACCTTTTGTGTGTAGAGTTTCATGCAATACCCTGCCCCACCCTGCCCTCCTCCTCACTTCACACCACACCTTACGCCTGCTGAGTTTGTTGCCTTACCATGTTGCGGTAATCATTGCGGGTGTGGACTGTATCAACAATCCATCAGCAGCCGAGTTTGCATTCAGAAAAGAAAGAAAACCTTAGTTATGTTTGTGTTGGGACCTCCTGAATTTTTTTTTTCTACTTTGGTATTTGAACATTTACCTTGCGAATTTCAGCCATCATATCATCTCAACTCGCTCAGATCTTTTAGTTGTCTATCCTCTCATTTTCCATCTGCTTTCCCCCCTCACCATGTCAATAGCAATGTCTAAAGGTCACCCTGGCAATACTGGAGTCGCGGTCGATAGAGAAATAAATAAGCACAAGAAAATGGAGAGTTCTTTTTGAGGACAGGCTGGTGATTTGGTGATTTTGGGGTTAACTGTTGCCAAGATGTTAGAAGTAAAGTTGAAAAATGTACATAGTACAAAGGCCAAGCAAGAAAGAGTGGCCCCTCATCCTCTCTATCTCCTGCCAAAATCTATGCTCTTTTCTGCCCTTATTTAGATTGTTGTTTCTGACTCCTTTCCCTCTTGGGTCTAAAAGCACACAGGCAGCAAGGGCCGTTGAACTATTTTTGAATAAATATGACACTTTGTATTTGCTTGAAAAGGGTTGTTTCTGTTTGCTTTAGTTTGGGAGCAGTTTTAGATGTCATCACTATTGAGTCTTCAAGACCAAGAACCTCTCTGACCCCTTGATGACTCCGCGTTGAAAAGACGCAGACTTTAAAAGCCACATTCAGCACAGAATGTTTGGTATTTAGCGTGAAGCTTCCAAGCCAAGTCCTAACAAATCAGCTAGCCTGTGTGCCGTTGCGTGCATCTATCCGGGCCATGGGTGGGTCACTGAAGACCTCGACACTTGGCCCTTGTTTATCGTTGCCAGAACTCCAAAAATGGGCAGCGCTTCCAGATCCGCTGCAGATCCACAGACAATTGAGTATTCTATGCTCGAGAGGCAGGCGGGGTGTATTTCCTGAACGTGGGACAGATTTTTCAGGCAACAAGCCAGATAGAAGGGTGGCCTTTGTCTCTGAGATGAATGACACTGCTGACTAAGAGTGGACCCAGAGACAGTTGGAGGAGAGCAAAGAGTAGAGTCTGTGTGTGTTTGTGTGTTTTCCAATAGGTCTCCTTATCCTGAAGTAAATAGTCCACTGTTACAAAACTGTGAATGATTGGATGGTGGTCTAAATGTGGTATGCCTGTGTCTCTATGAGAAGTGGGGCTCAGAGCACTTTTGTGTCTAATTCAAATGCTGTCTATAACAAAAAATATCCATTTACCATGAAGGAATTCAATTCAATTAGCTTCCCTTGAGAAAAGCATGCTGAGCGGTCTCATAAAATACAAACATTACTCAAAGTATTTTCTGTTTTTATGTTTATGTGAATACAGGTCAGTGACTTCCTGTCCGGCCGCTCCCCCCTCACCTTGGCACTGCGTGTAGGGGACCACATGATGTTCGTTCAGCTTCAGTTGGCAGCACAGCAATCTGGGGGTCCCCAGCTCCAGCACCGGCACCTCATAAGCCGGGGAAACACAGAGGCCGCCACAGGACAGCCCACAGTGCAGCCGCCCCGAGTTCCCCACATTCACCCGCACTCCCCCCAGCACCACCCCCAGCAGCCACACAATCACCCCAGCCCCCATCCTGTCCCTTCCGCCTCCTCTTCCTCAAGCTCACCTTCCTTCCCATTGCCAAACACGCACCACCAGCCGCTTCCTCCTATGTACCACCAGTCGCCCTCCTCCCCTCACTGTAGCCCCCCTACTCCGCCACCCCACTCCCCTCGCCCATCTCACATCCCCGGGGGACTTTTCCGCTCTCCATCTCATCATCACCATCATCATCATCACCATCACCACTACCACCAGCCCTCCTCCAGTCAACCCAGCCATGACATTGGCCAGGTCAGCCCTGTAGCCCCGGTTTTGTGCCCTGAGGTAAGACCCCAGGAAATCCATGGTCTTCCTTTTTATATTTAAGTATTTTTTTTTGTGAAAATACCTATTGCTTGTCTTGCATATACACTAGATCCATTCATATTTTGCCATAACTAAATAATGAGACAAACTTTATCATGCACACAAATATTCAATTCTCCAATGAGGATATGATTATTCCTCATGACGCTACAACATGCATTCTCTTCTCTTAGCATTCAAAAAATGGCTAAATGTATTAAGCCAAAGTTAATACATACTGGTGCTGTATAAAATAGTAAAGTAAGCTTTCATAATGTAAATATTGGGATTTAAAAAAAGATTTTCACAGCTCACATATATAAACATTTGCTTGTGTAATAAAGTGGAAAGTGTATGTCACAAACACTCACACTTAATTTTTGTCTCTGTTGTGTTTTTGCTTCAGGCTAACTGCAACACCAACAGCCCTGGCAGTGGCTCTAGTCCTTCAACACGCTCACGAAAACCTGGAGCCATTATTGAGAGCTTTGTCAACCATGCTCCCGGAGTCTTCTCAGGGACCTTTTCAGGTGAGCAGTCACTGAGCTCCACATTGAAAATATTGCTAACTGCACAAAATGAAGTCGAACAACTTATAGTGCATCATTTTGTAAAACTTTTCTCTATCTTTCTTCCTCTCTCAGGCACTTTGCACCCTAACTGCCAAGACAGCAATGGGCGTCCAAGACGTGATATCGGTACCATCCTGCAGATCCTCAATGACCTCCTGAGTGCCACTCGGCACTACCAGGGCATGCCCCCCTCCCTCACCCAGCTTCGTTACCAGACTCAGTGTGGGTCGCCCACCTCCCCATCTCCCTCACCACCTCCTTCACCCCCAGTTGCTGGGATGACGGGCCTCTCTGCCAAAGCTACCTCTGTGCCTGCTGGCAGCCATCCTCCAACTCTTCATCCACTGGTCCAGTGCCAGAGCCAGATCCGCATGTGCAAACCCCCTGGTGAGTGAGCCCTCTACATACACCTTTTCATCTAAGCATGTCAAAAACACAAACAGAAGCACACCCCTCACCCCTAGTTATGCCGAGTCTTTGTTAGTCCCTTAACGCCCTAACGGCCTCACGAAGCAGATGTTCTTGCATTTGGCACCGCTTTGGGGGTGTATGTCTGTGTGCACATTTGTGTTAAATGACAATACAGCCACTCATTTTTGCAAAGCTCTGTTCTTGTTTCACGATCAAATGAAAAATCCATTGTCATCTCTGTCTTTCTGTTTCTGTTCTCATAACGCATCATGGGTATCTCAGTTTGGTTGGGATGACTTTACATCACTGTGCTTCATGTGCTTATTTTTATCTTTTAAAATACTGACAGTAGTTGAACTGAAAATTCTGACTGAAGAACAAAAACACTCAAGCATACGTCCCTTGGGTTTTTAAGCAGACAAAAAGAGGAAGTGAATAAAGGAGATGGGGGTCTCCTTAGTAATGCAATACAAGCTTCTCCAGGCCTGTTCAGTCAGGCTCCCCTTGTCAGTCAGAGTTGGCTTTGTTTTTGTGCATCAAGGAGATAGGTTTACCTTTTCAAGCCTGGGCTGGGCTATGTTTAGATTAGATTAGGCTTTGGGTTACTTAACCTGTGTCCTAAAGAAGAGCTGCAGCTGGGACATGCATGGACCGGACAAACCTTGACAGGTCCTCGTTTTAAGAGGGTTGGGCCAGGACAGGTGTTGGAGTGCACATGATACAATTCTGGTGCAGAGCTTGGATGTTTTCAAACCTTCTTTTCTGAGCAGCTACTCTGGATGTTGAGTGTCTGACAGATGTCCAGAACTGATAACATTCAGGCAGTGTTGTGAGGTTAGACTGACTGTGTGGAGAAAAACTGCATTGTCTTCTAATTCTTCCTTATCTTCTGCTGAGGAAATTCAGCCACTCTGTAGTGAAACACTGGTGAATCTTGTGGACAATGACCACATATTGTGGAATAGTCGTCTTTGGGTGGACCCTAAAAGAAAGTGCTTAGTGTTTAATATTTTCTGTTGACTGAAAAAAGAAACAAATACATATTCATTGTTGTCTTCTGGCTTTGTCTCATGTTGTGTGTTCGCTGCTTGAAAGCAGTACAAGAACATTCAGAGTTATTGTAAAGACTGAACCCGGCATCAGTGGGACTAACAACTTTTCCACTGCCGTACTCTTGAGTATCTTCACAAGTGTTCACTGAACAGTTGTAATAACACAGGCTTATTTTCCTATTTTAGAAAAGACCATTCCTTCACTTCCCCACTTGTCCATACTCACCCCGCCCTTTCTTCCCCTCCCCCTTTCCCTATTCTTGCCATGTCACTTCATCTGCACTCAACCACCCACGCCACTGCCCCCTCTCCCTATTAGCTGACAAAAACAGCCCCGACTGTAGAATCCATCTCTCTGTCCGTCTCCTATTCGCCCCCGTCTCTTTCCACGTCTGTGTTGTGCATCAATACATTGTCTGTGTTCATTTGGTCTTTAAAAATAGACTTGTCCAAAAATCAGCCCTGAGAAGCACTGTGAGCTCTACAGCAGTGAGGGAAGGAGAAGACACTGGAGGACAAGAGTTGTTGAATCCACTCTGAGCTACTTATCCTATGAGTGTTTATATTCTGCCATCAACCATATCAAATGTTAAGTTTAACCAGAGACTATGGATGAAATAGGAGCCCATCTTTTGTTGTTTCTCTCAGTTTTCCAGACTTGATTTGCAAACCTTAGTGACACCATGGCAGACTCCATGTGCCTCTTTGTGTTCTATTCTACATAGAAAGCTACAAGCAAACCAATGACTGAGCTCTGTAGGACAATCTTATCACTCAACAACTGATGGAGGAGTTACTGGACTTAACACTGCAGCTTAATTCAGAGGAACCTTCATTCATTCAGCTCCAGTTAAAGAAAAAGTGCACTTCTCATCTGCCTGAGTACATAGCCGAACTCAGGTTGAGGCTGCCTCTCGAAAATGTCACCTATCTTGGCTGTCTCTTGAGTCTTTAATCTTTCTGCTGCAAGTTCATGAATAGAAAAAAAAAAACTCTCAACACATGTGCATGCAGCTAGTCCCAGGGCTCATTCAAGCAGCCAGCTTTTCCGCTCTCGCTGTGTAAAACTGCTGAGTTGTGAGGATTTGTCAACATGGGAGTCATGTTGAGTTTGAACAGGGGGGCATTAGCATGGTCTAGCAGACTGATTGTTAAGCTAAATTCCTTTGCTATGTAGCGTGGACTGACCCCACCATCCGCCCTGCAGCCTTCAGTGTTGATCACCCCCTGCCTAGGCTATCCTATTGTGTGAGGGGTGTATATAGAGCACCATGCTGGACCATTGTGGGTCAGAGAAGGGGAGGCCTATGGGATTATATGGGTACCTTTTAGCCCTACAGCTGCTTTCGTTCAAACTGAGCACACAAAGACCGGGCAAAACAGAAGCAAAGTTGGCTCTGAAAGGTTCTCCAACAGCTCCCTTCCCCCTCATGTGTGTCTTCCACATCCTTTAACTTGCCCTTGTCTCCTTTTGATTTGTCAGTTCATGTTAACTTCGTGCAGGCTAAGACAGGGCAAGGCAGGGGGAAAGGAAGGGTGACTGTGAATGAGGCAGAGACAGAGAAAGATTCTTTGCCCTTAACCTCATTGAGGGTTGTACTTAAACCATGACCCACATGGTACTCATTCTGCCAGCAAACTTAACTCCTCTCTCATCGCCAGCCAATATTCACTGGGATGCACATGCGCCACTAAAACTCACCGAATGCCCCCAGCGACTCTACACAGCCACAGAGGTATCCAGGAAAGCCAGCCAAGCACATCAGTTGCCCTTTCATAGTCGGGAAGGAGAGGAGAAGAAGGAGGGAATGCAAATGAAGTCTAAAAGTCATTGAAGAGCTTGTGTCCCTGCAGGGCCGTCAATGCCCTTTCACTGGCTGTCAGGATGCTCATATTACTTCTTCTTTGATTGGTTGCTTCAGTATGTATCTCTGTAGGTTGAGTAATCTTTAGTTTTTTACTGAGTGGAACTGGGTATACCAACTATAGCCTTTAGTTCCATATAGGATTATCACACCGTTGAGGCACATTTTTGGACTCTGCTTTTTGTAAAGCTATCACTCTCTGGTCGAGATCTTGGCTGATTTCAACTGCTTTTTAGGAACTATGGTAAAGAAAAGTCAAAGAACATTGCTCGAAATACCTTTTTGCTTACTGTCACTGGCAGTCAAAATTGGAGCAATGCTGCACTATGCGTGCACAAAAGCAGATGATGTAAAATAGGGATTTCCTAAAATATTAAAGCAAATGCTGACTTATAACAATAAGTCTTCTGTTACTATTACTATCAGCTTGTTGAGCTAGCATTACAAAAACAGTAGTTCCAGTTTTTTTTTTTAGCTGGCCCTCTGACCAATTAAGACTGACCAATCTAAAAACCTGACAAACAATTGTTGTGGTCAACAATTGTTTTTTTGTTGTTGTTTGTTTGTTAGTATTTATTCATTTCTGTTTTTTTCCCCCTTACAATAATAATCTAAGATACATTTAAATGTATGTCTTACTGGTCATTATTATACTAGTTTAATTCGAAAATGAATTATTTATTTTATTTGCACCTACAATGGAGAGAATGCGGTCTGTAATACTAGATTGAAACCAAAGCAGATATTCATGCAGTATGATTCTCTCTTCCTTTCCTTTCTTGGCCTCGTTTTTCCCCCCTCCATTGTCTTCCCCTCCCTCCCTCGCTCCTTCCTCTGGTTTTCTGGATGCTCAGCAAACACAATGTTCTCTGTGCAAGATCACACGACTTATCAAGACAAACAAACAAACAACAGCAATAAGACAACTGCAAATGAAAGCCAATCTTTACACAATCAATAGAAGGAGAAGCTCCTTTAATCTTCCTCTGTGTCCTGGACGCTGCAGCCCTCCTCCTTCTTTCATTCTTCCTTTCTCTCTCCATCCTTTGCCTGCTTACTCCTCCGTCCACCCACTCTACCCACCCTCTGGACCATCTATCCCCCCTCCCCTCACCCTACCCCTTCTTCAGTCCTGGCTGTGTTGCTGGGCTGGGCTCAAAGGCAAGGGAAACTGACTGATGCATTGATTATTCATAGATCACCTCTTTGCTCTTTGACTGTTTTTCTCATTTTTTTTTTCTACGCCTGGCATATTTACGAAACATGCTTCAAAGGGTCGGGCAGGGATCATTTTGGAGAGGGAGAACGGACCGCTCAGGAGGTTTTGGTGTGGCTGGTGTTAAGATAAAAGAGGGAAAGAGATTGGCATTTCCTTCCTCTGTGCCCTTGAGCTGTACTCTGTTTGATACTGGTGGTACATTTCTAAAAAAAGGAACCATTGTTGCTTCCTTGTTTATCTTTCCTGTGTCACACAAGGTTGTGTTTGGGTAAGGGTTCCCTAAAGCTCTCCTTTGCATTTATAACCTATGTCGGCTCTCTGTGGGTGCAATTGTGCTTGCGTCAAACCCCAGCCCATCCAATCAGCCTGAGCCAATCTGTGTGTGTGTGTGTGTGTGTGTGTGTGTGTGTGTGTGTGTGTGTGTGTGTGTGTGTGTGTGTGTGTGTGTGTGTGTGTGTGTGTGTGTGTGTGTGTGTGTGTGTGTGTGCCTGTGCTACGCGGATTGTCTGTTCTTTTTGTATTCAGCCCTAATAATAGCCCTACTGTCATAAACATAGTCTGGAGATCCCTGCGGCCAGCTGTGTCCGGCCCAGCCGCCCAGGGCTCCGGTAGTGACGCTCATGAATGGCCGAGCTCACACACGCACACAAACACAAGTTTGGTGGCGCTCCAAGCACATTCCCAGAACTCTTGCCAAGCCAAAGGCCAAGACCTCCTGCCGCCCCACCAAACTGCCCTCTGTGTGTGTGTGTGTTTCCTTCTGCAATGCTAAGATGAGAGCAAATGTAACACCCTCCCACCCCTTTATGAAACCAAGACTAACAGACTATCTTGTCAAGGTAAAAGGAAGTAAATCGGTGCAGAGAAACAGATTTAAGTCCATAGGCAAACAGTGGCTTTCTGTTTTTTCATTATGTGCGCCAGCTTCTCTTCAGACTAGTATGTGCACATAATAAGAAGGCGAAGGGAGGACCAGTGAGGAGAACAAAGCCTCGCAGCAACGTTTGTGGCTTTCACATGGTGCAGAAGGAACAATGGATGCATTGCCGGCCACCACTACTCCCCCTCTCACCCCTCACCTCTGGCATATTGGCTTCGTTCCTGAGGGGTGTCACATTGTCCTCAAAGAGCAGCATCTGGATGCACATGTATGCTGGTGTCAGGGCCGACCGTGTTGAAGTAAAAAAATATATGTATGGTACGACTAATGCAATGTAAAGACGTTTACCTTTTTCGACTCCTTACCTCCATTTCTAGTTTTCCAAAAGCCTCTCATCACTTTGCTTAAGTAAACACTGGTATAGCATAATAAATAGTCCCGGAAGGGGGAAATGCTTTGCACTGCTCTACCTGATAAGCAAATCAGAGAAAAGAGGTAAATGAAGCCCACACCGAGTCCGGAATTCATTCCAATAGAGAGGAGGAAAGCAGAGGAGGCCATAATCGATTCTGCAAACTGACACCTACGGCTGATCCTTTACCCTCCACCTTTTTCCTCCATCGTTTATTCCATCCCCCCGGCCTCAAGGGGAGGAATTCCTTAACCCACGCCGCCGTCCCCCTCCTCGCTGCGTCCCCCAGCCGCCCTCCCTCCACCTCTTTCTCTTCTCCGCACAGCACCACCTAGCTGTCTCTGGGGAGACATGGGCCAAGATACTGGAGAGGGAGGGGTGAGCTAAGGGGTAAAAAGGGCGCAATGTTTGGAGGAAGAGGGGGCACTCAACAAGCTGCGATTTGGAAGCGAGAGCTATAATAAAGAAATAGAAGAAAAAAGAACTATTTTAGTCTCTCACTCTCTCTTCTCGCTCTCTCATCGCTTACAATTTCCATTCGCTTGCATTTTCTATTGAAAGCCAATAGCGTTGTCCGGGGCTGGAGATGGATGGCTGCACTAGAGCTAAGGTTTAATCAATAGGTCTTTTTAATTTGCCATCGATCCACGTTAAAAGCTACTGCGCCTGTTGGTGTGTGTGTGTGTGTGTGTGTGGACCTTTCGAAAGCATGCTCGTGTGCATCCATAGCCATGCATGACTGTACACACCGTGTGTGTGAGTGTGCGTGCGTGCGAGTGTGTATTTGCGTGTGTGTAATGCGGATTCCAGCGTGTCCGTGTGTGTGTTCTCGTGCACGGCAGAGATGGCTGCTGTGCTTCGGTTTATTGACATCCAAGCCCAATATTTAATTATTTAATTCCAAGACAGATACTAATGGAGCTAGCTAATAGATTGCGGTTGCCTTCCCTTCCTTCTAAGCTCTCCGAATATACGCATAAATGGAATTAGGCTCGACTTGGCCAGTGTTGGGATAGCATTCACAGTGCAATGTAAGACCTCTCCCTGGAGACTGGAGTCTCCTATAGGCACATCAACAGCTAGAAATGCACTTAGGAGAACACAAACCCACTGAAGCATGTCATACTTAATTGTGTTTGCAAATATCATAGGAAGCCATGAGCGTGTGCTGGCTCTTTCATGTGTTTTTACCTTTATCGCCCCTGCTTATGGCTCTCAAGAAGATTCTGTTCTGGGAAAAAAAAAAAAAAAACACACAGAGTGAGGAAGCTGATGGGAAGTGAACCAAAAAATTTAACATGGAGTATCTGCTTTTAAGTTTGGAACACACAGAAAAGGAGCGAAACATGTCAAAGAAATATTATCAAAAAACGATAAGATTGGCTTTTTTATAAGTCTGAAAATAGGAAATTGGTTTTGTGCAAGAAGTTTGTGCAACTTTTAACATGTTTGATAAACAGCATGATAAACGAGCACCTCTACCTTACGCTTAAAATGTATTCGAGTGGTAAAAAACCCCAACAATATCATGATTTTGTAGTTTATTTCACCAGTTACTTAATGCAAGTCTCAAACAGAAATATTAACGCGCCCCTTTGTCTTTGTTTTGGCAGGTGACCGCATACGTCAGACTGAGAACCGAGCGACTCGCTGCAAGGTGGAGCGTCTGCAGCTGCTGATGCAGCAGAAGCGTCTGCGCCGGAAGGCCAGGCGGGACCAGCGAGCGCCCTACCAGTGGCTGCCGAACCGCAAGGCCGGGCGTAGCAACAGCAACAGCAGCATGTCCAGCGAGGGCTCCCTGGATCTGGACTTTGACGACTCGGTCTGGAAGCCCGACGTCAAGGCCGACTTAAAGTCCGAGTTCGTGATGGCCTGAACCTTATCCACCCCCATTCTTCGTGAAGATTCGTAGAATTTGTGAAGCGTTTCTTGGGATTAATGTGGAATTATATTATGAAGGCTGTGTCTTGGCAGGAGGTGAGGGGAGAGAAAAAGTTGTCCTTGTGACTGTTATCTGCCACATGGGAGAAACAACCCCACCCCCCTTCCCCACTTGCCCCCCCCCCATGCAGACGCTAATCCCATTCTGTCCTTCACAGCTGACCTTGTGAAAAAGCAGCAACAATAGCAAAGGAACTTCAGTGTGATGCTTGGACTTTACAGGCAAAACAACTGGACTTTACAGTGTACAAGACTTTGATTTTCGAGGTGTGATGTCAGATCACATCTCCACTTGAGCAAAGCAGAATTTAGTAAGTGGTGGTGGTATTTTCAGAATTTTTTTGTTTTTCCCTACATTTTTTTTAAGTGCACTCTGGGCAGAAATGAAGAGATCCACACTGGACTTATGAACAGAACAGGAGCACCAGAGACTGTGGAAATATTCCGATGGGCATTCTTATTATTCTCAAAACCAATCAATCGGAGTCCAGTTTTGTTTTTCCTCTGTTACGGAGTGGTTAAACCTTTTTTTTTCTTTCTTTTTTCCACTTTTAAGCATATTATATTTTATAAACAAAAAAAAGAAACAATATGTAGCATTGTTCACAAAGCATTCAGGTTTTCATATAACAGTTCAAAGTACTTGTTTATTTGCACATGATGTTGATTTATAACAGCTGGTCAATATGTGCAAGGGGGAGGAGTCGGTGGTGGGGCCTGAAATAGAACAATAATAATAATAAAAAAAAAAAAGAAAAAAGAAAATGACTATTGAAGTATTGGTGTTGACCTCAGTGACAAAGGGTATCGATAGGAACGATTAATAAATGAACAAAATGAATTAATATTACAAAGTGCTTTAGAGGATTTTAAAATCTTTAAAGAAAAAAATATATATGATAGAAAACTCTATTTTTGTTTCTCTTCCTATCTGCTGTTTTCTAAAAACAGCAGCCCTCTGCGGCTTTTAGTCAAGTTGTTGACTGTCAGCAAATATGTGCATTCATTCAACCATTTGTTTGCCCGTTTGTGGAATTATCTCGTCTCGCCACAACAAACCAGACAGAGCGATCCATCCCCATCATCCAGCAGACCTGAATTGACTTATCCGAGGGAGTTTTGTGTACATAACTGTGACGATTTACAAACGTTTATGAGGGTGTGTGTGTGTATGTTTGGCTTTTATTTTTATTACAATTTTGTTTTAGAATATTCCATTGTTTTGCCGTCATCTCCTGAGTAAACCCCGCGGTCCCTTCACGTCGTGTCGATCAGCCGCAGCGGAGGCGTGGGTCGACCGAAGCGGCTCGCTTAAAGTTTGAGGCCCTTTATCACTAGTGTTATCGAAAGAGGGAGGAGCAGCGGAGTCATTTTTTCTGGCATCAATATCTAGTGCCTGGACCAGTACACCCATTGACATATCAGGTTAGGCCTTCCACAGTTTTGCTGCTACACATGGGAGCTTAAAAACGACACAAAAGAGGAAAAAAGGAAAATCAAAGCTACGGGGGGAAAGGTGACATTTCTTTGCATGCAAAGGTGTGAAATTACAAAGATCCTTTTTTTTATATATATATTGATGGAAGAGAAAATACAAAGTGGTGCTTTGGTAATGAAGGTTAACAACATGCATGAATTTGTGAAAAGAAAATGAAACAATGCTGCTTTTGTTGGTTAGGTTTTTGTGACCTAACGTTTTAATGTTTGTTTAAAGAAAAAGAAAAAAAAAAAGTGTCCCGCTCAAGAGTGACAATGCAAAACCAAAACAGATGAAGATGAACTCGCGTTGTGTCTCGGCCTCGAACATTTCTGTTGTGTTCCGATGAAGATGACGATGAGCAAAGAGCAAATGACTCTCTTCCTCTCTCTCTCTCTCAAAGCCCCAAGCACTGTTTTTTTTTCTTTTGTTTCGTTTTTTTTTTCTTTTTGTTACCCAGACAGCCGACAAAAACTGTTTAGCCAAGCCTCTTCCTCCTCCTCCTCCTCCTCCTCCCAGCCCGAACGCCAACAGAGGCTCGCGTGGACATACGTCCGCAGGGAACCAGCAGACCGGTGGATTTAAAAGAACTGTCTGTCAAAATCCACCCGAGAGAAGCATCGTTTATCAGCCTGTCTGACTGACCGCCCTACACCACTATTGCACTCCCAGAGATTGCAGTGAGAGATTACCTTTTTTTTGGGGTAAACCTCATAATTTTTGTTTTCATTGTTTTTATTTTATTTTTTTTAAGTGGCCTTACCTTTCACTAAAAAAATAAATAAAAATGAGAGACAGTTGGGGACAATGGGGATGGGAATGTTTTGTTTTCTTTCCTGTTGTTTGTTAGTTTTCTTTGGGTTTTTTTTTTTTTCAAACTTTCTGTGCATATCGTCGTTGGACTTTTCATCAAGGCACCATTTTGTTGTCACTGAGGACACTGGGCATTTGTTGTTTAGTGCTTTTAGCTGGTGGAGTCTCTATTATGTCAAGGCTTCTGTGCCTTAAAAATTGCCCTCACGGTGTTAGTGTCCATTGAAGCTCGTTTTCATTGGTTAATATGTGACTGTAGTATCCGCAGCCATGACGGTCATAGATTTTAGGGGTGAATCTTGTTTGAGCGAAGCCAGTACTATTCGGTGATAGGTGTTGTTCCTCAAACAAGGTCTTTGTCCCGTTTCTTTATTGTGTTGCCATGTTTGTTGCTCTGTTATTTGAACCTCATGTCCCTCCGAGCAGAACTTAGACGGAAAGAAGCAGTCCTGACTCAGAATGAGAAAGGTCCTGTAAGGACTTCAGACTACATGCACTTCCTGTTTCCATGGACATGACAATTATTAAAGGACAAATGAACCCCGAGCCCCTCCCAAATTTTATTTATTCTCCTTTTTTCTTTTTCTTTTTTTTTTACCTATATGTATGAAATATACTCTGTGTGTGCCTCACTTCTGTGTGAAACTCAAAAAGAAGAAACAAAACAAACAAAAAAAAGATGACAAAAAGCATTACAGAGAGGATAAATAAGAGACAGTACGTTGGTGGAAATCCTGATCATTTAAGTTGCCTGTTCTTTCTTGTAGCCAACTATTGAAAATAACAGGTTTCAAGAATACAATTTACAATGTTCTAGCTCTAGACCGGTGTAGCACATGTGTGACTGTATTAATTTATGAAACCAAAATGGTAACTGTGAATTATGTATTTCTTTGTGCATTTTTAAAGAAAAACAAACAAAACAAAAAATCGGTGGGGGAGAAGGTTGTCGGGGCACGGGCCCCAGCCTGTGTCGGAAAACAAGCTTTTCTTTTTGTTTCTTCTGGTGGATTCTGACGGAAACCGAGACTTGTTTCCGAAAAGTAAAAAAAAAGAAAAAAAAAAAAAGAAAAAAAATGCTTAAAAACAAAAAAGATATGAATATATTTTTTTTTCTTAAGCAATACATTTCAGTGTGACTTGTGATAGAACATTTTCTTTTTTAGGTAATAAATAAATAAAAAGCAAAATGAGAACATCAGATGGTCTTCGTGTGCAGTCATTCAATAACGTTGAATCAAACAAACTCCTCTGCCTTTTATTTCACAAAGTAACTCAATATAAGAGTCATTTTGAAACGCAAGGAAGCCTCAAGTTGCATCAATAAAATATAGCCCTTCCAGGTATAAAAAGCTGAGGCAACTGATCGATCTGAACTGTTTTTGCTGATCTTTGATGCCGATTGATGGAAACTATGTTGGCTCGTGCGTACATACAGAACGATACTGTTTGCATGCGTTCTCCACTTGAGAATTAATTAATGAAATTACTCACACGCTCAAAGCATCCCATCGCTCACGACGTAGGCAGAAGTCAGCAGGTCTGAAACCCAGAAAGACCTCTGTTAAATGTGAAATCTCCTTAAATATGCAAAATAGCATCACATGTTTGAAAGCATCAGACTTTCATGCATTTTGATCCAGCGACACCGGAACATGGAAGTTTAGAAGAAGAAAAGGAACGTGAGAGAATAGAAGACATCGCTCTAATGGCGGTGATGTGGCAGTGAGAAACTGCAGTATGTTTTGGGTCAACAGGCTTGCCATGGAAGAAAAAAAAACAAAAAACAGATGAACTCATACTGAAACTAGCTCTCCTGTAATAACACAAAATCACCTCACACTAATTTCTTGCGCCTCGAATGAAGAAACTCTTGTCAGACCAGCCAGAACTCTTTTTGTTCTTCCTGATAACAGAGCCGAGGACTTGCTGTGTCCTTTGGCTTTTTCTTCCACCTGGCTCTTGTCCCTTTTTCTATTCCTTATCTGCACAAGCTCGTGGCCTGTGGCAAGGTGTGGCTCCTAAGCAGAGATGAGTATCTGTGACGGTCCATTAAAGAACTAAGCATTGGAAACTCCAAAGTACAGTGCCTGTCAGACATTTTGGCACCCATTGGTAAAGGTGTTTATTTTTTTAAACAAATAAAAAGCTTTGCATCAGCACAGTCCCACATAACAAAATTGAGAAAAATCCATCAATAAAATTTTGCACATTTATTCCGTCAGGAAACATCCATGTTAAGAAATACCAGTCTTTTTTTATTATTATTTATTTATTTATTTCATGGTGGCATAATTATTGAGACACCTACAATCAATACTTTGTCCAACCCCTTTCTGCAAACTGGACACTTGGTCAGTCCAACTTTGTGCCTGATCAACCTTTTCCTTAATTTGGTTGAATGTTTGAATCACTCTCCTATCCTTTTGAATAACTAAATAATAAAATAAATGTAACTTTTCTTGTAGAATCCATAAGACCATTCTGGTATAAAGAGTTCACACTAAAAATGTTTCCAGCGACATTGGACAGGAATCACATCATCACATATCCGCCACACAGGGGAAGACCTGCTTTTTTGCACAGTCATCCTTTGTTTTATGGTAATGCTAAATGGAGGATGATGATTTGGCGTGACATTATGCTACTGCAAATACAGGTGAACTTATTTTAGCAATTTACGAACATTTACTTGGTACCAGTCAGTCTTTCAGCAGTTTCTGAGCAACAACACGCATTAATCTTGTCCGCTGAAGACATGACGGCGATATATCATGCAAAGTACCAACGCGGATTTCCTGCTTCATTAAATGTATGAAATGACCTTCTCTTGACCTGACAAGAGGACAGTTGGTAAAGTTGTGATTCCAGTGGATCCCAGTGCAGGTTTTGACATGGAAATGTGTCTTTCTCAACAGTAGCATGTTAATTATTGAGTTCCATAAGGATGAGTGTTGGGGGCGGTTTTATTAACATTGTACATGTTTTCTTTGGGTTTTAACATCTGTAGAAACAACATGTGTTTCCATCGATACAGATTTATTCGTAATACAGGGGGTAAACCAGTTGCTAAGCTGAAATGTAGCTTAAAAAGTGAGTTTCCTGATGACAGTTGTGGTGCCGCCATAGCTGTTGGTTGATGGAACCCATTCTGTTTTTCGCTCTCCTCTTCTTTCCACTGGGATGGACTCGGTTTCGGTTGTGGACCACTCCAAGAAAGGTGTCGAGTCTTAAAACGAGACGAGGCTGAAAATAGCAAGAGCCAAATTTATCGCGGCAGCGTGTTGCTCCGAGGAGCGGTTTACCCTCCTTTCTGTCAGTTAGGCGAGACACAAACACAACAAAACCACAAGTGTGAATGTTGACACACATTTACAGTTAGCATTACAGGTGCAGCCAACAGACTCCCTAATGCTGAGCCTCTGCTTTCTGTCTCATAAGTGCTGCCGTTTCTCGCGTTTTACTGGATACAGCGCGACTGCGCGGCAGTGCACCGACCGACAACTTCTTCTCATGACTTCTAGTCATACTGCAACTACCGAAAGCCTTTTTCTGAGAAGTCGCTGCCTATTTCTGACTGCGTCTCAACTCTCAGCCTCCGCAGCTTTTTTTTTTTTTTTTTTTTTTTGCAGCGAGCTTTTTTTTTTTTGCCGGCGGTGGATTTAACTGCCTCCTTTAGAGAACACAGAAGAAGTCAGCTGCCACCGCAAACTGAAACCCCGCGGCTTCGGGATTGAGAGGAGTTCCACAGCAGTGGTGTTTCACACGTCGCCGTGTGATCCGAGATAAGGTTGCTTCAGCTGTATCCTGCCTTAAACCTAAGACAGACGCACATAAACGCGAGCACAACGGAAAATATCCCAGAATGTCTTGACGCAAGAAAGCAGATGCAGTACAGCCCGAAAGTTCAAAGTTGATGTATAAATACTTTAATCTGCTTTTCCATGTGTGATGTGTGAGTGCATGAGCTAAGAATGTCAAAGAAGGCCCCTGTGTTGCTTGCTGAGCTTTCCAGTGAATGTGTTTCATGCATGCAAATAAGCTGCAAATATATCTTTAGTGCAAAAATGTACTTTGCACTAAAGAGGAAATGAAAAGGAAGTAATTATCCACACACAGGTAGCAATGCTCCCAGTCTGTCTGAAATACAATGTTTTTAGTCCTGTAATTTCTTTAATGAGCTAAAAAGCACAAGCAGCTTAAAGCAGATGCACTAACTTTTTTTTTTGTTTCTTTACGAAATCAAACTAACAGACTGCTGCTAAAGTTGCATCTCTCAGACTTAAAGGCCTGATATCAGTGCTGTGCAACAGAGTGAAAGTTGAACTGAACAATGTTGATTTTGTCACATGATGAACTTTAAGTGAGCCAAGCTTATTCTGATATCATCTAACGCTAATGTGTTTGATGTGAGCAAAAGATTTAAGCTTGATTTCGCTGGCTTTGACTTCCCTTTCTATTCAAAAATATTCACTGAAGGCTCAATCACCAAACCTAAATATTAAGAGGTACCGTGTCCCGACGAAACTGTAGCTATATTCTGTTGCATTTTTTAATCTTTTCTTAGACCATCAGACAGGTAAGAAACTGAAGTAACTGCGCAAAGATCTTTAACTTACATGGCAGGAGAAGTTTTGTCAACTAAAGTCTGTAATGGAGCCAAACTTTCATCGAAGAGAAACGTTTTAGTTTTGATCATAATATAATTGATCATAATTACATTATGATCCAAATTATATTCAAGTGACCTGGAGATTTTTTTTTTCTAATTTTGACTCTGAAATTACAAAAGAAAAGTTCAATGAGTGATCAGATTATAGGTTTTACTACCTTGCCGTTGTTGTGCACTGCTGTTGATTTTTGACAGTGTAATCGGACGGTTGAAATATGACCCCGTTTATAAATGTTGTTGAAATTGAAAAGTGCTCCATTTCAAAAAGTAGTAAACAGAAGAAAATATGCATCCAAAGGTCGTCAAGGAGAGACAGCGTGGTGAGGTGAGCACAGACACAGAGGTGCATACAGCAGTACAAAGGCTTCCTGCGATAAAGACGGCGCAGAGCAGTATTTTATAAAGTATCATAAATTTTGCAGATAACAAAGTGAAGAACAAAAATATCTTAAATGCATGCCCTGTGCAAGTTGGGCTTACGTAGCCATTTTCAGGTGTCTGAAATTGAAGCATGTGTTGATAGGAAGTGCAATGTGTGCAAATTTAATACAAACTTCCCAAGATAACCACTTGCTGCACTGGATGTGATGCAACCATGGCTGCTGTCAGATAACTACCTCTCCCCCCCTCCTTCTTCCTACATTCTGTCAGGCATTTTGCTCCCTGTTTAAGTGCACGCTTTCATCATTTTACGTAAGAAGAACAAACATCCTCTTTGCTCTGATGAAAGCCCCATCTGCACTCGAGAGTAATGGAGCGAACTCCAGCACGCACGCTGAGGACGCATTTCCTTGCTGGTCAGGGCATGGACATCAGCGCTCGTCCTCTTCTCAAAGGCCCCCGGGTTGGGGGGGCCGTCCGCTCGGTCAGCAGGGGACGTTGTTGTCTTTTGTCTATTTGTGTTTATTCCCTGCGTTGTTGAGAGAGGAGAACGGTTTCTGTTCGGGACGTTACCTGATGGATATTTATGCAGCTGCGAGGCAAGTGAAGGGAACCTTTGATATCTTTCTGAGGCTCACACAAACACAAGCATGAGCAGATCGTCTCGGCGGAGCCGCGCTGAGACGACACGCACGAGCAGAAGTTGCACTCGACGTCGTACAGCTGTCAATCCCCGTCGGCGAGGAGTTGACCTCGGACTTCGACTTTGCGACCCCCCGGGGGGTGGCATTGGTGCAGAGGTCGCGGTTAAAATAAATCCTGGAGACTGGGTAAACAGGATGAGCGCACCCACCCAGGAACAGGACACTCAGCAATCACATGAAACACTGCTCTCAGAGGAAAAAAAGGCCCAGCAGTCTCTAAATAATACTTCTGCACAGTATTAGTACAAATGTTCTGTTCTGCTATATAATAGTCCGAGCTGCTTAGCAACAAAACAGGTTCCCGACATTCACTGAGGATTCTCTCCCTGTCGAATGTACTGTGATTTATTTTAAGACCATGGGTGTGCTTGTGAGAATGAACAGAAATGTCAAAGTATTACTTAGTGAAGTCGGGTTTTGAGCAGCCAATCACAGAGAACCATGATGCACTGATAATGAAGGTGCAAACAACTCTGTCATTTGCCCATTAGTCATATAGCTCCTAATACCTCTTGTTGGAGGGACTAGCACGTCAAGGGTTTTTTTTTTTTTTTACTGTGCAGCTGATCCAGCTGTGAGCGCTGCAGACAGGACCGCTCTCTCTCCAAACCCATTCGATCCTTCGTGCAACGGATGGTCAATCAAGCTGCCAGGAGACAACATCAGTTTGAGACAAATCAAATGAAAATGAATCACTGGATGAATCAGGAACATGTGGGCAACAATTTAGCAACTGGAGAAAAGCAGACCTTGCTAAAAGAAAGATGTGGGGGGTTTTGTGCGTGTGTGTGTGTGTGTGTCAAAGAGCTAAATTGGATTTCTTTATAAATGTTCTGAGCAAAAATAAAACTGCAGGATGAAATATTGTCCTGTGGCAACACAGCAGACACGTGGAAGTTGAAAGATTGTAAATGGACAGAATTTCCATTCTAATGCAAGTTCATAGTGATACTGACTGGTAGGAGTATCATACCAGAGCCACATTTACTCAATTACTATCACAAATTCACACACATTCATGCACTGACACACTCATGTCGCCAACTCGGGGTTGACTTTCTTGCCCAGAGCTGCTCACAGCTTATATGTTGCGAGAAATCTTCTCCACCCACAGAGCCACAGTCATCCCAGTCAAATTCACAATTGAACTTTTTGCCCATGCTTGTTGCTCTAACACGACCAAATGTGGACAAAATGAACCTTTTGAAATACATCTGTTCATGCTGCGTGATCGTCAGTCTTTAAAATAACAGGCTACTGCAGTTTTATTGTGTGTTTGTTGTGGAAATAGAAATAAAAAAAAAAAGTGCCAGTGTAAGTATGTGTGCACTTTCAGTGCTGCAGGTACATATTTAGCTCTTGGGTTTCTCACAGCGGCCGTATGTCATACGCTGTTGTTGCTGGTGTCCTCCACCTCTCTTTCCTCTTGACGAGATCAGGCGCATTTCAGAAGTTGCTCCGGTGACCTTTAGCAGCGGTACGGGTGCAATTGCCTCAGAGGGCCGTTTTTTTGCGCCGCTTTCGTGCGTCTGTAGCATCGTGTGTTGCAGAAGCACGCTGCTCTGAGTTACAGGGCCACCACCTAACCAATTTGCATAGAAGAAACTGACCTAGATCTTGTAAAGCAGTTGCACCGTTTCTTACCTTTATACCTTCTTCTCAGTTCATGACAGGAGTTAATTGCACAGTTTTTCCACATGCAGTAAAACCCCTGACAATGTGGTATTAACCCTTCCTCTATGATTACACGCTGCTCAGTGGCATAGCAGGAAAGCTTAAGTCAGGGCTGAGGATGTGTAATATGTCAGTACAGTGCTGTACTTCTAACTGGGTCTCCTCTGTAACCTGACACACTTTGAGATCTCCTGAGCCTCACATTCTGGGGATTATCAGTCTTGTTGCCTCATTAGACCTGTGTTAGATTTGCCGTATTCTCCAGACTATTAATTGCTCCGGGACATGTGTTGCGTCAGCCATGTTACTTTTATTGGCTGCAGACCATAACATCTAACCCTTGGTTCATGTCAGTAGGTATACGTTAACATTTAAAGCGTCATTTAAGCGCCACGAAGAGGGAAATCTGCAAGTTGTAGAACCAGCCATACTCTTGTAGTCTGGAAAATACGGTAATTGTGGAAAGCGAATTCCTTGCTCATCATTCACAAACAATATGACTTCTCACACTGAGCACACGATCTAAAAAAGGGCAGGTCGGCAATTTTGGATGCCCTCCAACAGGTATTCATTGCCGCTGGAACAGTCAGGGCATATTTGTTGCCCTGTCTCTGCCGGCACCCATCATCGGCCTCACCTCTGTGATCCACCTTGCCCTGTTTCGACTCGGCCGCCCTTCCATCTATCCACCCTCTGACCCTCACATTAGCGAGCATGGCCCTGCGAGTTATGGAACGGCGTGACGGTGCGTCGAAACAGCTGAGGTCACAGATACGGACAGAGGGCGTGAAGACTTGTGTGCTGAATGTCAATGAGACGGTCCCTCCTCCAGCCCGGAGCGAAGCAGAGATAAGCATGCATCCCCCTTTCCCTCGGAGACACTAGGAAGGGCAAAGATCCTGCTAATCAACCAAGAGTACAGCTGTGTGTGAGAGATGTCAGCATTAAACACTGAGTAAAAGGGCAGAAATCCCTCTTAGGGAGTGAGAGTCTCAGCTCTTCTGCAACACAAACTGTTTCTGACAACTACAAACCCCCTCCCCCTCCCCTCCCCCACCTGCTTCTTGTGTTTTTGTTCCTTTTCTGCCTCTTTTTTTTTTTTCTTGCCTTGCAGAGCACTTAGCGAGGAAATACCAGTTGTATGCGTGGGTTTGGCAAAGTTTCCACTGAGAAAAAGGTGTATTTAAGACCTCCCCAAGGAAGAGGCGTGCAACCATAAGAGAAAACAAAACAAAAATAAACATTTGGAGTATGACGATTTGATAAAAGCTACCACATTAGCTGTGAGGATCTCAGTAACTGTACTTTATGAAAACTTTAAAACCAACTCAGCTCAAACCTCACCCATATGTGCTTCTTGCAGTATTTGCTCCCATCCCTAGAAACCTCACACCGAGCCTGACACATATTTTCATACCATTTAATGGAGATAATTGTGCGCAAATGGGTGCAGTTTTGCAGGATAAGCACCAGCGCTCGTGGCTTTCTGTGCGTGTTGGTGTGTCCTCGCATGGGCCCGAACACGCACGTGTGCGGTTACCATTAATGGGTGTTTATTTAGCTTTTTTGGGGGGAAGCCCTTTGCCCATTGTTCGTTAAAGCCCATATATGGTAATGTAAACAGTGCGCTTCGTAACTCCTCCCGAGCGTACACACAAAGCTGAATGAACACGGGAACTCTGGCAGGAAGTGGCTGCCGCTGCCATGGCAACAAACTGAAACCTGAAGCGGTGAGGGAGACTCGCCTTTCTCACCGTCTTGACGTCATTTCTAGTAGACGCCAAGACCGAGAGGCAAACAGCCGCAGGGCGCACGCAGAGCAAACAAAGGCGCAGGGAACTTTTTTTTTTTTTTTTTTTTTTTGAAAGCTCGCAGTGAAACACAATAAAGGGCAGTTCTCTTGAAAATCACGATTCTGTGCTGAGCTGTGCAAATAGATATAGTTTTTTTTTCTTTTTTTTTAAGAGCACTGTGTTGGAAAATCCCCCCCATATGTTCAACACTCTCACCGACAACAATGCAAGAGAACAAACAGCACATAAGTGTGACTGATGAGTACTAAAGCACCAAGTTAACAGTATGGCTGCAGGCACATATTCAAACTGTAATAGTGCTTTTACAGGTTTTCTGGTGTGTGATCCAAGTGTGGCTTCTTTGTTCACACAACCAGACGCAACGAGACTCCCGTGTTCAGTCATCACCAAAAAAATGAAAAATAAAAATAAATAAATAAATTGCCAGTAGGATTTTATGCTGAGTCTGCATTCCTATTGTTTAAAACATGGCAATGTTTGTGTGTGTAATCTATTTTTAGATTCTATTTTGGTATGTTGGCCACAACCATTACATCATTAGTCAATCAGACTTTACACAGCGTGTTGCAAAACTATTCATGGCCCTTGAGGTTATTCATCAAAACATTTGTTTTTCTGTTTGCATATTATTTAGGTAAGTAGTTCCTTACAAAGAAAAGAAGCTGCAGCTGCAACGAGTGAATTGAGGAGTTGTGCGGAGGCACAGTGCTTAGCCTACTTGGGCTATAGACGTTGACACAGTCGTCCCAAGTTCAAGTCCTGTCCTCGGTACGCAAAGGGTAGTGGGATTTGAAAATCCGATATCTTTTCAAATGAAGGCCCCTAGAGCTCAACATCTCTAAAAAAATAAAATTAAAAAAAAGCGACCAAATGTCTCTGACACCCTTCAACAGAACTCCAGGGCAAAAAAAAAAAAAAAACGGAGTACAAAGTATTGACTTTGTGGAAGTGATAATAAATAAATTCCTACCACACTTTGAAGGTTGGTATTTATTTCTTTATTTTTTAATGGAACTCTATACCCTTTTATTTCTTTCACTTGCTTTATGTGCGTGACGCATAAAACAAGTGATAGCTGTTTTAGAAGAAAGCATTCATCTTGTGCAGCATGCTAATGAGACATAAGTGAACTGGTGACGCTGCAGAGATGCTCTGACTCTGTTGCTCAGAAACTTTCCCACAAATTATAATAGTTTTTTTTTTTTTTTGTGCAAGTCAGTAAGAATTGCTTATGTAAAATCATAACTGTAAGTTTACCGCAATATGGAATTGAGTATCAAAACAAATGTGCATATTTTCAGAACGGGCACATTTGACTTTCTCAAATCTGCCAAACCCACATGTCACTAAACTTGCACAGAGGTCTTTGAGAAAACAGTTCATCATGTTTTTCTTTTTGTTGTTGTTTTTTGGATTTCTAACATAAAGTTTTGTTTTAGTTCATGACAATCCCCTGGCCTCTTCTTGTACAGGTTGACTTGGCAACAACATCAATTTTGAAATAACGGGAAAGTACAAAAACATGTCATTCTTTGTGACAAAACAAGACTCTGTGGGCGCCATGGTGGCTCATGGGTTAGCAACGTTGCCTTGTAGCAGGAAGGCGTTGGATCCTGAACAGCATCAAGACTAATATGCAGGCACTGCATGGACTCTAATCCTACTAATTGGAGGTAATGCACTGCATTTTATTTTTATTTTTTTACATAGCGAACATTTCTGCAGGTCATTCAGGGTACAAGATAGATTTTTAGAGTTGAGAGCCGTTCAAGTCTTTGAGTTAGGGAATTTACATTCTCCACAGAGAGTTGTTTTGCCATGATAGCTGTGCTAACTGGACAAACTGCTACCTTAAGATATTAAAACTAATCTGTCTGTTCCACATTGATTTTGTCCTTGAGCTCGTTTGACAGTGAGTGCTCTGTTACTCAGGAACAAGGAGTTTGCATCTGCTACTAATATAGACAGATAACAACAAGCCTCCTCTGAAAGACTTGGAAAAATTATGTCCAGTGTTGCATGATCTTCTTCTTCAAAAAAAAATCTAAATCAGCCTAAATCTGTGTCAGGAGGCCAACGCCCATAAATCAAACATCACCACCATATACATTTTTGGCCCATTTGTACATCACTCGATATCGAATGAGTGTGAACATGTAGTTGTTATGAACACATACCAGTATTGTGTGTGTCCATTTATTTACTCCAAAGTATTTAACAAGTTCCTTCAAATATTGTTGCTGAAGAGGTTTTCTAAAACATCCATTAATTACACTGAAGTTACTGATGTAATTAAATATAACAAACATCTAATTCAAACCAATAGACAATATTTCACTTCGTGCTGCTCCTTTACATCTTCACATGTCATTCAAAGCTCCCAACTGGGCTGCAGGTGTCATCTCCAAACATTAGGAGGCACTTCCGAACACATCTGCTGTCTGTTGCAGCGACGTTTTAAAGAAAAGGTGGTGATACGATTGTGTTTGACCCGCAAGCCTACATCGCTAGACAACAAACCTCTTTTAAGTAGTGGGAAAAGGGGAGGGTCCACGAGATTCTGTGCATATTGTTGGGGGCGGCTTCATACAATGAGACACGTGCAATAAGACAGGGAGGCTTAGGAGAGAAGAAATGCAAATGGGGTAAGCCCCAAATCCACCACCGCATGCACTGTGACGTCATGGAGTTTGTATGATTGGAGGTCCCGGCACCGTTTTAAATGTGCACTGAGACACACAAGTACTTTGGGAGTGAACACCTGCCTGTTGGTCCAATAATGACTCCTTGTCCCTCCTCCCTTTACTCACCCCTTTCTTATATCCCTATAAAAGACGAGAAACAGGTGCTGGAGGATTGTGGACGTTATTAGTCCATTTACACACCGCTAAAATAAACACACATACATGCACACGCACACACTGATAAATATTGGACTACTGTGAACATATAGTTGTCTTGGATTATGATAATTCATCTGTCGAAAGATTGTTATGTTGGCACTTACATCTGCTCTACTCTATAATCAGTTTAAAAGCTGAATTTAAGAGCAAATTCTCCAGTAGGAATCATTGAATAGTAAAACTATTAGGCCTGGCTTTTCTGTAAAATGATGTAAAGTCTCTTCACATATAGTATTTATAATCTTTAGGACATATCAGTGTTGGTTTCTTTTGGTAGTTGGTTATAAAATGAACTTGTCAGATAAAGTATACTCCTCATAGAGCAAAGTTTCATCTACATGTGACTTTATGACGTCACAGAAAGCAAAGGGCATCTACTCAACGACTGGACTCAGAGATTTGTAATTGGTAGTACACAACTCTTGAAGTAAAGAAGTCCTACTTCTATGGGAAAACACTGCTTGGATTTCAGGAAAAAATCAAAATATCTAGAAATATCCAGTGAAGAATATGAGAGAAGATTGGAAGATTTATTGTCAAAAATCTACAACAACAACCAACTATATAAAAGACATATGCTCAGGTTGACGTGATACATTAAGACGGTTTTCGAGCCCCAATGATGTTTCCTGCAGAAACGCTGAATCTCCAACTACTTAAAATGATCATTCTTGTAAATTTCCCCCACTATGAACATCCATCCATCCAATGTATCAGGGAACAACTAAGCAATGCACTGGTTAGTCGCCTAGAGAATTTTATTTAATATTTTTGTAATTTTTATTGCAAGGATCAATCCATGAACACCTACCATTTTAGATCTTTAAATGAATTCGCTGACAGTATGTGTCTTGCACCTTTTAAGAGTTCTCTAAAAAATCAGATGAAGTTAAGGCATACCATGTTGTTGCTTCATTTGCAGTTGCATTCAAGATGGTTAAAAGTATCAAATTATTTCTTTTGTTAGTTATAGTCCTAAGAAAAATGATCAAAATCAAGAAAAATCCGACTAAGTTGGTCCATATTCATAGAAAACTGAATATTAGTACTGGCATGATAAAATTCTAACTTTTCCATTCATAAATAAAATAAAATTAATAAAAAAATGTAAACATTTTAAAATTTCAAAAAGGGACAGTTTTTTTTTCCACAGTGAAAGCAGGTGATTGATCCACCAAACTGGCTATAACGTCATATTAACATTTTTATGTAAGATGGACGCAAACATCATAAGCCACCCAGCAGCTACAATTGGTTCTGATCCAGTTGTGTGTGGTGGGATCAGTAGATCATCTGAGACTCTCTCGCCATGCCGTCCTCCCAGCCTCATCTTCCAGAACCGTGGGGGGCCTCTGGTGCACAGGGTGGGTGAGGGGGCTTGATCAATAGGGATTTAGTGTGTTTGTCGGCGAGCGTATGTGTCTGCAGTGGTCGGTTTCTGTTACCCGGCCTGCATTTGTGTTTCCATCTGGGCGTGCAGTTAAGTGATGCTGGGAGGGGGCCGCTGTGTCTTTTAGTTTAGTGCTACAGTTGTGACTGATAGGATGGTGGGGCCCCGGCGTGCGGAGGCCCAGGGGAGCGGCTCTGTATTGGCAGACTCTGTAGAGAGGCTTTCTGTTCCTCCATCGATCTCAACATGTCAATTAGACAGACTGAAATAAATGTGGCCTGAACCTCAGTGAGCTGCCCGTATGAGGAGGCTCCCGTGTAAGCGACACCCACACATCAACCCCCATGTCACCGGAGCCAAAGGGCCCCGTGGGTTAGAATTGACCAAGAGCTTTTCCGTTGCACAGATTGTTTTTCACTTTGACCCGAAGCCCGGCCTGAGAAAATTTCAGACAATGTTTCTGACGATGTGGACGCCCTGGTTAAGTTTTATGGTTAAAACTTTAGCTTCTCTCTTGCGAAAACGTTTGTTTTCTAACAGTGCAAGGAGTTATTTTTCAAGACATCTAAGATGTTTATTGAAGTATGTGTGCTGCCTGAGCTGTCTGGCTGTAATGATTGTATACGATGGGATAAAAAGCAGCAATTTTAAAGAACAATCTAATATCACTGTTTAGTACAGAAATGTCAACGTGGAATTAGAATAAAAATAGAAATGTCTGAAACCAGAGACTGACTTAGCAAATAGTTAGTTGAATCATTTAAATGCACACTTTATACACATAGTACTTTAAAAATAACAACAAAAATAAATCGTTATTAATAAAAGATATTAATAACTATTATATTTAAAAACAAGTTTTGAAATATAATCAAGGACCTCAGTGTTAGTTTAATGCTAAGATTAAGCATTAGACTTGCTTAGTCTCCAAGTCTCACCCAACTATTGTCCAACAATTGACCCAGTTGGACAATAGTGGGTCCAACTGGGTCAATAGTTTGCTGTTCAAAGACAATAGCAACCATAAAGGTTCAAGTCAATCATAAACCTGAAATTTCTGAGTGAGTTCAGAGTGAAACATATTTAACACTGACGGAAACTGAGAAAGAAGTCCCTGTTACAAAACCACCACCTTCAAGATTTTGTCAAATTTACAGCTGCCCAAAGGGACAACCCAATTTTCTTCCAACAAAAGGTTGCATGGTGAGAAGAAACAAAAGTTTGGTTTGGGCTTTATACCTAAGGAGACTGTTGCTACTATTAATGATTGGGGCAACATATTGGGGGTCCTGGTGATTCTGGACAGAATAATAAAGATGGAGAATTACCCCATACCATGTTTATTTATTTATTTTTTTCACCATAAATCGAAAGCTTGTGGTCGAAACTTTGACACGTTCTCATGTGTCATTGTGGTACCTGACCAATTTCAGATTCAATTGTATTGCCGTTGCACATGTCACTAGTACATGTCAACACAATGCATATGACATCTAACCAGAAGCATGATGAAATAATATATGTGTGTAACACAGAGTAAATGAATAGCTTTTAACTACCTACCTAAGCCATGTCTAGGCATCAGAGTACAATGTAATGACTTACACATATGCAAAGTTTGTGAAGGTACATTGATAAATTTTGCAAACATATATTTGATCACGGTCATTAGACTCTGTTGATTAGTAGAAATCCACAATAAAATCAAGCTTTTCCTCCCAATTCTTAGGAAAGTTACTGTCTGTAAGCTAAAAAGAGAATCGTTCAAATAATAAAAGATTAACTCGTTTGATGGGAGCACAAGGATCTCTGGCTTCAAATAAATATACCTTTTCCTCAGGATGTGCTTCAGAATCTAATTTCTCTACTCTATCTGAACAAAGACTTTGTAGTTGAAAACATTCAGACCGACAGACACAAACAGCGTTTGAAGAGCACAGGATTAGAGCATAAAATTGACTGTGTCCAAACAAGTTGACTGTTATAGAGATGGATTGGAGATGAAGCCTCTTGAAGCTAATGCCTGGGAGAAGTGGGCGAAGCCCTGACTGGAGGTAATAAACCGGTACTACCTCTGTCTCTTCCCCCTCACTACATCACCTCTCCTCGGCCATATTCGCTGTCCTCCATCACCCAAGCTCTTCACGCCTCTTCTCCCCCTGAACAGACGCCCCTCTGAGAGGTCGCCCTCCCTGCTCTCGTCCCGCCCCTCCCCTCCCCGTCTGCCTTTTCTGCCCCGATCAGAAGGATTTACCGTGCACTCGGCCACAGGTCCCAGCCGGTCACGCACACACCCTCTGGGTCGATCCAGGTCAAATTCAATTTGTAAGATATTATGTATTGATCCCTGTGCTCCGGCCTGAGTCCCTCCCAGGCCTCGGTGAAGCTGAGGCAGTGAAGCATATTGACCCAGATGCATGATTCCTCGGATCGTCATCATCATCATCGTCGTCATTGCAGAAGTGCAGCGCTCTGAGCCAGTGTTAGGTTTGGTGGTCTTGGGCTTTTTACTGGTGACCCTTTGTTACAACTGCTGGCCAAAATCCCCATTAAGATTTGCACTTTTTTTTTTTTTTTTACTTCGTGATTGATTATATAGTTTTTCTACATCGTAAAAGGAATCTAGAAAAATATCTATTTTTTTTTTTTTGCTATTTTATTTGCCATATTTCTTTACATTTGTTTTAAATTTTTTTATTGAAAGCAAATAATCTCATCTGCCAGTTCTTCCACTAACGGTTTTATGCTGCCATTTAGCTGAAAAACGGGATCTAAATCTTTCGGGTCAATAGCTGCTCCCCAGTCTCTCTATCAAATCCACAACTAAATAATTCAAGTGAGATAGTTAAACCCCTCAGAAAATAAATTGCAAGGGGGGAAAAAGCCCTCAGTGTAATTTGGATGTTAGATTTATGAGCATGACATACACTGCTGTGAGCGGTGGAGGGAGGGGAAAGTAGGTGCCATTCATAAATTTGCAGGTTAAATCAATGAGTGCTCCATCTGGATAAATTAAGATCTGCAGAGCTTTTATGACTTTCCCTAATACATTTACATCAAATATTCAGGAGGCTCGATCGCTTTGCTGTTAGGCAGATCATGAAATAACAATGCTGTCAAAACAAAACAGCACCTACCTGCCCAGCAAAAGTATTTAAATCCTTGGAGTTTGTTCACGTTTCGCCACTTTGCAACCACAAATTTCAAATTTTTCAAGCCCTTCTTCTTTCTGACAACTTTAAATAAATACACTGCAACCATTTGACTCTGGTTGCACAGTCAGACGGAAGTCGCCTGATCAGTAGATGGCGTCTCCTGGCGTGTATTTTTGAGGTTGATCTAGTCAAAGAATAGCTGCCAGCACCACATTTTACTGTTAAAATGGATGAAACATAGAGTGAAGAGGGCATAACATTTCAAAATTGGTCACATTTTATCAGCTCAACCTGCTTCCACATGTTTTTTGTCGTAATTTGTGACAAATAGAAAATGTAATTTCTCATCACTTTACTTAAAACTGGTCTTTCTTCTTACAAGAAGTCAGAAGGGCAAGACTGAAAGCATTTTCCAACCAGCTCATCACGAATGTTTAGTTGATTTAAGTCAAGGTTTCCAGAAATGAAACTTTAACCAAAAATGATACAAAAATAATACTGCTTCAATACAAAGACAAGTGGGAAGGCTTGTTTTAGCAGCTTTATTCAAATTTTACAGAAACACTAAGCCAGTGGTAAAAGGTTTTCTTGTCAAGTCCTTTTATAAAAATGGGAAAAGTGTTTTTTTTCCCCTAAAAAAATGCTAATATTGTGTCCCTATAAATTTAGTTTCCAGAATTCTAGGGTAAATATGACTGATTGTAAAAAGTCCTGATTTAAAATACACTTCCACGTTACCCATTAAATATCTGTTGTGTTCTTGCATGATACCGTTTGTTCACTAATGCTCTCCGAGGCTTTAACACAATAGCTGTGTTCAGTCTAATTCACAGACAATGGCATCTGTTTTAAATGTAATAGGTCGAGTTTGATTTAGGGGTATCAAAGGAGGCAGATTCACAACTACCTTGTGTTGGTCGACCACATAAAAATCAAGAGTAAAAATACTTTCTGGCTTGAAAGGTGTCAAAATATGGAAACATTCACTGCCTTAGTTCCATTCTATAACGCATGCCTGTCACCACAGAAAAAAGAAAGATAGTCCCTCAGACCTGGATCCCGGCAAATTCATAATGGAGTACCACAAACATCCGACACATAAGCAGATGAGCAGAGGTTTTGCATGGCTGCTGCTGATAAGAAAAATAAGGTCAGGCACTAACGGGGGAGAAAGCGCAACACCAAGGTGAGCAATGGCCATGACATTTTCGCAAACCAGGCTAATTCCCCAGAAAATTTTGAAAGGGCACATTGCACATTATTGCATCACGACGGTGATCGCGTTCAAAGCATATCACTCTGTTTTCCACTGGAGCTCATTTACTCTAGGCGCGAGTAATGTTCTTTGTCAAAGAGGCACCAGCTGTCCCAAGAAACACATATCTAAATTACCACGCTTCACGGTCGCGCGTTTGAAAACAAAGCTTGAAAGTGGAAATCCGCTAAAGTTACAGAGTAGAACGAAGCAATAATCTATAAAGAGCAACCATAATTTTGCTTCTTAAATCCACTAAGACTTTGCACTCAAAGCTTCGGTCCCAGATTGAGGATGCGAGGAGCACACGTCGATGCCTTTTGTGTGTGTCTCTGTGTGTGGAAGTGTGCTTGAACCAGGAGAGCAACAGAGAAAAGACATAAGGCAGTCTGAAGGGAGGCTCCCTGGACTTTCCTCGTCACATTGTGGGATTCCCTCTGCTTACCCGTCCACATCCCGCTCCAACGAGGAAGCATGAAACACTCTGTGACTCCCCTGGGAGGAAACACGAGCCCGCTCTGCTTTGTGACTCACCCTGACCTCCAGCCGAACCCTTTATCACATGCTTGTTTTAGAAGAGGAAATGGAATGTGCCAGGAATACAGATGCATTTGCTGGAACTGTATTTATATTTGCATTTCAGAACACACAATGCATTTCTTTTATTGTTGTTGTTGCTGCTTCGCCAAACTGCTTCAGACCTCACAGCGGCAGAATGAATTTAGGCTAAGCAGAGATATCACATAAAACAGAGTCACATGATTAGTTAGTCATTTCCTCCATGAAAACTATGACACTTTGCATGTCCCATAAACGGTATCAGAAGCACAAATTCCTGGAACTGCGTGCAAAAATGCACATGCCAAGAAATGTTAAGTGTATAACCTTAAGTTCTCACCCAGTGCCGTCACAAAGCAGGTGAAGGTAAAGAGATTTGTGGATTTAAATGTGATGACTTGATGGTTATATTGTGACATAAGAGGCAGACGATTAATAAGGATTAGAACTGGTTCTACACACAGAGCACAGAGCATCACCAGCGTGAAGCAGCATCATGTCATGTAATGCACACCTTTCAAAAAGTTTTGTAGTTGTTTCAGAAGACTATAGAATAATTTCCAAGCAAGCATTTGAGATCATTACAATGTTTAGGAGGTCTCACTTGGAACAAAATTTTCCAAAGCCACGCCTTTTTGTAACCCCACAATCCTGTTTGTCTTTTCGGCAGAACGACAAACTTTTCTCTCGCTATACGCCTTGTCAAATTAGACTACAATATTTTTTTTAAAACTAATGCATGTAAAGTCTCTTACATGCACTTATCAAACAAATGTAGTTTTGAGCAATGCCAAATGTCACCATATTTTCTAGCTAAACACTACCTTGAAATCTGATAACCAGAGATAAAAGATCTTTTTTTTGTTGTTGTAAAAACTCTCAAAACACTCAAAGCTAAACGTAAATGAGTCTTCAATTAGGTAGCAAAATACAAGTGGAGATCACTTTGATAAGAGTTCCCTGAAATCCTATGTAAAACGTTACAGAGCGGTGACTTACTTTTAAAGGTCAGCGCTACAGGCAGCTCAGTCGCACGATACTAATTACGGAGCTAATGAATAACTTCAGCCGTCACAGTCCAGTATCAGCACATGTGGATTTTCAAACCCCTGGCAAGCATTAAAACATAATTTCTTGTTATTCACTTGAAAGCAATATCATTAGTCCTGGGGAGGAGTAATTTTTTACCATTCTTATAAAATTACTTTCCCATAATTCGCCCTAATCATGGCAAATTAAGGCTGATTCAGCTGCCATTAAGAACTACATTTATTCCTCTGCTAAGTTTAGATAAATGGTAGATTTTTGGACAGGACCATCCATAAATCCTCTATATGGAAAGATTATTGTCAGAACACCTTTGTGGAGTTGTGTCAGTAGACGTAGATTATTTTGATGACCTACCTGCCCAACATTTTCAAGCAAACCTGTTTGCTTCCACAGTCGTAGCCCGGTTTCGCTCTCCTATTTCATATAGTGCAAATCTGGAGCTACATCCCCTGGAGAAAAGTTCCTCCCTTTTATTGCATTTTAAATAATTCACAATGGAAAAGTATTTACCTGTTTGACTCAGTTGTGACCTGGTTGGGTCTGTTTTTCATCTCTCATCAAATCCACATGGTGCTTTCCTTTTACGTTTGAAGGTTTAAACTCAAACCTGGGAATTGTGTCAGAGCCAATTTAAGCGTGTTCTAGTTCACGTTTAGCAAACCATTAGGGTTTGTTAGTTGTTTCTTTCAATAAACTAAGTTACTAAGTCCACTCATAGTAATTCAAGCAAGCAGCGGCTTTCCTACAGTGCCAGTGCGTGACTGATGTAGTCGGAAAAAAAAAAACAGACAAAAATACAAATTGGCAATTTATTTAGGTGATTTCTGGAAGTTGGAGAATCATAAACTGCAAGTTGTCATTTCCACATTGTTTTGAGATATAGATAAAAACTGCAGGAAATTTTTAACTTTTATTAAAAAAAAAATTTAATTGCACTTCTTTTAAGTTCACACATTTGGCTTCTTTGACATAATTTAGAGATTAGCCCCTTTAAGATACAATGTTGTTTCTGGAATTGTACCATTTAAAATATCAAGACTTGATATTTGTAAGTATAACATATTTGCAGTCTGCACACACAATTTACACCCTCTGTAAAATTTACATAAAATTTTGAAACAGAAAAGTACTGAAAGCAGTCCTCACTAAATGACCAAAGGAATTTGCTCATCTGTCTTCACACAAAGAAAACCTTGAATGAGATACCACTGTTACTCCATGGTGTTTAATATGATGCCGGTCCATCTTTTGCATCTAGAAGAGTTTTACGTAAAATGAAGCTTAGAAAATGTCCAAAGGAGTTTTTGACCATTCTTCCAGAATATTATTTTAAAGGTCAAACGGGGATGTTTGACATACAGTCTCAGCTCTAATTCACCTAAAAAAATGGTCAGTAAAGTCCATTAACCCCAATCTTGCTCCTCGACTTGTTTTTTTTAAGAAAGCTTTTTGCAACAGTTCACAATCAAGTTGTAACAGAAAGAAGCCGTAACCGAACTGCTCCCACAAAGTTGGTGGTACAAAATTTTCCAAAATACCTCGGCGCTCTGCAGATTTAGGAGTTACTTTAACGGGAACTCCTGAAAAACATCTGCACACCAAAATCCCCTCTGCATATCACTTTACTCTTGAGGATGCAATCAGGCACATGCCATTCTTCTGGAAACTGCCAGTGGACATTGTCCGGTGGACTGCCAAACAGAGAGGCACGATTTACCACTTCAGAGATCTCCATACTGCCGTTCAGTACAGCATGCTTTATATCGCTGCATCACACGCTGTGAGTTGTACTTGGTGATGTAAGGGTTGCAGTTATTTAGCCATGAGAATCCATTCCATAAATCTCTGCATAGACTGTTCTTGGGCCCATTTGAAGGCAAAATGAAGGAGGTTTGTGGTTCCTGATGCTGCAGAAGGTTGGCAACCTCTGCACACTGTCGGCCTCGCCATCCGCTGATCCCACTCTGATTCTGATGTGGCCTACAAATCCATTGTTGACGTTTCTACTCCCACTTTGTGATGAAGTTAGTAACAGCTGATCATAAAATACTTAAGAGTGAGCAAATGTCATGACTGGACTCATTGGTACTTTTTATTCTTTTATCGCGTTTGGTTTTCTTTTTATGTAATTTGGACTTTGAGTCTGTAATAAATCTATCTTCTTCTTTTTCTTCCTGTCATGTTGCCACGCTCTGAGGCAGGCAAGTGATTGGGCAGTCCATTCTTTCATAAATGTTTACAAAAGCAGACTGCATGCCTGGGTTTTATATGCTTGTGTCCTTGGATGTGATTAGAAAACCTGAATTTGATGATTTTCAGGGGTGAGCCAATACTTTTGGAAACATAGTGTATGCTGAAGATCGCAATTCCTTCCAAGCTGAAGAATTGGGCATTTCTGACTAAAACTCGGATTGAGAATTTAAATCCCACTTTCGGTGTGGCGTTTTTCTTAAAGGTATTAATGAGAAACACAAGAAGTCACAGTTACATAATAAATAAAACCAAACCAGTATATCTTAAGCATTTCATGAAAATAAGTCCTCAGTCTCATTCTGTAGCATTTCTTATGTTTTTAAACTCATGACAGCGTATAACCGCGCTGACACGACGAAGATTCGCTGTTGATTTTCTTTCTTTTGGAAGTTTGCTTCCTTTCTCACTTCCTTCCTCTCCTCCAGACTTCAGCTCTGTCTGAGTTTGGTGTCACGGGCTAACAGTCAGAGACGGGGCCGGCAGCAAGCCTGGATTACATCAAACACACACCAGACGTTGCAGCCGGAAGACAGGCAGGAACCATGAAACTCTGCTCAAGTCTGTCACTGTCTATCATCAAAAGAACGAGAGAAAAAAAAAACTGTCTCAGAACAAACTGTGTCAGGCAGGTGGGGGAAGGATGGAAGCTGATATACAGACCAGTTTTTTTTCTTTTCTTTTTTTGTAAGCATGTTGCTTTGCTCAGATATGTCCGAAGACACAGACAAATAGGGGAGGGAAAATGAGGAGATCAGACTTGGTGTCAAGTGGTTACAGTGCTCTCATTCATCTGCCTCTTTTCTTTTTCTGCATGGCAATTATGAAAAACTGCACATGCCAATTTTCCAAGAGAAAAGGTTATTTCAGTGGATGAAGATAGACTTTCCACTCGACCTGTGTATAATCAAAGAGCAAAAACAATGAAACCGGGTTCTCTCTGTGGCTTTCCTGTGCAGCTTTTTGACATTTTACAGGGCTGTTTTCTCACTTAATGTGCTGTGAATGAAGAGAACGAAGTGGTGAAGTATGTTGCTTTCATGTGCACCCATGTGTCATTTTGTCGCAGACTCTTGTTTCCAAGACATGTTTGCGAATGAAGGTTGTTCAAAAACAAAAGAAAGTATGTGGGGGAGGGGAAAGAAAAACTGGCTTTCAATATACTTTAGATAAGATTTATAGCTTGTTTGCAGCTTTTGAAATTCTGACGGATGAGTTGGAAACAAAAGCCATCCACACACTGTTTAACATTTCAACGTGAAATCTAAACACGTCCAGCCTGAACATAACCAGGCAAGATTCAAACCCGTAGACCTGAGCAGACCGGATCAGACGTCTGTCAGTCAGGCCGGATTTTTTCAGCCAGCCTGCGAATTATTGATCTTCCCTATCGATTTGAGTCGCTGTCCATCTGCCTGATCCTAATGTCGCTATGAGTTTGTTTGCAGAGAAGAGAAATTTCGGAGGGAAAGAAAATAAGAGCGTAGATAAACACATTCGAATGCACATCGTTTGGTGCATCAGGAGCTGCTGGAGGGGACAGAGAGTCCAGCCTGTCGATCCCGAACAGCTGGTGTTGATAGCTAATCTGTTCCTAGCTGGCACTTTTTGTAAAACATGAAACCCAGCAACCTGATAGCATGAATTAATAAATGAACAATTTTGCCTACAACAGGGGCCCCCTGTTCCATCTGGGTTTCTTTACACAGACACAATGGACACTTATAAGGGGCCCGCAGGGGTTTCCATTCCCTCAAGTACAAACTGCGCCGGCCGCTGGATGACTGAGAACCACTTGATCGCATAATGACACCGAAAGATGGTATCCTCGCTCATGTCGCTAACCGGAGTAACACACACTGTGGGGATCCGTGAATTGGGTTTTTTCGGAGGGAAGTGGCTGCTCTCTCTCTCTTTTTTTTTTTTAGTTATTTAAAGTAGAACCTAATAAGCAGCGTGGGTGGGGAATGAGGAACCATTAGCTCAATAGCCTCAGCTTTCGCTAGCTTCTTTGCTTTTCAAACCCAGGCAATGGGAACACCTGCATCAAGAGACAGGCGAGGCAGGGGGAGCGAAGGCACTTGCGGGGAAAAAAAGAAGAAAAGAAGTGTCAGGGTGGTTTAGAGCTGGAAATATGCTGTAAGTGGGAGAAAGACCGAAATGCATTTTCTTTCCATATAAGAAGATTCTTTTTTTTTTCTTTTTTTGCCATTATGTGCGGTTTCTAAAAAGTCAACGCAGCTGATCAGCTTCAGTTTCTGGTACAATTTAAGCCACCCACTGACATGTCTAAATGTAAGGTTTTAAAGCAATTTAAGTACTGGAGAAGATGTATTCCTGTCCCTTCCACAAGTGCGTGGTTAAAAACGCACAAGTAAATCACTGTTATTGTTGTTGGATGATTTATCAGTAACCAACAAACATAAAATTAAGACAAACGTAGCATCTAATTTTTAAACGAAGCTTGTTTTCTCCATTTACATGATAAAAACAACTCTGTGGGAAAGTCCCGGTCCCACATTTTGGTTCTTCTCTTCGCTAAACTCAGTATGTTGGCTTCTGAATACGATTCAAAGCACTGTCGAGGAGTAGCCAGGATAGAGTCTCCCAGTCTTTTTTCAATTTACAACAATAGGAATACCTCTAAAAAATGTTCACTACATGGAACATATCTTCTGTGTTGGACATGGACACCAGCCTCTTTGTGACCCAGCAAGGACAAGTTAGTATTGAAAATGGATGGATAGAAATATGATGTCAAAATAAGAAATCTTTTGACCCCCTTTTCACATTTATAGCAATGGAGCTGATGAAGCACCTATGAGTTTATCCCATTTACACTATAAAAGCTGATATTTCTTCTTATTTGCATTTTCTCTGTGAAAGATAAACTGTTTACATACAAGAATGCAAAAATTCACCGATAGAATTAAGCAAGGATTATGAGTTTTAGGAATATGATGCTTTATACTATGGGCATTTTACATGGCTCCTCTCCAAGGCCCCACACCCTGTGCATTATATTTCCTGTGTCTGCTATTTATGAAATATTTGACATAGTGAGCCAAAATCAACCAAGCCACTTATACGTTTTGCACTCCTGCAATTATAAGGTGCAAAAACCACATTGTGACACAAATTATATTAAGACATGACACAGCACTCTTTCTACGAAGTAACGTCATGCTTCCTTTGAGAGATTTATTCAGCCTGAAATAGCAAAGTTAGATGTCATTTCTTGTAAACATTTCAGTTTTCTTCTGTCCAAAATTTACAGTTTTGTCTCACTCATGTGCTGTGCGTAACTGCAAGACAAAGACCGGTGGCCTCTGCTGATGTTAAGTCATAAAACTAGATGGCCCCATTTGAAGGCAAAATGCCGTTTTGCCTTAGCTTAGCATAGTTTTTACAGTCTACTTTTATGGCTCATTGGCAGTTGACAGAGATTACTTGTACTTTTCTATCAGATCGTCCTTTTCACACATGTGATTGTGGAGCCAAGCAGTTCAGACTTATTGGTCAGATTACGTTGCGGTCTTTAATCAGAAAGCACGAGGCGTGAATGGGAAGGAATGCAGGTCTTTCGAAATAAAATTAAATATGTTCGGCTTTCAAAACAAAACAAAAAAACAAAAAAACAAACCCGGAACTGTTCCTTTAAAAACATATATGTATCCTTCATCTTGTTCAGACTTGCTGAGAAGGGAAGCCTTACCCAACATGTGTGCTTCGCCATTGACAGCTGCAATTGATGCAATTGATGACAAAAGGAGAAAAGAATGAAACAGAGGCATTGTGGGTGCTGAGTGAGCCTGTCAGGCATCTGATCTATGGCGGGACAGATGCAGAGGGCTGGGCGTCTGAGGTAAGCTGGCAGGCAGGGCACCGAGGATAAAGAACACAGAGACACAGAAGAGGAGCAGGCATGAAAGCTATGTGATGATTATCAGAAAACACAGGGCCCTGTCTGTTCTCCACCAGGCCCGGCTGTGAGGCACAGGGCTGGGTCTTAGAAGCAGGTGTGCTGGGTGTGGAAACACAGGAAAGGGGATGTGGGGGTAGGAACAGAGATGCAGACAGACATGCAAATGGAAACTAGAGCTGGAATAAAACAGGAGCAAAAAGAAATTCCAACAGAATACACTAAGACGGGTAATTATTGGCAAAAAATCCCCCCGCAAGATAGAAATGTGCTTCTGAGATGAGAATGGGGGTCGCAGCAGGTGAAGGAGAACAGCGCACAAGTCTTACTGGAAGCTATGTTCGTCATTAGAGTCTTTCGCTGGGTTCAATAAAGAGCTCAGACATGCAAGACTGTATTCCTTCCAGCATCGGCCTGAATGTTTAGATGTCAATACAGAAAGCGCCGCGTATCAGAGGAATTGGAGGGATCAATGACGAGCGTAAGTGGATCAAGGTGGCCCTTAGCTGACCCCTTATCATCGCCATACCTTTGGCTCGTCTTATAGCCCCTGTGCACACATACAAAAATCGCCTGATTTTCTGTTTACAAATGAACAAACACTTAGCAGCAGTGAACACAAACAGCAAATCAGCCGAACTTAATGCATTTAGGCTTCTAACAATGGTAAAGGTGGCTTGCTAGCAGAGACTGAGCACCAGAATGTTGAAGGAATAGAAATCAAGTAGCTCTGAGCCACCAGCCAGACTTTTCGATTTACAGAGAATGGTCCCAAAAAAACAGCAGCACCGATAACCACTTGTTGCAAGGTGTGAGGAACGCACAACAGATTGAACCTAGAAGTAGCAGAAAACCACAGTGGGTAGCTCTCCAGTCAGCCAAGAACAGGGAGCGGAGGCTACAATTTGCACCAATTGAGGCCTGTTCTGATGAGCTTTGATTTCATCTGTGATGTTTTGATGGTAGAGTTGAAATGTGGCCTTTTATCAACATGCTGGTGGAGGCAACATCGTGGTCTGATGGACTTTTCTTGATAAAGTCTCCCAGGCTTTACTACTTGATTCAAGCAATCAAGCATTGCGTCAACTACCGGACTATTATTGATGCCATGTTTATGTCTTTGTGACCACATTGTAGGCTTTTTGTGTCGTTAGCTCAAGGTAAAGCATCTTATTATAATACTAAAATCAACTCAAACTTGTTTACTGTTACTTAAACTCCAGTGAGCTCCCTGGTGACCAGATCGCAGTGGGGTTAAGGTTAGGTACAACCCTATCCTTTGGTACACGGTGCAACGATAAGTTGACGTGGCAGACAAGATTTCAAGAAACGTGAACCTGTCATGTTAGTTTGGACCAAAATCTCTTTAGAATGTTTTCAACACCTTATTGGATCGATGTCAGAAGTAATTAAGGCACTTCTGAAAGCAAAAAGGGATCTGAACTGGTTTTAGTACGGTTAACCCAATGGTGGGAGGTGGGTGTAGTTTTGCACTTAAATTCATCTCACTTCATAGCAGTCATGCTCAAAAAAATCACAAGATGACTGAAACTGTACAATTGTGGTTTGTGAAGGTCAAATATAATCTTGTCACAGAACATTTGTTCAGCTTTTTTGCAGCTCAACAAGCTTCTTTTTTTTATACTTTCTGAGAACTGTTTAAGAACATTTTCACAGGGCAAATAACCAATTTGTGACTAATCATTGCAACATAATAAAACACAGATAAATCAGCATACACCAGTGTAAAGTTTGAGTGTGAAAACACACACACACACACACGTAGACATGGTTGCCTTGTCAGCTGCTGCAGCTTCTGGTAAAGAGCGCAGGCTGTGGGAGTGCAGGGACATTTCTCGCTAAGGGAAGTGCTTAGGTTTTGCGGTCTCGTTTTAGCCCTCGTGTTGAGAAATGGCCAAACTCTACTTTCATTTCTACTGGAGAGACTTGCAATTACGCTCTGCACAGTCACATGACCAAGATGCATGGCTTTTTACTGCGCCGTCGAGGCCCTCCAAGGCTGATATGCCGAGAATGAAAAATATTGAGGCAGCCCCTCCCTCCCTTCCCTCACTTACTCCATCATTCTGGCTCTCCCATTTTTTGCAAATACACACATGCGCTCCAGTTACTGTCCTACCTTCTGAATGGCCGACGGCGCCAATTCATCTGTGCATTATTCAGTCTCAAGGAATAAAACACATCTTGAACTGGAGTGAGCAGATTCACCGACGATGCTTCAGATGTTCTCACGCCATAATATAAGCATTATGGCCCCAGCCCAAAATGCTTATATTCCTCCCTCTGCTGTTTACTCCATTGATATATAGATCAATATCCCAGGACAGCAGTTGACCAGCAGCATCGGATGAAAACAACAACAAAAAAAACCTCTCTTCTAAGTGGCAAAGAGTTGCCATTAGTCCACTGTGTATGCATGTTTCTTTTGTATTGTGTTCGTGCTTTCCCAATATCTTCCACTTTATTTCAAAGTCCAAGGATTTTTTTTTTCTCTCTACCCCTCCCATCGATAGACAGAGCATTTTTTTTTTTTTTTTTTTCAGCAAAGGAGGACATTGATAAATTACAGCAAGCTGAGCCAGGGAGTCACAATTAAGATCCCTTCAGGATAAAGGTAAAGGTAAATTATTTACATTAACTAGACAGTTTAGATCACCTCACATTCCTCTGCAAATGGGTTGAAAAAAAAAAGCTCCTTCCTCTGGAAAGCTGGAAGAGCTGACTTCGGTAAATTGTTTGTACTGTTAATTAATGAGCCAGGCAAATGTTTTCCTGCATGTGTGTGTGTGCGTCCTTGTGGTCGTTCTTCGTGTGTGTTGAGGTGAGGTGAAAGAACAGCCATGAAGAGGGATGATGTGGTGGGTGGTAGAGAAAGAGGCTGGCCTATTAAAACGGTAGTTGAGAAACAACCTTTTACGCAGCTAGAATTTCCACTTTACCTCAAATTGTGATGACCTTTAGAATATAGCAGAAATGTTGTTTTTGATATATTTTAAAACATGGAAACATTAAACGTAGCTCCATTATAACATACATTGAGTTTATTTTTTTTTCTCATCGATATGCACTACTTTTTGTATCAGTATATGCATTTATTACTTTTTCATTATGCTGTTTACATATTTATTCATGACAAAAAGAGACAAAAAACAACATTTAATTCACCATTTAAAAGGCGAGATGACTAGCATCAGGTTGGGCAACAGCCCAATTAGCATTTAGCGAGCACTAATTGGACTAGCATATTTACACTATTTACACAATTTGGCGACTTTCAAAGGTGGATAATAAAATATTTTGTGAAGAAAAGAAAAGAAAGAAATCACTGGCCATAGAAGCTGTAACTTCAGCTTAAACAATGTTGAGTTAATGACGATGCAAAGAAGGAACTTTTGCAAAAAAGAATATAGAAACGTCCCAAAAAAAGAATATTGAAATGTCACATTTCTGGTAAATATGAACACAATTAAAAAAAAAAATACTACAGAAAAATGTAGAAAGATGGACACATCTGTGTAAAATATGGAGCCACAGCGGAAATCTATCTGAGTAAGAAACATTGATTTTGGCCTCTCTTTCTCTGACCTGATTCCAAAGCAAAGTTTTTCCACCTGTGAAATTTAGATAACATTTCCAAACTGACGACCCGTGTTGTGCTTCCATTTGTTTGAAATGCATACATGCAAACACGTATGTCCTTCCTCGGATTTCCAGTGCAGGGAAGGAGCCGTTTGTTTGCATTAGAGAACATGTGAAGGGTTTTTGGCAACGTTGCGGCCCGGGTGTGTATTTCTTGAAGCTTCGAGAAACAAAACTGCTGATTTGAAACTCAGCTTTGAAAACATAAAAATGATCTACCACCTAAAAATAATCAGTTTGGGAATCCTGTCAGTCATGCAGTAAAATATGTTTGTCCTCATTTTGGAGACAAAAAAAAAAAAAAGAATTCTTTTGATTGTTTTTCCAAAGAGTAAAAAGGCCTTTGTTATGTTTTGATCAAGTTAGTTTCTCTGATTTGTGTAAGAATTGCTGTTTGCAGAAAAAAAAATAAAAATGCAGAATTTTAACTTAGGTGTTTGCCTTAGATGTTTGTTGGAGATACATCACATTTATCCTGCCAGGCAGAGATACCCACTGGCTTCCTCAGGATCAATTAAAAAAAATGCCTCTGAGTTGTAAGTCCTGTTTCTTTTTGTGTGTCAGTGCACTTCTGACTACACGTTTGCATATTTGCACAGCTGTGTGTGTTTATATCCACAATGGTATGTGTGTGCCCACGTGTAAAAGACTGTGTGCGCCTGTGCGTGTGTGTGTGTGCGCGTGTGTGTGTGTGTGTGTTTGTGTGTGTGTGACAGAGAGAGAGAGTGCCAGGAAGAGAGTGGGTGGGATAAGTTTTGACAAAGTTCCCCATTTTTTAGAAATAATCACTTGTTCCCGTCATAGAGTTGTGTGCGACTACGGCTGATGCTGAGAAGGGAAGCCCAGAAAAAGACCTCTCTGGTTCTCTGTTGTCTCCTGCTCATCTCTTTGTTCCTCCATCTCTCCGGTGCATCCGACCCTGTGTCCCTGTAGCTCCTAACGAGGGGGTGTGGTTATCACTGGAGGCGTCGGAGCTGAATTACCATATTAATTAGCTCATCTTTTGACCAACAAACACCGAGTTGAAATGTCACCAGACTCGCATTGGCCATAGGAAACACAATTAGTGGAAGTCATTATTGTTTTAGTGATGCACAGGGTTGTTGGGGTTTTTTTTTTTACTCCTTTTCCTGTGTCCTCCATTCCTCCCTCTTTTCTCACTGCTGTCTCTCTTGTTTGCACCTTACCAGGACATTTTTTTTTTCTTTTTTTACTTGTCGAGTTGCTTGCAACAGAAAGGAGATTAAGCTAAGATTATTATGGGCTGTTAATGTTTGTATCTACTTGTATGAACATTCATCACTCATACTTTAGGGATCATGTAAAGCTGGAACCCTAATCTTTCCATGTAATGACTGTAGATGTCATTACATCTACAGTGTAATGACAATACAATGTGCAAAGCTGCAGAGATATTTGACAGGCACTGTGAGCTGTAACTGATAGACAGTCTTTTTTTATACATATATATATTTTTTTATATTTTTGCCCTACAATCTCTGCATTAACTTGAACAGAATGTGAAGCTTTTTTGCACACAGCTCTAATTATTGGCTGGAATTTCCTTCATTATGCAACTAGTCAAAAACTATTATGACTCCAGAAGTTTTCATTTAATTTATTTATTTTTATGTTTTGCTTTGCCCTCCTTGGAGTTACTGCTACTGTAAAAACTGTAACTTCTCTCCTAATTTTTCAAAACATACGTTTGGATTTACTGACATGCACATACATGCGTCAAGCAGACAACGACTCTCCTCTGCCGGTACACGTCTCTCGTCATCCACATGCCTCGCAGAATCCTCATTTTGAAACTGCGGTCGTGTGTGTTCAATATACAGTTCTTTCAGTGCCAAAAATACTCTGAAGCCACATTTCCAATTGCTGAACGTTTTAAAATGATGTTGCTCTTTTATTAAGTTGTGTCTGTAAACCCCTGTGAGCGAAATGCGAGGCGCTGGCTGAACCTTTAAACGGGTTCAATTTTAATAATTATTTTTGACTGTCTACTTGTTTCAGGTAATCACAGACATTCCTCCAGAAATTACAGCTTATGTTTTAATGTAGCCTTGACGCAGGTTAGATGCCAACATGTAATCATCTTTAAGGTCTGGGAGTTCCTTCTCTTTAATGATCTTTTTTCTGCAACAATAAAATATTAGTGGATGTGTTGGGAAAGGAATGATTTTTGACTACTGGTTAATTTTTTTGTTTATTCCCTTGAGTCTTATGTGTGAATCAGGGAGATGTATGGAAAGTGTATGTTTTTAAACTCATTGAACTTTTTTAGATCTTGTCATGTTTCAACCACTAGGTGCGGTGTATCAGAAGTGCTTCATTTTGAAGTGTTGCATGTTTAAGGTTTTTTTTTTTCAGCCCCATTTATTTTGAAACCACTAAATTAAATCCAGTGTATATCAATGAAACTGTTCAGATAAGGCCTCACCATCATCTTCTTTTTATAAATAAGCATCATTATGAAGACCAAAGGACACTGCAGATAGGTCTGCAATGAAGTTGTGGAGAATTTCAAAGCAGATTTGATCACAATATCCTCAGGCTTGAAATATCTCACTATTCAGTCGATTTACTGAAAGTCAAAAGAGTTTGACGCAGCTGCAAAAACACCAAGACATGACTGACTTGTAGGGCGATGAAGGCAGCCATGTGAACAACAGTAACTCTGGAAGCGTCGTTAAGATCTAGAGTACCAGCAGTAGGCTGTTGCTGACAGGACAGCTATTGGGTGACCCAGACATAAATCTGACCTTAATGGAAGACTGGCAGAAAATATGATGTTGCTAGAAAGTTGCAAGGAATCTGGTTTGCACTTTGCAACAATCTCTGAAGAGGACAAAGCATACATGTGAAAAAAGGCACTCCGCACTTGAATTTAAATTCTCAGAAATGGTTTTGATTGAAGCTTATACTTGAGTTGCAATGGAAGAATCCCAGTTCATATTTGAAAGCAATTGAGAATTTGTGGTTGAACTTGAAAATGGCTGTTTCCAGACGTTTTCCAGGCAGTCTTGTTAAGCTTGAGCAATTTCACACACACAAAAAAATAGGTTAAAGTTTCACCTTCTTTTAAAGATGGACAGAGATAATAAAGAAGACTTGCAGCTTTAATCACAACAAAGTGTTGTTTCTAAAAAAAATTGCTGACTTGGGAAACACTAGTTCTTTAAAAAAACTATATAAAATCCCACTTCATCACTCCAACACTTGTGGTTTTACCTTCACAAATTCTGAAGCTTCAGGAAAGGAATATTTTTGCAATGCTCTCTATGGTCAGGGAGTTTTTGTTCTTGCATTTAATTTGTTGGTGAAAAAGACACTTGGTAAGACATATTTTTTTAGGGCGCAAATCTGCCATTGTTTTGTAAATCTAAATATTCCTACATAAGGAAATATAGCCACACAATTATTGACGTCACCATAGTAAATAAACTAGAATACTTGTTCAAATGAGCCCAGATTAAAACCTATCTTTTGAAAATAAGCAAACATTTTCATTGAATGTAAGCAGACAGAACACCAAAATGAACAAAAAATAATTAAGTGCTGTATTTTTACCTTCTGAGGAAAAAAAAAAGCCAAAGTGTTAAAGCAGGGGCCTCCTTCAGCTTGCAAATTGAAAATACTTCCAAGCAAGGCTGTTGCTTTAATTGTGAAAGAACAACACATATATCCATTCCAAATAAAAAATACATTGGAAAATAAAACTTGAACAAGATTTGTAGTTTTGCGTATGTGACTGAAACATGAGCTTCCACCACGTGGAAGCCATATGTTTTGTATGAAATAAAGGTGTGCGACATGCTGCAGCACCCTCACTCACAGCAGTATTCCTTAGCTGTATCACTATTGATTGTCTTGGTATATTCCTTGTGAAAGCATCTGATGAATGTTTAAGCAGGAGGGCTCACATATCCGCCTGTGTAAGTCTGACCCTGGACTTGTTTCTTTAGTGTTCTAGGGATGCTGTCATCATTTTGATTCTATGTATGTTGTCCTGATATCTTGGCCTCTTCACAAGTCTGGAAGCAGACAGTAACCCCGTGGCCTCCCATATGTGCCTGCAAGTCTGAATAAACATTACTTTCTCTTTGCACAAGGCTAGGCGTTGTAGTATGCCCTCACAGGAAATAGTGTCATTCAGAACGCCAGTCATTTCAGCACAAAAATGTAAACACAAAAGAGAAAAGCTGGGGCGGGCCATAAGCATGCAATAAAGCATTTTTACAACAAACAAATGTGGAGCTCCTCACCGACTTTTTTAGCAATGTAATCTTAAACACCTCCAAATTTATATTCATTTTTTATCAACAGACAAACTGCTGAACCGTGAAGAAGTGACTCTTCCAACAAGACAACAATGATCTGAAACACACGTCAAAAGTGTTTTTGAACACAAGCATTCTGTAACGGCCTCAATTTCAGCTCTACCAAAAAATTGTAGGATGCTTAAGAGCTTGGTGTTGCTCAGAAAAATAACAATCTATAATGCAATCCATCTATCCATCCATCCATCCATCCATCCATCCATCCATCCATCCATCCATCCATCCATCCATCCATCCATCCATCCATCCATCCATCCATCCATCCATCCATCCATCCATCCAGTTGTATTTGTAAAACAATACATGGGTCGTTTGGTCCTTTACATATTTTTTCAAAAAGATATTTAATACAGATTAGTCAACTGCTTTGGTGAACTTCACCCAAAATGATAATAATAATAACAATAATAATAATAATAATAATAATAATAATAATATAATAATAATAATAATAATAATAATAATAATAATAATAATAATAATATAGAACATCATCAAAGATAAAACGGCTTATACTTAGAAAAATTTACATGTTCAGAAATGGATCTTAATTGTTGTTTAGAAGACCTTCAAAGAGCCATAAGTCCCATCACTAGTAGAGAAAAAAAAAATCTCTACTAAAAAAATCATTGGCTTTTCATTGTGTGTTTGTCTAAGAATGAGATTCACATGTTTTGTTTTCAACATGAGTGCATCCAGCCACTGTCTGGGCATTTATCTTTATATATTATGTTATGGCTGCTGCCTTATAGAATGTCATATGGTAATATCACCATGTAAGCATCTGCATGTGTCACTCTGAGTGTGTATGCCATTTGGCTTTGCCGGGGACCGTCACTTGAGACCACTGGTGTAAGAAGTGGGTCAATCCCACGGTGCAAAGTCGAGCATTGACAGGTCTGTGAGAAGCAGAGGGATGAAGAAGAACAAGAAGAAGAAGAAAAAGGAGGAGGAAGAGGCTGAAAGCAGACCTCGGTGAATCAGAACCAGCATCACAGTTGAGGCAAAACATACAGTGTGCGTGCAGCATGTACGCCACGTGCTCCCTATGTGGGTGGACTGAGCAACAAGCTAATCAGATGTGTTGATGTGTATTGGGTGAGAGTGTGGCTGCTCAGAGAATGTGTGAAAAATCTGTCTTTGACCTTAAATCTCACTTTCATGCTGTGGCAATCGACGACTTGTCAAACGAGGGCTGATCCTGACAAGTTTTGAAGGACAAGTTAAAGGGTGGAGAGGGCAAAACCCCTCCAGAGCTGGAAAGTGTAACTTGCCCCATTGTGGAAACACTTGATAAAACTAGAAAATACAATTTTTCAGCTTTGTTATTTTGTGTTCTAGGAGCATCTAATAAAATAAGAGAAAATCAAGGGAATTTAACCAAACATAGTCAATTAATTTAGCAGAAAAATGTGAAAAAAATAATTTAAATTTAAATAGATTTATCACACAGATGCATTTCAAGTGAAAATAATTGAATTTGGCCTAAGTAGGTGTACTGAAAAGCAAGACATGCAATATTTCATTATATTTTCATTGATTGCCTATTTTATATTAATGTTTGTATGCATAATTATACATTATTCATGAATAGTTTTAATAGCAGATCATGTGACTAAAATACATTAAATTAAGATGAATTGTGCGACTATGCTGGATCTATGAGATTCAAAAACATAAATTTATTTTAATTCATTTCCTTCTATGTTAAAAATTCATACAGAAGTGATTGATCGTGTATTTCCAATAGCTTTCAGTGTGAATAAATTGCTACGACATGAATTCATTTCTGTGAGGTCAAGCCGTAAGCCAAATTATGTTATGCTGTTTATGAAAAGATCCCCCCATATTTGTGATGATGTGCAAAATACATCACTCTGCATCTGAGAACCACCAGTTTGACTTTTCTGAATAACCTAATAATCTTGACAGGAAGATCCAGTTTAGTAATTAATTAAGTGTAATTATTTCATACTACTGTGCTGCAAAGTGCAGGAGTGTTTCTCTTTCTGACGCTCACGGAAATCCGGATGAGTTTAACAATACACTCAAAACAAATCTGATACCAAATCTGATGCAAAACATGGTTAAGTTCTGAGTTATAGCTCTTACTTTGATTTTATTTGCACAGCGGGGGTGTTCCCCCACTTTTTTTTTCCCTCCTCTGTTCTTTGCCCCAGAAGATGCCGTCAGAAGTCTTCTCTCGTGAGAAGAATGTAACAAATCCCACATTGTTCATTGTTGTCTCCTTGAAAATGAAATGAAAGATTAAAAAAAAAAAAAAAAAAAACTTCACAATAGTGTGGGCTGGGGTGGGGTACAAAAATGGGATTACAAAGATCACATTTTAATCTTCTTTGATCTGGTGTGTTAAGAGAAAGTGCGTGTGCGTGTGTGTGTGTATGTGTGTGTAAGGGTGACAATGTCTTAGAGTTGGGGGAGGAAAGAAAAAAAAAAAAAGCAAAATAGAAGAAAGGGACAGTGGAAAAGCCAAAAGGATGGGGTGATGTTTAGTTGTCCTTGAGGGGTTTGGGATTCATAAAAGGAGCAGTAGCAGGCAGGGAGTGTGGGCTGTTTATTTACAGCAGAGAAGATGTCTCCCTCAAGGGCTTTCCAGGGAAGCTTGTCCCCGTCATCACTACCTCAGCTCCTGCACCTACCCATCAGCTAAACTCTGCATGCAAGCTCCTCCCAGCCAGGGAGGACAGCAAACGGGGGCGAGAGGGGATACTCTCCTCCTTTTCTCCTAGCCCCCGGCAGAGATCTCTTCTACCGCCCCCCTTCTGCCGACTCCGCTGTCTAAAGCTGAAAACGGAAAGGGTGGGGAGGGGGTTGGGGGGGGGGGCACTCAGTGCCTCCGCCTCGGCAACAACGAAAACAAGGAGACTCCTTATGCCAAAGAAGTGCTTATTAAATCCCAGGCAGCCGTGCAATTGCGTTTGCGGAGCGAGTCAAAATAAGAAATTGTTTGTTGTTGGGGGTTTTTTCACCCTGCCTCTTTCTTACCCCAGATGCTTTTTTAACCTCCTCATGATCAGCCTGGACTTTCCACTTCTCTCTCCCCCCCCCCCCTTTCCTTCCTTTTCATCTTTGCACGAAGCGATGTGTGGCTGAGGCAAAAACACAGGACATGACAGCCCAGCAACAAAAACATGCAGATGTGACAGTGTGAGAAGGCCACTGGAGGGCAGAAATAAGGGGTAGAAGAAAGAGGCAGTGGTGGGGGTGGGAGGGGTGACAGTATGGGGAGAGAGAATGACACAAAGTAAAATCTGATAGAAACCGAGGAGAGAGAGAAAAAAAGAGGAGCGGGCATGAGAGAGGAAAGAAAGACTGTGGGATGAAATGCTTGGAATAGTGAGGAGGATTGTTAGTGTGGATAAAAACAAAGAAACAGAGGGGGTTTGTGGGGGGGGGGGGCAGATTGAGGGGGCGCGTGTTGTCGAGGTGGCCCGGGTCCCTGGTGCCCTCCTGTTTCATGGCTCTCACAGCTTGTCAGTGAAAACAGCCCAGCCATGTAGACAGCTGTGCTCAGGAGGCTGCGGGGGCGAGAGGAGAGGAGCAGAGCGGAGAGAGGAGAGGAGGAGAAGACCTTTGTTTTCCATTTTGCTCCATCAATGTCCTGATTTTCCTCCCGGCTCCCCGTACGCGCGCTCCATCAAAATTTCTGGGCTCTGCCATGTTTGCTTCCATCATCTGCTAAAAGAAAAAAATTCAACACACAAGGTTGGATCTGTGTGAACGTTGATGTGGGCATTTGGGTTTTGCTGTTGTAGCCTAAGTAACTGCAGACAGATGCCACATTTTGACCGAGTCGACCTGATGATGAAGAAGTGCCTTTTGTTTGACATAGGCACTCATGGCATAAAAACTCAAGGAGGTAAAACTGTTTTTACTGGGTAAACTACAATCTCCTGTGTGTCGAGCACCCGACAACAGGCTAGCTACTTGGCTAATTAATCAGTTATGGCAGCTGGTTATGCTTTTGCTATTTCAAAAGAAGCAGAATGGCATAAAGAGCGACATTCTGCTCAATCTAAATTCTGGGTCTGCCAAAATACGGGTTCTCCTCCCAGTAGTGACCACATATGTTCCCATGTTACTGAACTGAGGAAGTCAACAGTCCACTATCACAACATGCTGACACAGGAGATGCGATTGCAGCAATGCTGAATAAACTGAAGTTAATTGTGTTGTATTATAACTAGGATCAAACAGGAATGTGCTTAATTGAATTTTAATCTCTTTGTGCGTATTGACTAAATAATTATGAAGATAAATCAGTCTGAAATGGAACTGAGAAATTTAGCTGACTCCAGGTGAATGTGTTTATTGCTTTTTTTTTGTAAACTATTGTCAAAATAAAAGAGGATATGTTGCTGGTAACATGATCATGATAGTTATGTGTCATTTTGCATCGGAAGAAGTTGCACTTCATCATCACACATTTTAGATTCTTGTTTTAAATTTTGCACTGAATATCATGCGAGTCTCATGTCTTTCCATGCACTCTTGAGAAGACGTCCAAGAACTGGCTGCATTACAGGGACGATGCAGACAAGCCGCCATTTCCGCTAAGTTGGAATCAGTCACAGGTTCGATGAAGTGATTTTTTATGAGGCCTAAAAAGTCCTGGCCGCAGGCTAAAAGGATGGATTCATCTCCGCTTCACCCCCTCAAACAAAACACCTCCCAGCTTTGAGACTTAAAAGAGTGTGACAGCTTGTCATCCAGATCATCTCCACTCATTTGTACCTTTTTGTGTTCATGCCTGCAACATCAGAGAGATCACACAGATCAATGCTCTTGTTTCTTCTCTTTGAAGTCGCAAGTGCTGTCCCTGTGGCAGCACCCCACCAGCCCTCTCACCACCACACCCCCTGCCTTCATTCTGACCTTCTCAGTGCCTCATCAAGGCCTCTGGTTTTCCTCCACCTCTTCGTTACCTCCCCATCCGCCGTTTCCTGCCATCTTGGCCTTGTTTACGAGCCTCTCCCCTGGAAGGACAGGTTAATAGAAGACCTGGCTCAACTCAGGCCCGTCTGGTTTTCATTCACTTCTCAGTAAGATTTTATATCCAGTATTACCTGCACACACACGCACGCACACCCAACTTTGCTGAAATGCTTTCAGTTCAGCTTTGTTTAAATAATAATAAAAAAAAACATACATAAAAGCTGTAATGCTCCACTTGTGAAAGTAAATCTGTAAATCTTGATTTTGGCACTCGGACAACAATTACAATCGTCATACTGCCAGACAGGACACAGTTTTTAAAAAAATCAAACACGAAAGAATGTGTATGCAAAAATCTAATATCACTCCATTTTGGCTGTAATAACAAATGAGGATGAAGATGTTTGTTTTGCCTTTAGATTCAAAATCATTCAGCTTACACTAACAGAGCGGAACCGATGCAAGGGAACAAGCTGCTCAAGAAAAAACTAGTCATGAACTAGTGCTGTGAGGAAAATGAAAATAATGTCCATTTGGATAATTTGAATCGCTTCCGGCTCTTGTATGGGTTTAGGTTTTCTTTGACACCGAACCGGCCGCAGTGCTAATCCAGGAATGTCCACTGAGTTTGGGAAAACTCATCTGGTGATGTCTGATCACCAACTCCTAGCTGCTGGAGAGGAAACAATTTATTTTACCACAAGCTGAAGGCAGGTTTCGTGGTTACCAGAAACAAATCCAAAGACTTCACACTTAACAATCCTCTTTCAAGTGCTTTGTGTAAGTTTCCAAAGCCACTGCTTAAAACTATAAAGCTGCTGATATTAAAATATTTGTTTTGTGTGGACAATGAGCAAAAATGATATTTGTGAAGTCAAACTTCCTCAATGCCCTACAAAAATACTCAAACTAAAACAGACAGGGAATCAAGACATTTTAGTGATGTAATATTATGGCACCAAGATGGTTCTTGGGCTGTGGAAAATCAAGCTCGGTTCTTTTATATGACCAATAAAGACCCGGCTCCAGCGCCAGCCTTGATTAGCCGCTGAAACTGCTGGTGGGGAAAAAAAAACGTGCTACTGTATGTTAACAGGATCCTTGTTAAAACACAAGAACAACATGAGTCTGTTATCTTTTGACAAAACAAAAAGACAAAGGTGTTTTGCAGACAATATTAATAGACACATCAGAAATACAACGCAGCATAGGTTTTTTTGTGTATTGCAAGTGTGCTTATGCATTGAGAGTGCAATGTTACGAACCACAACTCTGCAACAAACATCTATTTACTATGTGAATTATGGCTTTTTCCTGCTGCTTATGATTCAGTCCTGTGTCAGCTGCTCCAGCTACGTGTGCATGTGACTCCTGGTCACAAAGTACAGATTGGGAAAACAAAAGATGCCACACCAATGTGAATCAACTTGCAACAAGTGTCATCGTCTAGCCTAGGGCCTCTAATAGTTCAAGATTTTTTACATATGTTATCATATGCGCCCAATCAAGTGGAAATCATCACTATTTTTCTCTGACATAATTTTATGCGTTTGTAATGTTCACTGGTTTTTTTCCAGATGCTCCTTACTTAATGGCGCCGCAATGTGGTTTGCATCTAAAGGGGTCAGCGTACTGGATCTCACAATTAAAGACAGAACAGTGAAGGCAGCCTCCAGCACAAGAGGTTACCCTGTAAATCAGCTCTCAAGGACACAATAACAACCCCCTGAAAATACAGAAATACAAGCGCTGTGATCTTTTTATTGAGGGGGGATGAATGAGAGGCAGGAACTGGAGAAACGAGGAGCCAGTCCTGCTCCGTGAGGTTCCGACTTTGGGTAGGTTTAAATCACCTTGACTGGCTGAGCTCTAAAATCAACAACAAAAAAAAAAAAGGAGAAACTGAACCAACTCCCGGAGAGACTGGGAGACCAGTAAACAACGTCCGCCTCGTGCTCTGGAAACCCAGGGAGGGAGAGGAAACGGCATGTCCTTGGGACTTCAACTCTGACCCTCCTCCCTTGATGAAATATGGGCCTTGCCCTGTGGTGTAAGCTTGTTTGAACTCAAGTCTCTAATGGGCAAGGTTGTGCAATTCTTTTGTGTGTGTCTTTTTGTGCTCCATGCATGTTTTTTTGGGAGGTTTTTTTGTGCAACTCCAGAGAGTCAAAAATAAAAAAAAACAACAAATAAATAAAGCCACGACTGAAAAACAATAACCACGGCGCTCCTGGAATGTATGTTTCGATTATTGTTCTGCTTCATTCGATGGAATGGTTTCACTGCAGTTTTTGGTCCTGAAGAAAAGGATCTCAGATCAGGGAGTTCATCCCTTTGTTAGTCCGATGTGTCGATTATGTTATGAGTTGGCGAGAGACTTGTAATAAACTGTTTTATGACTAGAATGAGCTCGTGGGTTCATTTGGAAAAAACAACATATGCTTTGATAAATGTTCCAGGAAATGAATTGTGTGTCATACTTGAGCCTTGTAACTCTTCGCACTCATATTAAATGTGAAACATGGACCACGATCCATCACAGCAAGCACGGCTTCTGTAGCGCATTGTCATGGCGAAGGCTAATGGGGATCCTAAAACACAAACAAACATCCAAAGCAGTGACCTTTCTCAGAAGATAAGTCGTTTTAAGCCAATGTTAAGGGATGCTCTTTTCCCATTGAATAAGCTAAGAATGGAGTTAAAGTTTCAGTATTTATAGGATTAGGATGGCCATTCTGTGTCACCATACAATTTATTGCTTAGAAATTGCACAAGCGATAAACAATTGCTCACTTTTGGAGGTACTTTCAATGAACTGAGAGAAAATGTTGCAATTTCTGCTATTCATTTACAGATGAAGAGCAGGGCAAACTTGCCACTAAGCTGTAGCAAGTTCTGTTTTTCAGGTACCATCTTGAAACTGTTGTGCCTCCGTTTTAGAAAGTCATACTTTCTGCAGGTTTCTGCTGTTTAAAGTTTGCTTAAGATGAATGCTGGAGGCAGTACAGGAATTTATTTGTGGAAAACTCGAGCTTTTCACACTGTCAAAATCTCCCAACTAGCCCCAAACCCTCTTGCTATTTATGTTTACTACTGACAACAAACACAGAAACACCCAGGTGGGATTTGAGAAGTTCCACTTCCCTCCGATTCCTCCTGCTGTGGCTGCTAGTGGGGGTAATTTCAACTTGTCGCCGTTTCCATGGTGCATCTGAAACACGGGACGCCTTTGTGCAAATTGATCCGTCCAACGTCCGCCATGCTGTGCCGGGTGCTTCCCTAATTGTCTATGCACATGTTTCAGTCTCTGCTCTTTTAAATTTCAAATGACGGAGGGAAAAAGCTGGATGCCTTTTGCCCGATTCATAATGCACCTTCAGATGAGGGATGGTGGCCACAAGTGTCGTAGCCTAGCAACCAGGAAGTCGCTGTGTGAGAGAGAGAGAGAGAGAGAAAGAGAGAGAGAGAGAGAGAGAGAGAGAGAGAGAGAGAGAGAGAGAGGAGGGGGCTTCCTTAAAAAAAAAAAAAAAAACGCTCTCGCTCCTATTTATTCATGCCTTTGTTTGACCAGCTATTTTGGGAGCTTTGGGTGTTTCTCTCTCATATCCAAGGTTTCAACTATTTTTAGGGTCATCTACAGCTTTCTGTCCCTTCATATGGGAACGGGTGGCGGGGGGGAGACGCTGCTGCTTAACCCCCTTTTCTATTTCTGCTGTGCTGCCTGCATCTGTTCCACAGATCCACATGGGAAAACCAAAGGGGAGGATTCTTGAGAGTGTGTGTGTGTATTTGTTAAATGAATGTGTAAAAGGGAGCACATAAGAGGAGATGCAAGACAGCAGGAAAGAGAATGAGGGAGGAGAAGAGACAGAAGGAGTGTTTTCCATCTGTTTTTTTGGCTGGATGCGGTCTTTTTGTTTGCTGGGCAACATGTTTTGTATTTTAATCTGGATATCTCACCATCTGGGTTGTGGCCTCATACAGAACATTTCCTTTGTCCCTGTTTATGCTATATTTGTGACTGCTGTGTTCATACACTCATGTTAGATTTAATAGCGCATGCATATATGTTTTGTCCTCTGGTGTTTATGCAGAAACACGGTCTGGTTGATGGCTTTTGGATCAAAATGAACGTTTTTCTCTATTCAGAGGATGCAGGGGAGGAAAAAATAAAGCCACATTTGCGATATTTTCAATCTTTGAGGAGACCAAAACAAGCAATGAGCTAGAAGTTCACTGAATAATATTTGACTCATTGAGTCCTAGTCAGACTGTCCTTCTTGTACCATGAATTTATTACACAAAGACAGTGGCGGATATGGTGTGTGCAGTGTTTTTGCGTAGAAGTTTGTTAGATTTATCTTGTTTTAGACGGCAAAACTAAACTATCATTTTAAATTGGCCATGCATATTACTGTCTGTTGTCTATTCTTGGTAGGAGTGACTGCAAAATGTACAGCATGTCTTTCCAAAGGCTAAAGAAGGAAATGAACAAAACATAATTTTCCCACGCCTGCTATTTCTTTCAGAGATATTTACACCTACCCTTCAATTTTCAGTGTCCTCTTGCCAAAAACGGCAATTTATGAGGGACGGTTGACATCTTTTCTAATAAAACACATATTCAGCAGTCTCTTATGTCATCAATGGTCGTAGATTAGTTTTAAAGAAACAGCACACTGAAATTCGCTTCTGGACAACCTTTTGTATTTCCGTGCTGCAGTACCAAAGCGTGAGAAAGAAAGAGCCATAATATATTTTTAAATATATTAATAGACATATTCATAATAAAGTCTGGATCAATTCAATTTGTATTTGCTTTTTTGTCGCACTTAAATATTGCAGATATTCCATGCATGCGTTCATCTTCTATACCTACTGGTTTATGTCGTGTTGCAGCGGGCTTGTGCCTGACATTGGATGACCTTTGCAGGATACACCCTAATCAGGTTGCCAGCCAATCACAGGGCAAAATAGTCACTCACCCTATTGGATCACGATGTATTCCTGTTTTGGGCCAGGATGTTAAATTTGGATGCTTCTTCAGAGTTGTGGTAAAGCAGAGTTAATGTATGATTTAGCAAGGATCAGTTATTTAAGTTACTTGCTGACTCCTACTTGTCAGGCCATAGGAGTGAATACTGTGTTCATAAATATGTCAAGTTATTTTGAAAAGTTTTCCCCTTTATTAAATGAAATAATTGTTTTAAAAACTCTGGTGTATGTTGACTCCCCTTATCTTTGTATGATACTAAAATTTGTTTGATCATCTGAAACATTGAAGTGTGACAAAAAAGCAAAGGAAATAAAAGAAAGAAGAAATCTTTAAGGGGGTACATTTTTTATTTCACACACTAAAACAATCTTTGGATCAACTGAAAACATTAAAATAAGACAAAAATACTCACAATAGAAATTCAGTTTCCTCAATGACAGATTAATGTCATGTTTTAAAACAGTTATCGGCACACGACCCTTTCTGTTGTGTTTTATTCACACTACATGGACAAAATTGAATATCTGCTGATGTCTTTTCATAATCACCCCTACTCTGGCTTTCAATTGTGTCTCATTATCTCAACTCCTACATTTGCATAGTCAAAGCCGAGATCATTTACGTGATAGTATAGTTACAATTCATTTCATAACCCCCTCTCAGCTCTTCATTGTGTCTGCAGGGAGCGATACGGGGGGAATAAAATAAAAAAAAATAAATCATGTTGGGCTGGGTGAGGGGGTTGCTCTGTTGCTGATGTGTAGCTCTCTAGTGGCAGTGTGATTTCACTGTCATTGGCTGGAGAAAGGTCACTGCAAAGGCGCATTAAAATGGAGGGAATAAATAGGCGAGCGTTACTGCAGTGCATAGGGAAAGTGGGCTTGCCAATGAAGTCCCAAGCTATTCCCCTCACGCTCCCGGTTCTCTCCCATTACAGACCTCATCAGCATCAAATCCCTACAAGCAGCAGCAGTGGCACACCCTCCCCCACATACAGTATGTTTCCACTTTCTCATGGACACACACACACACACACACACACACACACACACACACACACACACACCCACACACACACACCCCCCACACACACACACACACACACACACACACACACACACACACATATGCAGACAGATCTTGAAGAAAGAAGGATATTTGTTCAAATGTTCTCGCCAGCCCGTAGGAGTGTGTACTATGTTCATGAATATATGTGAAAATACCACTTCCATATGTATGTCAAATTTATCAATTCATATCACCCTTTTATTTCTCTGTACTTTAAGCAGCCTAGTATTTTTTTCATCATCTGAATTCTTGTCAAATGCAAATGGTTCGCAACTGGATCTGAGTGAGTTCTGCTCTGTGCTGGTGGTTATAAATAGATAGAGATGTATCTAATGTAGCCTGCAGACATCACTGATGCTACAGATCGGCAGCACAATATAGTTCAGAGCTTGATTTGAGTCTTCTTGAAAAATTACATGTGGTCCCAGACACAACATACAATGTTGGGTTCATGACTGTGGACTCTGTTGAAATTTTTTAATTTACCCAATTGCTAACTTTCTAAGAAGCTTACCGGAAATTTTCTGCACCGCAAACAACTATCATCACAACTGGATGTCTTTGTTCAGTTCCTTCACTGCCATTGCTAAAAATTTGATTGGGAAAGGTATTTACAGGTTCAAGCAGAGGTAAATAAATTCAGTGTGAACTTATTAAATGACAGTGAAATAGGTTTGGTTAGCTAGATATGTTCAAGATGCATAAAGCATCACATATTAGTTTTTTTTGTTAAGCTCACATCTTTATGCTAGGTCTTCATGAAAACCAAAATATCATTTATTGTATTGTCTCAGTTTTACATATTCTGAGATATGTAAATGCCATTAATATGATTCCTTTGTTGTGGAGTTTTCTTTGCGTGTTTTACTGGTTGATTGCTTATTTAGAAAAGCAACAGATGACAGATGAAACTCTCGCTCCAGGCTCTTTCTGCGCCGTGCCTGTATCGCCTCTACCTCCACATCACCTCCCGCCCGGAGGGGATGGACCAGTACCTTGGCTACACCACTATCTCCCCTGACCGCCACCGCCATAAGGTCCACCATTCCGCTCTGTCCTCTTTAGCTCATCTCAGCTAACATGACAAGCCAGGCAGATGATGATAAATGCAGAGGAGGAAAAGCAATTACTGGATCAGTTAGGTGTAGTAGGGAGCTCTCTGGGCGCTCATTACCAACAGACCAACAGTGGGGTTTGGGGACTGCACAGACACAGAAACCACGCAAACACGCTTTTCATCATGTTTTATGCAGAAACCGCTGCCTCCTGACGCCAGAGTGTTTATCTGTTACTGTTTTTTTATGTTTTTATTTTAGTTTTTTACCTCCATTTATTTAGGCAGACCGAGCCATTTATATGGTCTATGATTATAGGCTCAATGCAGCATACATACCATATTCAAAACAATGAGAACAAAAATTAAATCGGAGGTGGCAAGCAGATGACAACATCACTTAACGATTCACACCATGAATGGGTTAATATAAGTGCAGCTGAAATGTGCCATGCATTAGCTATTTGAGCTATACAGTTGTCTGACGTGCCATCTGCACACCTGTCAAAGCTAAGACATGGTGCATGCATAGAATGCATGTCACAGAGGATAAGGCAACCTTTGGTGATTGACAGTAAGACTGAGGTTGTCATAGGGACAGCGGCAGTCCTGACTGTCCCCTGAGGAGGATGTAGAACGGCATTATTAAGGGAGAGGCACACACCCACATAAATATTGGAGGGGAAAGAGGAGAAGGGAACAGGCTAAGATGGCTTTGCATTCACCCCACGAATACTTAGACAGGAGAACACTCTTTCTCACAGGCTAAAACAGAGGCAGTTTCCTGGTCTCTGAGTACGCGAGCAGTGGGTGGGTAGATCGCAGGTCAGGCCCACGCAGCCCCCTTTCAGCCGTATGGTGTGCAGCCCGCACTGACTACGCGTTGGCCTGAATGGCAGACAAAGACACGGTAGCTGTTGCATGCATGCACATAAAGGAAGTAAAAGCAAACGCAGAAAATATCCTTATCTCTTCCACGTGACTGTCCCCTCTAAGTTGGAGACAATATAATTACAACTTGAGAAAAAATGTCTGTTACTTTGGCTGAAGTCAAAGAGACACGTTTCAAGGTATGCATTGTTAAAAGATGGAGAGAAAGCCGTTCTACTCTTCTACAAGGTCTCCTAGGAGTCTAATGTGAGAACGACAAAGAAAAAATAAACAACTGCATTGTGTTAACCTATTTTAGGATTGGATTCCTTCTACCTTAAAAAACCTTGATTTTTTTGCTTTTTCTCTGACAAAATGTCCAGCCACAATAACACAAAAATCCGCAGGTCCTAATTGCGGGTTAGCTTTACCACTAAACACAGTAAACATGTGATTATGAGAACAGCTTGATTCTGCTGGACGTCTAATCACTGGTTGTATTGCGGTTCACCCTGATATCACTTTCCTTAATCCTAACTGTCCGAGGAGGTGTGTGTGTGACTTCGATAATGGGTTTGTTTGGTTATTCGGCTCGCCGGGGCTTTTTTGTCACATGTCTGACCACATTTGGACCGGACAGGATGTTCTAAACAAGTTCGCGCTCGAGGGCTTCTGGGAAAGGATGATGTAGTGCCACTGTAGGTGGCAGAGATACACAAGTCTGAAAGTGTGTCTACGTGCATTCATATCTGTGTGATGTATGCCTGCGTGCGTGTGTGTGTGTGTGTCTGCGTGTCAGAGCCACACTGAATGTTTGTGTATATGGGCAAGTGGGGGTGGTAAGGCTATAATCTGCTCCAAACTGCTTGCGGGCAGAGGCGAGGTGGGCGAGACAGTGATATGGAGAGAAAGCAAGGGAAGGATAGAGTTTTGGGGGGTGGTGGTTGGCAAGACACACAAAGTATGGAAAGAAAAAACAAAAAAAAATCAAGAGGACAGAGAGTGAGTAGTGGAGGTGAAATGTGAGCAGAGTGGATTCATATGGCTTACTGATGCTTTACAGTTACTGTACCCACTGTCCTCTTTCCTCTCCCACCTATTGTCATTCCAGGCCCTGTGGGCGCCAGCAAAGCAGCTAATTCCTCTGACATTTACGCTGCTTTTTCAGCCTTCAAGTGACGCAAGCTTGGCAGCATTCAGCGGTGGTGCCCACAATGTTCTCAGGTGGACAAACGAGAGGGTGGATGATGCAGAGTGGACAATGGACAGCTCGAGCCCGACTGAGACTCAGAACCAACATAATGTTATGTTATTAACAATTTTCTTCCATTACTACAACTATCCACAAAGGATTCTTTGTGACTGATGCCATGGCACAACTTTTGCTCATAATAGCCAACACTTGGATGTAAGTGTATCCTTTTAATTAAATTCTAGAAAAGACTCAAGAGACCTGTCCATGGTACAAGTTGAATTACTTGGCCCAGTCTTAATTGCTGCTTCAGACATTGTGGTTGTTTTTGAATCAAATAGTTTGATTTGGCGTATCAGAGTCATAGGAACTTAGGAGCTCCTAAACGGACAGCATTTTGTTCTTTCATTTTTTATCTGGTTCTATTTGACTTACAGCATTCCTGATGAAGGCTTAGACTGTTAGTAAGTAGGTGGATAAGAAGCAAGTCGAAACCCTCCACAAAGAAAAAGCACATGAAAAATTAACTGGTATGGAGCTTGTGCGACTTATCCCACTGAATCATTGGGTAGTTGGGGAATGCCTCTTACAGAGCATCTTTAAATCTGTATACCCAAGAAAGAAGTCTCCTTATTAGCAAATATCTATTAATATCTAATCTATTAGGACAGATCCTGGAAAATAGATACTGATAACCAACAATCACTAAGGATGTCTGTCTTCCTGTACATGTCGGTCTGCGTCAGTGTTATTATCATTATCACAGCTCAAGCTATCGAAGTCAAAATATCGAAAACCTTTCAACCAAAATGTGAAGCATGGGTAACCACTTCTTCAATAAAGAAGTGGTTACTTTTGAGTCGATCACAGTAAAGCAGTAATGACATTAACACCACTGACTTCTGTTTAAGGTCTATAAGGGTGGGTGTTAAACAAGAACAAATCAAAGGATTTCCCAAACGGCTGTCATCATCACTATGTGGGTGGTCTGCTCTCATAACATGATGGCCTCTATGGTCACAACAAAGGAATGACTCACCACATGTAGTTCACATGTTGCATCTGATACCATGTGCCTTGGACCTACAGTGGACCTTTAAAAGGGTAGAATATGTGAATCTCTATCAGGTGTACAAAAAAAAAAAGGAATTGCTCATTTTTTGTGATTTGTTTTTGCTAATTTAAAACAGGAGTCTCGGGGGGAAATGTGGGGATCTATCCTAACTTAAATCGTACCACTCAACAAAATAGCAATCAGGATAAATCAGAAACATAAAAAAAAACAACAAGCACACGATTTTAGATTCGGTGTGTCTACAAGTCTAAGGTTTGTGATTAGTGCAATTTGCTTCTATGTCAAACTATGCATGTGGCTTAACGTAATTTACCACCACTTTACCACAAACCAGCTTTAATAATTAAAATGTCCTTCTCTTTCACTGCTTAAAGAACTACTTGCAAATTTGTATACAGTCATCAGTTCTCCAGGACAGTAGATTTTCAATGGAACATTTAGACATGGAATTGGAAGAAGTTTGACAGAATTGACTTATAAAAATGCAATTTCAAAACCACAAATAAGACACTAACTGTGAAGTTTATTGTTGTGACCTAATACTGTAACCCTCACATCTTGATAAATATTTGCTCACATTATTAGATTTGAGACGACTGGTAATGTAGGAATGAAGAAAAAAGCTTTTTGTAAATTTCTCAAAGATGAAATTCTTTTTTGCTGAACGGTTTTCATAATATTAGAGAAGTAAGATGTTTTCAAACATCCACAGTAAAAAGTCACCTTCAAATCTTATAATAATATTGTGCACATATCTGAAAACCTTGCTACAGACTGTTTTTTTTTTTTTTGTTTATTGAACTGCATACAGGAAGCTTTGGGCTGTTTGGCCACTTTGCTCCCACTTCTTTTTATTTTTTTTTTTTACCAATGGGTCATTATTTTGTCCAAAAGTAATAGATGTAAACAAACTATTTTGTGACAATGTGCTTGAACCTATAGTTATTTGTCTTGTTTGCTGATGAATTATGAAAATAAATATTCAGAAAAACACACAAGATTACACATAGCATCATCTCACGTGTACAGATTCTTTGGTTTTGACTTACTTCATGAACTATCCTCATGAACCGGTTTTCTGCTATGTTGCAAAACCATCATATATAGTCAGTTTAATATTAAGCGTGTATTGTAGTTTATAGGTGTACTTTGAAAATAAAAAACAGAGTCCTGTCTGTTTTTAAAGGATCTTCAGAGCTAGCTCTTTAATCTGCATCTTATCTTTCCCTCCATTTGCCTTTTCCCTTCTCCACGTTTTTCCTCCCCCCCTCCCCCGCGCGTTCTCTGCAGACCTAGTGAGACAGATATAATTGTCAGGACTCCCACAGAACCTGAGGGAACAAACCACTGCACTCGGTGCCGTACACTCACTGACACATTCATCAGTGCATTACATAACTCCCTGACATGCACCTCATATTGGTGGAATGCACAATCAGTGGCGAACTGACACTCGACTCAACATGTGAAGCGACGCATCCAACACAGACACGGCCCTGAAAAAGACTTCTGTGACAAAGGATGAGAGCTATCCTCTTCAGCAGCAGTCCCTCTTGTCATTCCTGAATTGCCTTTGCAAATGAGTGTAAAGAGAATGCAAATATCTCTTTGTGGGTTTTAACGCTTCGAGCCTGAACATGCAAATGATGCACAGAACCCATTCTCCTGCAGAGAGTTGGCTTGTCGACTCCTCCACTCCCTGTCAGTGCTCCGACTTTTAATCTCCGTCTGTTCTGATGCTTCAGAGGCCGAGCTTCAACTGAATTGGGAAGAGACTGACATTGCACTCGGGTTCAATTTTCTCTTGATGCTTCTCTCGCGCCGCTCAGGCTGCGATGCCTTGAAGTTACGAAGCAGGAAAAAAAAGAAAGAAAGAAAAGAGGCCCAGTGCTGACCTAGTCACTGACCACTCTGGATGAAAATCTTCCTCACCGTTTTCATTTTTCTTCCTCTTTGTTAAATCGTTGCGTACGCAAAGGCGTGGGTTCAAACCAAGTTCACTGCAGGAATGAATAAAGATCTGCAGGGGTGTTATCTGGGGTGGTATGATGGGAGTGCCCCTGACCATCTACAGATGAAATTGCAAGATGATGGGCGCATAGTTGATTTTAATCAATCCTTTGACAAGATATAATGAGAACTGCTTTCCGAGTACCGAATAAAAAGAAGTAAATGTAATGATTTGGGATTTCTTGGTTTACACTGATCATATTGAACAAATTACCTCATTTCCCCGGCACTTCCTCTGCAAAACTACCTCTGCACATATAGAAACACATACATATTCCATACAGAAATGGCATTGACATCAGAGAAGTGAAGACTGAAGACAATATCATTATGATTGAGCTGCAGTCTGTCAGCGCCCCTCCGTGCAGCCTCCAGTGCTCACCAGCACAGATCTAAACGATATTGACAATTGAATAAATTTTCTACATGAAAGCACATCAGCTGAAGCATGCCACCCCATCACTCCCTTCTCTCCACACCTATATGACCCACTGAAGTGCTAAATAATTACATTATGTTCCAGACGCTAATTTGACTGAGAGCAATACTTCTGGTCTCATCTCACCAGAGCTGTTTTCATACATGTGTGCCGGTAAATCGGTGCATGAAAATGAACCATGGGATACTGAGTTGTTGCACACGGGTGATAATCATGACCATAGAGCGTGAAGTACCTGCAGGGTTAATGATGCCATTGCTGATGTCTGTCGTCAGCAGATATTAAGACCTGCAATTATCTAGGTTTTGTGGTATTTCACACAAAGAGTTGTCACAGCAGCCATACTGATGTATTTACAGACTATTGTTTGCATGCCTCTGATCTTTTATGAACTCAGAAACATAAGGGGGGGAAAGAAGCATTATAAAGCATTTATTTTGGACAAGTGAGTTGCAATCAAGCTATGAGTGCAAGGAGTTGGGCAGCATCTCCAACTGCAAGTGATAAAGAGTAATCATAATGAACAAAAAAACCCCTCAAATGACAGTTAAAAGGCATTATTATATTAGGTCTAATATCTGTGTCTAGCACCAGTTGTAGACTTATTGGTGTGAGACGTCCTCCATAGAGTTCTGTATTGGAGACCATTTTATGCAATTGGTGGTATGTGTCGTTTTACAGGGCAGTAGATTCCTCATAATGAAGCAGGACTGCACACACACATACACGACTTCATGTACCCAATAACATGCACTTGTATATTCATTGCATGACATTTCTTAAATTCTCATCAGCTTGAGCAACTCAAAGCCCCTTCTCCAATGCCAAGCCTTGGAGAACTTTCTGTCACTCTACAAAGGTTCAAATTTGGTTTGGTTGTAATTAAGTTAGGTGTGTCTCCATTAGCTGTGTGTTTTTCACTATTGTGGGCACAAATATGGGCAGAAACCTTGGTGGGCTGCGAGGGTGCAGGAGCTGTGCTCCTATGATGTCAGTGGTGGCAACGCTCAGTAGTGGAGAATGTCGAGGTTGTTTTTAAAAGAGTTATCAAGTTATTCATTTACTGACTACGATGCAATAATTTGGTAGTAAATTCAATATTTATCATTCATGTTCATTAAAATGACATGCACAACAATCTTTAGATGTATCTACTAACATTTTAAATCCGCCGCTGCAAATTCAAAAAAATACATGACGTAAGGAAAATCGGCAGTTCATTATCAAATGAACCCTGTAAAAGTTAGACTTTGCTTAGATTCAGTATATGAGACTAGATAGTGGATAGACATCATCAAAGAGTTGCTGATACAATATTCATCATTATCTGTCAGGAAACAATGGGACGTATTAGACTTCCACGGCTCTTTTGTCTGTTTAATGACTAATGCTGTGAGCCTCTTACAGTCACTGTTTACTCTTTAGGGGCTGTTACCCAGAGAGCAACAATGTAATTTATGGCTCCGCCGGTTCTCTTATGTCTCTTTAATGACATTGCAATTACAGAAATAACAGCATATTTGTGTGCCATGTAGCATTGCACATTTATTGCTCACAAATGCTTTGACCTATGTATGTTTTCAGCCTGCAATAAATAAGACGACTTGGCCTCGGCTTTCTAACACAGGGCTGCACGCTGTGGCTGAAGATAGTCATTGTCTGGGAGTTTTGTTACGTAAGTGTGTTGAGTCTGACTGGTCTTTCCACTGCAGGAGTTTCTGCCCCCTGGTACTCGGTGCAACAAATGTCTGACTCCTGTGACTGCATTCTTTTTTATTGTGTGTTTATTTGTGCGCTTATGGCGAGTGCGTGCGTGTGCGCGCGTCTGTGGCGCTGATTTAACAACATGATAAAGAGCGGTTACATCATCTGGGAAAAGGCACAATCCTCTCTCTTTCCTCAAACCCTTTAACTCACAACAAGGAGTACTTTGTTTTTGTGACTGAGTGTTCGAGTATGACTGAATGGTGATTCGCAATAAAAATAACAGTCATTGTCTACTTTGACAATTTGGGTCATTGTCACATGAAAAATGAAGGTCTATTTTAGTTTCTATTTTTTCTTTTTTAAGATTTCAGGGACACTGTTATAGCTTCTGGAAAGAGTTTTGTTATGGGAGACAACAAGCAAAAGGACAAAGGTTATTGGCTGCAGGGTTAAAGCATGATGGGTTACGTCTTGCTAACCTTCCTCTCTTGAAAAGAGCCCACAGTCTTTCAAAGGACAAACAACCTCTTTAGTTGCACACGAAAAAGCATAATTAACAGACAATAGTGCAAGGGATCACCCTGAAGTGTAACTGCTGATAATGACAAGAACAGTCCGTCTTTAATATAGCTCTACACACCCACACAGTCATATGTGTGACACACTTAGAAACCTTGTATCTGCTGAGCACATAAACTGTGGTTAAAGTATTTTCAGGAACCAAAAGTTTATTTTGAGAGTCAAATGCATTTTCCAGTTTCGAACGCCGACACTTCTGCTTCCCCTCATACCTCCAAGTCGTGGACCAGATGCTGCAAAGTAGTTTTACCCAAAGTTTTCTGTCTCTGTCATCTCCACTCCACTCCCCTGGCAGCTGTGTCAACACCCACAAGCCTCCAGCCTTAGACAAATCTTCCACACATCCATTGTACACCATGCCACTCCCCTCAGGCATTAAAGGGCTTCGCTGACAACTCTATAAATGCTGGCAGTCTGTCCCAGAACAACATTGATTTTGTTCCAATCAATCCAGCGAGAATGCAATGCATGGTAAATGACACGGCCGGTGTGCAATAGCATACATTTCAGCATTAATTGTTGCCGGGCAGATTTCAATGGTCAAATGTGAAGGGTTGGTCTCATGGGTATTACAACAATGCCAAACAGTGTTTTTATTAAAAGTCAGTGTCTGCATGAACAAGATAGACTTCATACAGTTTACAAGAAGTGACCATGAGCATTAGTAGTTAATGTCCTTCAGTAATTCTAAATAGCCTACATTCACACTTGTTTTTGTTCAAGTCTCTACTCTGGCTGAGCCATTCCAAAATGATGGAATTGATTCATTAAAAGACTATATTAAAAACCAAATCTTCCAGATTTGCCGGATTTGGGGTTTAACTATAGCCCTTAAAACATTATTCTAAGAACATCATCTTACATTAAAATGCAGATGGTGTTCTCCATTTAAATTGCAGCTGTATCGTATGCCTAAAGCCGTGTTTTGTCATGCTTGTTTATATTTAGTGAATTTTGTCCGACTGAATTAGGACCAGGCCAAAGATTAGAAATTTTCGCACTAGGTCACCATAATCATCTTCGCTCATTAAATTTCGGTGGAGAGACTGGACAATATTTCCTTCACCATCAATACGGCTCTGATTGCTAACATAAACTGATATGCACACTCTCACCTACGAAGGGACCGTATGGTCAAGGAGCCGTGGTGGGATGTTATTCTAGCTGTGAGTCTTTGTTTGCCTTTCATTTGAACATTTTCCTGTCTCTCATTCCTACGTTTTGTATGTTTTCTCATCACCCCGCCTCTTGTTTGGTGTCATAACAAAGCATCTTATATTCCCTCCTCCAGTAAGTTTCTCATCCCCCTGGTCCCTCTTGATTTTGCTGTTTGTGTTTCCACACTGTCATTCTTCTCTGCTCACACGCAGCGAAAAGAGGGGACAAGGCCTGCTTTTCTGCTCTCTGTGTTGTGGGCTTTGACGTGGGTGACTTTGTGTGCGGTTTTGGCACAGGCTGTGTTTTTAGAAAGCATGTCATGGGAGCTTGTGCTTCCTCATGTGACATCAGCTGCACATAGCATCTCCTGTGTTGTAGGTGTGTGCCGTCAGCTGTGTCATCCTGTTAATTTCAAATGAAATGATTTTCATGAACACCGACGGTTAAGAGAAGAAGGAAAGTGCTGTGAAAGCCGCCACCTGACTGTAGGAGAAGGTTAAAGTACCAGTGAGCAGGAGGATTGCCAGCGCTGGACATGTCAGTCCATGTTCACTGTGCTGGGAGACACTCCTAGTTCTTTGAGTTTAGCTGCCGGACCTGCCGCAGGCTTGACGCAAGGCCCTAAAAGGGATCAGAGTAGGATGCAGCTCTCACTCTGCACTCGGACAAACAAATTCTGCTTACAAACCTTCAAGCAAACATGTCTGCTTGAACCGTCACACTCACGTGCATCTCTTTCCTCCAACATGGAGTTAGACGGGTCAAAAAGTTCACAAAAACACACACATTCAAATCAGTCTGCAAAAAGAACTGCCCCTGGCCACCAAACCGGAGCGTCTGCCTGTCGAAACAGAGGCTACTGGAAGATGGTGTGACGTGCAACTACGAGTTCAGCGCATAATTACACATGACAGAGATGCCAGCCGGAGATTAGAAAAGATAAACATTTACTCTTCAAGTTATTTCCTGAGCTTTGTGCTAAATTTGGCTGAGAAGTGTTTCATCTCACCGTACTTGCGTCTCAGGGCCATTTCCTGTCGATTCTGACCTTTTCTTCTGCTGTGCCATTTTTTTTTTCCTTTGTTATTTTATCTCTTTGACAGATGCGATAACACACAGAACGGATTCCACAGTCAGAGCAAAGACCTCATTAATCAGTGACTGGTGTGTGCACTTGAATGCACTGAAAGTCCAAAGCAGAAATGATAAAGAGACACAACAAGAGCAGAACAAGGAGCGCGGACCTGTACAAAGCTCTTTGAGGTTGACGGTTGTGTTGCACAAACAGCCGAGCAGAGAGCGAAAAGAGGTACTGTCCCCTCTGGGAAAGAGCGCTCGCTGCCCTTTGTGTTTGGTTTGGAGGAGGTGGTATGACTGCTGACCACATCAACCACAGGCCTTTAACTTTCGGCGCAAGCATTTTCTGCATGACCTTCACATTAGAGCAGCTTAGAGCTGGTGTCCGGAGTTCATTAAAAAGGGAAAATGCCAGAATAAAACTAAAACCTTTTAGAGTGTAAAAAGTTACACAGAGGGAGAGCACCTTATTATGCTCAGTTTCAAGCTGACTCAACAACCACTTTTTAAATCACATTTTTTAAATCACATTTTTTAAATCCCGGTGTTAGAAAATGATAAACGTCATGTTAAATTGTTTTCCAATTGCTAGAGAAATTTTGTTTTTCTTTAAAACTACAGACTAGCTGCTGTGTTTTTTCTTCTTCTGAGCAGAACTTGTTCCCTGTTTTGTAGAACCACCTACTTGTGTGACACACCTAGAAGATTTTAGACTTCAGTCCAAACTTTATGCTTACAGATGATCTCGCTGACTGTAGATTTAGTCCAGGATTCACAGAATGGCTATTCGTTTACAGAAAAATGAAAACATGGGACAAGTGTCTTGTATTAGTATAGTATTGGTAAACAGAGTCAGCCTATGTCTGATATTACCTTAGAATTAATATACAGCCTTTCTGTCAAGGCATCACAAACTTCATTTCCAATGCAAATGAAATCTTTGTCTATATTTTATTAACGTAAAAAAAAAAAAACAAACAAAAAAAAACAAGTTTGCAATTGCGATGTTTCTATTAAATAAGAAATAAGTATTTATTTTTTTATGCGATAAGTCATTAAAGATCATGGCAGCGATGTTTGTAAGCAGTTACATGAGATTATATTCATAATTCAGCCACAACAAGAGCACTCATCATCCATCAGCCATAAGAAGAGATGTCAGCATCTTATTAATCTGTTGGAGTGACAAGCCCCATTCTCAGAAGAGTTATGGATTCAACACATTCAAAAGACGCACAACGCTTTATGAACTGTGTGATGCTGTGAGAGCTCTGGTGGAGCTAGAAGCACTTTGCCCCCGCCCCCAAAAGAAACAAAAACAAACCATCATCCTCCTACCACTTCCTAGAATGCAACAGTCTTGCAGAAGTATTGTGTAAGAGAGTCTAGATGAATTCAAGAAATTACAGTTTGTGAGAGTAATTTAACAAAATGTTCAGAAATTCAAGGATCATGTGTAATTTTGCAGGGCGATGTATGTCATCAGTCTTTAGGATTTTAAGGACTTTGATTGAAGATTAATGATCAGTATTTTAAAAAAGCAGTCCTTGTAAATTGTTCTTGTTCTCGAGCCACAAGTTCACATGGAAATGTTCCTGGCTATTCTGTTACTCCCACATTACCAAGTGCTTTTGTGAATAGTTTTATCATTCCACTGGCTAACAGACCTGCCTCCTCTCACCTCTCAATGTGTGCATTTCCCAAACACCGGCCTGGAACTGATTACCTCCCTGTCTGCGCTCTCTGGCCGTCTCTGTATATGTCTGCTGATGTTGTTTAGAGGAGGGCAGACCACTTCAAATTGTCCTCTGTGTGGAATGGAAACGCTTGCAACGGGTGGTGGTGGGGGCTGGTGCCGGAGCGCATTCTCGTATGTCACTTTTTAGCAAAGCACAAGCTGAGCTCTCATTCCCCGTCTCGGCGTGGAGTTTGCAGTGTGGGCAGAGGGTGATGAAAACAATAGAGAGAAGAGAAAGAAAAAAAAAAGAGGAGCGGCGAGAGGGGGAGTGGGGATGGAGGAGAGTGCGTGGGTTAGCAGATAGGACTGGTGATGAGGGGGAGGGGGCAGGTTAACGTGGTGCCTACACAGGGCGCTATCCCACAGGCTCTCTCCTGTCTCCCACGCTTGGCCCCGGTAACCTGGCCTAGCTTCTGTTTAATGTCTGGCTCTGCCACACCTCGGCCCACTCCCTCGAGATCTGCACGTCTGTGAAGAGAAGTGCATTTCAAACTCTAAAGGAAGCAATACTGAAGTCCCCACCAGTGAGGATGTGTGTTTTTTTTTTTTTTTGGGCCTTTTGTCTCCAGGCAGTTTTTGTTTGGCTGCTTCTTTGGCTCCGTTTCTCAAGCTTTTCTGGACTTTATTTTGCTAAAACTTTGTTTTGTTGTTGTTGTAGGACTTGTATTTACCAATAGCTTTTTGGCTGAGCTCCATAAATGACCTATATTTCACTCAACCATGATCACACATCTCAGTGTTAAGGAGAAAAAACTAAATTTTAACAGAGACGAGCACAAATACTGGATGTGTTTGTGATCCGTGTGTTTATGATTAGGTGCATAAAGGTGGAGTTTGTGTTGTTATCATGACTTCAAATGATTTCTACTGACTTCACATTCCTCTAGAACAAAATTTCCAGTACCTGTGGTCAAAAATAAGCTGTTGTTCAACCCTGTCCATCTTTATTAAAATGTTGTCAGATATAAAAACAAGGGAACGATTGTGGAATCGTATATTAATATGATATAGCAATATTTCCGCATGGTGTTCCACAGCACCATCTTTCAATAAGTGTCTTAATCTTACTACTTTCATTAAGGGTCGTAAGTTACTTATTTGTTGCACTGTGCCAATTTTAACATAAAACTATCAATGGCTGTTTCAGCTTGAGTAGGAACTGAGACTAGAACAAGATGTAGAGAACACATTTGATTAACTTACTTTATTACAAATCATACGGTCTCCGAGATTACTCATAGTAAACTCCCACACACATAGAGAAAACATGCAAAGTCTACTCTAAAAGCAAACTGCTTTCACATTGTAAAGTTTCTTTTTTATTTAGCATAAACTCGCACTACATAGAGCAATATCTTACATCCAGGTCTCAGTCAATTTTCTGGGAACTAGCACATGGAACAGTTTCTCTTACAATTGGATATGTGACTTTTGTTTCAGTGGTGTGTAAAGAGAGCTGCAGCTTTAAGTAAATAATGCTCAAGCTTTGTAAATCTATCTCATACCACAGCATGCAGCATTTGATTTCAAGCTAATTAAGGCAAAGAAACAGTATGCACATAGAGACACCTCATCTGCATTGGTGAATATTTGCACACCTGGTTGAACGGTTGCAGGAGCTCCAGAGTTGTTCAATGTTAAGTCAATTTAATTATTATAACATGTTGACATGTGAATGGAGTTGTGGTTCGGCTAAATTTATTTATTTATTTATTTATTTTGGATGTTTCTGCGTCTATGTTCAGATAAACTTAAGTTTGCTTTTAACAGGTGGGACTTATCCTGCAGTCTGTAGATTGTTTTCCACTGGTTACAAACAGGCCAAGAATTAAGGAAATATGTGACATCTGAATCTTAAGCAATCACTTCCAGCCCTTTTTGTTTGCTCCTTTCACTTTGTCAACATAAAGAGGAGAATCTTTGCCTGATCTTGTTCAGTAGAGAGAAACCCAGGGCTTCTGAAATAGTTTTACCTGGTATTATTTTTATTAGAAATCATGACTTACAAAGTTATGTTTTCCGACTGATAGTAATTCTCATGCACATTACATCTTGGTCTGTCCATTCCTGGCCCCATTGTGAACTTTTGTCCAGTGGAAAATTTCAACATATTGAAATAAGCAATGATTTCCTATCAGCAGATTTCAAGGCATAAAAATCTCCAGATAAACATTAAGTCACACTTTCCATTTAGTTTTAAAGACCTGATGAAGTAGCTCAAGTATTCATGGTCAAAGTTTAGTTCTTCTGGACATCCTCCCAATTTTTGAAGGATTAATGTGCAGATATAGTCATAATATCCTCTTCAAATGATAACAGTTAAAATTCCCACTTTTCAATCTGTATTTGTTGAGCAAGAGACTGTTTGTTTACATATAATAACAATTTGGGAGTGGCAAAACTTGAGGTTTCAAGGTTGAGGGGGATTGCACTCATTAGCAGAAACTGTCAGATAAGCGGTGCTTAGAAGAGACTGACAAAAAGTTTATTCACCTGAAAGTTGTTATATCTTCTCACTCCAAAATCCTCATTGCTATTAAGCGTAAAACTTCAAATAAATTGTTCAGTGCATGTATAAAATTCACAGAGGTTTTAACAGTTATTTTCACATGAATGTTGTACTAAGTTCATTCTCTATGCTCTGCAGCTAATGATAGTGATCCTTCTCCCTGACCAACCTGGTGTTGATTCAATGTGTCAATTCAGCTGAGAAAAACATTATCAAGCTTTGCTGCTGTTAACCGCGAAAACACCAGAAATGCGAGACCGGTAGCTACTCTGAAGATGACAGATATTTCACGAGTTGGTATGTTTTTGTTTTAATTTGGTTTTTGATATCTCTGTTGCGTGCCCAGTAATCAGTCTTGGCCATCGTCCTTGTTATCATATAAACAAAACCAAAATCTCCCACTTGAATACGTTCATAAATGCTTGCCATCAGGCTTTTTTTATTATTTTTTTTGTTGCGTATTTATGTCTGGGCCTGAAAACAGGTAATATTCTATCCAACGCTGGCCTACTGTACATAATCACTGAGATATTGAGATCCACATGAGGGCTGGATGAGCAGATTAATAGTATTGACAAATCCTAATTAGCGTCATGCTGAATCAAATGATTAATGTGAACAGTTGTTAGGGAGGCAGTGTGTGTCTAAATAGAGCCAGAGGCTGGATAATACAGTAAAAGCCTGTGACTCAACAGTAAGGCAGAAAAAGACAGAAATTGTCACAGAAAAAAAAAAAAAAAAAAAAGTAGTGGAAGGGCAGGAAGGGAAGACACTGTGGAATGACACAGTGTTTTATATGCATACATGGTTGAGCGGCTGCCTTCCTGTTCGGTTCCCCTGAACGTTTTTACACCCCGAGTTTTAAGCAGCGATGGGATTACTTTGTAGGATTGTTGGTTTGCATTGTGTGCTGAGAGGATAGGCAGTGAAATCCCTTTTTCAGCCACCACTACTTATCCTTGTCCCTGTGTTGTCTCTTTCAAACAGAAGCGCCTCGCTCTACATGCATGTAATCTAGGTGACAAGAAAGAATGAAAAGAGAATTGACTGTGTATGAAGGGAGAGAAAATGGGATAGCTGACAGAGAGGAGAATGTGGTGAGATTTGTGGAATAGACTTGGGAGGGAAGGGAGCTTTGGATGTGCGCTGACTTCACGGTGGGTGCACACGCACCGTAACCCTGTTCTTCCCTTAGTTGGTCTTAAAGGAGGGGGATGCAGACCTATAGTATGAGTGTGGTGCATTTATGTCTGACATCAGCATGTGAATAATTCATCTTCTACTTCATGCCTGAATTATTGATGTCTGAAAGATTACAGAAACAGCCAGCAGAAAACAGCAGTCTGGAAGGAGGGAACATGATGCAAGATGGAGAAAAGAATAAGGAATTTCATCATTATTTACAGTTTCTTTCCAAAATGAGCGAGTCACCACCAAATGAAAAACGAACCGAAAAGTCAGACAAAAGAATAATCGAAACCACAGAAGTTACATTTGGTCGCTTATTTCTGATTTGGGCTAAATTAAGAAACCTGGACATTAGGGCCTCTGTCCTGCTGTATTTCCTACTCCAGGACATCTAATGCATGTAGATGCACTCCACACTTCATCTCTTTATTTGTGACAAGATTTTTAAATTATTTATCTTTTCTTTATTTCCACGATCGCTACAAATTGTTGGATAAGACTTCTTTAGGCTTTCTTTCCTTTTCCACATTTTCATAAAAAAGTGCATCAGACAGAGCAGTGTGATCTCTGCAGCCGCTCCCAGTTACCATAAGCATTTTGACAGCTGAAAACAAATGCACAGCACATTGTTCAGATTTTTTGTGCAATCGCATACTGTTGATGTTTGCATGTGGCAGGATTCTTGCAAACATCTATCACATATTTTGTTGTATGTTGTATACCTCAGTTAAAAACATAACTGGTGATATCCAGTCCTTGAAGTTTGATCTTCTTCAAGAGTAACCAGTGGAGGTATGATGAGCACCTTCTGCAGAATCAGTGGTTAAATGTTACCTTTCGATGTAGTACTATTGCAATAAAAGATTTGTCCCCAATATAAAAATATTAATTTCATTTTCCATGTAAGGACGTTTGATTTCTTAAAATTCATCCAATTCTTTTGGGAGTGGTAATTAGCAGCTAGTGTGGACGGACACGACTTTCTCAGCTTTTGGTTATTTTCTCATAGTGAATCTTTATTTACATTACAGATCCCCGTTGAATTAGTTGCCCGGCTCTACAAATGACTGTTTGCATGCGATGCTGTGGTGGGCTCAACCTGACAACGCTGCTCATCAGAAAAAGGTTGCGCTATTTCAGAAACCTCTTCCCCTCGCTGTTTCGTGACATTAGGAGTCATCACTTTCTGTAAGCCTCTGAAACCAGCGATCGGACTTTCACACCCATCTACTACTGCTTGATCAACCAACTGAGCCAAGGTGAGAAAGCGAGTGGATTCATAACCACCATTTCAAGGTTGGTTGTTATTTTTAGGGTCCTACATTGAAGAAGTGTGGTGTGACTCAGAAGTGTGCCTCGACAAAAGACTCAAAGAGTGTGTTTTGCTGCAGCATTCATGCGCTACTCATCTGAATCGACTTCACAATTTTACTGCAGACTCAGTAGCTGTTTGGAAGATCTGTGTAATCACTAAAAATAAAAGCGCATCTCTGAAAAATAGACAAACTAATAAACAGATGACTTCACTTACACATACAACAAAGAGACCTCCCATTTCGCTGCCTTTTGTTTACTTTGTTAGCCCCGTCCTGCGATGCTCAGAATGAGGCTAGTACGTGCTCACGTTCAGCGTTTTTGTGGGTGTAACCATACATGTGTATGTGGCTGCTGTGTTGCCAGCTCGGAGAGGCACGGGGCCCAGACACTTGGAATCATTTAGTGAGAATTTCGAGTGTGGGAGGAGAGGAATGTGCGCCCAGATAAAAGAAAAGTGAAAGAAAAACAGAGCAAAGAGAGGGGGAGGAGAGCATGAGAGATAGACATAGATATAGACGGAGAGAGGCCACGCTGGGAATGTAGCAGGTGAGGATGAGGTGCAGAGGGAAGAGAGAGGAAACAAGCCACCTGAGAGAGAAACGCTTTGGAGAGAGGGAAGGCAAGCTTACATCGTAGACGGGGGGTTAAAATGAGGGCATGGGAGAGCGAAACAAGACGGAGGCGAAGGGAGGGGAAAGCACAAAAAGACACAGATCTTCAGCAAATGACAGACAGTGGGAGCAGCAGAGAAAGAATAGAAGAGAGAGGCTGAGAAAAGAAAGGAAAAAAAAGAGTAGAAACTGCCCACACCTTACCGACTGTTCTCCATTAAGCAGATTTTTTTTTTTTTTTTTTCAAATGGCTCTTGCAGGTCTTGCTAAGGGGGAACATCTATTCCTATCACAATGCTGCCTACACACACCTCGCAGTGACAGGCAGAGCAGTAGAAAGAGGAAAGACGGGGGCCACAAGTAGAAATGAACAAAGATCTGAAAAGAAGAAATGCTGCGAGACGAAAGAAGAAATGTCCACAGAAAAAGAGATGTGACACAAAAAACTAAGCCAATCTGTAATGTCTACTATTGCCATCTTTGAAACTTGCTGAATATCAGCACTGCAGTTGCTATTAGAGAAGTAAATTATCACTGTGAAGTGTTTCTAGTTTCTGGCTCGGGATACCAGAAATCAATTGCAGATAAAATCTGCAGTATTTTTATTTATTTATTTATTTTTTTTGTTGTTGTCTGTGTGCACCAAAAATTCTGAAGACTTTTATTTTTCTAAATATACATTTACTCTTGTCCTTCACAAATATTCCTCCCACATGCACAACACATGCTTGCAGTCTGTCTTCAGGTTTCTGATCTGTACTCAGTGACGTCAGCTTAATAAACAAACAAAAACCCCAAAATTTGTCTGACATTTTAGCTCGACTCTCCCTATCCATTCGTTCCGCTGTGTCTTTGTTAATGTCAAGTTAATATGACCTCTGGATGACATCAAGCTTCGCTTTGCGCTTCAGAAAATAGTAAACATCGAAACTGATAGAAACAGCACAATAAACGTGAAAACAACCACGAATGAACGTTTCCGTAAAGTTGTACAGCTAAACGCAATCCAAACAGTAGAAACACAAAAACACGCACAAATTGCTGAAGTTTTTTTGTACTGTTGTAAGCATTAAACAATACAGGCAGAGCAATAGACATAGATGTAGACGGAGAAGTGTCTATATCCCCTTCAGTTCAACCAAAGAAGTGGAGACACATTGTTGATGTAATCATTATAAAATAACTTGCAATCAAGTATTGGCAAAAATCGATGTGATTTTCACAAGTGGCGGAGCGTTGTTGTTGTTAGCAGCTGCTGAAAGTAAATAAAAAAGCTATTTTTAATCTAACTTGTTGCACGAAAAACGGAAACTATTTTGAGTTTCGCTCGCCAAGTCCGATTATTATAAGCAGCTTTGGGCTTTTTTTTTCTTTTTTTTTTAAAGTTGCTAGTAGATTTAATGAGTCGCGGTTTTTGGGCTTAATAAATAAACATAAACCCCGGAATTTGTCTGACATTTTACGTTTTAGTGAGACTCTCTCTGTCCATCATTTCCCGGATGATCCGTCGCGCTCTGTCTTTGTTAAGGTTAATATTTGACCTCTGATTCACGTCGAGCTTCGCGTTGCGCTAAAGAAAATCAAACATTGCAACTCTTGCTTCTGATCGTTGCTATGGAAACGATCAGCTCAGTTCTGCATTAATCAAGCTGAGATAAATACTTAAATAAAAAGTAATATTTTCTATTTATTTAACATGAAGAGATCAATAGATTTGTATATGATTTAATTTTGCCATTTGTGGTTTTCCATTCCTGCTGTGGTATAAATGGTTTTGAGCCATTTTTCCATGATATAAAAATAAATATTCTATTTCTAGTTTTCCAGACAATAGAAACACAAAAACACGCACAAATTGCTAAAGTTTTTTTGTATTGTTGTAAGCATTAAACAATCTCCCCTTCAGTTCAACCAAAGAAGTGGAGACACATTGTTGATCTAATCGTTATAAAATAACTTCCAATCAAGTATTGGCAAAGATCAATGTGATTTTCACAAGTGGCAGAGCGTTGTTGTTATTAGGAGCTGCTGAAAGTAACTAAAATAGCTATTTTTAATGTAACTTAGTTTCTTTTCAAATCAAGTAATCAGTAATCTAACTAAGTTACTGTTTCAAGGAGTAATCAGTAGTCAGATTAAAGTTACTTTTCCAAAGTGACTATGCCATCACTGTCTGTACCAAACCTAATAGAGCACCACCAAAGCTGCTTGTGGGATCCCCCAGAGTAAATCCTCAAAATGTACATTTAAATGAAAACAATCAGTTTTAGATTCTTTTTTTTTTTGATACTATGGCTGTAAAAAAAGAAACAAAAATAACTGCCAACAAAAGCTTTCTTGCTCTCAGTTCAAACCAAAGCCGCTGTCTCTCCATGCAAATCTGCAATTGGCCTCCTGACCCAGTTGATGAGGAGTGTAGTTTAGCCGACCCGAGTATACTCTCAAACAACATCCAATCAGCAGCCATTGTTTTCCATTGATAAGGGGCCAATCCCTTGCCAGCCTCCTGTCTGGAGGTCAAGATGATTTCCATCCAAAATCAATCCCAGAGAGTGCTTTGTGCATCTGGATCGCCATTTTCTGTCTTCAAGGGAATAACATGAACTGGCTGAGAATTAAAAAAAACTTTAATGACGATTCAGAGTTCAACTGATCAATGGGAGACATTATTGACCAGCGAGGGTCGAGGAATGAACTGGGCTCATCTGACCTCCGTGGGTCCTGGCAACAAGGTGGGCACGTTCAATCTCACTTGACCCGCTCAGCTGTGACCCCTGGCCCTTAGAAATGATGCCCCCATATGAACTATAACCTCTGAGGATCAATGGCCCTTGACCATCGCCACAGGCTTTTGGCCAAAGCACTCAGGGAGGTGGAGGGGCTGCAGAGGCGGTGGAAGGAGGGTGCTGGCTCAGAGAACCAGGTGACCCTAAACAGTGAGGTCACCGACAGCTGATGATGAAGGAGATCTTTATTTAAGCTGAATCTAACAAAGGGAATGCTGGAGATATACTTTATTTGTATATCTGAAGTTTATTTTCCTTTAAATCAGCTTCTGGAATGCTCTGAGAAGGTATTCGTGCCCCAACAGATTTTTTTGTTGTTTTCGTGTTTTTGCTGAAAATATTTGCGTGAAATAAATGGTAAAAAGAAATGCATTTTTATGTTGCCAGTCCAGTCATACTAAGCACACAGAGAACTGCAGACACATTCGCACTCAAACATGCACACAGATCAGTAGGTAACTAACTTGGGGTTAAAAGCCTTGCCAATTGGCACGTCGACATGTGATGAGAGGAAGCTAAAATAAAACCCACAACCTTCTGATTGCAAGAAAAACCAACATAGTTTTATGTTTAAAAAAAAGAAAAAGTGATTTCCCACTAAACCTAATGATCAGTTGTGCCACTCTTGACTCCTACAACTGCCATTAAGTATTTTTAGTGAGCGGCAATAAGTCTTTGTGGGACTTATGTATTTACATATCCAGACAAGCATGAAGAAACTGTTTAAGCAAGACCTCTTCATCTGGCCAGACTTTCACTTTCAGCATTTTTTGGACAATGAACAGAATTCATGCCGCTATCATTTACTCCAAAAATGCTTTTTCACAGCACTGTATCTAGTCAAAATCCACTGTAGGCTCTAAAGCAAACCATTAGAAACTTGAGGTTGGAATGGTTTCAAGTCCTCATACTGCTTTTTTTTTCATACATGAATACCATTACACAGAGCATTCCACATTCCCATCTGTAGTTATTGTATTTTTGTTGTGCAGCGTGTCAAGTAAGACCATTAATCCTCTTATGTCAGAATCGTGGAGCAGCAGAAAGTTGAGCTGCTCTCGCATCCTAATCAGCAAAGGTAAAGTTCTTTGATCTTGCATTGGAGAACCTCCATTTCTCCATTTCTGCTTCTGAGACACTGCCATGCATAGCAGTAGCTTTACATACTAAAACCCTCCTTGCATTTGTTTTGCCATTGCAAGAGACTCAACCATTAGGCATCTTAGAAAAAGCAGAATTTTAAATCCTTATTCGTACTTGACAATTTTCTAAAGTTAGACTGAAACCGCTGGGTTCCAATGCATACCTTCTATCACTATGGCATAACATACACGAATAAATACACAGCAGGTCTCAGTGGGTGTCAGAGAGATATGCTGAGGGTGTTATAACAGCAGTGAATCATCAGCAACATAACATAACACAGCCAAATGTGTCCTCATCTATGAGAGCATATATGCACCAGACAATATGAGGAAGTTGTTAAATATCTTACTGAAACTTTAACTTACTGAAAGAGATACAGTCTTGACTTAAGTCAAAGCAAATGTTTTATAAATGAATCGTTTCGACAGCTAAAGACTGCATAAACCTAATAGGTGATGTGCAGGAGTATCTATTAGGTTCATTTTGATGCTTTGTTGACAGTTAAATCAATCTGAAATCATTCATATGTGTTTGTTTCCTGTGACTCTCCTGATAACACACTGAATCAGGACTTAAAAATAGAGGTTTGTACTGAATTTAGTTTTTTTAAATACTATTTCTTGTTCAATGTAAACAACAAGAAACTACAATACATTTGAAGAGTTCATTAACTTCAGCAGTTGTGTTCAAAAAGTATAAATCATAATATTGACATTCATTACAGTGACTTTCTTCAAGTTTTTGTGTCTCTTCAGTTTCAGAATTACTGCTAGCAACTGTGTTATGCTTGTCAGAAAATTGTAATATTACACAAAATCAATTAAAGAAATGATCTCATTCTGAAATGTTAGTTCACTAATAAATATGTCTGTTCATGTTCTGAGGTATCCCTTGCTTTGACTAAATTACTGCATTACATCATATCCCAGACATGTCTATATTTGGCTGCTCTGGAAGTTCTGGCTACTGCAACACACAGTATGTCTGAAATTCTTGAATCGACTTAGTTTCACAATCCTCTCAAGGATTCAATGCTCATCTATTTTTTTTTCCTTTTCACCGTTTTTCCAGCCACTCAACTTTATAGTACTATGCTTCCACACAGCACATTGAAAATAACGAGCCACCGTTGGCCAATAATCTCCCGGTAGAGGAATCAATGACTATTTTCTGGACCACTGTCAGGTCAGTAGTCTTCCCAATGATTTTAAGGAAGTAAGTAACTAACTAAATAGCACTTTTTTTCCCCAGATCAAACCAAAAGTGGGCATTAAAAATTAAACAATCCAAAACATAATGATAGTAATTCGCTTCAAAGACTTTTGTTTAAAAAAAGTTGTAAATTTTCATTGACTATATGCCAATGATCATCAACTTCATACACAGACCTCAACCTTGAAAGTTGATAAACATTTTCAAAAGAATCTGAGATTTTTATGATGAGCAATTTAGACTAGTTGTTCTTTTTGGAAGCAATAAAATTTAATAAAATCTGAAGGTGCTGCTTTGTGAATAAAGAAGGCAGAGTTCACAGTAAATATGTGTGTGAGGGTTCTTAGTAGTCATTTCTGCTTTTCTGTAAGAATCTTTCCTCTCTTTCACCAATATTACAGACATGCAAATTTAATGTTCGACTGGGACGGGAATTTGTCTTTTTCTCACGGATGGTGGTTTTATGTGAGTATCTAATGTTGTAGTTTTGATGAAAATAAATCTATTCTTCATAGTAAGCTGTATTGAAAGATTAGAGATTAACTTTTCTACAAAGTAGCATCTGCACAGGCCACATTTGAATAAAAGAATAATCTTTTATTCCATGCTAAGGCTATATGTTACTAGTGTGCTGAGATTTTAGAAATTGTTTGGTACTCCTTCACAATGATAAGTTTTACGTCCAACTACACAACCCTGAACTGATTTGGTTCAGGGCTCAAACACTTTTGAGAACTATATAAAAAGTTTACACCCTTTTAAAATCTTGATACCACCACTTCAGATTCTTAAAATATTTTGTGAACCCAGAAGAACAGTAAAAGTCAAGTTGATATGTTGTTTTACTTTTACAATCCGTAACTCAATAGTGACTGTTAATATGTTAAAACTGTAAGTGCAAATTGGCATGTTATTTATTTATTTATTTATTTTTTTATATATTTATTTATTTACTGCACCTATAAGAAATATTTCTACATTTCTTTTCTAGAATCAGAAAATGGAGGTTAAATAGTCCAATCACTAAACTCTGGACTATTTAACACATTTGACTTTTATGCAGCCTTTTATTTATTGCTATTTTACTTAAAACTTTAAACTTTTTTTGTCGCGTGATAGCTTTGCATCAGTGAAAATGTGGGATTTTCCACTTAGTTTATCTCATCATATTATGAGTCACTATTGGAAAGGAATAGGTCAAACCATCCGCCATGTTCTATAAATAATACATTTTCTGCTGTTTAATTGCATCATTCTGGACATTTCCAGGTATCAGAGCGATTCAAGCAAGCAAACTTTCACAATGGTAAGCCACAAAGTCCTATTTCTAATTTCCGCCCATTTATCAATGATGTGCCAACTTCCTGATTATTTAACTGAGGAAAGTTTTCTTATGAAGCTACACTAGATTTGAGCAACTCCTACATTATGAAATAACTTCAACTAACCCAACTTATTCACAGCTGATTTGAATTTCACAAGCCGTACCTAAAAGGCCTGATTGAGCTGCATAATAGAAAAAAAAGTCACTTATATCATCTGACCGATAACTTAAACCCACCGGTCCCTATAGTGACCAAGAAATTACTTTCAAGGGTATCAAAAAGCTTACTGATTAAATGTCAGTTAATATTCAGCAAATATGGAAAGTTGAAAGTGTTTGGATAATACTGATGCAATTGATAATACTGATGTTTAGAATAAATTATCACATGACCAGAGTGGTTTATATCTTGGTTTCACCTTGGCGAGAGGAAGACTGCCGCAAACCTCCCAAATAAAAGATTAGAAATGTATGCTTAAATCAACATATGACAAAGGTGTTTGGTGCACATAATCTTTAAAGGGTCTTCTTATGATATTCACCTTTGCATTGACAAAAATTGGTTTGGTGTGTGAGCAGATTTGCTCACCTTTTCAAGGGTTGTGGCTTATTATCTCATGCAAAGGCTTGGCATAAGGTCAGTAAATCATGGAAATAGATCTGAAATGGACACTTCTCCTCAAGATATGTCAAGATGTGACCAAGAGACTTACTGGTCAGTCAATGCAAGAATCATTTCTAGACATGTTGCTTTTGCAAAAGCATAGAGAAATTTAAGGCTTTATTGCACATTGAGTGCTTCAAGAAAGATCATGGAAAGTAAGGAGGGGATGAAACAACCCAATATTGAAGAATATTGAAGTCAGCAAATGTTAAGAAGGAGCCATACAACTGGCCTTTGATTCCAGGCCTTGGGGTCTAGTATCCTGAAACTTTCAGGTGTGTCCCTGGTCCAACACACCTGAATCAAGTAGATCACCTCCTCAGTATGTAGTCCAGTTCTCAAGAGTCCTGCTAATCACCTGATTCAGGTGTATTGAAGCAGACGGATTGAAAAGATGCATGACACCGGCCCTCAAACCCTGGAGTTGAAGACTCCTGGACTAAGTTTATTACTGTATGACAGTGAGACAAACAGATGTTCATGATTTTAAATAATATAAATGATCTCTGACCTCAACCCTATTGAGAACCCATCCTCAAGATCTGAGGGGAGAATGCAATATCCTCATAATTATTCACTCCATTTCTAATCTTAGAGAAGTTATTGAACGTCCATCAACGTCACCAAAGGATTATTGGCAAGCAGAGTTAAAAGTATTACAACCAACAAACAAGCAGATCTGGACTCAAACCTTACTCCTTGAGGTCCCCCATCTTGTACATTCCCTCAAATAAATCTTTTAAACTATTATTTGGCATCTACATCTGTTTATTGTTGCCTGCAGAAGAGTCTCAGTTTCAACCAACATGACGCATTCTCAAAAACCCTTCAATGTCGCTGACTTAGAACAAAAGATGTAAAAGATATGTTGCCAATTATCGCAAAAGCTTGTTGACAGTGGCAGTGGTGCCACAGGTGACACCATAGGAAAGGTTCAGGGGGAAATGTATTTCTCACGTCCTGTATTTACTCACTTTCTCTTTGTCTAATGATGAATGTTGATCTGAAACAAAACATGTACTTGTGACAAAAAGCGAGAACATAAGTAATTATTAAGCATAGAAAAAAAAGTTGATTTGTTTCTGTGGCTATGTAACACCAAAACAACTGTCAGGAGAAAAATAACCCTACTGATTAGTTTCATTCTAGTTATAAGACATACAGTGAGCAAAATGTGTGCCTTATTTTGTCATGTCATATTTATAACCCTTGGAAAAGGAAGTCATGTATTATTACTTAGATACTGATTATCAAAAACAGTAAATTATGAATAGTAAAAATGCTGCTGATGCATTCTTTTCTTTTTACATTCTTACAGATTCAGAAGAGGAAAACTGAGATTACACAATTGCAGTAAATGACTATTTTGTTTTAAATTATCTCATGCATCTCTACCGGTAAGTGTAGGGGGCATTGAATTCATCGTTCAAGGTTTTTTTTTTTTCTTTAATAGAACAAGAGATTATTAATCATCCTCTGTAAACTCAAATCATGAATGAGCCATCAAGTTCATGCCCAACAAAACCTGAGTCACTGCAGCTCAGACGTCATCGCTCATTGTGAGAGACAGGTGCCACAGTTTGGCCCCAAGCAGCTTTTTAATCACCAGAGAATTCCTAACATCTAAATTATATCTCTGTTTGTGCTGTGTGCTTCTTGTGAGCGTTTGTTCATGTGGCTCTTGGTGTTTGTTTGTTCTCTCATTTCCCACTTTTCATATCTCATGTCTGTGGTTTCACAGACAGCAGGGTCCATCTCACGAGAGCCCAGGCATGACTCAGACCTATGCAGACTTGTGGCTGGCGGCTGTGACTCAGAAAGGAAGGGAAAAGGAGGGTGGAGAAGAGACGAGGGGAAGAGAGTGCGTTGGGGGTGGGGAGCACGGCAAAGTGGAGAGTGTCAGAGATGAAATGTCTTCTCCCCTTCAGCCTGGGCTACAGATTTGAGCAGCTGGCCATGAATAGATGAGTGGCAGCATCACTCAGCACACCCAGAGTGCACACTGATACATGCAGACACTCTGGAGCAGCTGAAAATAGCCAAACAGAGGCCTTCCACAACATCTGTTAATTATCTGGCAGAAAGCAGTCCCGGGCCTCGGATCAGAGTAGTCCCAGCTGTGGGCATAGGCAGGAAGATGGTACTTATAGAAATAGAGAGTGAGAAGAGAGACGAAACTGAACAAGATATACTGTCAATAACGGTATATCAGCAAAGAGCTTTTCAACAAGAAAAAACAGCTCACTGTGCTTTAGGTGCATGGATCCGCCTGCCATAAACTCGTAGGTTTATTTTAATAACATATGTGCTGCACAGAAACAAACCAGGTCCCAGCTTTCCAAGCAGCATTGGCAGGAATCACAAAATATTTGACAATGTTCACCGTCTCTCCTTCCCTCTTGGTCCCTTCTGCACTCAGAAAAAAGAAAGACAAATTCATTTCCATACAAATGGAGTGGAAGCCTGCAGCTCAGGCACCCAGTGGAATTGCAAATATTTCCTCTTTGCCTCCAAGGCTTGTGCTATTACTCCTTGGCCATTATCCCCTGTTTTGTTCTTTCTTCTCTTTCACTTTCCCAGAGTCTTTGTTTTTCACCTGTGTTATCCGCTCTTTCCACTGTAGACACCTGTCTTCCATCAGCTTTTCCTCCAAAGTAACAGTCAAGACTTATTGGACCAGCCATGCTACGCTAACATTAAGCACTAAAGACTTCCGGATCTAAGTCAAGAGAGTTTTAAGTAACTTTTGGGGGGAACACAGCCAGAAAAGCAACTTCTGTTTCCTCCAACTCTTCCCTTCCTCTAACATCCCTTCATCCTCCCCTCCTTCATAGCATCTGCCTTGTGCCCACATTCTTGGGCCCACATGGTGTCCAGCAGATGCCAGGTCAGTATAGGTGCTTGAGCACAGATTGCCTGGCGCTGGCCACCTACTCAGGCAAACTGCCAGTGATGGGCACTGAAAGACACCCAGTAGGTGCTGAGAATGGGTGGAGGATTTGACTGGTTTTATTTTGCCCCGTGTTTCGAGAACCCTTTCTACTGATCAAAAGTAAGAAAAGATTAGTCATAGGTATTACAGTAATTTAATAAATAACTACAGCATAGTAGTTATTTATGGTTAATTTCAAGTCTGTGAGAAGTGCGAATTTATTAATGATGGACATCTTCCTATGCAGGAGATCAAACAGCAGCTGAAACAACAAGAGCATCTTTTAAATATCTTGATGACTAAGCTGCTGGGAAACTTGGATAAGTAGTCATTGACATCAATGTCTGTCTTCTAGCCAGCAAGTAGAGATTATATAATCACTATTTGATGTCCCGACCATATCATGCCTTCAGTTTAAGTCAGTCACCACAGCGTCATGATGTAGGTTTCACAGTAAACATGCAGCTTTGTTGACTGTCTGGGAGGATTTTAAAGGTTTCATCCAGTTTGATTGAGATATTGTCATGGAGTCTGTCAAAAGCAAAACCATAGCAATGTCTTGGTTCCGATACACACATCCTGCTTTTGTACTTAAAGTTGCAAAGGGGCAAACATTAGCAGTAGAGCAGCTATCGGTCAGCTCAGACTCCATCTTATTAATCGTCCTCTGTAAATCAAATAATGAATGAGCCATCAAGATCACCACATCAACTCTTTTCTTGATAGGTTCACACCATGCAAGCTTATTATCTCCCAGATATCAAAGTTCATCTTTGCTTTCAATGTAATGGTAATGTAGTGCATGCTATTTAAAAAACTTTTTTTTTTCCTGTGGCACAATTGCTGTCTGGAATTATAGTGGCTAAAATAACTCCAAAAATAATTGGGTCACCATAGTAACAAAATGCTGAATATGTCAGCAGTGTTTTGGTTTGTAAGACATGAAGTCGCTTTGACATGAATCGCACAATGTTCTGTCATAAATCTGAGAAGAAAACATCTTGAGCTGAACCGAATGTGCTGCCTGCATTCATGTGCCAGAACGATATGTGTGCGTATATCATTTATTGACGTCAACATGTTGTATGAGTTACAGTCGCTGGGTTGTGTTTCTTCCGAGCATTGCTGTCCAGTGTCTGTTTGGTGTCGTATGTCAGAAAGATACATAAAGAGAAATATTAAAGGATTGAATAAGAAGTAGAGGTACGTTTTCTATGTCAGACCTTGGGGGCTCAGCTAGGAGGTCACCTCTAGTTGATAAAGCTTATAAATCCATCTCAGAGGATCAGACTCAGAGGTTGCTCAGTGTTTTAGGACCTTGTCCCTTTAGACATTATGCATTTCTCAAGACACATGCAGAGACAGCTGCTCCATGGACACAGATACATTGACAGCTTTGCTTTTTGAATCAGCTCTTTCCTCACAAAGACTTGTAGTTAAGGCCCACATTACTACAGACGAGGCCTCAATCCATCTTCCCAATCCTACCACTTGTGTTAAGACACTGATACTTGAACTCTTCTGCTTCAGGCAAAGAATGAACTCCAACCAGTAGGGAGCAGTCCAGCTTTTCAAATCTCCTAAGTATCTCTTTGCAATTAGAGTTTGCCAGATTTCCATCTAGCAAACAAATCTTTGTTACAATCTTGTATTTCTTTTACCTTTGCTTAGCCTACATTTTATTTTCCACAAAGAAGGTCCTGGCAGTGGGAGTCCTTTACATGGCTGATTTTACCAGCAGAGGGAGGACAAGCTCGGCCCCAGATGGACAGTGTGTAATGTTGTTAGCTATAGTTAGCCAATTTAGACACACTGCCAGCAGCTCTCATTTCATGATCTAATTCATCCTCATCCCCCGACCCCCATCTTTCTCCAGCACACACACACACGCACTCCCACACAAGGCCAGAGAGGATGGAAGGAGTGCCAGGAGGTGAAAGACAGACAGACGTGTGTGTCGATGTGGGTGGAGGTGGTGGAGCTGCAGCAGCACCATTGTACACTCAGGAGGTTACATGGAGCCTCCTTACTCAGGAACTTCAAGTTTTACAGCAACAAAAAAGCATCAAAATTTAATGGTGATGATTAATAATTCACATTTCACCCAAAAAGCAGATTTTCTGAAACGATGAAGCAAAAATCAATGCTTTCTTCTTTCTCTGTCTCTTTCTCTGGAGGGAAAAGACGGAAGGGGGGCCAGTGGACGAAGAGTAGAGGCCCAGAAAAACTTCATGCTTCTTTGTTTGTGCCACATGTGTAGGAGATTCTGTCTTTGGTTTTCCAAGGTGGACCTCAGCTCCTGCACCGTTTCACTCAAAATCCCCTGGAGGCATTAGCGCTGCTTTAGCCTCGCCACCTCCAGACTGGGTCAGAAGAGATGCCGTGTGGAGGGAGGTGCAAATCTCAGCAGACCTTCAGAAAAGCACAATTGCATGTAAGCGTACACCCATCTGCGTGCACGCTCTTAACAAAAGCTCTAACTGTGAGACAAACATGCTGCTCATAAGTTCGAACAAAGGCAGTGCGTTGACGTGGTCGCGTGTCCATTGTGAGGTTGACGTGTTGAGTCAACAGGCATACATCAGAAAATAATTATCACCTCTCTATGAGGCTGCCTGAAGACAACGAAAGGTGCACACCCTGCACATAAACGTGTGTGTGTGTGTGTCAACATGCTCGTGTCAGAAAGTCAGACGCACCGCTGTGACTCGACGTGGTGTTCCCTCTTTCTACGTCTGCAACCTGTCTTGCTCCACTGTCTCTCCCTCTTAAGCCACAAGAGACCCAAGTTTAGTTTAAAGACAATGCTGATATTTGTCATCTGTCTTCTCATATCTCTGCTCATTCCATGCACGGATGGCTTGTCAGATTGTTTAGCAGAGTCGATTTAAATACAGGGAGCTCGCAGCAAGCCTGTGTGGGCAGGGTTGGTTTACTAATGTTTTTGGAAACACTTGACTCGCAAGGTTAGTTGGTCCGGACATTTCTGGCGCTGACATGCTGAGGAGGTGGAAATGTAAATCAGTAACACAAACTGGGGGAGGATGGTTTGTTTAGTCGTTTCCTAAAAAAAAATATGTTTTCACTGAATGACAGTAAAATTGGAGATGACAGTGAATATAATGGTACATGTCTGAGGCAGATGTTGTGTTTCAATGCTATCACCTATGCTGTTCCATCAGCCTACCTGCAAAAACTATTTTGTGGTTTTTCTTGTCATGAGAGCCGCTGTTTCAGTGTTCTTCTTTAAGGGATATACATATGTAAAAACATGATACTTGTTGGCATACACAGTCAAAAACTGTAATCAGACACTGCTCTGGCCAAACAGACACAAAATTGCATTAATGACTAGGTTAAAAACAAAACTGGCTTATGAAATATTACTTTAAATTTAGATGGAGATGAAAATAGACACAGCTCAAAAATGTATTTGAACTTATTTTAAAAGCATATGTACCCATCTTCTTGTCGCTAAATCCAGCATTAATAACCAAGTGACAAACTAAAATCTAACATGGCTGGTTTATTGGATGTGAAGTATTTGGGGGATGTGGTAATTGGAAGATTCATGTAATATCTTTACCGCTGATAAATTATGAGTAACTAAATGTTCGGTAGGCTGCTGCGGCTTTAAAAAGGGCACAAAATAAGATTCCCTCTTTAAGCCTTAAACATGTAGAGCCCTACTTCCAAACTTTTAACATTTCCTTCCAAAGTACAAAAGAGCCGATTATATTGACACAAACTATTCCTTAACAAGCATTTAGAATGCACTCATGTAGGTACATAGACTCAGATATCAACTATCAGACCTCACTGTAATTTAGAAATATGGCAATGCAGTAGAATGAGTTTATGTGAAATTTGTCTCTGAATTTCTTTAAACCTGCAATGATCCTTCAAATAGTTCTTTTGTGTAATTATAAACATTTCTTAATCATTTCTCAGAATATATTTTCAACAGGGATTTGTAAAGTGTTGTTTGTACATGTAAATGGCCTGGGGTTTTCTTTGTGTTACTCTGTAAGCACAATTAGGAAAGTATGAATTTCCAAAACCACAATGAGAGACTGATTGACACATTAGTAAGTAGCATGTCAGGTCAAATGAATACACAAACAAACTTCACTGTAGCTCTTGTTTTTTATGTAGTTGTAGGTAAAAGGTTCAATCAAGTCAATGCAGAATTTATCCCATAGTCAAGGAGGGTCTTTAGGGATGCACTGATATGAAAATCATGTCTATCAATATTGCTGTTGCATAGATGTCTTTGACACCGTTAATATGACAAAAGTCTAAATTCAGTGTGTGTGACTGAGACGAGCCTGAGCTTCACGTTCTGTGACCTAATCTGGATTTCAAGTTTCGGCATAAATAAGATATTAGCTACTCAAAACCTTATATCAGAACCTCGTTTGAGTGTCCCTTGAAAGAATTAAAGGAAACGCTGTTGAGACACCTGCTGTGTAGTTACTTTCAAAAAGAAAATATTGCTTTATACAATTTAACTTGTATGTTTCAAAAACAAATATGGCTGAAGCTTTTCTTTAATAATCAAACTAGATCACAGGGGGAATTTTGATACTGCAAAACTGTATAAGATACTTTTCTATTTATAGGCTCTATGGGGTGAATGTTTGATAAAACGCAGCCTCTGTGGAGGGATTAGAAGCAATGCTGACTAACTTCCTGTGATTGTTGAGGACAAACGATGGAGCCGTGTGTTGTTGTATGTGGGTGGCACATCTGGCACTGGAGGCTAATAATCTATGTGCATGTGTTTGTGTGTGTTTGTGTGTGATGTAGAAAAAGATGCCTTCTGTGAATCTGAGTGATTGAATTTGTATTTTTTTCATGTCTTTTTGTTTGTCTACCTGCGTTTCTCTGATGCATCCCTCATTGTCCTTACGCGAAGGCTTAAAAGGTTCTGTATATTGGGCGAGACAACTGAGATTGTGCCAAAGTTTCATCCAGGGTAGACGAATAAATCATTACGGTATGTTTTCCGTAAGAAATTAGTGGGCTGAGGTAACCCAAGGCAAGGTAATTCAAGGGCAATAATGCACAGTTATTCCCCAGCAGCAGAAATAAACAGTCTCCTCTGTTTATTTGCCTTTGCTGCACTCCCACGAGAAGCCAGAAACAGCAGGACAGAGGCGTGGAAAGAGAGAAATGGTGGGGAAAAAAAAAAAAAAAAAAAACAAGATAGCGTGATGAGAGTGAGAAATACAGATGACAAATAGATGATGCTTCTTTCCCACTTTGACACCCACCTACCCCTGCTGCTGTGTCCTTCATTTCGCTTCAGAGAAAAATTAAAACAGGTCAACCCACGTTATCTTTCCCTGCTTTTCTCTTGTCCCTTGTTTCTTCTTCCTCCACATCAGGCCATGTCTTTCTTTTTATCAGTGTTTCTCTCTCTCTCGTCCTCCCACTCTGCTGGTCAGCGGTCGGGTCAGGACAGGAGTCACGACGAAGCTCCAGGATGCACCATCATCCCACCTCCCCAATGCCACCATCCCATGGCACCCGTAGCTGTCTGTCGTTCATCACATCCCACAATTGACAGCTGCCTCCACCCACTCATGCTTTCACCTCTGCGATTCTCATGGAAGACAATGTGTTGCATGATATGCTGACATACGCCCGGTTTTCTTAGAGCATGTGAAATAACTCGTCGCACATTCTGTTTCTGCAGCAACGTGAACAATTTCTCAGTTTTACTCATGAAAAAGTGATGTTTGTGTGAGAAAATTAGATTGCAATTGAGCCGAGAGGATATCTTATAGTGGTTTAACAATGGTTATAAGTCGGGCAGCATATTTTTATTGTTTTATTTTTTGTCCTCTGAGGGTGTAGAGTGGCTCCTCTGTATCATGCAACAACAAGAGACAGCGCGCTACAGAGGAGGGACATAGCAAACTTGTCACGTTTTATTGCGAGAGATGGTGTTCCTTCTTCGTGACAGCTCTCCCCACGGTGACATTCAGGCCCCCACAGTCGTCATCTGATGATCTCACCGGTGAAGCTCACACATAGACTCAGGCACACACACTCACCTGCCCATTTGTGACCTCAGTGCACTTCCTGAATAAACAATTCATAGAAAAAGGGCTTCCTTTAAGCAGAAAGACGGTATGCATGTGGAGCCCACACATCTTTGCATGTCGTACATTCCTCACATACAGAGGTGGGTAGCTGTGAGGTGAGCTCTTTTTTCTGCTCGCTGAAACTGGACGGATGAAGCAAAGCACCAAAGCAATGCGAGAGCCAGATAGGAGGTGGAGGAGCTACTGACACGTGAGACAAGCCTGTCAGCCTGTCAGATGAACTACTAAAACCCACCACAGGGACTCGCAAACTAGGACGCCATAGGACCTTTGGGTCTGGTTAAGTTCTGCACTTTTCAAAGATAGGTCATCATCTCCTCATGCTAGGAATTTCATTTTATCATGTTCATTTTTCCGGTCTCCAGTATACTGATTATTATGTCCTACATTTACAACCACATATAATTTTCTTTTAGCATATCCATTTCACAAGGTAAATGTGTAATTTCACCTTCGATTTTGCTGTCTGGATTATTTTTTTTAAAAATAGGCCAATGTATCCCTGTAGACTATATTAAGTGAAAAGTATTTCAATGTTAAACTTACAAAGGACTGTTCTGAGGAAACCTCTGAACCCTCAGAAGAGAGCGCTGTGGAGGAGGGACAAAGTGTGGCCCACAATGCTCCAGAGCCAGATGGAAAAAGACTGGAAATGAGGCTAAGGCCTAGTCAAAGATTTTTGAGAAACTAAAGAAAACAGAACAAGGCTGACAATGTAACAAAATAAAGCAAATAATAATAATAACAATAAAACCTTAAAAATGAAAATAGGTTTCAGTCATACTTGCATTTACAGTGGAAGTCACTTATTTAAATACACTGTTTAACATTCTGACATTATTAAATCGGATTCAACTTTTCCTGTCAGCTGGAATTATTTAAATTATTTCAGGTTGCTAAATGCTAAATTGTTTGGCTAAATGGCAGAATGCCTGCTGAAGGTGTTCTTTGGTAACATCTCATACATAGTACTTCCTTGTGTGATATGGAAAATTCAAAGTGAACCAGGCAGAAATCAGGAAGGGAAACATAGAAGTCTACAAGTCTGTTTTATCCCATGATCCAGTTTTCAAATGCCTTGAGGGGGCCACATCCATCTGCTTTAACAATTATATGGAAGAACAGCATGGGGATGTCCAGCCATCCAGGAAGAAGACAAGTACTGTGTCATATGGACATGTTTTGGAGCAAAAAGTGTGTATAAACCACAGAACAAAACATAAAATAAAAAAAAAAACTGAAAAACAAAGACTGGCTAAAGCTGAGATTTACATCATTCAAAGAAGAATGGGTCGTGTACCAACTTCAGCTGAAAATTAATTCAGAAATGAAGAGGTCATTATTCTAAAAGAAACAAAAATTTACAGGTTGAAAAGGGAGTCGGGGATAAAGACATTAATCTTTGAAGACAAATCATGGTTTGACTTAAACAATTAAATTTTTTATCCATTATGATCTTTAGTAAAATTGGTGGAGAAAATTTGACAACTTTAGAAAACAATTTGGATCAACTGTTAGACCACAGGCAGCTTTCATGTACAGAAATGAAGCAATCTTACATGTGACATTGCTTTGCGTTGTAAACTATTTAATAATTAAGGTAAAGGAATTTCTTATGAACTACCCATTGTCTGCTGTAAACTAATTGGTCATCTTAGTAATAAATAATATTTACCAGCAAGAGTTTACTCAGTGTTATTTTTGATTGTGTAGGGGAGAATTGATATCTTACACCTTTTCACATTGCATTTTTTAAGATTTATCTAACTCAAATGGGAGGAAAACATCAGTAATACAATTTAACACAAAGTTTTCAGATAATACTAAATTGAATGAAAATATACATGAGGATTGGCTATATTCGTAACAATTCATCTTTAGAATATGTCTCTTTGTCAGCAAGTTATTGTGTTTAACCAATTAAAATAGAGTAACCTAATGCAGCGTCATCACTAACAATGACCTCACAAGCAAGCTTAATCTATTTACAGATACCAAAAATGAGCATTTTAAAATTTACAATTGAATCTTCATCTATATCAAACTTTATTAAGCATAAAGGGTGGTTTTGTTGGAACAGATTCATACTTTTATTGCATTATATTGACTATAAGACCAGAAAACTGATTTTTGTCCTTATATTACTTTTAGCATGTTGTAATATTTTATAAAGTGAATATGATCATAGATGGAATTTCTTAATTTAAAGCAAAACATGCCGAGAATCACATAGGAACGCTGTGTATAGACTGAACCTCTGTGTCTGAAGAAAGCAGAAGTCTCTGCTAGTAGAGAATGTGTCAGAAAATGAGTCCATGGTTATATTTGGCATCCATTACACCTCTTTGTTGTGCTTTAGCTCATATTAGCAGAAGTGAAAACGAATGGACTATGTGAGAAGACTGAAACATGCGCGTTCACATGCAGCTGAAAGTCAAACGAACGCCATCTTGTTGAGACAAGCACGCCTGCAATCATGCATTGTGAAGCACCCACCTGCAGCTTCTAATTGCACTTCTTGTGTTCTTTCTCCACAAAACTTCTGACGCCCACTGTGTCTTTCCTGTCCACCAGGATAATCAATTTTCTTTTTTTTTAAAACGCCATTCAGCAGCTTTTTTTTTCCCCTGCATGATCTCTGCTATCACTTTTCCAAACCCAAGTCTCTCATATGACAATCACATGGCATATGCTCAGTCTTCAATGGTTTCTCAGGCAACAGAGATTCTTGCATAGCAAGAGTACGTATGCCTCTTAAAACTTTTTATTTCTCCTTTTTGACACAATAGCACCAGACAGGAAAATATTTAATTGGAGTCTATGTGAAGAATATCCACTTTTCATATATAGTAGCAGCATACCGATGCACCATCCTAACAATTCTTGCCAGGTGTTAATGTCTTCGGTTCAAGTGTAAAGCTGTAATTGTGAATCTTCTTTCTGACATTCAGTCCTTTCAAAGATACACACCAGAAGCTGAAGCCTCATCACCACAGTGTCTCCTTTCACAGAGCCTACTTGTATTTTACAGTCTTCTGTCATTTTGGGTGGTTCTGAGTCGGTACAGTAATTCCGTATGTGTCAGCAACGAAGGAATTCAGTGTGGGTGACTGTAAAAAAGTAATTGCTTAAACAAAACGAAAAAAACCCCCAAAGAACTCCACTTTCCCTGACTGTGAACTGCAAAGTGTTGGGTAATTGGAGACGTTCGTTCCTCTTTTTTTTTTTTTCTTGCAGAAAATATGACGTTTTCTGCTTCAGAGCATAAATGTAAAACCTGGCAAAAGAAACAACTCATATATTTTGACCTTGCTGTTATATTCACCACTGTTTCCCTTAAGAAATAAAACATATGCTTATTTTAATATGTATGATCTTACACATTCCCATCTTAACAGGAGCAGTGTTTATGACACATCTGCAAGTATATGTATGCGCCGGCTGGTAAAATATTCTACGTGATGTGTGTTTGAGCCTGTCTTTGGCTGCAGTTTCCTGCACTTCGTCACTCACAGCTCCTCTGGTTACAGCCTGGCCCCTCTGGGGAGCCTCCAGAGCCCGTTGGCTAAATTAGTTTCAGCAGCACCGGGAACCAGAGTTGCAGGCCTCTGTAACCTCTTTTTGGATTACAGAACTCTGACCCGTCTCTCTGTCAAGGCCTCCCAAAGGCCTTTGAAGTTTCTCATGGTTACTACAGATGAATAATCTACCCCCAACCTCTGCCCTTTGCAGACCTCCCTTCTCCTCTCATCCTCCTTTTTCTTAATGCAGTCCTTTGGATACCCTCAGTTTACACCTCCAGCATCCTCAGTCCTCTGCAGCCAGACCAGACACATCGATCACAATGTTGCCGTTTATTTGAGGTTTTTGTAAAGTTTTGACCTAAACTTGTTTCAGTCATTTCTGATTTCCCTTTGATGACTATGAACATAACAGAATATAAGAACATATTTTACTTTGTCTTATTTTCTTGCAGCTTACTGTGAATAGTCATTAAAAAATGTGTAAGATGTAAGTGACGTCACCCCACTTTGTGAGCTGATTGGTTTAAAAACAGGGCTTTCATTTGTCTTATTGAAAGACAAAATGTCTTCACATTTTAAACTGACTTTACTGTCTTTTATTAGTGTTTAGTGGGGTAAGTGCAATCAGCATTACAAAACATTTTTCATGTTTATTGCCGTAAGAATGTGGATCGTTTTCCTAACACCTAGTTTAAATGGCTGCCAACATTTCTGAATCTAGCTTATTCCATAAGAGACAGAGGTTGAAAGTAACCCCTCCAACCTTCCTGTTACTTCCTGAATGTTTTGCTCTCTCAAGCTATCTGGCAGACTGAATGAACCCCATGACTTCACGGAGAGTTCGGTTAAACACTATTGTTGCTGATCCCACACTCAGTCCTCCTAGCCTCTCTATTAGTCAGACCTCTGTCTTCACTTTGTCATCTTTTTTTCACTCCCTAATTATGTATTCTGTTTCTCATATGTTCTCTCTTCAAGCCCCCTGGCTTGTTTTTTTTTTTTTTTTCCCCACTAACTTCTCACCTTGTGTCATATTTTCTTCTTCTCCCCCTTGCACCCAATTTTCTCTGTACCCTCTTTGTTACATTTTGTTCTACCTTCCTCTCGCTTCGCCCCTCGTCTCACCCCTCCCTCTTAACTTTGGACTTTGTCTCCAGGGTTTTTTTGACATGCCTCATGCATTCCTTTGCACTGACTAGTTGTGTTTACATTGACATCCTCTGTTCGCTGCATGGACCGCATTGTGGAAAACCCAAAGGCACAGAAGCACATAGCGATTGACAAAGCAGGGCTTCATCCCGCACACAAAGGAGATGAAAGCAAAAGAAAACGTAATACAAAAATTAATGAATGAAATCAAATGGCGGCAACATGAGCACCATGCTTTATGTCTGAATAATCTATTACCCCTTTGATTCTTTCTCCACTAATTACACTTGCACATGCACTCTAACATTTTTCACTGATGCGCTAGGGTCAGTGGGGAAGCTGAAAGTTCAAATGGAATTCAAACACATTAGAGTACATTATGCCAGAGGAGGTTACAGACGAAAGTCAAGAGCTGCCAAACTGTAATAGTGCCCTTAATCATGTACTGTCTGATCCTTCAGCGTGAAAGCGGGGAAGGCTCAGTCCAGCATTCATTGATAAATAAATGCAGCCAACTGGGTCTCTTAATAGCTCCACCAGCCAGAGGACAACATGCAGCCATGTGAGCTGTGATTATTTCATTAAAGGAAAAAAGTTCAGGGTAGAAAAAGGTAGCAAGGGCGGAGGAAGCAGATGAATGCAAGAGACAAGGCTAAACAAGTATAAGCCTGGAAGGGGCCTTAACACCTTATCTATCATAAGGTCATTTCTTTCCGCAGCATTAACATCACCCAAGCGTTACTTACCAAATGACAGTCAGCACATTCAAATGTCACAGCCCATTGTGTGTTGTGTAATGTCTCGCTCGCTCGACTGCACACACGCTGCACTTGTGAGTGGTGAGGAAACAGCGGAAGGACAACATGATCTCATGTGTCTGCCAAGCCCTACCTACCCAGTCCATCTCAGGTACTCTATTGTGCAAGATTCTCCCAGCCCATCCACCTCCTCGCCTAAAACAGTCCATATTAGGCTGCCAAGACTCCCTCCAACCCCCCACCACCAATGGCAAACCATTCATATCACTGTTCCCTGTACTTGTTCTATTCTCGTATTCACCTGTCAGTCTGGCTTAATGCTTGATGCCATAATTTGCTTTAATGGTTTTATTTGTGGAGTAGCCTGGGATATTCAGTGAGACGACTCTGTTGCAGATTATCACTAATCTGCTGTTTATAATGCTCATAGAGCCAACGTGATTTAGAGGAGCTTGACTAAACCCAGCATTTTTAGGCTAAACACAAACACGATCCATCCAGCACCCCTCCTCAGTCAGTCATGTGCGTCTCCGCTGCTGCAAGCTTGTGTGTCCGTCATGCACGGTCAAAATGAATAGCCGTGAAGATTATGAAGTTGTTGCAAATGGATAACAACATTTCTGGAGTGACTCATTTTGAACCTTACTGGCATGCACGGCTTCAATTCCAGTAAGGAGCTGCACGCCTGCCTCTCACCCCAGCCCAAGCTTCGTTAAAAGCTGACATCGATGCCAACAGCGCAGGAACTGCTCGACAAGGAGTTAACACCTCAGATGGAGAGACATAGTGGAGACAGGGAGTGGGAGGAGAAGGAAAAGGAGGGTGTGAAGGAGAAAAGGAGTGGCTAGCAGCAGGCGTAAAGGAGGTGAGCTCAGGGCTGTGGAATCAGGAACTGATCTTTGCTCTTTGCGCCGCTGCAATGCAACACCCACACTTCTACCCACGCTCTTTATCCATACAACCTCTATTCCACTTAACTTGGGCTGGAATGCCGACTTTCAGCTCCCACCCTGCCAGCCCCCTTTACATTTTTTAGCTGTATACCTTTCTATGCAAAATAGTGAGAGAGGGAGCTGCAGATTTTTGTGGCCAGTCATCTGCCTGTGGATGTGAATCACAGTTTCATCAAAAACCAGAGACAAACCAAAAATAAAACACCAAATCAGAACATTTTGCAGTCTGCAGTGTACTTCAAGCAGATGAACCACTGTCTGACTAAAAATATCTTTTGGAGCAGCAGAAGGAAAACCTGATTCCACATGAGGCCCTATTAAAAACCATAGATTTGGCAGCGCAGACCTGAGTTTGATTCCTGTGTGGACTGTTCTCATCTCAAGTGCTAGAGTTTGTAGTGTTTAAGACAAGTGAACAAACATGATGTCGTCTCTTTTGGGGCAGATTCCAGAAAGAGTAATTTGTCAGTATTTATGAGACAATGGTTGCAGAGTGCTTTCCAGAAGGATTGGAGCATACTTGAAATATTATGGCACTGACATGGAGCCAATTTTTGTGTACTCATTCTGAGTCATACATCATTATACATCCCCTTATTTGGTACAGTAAGAAAAAGGCAGTACATCTGTTGATTATCTGTAGTCTTACATCCAGAGTTGTAAGACAATATTCTCCCTGCATTTAGATATGTGACAAAGTGGTTCAATTTCTGTTTACCACTTGTCCTTTATTCATAATTTTGATTTATTTAATCATTTTACATTTGGTTATAATGCTTTCATTTAAACTGTTGCAACTTTCCTTCACTCCCTTCTCCGAGTTTGTTTGTGGCAGAATTATGTAGCACTTCACATCCATTTTAGTTCAAGCTAACACTTCCGGACCATTGGATGAATATGAATGTTTCTTTTGTTTCAAGTTACATTTATGGTAAATTGCTTGTTTTTCTGTTTTACTCACCATTGTTTGTCCATTTCAGATGCTGCAGCCTGAGCAAGGTGTTTGGGAGGGGCCGGTCCAGCATTTCCTGCATTCATGGTTGTATACTCTGAATATGTTCTATCAAATAGGTTTTCTTTTCTTATATATTTTCGTTTGTTTGTTTTGTTAAACCTTTTGAGTGGCTCTGCACTACATATTTTATTGTGCAGTCCATTCGTTTTTGTAGATGAGTTTGTAAATTAGATGAATGATCTTCTTTCTGTTTCTCTGTCTAGATTTTGTTGTTTGGTTTGACCTGTTTTATTGTGGTATTGTCTAATGAAGTGCAGGTGTGTTGCCAATTTGGTATAAATTGCTGAACAATAACATTCACAAGAAGAACTTGGAACGTGTTGCTGATGCTGTATTCTTTTTTGTTCACCTGTTTTGATCATTTGACTACGCTACCTCACAAGACATTCCAGATATTCATGGGTGGCACGACATCCTCTTCATTGTTTGCTTCACTATATGTGTCATGTCTTCTTTTCCATGAAATTAGTAAGCAGCTCAGTGACGTTTTCTGTCTTTTGTGTCGGTAAAGCAGAACCTTTTCACCTTGATGACTTGCAAAAATACTCATGTCTGAACTTTTTCAAATTGTGTCTCGTTACAACAACAAGGTTTAATCTTGCCTGGTGCAAAAGCATTGTGAAGTTGAAGGAAAATGATACATGGTTATTTTTAAAAAATCACATAAAAATTTAAAGAGTTTGTTGTGTAATCGCTCCCTGTGAGTTAATAATTTGTTGAACCACCTTCCACTCCAATTAGTCTTCTGGAGTATGTGTCCAAAAGACTTGGACAGCAAGGAACATATGTTTTTGATGATGGAGTTCTCCTTAAAGATTTCCTACTGGATTTAGTTCTGGACTTTTTTCAGCTTGTCCATGACATTATGCTTAATGCCTGAATGGCACTAAATAAAAATGCATGTACCACAAGTGTGAAAGACTTCTAGAGAAATCGATACTTTTGCAAGGTGCAGATATGTCAGCAACCAAAAAGAAAAAGATGAAATGGAAAAAAAGTGTAGGGACTGCTGTTACTTACCCGTGCGCCACCTTAGAGGGGCGCTGAGGACATTTGTCATGAAGCGTTGGAGTAAAGAGTGAGGAAAACAAACTGCCATCTGTCTGTGCTTATTGATTTTCACATGAAAAGCAAATACATCCATTCTGTTTGCCCTGGCTCCCAGCTCTGGCTTCTCGTTGGGCGGGTGCAGAGTTTAAGTTTACCTTTCAACATCATGCTCCTTTAATAATCCTTGTATATGACTGAATCTCAAGTCTGATGACTCCCTTTTGTGGGATGTCACTGGCTGAGAAGGGGGCAAACATGAAGGGCTCGATCTCCACTGACTCATCATTTGAGCTTCCATTGTGACATCAGGGGCAGAAAACCTGAATCCTCTTCAAACAATGAACCATACAAAGAGATGTTGACTAATACGCGGGTGAACGTAATGATAGGCACTAACAAAGACGGTCACAGATCCAGCGTCTTCCTCTCTGATCTCTGAAAATGCAACAGCCTCAAGTCGTCCAGCCCACAACTCAAGGGGGATGCGTCCGCACACATCTTTGACATGCCGCTGAGGTGTGTTTGGAGGTAGGTGCCAGAAGAAAAGACAGGAAGTGTGAGATGCGGAAACTGATCCTGAGGAATAGAGAGCGCTTTAATGTCTTGTGTCAGCACCACCTGCCTCCTCTTATGAAATCTTTTCATGTTCCACCCACTGAGTTTCCAATCCTCCATCCTGCCCTTGAACAGACAGTAATTCAACCGCCGAATCTAATCCCTAATGTAAAGACCTGATAAATTTCTTTCACTATTACCATGTAAATGTTTATCATTAAATGGGTGGTATTCACAGAATTGTCAGTGAGGGGCGTAATGACTTTTTATTAGGTCTGACTAAGGTTTGTGAGTAGATAACCTAACAAAGAGAGGCTAGGTGCTCTCCGTGTGCATTATCCTCCCTATTTGGCTTTGATCATTCTGGCATTTTGCAGCAGACACTTTAGATATACAGCTGATGCAACCAAAATGTCATCCCTCTTTTTTGTACAACCGCCGGAGAGAGAGCCTTTTCATTTCGGGGGAGAATTTGAAACAGATCTAACCTTTCTTCAACAATGCTGCCACTTTACGCTGTGGAATTCCTAATTCAACGAGAGGAGTTCCAAGGCACCTGCTTTCATCAGGGCGCGTCTGCTGAGAAAGTCTGCGGAAAAAGAGAAAAGGAAAGACAACTGGCATGAGCCACTTCTTGACAAGATCTGGATGTCAAAGCACAGTATTAGGCGTTCGAGGTGGCAAGGACAAAACACAGCTGTAGTTTTAAATCTTGAAAGGTCGAAGATATCTTTTCGCCTCTACTTTATAGTTAATATTTTTTCTAATGAATTTCTGTTAAAGGGGTTGTAGTTAATATCTTATCTGCTGCAGGAATCTCTCTTGGCATCTCCATTTAAAATAGAACCAGATGAACTGGTCTTTGAGACTAAAGCTAATGATCAAAGATCAACTTTACCATCTATAAAAACTACAGTCTCAAAAACGTCATAGCTGTTGGTCCACTTTTAACTTTTAATCTGTCAAGTTTACATCGGGAAGTTCGTAAAACAGAAGAAGGAGATTAAGGTTTGAGGTGTTGTGCAACTGATTGAAACATCTAAATAGTTACGTGTGGTAAAAGAAAAAAGAAAACATAAATATTGCTGTTTTTATTAATGATAAAAAGCAGTAACTGATCTTTTAGTTTTTTTAAAGTACCTTACTGTTCTATTCAGCTGCTGCTTTGTCCAGAAACACTAATGTTTATGTCTTAGTGTTCAACACAAAGAGAAAATTGGTGGTGTATGACCACCTACATCCATTTTTTCTGTAGATAGTAATACTACTATTTTGTAAAAAAAAAAAAAAAAAACATCCATTCAAAACTATTGCAGGCTGGAACTTCATGAAATAGTGTTTGGATAAATTCCTGAAATATTTGTAATATTTATATTTGGTGTATGTTTGGTGTTTGGTCTGCACTAGGGTTTGCATTAGTGTATTCACATCTGAACAAAATATTTGCACCAACTGGGGAAATAATTTGTGGTTTGGTTAAAATGGACCAAAAGTGTCAGGTCTGAATACTCCCAAGGATTAGCACTAAGCTTTGAGAACTTGCTTGTCAAAATGTATATAAAAAAAGAGATTTGAAAATAGTTATCTACTGCAGATGAGAAATTAACTACTCATTAAAAATTTTTGATTTATTCCTTAATGTACCTAGACTGTTTTTAAATGTAAATATCTGGCAGTAGTTACCGTTTCAATGTACTCCTTGCATAGTGGATCAACACAATGCAATGGCTTCTTCTTCTGTTCTAATGTAATCAAGAGACACATGTAATCTAATAGGAGTCTGAGTCTGTTTTTGCAGGGGACCATTTGTTATTACTGTATCTTAATATTTGTTTTACCTAGACTTTTGTCATCTTTTTTAAAATTATTATTTTCTTGTATTCTTGTCTTTATAACCCTGTCTGTCCCCCACCCAAACCACCACCACCACCTCTGCCCCTCCTGGTCCCCCTAGCACCCTCCCTTCCCTCTCTCCACATTCCTTGGTGAGTGGGTGGAAAGTTCAATGGGGATGTGGGATCCCAGAAGGGCAGGGGTGGGGGTTGCCTCTCAGAAGAGCACGGTATGTGTACAACACCAGGGGCTTCTTATCCGAGAGGCCAATCCTCCTCTTCGGTTTTGCCATGGGTCAGCAGCAGCCCACTGCCTCTACGCTGTGTTTGCAGTGGTGGTGAAAGCTTGTTGGTGTGGTGAAGGCAGAGAGGTGAAAGGTCTGATATGCCTGAATATGTGTCATATTTAACACCTACATCTTCCTTGAGCTCATGATAAATGGACCTGCTTTGGTAGATGGACATGGAAGCCTGCATTGCGTTATACTTGAACCATGAAGGCTAACCCCAGTCACCTTTTGTTCCCCGGTTTAAGACAAAGACAGACACAGACGACAGTTAATGAGAGAAGGACCTCTGCTGGTGATGCCTCGGTGCTACAATCCTCGTTTTACCTCTTAGCTAGAGTGAGCTTCTTGTTTGTGTCTGCACTGAGGTTGACAATATAATTTTAAGGCTTTGCTGAATGATACAAAGCTATTATTATGAATGGTTTGAATGGAAATTTGACTCGCGCTTTCTCAAGATCGCCTTGCTTTTACGTAATCTTAAAATGGAAAATTCAACTTTAAGAGTTTCACTTGCATAAACCCCATGCAATTGTCATCTAGTCACTGTTGCAACATTGCAGCTCCAAAGTGTCAGGTGATGCTGTTTACCCCAGTTTGTTTTGTCTCATCATTGTTGCACTGCAAGCAAATAAGCTGGTTTTAAAAGCAGCTCTGGTCCGTGGGCTGTGAGTGTAGGAGACATGCAGGAAGTGGTGGGCGAACAGCAAACTGTATTTCCCCTTCCTGTCTATGTCCTCGCTCCCTGCCTGACTGCCCTTTGGCTATTAATGTAACTCTAAGCTACCCACTACACACCCACATGGCCAATGGGAGCTGTTTGGCTCGAGAAATCTCAGATGCACAAATACACAGGCATAAAAAATAAACCAAGCGATGAACGCCATGGTAAATAAATTAGAAGCTAAACAAGCAGGCAAGTATATTAGGAGGCACAGTGTCCAGAACAGTATGATGCCCCCTGCCATGTGCAGACTCTTCTCATCGCTATGAAGGCGATGCGTTAATTCCTGCATCGCCCTCATAACTTATGGGTGCCAACAGCAACAGCAGGTCATAGTTAAGTAGATGTTCTTCTCTTAATCACATGTTAATTACAGTCAAAGATCACATAATGTGCAGTATGCATCCAGAGGGGGATAGCACATAAAGTACAATATAAAAGTTTTTCATTCTTCACGTACAGTGATGCTCAGGTGTTTCCATACTGTTATCATAGATTACATTTTAATGTTGTCCTTTTAGTGATTATTTGAACTGTCAACTGTGAAGAAAAACTTGAATGTTTTTAAGGAAGAATTAGATATATTACTTAAAATGTATTTGACCTCTACTCTGATCAGAATTGCTGTATTTAAATTAATTTGCTTGGAACTGTCTTCCAAAATCAGTGCATACATTTTCTTTTGGAAACGGGGTAAGGGCCTTTTCAGAAACAAAATGTCAGCCTGCGATGTCAGTGATATTGGCAAAATGCAACAAAACCTAAGCTTGGCATGATGCAGCCACTATTGTGTGCTACAGATGAAGCAGAGTTATTTGGAAGGACAGCCTTACTTATATCAATATTAACTTATCAACTTATAAATATTATGACCAAAAGCTCAACATGTGTCCTTCCTGACTGTAAGACATTTCTCAAACGGACATTTGGCTTGTCTTTGCAGGTGACTCCAAGTTTCAGTTGTGCATTAAAGTATATGTTTATCATGTATTCCCTCCTTCCTTTTAAAAGAGCTGGCGTGTCTGAAAGTGGTTTGGAGAAATTGGCACTTTTCAGCCTTTTCAATCCGAAGCATTCCTTCGGTTTCGTTTCCAGTTTGCTATTTGCGCACAGACGCACACAAAACTCATGATCCATGTTTCCCTTGTGGTTCTTATCTCCTCCCCCCTGGTCATCCAGCTCATGTGCGAGAACAGAGAGAACACATGTTGGCATGAATCACAGTGAATCATGCAGCCCAAATAGCACCCAAAGAGAGGTGTTACATTAACCAGGACACAGGCTATTTATAATGGCCTGGGCGTGCATGTACTCATTATAGGCCAAAGGATGCTGACAATAGACAAGCAGATGAGGGGTTAGTGAGGTAGAGAGTCCTTTTAAATGTCACTCGCAATGTATCTTCTCATCTGCAGCCTCTTGAGGTGGCTGTCTGTCTGAATACAATACTTAGAGCAGGGTGAGTGAACTGGAATAGATGGGGAGAAAATGTCTTTTAAACAACACAATGATCTCTAGGTGAAAGGTCACACATGCCACATTCAAATATAGATTTCTTTTTCTAATCCAGTCAGCTCTAAAAAGATGGACATTGAATTTTCACCTGCTTGGGGTCAGGTCAGTCAATGGGATTTAAAATCAAACACACAGAGGCTTGCAGAAGGACTACCCCATGACCCTTTTAACATCTGCTCTTGGTGGGACTACAAACTTGAATGTCATTTGCAATTTTATGAGGAAGACCCACACAAATCCCAGCACAACTGTGACAAGGAAATAAAACGGCGACTTTCAACATTTCTTTTAACACTGTAACTTTTACATCGTGCCTCTTTTTCTCCAATCCATAAGAATCACATGAATAACTAGATGGAGCAACTGTGTCCAAAGCCATCCATAAGAATCCATAGCTCTGTTGCACATCTGGGAAAATAAGAGCCAGCTACTATAAAAATACAATAGAAATTCAAATAAATAACAGAAGATTGGAAAACTCATCCAACATACTTTGGATGAGGGTTAAAAATATTCCACAATTATTTGAAATCCAATCAGAATTAGAATAACATCTAATTATTTGTTGTTCAATTTAGTTCGGATCTCTTTTCAATAATGCCTGATAAAGTCTGATTAGTGTAACAAGTAGCTTTAAAAAAACAGACATGATTATCGTATCAAATACATTAGCTGTTGGGAAAAGATGATAGACTAATGTGACAAGCGCTTTGTTATTCTTCTTTCTTCAGGCTTCCTTTCCTTCACCAAGTGCCAATCATGCTCAGAACGTCCCGTGATCTGCAAGCCAGCATTGAATTTTCACCGCGTCAGATTGTGAAAGCAATAATGATCTGAACCCAAACCTCAAAATAGCCAAATCGCAGGGCAAAAAAAAAAAACACATTTCAGGTGAAGCAGCTTCAAGAAGCAATCAGCAACTGAGCAATTACATCAAGTGAACTGATTAGATATTGATTGAGGGGAGCCAGACGCCTGACCAGAATTTGCAGGTCCTCAACACCCACAGTACAAATAATTTGAATAACTCAAAATGTAACTGCAAAAACTGCAAAAACATTGGTTTCAACAAGATCTTATTTGTTTAAACCAAAAGAATAAGATGGCATTAGAAGATTGTCTTTATTGTCAGTCGACGCAGAAGCTCATCGTTTTGTGCCGTTGTCATAGTAGCAACTTGTCATGTCACATGCGTCTCACCTTGAGTGAACGGAGAGATGCGGGACGTGTGCTGTTCACGGAAATCAGGAAGGGGGATTCACAAAGTGCAGTGCGTCAGTCTTACGAGCAGATGGGGAATTTGTGCTTGTGTTTGCAAGTGGAGGGAATGGACCAGATTTAGTCGTGTAGCTGGTGTCTGCATAATGACCCAGGGGGCTAAATCATCAAGGAGTTTTACCACTAAGATTTTATTTTTCTCATCTTTTCAGAAAGTTATGTCTGGGGTGGACAAATTCTATTGGCCTTGGCCGTAAAGTTATTATCTGAATGTGTATAAATTTGCTGCTAACTTAAATTATTCCTTCAGGTAACAGAAATATAAAATCACTGACACGTTCTTCATCCATCCTGCCATAGATTCTCCAAGACTTTCAATCATGAATTTAATTTCTCAGCTCCACATTCATGATGTATGATGTTTGACCACATCCTAAGGGTGCTTTCCAAGATTGACTTCTGGTGGTGGAGGACGTTGGAGGAGACTGAGCTCATTGTAATGTTCCGAGTGAAATCATCTGAACTTTGTGACTTGGTGCATTACCCTGTTGGAAGTAACGAGAAGATGGTTGCACTGAGGTCCAGACAGCACGGGCATGGTCAGCAAAACTACTCAGACAATGTGTAGTGTTTAAACAATGCTTAATCTGTCATAACATATTTTCTTAGTCGCTTTTGTGCATTTCTCGAATTATCATCAATATTTGCATTTCTCAAAACAATTCATACAAACAGCAAAACATGAGCGACAAAAGCCAGTTTCTTCCCAAAATTCTTAGTTCGTCTCTCAAAAAGTAGGTATCTGTGTCAATGAACATGTCAGTACCTACAGTGTGACAAGCCGTTCTTTCATTGTGTGTGCAGAAAATAGTGAAATTGTTTTGTCATTTGTCAATGTAGCGGTGTACTCTGGAGGGATGTTCTGTTGTTAGCTATCGGTAAAGTTTTGTTGACAAATATTCTAAATGGTAATTGTGAAAAGACAGCAGTGCAGAGTTCAATAGGGGAAAAAAACTAAAGTAGAACTGGGAGTAATTACAGCGCAGACTTCCAATAATTTCCATCTCCACGCTGAGAAAAATGGAGCTAAGGGTATAAGGAGCAGGGTGAGAGGATGGTGACCCACATCACCGTCCTATTGCGGGTTGCAAACCATTGCCTGATTATGCTGGAGTGGTGGAAACATATACGTCCTGCGTCTATTCTGCCTCTTCCTCTGATTTGCTTCCTATGCCTCCTATCTCCTCAGTCACATCCTCACTCATTTTCCCTTTCTTCTTCTTTTTGATGGGAGTTGCACCATCCAAATCCTTGTCCATTGTTAGAAATGTAACATTGTGTTTTACATGGCTAGATACTCTGTATACTGCTAGTTGATGATTTATGAGATGCATCTTTGAGCTACTTCAGGTAACAAGTTGTAAATGGGTTGAGCCAATTTGTTATTGTCCAGTTTTTGTGAGAATCTGATTTGTAACCTCTGTTTCCTGCTCATAGCTGCAAGAGTGGCACATGGTGCGGCTATAAGCCTATCTGATTCAGAGTTGGATTTTTTTGTTCTCTTTGTTAATCCAATAAACCAGAGTGTATGAACATCCAGCTGACCACTAACTTTTGGAATATTACCTGCCTGAACGGTTAAAGTTTCTGCTATGTGATTGGTTGATTTGATTTCAGTTTTCACAAACAGTTGAATGGTTGTGCCCTGATGACAACAAGATAGTGTTTAACTATAATCTGTAATCAGAAATGTCTATTTCTACCTTCTGGATAGTCTCGGCATGTGTGTTTTGTATTCTCTATTAGTATCAGCATCAGTTATTTAATTACTGGATGTTTGAGCAGACGTAAACAGCAACTTTCGATCCTCCTTGCAGTTTCATGTTGTGAATCTGTATTATCTATAAGTGTGAGTTTGCTTGTTTTATTATAAATAGCTTGGACGGCTTATTGAAAATATTGCAACAGACCACATATACTGTCAATCCCTTTACAAAAGAAGGCCCTGTTAAACAAATGCATGAGGTAATGAAGGCTTTTGTGACGACTATAAGCCATTTTGTAGTGATTTGCACCTTCCAGGTGGATCTCTGCAATCTGCCTGAAGAGTGGGACAAAATTTCCTTCCACTCTGCTTCCTGAACAAGTCGACATCTCTCTAGTATTTGGAGAATGATAAAGACCGGTGTGCGTGTGTGTGTGTGTGTGTGTGTGTGGGTGTGTGTGTGTGTGTGTGTGTGCGTGTGCGTGCATATGCATGCGTGTGTTTGCACAAGTTTGAGCCTGCCGAGGGGGGTGGCAGAGGCACGACAGGTTTCCATGACAACAACTTTTATTTGCTCTCGTCAATGGCGTTGGTAAGGGATAGATAGATAGATAGATAGATAGATAGATAGATAGATAGATAGATAGATAGATAGATAGATAGATAGATAGATAGATAGATAGATAGATAGATAGATAGATAGATAGATAGATAGATAGATAGATAGATAGATAGATAGATAGATAGATAGATAGATAGATAGATAGATAGATAGATAGATAGATAGATAGATAGATAGATAGATAGATAGATAGATAGATAGATAGATAGATAGATAGATAGATAGATAGATAGATAGATAGATAGATAGATAGATAGATAGATAGATAGATAGATAGATAGATAGATAGATAGATAGATAGATAGATAGATAGATAGATAGATAGATAGATAGATAGATAGATAGATAGATAGATAGATAGATAGATAGATAGATAGATAAGGAAGCGACAGTTTAACACAGAGACACAGAGGCAGCTGAGTTGCTTTGCTTCTGGTTTGCTGTGTTTTGAACGCAACGTCCCTTTATGTCTCCCCCTCCCTCCAAGGAGTTACATACAATCAGAACCTTGCAGGTAGTCACCCAGAAATACTGGAGGATCCTTCTGAAATATGTGTCTTCTGGCTTCTTTAAAAGCATGCAAAACAATGGGAATCTTTCACCTCTAAATTGTGTCTGTTTGTCCATGTGAATGCGTACCTTTGACAGGTTCTCATCTGAATAATTTGCCACACGTTGACAAAAGGAGTGGAAAAAAAATAAGTTCAGTTTTCTTCTTTGGAGGTTTGAAATAGAGCTAAAAACATGAAATGCAAGGCCTCAAGCGGAAAACAGCTCAAAGACGTGTGAGTGAAACTTTGTGTTGACCTTGTTTAGATTTGATGCTGAAGCCACACGAATCTGACGCCCACCTTGAGCAGTAGTCGGGTGGCTCCAAAACACAGTTGGTTTGCATCTGCAACACGCACACACACACACACACACACGCATACACACACACACATACGCAAATGAGCGGAATGCATTGACTTTCACGCTCATGAGTGTGCATAATTGCAGAAACGTGGCAAGAAAGAGGGCGTTTGTTTCAAGAACATAAGATGTAGAATGTGCCCTCAATAACTTATCAGCTTGAAATAGCCCAGGGTTACAATTTCAGAACAGCTAGCGTATGGTTTTATTTCCGCTCAGTGGTCTGCACCTGTACTGTAATCAAAGAAAAAAAAAAAAGAAGAAAAAAGACACCTCCATTTTGAGTGTTTTAAATTGCCTTGCACTGCTTTTAAGAGTTCTTGCTTTGGAATTTTTCAAACTTAACATGCATATCATAGCTATTTATACACTGAAGAAATAATGCAACAGAAAAAATCCCATTATTTCTACGAATCATGCAGAGCAGCAAAATGCATTATTTGTAACACAAACATTAAAATAACAAAGATGAAGCAGAAAATTCCAGCATTTAACATAATTTCACATTTCAGTGGACAAATTTATAGATGAAAAAGGTAAGATTAAAAAAAAAACATACTTTGAACACATTTGTTATTTCTTTTAGGAAAATTCAACCTTGAATTTTGGGACATTTTTCAGGTAAAAAAAAAATATATATAGATTTTTTTTTTTAACTGTGGCACAATTATTGCTGCACTCACTGTTTATTATGTTCAGCCTTCCTTTTTACCACTCCTTTAACCACTCACAAGGTTAGCATACAAAAACATTTTTGTGCAATCTCTCTTTTAGATTATGTCCACAGCATAACAGGTCCTTACAATGGGGATTGGATCCTTTGTATTGTTGCTAAAACATTCAAGTTAAGTCTCTTTTCACCATACTGTCCCTTTGGATTTCAACAGACTCTACATATTTGTATTTGTGATGACATAATATGCTGTTTCCTTGCACTTTGCATCCTGTTATTGCATAAGTAGTACGCAGTAACAAGTGGTTATTGTGTATAATTAGTAGTAATTATATTAATTTCAGTTTTAAGTTTCTGCAAAATAAGGTGAAAAATAATGTGTAAAATATTACTTATCTCACCCAGATGCTATTAAAGCTGAGCCACCTTCATCTTTCATCCGTTTGCAAAGTGGACTCAGTCAACCAAAACAGCCTACCCTGGCTATTTATCCACCCTGCACACATCCTTAGAAGTCCACTGTCACAGACACAAAAATCAGAAAAAAACACAGTGTACACAGCCGCCGCATTCATTCTTTATTACTCTATTGCTCAGAGCACTATTTTATTCTCTCGACAACAATTTGGGCCGTGCACAATCACACGTGTGCACGCCAGTAGACTGTGTATCTGTTGCCGGGGAATGACTCACCTCCTCCACCTGGAGTAGAGCCAAGCCTCTCTCGCCTCCTCCCCCTTCATCTGTGTGAGCCCTTCACTTCACTCACTCCGGCTCCTCTATGGAAGCATTTCAATCATTCAAATTAGCTTTAATCACAGCCAAAGGCAGAGAGTGGGACTGGCAGCGCGTCACTCTACATACTTGAGAACACTTAATACATTGATTTTATATTGAGCATGCTGTGTTTCAAAAAAGGGAGCAGGGGGAGGAAATAAATAATGCCATCCAGACCAGGCCTTTTCTTTATGCTTTTCTTCTTTCTTTTTTTGTTTTTCTTCACACTGCCATGCATGCTTCCTGGACAAAGGATGGAAGCCAGGATGAAGGGGCTGGGGTTTTATAATGAGTAGCGCTAAGACTCCTTTCAGTCTTCAGGGTTGACATGTGAGAAGCGGCGCATCAGTAGCACCAGCTGCAGTCCTCACATAATGACACAAATTATTGGCTTGTTAATGGCCAGCTTAGTCTTGAGTGTTCAGCTCTGCATTGCCATTGTAGAGGAGAAAACTCAAGATCAATCCCTGCCTCCTTGGACATGCTGTAAAACACAGGGATGCATCTAAAGGACATCTTATACACACCGCAGTGTCTCCCCGTCTCTTTCTAATCCATACTGGCCCCCGGAGACTCATATTAGGAGACTCCTACGCTCACCCCTCCCACACCTTCTCCCTCCTCCACACACACACACACACCACCCCCAGAACCGCTATCTGTCCACCTCCACAGTCAGCTTGTGGACAAACCCGGAATAACAATGTGATCTTGCCTCTTAAAGGTACACAGACAGCTTTAGCATAATCTTGCTGTTTGGGATTTGCGGCATAAAGTAAAAAAAGAAAAAAGTAAAATCTTCACAGTACTCATACTGAGTAAAGAAGTGTCTCTCAAGTATGTTACAAATGAAGAGCAGTTTTTGAAAATAAGCGGCAACATTAAAACGTGCAAGGATTTATGCATGTTGCACAAAATAGCCATTTGAGGCAAACAATGCAGGCTTCATCATCGCATTAAAGCCTCTGCAAAGAGGCAGCCTTGGAATACCAATCAGAATCAAACAGGGAGTCAAGTGCAGGACACAGCACTTATAGGATGCAGTCAATGAAGCTCTCAGGGAGGGTATTGGCCCACACTCAAATTTGCATGCAGAAGCCCAGCACTAGTCTTGCTTATAGTGCCCCCTTCAGGCACATCGATGAAAATAAAGAGAAAAACAAACTAAGAGTATTCAGTGGCAACACATTGACTAAATGTTGCACTAAATACTTGATCATTTTACCCACCGGTTGCTTCAGGTGAGCTGAGTCTCACAAGATAAAAGAACACATGCATGTGGACAATTAAGGCAGTTAAAAAAAAACCTAAATCAGCACAAACCAATTAGTTTGATGCATTCTCTCCAAATAAGCTCTGCAAGGATATTTTGCAGGCACTCACCTGACTAAAGCTGTCAGTGAAGCTTGACGGGCCGAAGCCTGCCACAATGGAAAACTGTGGTGTTGCACAGGAAGCCGTGAGGTGAGCTTGTGTAGGAGGTGCAGAGGTAAAAAGAGGGGTAGCTCAGAAGTTAGAGAGTGCTTACTGCAGCACTATCTGCTGCTATTTTTAACCCCAGTGTGGTCTTTAGCTTTCTAATGTTAATTACCTGCAGACAAACATGCTTTGTTTACAGATCGGCCATGTGGAAACTTCTGCAAACTTGATCTGTGTAACATTTGCAGTACCTCAAACAAGTGTGAATTTTATTTTGGATTGCTTTCCTCCAATGCGCAATCATTAGAACATAAATTAAATGAAAGCCAATCCAGAAGACATTTGTGTTTGTGTAGTGGTTCAGGAAAGTATATGCTACAGTACGTACATTTTTGTCATTTTAACATATTTTTAAATTATGTTGGTTTTATTTTGAGTTCAAACTCTGAGTTTTAGTGATTACAACCTTTGGAGACTTAAGTTCAAGGAGTTCAGTCTCCAAACGTAGACACTCCAAACACAAAGCTACATCTCAGAATTCATTCTTGTCTGGAAGATTCAATAACCTTCCCTGTTTGGGCAACCAGATTTTCAGCAGTGCATTATTGATTAGGTATTTAAAATTCTGGATTTAATGTTGCTCTTAGGGATTTGGAAACAAACTGTAATCCTTTTTCTCAGATTTGTTTTGCTTCTCTAGATCATAACAGATCGGAACAGAGGTGCATGATGCTTTAGAAGTAAGCCTGAACCCATAACAATCAGAACTTGTTCATTTAAGCATTTCCTTCTCGCCATGAAAATTACGGAAGAGCCTTATGCAGTATTTCAGTTACACTTCAACAACTATGCAAGCTCTGTGTAGATTTCCAAACACAACAAATATTGTGTAAGGGATTAGACTGTCGCCTAGTGGACAACAGGAGCACTACATCAAGACAAAAAAAATGAAGAAGAAAAAAAGGAAACAGGACAGTGTAGTGTAATTGAGATTTATTTTGTTCTGACAAGGGTTATACATTACTTGGATACAAATAAAATAAATTCACAAAATTGTTTTATACATTAAAAGAAGCTAAAACATGTCCTATTGATATCTAATTCTTGCAGTGAATGTTCTTATAAATAGCTGGTAGACAGTGAATGATACATACATACATTGTCACCTGAACACAATGTTGATGGTTTTGGCAATGTTTTAACAAAGAAGGCCAATAGCAATAGCTTAGTGGAAATTAGTATCTATTTACCACTGGCCATTCATTGTAAACGTAACATGTTTTGTGTAAAAACAAAGAATCCCAGAGAGGTAGCTCAAGTTAGATGAGCAAATCTTTGCGTACATATTGGCATAACGGAAAATTCTGTTACAGAAGAACTGAAAGCAGAAAGAAGAGGAGCTTGCCTTGGATGAGGAAAGATATTAGATATTCTCAAATAGTTTTCAATATAGCCATGTGGACTGCATTTACTGCAGATGGTAAGGAGAGAAAACCATTATAGTTGACTCATGAGCATGTTTGATGGAGGAAACAGAATGTGTAGCAGGTTATTTTGCAAGGAATCCAAATAACTTCCAGATTTGTTTTATATTAATGGTGAAAATTCAGTGTCAAATCAATTATATGTCAAATATAGAGGCCAGTACTGATTCAACACTGATCAAAAGAGTTGTCAGGAAAGGTTAGAAATTATTGAAAGTATTAAAGCTTGATTTCCTTGATTGTCACAAAAGGACAGTAGCAGAAAAGTCACAGCGTACATGGAGGCTTAAGTCTTTAAAGAAACTGGCCCCAATATGATTTTTGGACACAGACCTATTACTGCATGTCCCTTTTCTCTCTGCCAATCTCCCTGTCTGAGGACAAAAAGCCCAGTGGCAAGAAAAGGAACAACTTTTTCTTAAATGTGTTGAACAGATGAACCTGAATGAGGGAATTTTTCTGCCAGAATTTGTACAAAATTTGTTCTTATAAATAGCTGGTAGACAGCTAGTAATATTTGTACTCAAACCCATCTCCTCGCGCTCTTTCAGAGCTCTCTGCTCGTTTTTTTATGATGTTTCACGAAACATTAGAAATGTCCGAATTCAAAGGCTTCATCCTCCTAAGGCTGGATTTGTAGGCTGATTACGTCTTAGCGCAGCGACAAGGCCTCTCCGAACTCCTTCACGGGCCACCATATCCCATGATTCATTGCAGGTCAGAGTTAGCAATAATGGTGTCAGAAAGTAATGAAAGATTCAAGTACATTTCTACACCTTATTTTATAACTGATGCACAGTTTACTCTAAAACATTTTTTAGGTGAGAATGTTTAAAATAAGAATATTTGCTTGGTTTATCAAAAGTTTTCTTAATTATAATATTACTCTGACACTTGTGGAGATCTCTGTTCCCGGTACATTAGTAGCTGGCAGGGGGATTGAAGAACTATAACTCATGACACATCATTTTGAAAACCCATGTCGCTTTTCACTAATGAGTGCAAGATAAACACAGATATAATTAGCTGCAGTTAATAGATGCTGCATTGAAATATACAACATACATTTCCTGAAGATTGTATTTGAAAATAAATAAATTACTTTTTTTATTCTTTGTTATAGAAATGTCCTATACATTTTATAATATTGCATAGTACTATTTATTTAGGACAAGATACCTTAGAATTTTTTTAGAAACTAGATATATGTTAACTTGAGACACTCTGTTTGTGGCTTTAACAGATAATCTTTGCTTCATTATGATAAAGAGGAAGAGATGGTGTAAAAATTTTGACAACAGATCTACCAACATCTGATAAATTCAAAACTTACACATGTAAATTCTGAGAATTTGCATGTGTAAGTTATGCTTACTATATGTATATAATGCATATAAAGTATTATATGAAATATTCAAGTCATGGTTTAAACCGCCCTGAGCTTTTTCTTACTTTCAAGTCTTACAAGACCGTGACTAAAATATAAATAAAGAGAGCAAATGTGGATTACTATCAAAAATGCACTGTTATTTTTCCACAGGGAGATTATTAGGCACAGTTTGCCTGTACTGCAATGAACTTTTTTTTTCTTTTAGAAATTCCTTTGTTCTTTATGGCATAGATTCTGCAAAGTGTCAGAAACACTTTTACTAAGAGATTCTGGCCCATATTCACATGAAGGGTAAAACATATGAGGCCTTGTTTGAAGAAGTGTTGAGAGTTAAAAAATAGTTTTCAGTATTAACAGGTCTTCTGCGAGGGCTGAGTGGCTGCTTTCAATACTCGAGGTCGAGCCAGTGCTCCCCTTGGCATTTAGTTGTTTTTTTTCTGCCCCCCACTGCCACCTGTCTGTCATCAGACAACTGTCTGTCATCAGACAACTAAAAAGATCATTACAGGTATCATCTCAGTGTGTTTTTAAAGTTACAACGGTGAACATTGGGCACATTAAGCTGCTAGTGTCTTATTAGAAAGGACTGCTGGAGAACTTATGGGTTATCTTATCAGATAAGTGTTTCTGCTCTACATCTCTCACTTTTCTTTTTGTGAGAAAGAATGTTCTACAAGTTTCATTTCATTTGTACTTCTGAAAAAGTTCTGGGAATGTTTACTTGACCTATTACTGAATGTCGTCCCGTGGATCTCTTGGTAAGCATTTGGCATTGGCTTCTGCTTTTGTGATAACACACTTTGTCTGAGACATTAGTTTTAAGAATCTCAACATTTTTAGGTTAATTTTTTTTTTTTTACTAGATGCTTTGGTTTGGTTCTGTCGAACACTTGCTTTTTCTACACAAGCGTTTATAGCCAGGTGGTTGATTTCCATTTCTAGTCTCACTGGCGATTGTGACATAAAAAACTCAAAGCCCAACATCAGGCCTCAGGATCACATCAGACACAGTGATCAGCACATGTGAGGTTTTAGTAAAAATATAAATCGCACAATTTTGTTGTAGGTGTACAAAACACACCAAAACAGCTTTTACTTTTTTTTCTGAAATTGACCACACTTACTGTACACACACACACACACATATATATGTATATATATATATATATATATATATATATATATATATATATATATATATATATATATATATATATATATATATATATATATATATATATATATATATATATATATATATATATATATATCGCCTCCTGGTATATGTATATATACATATATATATATATATATATATATATATATATATATATATATATATATATATAATATATATATATATATATATATATATATATATATATATATATATATATATATATATATATATATACGTATATGTGTGTGTGTATATATATATTTATGTATATATATATATATTCTTTTAGAAAGAAGGAATTTATTTATTTTCATTTGCATGTTTAATGTTTCTCAAACAAAACAAAAAAAAAATATATATATATATATATATATATATATATATATATAATATATATATAATATACATATATATAGTATATCCTGGTGCTCCTCCCGCGTCGTCGCCTCCTGGTGCTCCTCCCGAGTCGTCGCCTCCTGGTGCTCCTCCCGAGTCGTCGCCTCCTGGTGCTCCTCCGAGTCGTCGCCTCCTGGTGCTCCTCCCGAGTCGTCGCCTCCTGGTGCTCCTCCCACGTCGTCGCCTCCTAGTCGTCCCAGTGTTCCCTCGTCGCCTCCTGTTGCTCCTCCCGCGTCGTCGCCTCCTAGTCGTCCCAGTGTTCCCTCGTCGCCTCCTGTTGCTCCTCCCGAGTCGTCGCCTCTTAGTCGTCCCAGTGTTCCCTCGTCGCCTCCTGTTGCTCCTCCCGAGTCGTCGCCTCCTGGTGCTCCTCCCAAGTAGCTGCAGCACCAGAGTGCAAGTCACTCTATATTTGCACACTGCAGAGCTGCCTGTTCAAACACCTTTCTCATCTGGGAGGAGATGGCTTGATAAGCCCGTTTGCTGTGTATCATTGCAGTAAACAACAGAGGCTTTTTGGTGGTTCCCGTTGCTATTGACATCCCCCTACCTGAACCGGGCAGTCCTGGTATAAGCTTATCTCTTGAAGTCTGTGATGTCCGTCAATTTTATAGCTGTATGGGACTTATTTATGTAGTTCTTAAAACACAAATAATTCTCCGTGACATAGAGGACCCCATAACCGCAGAATTCTTTTGATGTTATATTCCTGTCTCTATTCACCATACAGCAATGCCACCCGGTCTTAAACTCAGGCAGAGGTTGCTCAGTCTGTGGGATGTTAAACATTTCATGAAATGGTCTTTTCTTTTTCATGAAATGGAACGGGCTGCCACCGTTTCTGAAGTGAGCAGCAGTGAAGCTGCTCAGTCGAGCCCTTGTTGCAGCAAACAGGCTGTGGCGCTTGTCGTCTTTGTGATCTTGCAGCTCTGAGTCGATGGGTAAGCTTTCCCAGAAAAATCCAAAGGTGTCGTAACGCTTCTTTAAGTTGGGGTAAGTGTTAAAGATGTAGTCAACGATGAAGAACTTTAAGCCAGCAGAAAAAACTAAGATGGATCCCATCATCTGATACGGTAAAAAGCACGAAAAGAAA